>NW_027204381.1:18358852-19558852 GCF_024711535.1 Dipodomys merriami
TGTGGTGCAAGAAGTCTCCTGTCCTTGATCCCAAAGCCCACCCTGGGAGCTGTCACCCACGACAACCATCTTGGGAGGAATTAGTGATTTGCCTGCCCCAGCCTTCGGGCCTGGAGTCTCTATGTGCTCTGTGGAGAGGCACAGTCCTGTGGGCATGACCCCATCGTGGGTATGGGCAGCTTGGGGTGGGGGTGTATGGCCATTTCTTTGTGACTGATATCCTCCTGGGAAGGGGAAACCAAGCATCAACTCCCTACCCTCCCTCCTCCCCTGCAGCGAGCTTGCACAAAAGAACAGGGGATTCCTGTAGCCAAGGATAGCCAGCCGATGGTCACCTGGCTGTTCAGAAAGCATGGTCCAGTCTCCCACAGATCCTGCTCAGTCCACACCCTTGCCTGTGGCCCCTCCCTCTTCCAACGTTTCCATGCTACTGCTGCCTGCTCACTCCTTAACGGCTGTCATTTCTCTCTGTCTGGGGTCATGGCAGATTCCTCTCCACTTCACCTTATCAACACGGATTCTGTAGGAAAATGTTGGCTTGCTATGTCTCACCTTTCCAGCTCCCAACATAAGCAAACCTCCTCAGCTGGTTATAAAGGTGGGTTTCCAGCCATTAAAGCCATTTTCCATTTCATCTTACGTTTTTAGTTACTTATTTCCTATTTTTAAGTAGTTGTGCAAAGGTGTTACCATTCAACAACTGTTTGTAAGTATAATATAAAATCATCATTCTCCTCCATCCTTATTACTGAGTGACTTATTCTAGCAGATCTTGCTGACTTCCTACCCATTTGTCTGGTAACCTTCTGTCCACCTGCATCTCTCTGTCCTTATCTGGTACTCTGTTGCCTCTCTCTCGTCTTTCAGAAACACCAACCACTAGTTAATTCTGCTCCTTGAATCTTCTGGACAACCTAGTGGTAAGAGCTTCCTTGTGGCTGAGCCTGGACATTGTCTCCCTTTAGAAAGCTTCTTGACCTCTGACCCCAGACCCCCTTTTGCAGAGTCCAGTGATGACAGCAACTTGTCTGCCCAGCTTAGAGGTATAGATACAATTCCACGAGTTCGACTGTTTGGCAAACCAAAATGACTACACAAATGTAAAGCCTCCACTATTTCTTCCATTCAAGGGCTCACAATATAATTTTTATTTGGGAAGCAACCGTCCACGATTAATATTAAACTATTAAGAAATACTTCCAGCCAGTGATTTTTCAACCCCAGATGGAAAAATGACAACTGCGTCGATCTGGGTTGAGATGTAAGCAAAGTACTCTTAAAAGTTCCCAAGGAAGGCAATTTTGTGGCCCAGGGTTGAGAACCAATGACTTGTACTTGACTGTTCATTTTACAGCACCATCTCCACCCACGTCCTTGTGATAGCAGACTCCGCTCTCCCTCAAGCTTTTTTCCTAGCCTTCTTCCTCATCTCCCCCATCCATTGCAGGCCTTTACAAGGAGATATGTAAGAAGGCAAAGCCAGGGGAAGAGGAGTTCATTGTCCCCTGGGAAGCTTCGCTCTCTAGGGAATGACAGCAACAGGGAACCTCTGTCACTTCCCTCTTTCTCCCAATGACACCCACCAAGGCCCTGCTTCCTGTTCCATCTTTTATTTATTTGTTTATTTTGTTGGTGCCTGACCTGGGGCTTCAACTCTGGGCCCCGGTACAGTTTTGTGCTTAAGGCTAGTGCTCTACCCCTTGAGCCATACTTTCATTTCTGGCTTTGTTTATGCTTAAAGAGATTTTTTTTTTTCTGCTTGGGCTAGCTTTGGATCTCGATCCTCAGATCTCAGCTTCCTGAATAGCTAGGATTATAGGCGTGAACACCAATGCCCCGCCGCTTCATCTTTTGATACCATCCCTGCCTCCTCCTGGTCCTACCTCGCCTCTCTTAAACACAAAGCCAATTCTGGTGTTGACTTTATTCAGCCACCCATGTGTCAGCCCCAACTTCTGCTAACAGATGGAGACTTACTTTGTCCAAACTAAGATTCTGTCATTTGTAAAAATGCATCGCCACTTGTCGCTTTACATAACACCAAGGAAGAAAAGCACACTGTCCAGTGAACAATGATAGTATAGGGTACCTCCGTTGGGTAGGATGCATCCCATTTGGAGACATGCTGAAAGGTGAACAAAAGCAGAAGTGACAAAACGTGAAAACCGTCACCCGTTGATCCCACCCCGCCCCACCTCTCCCCTTTGTGAAGCTGATGGTCCTCCCTGGGACTCTAGGGCTGGCCTACTTCAGGCTTCTTCCTCTTTATCTCTCTCTGTGACTCCTAACTCCCTCTAGCTGTCTACTGAAAAGAAAGGAAGAAAAGCTGTGGGAGAGAAGGGATAGTAGGAGAAAAACAAAAGAGAGGGTAACCATGCTCAACGAGAAATGTACTCATTACCTTACTCGTGTAACTGTACCCCTTCTGTACAGTATCTTTACAATAAAATAAAATTTAAAAAAAAAAAGAAAGGAAGAAAAGCACTCCTGGTCTCCAGCTCCTCAACCGGCTCCATGCTGATGAATGAGCCCGGTGAAAAACCACAGAACCAGAGGGGACAAAGCAACATGGGGCATGCTCAGATAAAGCCCATTGGAGCAACCTTTGCCTTCACTGGGATCAGATGGTGGGCACACTCATCTGAGCAGCACTGACAGGCCTGAACATAAGCAGGCCAAGCCGTGAGCGGAGTACCAGGGCTATGCCATGTTCCCTGACCTCGGCCATCCTATCCCAGTCCCCAGCCACCACCTCGAACCTCCAAGACAGGTAAAAGATGTCTGTGTTGGAACATGGTGGAAATGGAGGCAGACCCCCTCCCTCTGCAGGGAGAAACTTCACAGAAGGAACTCACGATGAGCCAGAGCTAGGATAAAGAGGAAATGGCTAAGCCTAAACAGGAAATGGGGTTTCAGGCCAGGGAGAGAACATGGGACCAAAGAAACCCCGTGGAAAGGGTTAGAACATGGCGGGGGGGCTGCCGTGGCCCCAGAAGGGCTTACTTCCCCTCACAGAAACATGCCTTCTTCCTTTTTAGGAAATGGGCCACCAGAAAAACCTCTCCCAACTCTTCTCACTGACCTTGTGTCTAAGAGCAGCGGACGGGGCGTCTAGCTGTGCTGTGACTACAGCGGGTGATCTACAGCGGGTCTGCTTCGCCCACCCTGCCTAAGGTCAAGGCTGCACCTCTGACAAAGAAGAGCTACCTAAGCCCATAGAAAAATCCCACCCAGAGAGCAGCCATAGGCCCAGACCTAGCCCCAGTCTCCCTCTCCACCTGACATCATAAAAATGGGACCCCAGAAGGCTGGAAATTGAACAGTCCCCACAGGAGAGCAAACATGAAAGGTTACATGATTTGGAGCCCACATGGGGGCCCAAGTGACCTTTCCTTGAGTGGAAAAACACAGGCTGCCAGTGACCAATAAGACAGACAGTACCAGGGGCTGAGCTGCCCCCAGGGACCACAGGGATGGAGCCGAAAGGACTCACACTGCCCAAATCACAAAGGCGGGCAGACTGCAGCGCAGGTGGGGAATGTGGGAGTTGCACAGACACAGACACGCACAGCCCATCCATCACAGACACCGCGGGCACCGCCAGCAGGTACACACCATAAACACACATTCATGGATACGCATGGAACACTAGTGTGTGCAGATAGATACAATACACACAGTCAGCCTACACCTGTGCTGGGCAGACTTGTGCACACACTTACAGCCATCGGCACTTCAATACACCCAGAGGGATGTTGAGGTATTACACTAGGACTAGGGGTGGATATATAATTAGGCGTACCATAGATGGCCATGCATACTTCATTAACACACAGAATTCGCACTTAGTGTTCACCTGAGTATCAGCATTGTTTCCCAGATAACATAGACTCCAGATGGATACGACAATAACACATGAATGAAGTCCTGCAAGGCTAATAGCATGTGTGTACATTCACAGCTTGCACACGGATGAACATTGCACGATCATCCATATAATCTCAGAGATACACGCAAACAGGAGCTTGGAGCTAGTCCTAAACTCTGGTTAGGTGTGTCAGCCTGGGGGCCTCCGTCCTCATCAGGCAAATATGAAAGATGGGCAAGAAACATTCAGAATGTCAGTTCTAAATATTCACAACTAAACTAGATGATCTGTCCTCTGTGTGTGAGGCTGGACACGGAACAACTGAGTCTAGGCAGTTCCTGGGAGACTCCTAGATAACTATTAATTAGTGGAGTGATGCCGGCATCTCTAGATGTAGGCAGGGCATGACACTGACCTAAATGGCACCAGCATTTCCTCTAAAGAAGGCTTAGCCATCTCAACTGGACAGATAGGAGATGGACAGAAGGGCCTGCCATCCCTTCAGGTTGACAGGTTGGGCCAATCTCTTCAATAACAGTACAACCTGCAGAAGGCAGGGTTTGTTTTTTTTTGGGGGGGGGTCTGGTCGTGGGTCCTGAATTCTGGGCCTGGCTGCTGTCCCTCAGCTCTTCAGCTCAAGGCTAGCGCTCTACCACTTGAGCCACAGCACCATTTCCGGCTTTTTTCTTTTTGCTCATGTGGTACTAGGGAATCGAACCCAGGGCCTCATGCATGCAAGGCAAGCGCTCTACCACTGAGCCACCTTCCCAGCCCCAGAAGGCAGGTTTTAAGGGAGATTCAGATAGTCCGAGTCAGGGGGAGCTTTCTTCCAAGCTTCAGGACCACTGGAGAATGACAAATCAGGCTGCAGTTCCTCCAGAAAGCTAAAGCCAGAGCCAGAGCTGGGGCACCTCCAGAACGTTAGACTGGAGTAGATCTTACTGCCAACACAAAAGCTACAGAACACCCTCAGTAGATCTGTGCACTCTATTTTTGGCTGTCAAAGGTTTGTAGCTCCATGTGAGATCATGCTGCCAAAATCCAGGAAGGGGGAGAGTGTATGCAGGGCACCCATGTGATGTCCCTATATGAGCATCTCCGTACCATGTACTATGTATGCATAATGCTCTGTGTGTGTGTGTGTGTGTGTGTGTGTGTGTGTGTGTGTGTGTGTTTATTAGGCCTCTACTCACATGCCCAGCTATTTATGCCATGTAAGTATGATACGTGCATCCTTGACCATCTAAATTTCATGTGCAATACATGATATGAATATATCATATCATCTGTGTATACTCAGATGTGTCTACCTTGAAGGAAGACCACTGCATGTCCATCCTTTGAGTCCTATGAATTGGGAAGAACTTCTCCACCAGCCTTCAGGAGACTGCATCCCTTGCCTTGCTCTCTCCATACCTAATTGGCAAAGCTGGGGAAAGCCTGGGATTTAGTGTCTGTGTGGCCAGGGGCAGGGCTGGGATGCTCACATGCTCCTCTGTTTGGCAGTAAACTGGCTGAGATGCGCTCTCCCCAATTTGTAGGCAAATGCCTGCAGGTGTGTGGGTTCCTTGCTTGTGACTTGGGGCAATCTCAAAGCATGTGGGAATGGGCAGGATACTCATAGAAGCTCCATTTCCTGAAATCAGCTTTGCTAGCAAGGAAGGTGGCATGCCGACAGATCTAATTAGAACACACTTTACAATCTACAAGCTATCTATCGTAAAACATACCACAATTTCAGAAATGTGAAAATACGTGTGTCTTAAAGAAAGAGATGAAATGCTGGGATATTTGCATCACTGTCTGCCTCTTGGGTATTTTTTTTTATTTGGTGCATATATTGGTGGGAAGATGGAAGCAATGAATTATCACTCTCAAACCTCCAGACCTGTGCACACAGCTGTAACAGGAGGGCATCTGTGCGTATCCAGCCACGCACGTTACCTGGGCCTTCAATGTCTGTCCATCTGTGGGTAACTGGGGGCCTACCCGTGTTGCTGGGAGCCTACATTTGTGTCTGTGACTCACTGAGCACACACAGCAGCTACACACACTGGTACTTCCAGTAGGTGTGAATGGTTCCCCATACCTCCTGTGCCTGCCAGCATGTGCTGTCTTTGAGTGTGAATGGAAATCATAGCCCTAGCCCAGATGTGGCCCACATCCCGCAAGGGCCGTGAGCTATGCCCCAGCAGGGGCAACAGTGCAGTGGATCCTCCTCCTTGCCCCTTTGATCCCTTTATGCCTGCTGCTCCCTCTCCAGCAGAAGCCACCCAGAGCCCTTCCAGAGACAGGCCCCCGCCTTGCCTGTCTGAGAAGAATAAGCATGAAGCAATCTAGCAATTCATAATGGCCATGTCTCCCTGACAAGCCATTTATGTTACCAAGACAAAGAAGGGGCTCCAGGGGTTCCGAGGGCCAGAAACAAGAAGGGTGACGAAATTGTCAGAGTGTCAGAGTCGCGGGTCTCTTTCCATCACCACACCCACTTCCCATCGTCCCCCCCCCCACCCCGGCCTTCTTTCTATCCCTCGCCCCCCAGGTGTCCAGGCAGCCCCTCATTTCCCAGCCACACAGCAAGAATGACACATACCAAGCACCAAGGAAGCCAGAAGCAGCCAGAGGTTTGGCCGGCTGCACAGCAAAGGTGGATAGCTGGGTTTCCTTCGTCTTGACCGACAGACAGACTCGTACTCTTTAAGATGCATATTTTGCTAGAGCTGACAAGACACTCCCACTGCAGCTGGTCCCCGACAGAGTCTCCAGGTGAATTCCTAATCCCTCCAACACTCGTGGCAGCTTCTTGGATCCAAGGAGAGTTTTCACAGGGACGCAAAGAAAGGATTGGAGACATAGCTCCTTCTCCTGAGGTGCTTACACCTGACGGGAAAGGAAGAAACGACCCACAGGTGACTGAGATACCGAGTACAGAGAACAGGTATCCTGAGAGAAATCTAACAAGGGCCTAGGTGAGCAGAGACTTGCTGACATGTAGGAAAACTGGGAAATGGCTCCCAGTCTGTGATCTGTACCACGAAGAATCAAGAGAGGAAGGGTCTGAAAGGAAAAGATGAGTACAAGGAAACCGGGGAGCCAGGAAATTATGTGTGAAGGTGAAGGTCATGATGATGATTAACAACCATCTATATCAGCAATACAAGTTCCCCCGTCAAGCCAGGCACCAGTGGCTCACACCTGTAATCCCAGCTACTCAGGAAGCTAATATCTGAGGATTATGGTGCAAAGTCAGCCTGGTCTGGAAAGTCTGTAAGACTCTTCTCTCCAATAAACTATTGAAAAGGCTGGAAGTGGTGCTGAGGCTCAAGTGGTAGAGCACTAACCTTGAGCAAAAAAAGCTCAAGGACAGTACCAAGACCCTGAGTTCAAGGCCCAGGACTAGCACTAATAATAATAATAATAATAATAATAATAATAATAATAATAATAATAATAATAAGTTCCCTTTGCTCCCTTCTAGCATCTTCTCCTGAACCTTGACTTTGTCACTGCTTATCACTGCCTGGCCCAGCCCAAGCCTCTTTCTTTCTAGCTTCTACTTCCTAGAATTTCTAAAACATAGAGGTTGGTCCCATCTGATCTCTGTGAGCAGCAGGCCAATGAGTTGTGGCAAGAGATAGGTCTTTGGTCTTCTCGATTACAGGGCAGTCTAAGAATAGACAGAACATAATGAGAGGAACTGGGAGTGGAGGAGAGGGGTAATATTGCACTTGTGTTATTCTTTGTGGCTTTCGAGCATTTTTAGATACATTACCTCCTGTAGGGGAAGAAAGGTGATATGGACCACATTGCAAAGATGATAACCAGATACAGGAGGAGTGGCTAGCAGAGATCACAGCCTGGCTCTGGTCCCATCTGCTGCCAAGCCACTGTGTCTGCAAGGGCACATAGAGGCGCACTCCAAACCAGCTGCCTGCTCGGAGGATTCCTCTCTCCACATGTGCCTTGTTACCTGTCCCCAAAGAACAGGGGCAGCCAGATGCAGCAAAGCCCATGTCCCAAGAGCTGTTACTCCAAACCTCTGGACTCCAGCGTTTAATTTGTCACGGGAACCCCACCCTTGCCTGTCGGCAAACCTTCCAGGAACTTGTGAGAATACAGCTGAAGCACTGACTCAAACTGTGAGCCCACCGGGGACACAGGCACCCGAGGACCTCCCTGAAGAAGTGGGAGAGGATACCAGTTGTCCCCAGAGCAAAGTGGATTGACTCTTCTGCAATCTGACTCAACTATCTCTTCCCTGGCCATCATTTCTCCCACAATGCCAAGGGGCTCACCACTTGTCTGCCCCAGTTATTGCATACTCCGCCTCTTCCTTTTGCTTTTCCAGTTCCCCTTCACCTAACATATTTTCCCCGGCCTCTGCTCATTTTCAGACTTTGTCCTGAGGCCCTTCTGCTGGGATTCACATCCACTCCCCTCCCTCCCTTCTACCTCTGGTGCTTTGTCTAGGTCTTAATGCCACACCCATCCCAGCCCACCAGATGGCAGCATGATTGATAGATAGAGCCACAACCCCTAATGGGACTCAGGGCCCTGGGAACCTTAAGTCAGACCCCTTTACTTCTTTATCTCTCCACTCTTGCCTTACATACACACGCACACACACACACACACACACACACACACACACACATACACACACACACACACACACACACACACACACAGAGCACCTGGTTCATCTTCACGAATCATCTCTTCACAAAATCACAGTGGCTGTCATTGATGCTAGGGACCTAATTAACCTAGGCTGGACACAGACCTCTCTGCCCAGGGATGGGAAAGTATTCATTAAAAGTGCCCAAGCCCATTAGGCTCGGAAAGACCCACCTGAGGGACCTCACCCCCCATCAGCAGCGATGGCCTCTCTCAATCAAGCCCACCCCAGGACAGAAAGACACAGAGGACCATTCCCATCTCCAGAAATGTCAACACTCTGCAGAAGAGGTCTCTACTGGCTGGGAAATCTCCAGGCTGCCTGCACTTGTGATAAGCACAATAAATAAAACAATGAGACCCATTTGAAGGCACTTGTGAGACAGTGGAGCTCTGAGAACTTGACTTTGATGAGTTTGAAAGGCAAAGGAAAGAAAGGAGAATGAGTTTCCTCTTGGGCTCAGGTTTGTTTATCCTGATTCTCAAAAGCCAGAGCCTACAAGCGCGATGGTTTCAAAGGCCCTCTAAATGTTCCTTGAATTCTAGACCAGGATACAGTAGGCCACGGGCATCTGTCTGCGCTGTTCTGGCAGAAGCAAAGCTGGCTCTCAGGACCGTTTCTGCCATAGCGCAAGGAAGCAAACATGGCGGCGGGGAGGGGAGGGGAGGAGTGCAGGGGAGCAGACTGGGCCAGCTCTGGGAGTATGAAGAGGAAGCTGGGGAGATCCAGAGAAAGGCAGAAGGATAAGAAAGGCTGCGAAATGTGGAACGTGGACTCCCATGGGCCTGAGGGATACAGGCGCTGGGTGAAGACTCAGAACACCGAAGCTGGAGCCCAGGATGTAGGCCTATCTGCCATGAATCGCTTCATACCGAGTCTCTGCTCCTCTTGTCTGCATTAAAGGTCCTGTCTGATGTGCCTCTGCCCTGTGTAACTCTATGGCCCTGTAGGCATTGGGTCCACCTTCGTGGTCCACCCCAGGCTCTTTTCTGACCCCTCTCCTCCACAGCTTGCCACCAGCCCCGGCCATTGGGATTCCATCTTATCTGGGACTCAGCTGCCAGCTCCACTCACTCCCACGTCTCACTGATCCTTCCGGAAACCTCGTGATGGTTCCTTGCAATGTTCCTCCCACCCCGCCATCATGGAAACTTGAAACCTGTCCCTGGGAGCTGCATTCTAGCAGTTTCCAGAGTTATTAACACTCCTAGCGGAAACTAATCAATATCTCTACAGTCCTTACTGTGTGTCAAGCTCTTTATAGGCACCGCCTACTTAATACAATCCTCTACAAATGAGAGAAAACCAAAGCTGGAAAAGACTAAGCAATACTCCCTTCTAACTGTCTCTGCAAAGGGCCTGAGTACTCATTTCAGCCTCACAATGGGCCTACCAGGTAGGCAGACAGATGGTCCAGGTGTAGCCATAAGGAAAGGGAGCCTGAGGAAGGAGAAGCACTTGTCAAGATGAGAGCTAAGGAGGATGGAGGACAGAGGATGGAGGCTGGGGATCGTACTCTTGCAGAAGGAATGGCAAGAGCTGGAGGAAGGCTGAAGGAGGCCAACCTGGTATTTGTTACATACACCCCCAACCCACCAGGCATCCTCCCGCCCCCATAGCCCACCACCTTTGCCCCAGGAAGAAAATGCCCTCCTCCCCCCTGGGGTATTCCCGAGGGCAACCAGACAGATGCAGTGAACTCAAGACACATTTCCCTCCCACTGTGTGCACTCCTTGAACCTGAGCCAGGGCCATGACAAAGCCGTGTGTGTATGTATGTGTGTGCATGTACACGTGTATTGCTGAGGTTACAACCCAGGGCCTGTACGGCCTCTCCTGCTGGGCCAGCACCACCACCTCCCCTGCCTTCTGAGACAGAGCCTAGGGTCCCAGTGGAAATCAGACCAAGGCTGGAGGCCTAGTCAAGAAGCTCAGCATGCCTAAGACAAAGGCCACAATTACCAATCACCATCCCCTAACCCGGGAGAAGTTTTGGGGGTTCTCTGTCTCTTTGTTTGTTTGCTTGCTTTTTAATTTGAGATAGCATCCCCCAGTTAAAATTCAGGCTTCTCATTAAGATTCTGATGATTGGCTCCCTTGATAAACTCAGGAGATGGCTGACAGTGGGCCCCTTGCCTTCATTCCTTTGTGCTGACATTTAACTGAGGCCTGCTCCCACTCTACCACAGCGAGCAACAGGGGACAGTTGCTGAGAAGCATTTCTTCCAGTAGCCTTGATACAGGACGGATTCACTCTAATTTCTCATACTTCCTATGATCTACCCACACCACCTGGCATATTGTAAGAGGTTCGTCTGGCCACTGGCTGGTGACCTGCTCCAGTCGATGGCTGGTTAGAAAAGACAGAAAGCTTAAGCAAACGTGAAAAAATGCTAACTTCTTTGATCTGTGCCAGCTGTATGAGTATTTGTTCTCTCTTTTTTTGTATGAATATTTGAATCTTGCCTTTTTTAATTCAAAAACAAGAATGAAAGCAAAGAGAATCCCTGGCAAGTTGAATGACGTCTAGGAGGGTGAGAGGATTGGTTAAAAAAAGAAAAGAAATGAAATGAAAGCAAGCAGAGGCTGGGTCTAGAATGGCTCTGGGAAACTTCAGGGGAGGGAAAGAAGATACAGAAGAGGGGAAGAGAGAGGTGAACAAAAGATTTTTCTTTTTAAGTTCAGTCTGTGTTAAATGAATGCCCCTTTGGCCATTTTTGAAGTGGCTTCATAAAAGCTTAAAATTCTTTGTCAGTGCTTTGTAGATGTCTGTCTTCTGTTTATGTTTTTTGGGGGGAGATAGAGAAGGGATATCAAAATAACCAAGTGCCATGATGTGCAGGGAACACAGGGCTGTGGTGTGGGTTCCTAAGAACGGGGGTCACTTCTTTATCTGGAGCCAAGGAAAGGTGCCAGGAAGGAATCCTTTAACCTAACACACAGATGAATAGATGGTGAGCAAACACTAGGGAGAGAGCGATGCAAAGAGGGTACAAAGAGTATTTCAGATAGTAGAGCCTATAGGAGGCTTGGAGGGCAGATCTTAGGATCTGAGAGTGGTTGAGGATAGATAGCACAGCAGGCAGCCTGCAGTATGGATGTGAGGGGAGATGAGGTCAAAAGGTGGGCAGGGACCCTACCAGACCTCATGAGCGACATGACAGCTCCTGGGCCATGTCTGGCCAGCTCCTGGGGTCCATTGAGAATTTTAATCCAAGTCTGTGGTTAAAACACTATTCTGCAGGGTGGGGTGGATCGGGGAATGGATTAAAATGAGGCAAAGTAAAGACAGGGTAGTCTCCCTGTTAGAATCGATCAGGCAAGAGATGACGGTGGCTTGGGCTGGCTGGCTGCCAAGGGAAAGTGGAATGAATGCTTGGTGCTGATAACATGAAGGACATGGTGAGCAGAGCAAGGTGTAGGTCAGCAACATGCCCCCAGCACCTAGCATGCTCCCTGACACTCAGTATGAATCCAGAGTGAATATTTATTGACTGGATCAACAAACCAGTGAAAGACCTAATGAACAACAACAACAACAACAACAAAAAACTCTATGCATGCAAGTTCCTGAACTTCATTCTTCCATTGCACACACTGTACCAAACAAGTGGTTACCAGTTTCTGAAGGCCTGCTAAGGCTAGCTATGGCCTACTCTGTGCAGCCTTCGGTACGACTCCTGTCTCATCCCTACATCATCTCCACCCTTAATTCCAACTTTGCAAGTTGGGAAATTGAGAAGTTAAGCAGAGCTTAACTCTGCTCATCTGGGGAACAGGAGGCAGACCTAAATGCCTGCCGGGATAGATTCTTGCTTCATAAATGCTTGGAATGACTCCTTCTAGGCTGAAGTATCCCAACCCAACCTCCCCAATCTACCCCCCAGACACCCCCCCCCAACTTTGTACTGAGGGCAAAAGGGAACAGCTATTGAGTTGAAAGAAAGACTGGCAACATTGAGTGAGCACCTACGCATGCCAAGTACCTGGCTACTCCACCAGGTAGAGCCCTGTCTCTGGCTCCAACATGGCTGCTGAGACATGTTCTGTCCCCCAGAGCCAGCCAGTCCCTCAGGAGCAGACAAAGGGTCAGAGAAGGGACTCCGTCTCTGCTCCCACTCCTTCCCTCGACTGAAGCTCCTGCCTCCTCTTCTCCCCTTACCTATCGAAATCCACAAATCTAATCAACCCACTTGCCCCTCAAACCAAATAACTCTGTCTTTGGCTAAATAGAGAAGAGGAGATCGAGGATTTGAAGAGACACTTATTTATCTCTTTACCAGACAGTCTAATGAATAATTTCATGTTTGCAAAAGCTCATTTTGAAATTTGAAGACAAGAGATATATTGCCAAGGCGGCTCTAATACTGCAACATTAATTTTGCACTGAAAGATTTACTCAAAAATTAGATTTTACAATTTTAATGCCTCCATTCTTTTCTTTAAATAAGCTGTGAAATACAGTTAATTAGACTTAAACCCTAGAAGCTTAGACGTTTGAGCTTTGGTGTAAGCTACAAAAGAAAGCAAGCTTTTTCACTTGCAAATTAAATCTAAATTCATTACACGCCTAAACCTATACCACTTGCAGAAATCCTACTGGGCTGAGGAAGGGTCTTCTGGAAGGTTCCAGATGTCTCCCTACAGAATCCTGGCTGCAGAGAAGAATAGAGATAATGAAAACAGAGATAGGATTGGTGGGGGAAGAAAGGGGGAGAGGCAGGTGGAAAAAACACAGAAAGCATCTGACACAGTTGTCTTGGGAATTTTAGTGGCATCAAGCATAAGACTCAGTGCTTAAAAAAAATAAAAATAAAAACAATAAGCAACAGCCACAGTAGTAAAACTAAAGAGAGAAAATAAACACAAAACTATTTAACTTTGTTTCATCAGAATTTCCCAACCATATTGGTTTGACCAAGAAGTCCTTTTTTTTGGTTGTTGTTGTTAAAATATTTAGTACCTGAATCTCCCCACTGGTCTTTAGAACAGTTTGCCCTGAGCTATTTACAACACCAGTAGCATTTACTCTTCCTCGATGTGGTCTTAAGAGATTCAGCCACCATTTCCCATTCTTTTCCACATTGATCTATCACATACATACATGGAACTTATGGAATACAGCATTGAATCTACAGTAGGCTGAGGAATTGAGAGCCAAGGTAGACACAGTACAGGATCTCAGCTAAAGGAATCCTGTCCACTTGACACTGCCCAACAGGTTAATCAGAGAAACCAACAATGGAGTGGTGTAAGGAAGTATAGAGATCTTTGAGTCTCACTCAGAACCCACCTAGCACCTTGATCCTTCCCCCACTACCTGGAACTGGTTTATTGAACACTTGTGCCCAGGAACTCTCTTCCATGGATGCTCATCCTATCCCTGAACAGCTCTGATTTCATGTGCAGACAGAAGGCTTCCTCCTGGTAAGGCCCTCACTGGGCTGAAGTACAACTTGTCTATGGACATGTGAGCTCCAAACTGACTGGACAAGAGATTTCACTCCTGGCAGCAAACCCCTGTCACTTTCCCATTCTGCCTATGTTTCTGAATCAAAGAGAATGTCTTTACAGCTACCAGTTTGTGTCAGATGCTATGGCCAGTTCCCTTTCCTTAGTCTACTGCTTGCTAAGCCTTCTGGGGGCCGTGGACCCCCACTGAGGATATAATAAAACCAATGAGAATAAAACCAATGAGGGGTTTCGTCCCAGAATGGCTTGATAGGAGAAGCCTTTCCAACTTCTCTTCTGCCCATTGGCCTCATCTGTAGCATCCTCATAGTGGTGTCTCTATCTGGTTGTTGGACTGACCAAATCTAAACCAACCCCAGCAGACTTTCAGAAATTTGCAAAATGCTCACATGCATTTACTTGTCAGGATACCCCCTCCGACTTCTGCCTATTGTAATTATTCAGGACCACAGTTCATCTTTGGAAGGTAATAATTTTTTAAAAAGGTAAGGACATTAGTAATTCAAACTGTTCCATTTTACAGACTGGCATAGACTTTAATTTGATCCTCACCAAGGATTAAATCATAAGAATCATCTCTTTCCCTTTTAACCATGACATTAGCAGGCTAAGAAGGGGCTGGGAAAAGTGGCTCAATGGTAGAGTGCTTGCCTTGCATGCATGAGGCCCTGGGTTCGATTCCTCAGCACCACATAACCAGAAAAAGCCAGAAGTGGTGCTGTGGCTCAAGTGGTAGAGCGCTAGCCTTGAGCTGAAGAGCTGGGGGACAGCGCCCAGGTCTGGAGGTCAGGCCCCACGACCAGCAAAAAAAATAAAAGACTGAGAAATGCTGGGACTTGCCCAGTTGCAAAGACAAAAGATGAAGAACACCTCAGGTCTTCATTTAGTAGCCTTACTTATCATGTGCCCTGAAATTAGAAACCCCAACTCCACATTTCACATGGTACCCATGGCCCCTGGCATAGTCTTCGTATTACATGCAAAAGGACCAACCGATGATTTTGTAGGGGACAGATAAAGAACAATGCTTTGGGATTTTCCATACCAGGGTTTGATGTTGACTCTCCTACTTGCCTACTAGGTAACTTTG
The DNA here is from genome assembly GCF_024711535.1 of Dipodomys merriami. Taxonomy (NCBI): domain Eukaryota; kingdom Metazoa; phylum Chordata; class Mammalia; order Rodentia; family Heteromyidae; genus Dipodomys; species Dipodomys merriami. Next base: position 18,373,961 of record NW_027204381.1, read on the forward strand.
AGGCAGGTACGTCATTCACCTTTGGAATGAAGAGCAGAGCTAACGTCCTGGAGCTGCTGGGAAGGCTAAATGAGATAGCACCCGGAGCAGGCTTGGCACCTGGTACGCGCTCAACAGATGTTAGACTGAAAAGAAATGTGGGCCAAAAGCCTCTTCCTGGGAGAGGTAAGATTTAAATTGGGCTCAGGAAGTGGTTGTAGGTGTGGAGATGTGGGAGACAGAATGAGGCCCTCAGAAAAGGGTGGTACCAGCAGGAAACTGTGGTGTGCTTCAGGGTCGGGGAAAGTTATAAATAAGCTACGGTATGGGAGAGTAAATGCTGCATGGCTGGAGGGAGCTGAGAGTGGGAAATCAGGCAGATGGGAACTTTGGAGTCTGGACTTCCTCCTGAGCCCAGCTGAACTCACTGAAGGCTTAGAACTGGGGAGTCAAATAGGATAATGGTCAATGACTGACCACTGGATATGGGGAGAGAATAAAGAGATAACTTTGGAGGCTATTATATAGTGGCCCACATGACAGAGATGTAAACTGATCTCTTTCCTTTTGTTGGGCTCTAGCGAAGAACTGCCCCCCCCCATCTTGTTTCTAGTTCTCAGATCCTCCATCCTCTTCACCCTCAGTTCCCCAGGGTGGTGAAACCCCCTGTAGATTTCCATTCTGCTTTCTCCTGGTGTGTCAGGCAGTTCCAATTGCCCCCATGTTGCCTTCCTGGGTGGGGTTTAATTCTGTCCTGGTCCTCAAGGCCTACCTACCCTTGCTGAAACTCATCACGTTGCAAACAACCTCTTAACAGTGGGTACAGTGTTCAGGGAATTTGCGATCTAGTGCAGAGAGCAAATCGTGTACAAGAATGCTATCATTCAAGGTCCAACATGGTTTTAGAATCACCCTCGCTCCCCAGCTACTGTGTTCTAAAATAAATGATCTGGGCAGCCATCAGAGATTCCCACGTGTTCGGCCGGTCTGACCACGGCCATTGGAGCTTCCTGTCACCTGTCAACGTGGTTTCCTGAGCTGCCTCTGGAACGGAGGCTTTCTTCTCTGCAGGTTCCAGACACCTGCAGTGGCTCAACAGATAATGAGTTCTCTTAAGCAGTTGTTGCCTCACGAAGAACAGATTCCAAATACGGGGAGGGGGGAGAAGGGGGGGATCAGATTCTCCCTGTTATTGTCAGTTCTCTCCGCTTTTCCATACACGCGGATGATTCTTGACTCAGAAACACCAGTGGGTCATCATCCTGGCACTTCAGCTTACTATAAGTATGGAAAATCGAGCAGACATCCCTTGGCTAAGGAAAAGGCCTCTCACCAGCCACTGCGGTCCCAGCCTCCGCTCTACCCCCATTCAACCCCTGACACCTGCAATCTTCTGCACAGAGAAGAGAGAAGAAGGGAGCAAATCTCAGACAGGGAGAGATAGAGAGAGCATTTGACTCATTAGCTGCATATTAAATTCTGACGTTTGAACCTGACGGAATCTGAGTGGGGCTGGAGTAATGAATTAATCCCAGGGAAGAAGACAGGTCTGCAGCTCCTCAGCTATTAGCAGCCCGCTGAGAAGGAACCCGGCCGAGCCAAGCTGAGCCGAGAGCTGAGCCGACGTGTGCTAGAGTTGGTTCCCCACCACCTGGCTCCTTCTGGAAGCTCCTGGGACTGGCCCAGCCAACCTCAGAAACATCAGCACAAGGTAGGTGTTCAAATCCTGGCCTGGTCCAGTCCACCACAAGAAGACCAGCACCTGTAGGTATTCAAAATGTGTTTGCCCAGGAAGGCACCAACTGATGAGCAACTAACTCCCCCACCTCACCTCCCCCCGCCTTCCTGACCAAGCCTCCTCTGATCTGTTACCTTGGTTTTCAGGCTTTATCTATCCCCCCACAGTCACTGTTTTGGGGCCCCTTTCCTGGGACCACAGAGCAGATGGTCATCTATCACGAGATCAAGAAAGGAAAGAAAAATGGTGTCCATTTCCCTCTCTCCCCTCAGCCCAACCTCCCTCCTTCTCATACAAGTGTGCACACACATGCATGTACATACACGCACGCATATGTGCTCAAATCCACCACATCTTCCTTCAGTCTCCCTGACTCCCCACGTTCCTAGTGACGCCTGGTCCCAGGCAGCCTCAGCGTGCTGCCGGCACGAATCTTGCAAAGGGAAAGACAGGAGAGAAGGAGCAACAGAGAGGCATTCCCCTGCCCCAGCCTCAGCCGAGCCGTGGCTAACCCCGGGCCACGGAATTCATCGCTCACTCTGATGCAGTGGGACAGTTATTTTATATTATTAAAATAAGAGATTATCATCACCACCAATCTCCATCTCCTTTCCAATCTCATCTGAAAAGCAGGCATTGCCTCCTGCTCCCGGACCCCCTAATTCTCTCTGCTGCCGCTGTTAAATCATTTAACCTGGCAAAGTGTCGGGAGATGCATTTTACATGAGAGACACGAGGCAGGATAAATCTGGTCTGACTGCAGTGTCTGACAAGAAATATCGGAGGTGCGGCCAGGGTCAAAGGAGACTTGGATGGGATGCAAAGGCTGGGCGAATCAGCTCTCCTCCCTCCCCTGTCCTGCTGAGGGAACAAGAAAGCCAAAGCCTGATCCATTTATAGAGAGGCAATGGAAGCCCCAAAATGAACTACAGCCCAGAGGGCCAGTGGACTCTATGTAATGAGTCCTTCCAGATTTGGGGTCTCCATGCACAGACCCCTCCCTCCAAGCAATGGGACTCATATTGATCCCAAGAGGTAGCATTCAACTTGATCCACTGAAAGCAATGTCCAGGCTGTCTCCCCCAAGTACGAATCTCTGGATTTACAAGGTGCAGAGAAGGATGGGAGATCCTGGGAAAAGCCCAAAACCTGCATGCTTGAATGCTGGCCACCAGTCAAGATTGGTCTCGACTCTGGCCAGTGCGCTTAGCCACTCATGATTCATCAACATATGACAACTCTGGGTACTGGGGAGATTGGGTGAGAACACTGAACAGGGTTGCTTAGTCATGAACTCATCTCACCAATTTAGATTGAGCGTCTGCCATGCACCAGGGTAGGTGCTGACCATTCAAATGTGGCCCAAACACAGCCACGCCATGGGAGCTCACGGTTTGACACCCACAGTCATAGTAGTGGATAAATGGGAGATGTAATGGGCATTCCGACATGAGAGGCAAGCAACCAACTGCCATGAACAATACCAGGCAGGCATATTCTGGTAGCGGGGAAGGGGTCTGGGGTTGAGAACATCATTTTTCCGTATGATTTCTCAATCAATGGGGATTTTGCCAACCATTGTATGGGAGGCCACAGTTCAAAATGGCTCATGACAGGTCAGGCTCCTGTGGCTCACACCTGTCATTCTAGCTACTCAGGAGGCTGAGATCTGAGTTCAAAGTCAGCCAGGGCAGGAAAGTCTATCAGACTCTTATCTCCAATGAGCCATCAGAAAACCAGGAGTGGCGGTGTGATGATTGAAAAAGCTCAGGGACAGTGCCCAGGCCCACGACTGACAAAAATGATCGCTCATCACTTGCTCAACCTAGAGAAGGGGAATGACTCTAGCAGGGTGGCAAATGGCCTTTCGAGTTGCCTTCAGACACTGACCCCTGAGTCCTTCCCACTGGGTTACCACCTTCCCACTGGGTTACCACGTTCCCCATTTCAACCGCCCACACGTAGAATGACAGACTTAGCAAATAACATACAGAATGTCCCAGTTAATTTTAATTTCGGAGGAACAACCAACAAAATTAATTGGCCATGTTAAGGATTGCCCCCCCCCCCAAATATTATGTGAGACATACATAACACGGAACAAAAAGTATTCCTTGTTTGGCTCCGATACAGAATCAAATGAGCACGCTGGGCACACACAACCCGGGCAAGGGAAACTTGGGTGGGGTGGGGGGACTGGGAAGGGCCAGGAGCTCAGTGGGAGTCCCCACCCCCACCCCCACCCCCAGCTCCCACGGGGGAGCTCAGCCCTCCCACCAGCACAGCCTCTTCCCATCCAACAGCAACTTGAGCAGCTCTTGCAGCTGTGCTAACTAGAACGCTCCTCCACAAACAACAGATTAATTGATTTAAAACTTTTAATGCCAGATGCTTGGTGGAAGCATTTTAATAATCCTCGAGTCAGAATTAATCATGTCTCCTGATCTTTAAGGAGGGCAGTTATTAAATCCTGCGGAGGCAAAGGGGGAGGGAAGAATTTGTTTTTCCGGGGTCCTCTTCCCAGCTCTGCTGTAATTAAGAGTCCTGAATGCCATCTGGGGATGTAGAGGCAAGCAAAGGCAGAGACCCCTCTGGCTCTGTCTCAGTGGCTCCTGGGAGGTAGGAGGATGGGTGATGCAGCCTTCACTCCTTGCAGGACAAGGTAAAGTAGAAGAGAGGACCATCTAGAGGGTCCCCAGTATGGTGATACTGACTATGGGGCCAGAGGCCTAGCTGATCTATTAGCCACAGACCCAGGATGCCTTTACTCTGCCCCAACACAGGACCACCTTTCACTCAGGAAATGATGCTCCTGCCGGTAAAGTCCTCTCATTCACTCTCTTTTTACTTCCAAAGTACTCCGGACAAATCTCCCTTTGGGAACTTGGGGATGCGGCAAAGGAAGAAGGTCTACATTCATGACAGCAGGGTTCGCTCGGCCCCCCTGCTCTGCCAGCTGGCCCTCTGCCTCTCACTCCTGCCTCATCAAAACCCTTCTGTGGCCTCGATGCCCTTTCTCCTGTGCTGCTGGCTGAATTAGGTTTGCCACCTCCAAGACTCATGTGGAGACTTCCACCCCAGTGTGATTGTGTTGAGAGAGGAAAGATGCTTGCTTGTTTTTTTTTGTTGTTGTTGTTGCCAGTCCTGGGTCTTGAACTCAGGGCCAGGGCGCTGTCCCTGAGCCTCTTTGTGCTCAATGCCAGTGCTCTACCACTTCCATGACAGCAGTACTTCTGGCCTTTTCTGAGTAGTTTATGAAGGATAAAATGTCTCATGGACTTTTCCACCCAGGATCCTCAAACGTCAGCCTCCGAAGTGGCTAGGACTGTAGGCTGCAGCCACTGGTATCTAGCCGGAGGGTGCTTTTTAAGACGCTTTTCTTGCAGGAATGGGTTAGTTATCCACAGGAGTTCAGCCTCCTTCTCTCTCTTCTGCTCTCCACCTAGCTTGAGATAGCTTATGGCCCTCACCAAAAGCCCAGTACAGGCTAGCACCAACTTCTGGATTTCCTCGTTTCTACCCATGAACCAAGCTGCTTCTTTTTTTAATATATATAAATGGCCCAGTCTCAAGTATCCTATTACAGCGACGTAAAACAGACAACGATGACCATGTGCTCGCTACATCTCAGCCCGCCCATTTCTTCTTCTCTCCCTGGAAGTCACCTAAACTCTGGCCTGGTGTCTCCAACCCATCCCCTCTTACATGCTCAGTCGCCAGTTTTCTGCCTCCAGTGCCACTGACACCCAGAATGTGACACACACGTGGCCAGCGCACGTCTGTGTTTTACAAAGCTCCAATTCACCCTACTCCACCCTTTGCTTACAGAGGAGCAAACGAAGGCTCATTCATGCCACGTCACTTTCCCACACACACAACTGCATTGGACCAGACTCAGTCCTCCCTCCCTTCGAAGGCTTGCCAGGCCCCTATGAATCCTTCCAGCTTCTGTGTCCTCCAAGTCAGAAGAACCCAAGGGGGAAGAGCTTACATGAGTGAAACCACCTAGGGCTCGGCCCCATTCAAAGACCCTAAGGGCCCTCCTCCCCCAGCTCAAGGCAATGCATCCAGAAATACTTCATTTACAACAGGAAGCTGGTGGCCACGGCGAACCTGTCTGGGCACCTCCTTGTCGCTAGCCAAGGAATCCCACTTCCCTTCTAGAAGGTGTCAACTCCCACCTGGTCCCCTCCCTGCGTCCCTCAGCACTGCCACAGAACCTCCAAACAGCCAGGGGCCTGCCAATGGTCATTACCCTAGACCGGTCCAACCCAAAAGTAGCACCAGCCCAGAACGGCCTCGGGGTGACACCCTCTGCTCCCTAGTAATGCCGAACATCCTGAGCTCCCCTGGGATCCAGACGCCCCACTGTCAAAGCCAAATCGATACTCTCTTTTTTCTCTGCAAGAACACCTCAGTAATCCTAATTGGTCACTATGGCAACCCCAGCTGCAGCTCCTCGTGGCCTCAACGAAGAGACAGAAGGATGAGAGGGGGTGAGATGGAGGTTAAGCCTACTTATTGTATAATGCTCTGCCTTTGATATCACCTAGATCCACATGCTAAGTACCTGGAAAGAAACAAAATCCCGTGTAAATTAGAACGATACCATCCAATCCCCTGCTTATACCCTCACCAGCGGCCGCCGATAAGGCCATTGTCTGCAGCCGCTGGGCCTGACCTCCTCTGCCTTGGCAGCTGATGAGGTTTCGGTGGTGGGGCACATTCATCAAGGAGGATGAGCCGAGCTGTGAATCCCAAAGGGCAAGATGGCCGGGTGGGGCGGTGGTGGCCCACAGCCCCATTCCCACCCTGACCAGAAGGGCACAGGAGTGGCAAGGGGAGGCAAAGCCCCTGCATGGAGATGGCCTGGTGTCTGCTCCTCAGTGGGTCACTCCCCACAGGACTATGGTGTTGTCTCAGTCTGTGTTCAGCTGCTATAACAGAGTTCCACAGGCTGGGTAACTTATAAACAATAGAAGTTTTGTAGGCTCACAGCTCTAAAGCTCAGAAGCCTAACACTGGCTGGTGAGGGTCTTCTGTCTGTATTACAAACTGACAGAAGAGATGATGGGAAGAAATCAGGAGCAAAAAGAGGAGAAGGAGGAGGAGGAGAAGGAGGGGAAGGAGGAGGAGGAGGAGGAGGAAGAAGAGGAGGAGGAAGAAGAGGAGGAGGAGGAGGAAGAAGAGGAAGAGGAGGAAGAAGAAGAGGAGGAGGAAGAGGAAGAAGAAGAGAAGGAGAAGGAGGAGGAGGAGGAGGAGGAGGAGGAGGAGGAGGAGGAGGAGGAGGAGGAGGAGGAGAGGAAGAGGTGGAAGAGGAGGAGGAGGAAGAAGAGGAGGAGGAGGAAGAAGAGGAGGAGGAGGATTGATGAGTGACTTTTCCAAGACCATGGAGCAAGCAATCAGTAGATCTGCATCTTCTAATTCCCAAATGCCACTGCATGGCAGCGTGTGGGCACCGCCCCCCTCCCCCACTCATCTGCTATTCTGGCAGGGCAAACACTTGAAGAAGGCCCATGTTCAGAGGGCATGGGGGCATGTACAGTGGCATATCAGGTCCAGGTTCATCTGCATTTCTGATGACAGAAGGCCCTGGAGATAATAGGAGCCCGTGTGTTGCTCGCTCGGTGGGGCTGGGTGGGAACAAGCGGATGTCTGAAGGAGATTACAAGCAGCTATGGATATTGCTTGTCATGCTACCATCAGCAGCCGCCTTTTTCAATTGACTGGTTGCTTGTATTTCCCAAATAGGGGATGCCAGATGTAGTTACTGCAGTCAAAGAGAATGCTAAGGCCCCTAGAAAGACACTCCAGCTGTCCAAGAGGAGTATCTATGGCGGCTGAGTATCTATGGAGGCCAGGGAAGTTTAACCCTTCGTCCCCTAGTAAGCAGAATTCCCAGGAGCCAAGAGCAAGCACGCAAAGACAGCATATCACTTCCAAGTGACTGGAGATGTGGAACTCCTTTCTCAGTTGCTGGTTGAAAACTCACTTTCATTCTATGTAAACAGTGCTGCAGAACATACCTTTCTGGAGTCCTGAAATGCGCTACATCGAATCAAGACCTTCTACCTGCTTTTGTTTTCCTTACACTCTCACCTTATTATACCCTTGCAATAGAAAAGTGGCCAGCTGTGGTAAGTTGCTCACCAAACCACTGGCCCTTCCCTCTGAGGTCCACAGTCATTTCTCAGCCTTCTCTACCTTGGTGCAGCCATGAGATAATGGGGGGAAGATGGAATGTGTTTCACTACACCCTAATGTGGCCATAGTTATACTTTGTGCTCTCACTCTTTGTCTCTCTCTATGTGTCTCTGTCTGTCTGTCTGTCTCTCTCTCTTCTGTCTGTCTCTGTCTCTATCTGTCTGTCTCTCTCTCTCTCCCCCCCACCCTCATCTGTTCATCCAATGCAGAGGGCCCAGTGCTGGGTTTCTAAGCTAGGAGAAATACATCCATCAATGGAAAGATCCAGTCCCTGAACAACTGTATAGAACCAAACCCTTCTTCTGGCTTACAGTCCCACGTGGGCTATAATGAAAATAAAACTTCACTGTGTCACCGACACTAAAATCCAGTGTGTTTTTTACTGAAGGCCATTCATCCTAACTAATCCAGTAACTATCAGTATGCATCAACTGCCCCCATTTTACAGCTAAGGAAATTGAGGCCCAGAGGGATTCCATGATATACCCCCAGGTTTACTAGTAAGTAAGCAGCACAGCAAAGATTTAAGCACCACAGTCAGATGCCAAAGCCAGTAATTTTCCTATTCTGCCTACCACCAATGCTGTCCTGGCTCCTGATCCAAGACAAAACTCTATTTTACCAACAGAAAACAGAAGGTGCTTCTCAACTCCCCTTAGCCATGGCTCATAGAAGTTTCTACAGAGCAACAGAGTTTCAACCAAACTCTGAGAACATACCCACATCTAGCAAGAGCTGCCTATTCTGTATTGATCCTAAAGACATGGGAGCCATTTTTCCTAGGCCAGAAATGCAAATGCATGATCTGACTCCTTGAGGTACATCTGTAGTGACAAGGGGAGAGAATAGTTAAAATTGCCAGTGACCTGGAAACCCAGGCAGGCTCGATTGCTGCAGGCAGAGGAAAACCCGGCCTTCTTTTTCGAATGGGACTCAGTCAGAGGAAACAAATCAACCTGACGTGAGAAACGGATATGAGTTTGTTGTGAGTGTGTGACATGTACCCATCAAGGTGTCAGACCATGTGGGGGGGAGAGGCAAAGCAGGCCAAGACCTTCCCTGCCCCGGGAAGCCAGAGAGAAGCCAGGCTGAAAATAGGAGAGTCCAAACTCTTAGAAAGTCACCATTAGCACACAGTGAAATCACTCTCCAGCCAGGCACCATTGACTTGTGTGTGGCTACATGTGGAATGAGGGGGCTCGTTGTCCCTTCTAACTTCCTCTCAAAACTTCCAAATAAATCCAAATGCACCCACACCTACGGTGTGCAGACATCTGATAGAAAAGAGGAGGGATTAATTCGCATGCCCCTGAAATCTCTTGCACCCATTTCCCTACAGGTACCTTCTCTGGCTCTCTCTCACCTCATCCCTTCCTTCCCGCCCCCCAACATGAGACCTCATCACTCTGTGTATCATGCTCCCTTAGCCAACTTAGCTTCCAGTTATCTCCCTGAGATTTCCCGGCTCATTCCTAGATTCTGTCTTCAAAGTTTCATATCCTGGGGGTGGGAAGGTGGCTCAGTAGTAGAGTGCTTGCCTTGCATGCATGAGGCCCTGGGTTTGATTCCTCAGCACCACATAAGCAGAAATGGCTGGAAGTAGCGCTGTGGCTCAAGTGGTAGAGCGCTAGCCTTAAGCTGAAGAGCTGAAGGACAGTGCCCAGGCCCAGAGTTCAGGCCCCACAACCAGCTAAAAAAAAAAAAAAAAAAAAAAAAAAAAGTTTCATATCCCTAGCTTCCTCCCCAACCTCTTCCAACACTTACTAACATGTCCTTATCAAAAGGTAGCCCCTCAAACTAAGCCCAGGTGGTGTGGAGATGTTATAAATGACCCACTCAAACACATTTCTGCTCTTCTGCATGGCAGAAACTCACCCTACAGAACCTCGTCCAGGACTTCTGTCCATGGTGCTGACCTGCTTCTACTCATAATTCAGCCAAGGATCTGGTTCCCCTCTCTCTGTGCTGAACCTACTGCACTCATTACGAAAATAGACTTGTTAATGGTATTTGCCTCATGCAAAACATATAGTATCCTACTTGGCACAAGGACCTAAATAAATGATGGTGTTGATATTCCATCAGCCCTAAGAATTGCCCCACATTGCCTCTTTTCTCTCTGGCACTTCCCAGAATCCTTCCTTCTCCAGATTTCATTCCCAAATAGTACTTGGATAAGCAGTAGCAGCCTCATCCTCTTCCCCAAACTGTATCTTTAAAACCAACACAGATTTTTTTTTCCAAAGCCTTTCACTATAACAGTAAAAGAAAAATAGGAGTTAAATCGACTAACAAAGGAATGGTGTCAACTTACCAACAGGCTTCAATGCTTGCCATAACCGGTTTTTACTAGTTGAAAGATGACTGGAGTTTAACACCAGAATTTTTTCAACTTGATAATTTTCTTTCTTCGATTCATGATGTGGCTTTTTTGTTGTTGAAAGCACCTGCTCCCAATATTCTCTTTGTCTGCCTCTCTTACAGCTCATCTCATGCTCTGCTGGAAAGGCCTATTCATGAAGATTTCATGATTGCCAGGCACCAGTGACTTATGCCTGTAATCCTAGCTACTCTGGAGGCTGAGATGAGATCTGAGAACCAGCTCAGGCAGGAAAGTCCATGAGACTCTTATCTCCAATTAACCACCAGAAAGCCAAAAGTGGAGCTTAGGTCAGGTGTTATAGCCCCAGGCTTGAGCAAACAAAACTAAGGGACAGTACACAGGCCCTGAGTTCAAGACCCAGTGCCAACACACACACACACACACACACACACACACACACACACACACACACACACACTGTTCAAGTTGTTCTTCTCAACAATGACACAATGTTTGCCATATTGTTTGGGCCTGGGTGAAGAAACAACTTGGCAGACTGAAAAGAACAAATGGAATGTGGTGACTTATGGGTTTTTTCTGTAATCTTGGATCCCTCCCTGAATCCATCCAACCTGTCCCATGTGCCTTTGTGAGCCTTCCCTTTGAGAGAGTAGAGTATACTTCCCCTCTCCTTAGCTTTGGAATTACATACAAGAGTCCATTTAACATCTAATGAGGCAGAAGTGAGAGCAGGCCAGTTCTAAGCTGAAACTTTAAGAGTCTCTGCACCTCTGGCTGCATAATGAGTTATGCCATGATCCCCAGAGGAAGAAGAGAGGCTTGTGGGCCTGAGCCCACCCCTGCTACACACAGACCTAAAGCAAGGCCTGAGACAAGTCAGCTGAATATCCTCCAGCTGAGCTTCAAAAGCTGGGAGAGAATAAATGACTTGTGGTTTAAGCCACTAAATCTGAAGGCTGATTTACTACACAGCATCACTGTGGCCATAGCTAACCAATACATAGAGGAAAACACACAATCAATCCTTTTTGTTTGTTGGGTTTTTCCATCAGAAGATCATGGTATATGAATCTGGGCCTCTCACACTTTGTGAGAGTCAAATCCTCCTCTGTAAAGTTTTGGTAATAATTTGGGGCTCCTCTAGAGGTCACAGAGCTCATGGCTCGTCTCCTCTGAGATAAGGTGAAGAGATCACCATGGTGAATTTAGCAAGCAGCACAGTGATAATGGGCTGCTATTGTTATCATTTCATTTTGTTTTGTTCTGTGGCATCAGGAACTGAAGCCACCACCTCATGCATGTGAGACCAATGCTCTACCACCATGCGGCTCCATTTCTCTTTCAGGAAAGAACTCGAAGCTGCATTTTACATATTTGGCCAGGAAACTAACTTAATTACAGATTTTTTAAAAATAGGAGCACCTCCTTTCTAGACAATGCTTGCTTGATAGGCTTTAAAATGTCCCCACCAACATTTTCACCCCTACTCAACCTTCTGGTCAAAGGAAACTCAGCTATAAAGCAGCCGGTGTCAATTTTGGACAGCTCTAACCCTACAAAAGCTCTTCCTCATCTTCCCTAACATCCAGACTGGGCCAACTTCCCTAGCTATCATTTCCTTAGTGCATGTAAAGTTTTCCTTCAGGGTATATGTTAGAGATTACAATGTATTATGGAATACACTGTCCAGTGCCTGAGCCCCATGCTACATTGTAAGTCTCACGAGCAGAGACTCAATCTTTTCTGTTTGTGGCTGCATCTCCTGTATATCAGTAAATTAGTGGGCATTCAATAAGTATTTATTGACTAGATAGATGAACCAATTATTTGCAGTTTCATTTGACAATCTGACAGATCACTCTCCTAACAAAGATTAGCTGCTTTAATGGTACAGGAATGAACAGAGGACATTGTCTTCTTGAACTTTATCCCTAGAGAGAAAAGGATGTGAGGATAGAGAGGGAGAAGGAGAAGGAAAGGAAGATGGAGGAGCAGGGAAGGAAGGAAGGAAGGAAGGAAGGAAGGAAGGAAGGAAGGAAGGAAGGAAGGAAGGAGGGAAGGAAGGAGGGAAGGAGGGAGGGAGGGAGGGAGGGAGGGAGGGAGGAGGGAAGCAGGGAGGGAGGGAGGGAGAGAGGAAGAAAAGAGGGTGGGAGGGGAAGGAAGGAATTGGTGAACAGTGATGTTTAATACCTATGACACCTGTATCATGCTAATGTAAAGGGCTAATCATAGAGAAAATTATGTGTGGGGACGTCCAGGGGCTGCATTCATTAAGAAAAAGTTATTCTGAAACAAGAGTGGGGAATGTCTGGGAAATGAGAGAAAAAGGGCTCCGTGTTCCCTCGGCCAGGAAACATGGGGTGCTCCCCCAGCTGCAGCGCTGAGCCCCCACACCCACCCAGCCTCACGCTGCCCAGACCATCTATTCTTGGAGCAGTTCCTATTTGTGTGTGCCCTGGGCAGTAACTGGTGGTTTAAAATAATCATCATAATAAGGTAAGAAAAGCTTGATACAAAAAAAACCACACATCTATATTTCTAAATGACTTTAACTAATGTCCTCTGGGCCTATGGGTAGGTGCTCACACCCCCTCTGTGACAGGAAAATGTGATTACTGCAGGGCCGGCATTGGCCCGGTATCTGCGCTGCCGGGCCCCTAGGCCACTGCCTGCTCTAACCACGTTAGCAGCACAAGAGCCATCCATCAGGCTAATAGGGGGCCTGAGACTGGGCCTGGCCCTGCTGCACACATCTGGGCCCTACTGTCAGAGCCTCTGGCCTCTCCTTCCCGCCATCACTACATCAAGCACGAGGCTGTGGAAGTGACCTGCCCCCACCCCATCTTCTCCCCTTCTCCTGCCAGCCTCGTGATTCCACGGCATCCTCAGGGCTGCTTGCTGGGCTGGGGGGCCGGCTCCCTGCTCCTTGGCAGGGGTCAGAGGCTGTCTTTCTAGCCGCCATCTGCCTCCCACCCCTCAGTTCCGTGGGTACCCTGGCTTCTGCCCCTGCCATCAAGACTCCCAGTCTCCAGGGATCAAGCCTGTCAGAAACGGAGCTCACTGGCAGCAGGAGCAGGAGACTGAACGGGGCAGGGGGTCTTGTTTACCTAACACACTGCTAGTTGCCACAAAGGTCAGGGCCCATCTGCCAGGCAGCAGGTGCCAGGAAACCAGCGCCTTTCATGGCATGGGCACCAAAAGGAGGGGCAGGTGGATGGACCAAGAAACTGTCCCCCAATGTCTCAGCCTGCTAGAGCACATGCGCAAGCGCGCGCGCGCACACACACACACACACACACACACACACACACACACACACACACACACAACTACATCCAGAACGGACTGGGTGGGCTGTAGGACTCAGAGTCCTTTACTTCTGGGACCCATGCAAACAGGGGAGTCCCACTGGCTGGCTTCTCTCTGTCTCTTACCACGCCTACCAGCCAACATCCCTGTTTCCCAGGCAAATGGAGGGAATTTGTGCTCATTTTAGACTATGCTCAAGGTAAACGCAATTGTCTATCTTTGGGGGGAGAGAGGGTGGATTCTCCAAGAACACTGTAACTCATTTTACATCTGAACGGAAGCAATCTGGGAGCACATGAGCTTGAGCAGGGACGATGCACCTGGGACGCTGGAGCGCTGCTTTTCCCAGCCCGTCTACGGGGTCTCCCTGCTCTGCCCTGGCCTTTCTTCTATCCTGTTTGTTTCCGCAGCTGGGGAAAACCTGTGGGGACCAGGTCAAGAGGTCATAGAGACCAACCCTGGCTCTCCTGAAGGCCGGCAAGCCCGGGATTCCAGCACAGAGGCCTCCCTCTGCCTCCCGGCCTCCTGGCCTCCATCAGAAAAGGAGTGAGGAGGTCCCAGCTTGAGCCCAAATGGAAGCACTGCATTGGGAGAACTCAGGAACACTCCCCCACCCCACCCTGATACGTCACACCCCCTCTCCTGTGCGTTCAGGGGAGCCAGGAGGGTGACCAGGTCTCCTTCTTCAGCGTGTGCACCCATCCGTAGGAAGACAGAGCAGAGGAGCGCGCGGCCCAGGAAGAACATCCCCCAGTTTGACAGCAAGGCAGGGCTCTGCCAGCAGAAGTCATAGGCAGGGTTCACTGGAACAAGGACTCACAGAATATTCTAGAAGTTGCAGAGCCCCCCCCCATACCTCAAAATACTAGCCTCTTCAGGAAGGGAAGAAGGGGGTTCGAGGTGCTTGATTTCCACTGTGCACTTCCCTTCCCTGCACCCACAGCGAAAGGCAAGCGTAGGGCCCTTGCACACTTGCGTATTACAGTTACCTGGAAAGCTTTCATCCAACTATTACGCTAACAAAACACAAGTGCAGGCCCAGAGCTCTCGCGCTAATTGGCTATGACTCACTGGGTGATTCCAAAGCTTGGCTCAGCCTGAAAAACACCAGCTCCGTGATTTCATAACCACATTGCTTGTGTCAGACAACCTGAAGGGCTTATTTTGTGTTTTGAGGTTTGGGGTTTGGGGTTTGTTTTGTTTCTGAGATGGGGTTTTGCTATGTAACCCAGGCTGGTCTAAAACGCATGGTCCTACTCCGTACTCCCTCTGCATCCCAAGGGCTGGGGTTACAGGCGTACACTGCTATGCCTGACCAAGGGTATATAGAAACTGACTTACATTTTTAACCAGTCCCCGCTGCTGCTGCTGCTGCCGATGATGGTTAGGGGACCACTTGGAGAACCACTTCCCTAAATGGGCTGCACTCTGAATGTGGTCCCTAAAGTGGCTGCAACCTGGAGAAGCCCGTTGGAAATGCAGATTTGGAGCCTAATTATAAACCCAAAGCTATGTCTTCCCACGCTAAAGAGTGTGATGATGAACCAGGCACTGGTGGATCATGCCTATAAACCTCACTACGCAGCAGGCTGAGATCTAAGGATCAGGGTTCAAAGCCAGCCTGGGCCAGGAAAGTCCAGGAGACTCTTATCTCCAATGAACCACCTAAAAATCAGAAGTGGAGCTGTGGTTTAAAGTGGTAGAGCACTTGCCTTGAACAGAAAAGCCTAGGGACAGAGGGTCAGCACCCAGACCTTGACTTCAAGCCCCATGACCACAACACAAAGAGTGTGATGATGATGATGATGATGATGATGATGATGATGATGACGACAACAATGATGATGACTATGGTGATGATGGGAAAGGAGCTATAGGAGACGAAGGCCAAGAACAATGTAAGAGAAGGAAGCTTCCAGCTTCTTTTCAGGGAAAAGCCTGGCATGTGACGGAAAGCATGGGTAGAAGGAGACAGGGCCAGGAACCAAGCACCATGGTCCCACTCAGACATCCGTTCTCTTCCCTGGACTTTCTAAACCATTTCCTTGAGATTGCCTCCCGACCCAGAAGCCCTGGCTCTGCTGACACCCACCCCCTGTGCAAGTCATTATCAAGTTCATCGCCTCACCTACACCACTAACGGAGGACCATCTGAGATGTGAAGACGGCCTGTGCCCAAGCCCCAACCAGGACAAAGGTTCTATTCCCCTCTCATCTCCTTTGATCCTGTGTTCTAGTCTGGGGCTCAGAGAGCATGGCCAGGTGTCTCTCCCCTCCCTCCTTCCTCTCCCCTTCTTCTTCCTCCTCTCCCCCTCCCCCGTCCTCTTCTCCCTTCCTTTCTCTTCTTCCTTCTTTCTCTCTCCCCCTCTCCTCCCACTCTTCTCTCTCTTCTCTCTCTCTCTCCTCCCTCTCCCTGTATCCCACCCTCTCTCCCCCCACTCTCTCTCCCTATCTGCAGAACAGGGAAAGAGGTCCTGTTGGTGATTGTCTGGTGGAGATGCAAACTGCCTTATGTACCGTTGACTGCCCTTGATGTGAGGATCACACACACACACACACACACACACACACACACACACACACACACGCACACACACACACACACAGCCCCGGCGGCTCTTGGGTTTCCTAATTTGCAAAGGCGCCAAGTAAGAGCTGAAGACGTCATGCATGTCTCATTTGGCCTGTGTCTGGCAAAGTCCTGATATTCCCCAATCCTAGCAGCTTCTCTCTGCAGAGCAAGGCTTGGCCAAGTACCTGCTCTTGACCTAATCTGTTCTAATACAACATAAATTCCAAGGGAGGCAGAAGGCTTCCTCCCCGAGTGGTTTCTCCTCTGCCCCCCCCATCCCCCGGCTCAGGACTTCCCAGAGCCTCACGGGTGGAAGCATTCCACCCAGGAGGGCGAATCGGATGGCTGGAAGCAACCCAAAGCTACCCAGAGCCAGGAATGGTGGAGAGACAGAGAGATGAAGGCTGGGAAACACCATTTTTAGTCTAAAACAAGGTGTGACTATAATTAAATCGATCCGGGGGTTGTCTGGATGGAGGCTAATGCCTCCTCGAGCTCGGCACGCTATGATTTTCTTGTATAAATAGAAAGTGGGTTCTGAAGGCAAAGGAAAAACATTCCACAGGTGTTTTGAATGAAGTAACTTCAAAGGAATCTGGATAAAATTACTCCAGCCAGGAGACTGCTTTAAAGGGCGATCCTTCTTTAGATACACGCCTTCCTTCATGGATTCGGAGACATCTTTTTTTTTCCTATTTTATCTCTGAATTCAGGACATAGATAACCGTAGGTGGAGACTGTCGTGCGGTGGCCATATTTTCTTCCCTTCTACTGGCACACACACACACACACACACACACACACACCAAAATAAAAAAAATAATGCATTTTTCTATCACCAGCATCTTAGATTTGGTGATCCATTGATTTTGATTTTACATCGCAGCACAAATGGCTTTAAATTAAGCTTCTTATATATGTTTTTAACTTCTGAGGTTAGTCTTGGTATTCAGCATTGCCTTCACATTCCACAATCTCTAAGAATATAATTCAGGCATTAGTTTGTTGTTGTTTCTTGGTGGGATTTTTTTTGAGGGGGGTTGGTTTGTGTTTGTTTGTTCTTTTTTGTGTGTGTGGCACCTGAAATTGACCCAGGTGATTGAGCAATGCTAGGCAAGTGCTCTACCATTTGAGTCCTACTCGTGTACCTTTTGATTTTGATTTTTAAGACAGAATTTAGCTAATTTTTCTCCGACTGGCCTTGAACTTGAGATCCTCAAGCCTCAGCCTCCTGAGTAACTAGGATGATAGACATGCACTACCACACAACATCAGTAGTTTTGAAGCTTTCTAGGAACAGAAATACAATATCTTGAGATAATTATAATTTCTCCTAGCAAACCCAGGATGATTCTAGGGTTGCAAACACCACAGCTAGTGGATCAGAGGAATGAGAATGTTTCTATGGGTTCAGCCATACCAAAAGCCTTTCTTAATCTCTGAAACTTTATAATTTCATCAGCAGTCATTTTTTTTTCTTTTTTTGTGCTGGTCCCGGGGCTTGAACTCAGGGCCTAGCCACTGTTCCTGGGGCTCTTTTTCTCAAAGCTAGTACTCTACCACTTGAGTCACAGCTCCACTTCCAGTTTTCTCATGGTTAATTAGATACCTCTCACAGACTTTCCTGCGCAGGCTGGCTTTAAACTGTAATCCTCAGATCTGAGCCTCCTGAATAGCTAGGATTAAACTCAGTACCTGGCTAGCAACACATTTCTTTGATTGGTAGTGCTGGGGATTAAGTCCAGGGCCTCACACCTGCTCAGCAAGTACTCTACCACTTGCGCTCTGCCATCCGCCCTTTCTTGTTGTTCTTTTGTTTTGTCTTTGAAGTAATGTCCCACCACTGTCTTGGCTTGGGATAGCCTAGTACTCATGATCTGAAGGCAAAGGAAAAACACTCCATAGATGTTTTGAATGAAGTAGCTTCAAAGGAATCTGGATGAGATTTTGCTGCTTGCCTCCTTAGTTAACTGGAATTACGGGTATGTGCTACATGCTCAGGTTCATTAATGTTCAAGTTGCCTCAACCCAAATATTCTGTTACTGGCAACACAGAAAGAATGCAGACCCAGCCACTGTGTGTTGTATGCAATTGACTGAGCTGAAGCAACAAAGGCTCTGCCAGCGACAGCCAGGAAGCTTAGAATTCCCGGCTCTGAGGTAGTCAAACAGCTGTTCAAACTATAGTCACTTTTTAAACTCTCAAGACTCATACTATGTATTTATTTGCCAAGGTTTCAGCACGCCAGAAGTCGTTAACAAACTTTTCAAGATGTAGACGATAAAGACCACTTTCTGAAGCTTTCAGAAAGGCTTAAAACCAGCCCACCTGAAAACACGGAGAGAAAAAAAAATATGGATTTGCTAAGAGAAGCTTTTCCTAGCTTACAGTCTGCAACAGAAACTCCCCCAGGACCTGGCAATTAATAACTAGGCTTGTGGAGTTGGAAAAGCCACATTGTCGACTTCAAGCTTAATTTCCTGCAAGTGGAGGCAGGAAGGAAGGGACTCAGCAAAAGACAGATGAGCACCCAGGAGACACCTAATCCCCTAGGTATTTCTCATATACACCTGTTAAGCAAGTAAAAAGATGTCTCACTCTATTGACTAAAATACAACTGGAAGCAAAAAGCCTCGGAATGAGGATCGTATCCTCACCCCAACAAAAGCCTTCCAATTGCCCCCCAAAATGCAGCCCTCTCAGGAGAGGAAAAGTAGAGCGTTGGGGCTGGGGCGATGGTTTAGAAGCAGGAAGTTTCCAGTCTCTGTTCTGAGTCAGAGGGAAAGACAACACACTTTGTTCAATTGTCCACAGCCAGAAGCAGATAGACCCGTGGGCTGAAGAACCTATTCGAACTCAGTGTGTTTGTTTCTACAGAAGCCTCATTATAACGGCTCCTCCAAAATAGGTGTCTGCTTATCCTACCACGTCCCAGAATAAAAGATATAAAATGAGAGACAATATAAAAATACGGAATGAGAGACAAACAGGCGGATGGTGTGGAGAGCACAGAGCTCAAAATAAAGTGGGGGGGGGGCACAGTTCTTTGGATGGTGCTGGAAATGAGGGCCTTGGACGAAGAATTTGAGCCTTTTCTCCTTACATGGGGCTGCCTGCTCATCTCTCTGGTGGATCTTTACTTTGCTAAGCAACCAACGTACATCTGAGGACCCTCCAAAAACAGAATTCAATTCTGAAAACAGAACTGATTTCTCTTCCCTGGGAACCTTAATGTGTTGGGTGACACCAACAGGGTGGATAAATCCAAAACTGTGTTCTCCAAGGGTGGCAGACAAGGAGCCGGGATCCATCTAGTTCCTAGGGAAAGCAGAATAGTCAGCCATTTTTTAAAAAAAGAAAAAAAAAAGGTAGAACAAAATGGTGGATTTCCACTGCCTGATTTCATGGCTACAGCATTCAAGACAGCATAGGATGGGCAGAAAGACAGAGATACACGTGTGAGAATGGAAAGTCCAGGAACGAGCCACAAAACTTCACAAAGATATCAGGGCAATTCAATGATGGACAGAATGGTCTCTTTCACAAACAACTAGACATCCATCTATACAGTGATTCTCTCCTTAACTTTCACTATGCACAAACACTAACTCAGGTCATATTTTCAAACACAAGAAAGAAAACTACAAAATTCTTAAAGGAAACATAGGAGCAAGTTGTACAGACTCGCTAGGTGACGACTTCTTAGCTATGCGACAAGCAAGTGAAAACGCAGTGAAATTGGACTTCTTCCAAATTTAAAGCTTTTCCTCTTCTAAATGATACCAAGAAAATAAAAACAAGCCACATAATTAGAGGAAACAGATACATAGGTTTACATGTCATGAGGAACTTGAGCCCAAAGGCCCAACAAAGATGACCAGACCCTAATCATTGATACCTGGTATATACAAAAAAGGGAAGATTCTAGACATGTCAAAAGCTAAGAACCCTGGAATGTGGAGATTATCCAGGTCTAATCCTGTGTTCCCTTAACACAGAGAATCTTACCCAGTTGCAGCCAAAAAAAGATGTGGCAATGGAAGGAAGGTAAGGAAGATATTATACTCTGGCTTTGAAGATGGGCAAAAGGGGCCACAAGCCAAGGAATGCAGACAACCCTCCAGAAATGGGTAAAGGTAAATAGACTTTCCCCTAAAGCCTGTTCCTAGTTCAATTTTAGCTTAGTGAAACCTGTGGCAAACTTCTAACCTACAGAGCTATCAGGAAATAAACTGCTTTGTTTTAAGGTACTATATTTGTAGAAATTTGTTACAGAAGAATTTTTTTAAAAAAACCAATGATACAGTGAATGTTGCTATCCACACAGACAGGGAAGACATGCAGAAGTCAGCTCATCTCCAAAGCCAGGACCATACCAAGGCTGCCTGCATCCCAAGTGCCTGAAATGCATCCTCATCCATCCACCTTCACACCTGAGAGAGAAGGTGCCTGTAACAAGCATCTTGATATATATGCATCCACAATCTGGTTATATGAGGTTATCAAGCAAGAAAGCCGCCCCGGGGGAATGCATATGCTTTTTTCATAGAGGAAGCTGTGAGTAAATAGCAGAAATTTATCTTGAGGGAGATAATAGAAACACTTTTTTAAAATGTGGAGGAAAGAAAAAAAAAACAATATTTTCCCCCAGAGTATTAAAGCCTTTCCAAGCTTAGATCATGCCTCTCATTAATGGGTCTCCTGGCCAGATTCATCTCAGTCCAGGAGACAAGAGGGGACACGGACCTGCCTGGACAGTAGCTTTAACACAAGCCAGACTGAGGGAGGAGAACAGGACAGAGAAGCGCCACCCCATGCAGGCCCTCTGCTTCTGCCCAACCTCAAAGATTTTTAGAGGGTGGTTCAACAGCACACTGTTCATGAGGCCAGGGGTACCACTGGAGGTGTCTAGAGAATCCATGCCCTGTAATTCTGTCTGCTGGTATTGACCTGCATTCTCCCTGTCGTGGTCAGGGACCTGGGCCTCTCGGTTTCATATCCATGCACACAGTCCATGCCTTCACTTCACTGATCTGCGTGTATAGTACCTAGCTTTGCAAGCTGAGACCGAGAGTCAATGATAGAATGCATCTGGAGGCTTTGATGACCAGAAAAGGAGAAGAGAGGAGAGCAGGGCAAACAATTACTGAAAACATTCAAGCACCAAGCAATTTCCCTCATATTATTCCACTATTTATTATTTTAAAAACAGAAGAAGAGGAAAAAAATGTACAAACCAGGCATTTCTGCTTACATATGAGAGTCAAGAACCACACTGTATCTCTCACCCCATCTGAAAATGGCGATGTGAGTTTTGAACCTAAGTCTGTCTAGTTTTGTTATTTCATTTTTTTTATTGGTTGTGGAGCCTGAACTCCAGGCCTGGATGCTGTTCCTGAGCTCTTTTACTCAAGGCTAGCCCTCTACCACTTTGAGCCACAGTGCCACTTGTGGTGTTCTGGTGGTTCACTGGAGATAAGAGTCTCATGGACTTTGCTGCCCAGGCTGGCTTGGAACCACGATCCTCAGATCTCAGCCTCCTGAGTAGCTAGGATTACAGTTGTGAGCTACTGGTACCTGGCTTTCAGTCTTTAAATCCTCAGCGGTTCCTGAAAGTTGCTATGAGGCTGAACCCCTCCTTTCCCCGATCCTGGTCCAGCACTGGGCCTAGGTTCACTGAACAGAGCTGTAATTAAACCACTGAACCACCTAACCTAGCGCCTAAGATACCTGCTGCACACCATGTCCCCATCTCGGGGTCTTGAGGTCCTGGCAGTGTTCCCTTAGAAAACCCACTATCTCCCTCCGTTCATGAGAGGGATCTCTCCCAGATGACCCCTACAGAGGGGCAGGGTTGCTGGCATAGTCGCCAGTTTCTTTCATAGGCACATTCTGTCCTGGTTCAGTACCAGCGCCTCTCTAAGCCCTGGTGCTTTCCAAACTCAGCCCAACTCACAGTAAGCAATAACCTTTTCTCTTATAACTCACCTCACAAGTAAATACATTTTCCTCTATGTGCTGCCCGCCCCACCCCACCCCCATTTTTCCCCTCTATTTTATTCTGTTTCTTTTGCTTGTTGGTTTTAACGCTGGTCACAGCTCATGAATCGATTCCACTTACCCTAGTGGGTCATGTCCCCACAGTGTGAAAGCCCCTTCCAGACGCTCTCTCTAATGACCATTCCAGCTGTGACGCTTGATGGAGCTTTACCCGGGCTTCTCCCACTCCAGAGGGGCCCTGGAGCTGTACCTGGCCCTGCTCTGCCCCCCTCCGCTGTTCTCTCCCATGTCCCCAGGAGATGTCTCTCCTGGCCATCTGCTTCATGTGTGCACACTTCAGGAATCCCTTGAGGTGAAAAGACTCTCTAAAGGCCACACCACTTCCTGGAGCCAAGGACCGAACACTGCCCACGCTCTGGCTGCAAGTCTCCTCCAGCATTCTGCACCGCCATCGGCATCCTGCGATGTCAGACAGCACCCAGACCCCGGGGATGAAGGTCCTCCTCCCTTCCCCCCTGCACAGGTCCTCCATCTCCTCCTAAGGGCCTAGTTTTGCTCCCCGCCCCCTGCCCCAGCCCCTGCATTCCAGCAGCACTCCTCACCCTTGCTGGCTTCCAGAATACCCTCCCAAACCTGTCTCTGGTGTATGTTTGGCAATGATGGAACTGGCAAATCAATCATATATATATATATATATATATATATATATATATATATATATATATATATACATACATACATACATACAAACACATACACAGACACAGACACACACACACAGACACACACACACACACACACACACACACACACACACACACGTATATATATATCTGTCTTGTTCCTGGGCTGTTTTCTGAATCCTTATTCTCAGGGGAAGATATTCTGCTTCATGCAGGTAGAATAATTGGACAAACCAAATGTGTGTCATTAAAGCTATTTTTCTTTTCAAGCACCAAGGGTGGACTTTTGACTCTGCCTGTCAAAAGCTCTCTCTGGATCTGGGATGCCGTAGTCCCGAGTCTCGTGGTTGCAGGAGCTCAGGATGCGGAGAGTGGCAGCGGTCCCATGGCCTCCCCACCACGAACCTAACACGGAGCAGGCCACTGCAGACGTACAGGGTGTCGGAAAGGAGCCTCTCCTCACAGAGGGGCGTCTGTAAGCAAAATTTTGGTGAGATTTATAATGGCTATTAATTGCTGTGCTGAGCAAGATCGGGAATGATAGCTAGATGGCAGCTGATGGATGTTAAATAATAGATAGTCGCTGTTAGATGGTAGGTAACTATAGATAGTAGAGAATAAAAAAGTAGCCCATAGATTGTAGCACCGGGCAGATAATAGATAGTAGCTGATAGTAGATCACAGATAACAAATGGAAGATACTGGATAATGGCTGAAGATAATAGAAGCTGATAGCAGATAATAGTAGATAGTTGATAAGAGTAGCTAATAATGGATAATAGGAGCTAGATGATAATAGTAGCTAATGGTGGCTAATAGTTGGTAAGGGATAATAGTTGCTAATAGAGGGCAGTGCTAATAGCAGGTAATAGCGGTTGGCTGTAGATCAGAGCAGATAGCTCATAGGTAGTGGCCTGAAGGACCACTCTACACAGAACATCTCCAAGTTCCATCTATTATTCTGAATGCCTTTAGGACACACTGGGAGCCCCTGCGTTAGCCTGTCCTGAAGCTCTGCAGTCCCAGGGGGTGAGGGCAGGAGATGCCCAGACCAACACTCACCCACACCTGTCTTCATTTTAACGGCGTGTTCACACACCGGCTGTTGGATCTGAGACTCGCCACACAATCTAAGACTTCCACAGCAGAGGGCAAAAGGTGGCCCCTGCTAGGGATAAGCAAGCCCACGTCGACATCGTACAGTGTGACACAGGAATCAGAAGGTCAACAGGGAGGCAAAAGTCTCACCTCAGAGGTGCTGAGGACTATGGACAGACAAAAGAAGCGGGTCTCTCGTTCTTGGGTTGAGCGAGAGGCTCAGCAGAGAGGCAGGGCAGCCCCTACACCTGCTCATGGACCCAGAGCTCCCTGTCCTGGCCCTGCAGGAAGTTCCTCTATCTGATGTCTTTTAACACTGTCCAATAGCGTCTGCTGCTTTCCTGACAGTTCCTTCTATCTGACTGGGGATAAAATTCAAATATCTTCTTTCTAGTCTGGAACTTGCCTAAATTTACTGACTGTTAATCTCACTGCTTCCGAGATCTGGGCCTGTATGAAGAAAAAGTCTTCCCACAGGGCCTTTGTACTCAAGGGTCTCTCTTCCTAGGACATGCTGTCAGTGGCCAGATGCCTCCCTCCAGGGTGGGCCTGGCTGGCCATTCCAGACTCTTCTGAGAAGCCGGCCTACCCCCCACTCTCCACATTACTGCTTAGTTCCCTGAGGTTGAACCCTGCCTCAGATTATCTTCTCTGTTCACTTGTCAAGTTGTTCTCTATCAACTTCTACAAAGTCAGGACCCTTGCTGTCCGTTCACCAAGATTTCCCAATACCTGGCACACACAGCCATCACAGAGGATATTTGTTGAATGAACCAAAGAACATTAAAATAATAATAATAATAATAATAATAATAATAATAATAATAATAATAATAGTCGCTTCTGAAAGATAGCAGCTATAGAACCAGAAAGGCCAGGGTACTGAGGCTGCTCCACTTCAAATTGGTTATGTCAGACAAGTTACTCAACCTCTCGGATGACCTTTAGATTTCTCAATAATGCTAAATTGATCTGAGCCTTAGGCTCTAGAAAGTTAAGAAATCTTCCCACCCACTTGTGTTTCCTCTCCTCCACCCCCTCCAACCCCCCCTCAAATGGCTAACCTCAAAAGATCACCCTCTGTCATGTATTCCAGAAAAGACCCACCTCCTTCATTCCTCAACAAACTGGGAAAGACAGCCTCCATCCTCCTCACAACTCCCACTAGGCCCGCCCACGGCTCCTGTGTGTACCTGCCTCGAAAACCCAGGGCTTGGAGAGTCCTCATTAATGAGCATTCCCCCCATTGCCAATAGCCTTAATAAAACCATCTCCTTAATTAACTGGTGCGTTCTATCTTTGCACAATATTTCTCCCCTTGCCAAGTTAATGTGAGGATTAAGTGAAATAACATGTGTGAACGTTGTGTTGTAATAACACCTTCCATGTAATTTCCCTCTGTGGGATTTGAACGATCTCTGGTGATTCTCCAGATTGAAGCAGAGGATTAGTTCACCCATGAGTCACAGAAAAACTTGTCACAAAATGAAATGATCATTGCTTGGGACCCCACTCCATCCCCCCCACCACACCCCCACTTCCAGGACCTCCACATCCACTCACAGAAAAAAGGAAAATCCCTACCTAATTTTATTTTGCACCTGTATAGCCTCCAGATCTGTCGCCATGTCTTTCCACAAGTATATACCATACACACCCACATGTACACATCTACCGAGGCATATATCCATTTCCAGATGTTTTTTCACATGTATAGACATATGAATACAGGCACTCCGCACAGTTCATACCATAGTATCAGGAACCACTGGATATCTCCTATGCACCATGCGATACACATGATAGATAGCACTATGCGTTGATGATTATTAATTAACAATTACAAATACATAGTGATTATTCATTAATAACCACTAGGGGTTATCAATTATTCTTACATAGGAGATAACACTATGTATTAATTATTATTGTTCCTGGTTTTTTTTGGGGGGGTCCGGTTGTGGGGCCTGAACTCTGGGCCTGGGTGCTGTCCCTCAGTTCTTCAGCTCAAGGCTAGCGCTCTACCACTTGACCCACAGTGCCACTTCCAGCATTTTTCTTTTTGCTTATGTGGTGCTGAGGAATTGAACTCAGGGCCTCATGCATGCAAGGCAAGCGCTCTACCACTGAGCCACTTTCCCAGCCCCAATTGTTCCTGTTTTTCAGTTAAGAAAAAAAGTCTTAGAGCAGGCAAGTGATGTATTTGTTCAAGGTCATACAACTAATGACAAAGCTGGGATTTGAACTCAGAGCTCGCTGACTACAAAGTTTATGCACTTTTCTTCCTATGCTATTGTTTTGCTAATGATTACACATATAAACAAATATTTCAGGTACTTTCTCTGGGCTTGTCCTGAATAAGATATCAAGAACTGTTATATATATATATATATATATATATATATATATATATATATATACATATACATATATATGTATGTATATATATTGTCTTCAGAAAGATACTAGTTTGCTTTCTAAGACAGGATTGAGCTCCTGGTGCCAGTGAAGAAATGTGGACCAGATCTATGTGCATCAAGAGTTGTTGATGATGAGTGTTTCCACTAGACGGAAGGAATAAATAAATGGCTTCATTAATGCTGGAGGGGCTCCATTTGGCCTTTTACGGTCCCCTGACCATCTCTGCTCCTTTCCTTGGATTAAGTCAGAGCGAGGGCATCATTCTGCCTTGGAGGACATTCCCATGTGTCCTCCTTCTGCCAATGCTCCCAGGGGGCCTGAGTTGTCCACCTAAGGACCAGACCCTTGGCTAAAAACCCTGAGCCTTTTGCTTCTCACTTCCACACATGCCTCCCAAGAACTCAAGATTTTTAAGTTATGAAAATTAAGGAGCAGGCATCCCCTTAATCCTCCACATGGCACAATGGCCATTAACCAATTAATGGCTGGGCAGGTGCCAGGCATTATCAGGGTAATTATTAAATGGTAATTGCCATATCATTAGAAGGTAAATATAGGGTCGGGACTGTCATCCACCCGGCAGAGGGCAACTGGGAATTCATTTTCTTCCTATTAAGTATAATTATTCCCCCAGTCTCTGGGAACCTGTGATTTCCAATATAATTATAGAGTGTTTGCCAACTCCATCCATGAGGGAGTGGGTTCAAAAGTAGACAATGAGGGGAAGCCGAAGGAGGGAGAGGGGGGCGGGGGGCTTAAAACTCACAGGGACACTGGGGTTGAGAAGCTGAGTCAGCTGGGCATATCTGAAGACAAAAGGATTGAGTGAGGGAAGGAAGAGAGAAGGAAGGTTCATTGAGACTTAATAGAATAGCATTCTCAGGATGGGTAGAAAATGAATCACATAGGTCTACGTGGCCTCAGCCACTCATTCTATCCAAAGCCACTGGGCCAGCACTGCCATGGCAGCATTAGGGAGAGTACAACACCAGAGCTGGAAAGTGAAATGAAGCAGGGCCCCCCGTTTTCAAGAATCCAGGTAGTGGGCAAGGGGCATGTTAACTTTCTTCCTCATTCTGAAGGAAGGGAAATCGAGGCTCCCTGGTCACCTCCCTTGCTTAAATCTCTTCCAAAAATAAAACCATCAATCTCAAAACAAAAGGTCATTCACTGTTCCAAAAGGTCATTCACTGGGCCAAAAGGTACCTCCTCACTAGCAAGCCAGGAGCCATGCAAGTGTGACAATTTGGTCATAAAGTTGATCAAGAACCATAAATGCTACAGGGATGAAAGCAATAGGACACCGCCACAGAAGATGCGAGGCCCTCACTGGAAGATTCAGAGACACCACTTTTCATGCTAAATGTGCATTGACGCCATCTATCACCTTTAAAAGAGAACTTGACTCTAATAAACATTTACACCCAAACTATGTCCTATAAATCAAGCCACAGAGCCCAGCCTATCTGTGACTTGTTTTGTATCTAGGCATCTCACCATTAAATCAAGGCATATAATTTGCTTCAGAAATATTTTGCCAAAAGGTTAAAATGTACATACCTCATAGCTTGTCAGTCTCCCAGGTTGTTAGGAAGCTCTTTGGGGTGTTTTTCTTTATTATTCAAGTCTTTCTTCAGTTTCCCAGTGTCTTGGGGTTGTAGGGCTTGGATTCATGGGGCGGTGGGGATAGGTTGTTAGTTTCACTAGAAAAGATAAGGTATTAACTAGATCAGAGGCCTCTAATTACCAATCATTGATAAAGAAGAAGAAGAATCATAACAACAGAAATAATAACTAATAGATGTGTGAATGAACCAATTACATGCTAAGCACTGAGGTAGCACCGAGAATAAAATGCAGAACAAAGGGAATGGGATTTCTGCCCTCGTGGAATTCATAGTGAAGCAATTTACAGTGACCTTTATAATTCATGCCACATTGAACCCTCCCTTTATTGTATGAGTGAAGTTAAGAGAACTATCTAGAAGTGGTCAGAGGAGGAATTTCAACCCAGATCTGTCTAGTCTGAAGCCACCCCCAACCCTTTTCCAGGTACACGGAAACACAGCTCTCAGAACACTCAACTCTCCTGGGCCTCCGTTCCCAAGTGGCCCCGTGCCTATGACGTGCCGTCTCCCGTCTATCCAGCCTGCCAATAACCACTCTTCCATTGTGGGTTTATTACCTTTGTGGCACATAGTTTACCGACCATAGCAGTAAAATTTATGCTCAACAATACAGCGCAGCTATGATTTTCGACTACTAATGGAATTACTATTTTTGTTTTGTTTTTAAAGCCATAGCAATAAAATAGGCTCCCAACAATACTCTTACATTTTTTTAATGTCTTTAAATTTTACTGGAAGTGATAACTATAATAACGGAATGCCTGTAAACATGCAAATGGCCTTCCTGGAAAAAGTGGGGGGAGGGGGAGGCATTGGGCTTCTGCCATGGTGGGGTCCAGAGAAGGAGAAGCGGATGAAAGGTTCGAAAGTGGAGAAACAGTCACCTCGTAAATCCACGGGGGCTCTCAGCCATATAATTTCAATGGTTGATATTAGGTGATCTGAGGCACAAAGAAACACCTCTTCTTCCTGCCAAGAAACGCCCATTATAGAGAGTCATTGAGGGACAGGTGGGTGTGCTGGAGTTTGGGTAGCTTCTCTATGTGAAGAGGGAGTCATACCCTTGCAAGCCCTGAATGCCACCCCCTGCCTTATAGTCTAGGGTTTGTGGGCAGATTGGAAGAAAAGGCAGACAAAAGACAAAACGGTAGACCAACTCTTGAACAGTCACAGAGATTACAGCCACCTAAACTCTGAGTGGTTCCAGAAGATATCCTCTCCAGAGATATCCATGTATGGCTATCAAAATTTGACCTGGAACGCTCATCATTCATTGGGTTAAGAAAGGACTCTAGCCTGGTGCCAGGGGCCCATGCCTGACATCCTAGCTACTCAGGAGGCTGGGATCATAGTTGGAAGCCAGCCTGGGCAGGAAACTCCATGAGACTCTTATCTCCAATAAACAACTCAAAAAAAGCCAGAAGTGGCGCTGTGGCTCAAGTAGTAGCGCTCTCGCCTTGAGCAAAAGAAGCTCAGGGACAGCTCCCAGGCCAAGTTCAAGCCCCAAGACTGACAAAAAAAAAAAATCTGGGAGTTGATATAACTTTAAGCCAAGATAACACAACTAGCAAATTCCAGAAACAGCCTTCCAACAGGAGCCCACCTGACTTCAAGGCAGTGCCTGGAGGTGGTGATGGGTATAGTGAAGAGAGCAGGGAGCCCAGGGCCAGTGGTGATGGTCCAGCTAGACAGGGTTGGCCTCGCTCTCACCCACCATCCTGCAGCACTAAGAGCAAGAGTCAAGTACGCCCAGCATCCTGCATGCGGGACCATGGTTGGCTTTGCCTTCGTGGTGATATGGAGGAATTCGGCCTCTAAACGATGGTAAAGGAGAAGGCTTTCTCCAGAGAGTCATTCAAAGGCTTCTGGGAGGGGGAACGGAGCTTTTAGTGATGGACACCAGCCAAATGCCAAGCCTTCTCCTATATTCTCTAGGCCCATTCTCACTGTTGATCCACGTACCATCTCTGAGGAGCAAAGATCAGTGGCCTCTACTTACAGATAAAGATTACAAAGACAGCGAGACGAAGCACAGACAAATGTTTAGCCTAATGGACCAAAACCCTATTACTCTGAGAGTAGAGAAATAGCTTAGTGGTAGAGCACTTGCCTAGCATGCACAAGACCCTGGATTCAAACCCCCAGCACACACACACACACACACACACACACACACACACACACACACACACACACACACACACACACACACACACACACACACACACACACACACACACACACACACACACACACACACACACACACACACACACACACACACACACACACACAAAGCTGGGCATCAGTGGCTAACGCCTACCTACCCAGGAGGCTGTGATCTGAGGATCACAGGGCAGGAAAGCCTGTGAAACTCTTATCTCTATTTAACACCCAGAAAACCAGAAGTGGCGCTATGGCTTAAAGCGGTAGAGTACTAGGCTTGAGCAAAAAAAAAGCTCAGGGGCAGCAACCAGGCCCCAAGTTCAATCCCCACAACTACCAAAAAAACCCAAAAAGACATCTGTGATTCTGAAGGGGTAACCCATGCACAGTTTACCCTACATTTGGGCTTATAGCTTGGTTAAGAAGAAGAAAGAAATCAAGTACATATGACAGCGGGGTGAGGGCGCAGCAGGGAGAGAGGACATGAACACCAAAGTTTAACTAGGCATCCTTATACCCTGGCAACCTTTCCCCTCATGCTCCTCCTGTTGAAAGGCTGGAAAGGGGAGGAGGTGAGGCTGAGGTTCTCTGTGATGGGTTCAGATACAGAAGGAAGGGGAAAGGGAGTCCCCTCTCCTCGCTCCCTTTCCTTATCCCGGCCAGGAAGACAGTTGCCTCCCCCACCCTCCTACAGACTTGCAGTTAAAAGAATCAACAAAATAATTACAGGATGGAGAGGATTTATTAAATTGGATAAGTTCTGGCTATAACCTTCCTTTTAGGCTTTGAGTGGTTTGTGTATTTTTTTTCATTAAAGCAGCATAATCAAATAATTGCATAATTAATGAGGAATTTGTCACCTTTCAAGGAAGAGACTCTTAATTCTTCGGAAGAACACTAGGCTTTGTCTCTAGGATGGTGGGAGGGAGGATCTAGGTGAGGAGGGGGGCTACGCTACCTCTAGACAACCCTAGAGATGCGAGGCAGTAACCTTCATCCCCAGAGCCACCTCTACACTTAACCCTTCCCAGTGTGTGACCATTGCGAAGGCTGGCCCAGGATCCTGAGGTCCCTTCAGTCCCCCTTTCTGTAAGACTCTCACTGGCTTCTGCCAGGATTCCTTAAATATGTGGGTTGGGGGGGGGGCTGATTGCGTGGGTACTGTCCTATAACACCAGGGAGGAAAGAAATTCCACGCAACTCAAGTAGCATCACCTGTTGTTCTTACTGAAGCTTCATTGCTATTGGTCCATCCAAGACCCCACGGAATGAGGAAAAGTCTGTGTGCATTCCCTTTATAACATGAACGGATAGGAGGAGGCTTATTTCTCATGAAGTGAAGCGACCATCCCTTCTACTTCATCCCTGCCTTTCTCATCTGTAGAGGGAGAGATGGTGCCAGATTTTTAAAAGATCCCCTCCAGCTCTGAAATTCTTTGATTCAAGGCCCTGTTATCAGCCAACTTCTTATTATCTCCCGATGTCTTCTAGGATGTATTATCCAAGTCCAGGAGGTGAGGCTGTGATAGTTGATGGAAGAAAAAGAAGTCAAGATGGGTCAATCCTCGAAAGGACTCTTTTCCAGATTCCAGATCTGAAACTCCTAGGCCTAATCAAACAGAGACACCCGTAGGTAGGGCCATAGTTTAAGTTGTCTCCAGCTCCTTTGTTCTTAACACTTGGCTTTATAGGAGGATAGAAAGACAAAGAATGTATAGATATTCAAGGAGAGGAACAGAACAGAAATCTGTAAGCAGTGTGGGAGCCCAGAATCCTGAATTCCAGTCCCAACACTGTATTATATTAGTCAGCTTTTCATTGCTATAATAAAAGACACAACGAAAGCTACTTGGAAGAAAAAAAAAAGAGTTATTTATCCTGCGTCTTGGAAGCTAAAAGGGCAAATAGCAAACATCAGCTCTGCTGGAGGCTCCAAGGCACGTGGCAAAACATGTGCAGGAGGAAGGAACCCATAACCAGACAGGAAACCAGAGGCATTCAGCACTGGAGCTCTGTAACAATTCTGCCTGGCAACCGTTCTCTCCAGACCAGGCATGAGAGTAAATGCCTAGAACCTCAGCACCAACATGAGGATGGCAAGTTAGAGGGCTGCCTGGGCCACATAGCAAGGTCCAATCTCAACAGAAAGAAAACAGAAATTCCTCTCTCTGCAGGAGGAGTTCCCCGATGACTAAGGGACCTCCCTTTGGCAACAGATCTGAGAGGCTGCATCACCTCAACATCACCATCCTGAGAACCAGGCCTCGAATGCACCTTGGAGCGCTAGACTTAAACCATATCTAAACTACAGAGAGCCTGCATGGTGGAGGTGCTGATTTTCAC
Source organism: Dipodomys merriami (assembly GCF_024711535.1). NCBI lineage: Eukaryota > Metazoa > Chordata > Mammalia > Rodentia > Heteromyidae > Dipodomys > Dipodomys merriami. The sequence goes on from NW_027204381.1 coordinate 18,406,447, forward strand.
CTTTCCTGGGATCCTAGGAAACACTGAAGGTTAAGAAAACCCTCACCCTGTGCATCTTAGGAAACAGCCCACTACAAAAACCAACTCTTCCCCTGTGGTTCACTGAAGACTTTGATGTCCTCAGTTTACCAATAACAGACCGGACACAGACCCTCCAAAATCCCTTTCTTTGCCTTATAAATGATTCCCCAAGGAAATGGCAACATGGATTACATACCAAGACAATTAGATAGATAGATAGATAGATAGATAGATAGATAGATAGATAGATAGATAGATAGATAGATAGATAGATAGATAGACCAACAATATCATCAATATATAATATTGTATTGCTATAGCAACTGACAACATATATATAAATATATCCATCCATAATTGGCCAAACCACTTGTTACCACTGACGGATTTAGAACAAAATGCTTGTTAGTGAGACATTGGCTAAGCATCAGTCTTCCCAGGCCCCTGTACTTTGGCCGCCCTCAGTGTGCACATCCTGGGAAGAGACACAAGTTTAGGCCCTTTCCTGCCTTGCAATAAGTCTTCTGTATGTAGTCTCTCCTTGGTGAAGCCAGATTCCTTTGTTATGTGACAATGACCACTACAGTTTCCTCATCTGTAAAGTAAAATAATAATAATAATAAAGTAATAAAATAAAATAAAGGTCACAAAGATGAAAAAATTCAAAGAGCATACAAGTGCTCCTGCAAGCCATAAGAAAGCACGCACAGTTCCCGAGGTTGCTCAAGGCCTTGGCCTTGGTCTCCCTCCGTCAGTGGAATCCCAGCCCCTGTCCTGCTCCCCTGTCCCCCTCCCCTGTCCCTCACCCCTCTGGCCCCAGACCACGCAGGCTCCCGCCCAAGCTCCCAAGTTTCAATCTGGAGAGCCACCACTCCCTTCCCCAGCCACATCCCTCCCTCATTCATCACTGTCACATCCTACAGAGGACTTTTATTTAACAACCAATTTATTTCCAATTTAACTAATCTGGGGATGGACCATCTCTCTCATGCAAAACAACAGGCTGGCTGAGTTGTAAATAGACTTTCCAAACAGTGCGCTGCATAATGCGAAGGCAGCACAGCAACCTTGGGGGAGAGGGCTGCTGAGGTGAGGGTCACACCTGCCTGTAGGATGGACTATGCAAGCCCCTCTCCCCAAGGGAAATAACCCCTTGGCCCTCCCTCCTGGCCCCTGTACTCTCCACTGCCTGGAATTATTTCTTTGTCTCTCGGAGTCCCTGGCTCACCGGAGCAATGTATGAGACAGTCAAGGAACTTCAGTGGGACGTGCAGGTGTTTGCACCTTGTCAGGTGTCCCTACTCTAATCTGCCTGGACAGAAGGCCTGTCTTTCTTACACTCTGCATAGAGGGAACACGGCCTTGTTCTTTGAAGGGATGGCTAATCAGTAGTCTTATACATCTCAGCCTGCCCAAGGAACCCATAGTGATCAGAAGACCACAGAGAGCATAAGGACTGTGTTTACAAGTTGGTAGGGCTCAGGCTCAAGACTCAAACTGGCTGGTTGGGCTGTCTCCAGCAGGCTTCGGGGGCTGCCCAAGTCTATACTCCCAGTGCTTTTACTTCCTCCAGGGTCTCGGGCCTGTGGTCATCCCACCAATCCCATTCAGGGCCAAGGCCCTCCATAGAAAAGAGCCACTTACTAGCATGGGTGACACCCTTCACTTCCTGATTGGTTGCCTTTCCAGAAAACGAAAGCCTTGAACCAAGATCTCCGAGGTTCTTCCAACTCTGAGCTCTGGGAGGAGCCACAGAGAGAGGCTGAGCCAAACACTGACCGATCTACCCGCTTCTCAGCACCAAGGCCTGACAGCTCACCTTTAAATTATACCTCTGAACTCTGCTTCACCGGACAGTCCTGCAGCCACCTTGGAGGGCAGGAGCCGTTGATGTCAGAAAAACACCTCTTGGGCATTAGAGACACCTTTACAGAGGTTGTGCAGCCAAGGGGGAAAAAAATACCAACTCCATCCTAAACTAATCATTAGAAGATGATGTGTTTATTGAGAGCCTGAAGTATTTCTTGTAGGGCTATCTCCGGGATCCTGGTTTATCCAAGAGCTATGGGCAGGAGGGAGGAACCCCGTGTCTCCGGGGTGGGGGAGAAAGGGCCCAGGAATAAGAGAGCAGGGACAAAGGCTGCGGCTGCCAGAAGAAGAAGCTGAGAACAGAGAAAGAAGCAATATGCTGCCATCACCCTCCTCTTCCCCCTCCCCCCCAACTCCCACCCGCCCCCCCCCCCCACATTCCCATGTTACATGGCTGGATTCCTCTAGTGGCCAGAAATATTTAATCGAATACTTTTGTTTGGATCTTGCATCCCTGGTAACCTGAAGATGTTACCATGGCAATCCCTGAGTAATACATCTCGATTATTTATGGCCTTGCAAATAGGGTGGGGAAACACTGCAGGCCCCACAGAAACAGCGGGAAGGTGGAAGCTTCATTTCCTCCTCACGGTGCTCCCCCCAGCAGCCCCAGAGGACGGGCGGAAGGAAGATGTGATTGTGATTGTGGTTGGGCAGACCCAGTTCAGAGCCTTTCGGTACAGAGGGCTTCTTGTACCCATCTCCCCCCTTGTGTGTCCCTTACAACTTTTCTGTTCCCCATCTCTTCCACTCTGGGGGTCCCCACAGTTCTCCCATTCCTGAGGAGACAGGCTCAGGACACAGAAGAGGGAAGCCAAGGGGACCTGACGGACTTGGGCTGCCAGTGTTAGTGCGAGCTGGGCTGGGATCTTGTTCACATCACCTACTGCATCTCAGACCCATGCATGTCATGAAGGGCCAAAGGTGTGGTTTCCTCAAAGAGCAAACAATGCCTTCTATCTCAGAGGTGGTGTGAGGGGGAAACGGAGCACAGAAAGTTCCTTGTTAGGGTGCCATGCACATTCTAAGAGCTCGTAAATCATAGTGGTTGGATAATCAGTGTATCAACCCTCCTAGAATATCCTTGTCTATTGGACAGAAGTTAATTTTGTCAAGGGAACAATGAAAGGCAGGAAGACGAGCTGGGGATGGGTGAGATGTGTGCACATGGGGACAGATTTCCAATTGCAGTCTCTTGCCCAGGCCTCAGGAGTCCTTCCTGCCACCCTAACCTGAGCCCTTAGCTTTCATTGGTGAGGCCTTTCGCCCCTCTCCCCAGGCAGGGCCCCTGGCTCAGGCAGGCAGCTATTCTAGGAATTCAGCTAGGCCTCTGTTCTTCCCACCCAAGTCCCAATGCCTCCAGCCCCACCTTGCTCCCTGCAAGTCCACCACCCTGCACGTTCCCTCCACCACCCCACAGACCAACTCCCTCTCGTCCTTCAGTACCTGGCTCCAGCCTGTTATTGCTCTGGCCCACCTGTCCCAAGCCCTGAACATGTTTATAATAATCATTGTATAAGCTGGCTTCCGGCCTATCTGCCCCACCAGAACACAGGCCTTGTCTTCCCTGTTAACAATAAATCCCTGCTCCCTCCCTTACAATGTCTGACACATAGTAGGTATTAAATATATTTCAAACCAATTATTATGGGGGAGCATACTGTATGAGAAACACAAATTCAGACTACATATGGTCCCCTGGTAAAGAATGGTCTCCTGGCCCATTTGTATCAGATCATGCCTCTGGGCATCCATGGAGAGGTGAAATTTGAAAGTTACGTTTTAGATAAAGGTGGAACTGGACTCTGCTAGGTAAGAGGATGGTGCTCCCTGGATACATGTGTTGGTGCTTGCATGTATGCTTGGACGCACATGTGTGATGCATGTACATGTGGAGGGGAGGCCACCCTGTCCGCTCTGCCCTTGGCAATGCAGGGGGTTGGAGGGGGGGTGCAGTTGGGGCCAAGGTATCATGCAGAACCTTCTCTGTGGAGTGGAGGGATGGTACCTGGGCAGGTCAGAGAAATGTGGATGTCTGAGCAGAGCAGATAAAAGGGGTCTAAGAAATCTAGACCAGTGGTCCCAATATTCAGTCCTTAGACCCCTACGGGTACCCACAGGTAGTAATGGAGACTCGTGAGCTCTTTTGGCATTTCTGTATGCCTAGCAGAAATGACACGCTCAGCAAAGATAAGGCTGCCCAGACTACTAACTGAGACATCATTTCTCTGCTTTTGGCTGGAATTATATCAACTCAGTGTGATAGCACTGCTAATCTCACGCTGATCTGAGCTCCCGATTGGCAGTCATACATGGCTTTGATTAATAAAAAATGGGAAAACAAATTATTCCTTGATAAATGTAGTTTGGATTTGGGAGACAAAAATCTTTCCCCCTCCCCCCCCCCCAATATGAGGAGCATGGAAGAGAAGGAGAGAGATTACGTGACTGCTAGAAACCCCAGCCTCGGGAGCCAGATGTTCACTGAAATCCCAGATTTATCACCTACACGTGATACATTGTACCCATCTCTTAACTTGCCAAACCTCAGTCTCACCATCTACAAAGTGGGGAGTCACGATCCTACTCATCTCAAAGGCCAGAGAGGGGATAAAGCAAAAGGTTGTTGTTGTACCTCTCAGCTCCTTGCCTGGCACATAGAAGTAAACATTCAGCATAAAAATAAGTGCAAACAAGTTATGTATGTTATATATCTATATATACATATATATTTCTTATGCTTCCCTTTCTCTTTTTCCACCAGCTGGGAAACGTGCTGCTTTTAAAGGGCTTATGTAACCAGATCAGCTGCAGCCCCACCAACTTCTACCATGCATAGCATAGTCATGCCCGGACCCATATTCTCAGATTCCTCACCCATTCAAAGGGAAGGCATCATCCCAGGGCAGGAGGTGAATTTGGAGATCCTGCCTCCCACAGGCAGGATGCAAGGGACAGTAAGTGGGCTCAGGATGTGGGTGTACCCTGCCAGCTGGCACAGGGGGACTCTGGCCTTCTTTTCAACTCAGGAGATACTCGTCATCCTGAATAGATGTCAGTAACACAGGCTAGCGCTTCTCATCCAGTGGTCTCACTCCAGGACCCCGGAGCCCATTAGAGGCTCAGGATTGAGGGCACGAAGGGAATGTCACCCAGGTTCTCTGTGTGTGTTGATCACCTGGCTTCCTTCTCCTCTTCCTTCTCCCCTCTTCCCTCTGTCTGCCAGCTCTGGTTGAGCCTTGGGGTCTGCTCCCTTTTGACCTGGAGGAAGAGGGCCTTATTCTTGGTATTTTGTTGGTTTTGTGTGTGTGTGTGTTGTTGTTGCTGCTGCTGCTGCTTTAATTTAGCCACCTTCTTCCTCTCCTCTCTGGCTTCTATTGAAAGCTTTGATGACCCCCTGCCTCTCCGGTGTCCACACCCCTCCACTCTACTAGGAAAGCCTCTCACGCTTCCTGAGCCCACAGAACCAACTCCAGTCAATCTATCCCATATCCAAGACCCTCAGGCATTTTGCTGGTTAATTCTGTGGTGAACGTTCTGGACCTAATGTCCCCCTCCCCTACCTTCTTCTCTGGGTTAAAGCAAAGCCTCCTGACTGCTGGGCTGTCTTGTTAGGGAAGTCTCTACCCGGGTCGGCCTCCAGGACCTGGCCCATGCCTGTTCCTGGGGTTTGCTGGGAAGCTGCTTCCAGCCAAGCTGCTCTGAGCAGCTGGATTGTCTCATCCTCCTGGCTGTGATGGAGAGATCCACACTCAATCAAACCCCTTCACGCACCTGCACGGAGAAGAGAGTGAGCAACAAGTGTCATAGTGAGGAGAGAACAGATCTGCCTGGTTGCGGGGCTCACAGTGTTGGCATGATGAGCTCCGCTGGACAGCAGCTCACCGAGAGGGCATTCACTACTCACTCTGCCCGGGAGCCTCTCCGGGGTCTTCTTCAGGGCCCCAGTATCACCTTCCTCTAGCCCTCTACTCTAGCAACAGCAGGAAAGACAACCATCAGGAATCAGGGGCTTCTCACCTTGTAGAACAGGCCGGCCCACCTGAGCCCACCACCCCACACACGGCGAACCCAAAGGCAGCGTGGCCAGTCAGGAAGGAGCTGAGCTGCCTGCCACGCGCGTGAGTGGTGGTGTTGGTGGTAGGGGATTATGCTCAGGGAAGACAGACCAAGCCCACGGGTCACACCGCCCATGCCTGAAGACAACACACAGTACTTTAGGAATCAGGGAGAACGGAGACCTCCCTAGGAGCTGAAGGAGGGAAGGAGAGCCAGGCTCGGCTTCAGAAGAGAGGTAGGACCTGGCTCATCTGGTAGGAGCCGCTAGAGTTGATCCAGAGGGAATAACCAGTCAGGTCCAGCTGGGGCTGGATGCCCATGTCATCTCTTGTAAGTGGTTCCTGCCTTGTGAAAGACAAGAGGAGAGAGTCAGACCCAAAGCTCTGAGAGATCTGGAGGTCCAGAGTCAGGAAGGGCTTTTAACTAGCTGTGAGCCACATAACCATTCCCACCCACAACGGAAGGGCAGCGTTGTGCCCCTGAGCACCAGGCTGTTTGTCAACCTCAGGAACAGCAGCAGCGGCCCAGGCCTGCCTGCAGCACATTCTTCCAAGTGGCAGGTTTCAGGCCCAGCCAGGGACAAGGAAGAAGGGAGGAGCAGCAAGGCAAAGCTTCCCTCTTCCTCAAGGCAGCATGGATATGCCCAGAATCACCTAGGGCGCTTTGGCATTCCCTACAAGAGGTCTCTCCCCAGCTCCTCCAACCAGCAGACCATCCCAGGAGCCCAGAGTTGGCCAAAGAGAATAACAGGTCATTCTTGGTTTTCTTATTTTTCTTCCCTTCCCCGAGGCATAATAACCCTCCCCTCCGTGGGCAGCTGACACTCGGATTCTGAGGGGAGCAGAGAGCTGGGAAGGGGTGAGGCCTGGAGGACCCCTACCCTGGCTGCTGCACTGGACACCCACCCCGAGTCCCCCACTGCTCCCCTTCCTCCCACACAGATGGACGGGCTCCTCGGGCAAGGCTGGTCCAGGCCCGTCCAGCTGGTCCAGCTGCAGGATGCAATGCACAGGGAAAGAGACAGAGACAGACAACCTGAGAGCAAGAGGCAGGGGCTTGGAAGAAATCGCAGCGGTTTCTGAACATTAAATGAGTTGGTGTTCAAATGACATGCAAATGACATGCAAATGAGCCTCTCATACTTTTTGTTTTTTCGTACGAGGCACCGGTGGTTTGGCTAAAAGAACATCAGTTAATCTCTCAGTCACCTGAGGCATCTGAAGTGACCTCCCCTAGGGGACAGTCCACTTCGTTTGGGCACTACCTGAGCCCCTCAAAGCCTGGTCCTCAACTCCTCTAGGTCCCCAATGCCCCGCCCCCTGGCACCACCTGACCCCTTCATGGGATTCCCCACGCAGCACCTTAATTCCTAATTCTTTGTTCTCCACAAGGCAACTAAGTAAAGGACACAGACGCCCCCAGATCTAGTGTCCACAGCACTGTGAAAGTCTAGCACGGGGCAGGGGAGAAAGGGGGCGATGGAGGGTTATCAAGTCACTACACATGAGAAGACCTGATTAATCAATGTGGCAGATCTGTGGACAACCAGATCTAGAATTAGGGCTCTGAGACACCTAAGCGCCCCCTGCTGTCCACTCCGGGTTACTGTCTCACCTGAGCCTCATGGAACTTAACGGTGGAATTTTCTCTTCTGAAGCCACCCAGGAGGTGGCTGCTGACTCCAAAGGGTTCCTAAAGTATCCTGGGTCTCGGTGTGATCAGAGCCACAAAGCCTCCTGCTCGCCTGTCCTTCTCCAGCCTAACCTGAACACCCACTCCCTGAGGGGGCCTCCAAGCCCCCTATGCCCACAGCTGAGACCTGGATATGCCATAAGGAAGAGTGAAACTGATCAAATGACAGAAAACAATGTCATACTTCCAGATACTTGAGGTGCCAGAAAGGCCCTCCAGAGGGCACAGGGGACTGGCAAAACCTTCCCCAGACAGCAGCTGGGACAGGGGCGGTAAGTGGAGAGGGTGTTGTGGGAAGAGAAGCCCACCGTCTACAGCTGCTTCTCTAGAGGGTCTCCAGCCACAAAATGTCACCTGCTAGGAAAGAGCAGTAGTAAATCCCCCTGGAGCCCATATTTCCTTTACTGCTCCCAGTGCTCCTGGCTCTGCTCTTCCCTGCCCTCGGTCCCAGCTCAGGACTCAGTTTCCCTGAGCACGAGGAGGGACAGGGGACTAGGGACAGGTGGAGCCTGGAACCCTGACCTTCCCCCACCCAGAAGCACTCTCTCACAGAGGGACTCTTTGAATACAAGGCTAGCCTTTAGGCCACTTAATGAAAGCTTGATAAATGAATGTATGAATTGATTGGCCAACTAATTAAATACTGTGAGAGACCTTAGAGCCAGTGAACTCTTCCCCTCTCTCCAGATCCAATAGTCTTCTCACAGAAAGACTTGTGTGGTTACCCCAGGGAGAGCCTCACAGCCACCTGGGGTGGGGGGGAGCATCTACACATCTGATCCTCTACACCTGCGTTTTACATATTGCTTTCCTCGTTCCCACTGGAGACAGAAGAGGTGGTGCACAGTCACCTTTGCGAACTCCAATCCTTTCATCCTCAGATTCAGAGAGAACCTGAACTCCAGAGCTTAGAAAGAGTTTGTCCAATGTCTCAGAGCTGGCTGGGAGCCAGGGCTCCAGGGCCAGCCTAAGGTGAGATGGTAGGAGGCGAGGGGAAGAGAGTTTTCTCTGTGTTCCCCCCCACCGGGCTCCACTGGGCTCTGATCTTCCCCTGCAAACCAAAGGACTTCTGGGAAACCCACAAGCCTGCTCGTGGGCACCACCAGGTTGGAATGGCCTGCATCATCTGTCAGCTAAACAGAGGTTCTTCTGAGAGTGAAAGGGGGCGGGAGGGGAGTGGACAAAGCATGCAAACCTAAGTGTCCCAAGCAAACAGGGACAGTGGTGGCCTTGCCCTTAGCCCCTCCTCATCCCCGTGGGGTGGCCTCTTCTGGGGTCCTCATCACTCTGTAATAATCACCCAGTGAGGTGAGACCTGGGACCCTTCTTAGCAAAATATATAACAGAGATGTTGGATAGGGAGGGAATGAAGAGTTGGACAGCTGTTTAGAACACAATTTGCATTTTCTATTCATTCTCTGGTAAATATTTGCAAGTCTGCCCTGTGCCCAGCATAATGCTGGCTATTGAGGAAACACCAGCAAGTGACACGTGCGCGTGCACAGCAAATCTGGCCTTTGTGGAGTTTACAAAGCACCAGGAATACTGGACACTAATTCAGGATCAAACTCTGTTCTCTGTAAGGAAATGCCAGTGCTCAAGCAACATTCAGAAATCACAAGGAAGGGCCAGGTCTGGACTAAAGAAGCCCTGATGGGTCCTATGTATACAAGATCATAAATGCAGGAACTGCTTTTCACAGTGCCTGCCACACGGTATACCTTACTTCCCCTTTCCTTGTATTTCCAAATTGGCTTACTCCTTAGTGACTTGACTTCTGTTGGTCTCTCCTTCCCATTGTCTAGCCCAGAAAACTCCTATTCATCCTTGAACACCGAGGACATGTGTTTAAAAAAAAAAATAGAGGAGTTGTTAAAAGTTCAAGCTTTGACTCGGTGTTCCTGAGTTTGAATTCTGATTCTGTGCATTGCTATGTGATCGTAGGCAAATGATTTAAACTCTCCCAGCCTCAATCCGCCCCCCTTTCCCCCTCCCATCTCAGAGTCACTGTGAGGGATAAAATGAATTGAGTATAATGTTCCTTGAGCCAGAATCCAGGGCATAGGAGGTAGGGTGTGACTCTTTTAAAAATAAAGTAGCCAGTTGTGATATCATCGCCAACCGGAAATGTCTCTCAGAGTGGCATATGTGTGACACGGCAGATGACAGCACAAGTGGAGGACAGCAGAGGGGCTAAGGACTCAGAGAGGTACCAGGCTTGGAAACCCAGACACCTAGCTCGCCATCCCACACCAGGCCTCACAGCCCTCCCTTCTACACCGCAGAGTTAAAGCGCTTTGAAACAGACAGACAGGGAAGACCTTCTCTGAAGTATCTCTGCCACTGTCCTTTCCCAGATCTACTGCTCAGTCAAGGTGATTGCAAACCCAGGACCTACCGCCCCTCCCTCCAGCTCTGCTGCCCTCTGGGGAGCACATCCCATCAAGACCCAGTTCAAGAATTCCAGATGTGGTGGGGGGCGGAGGAGGAATGTAGTTGTGGAGGTGGGAGGGAAGGGATGGTAGGGGAAAAACAAAGGAGGAGGCAACAATCCTGGACAAGAAATGTACTCGTTACCTTGCTCCTGTGATTGTAACCCCTCTGTACAGTATTTTCACAATAAAAAACTTATTAAAAAAAAAAAGAATTCCAGATGTGCTCAGCTCACTGGCCGCCTTTCTCCTACCCGCGGCTACCCCACTGTCCCCTGGAGCTGGCAGACGCGGCTGTCAGTAGATCTGATCTGGCTCTGGGTTGACATTTCAACAGCCCAAGACCCAAAGATAAAAGTTGTCACTGAACAAAGTTCTTCCACCCTCTTTTTCCCCTGCCCCTCCTTCTCAGAGACCACATCTATCAGACGGGCCCTGGGAGAGTCTCCGTCTCTTGCTGCTGCTTTTGCTATGGCTGCTTTTTTTTTGGGGGGGGGGTGGGAGGGGGTCTTTACAAGTGATGAATACGGAAGTAGCAGTTTATCACCTGGGCTTTTATGATTGCCTCCACGAAGGGGGAAGAGATGTCCTTTCGGATAAGCATTTGAAGGAGGGGGAGAGAGGTTTTTTCAAAGCCTTCTTTGTTCTCTTGGAGAGCCATGCTATGGCGTTCTGGCAGGCAGCCCGGGAGAAAGGAGGATTTTAAAACACAATCTGAGCTGGCTTCCAAACCGCTATAACCCTCCCTGTCATCAATTAGGGATGTTGCTTAACAAGGGGTCTGGGCCATTGTCTCACCCACACAGCTCTGCTTAATTGGACAGAGAGCCGTGATGAGTTCTCGGGGAAAGGGTTTCGTGCTGCAGAGGGTGTCACCTGGGTGCCCCCACACTCAAGGCCAGCCCAGGTTGGGCTGCTGTGGGCCTCCAGGGCACACTGCTAGAAGGGAGAGAAAGGAAAGACCTTTCTGCCACCCATGGGTGCAAGCGGAGAGCACCAACCCAGAGCTGCAAGCAGGGCAGGCTGCTGGCCATGCTGAGATGGGCAGGAAGCCAGCCAAGGGGAAGAAGGGAGTTTAATCCTGTGTCCCTGGCCACCCTCAGCCCTGCTCCACCGCAGCCTGAGGCCCTTCATGGAAGACCCAGCCCACCCCCCACTCCTCAAGATGGGTCTCACTGGAGTGCAGAGAGCTTTAGGAGTTCCAAGGAGGGTGAGTCTGAATTCAGATGGAGCTGATGGAGATCAACAAACGTCATGCCCACGAAGCCTGGCAACCCTGAGTCCTTGCCTCAATGCTACCAAAGGTCCAGAAACGGCCATCTTCCTCAAACCAACCAACCCTGAGAGTGTGCAGTGGAAACAAGTCCCTGGGTGCCAGGAGACTGATTTCATGGTGCCGCAGCTCTTACCTTTGGAAGTGATTACACCTCGGGGTTCAGGGGGTGCCCCATTTCACCTTGCCCAGGACGGGTATGTTTTCCTTCCTATCCATAACACAGCTGAGACCAAGCTTGAATGTTTCAATAAAACGTGACTCAATTCTCAGGAACAGCAAAGAGGAACTCACAGAGTAATCCGAATCAAGGAGAGTGGAAGCGTTAGCAGTAGCTTGCGTCAAACCCAGAGCCTGACACTGCTGACCCTCCACCCTGATAAAATTCCACACCAGCCTTCTTTGCCAAAACCCACCTTTCCCCAGATCAGCTGGGGATCTCAAGGTCCAGAACTGAGTACAGTGATGGAATTTCCCCTCCAAGCATCCCAAGTCCCTCTAAAGGGCAGGAGGCCCCTGCTCATATCTTCTGCTCTTGAACCCAGGGCCTTATGATGCTAGGTAAATGGTCTACCACTAAGCCATATCCTTAGCCTTTGGTTTTCTGGTAGTTTTGTACTTACAGCTTCTAGATGTGTACCACCATGCCCAGCTTCTGTAAATAGCTTTAAGTACAATCATTGTAACCCCCATCTTACCAAACACCCCCAATATGTCCAACTTTATATTCCTTGTTGTTAATCCTCATAATAACTTCATGATAAAGGTGTTAGTTATACCTCTCTTAGATATGAAGAAACAGGAGATTCAGAGTAATTAGGTAATTTCCCCCTAGGTCACACAACCATGGAGATGCTAGCAGGCTGAGTCCAGATTCATGTTCCTTCTATTATAAGGTCAACTCTTATTTCCCTTCTGCCCCCTTGGTGGTCTCATTTCCTCTTAATCTGCTCCTGTCAGCCCACCATGGGTCTATGCTGAGATTACCTGAGTCAGGCTCTCAATAATTGTTTCTCAAGATCTTTCCATTGGCCAAGAAATTGTTCCAGAGTCTGTGGATCCAAATACAAGTGTAAAGGGCTATGGCAGAACATCCTATCTGGAGCTATGGGACGGCCCAAGGACAGTGAAGGCTCTACATAAGGACAAGAAGCAGAGACTATGCCATTGGGAGTGAAGAGAGGTCATTCAACCCCAGTGCCAAGTAGCTGGACCTAGAGGCCCTGGGAAATACAAATAGTCTTATACACATGTACAGGCACACACCAACTCCCTAGCCCTTGGCTGATCAGAAAGAAAGCAACAACTAGAAAATACACAGTATGTACATTTCCTAATGTACCCAAGCTTCTATTGAAGGGAAGACAACACCAAGGTCCCTCTTCACAACTCCATTTCGCCAAGACGGGGTTAGGTAACGGGACCTAGGGTAACCTGTGCAAACACAGGGCTAACATCCCACCCAGCCCCGCCCCCTCCAAGCTCTACCACCTGCAGTGGCTGATATTTGCCTTTCCCTACTACGTACTGCCTTGCTTTCCAGGCTAGCTCCTGCTGGCCCGCACCTGACTGACCGGATGATTGAACTACAACCACAGCAGGTAATAAACACTGGGTGGGATTGCGCCAACCCTGCCGTAGCTGGTCGAGCCTCTCCTTCCGCCCAAAGATGGGAAACAATGAGACCTCTGGGGGCTTGGGCTCCCGTCGTTCACATTCTCAGCCCCCTGTGCACCTGAAGACCCTCCCCCTCGACGACCTCCATTCATGTGCTTCCTACCTCCCTTTCCCAGCCAAGAAATCTGAGCACCAGCCTCAGGAAAATGTCAGCCAGACCTGGCCAAGCATATGTCTGTGTTGTTGGCACCGTAGGGAGCTCCAACATTCAGGAGGTGGAAGGATCCAGTGCCAGGGGCGGGGCAGATGGCATCTCATCAGCTCTGTCACTGTGCTGAGACCCCTCAAGCCTACACTTGGCTGAAACAAGGGCTGCCCGGGAGCCTTCAGCCTCCATGCCCATGGCCACCCACCCAGCCCGCAGTATCATGCCAACCCATGAGCTGGCAGCGACACCAGCACGGCGCGGTTCCCTCCACCACCTGGCTGTTGTCACTCTTCATTGAGCATCATTGGCCTTCCACAGAGCTGGGCTCCCTGGCTCTAGGCTTCCAATCTGCTCTCTGGGAGGCTGACAGAGGACCGACAGGATGGGGGAGGCCTCCCTGCCTCCCTCCCTCCCTCCAGCTCCTTGCCCAGGGCCTGGATGTTGGAACAAGAGCTAAGAACCCAGATGGTAATTGCTGCCATCTAATTATGCGTGCATATGATATTAGCCAAAAGCATTTGACTATCTCCTGCAGTCCCAGGCAGATCAAACGGAGAGGCTGCACGGGTTCGAGGATTACTCCAGCCAGATAATGGCTGACAGGACTGCCTGCTGCCATTCGGGTAGTGACTAGCAGGCTGCCATCCCCTACCAGGGCCTTCAACCTCCACCTGCGAGAAGGGGAAGGGCTGTATTTAGTTTCTCTGGAAACTTCCAAGGCATAAGGCCCTTAGTGTTTCTCATCCCCGGTCCTACAAGTCACTGATTGAAGACCAAGAATGAGAAAAGGGCTCGTGGTTTTCAAAAATAGTGTTCTATATGCCTGGAGAACACATGTTTAGATAATCACCAAGACTCTAATCTACCAGCTGGTTCCCCTTCATCTTGGAGAGCCCCCCCCCCGCCCCTGTACCCCACCATGTGGCTCTAATTTGTGATTATTGGAAGCAAGTTACTGCTTTGGCCTGACCCTGTTTGTGGAAAGACAGATAACCTGTTTGGTTTCTTTCTTTTATTTTTCTGGGACTTAAGATACTTAGCACAATGCTAAGTGTACTTAGCACACATTTTAGGGGTTCAAGAGATGTGTTCCCCAATCTTAGCTGTTTTCTGTATGGACTATGTCTCAGGCACCATGCTAGACATCCTATGTCTGCATATGAACAAGCCAGTCTCTGCCCTACAGAAAAAGCCCTGATCCACTAGTAGCAAATGGCCATTCAACTTTGGATGACTGGAGGGAAGGGAAGGAAAAACAATCTTCAACAAAGAAAAAGAGAGGTGAAGGCTAGAGGCAGAGCAAGTCTGAGAAAGGAGATGGGTTGAAAGCTCAGCAAGGACTTCTGTGGATGTCAACAGGAGTCACGCTACCCACAGGCACGCCTTGTACCTGGTACGCAACATCTCTAACAGCGGTGTGGAGGAAGCACTCTAGGCCTCATGGGCTCTGGAGACTTGACAGAGCAGAGCTAGGCTCTGGGAGCTGGATGAGGAAAAAGGGAAAGAAGGAAGGAAGGGAGGGAGGGAGGAAGGAAGGAAGGGAGGGAGGGAGGAAGAAAGGGAGGGAGAAAGGAAGGAAGGAAGGAAGGAAGGAAGGAAGGAAGGAAGGAAGGAAGGAAGGAAGGAAGGAAGGAAGGAAGGTAGAGAGAGAGAGGTAAATGGAAGGGAGGGAGGGAGGAAGGGAGGGAGGGAGGGAGAGAGGGAGAAAAGGAGAAAGGGAGAAAAGGATAAAGGGAGAAAGGGAAGAAGGGAGAGAGGAAGGAAGGAAGGAAGGAAGGAAGGAAGGAAGGAAGGAAGGAAGGAAGGAAGGAAGGAAGGAAGGCAGGGAGGAAGGAAGGAAGGGGAGTTCTTTCCTTTCCATCCCTGGGGTGAGCTAGGTTCTGCAGAAGCCACCCTAGCTGGAGACACTGACTGTGGCGGCTAGGCTAGTGGCGAAGCAGGTGCTGGTGAGATGCGCTTGTGTCAAATCCTGATGGAGGTTCAGGAAGATGTGGGAGTGATCCCAGAAGACTGCTGTTTGAGGCCTGGGATGCGGTCCTGAGAATGGGGATGGGTGGCAGCAAGGGACAAGGCTCAGAGCAGCAGTAATTGTGTATATGTGGGAGACGAGGTGCAGGAGCTGAGCTATGCTTACATTGTGCTTTTTGGGGTCACCCCACACTTGGCTTTGGGGTTCAGCTCCACAGATAAGACAGGAGACAAAGACAAGGTCATCTCAAGGTCCAGCTCCCCCTCTCCCCTCCCTCCTCATCTCCTCTCTGTCTCCAGAGAGGATGCCCGCTCTCTTCTCCCTCTCCCCCCACCCCAGCACAGGACTGTCTTCCAGCCACAGGGAAGTGGGTGTGTCAGATTGTAGATCGCTGCAGGTGAAGGGTTGACACCTTGTGGGTAATGAAGAGAGAAAACACATCAGAGGTGTTTAGGGGAGATGACAGCTGATCACAGAGGCCTCCGCCTTCCCCAGATGCATTGTGTCAACTGCTCATTCCCAGCGTCTCGAGAGGGAGCTCACTCCAGCCCCCTGGGCACTCAGGAGAGAAGGGGGCTCTTTTGATCCCAGATGTGTTTAACTCTGGTCCTAGCCTTTCTTCCCACTGCCCCCCTGATGGAGAGGAAAGAGGAGAGGGCAGGCTGTCTTTGAAGTTCATCCTGGGACAGGGAAGAGCTTCCTCTCCCTGTAGAAAAGTGAGAGCAGCAAGCTAGGGTGTTGCTGGGGTTGTAATGCCGTAAGCAGGGGCTGGCCAAGGCCACTGTGGCTTTTTGTATAGCCCTAATGTTTTCCAAAGACTGTCATGTGGCCCTGAAAATCCGCCCAATTGCTCTGAAGTGTGCAATTTCATTATATGGAAATCAGGGGTAATTCTGTACTCTATTAAACCTACACTAATAGATGGTAAGACTCACCACTTCTTTATTTTTTTTTATTTACCTCTAAGAAAGAAAATAAGGGCTGCCAATTAAACTATGCCATGCTGTCCACTGTAACACGAATCCTAACATCAGAGACGTTAAAATGAGAAGAAGAAAAAGAAAAACTATCATTGTGAGAACTTACGAAGAATGATAATAATTCCTATTGCACACGGTTTGGGAGAGGATTCAGTAAACTAATGGGCATCAACACATTTTGTTAACCGTGAGGCTCGGTGAGCATGTGAGTTCTGCTTGTTAACACGATGTCACTAACGGTCCGGATCTTGAAGGCACTAGACTTCTGGAAGAAGTCTGCAGCCATCTGGTCTTTCCCCTTCACTACCACACCCCCAGCGTCTACAACCATGTGCTACATACAATGGACTCTGAGTAGATCTTTCTAGACAAAGTAACAATGGGTAAGGGATACGATTCTAAAGCTTAACAGTCTTACCCCGTGACAGATCCGTTCTCCACTACTAGGCTATGAGGGATGCTGAGTGCGGGCTCTGAGTCTCTTTTGCTCCCTTCTTGGGGCCCCCTAGCTGTGTGCAAGGTGAGAGCTCAGGAACACTCGAGGTGAAGTGTTTCTGAGATGAGCTGGTGCCACCTTCCACAGGCGGGCTTGGCTTTCCTCAGATGAACCTGGAACCCCATCTCATTCTGGGTAGATAACCTGTTTTCTGCCAATGGCCATTTGGATAAGTATGACATCATTTGAGGGCCACGCCAAATGATCAGTTCAGGCAGGTGGCTTCCTGCAGTCAACAAGAAGCGGAAGAGAAGCACACGGGTCTGTCCTGTCATTCACCAAATGATATCACAGGCTTCATATGGCCCCGAAGCCCGGATAGGCCCCACTGATTCTCAGTGAAGAGATGGGGACTGTCCTCATCTCTGAACAACACGAACATCGGAAGTCTTTATCGAGTGACAAACTGAAATAAGGAGACTGGGTCTAAGTAACATTGCCTTGTTCTCACAGCCATCCTGGTACCTTGCGGGGTGGAGGAGGCTTTCCACGCAGCTCTGAAAGGCCTGGTGGTGACAGAGGCCATTTTCTGAATTGCAGGTGTCATGCTGTTTAGCCTTAGGAGAGCTGTTGCTACACAGAATGCTCTTCCATGATTATCTCCCTAAACGGACCATTTCCCTATATGGAAAGTTTAAGCTGACCCCTGAGTGACTGCCCTATAAGGTCTGTTTCTGTTGGATTTGGATTTCCACTCCCAAACATGTGGTTTCATCTTTAAAATCTTTGTGCTAGCTCTGTACTGGCCTTGCGGGTCTTTGAGACAGGAGTCCGTCCACCTGTAGTTGCCGGTGGTCCAATAAAGACTCCCACTTTGACCTCTCAAGATGTGGTTTCTCTGTTTCTCGCAGATCAGGTTCCCATACAACACAACTATAGGAACAACCAGGGACTGAGACATGCATGGTAAAGATAGAAACCGGTATTTCTTTCTTCTGGAGTTGATGGTTGGGGACTGGGACACACTGGTAAGAGGGAAATGCAAGCCCCGCAATGCCTGTGCCTCTCCCTGGAGAGCTGATCTTCCTTGGTAGTGGATCTGTTTGTGAAGATTGCTATAGGAAAAATGCCACCACCTGAATGGCTTAAACAACAGAAATTTTATCTCCTCACAATTCTGGGAAGTAAAAGACGAGATGTCTCTGTGGTTCATATCTCCTTGGTCTTTAAATGGCCACCTTCCAATCTGTGTTTCTGCCTGGTCTTTTCTCTGTGTTGTGCTGTGTCCTGACCAGTTCTTATACTAGTCATATTAAAGTAGGGTCTTCTCTGATAACTCATTTTATGTGTATTATCTCTTTACCTCATTCATTCCCCTTTCTAAGTCCTGTCTCCAAATACTATCACATGCTAATCTACTGGAGGTTAAAACTCCAACATGAACTTGGCAGAAGTAGTTAGTTGATGCATAGTAGTTAGTTGATGCAGCACACGGTAATTAGCTATGATAGAGCAGGCACCACACTATGGGAATGCAGAGATAAATAAAGCTGCCCTTGAGAGGGTCACATTCTTGTTGGAGAAACAGACTCAGAAATGGGTAACTACCTCCTTCTGTGCAAGTCCTATGGTAGATGTATAAAATCAGCCTTATGGAAGTTTCAAGAAGGGACTCCTGGTGTGGGAGGTGGCCAGGGAAGGCTTCCTAGAGGAGGTGGTATTGTAGCTGACCGTGAGCCAAAGTAGAATTGGGAAAAGAAAAAGAGAACAATACTCCTGAGAGGAGAAACAAGAGCCAAAGAGTGAAGAAGCCATGTGGCAGACCAAGACAAGCTGAGGAGACAGTAGAAGCCTCCTTACATTTTGTGCCCTAGAGGGCTCACTAGCCTCCACCCAGGTCCATCTCTGTCAACAGTGACTCAGAAATACAACACAGGGTTCGATGCTGCTAGAGTAAAGGTACAATGCAGGACTCTGCAGCAGTGAAGGGGAAGGGGGGAGGAGGTGGACTGTAGGAGGGCCTGCCCACCAGGCCACAGACATCAGCCTTTGTCCAAGAGTATAAGGAGATCAAGAGACCCAAGATGGCTCCTTCACTGCTGTAATTGGGTGGGCGAAATATTCTATCACCTGACCGTGAGGGCTAACCATGGGCCTGTTTATTACCCAGTATGTGACTAGAAAGCTCAACAGATCATAACTGTAGCTATTATTACTTTACCCAGGATAGTTCCTTATCTGTGGAGAAGGGATAATAAAAACCACCACATAGGGTTTCTGCAAGGATTAAATGAGAAGACCTGTGTAATGAGGATTAAATGAGACAAAAGCGGTCACAAATCTCCATGAGATGCGCCTTCATCAGCGGCAAAACACAAGCGATTTTGTGTCTTATTAAATGTAAGGTATCATTGATTGTAAGATCCATTATTCTCCTATTGACCACTAAGAAAGAAACAAGAGCTAAACGCGCTCATCCACACCCTGTATTCTACAATGGACTTGATGCATAGTAGGTGCAAAAAGAAAGAAGTAGGGAGCTGCCCAAGCAAAAAGCTTGCTCATTCCTGACTTTCCTCCTCTTACCTTTTCACCCAATGAACCATAAATTTCCGAGTATGCTTCCTCCTGATGACTAGAGACTACAGACACTACTCACCTCTTTTCATTCCTAGTCACCAGCGTCCCTCAGCCATTGTATGCTGGCCACACATATGATTAGCTAAACTGAGCTCGTAACAGAGTAGGATAACCCAAATGCAATGTGATTGGTGCTCTTCTAATAAGAGAGACATATGGATATAGGCACACACAGAAGGAGGAAGGACACACAGACAGGAAGATTATGCAATACTGGGAGAGATAGGGACTAAGGACTGTCTTGCTTTCTTGTGGCTGCTGTAGTGATGCAGCTGCAAGCCAAGGAATGCCTGCTACCACCCAAAGCTAGGGAGAGGCAAGGAAGGACTCTATGAGTCTCAGAGGGAATGTAGCCTGGCTGGTGGCTTGATATTTGAACTTCAGGGTTCCAGAACTATGGGAGAATTCATTATTGTTATACCACTTCATTATTATAACAGGCCTGGGAAATAATACAACCATAGTTTTTATGGAAGGAGAGAAGGAAGGGAATGGAAAGGGAAAAGGAGGGAAGAAGAAGCAAAGAAGGGAGGAAGGAAGACAGACATGGGAGGCGGGAGGGAGGGGGGAAAATATGGAGGGAGGAAATAATTCTTTTCCCTGTTTGATCTCCTTCTGAACAGTTACCATGTTTTCTTTAGGCCCTGATTATGAAAATAAACTATTTCTTCCGAAAAGAACTATAAACGTGTGCCTGTTGTGTTCTTCTAAAAGGAGGGAGGGAGTGAAGCTGAGGGAACATTTCCTTTGGATAACCAGGTTGATAAAATGATAATATGATGTTATAAAGCTGGGATATCCCCATGGACTCATAAACCAGAGAGAGAAGGAAGCCCTTTTTAAAAAAAAAAAACAAGAAGAAGAAGCAAAAAAGGTAGTATTGTATAGTTTGTCTTAAAGGTCTTCTGTGCACGGGTAGTCTATAAAACAGGCAGGGCATCTGGTATAGAAACCATTGTGGGGGAGAGTAATGAATGGGTAGAAATAAATTCCCTGTTCCCGTGTGGCACCCAGCCACAGGGGACCTACTGTTGGGAGAGTCAGGGGTTGGGGACTATATTCCTTTCTTATGGCTGCTGTAGCAAATCACCATGAATTTAATCTTGTGGTTCTAGAGGTCTGAAGTTCCAAACAGACTAAAGTCACACTATTAACCTAGCTGCATTCCCTTCTCGAAGCACTGGGGAGAACCTTCCCCTTGGTCTCCTTCAGCTTCTAGAACACTCCCCCACCTTCAAAGCCAGCAACACTGGGCCACATCCTTCTCATGTTTCCATCTCTCTGCTTCTCCTCTGTCGCTTTCATCAAGGACTTTGCCAAGGACCCTTGGGATGGCCTTGGGTCCACTCAAGAGTCCAGGATGCTCTCTGTAATTTACCATCAGCTGATCCTCAGCCTTAATCCCATAGGCAACCAAAAAGTAGGTTGTGTGGACATCTTTGAAGAGATCTCTAATCTGGTCCCCAAAGACCTGTGTCCAAACTACAAGTGAACTGCAAATGTATGTATTCACCCTACTTCTGATGCCAGTATGAGTTCAACCAGAGAAGTAGAACCAGGAGGAGAGAGTTACTGCAAGGAATTTGCTTGCATGATCCTAAGATCTGAAACCCATATAGAGACAGCCATCTAGGGCAGGCCACAGCTCTTCGGCACAGTGCCCAGGTAGAGACAAAAGTCTCAGCTCTGCCTGGAACAAGGCTTTTGAACAGATTAACTCAGACCTATAATCATGTGTAGACCAGATCAAGCCCATGAAAGGAAAGAAAAGGGACAGAGACCAAAACAGATCAGATCAGGTTTTAATCAGCACTGAAGAAGTAATAAAATAAGGATACTGGCTCTAACCATCATGGCCAGGCAGTGGATGACAGGGAATTAGGTTTAACTGGCACCATCACATCTCCAGGGTGAACAAAGGTAAAGTCCCAGCTCACAGGCGAAGGGCATGTCTGAATTCCTAGAGGGAGGGGTGGGGTCTTGGACCATAGGTTACTGGACCTGCCATCTTGGGTCATGAACTCTCAAGCTCCCTGTGACCCCGCCCCCTGACCAGGACCCTGTTTAGGCCCAGACCAGCTCAGGCACCACGATGCTATGCCTCGTGTCTCCTGACTCTCCGGTCACCATGGCATCCCACTTCTGGTTTGGTGGTATTGTTCTTCTGCTGGTTCTTTCCTCTCCTACTCTCATGGCTCAGTTAAGCATATTCAAGGCAGCTGTATTTCTTCGAGACAGAAATCTACCTACAGTCACTGGCTTACCAATAAAGACTCCCCATTTGACCTCTCAAAATGTGGCTTCTCTGTTTCTCCAGACTGAGTTCCCATATGTTAGGTCTACCCGGGAGAACAGCCCCGCTCCCTGACTTCCTCTTCATGAAAGACATATCCTTACCGGAAATACATCCTTACCAGAAACATAGACCTACCAGAAATCACCTGCCTGAAACCAGTGATCACCTGACTGTCAATACCAAGCTGGATCAGGAAAGGATCCCAGAGGTCCCTTCCTGAACCACCCCAGTCACACCTCCCTCAGACAGTGAGAGGTTCCCCAGGCTGTGAGTTCGCTTCTGCATCCGCTGTGGTCCCGCCTCCCCTCCTTTCCCTATATAATCCCACTCACCCATAAGTCCCTCCCTCTTTTTTTTTCTTCTCATCTCTCTCCACATACCTCCATCTCTTACGGCCAGCAGTTTGCTCTACCCCCCTCCCCCAATAAACCTGAACCGTGTAGTGGTCTCCTCTCACTGAACCTTACACCATATAACAGTAACACTAAACAGAGTCAGAGATATAAGGGGTACAGAAGGTGGGGGGCCCCTATTTAAGTACAGTTGTACATGGGAGCTGTATCAGAAAGTCCCACAAGGCAGTGGGGGGGTGTAGGTCAGTGGACCATTGGGGGCAATATTGGGTTAGGAGGGCAAGTTTAATATGAAAATTCCCATCAATGCACATCCCTTTAAGAAGGAGGCATTAACCCTTTACCTGCCCTGCAGTGCAAGGCCAGACTTCAGGCTGAGCTTCCTTCAACCTCCTCAGATCCACCTGCTAGGTGTGGTCTTGGTGGACATAAGGCTGGGCACCAGCTGGGCAGGCAATAGTTCTTCTCATTGAGGACCTCCTCCCACCCAGCCTATCAGGACCCCAGTCAACTCGGGCCTCTGAGCCCAGGACAAAGCCCTAAACCCCTCTCACAGAGACTCAGCAGTTACAACTTGAATCAAGTTCAACTCTCCCTCCTCCTCCTTTCCTTGTCGCCTTTGGGCTGAAATCTTATCTCTTTGGGGGCTGAGAAAGATACTGTTCCTCTCCACAGTCTGGTTTACAATATAAAATCTGTGCTCTGAGCCCTCTGGCTTTGGCTTTTGATATTTAAAGCCAAGCTTTTGAAATTCAAAAATACCCTTTTTTCTCTCAAGCACCTTGCCCTTAGAATTGAAATCTGTGGCTCTCAATACCATTGCCTCTACAATAGATTTACAAAAGGCTACTTAAGAGCTCAAAAGCTGGGGAAAGGACCCTTTGTTCTCTCTGTATGGTCCCTACCCTAAGGGCAAGGCAGGAGAGAAAGCTGGGGCTGCAGCTCAATTGCCAGAGCTGCTATGGTGAAGGGGAGGAGAGAGAGGGTTAAAGGAATGGAAAGGCACCGAGTTTAATATCAAGATTTTACAGTGTGGCATTTATAAAATGCTGAGGTCAGTTTCCCCCCAAGGCTCAGCTAGGTGTGGTGTTTTTTTTTCCCATGACTCATTCCAGCCAAAATATTAATAAAAGCCAGCAATTGTGACTTTATAAATATTGACATAAGTAGTTGACAGGTATATTATTACATTTATTTATGAGGTTTTAAGTTTTTAAAAATAATCTTAGATTATGTTCAATGTGCAACTTTACGTCTTACTTTATCCTTGAAAGAAAATGCCAAAAATGTAAGAATCTACACCTATATAGACAATTAAATTTTTGATGATAGTGAAATAAGGACACTGGTTCAAATGGTGCCATTTTGGCAACGTGGTAGATGAAGGTGAAGCCCCACCCCCAGGTGATGGGGGTGGGGGAATTCCTAGAGGAAGGGAAGTCCCACCCCCAGATGATGGGGGAATTCCTAGAGGAAGGGAAGTCCCACCCCCAGATGATGGGCATGCCTGAACTCCTAAAGGCAGAGACAGGGACTTGGACAATAGGTTACTGGACCTGCCAGTCCTGTACCATGAACCCTGACCATGACCCTATTTAAGCCCTGACCACCTCCACCACCATTTTGTGCCATGCCTCCTGTCTCCTGACTCTCCTCAGATCACCATGGTATCCCTCTTCAACTCTCCATTAGAGTTTGTTAGGAAGAATGGAAAAAGGAATAGGCCAGACTGAGTTTCAACCGGCTAAGACTGTTTATTGAGGAAGAGCGAGGGGTAACAACCTTTCCTGTCCCCCCCCATTAGAGATTATGCAGGGAGGTGGGGCTGGAGTTGGGCTTTTATGGGGTCTGAGCAAGGAGCCAGAGGTTAATGAAAAAGCCATTAGGTCTGGGAAGATGGGGCTTTTGGTTGGGCCCACAATGGAATTTTATAGCGAGGGTTAGGTGAATTGTCCTGCCTGTGTCAGGCAGTCTGTACCTATCTGGTATAATAGAGTAGGGGTGGGGTGCCAGTCCTTCAGAGTTGATCTGGTTTGTTGAGATTAATTTTCTGCTCTTTCTTTACTCTTCTACTCTCATGCCTCAGTTTTCTAACAGTATTAAATATATTAGGGCCTGCAAGGGATTTTTTTTGGTGTTTGTTAGTTTTGGTTTTTTTGGTCAGTCGTGGGGCCTGAACTCTGGGCCTGGGTGCTGTCCTTCAGCTCTTCAGCTCAAGGCTAGCACTCTATCACTTGAGCCACAGCGCCACTTCTGTCTTTTTTCTGCTTATGTGGTGCTAAGGAATCGAACCCAGGGCCTCAGGCATGTGAGGCAAGCACTCTACCACTGAGCCACCTTCCCAGCCCTGAGGCTGCAAGTTTTGGGGGGACATGTGTCTGGTCACACTTGCAGGCTTTCTAATAAAGACTCCTGATTCGACCTCTCAAAATGTGGTTTCTCTGTATCTCGTGCTCAAATTCCCATACAACAATAGAGCTCAGGATATACTCCCCCAAAATATGACACTGGAGAAAATATCAGAAGCAGAGCCACCACCCACAAGTTCCTCTGGCTCCTTATCCCCCGAAGCAGCCCTGGTGCCCTGCTCTTCAGTTACATCCAGGGACCTTCCTTCTGTAGGTGCTATGTTATCCGGAGGCAGGATAGCATAGCAAAGGAGGGAAAAGGGTAACAGGCCTAACCAGCCTTCACCCCGGGGGAGCTTGTGTAACTCTTAGCCTTTCTGTGACTGTTCCCAAGCACAAGTAAAGACTGCCTATCCAGTAGGTGTGAGCATTCTTGTGTTGAAGCTTAATGGAGGTTAATCATTGAAGGCCAAGCCCTGAGAGGAAAAACATAAAGAAGTGTTGATAATAAAGAAGTCTGGTTAAAATCAAAATCCCAAATGAGAATACAACCAGTTGATCCAGCTTATTTCTCTGTTTGCAATTTGAGACTGATGGTCTGGCACCATCTATGGAGACTCACAGAGTAAATGATAATCAACACCAAAAGGCTTGGCCAAAGGGCCAAGTGTAGAAAGGCCTCTACCCTGTCTATAGTAGTACAAATAGGCCCCATTTATAGGACATTTATATGTCCCTTTATACCCATACCCAATTCTCTGAGTGCATACTTAACCTCTACTTCCCTCTGCTAATACTCTCTATTGGTCTCTTACTTCAACTGGTCCATTGTTGTGCAGGAATTCAGTCTTTGGGGGTCTTGTATTGGAGAGCAGCAACTGCAGATAGACTCTTGTCACAAAGACCTGCAGCTGCCTCCAATATGCTTAACGCTGTTATAAAACTTAGCCATGGAAGTAGGAAAGTAACAAAAAGCAGAAAAACAATACTAACAAACCAGATTAACTCCAATGCAGAGCTGAGGGGAGACGCCTTGGTGACCAGAGGAGAGACAGGAGACACAAGACATGGTACCATGGTGCCTGAGCTGGTCCAGGCCTATATAGGGGGAGGGGCAGGGATAGGGTCACAGGGAGCACAAGAGTCTACAAATTCAGGTACAGGACTGACAGGTCCAGTAACCTGTGTCCAACTCCCCACCTCTGCCTCTAGTAATTCAGGTATGCCCATCACAGGGACTTGGGGGGTAGGGAAGAGACACACTACACCTTCCTCCACCATGAAGACAAGATGGTGCCAGCTAAACCCAATTCCCTATCATTCAACACATGGCCCAGATAAACCCATGCACCAGTTTAACCCTTGTTTCACCAAAATGAAGTCATAAATCTCGTTACTCCCCTCTGGGGACTTATTTGACCCTTATGAGTCCTAATGACATTCCCCCAATGGAGGAAACACAGAGAAGAATATGAACAAATAAACCTTGTTAAATTCCTCCCCTTTATCAAATCCTAATTCATCACCGCTGTCTATTCTTTCAGGGGAGGATGTAGCTCAGTTGTGGAGTTCTTGCTTAGCATGCACAAGGCCTTGGGTTTGGTCTCCAGTACTGTAAGTAAATAAATAAAAAGTTTAAGTCAAACATATATACATATGAGTGTGTATACGTGTATATGTATATATAGAGAGATCAGTATAGACAGATATACAGAGAGAGAAAGAGAAACAGAGGAAGGAGGAAGAACCTTTAAAACTGGGAGAATCCACACACATATGGACAAGTCATTTTTTTATCGATGGTACCTTAAAATATGGCACCTTGGCATTTGAGAAAATGGAAGCAAAAAGATGGTGCTCACAATGAAATCCCTAATAAAAAGACAAACCAGGAATCAGAAGAAAAATCTAATAATATAACTGTAAAGGAGTTCAATCCAGGATAAATTAAGAGCTGTAAAAACTCAATAATGAAACAATACAATTTTTGTCAAATGAACAAAGGATGGTTTTGTTGGTTGGTTTTCTGGTTCTTGTTTGGTTATCTCTTGTTTTGAAACAGGATCTAATGATATAGGTAAAGTTGGACCGGAAGTTACTATATAGCCCAGACTGGTCTCAAACTTGCAATTCTCTTGTCTCTTGAATATGTATTACAGGCATATCCTACCATGCACAGATTGGCAAATGAGCACACAATCTGAAGACACTTCACCAAAGGAGAACTATGTGGCTGGCAAATAAGCACATGGAAAGATGTCCAGCACTCTTATTCATTACAGAAATGTACATTAAAACCACAATAAGGTACCACTTTGTGTACATTAGACTGACTAACATAAAAAATGATGAGATGTGTTGATAAAGAACTCCAAAACTGCTGGCATAAAAATAAAATGGTAAAGCACTTTACAAAACAGTTTGACAGTTTCTTAAGAAATAAAACATACACCTGCAATGCAGTCTTGCCATTCCTCTCTCCAAAAACAAATTTAACTTAACAATCTCAGATGGCTTTATTTGCAATTCCAGAATCAGGAAACATTTCACTGGCTCCCGTAGGATGAGGGCAGTGGCATGCTGGGCAGAAGAGTTCGTTTTATGGCTTCTCAGCTCCATGACTAGCATGTCAACATGAGGATCTACGTTTAGGTTTGGCCAGTTGGACCTGGTGCAGGAGATCAGTCTGACCCAATGGCCTATAGGTTTCTTTTTAATAATTTCTCCCTTTTGGTTAGGCTGTCACCTATTTGAAGAATAATACCTAAAGGTTAGAATATGCTCCTTATTCAAAGCCTCCATTAAGCAAGCCAACTAAAATCAAATCCAATAAAGAACGAGTCCTCCCATTTAACCAACTAGTGTGACCATTTTTGCTTAGAACAACATATCTACAATTCCTGAAGTATTTAGCCCTATGCAACAACAAGTATCAGCCATTCACAGATTCCTTCCCATTGAGCTAGTAGGTTATCAACTGGGCCATGAACATGTCCAATTAAAGCAGGGAGTGAGCAAAACATGATCTAGAAGTCTGATTCTATCTTCTAAAAAGGGGCACTCCTGTAATTTGTACAGAAGTTGCATATGCAATATTTCACCTCATTACCCATAGAAGGCACTGATCATGAAATTTTAACTATGGCATTGTCTGATAAGCAAAAGGGAATGGACATAAGGAAGGAAATATCAACAGGTAAGAGTGTTTTTATAATGGAGTCTGTTCCACCATCTTGGGGAAAGCTGAGCATAGCATGTAGCTGTCAGCCATGCATCCTGGTTTTCCCTTGTCTGTGGCCCACACACCAGTCTTGAGATTCGCCCCTTGGACCGAGACATCAAGTTGTCCAGCTTTGGGGCATAGGACTCCAGGACAGTTCTTGCTCTTCCTGGTTTCAGGAATTTAGGGAGGAATTTGGATTGCAGAAATTGAGAAGAATATGGGATCTAGTCAAGTTACAGCTAGATACTAAAAAGTCAAATAAAAAGGAGAGGTCTGACCATGCAGCTCAATAGTAGAGGACAGGGGTTTGATCTCTAGCATCATAAGTTAAAAGAGAAAATAATAAACATGGCTACAATATAAAAATAGATTTATCATAGCTTTTCTTTTAAACATAATTTTTTTGTGCCAGAGCTGAGGCTTGAATTCAGGGCCTGGGAGCTGTCCCTTAGCTTTTTCACCCAAGGCTACCACTCGGCACCTTGACCTACTTCCTTTTTGGTGGTTAATCAGAGATAAAGCTTAAGAACTTCCTGCCCCATCTGGCTTTGAACCGTTACCCTCCTGAGTAGCCTCCTGAGTAGCTAGAATTACAGGTCTGAGCCATCTACGCCTAGCACTCAACATAACTTTTTTCTCTTTAACATTACCTCCATTTCTATCAAAGATGTAGTATCAGAAAAGACTAATTTGTTTGCAAGATATTTCATATTGTAATATTTACTACTTAGTATGGCTTAAATATTTACACAAGGGTAAGAATAGTAACAGCGTAGAGAAGCTCTTTTGAAGCTTACTTTGGTACAACTATTAATAAGGAATTGGCCTATTAAAAAATCTCTTGAAGCTGGAAAGCAAAACCAAAGAAAACTTCAGATTTTGCCTACAGTATCTATAATTCATTCTATGCACATTCTCCACTGTGACATCCCAGTCAAAGCCTTGGTAATACAGCTAGTTTTTCTAATTATTGTATTCTATTATAAAGGGAGCATATTCTTATCCTACCCATGGAAATAACTATATTCTTCTAAAAATAACAATAGTTGCAAATAGTTCCTAAATTCTAGAAGGGTCAAGTTGGGACCCAAAGTAATATTTTTTTCTTCATAAAATTATACTTCACCCAATTGCCAGAAGCTATAATAGCTTTAGAGAATGCTTCCTTAAGTCCAAAAAAACAAAAGTTTGAAAGAATCAGCAATGTTTCAAATTTTAAGTCATAATAAACCCATAGATTTCTATCAGTTTATTCAGCCTCATGTAATTAATTCTTGTTCTGTTTGCTCTTGGTCAGCATTTTTACAGACCCACCAGTTTGTTCATTACAGCTATAGAAATCCTTGCCTAGTTCAACCATATGATCTTAAAGCTATCTGAAACCTAGGCTTAGTCAGGTTCCCGTGATTCACACCTGTAATCCTAGCTCCTCAGAGGCTGAGATCTGAGGATTACGGTTTGAAGCCATGAATCTGGGCAGAAAAGTCTGTGAGACTCTTACATCCAGTTAACCACCAAAGAACCAAAAGTGGAGCTGTAGCTCAATGGTAGAGCACCAGCCCCGGGAGCAAAAGCTAAGGGATGGCACCTGGCCCCACTACCAACAGGCACGTGTGTGTGCGTGCATTCACGCGCACGCGCGTGCGCGCGCGCACACACACACACACACACACACACAGAACAAAGAAATTAACTGTGGACAACAAAAAAAAGGCATTGGTTTAAAATGGCACTGTTAGGGTAGCTAGGTGTTGAAAGGGATGACATTGAGAAAGATATATTGTTGTCATAAACTACTTTGTTAAATGGTAACTCCTTTGTACAATAAAATGTACCATAAAATGGCACAGTGAAAGATCTGTTGGAGAGCTTATCATAATCAGCAATTGACAGGGAATTTGGTTATTTGGGGCACACTCAATATCTTAACATAATAGTAAGGACTTATCAGATTTCCAGGAATTTGATAGTTATGGGGACACATATTAATAACATGTGTATGCAAAGGCTAAAGGCTATTTCTTATTGACAATGCCTTATGTAACTTATCAAATAAATCTGATTGGTTCAATATGTATCTTTGAGCCCCCTGGAACATCCCAAACTTAGTTCAAGGTCAAAAAGACTTAATTCAGAGTCAGATTTAGAGAAGTTTGTCAAAAATGTCAAAGGTTTAAAATGCTTGATCAAAATAGGACGACAGACTATTATGAAATCAAACCAAAGGGACAAAGGATTTCAAAGGCAAATATAGAAATAGTAACATGAAAGATCTTAACTCTTTTAGCACTGAGAATTATGTTTCTTCAGTAATCAAAGACCTTATAAAAGACAGCATAAAGTACAAGAAATTATCTTGACTGAATGCAAGATCTTTGATTCTAAAGCCAATTACCTAAAAGGCAAAGAAAACCTTTGGCTGTTTTCTATTAAGCGCATATCAATACCCCAAGAAAACTTTGCCAATTTAACAGAGTAGAATAATTTCCAGGTTTGCATCAGTATACTTTTTATATTAATGGTTCCCTTTTAGAAGGAATACCTTTCTAATGGTTTTTTAATTACCATACATTGACTAGACATTTTTGAACTCTTAGTAATTGTTTCACTTTTTTCCGTTACTATCCCAAATAATTCTTTCTTTTGTAAATACTGTATTGCTTATTATCTTTGAGCAGTTGCACAAAGGGGTTTCAGCATGACATGCCTGTCTGTGAGCACAATGCATCTGGATCAACATCACCCCCTCCGCCATTTTCTCCCACCTCTCACTATTGCAACCTTTATGGGCAGGCAGTAGCCTTTGTGTCCTTTTGTCAGTCACCACAACTATCAAAAGACAGAATTAAAACTATTTGAAAGATCTAAAGTGGCTTTATTTGCAATGTTAGAATTAGGCTACCCCTCGTTCCATCAAACAAAAGGAGTGTTCACATGAGCTGGGCAGAGGTGGCTAGTTTCATTAGCAGAGAAAGTTGAAGAACTAGAGAACAGTGAGCAGTTGGGTTGTTTCAAAGTCACTTTCCTTATAAAGGCTAAAGTAAAGGCAGCTCTCTTATCACACCACTAAAACTGGCTTGCTTGGGGATTTTGGCTATTATCTCCTAGCCTTCTGATTTCAGGGAAAAGTCAGATAAATGATTCTGTTTCTACTTGGTGTCTGGAACTTCAGGAGGAGGAATTCATTTTGGTTTGCCTAGATGGGCTTAGTGCAGGAGCTCAGTTCAAACCACTGGTCTCCAGACCAGTTTAATAGGTATTTTCCCAAGAAGAATGAAAAAGAATGTAGAGACTTTTACATGCATGGTTGTAGCAGCTTTATTTGTAATAGTCCCAAATTGAAGCCAGTCCAAAGGTTCATCAACTAGGGAATGGAAACAAACAAAAACAGATAGCAGAAGTAGCTCGCACCAGTAATCTTAGCTACTAAGGAGACTGACATTAAAAGAATCAAGGTTTGAAACCAATCTGGGCAGAAAGAAATCCATCAAACTTCATCTCTAATTAACCAGCAAAAAGTTGGGCTGAAGGTGTGGTCAATTCAAGTAGTAAAGTGCCAGCCATGAGGAAGAAAGCCAAGAAAGAGCAAAAGGCCCTGAGTTCCAGCCCCAGAACTGGCACGTGTGTGTGCGCGCGCGCGCACACACACACACACACACACACACACACACACACACACACACACTCACACACTGGCAAATCTGTATAATAGAACACTCCTAAGCAACTAAATGAACTACTGCTGCCTCACATGAAACTTAATTTTCTGTGCCAAGTCAAAGTTTCTAGGCAGAAAAGACTACATACTTTGTGATCCCACTTACATAGAGTTCTAAAAGCTACTAACGAATGTAGAGTTACAGAAAGCAGATCGGTGATTGCCTGGTAGGAAGGGGAGGGGGCTGAGAGGACCAATGTAGGAGTCACAAAGGGATGAGGGAAAACCACAGGTAGGGGAAGATGAGTATATTTATTGTCCTAAGTATGGTGATTATAGGCACACAGATAAGTCAGAGCTTACCAAATTGCATATTTTAGTGTATACAGTTCATTGTGTGTCAGTTATACCTCAATAAAGCTGTTTAAAAAGATGTGTTTATAAAATCTGCATGTGTTTCTGGGTCTGTCACGGGCACAGACTTCTAACACAGTCTGTTTATGCATTCCAAAACTTGGATTTATAGTCACATGAACTACATGTAGCTCTCTCAAGTATACAATTGTTACACTCATTGAATGGATTTAAAAGGATCACATTTACTTGTGCTTCTAATTAAATATGTAACTAATGTGTTTCTTGACACAAGTCTTACTACTATACAACCCAGGCTGGCCTCAAACTAGTGATCCTCCTGCTTCTGCCTCCTAAGTGCTGGGATTACAGACACATTTACCACCAGCTAAAACCACACCAATGGGCAGGGGCTACACTGAGCTGCCTTGCCCAGAGCCCTGCATGCATCTGTGGGAGTCGGGGTTCTTTTCTTTAGAGAAATGGTACCAGGAACACAAAGATGGCCAGAGGGACAGAGCATCTCAAGCGGAGGCCCGTCCATGGGACGTATCCACTGGGCTAGCCTTGCTTTGGGATAACCAAGTAAAGAACCAACCTCCATCCTGAGCTCAGTGGTGGAGGAAAGAAATGCTTCCTTGTGCCAGACGCCAGTGTGGTACCTCACAGGATGGAGTACATACTACAGAGGGACTGAAAGACGGACTGGTAACAGGCACACACACGGGACACAGGGTGAGCGTACAGAGCACAGGGTGAACTTGGGCTCTGTCTTTGTGTTCATCCTTCCCTTTCTACTTGAGAGAGACAAAGAAATGGTGAAATCAGTGGTCACGGACTTTCACTGTGATGAAGGCAAGAACCACCAAAATGGCTTTGAATTCACTCAGAAGATCGCTCACCAGAACTCCGTCTCTAGAACCCCCTTTTCTGGGGGAGCAAAGCTCTTCCTCCATTACCGTGTGTGTGTGTGTGTGTGTGTGTGTGTGTGTGTGTGTGTGTGTGTGTCTGTGTCTGTGTCTGTGTCTGTGTCTGTGTGTCTGTGTCTGTCTGTGCGTCTGTGTCTGTCTGTATGTATATGTTTGTCCATGTGTGCCTGTGTATGTATCTCTGTGTGTCTGCGTGCATCTTTGTGTGTCTGTGTGTGTGTGTGCGTGACTCTGTGTGTGTGTGTGTCTCTGTGTATCTGGGTGCGCCCGGTGGGCACAGCTCCCTGTTCTTGTTGGCTCAGTCCAGCTGTCTGTCCCACCTCTCAGCAAAGCTTATTACCGAACCCATTTGCAAGTGTAAAATGCTATCACTGGCTTCCTCCTCGGAATATTCATACTCCCGCAGTAACTTCCTGGAGTGGAGCTGGAGGCTGGCTGGCTTTTCTGGCAGGGTGTTGTCCTGCCCCGCCCCTCCCATGCCGATGCTCAGCAAGAGAAAGACAAGGATAGGGCAGAAATGGAAATCAGGCAAAGACAGAGCTGAGGCAGGAACACCTCCATGGGAGAGGACCAAGGTCAGACTGGCCTGGGCAGGGGCTAAGCTTACAGAGAAAGGCTGGAGGGCCTGGGCCTGGGGCGCCCCACGAGCCGCCTCATCCCCTCCCACCCTCCCTGCTCACAGCCCCTCGCCTCGGCAGCCGGGATGCATCCCTGTAGGCTTCTGGGCCTCGTGGACTCTCTGCGTCCCAGAGGGGCAGGGTAAAGAATGGACGGCACAAATGCAGGCAATGTGATTCTGTGACATGGGTCCAGGAAAGAATCCTGGTTTCTAACCTGCACCAGGGGCTAAGTGAGCTCAGAGCAGCGAGCCCTGTCCAGGGTTCCGGGTGCACCCACGGGACTGAGGGCTCTTTTCCCTAGAGAAATGGTGCTGGGAGCACACAGGGAGTCCTCTCAAGCTGTGATCATGTGACATGTCCACTGTCATAAGGACGGACCACAGGAAGGAGCCTCCTCTTCCTTCCTGGAGCAAGTGCTCATACATCAAGTGACGGGCTGGAAGATTGCCAAAAACAAAACAGGCCTTGGCCTCTACCCACAGGGAGTTCACAGTCAAGTAAGAGTCAGCTACAGTGAAGGGACATAAATTCTCTGCCAGGACTTGGAGCAGGGACACCCAACCCAATGCAAAAGGATCTCTAGAGAAAGTGGCGATCAGCCTGAGATTGGAGGATGAGCAGATGGTGCCAGGCAAAGGATGTGCAGGTGCACCGATTGGCTAGAGCTGTGATGGGGGGAAGGAAGGGGAGGAGGAGAAGCCTGCTCTTCAAGAGCCAGCCTCCCGCAGTGCTCAGGGCCACAAGGTGTGGGTTATGCTCTGAACAAGGTGTGGTCTGGGGATAATAAGTTGAGCCACGAAGGCACAGGCACGCAAGGTGTGAGGTTACAGCACGTAGGGGCGGGGCACTATGATGATGTCATGGGAAGCCTGAACGTTTAAGGTGAATTCCATCCTATTCTTCCTCCCCTGCATGGTAGGCAATGCTGGGGATAAAGGTTCAAGCATCATCCCCGGGGTACTTCATATTTCAGGAAGGCCTTCCACGTCCATTTCCTTAGATAAAGACGTGGAGAACGAGTCAAGCCATTCCCAGGCAGCATCAGGACTGGCACCGTCCACAGGGTGCCTTCTTCTAACACTAAAGGTTTCGCATGGCTGGTGTGAGGAGTGCCAGGAACGAGATGGTCAGGTATTTTCCGGGTGAGGAAACCTAAGGTCAGGAAACATCCGGAGTGACCTTTGCCCACTTCCAGTACACTGCACTCTTATAGAGCCCAGGAGAGACCCTCAGAGCAGCCCTGCTGGGACCTGGGGGAAATCACATAGTACCTCTGAAATATACAGACCTCAAGAGGCCACAGGAGTCAGCGAGGCTCTATTCCAAGCCAGAAAGAATCCTGGGAATCCTAAGACCTGAATGCTTCCCCACCCCGGCTGGCCCAGCACCTCCCCACAGCCCAAGAACGGAGGATTTCATCCTTTGGAAGTTGGGCTGGTCCTGCCGTGGGACCTCTTTCCGCTATTGCACAGGTTAGGAGGAGGCTCTCATAGGCAGGCATGCTGTATAAAAAGAAAAGAAAAGAATCCCACTTCCAGGCTGGGAAGGTGGCTCAGTGGTAGAGTGCTTGCCTTGCATGTATGAGGCCCTGGGTTCGATTCCTCGGCACCACATAAGCAGAAAAAGCTGGAAGTGGCACTGTGGCTCAAATGGTAGAGCGCTAGCCTTGAGCTGAAGAGCTGAGGGACAGCGCCCAGGCCCAGAGTTCAGCCCCAAGACAGACCAAAAAAAAAAAAAAAGAATCCCACTTCAAATAATCATGGCTACAAGGCCTTTGGTCTGAGGCCATTCCATCCTTTGCCCATTCCTATGTGTTTCTCTACTAACAACTTCTTTTCAGGGGAGTAGAGACAGACTGGAGATGAGTGTTATTGGTTTCTTAAGAAGGTCTTTGTGGCTGTTATTTCCGCTTTCCTCTGTGGGCTGCCCCTCCCCTTCCATGGCACCAGCCGCTCCATGCAATGGAGAGAATCATGAGGATTATGGCTCCACTGGAGAAGGAGACACAGCACCCACCGAGAAGCTACTGGCAAGAGAGGGTGACAAGTCACTTAGTCCCTCAGGTTGACCAGCCCTGAGGCAGGCCATGACGCACACTGACAGGTCTTGTCACTTCTGTTCCCCTGAAGTGGGGGACCCCTGAAACACAGCAGCAGCAGCTGTGCAGGGGGGAAAGCACTGGGGGGGGAGGGGTGCCTGTAGGCAGGGCAAGACCTAGTGACACATCGCTGGCAGAGGTGGCCCTGGAAAGGGACAAGAGGAAAGAGGAGAACAGTTCTCCTGTCCAGGACACAAGGTGTGGCCCTTCAGGTGGGCACGCGTCCCTGGCAACTCCGGGGCAGGGAGCTGAGGGTGCCCTGCACACAGGAAGAGCTCAATAACCAAAAGCTCTCAAGAGCCACACTTCAGAGGTGACTCCAGCCACCCCGGATAACTATGAAATCACTTTGTGCCCAAACCCTTTCCTAGGCGACTTCTACGGCTCAGAAAAACAGCAGATATGGTCCCTGCCTTCCTGATTGGCAGCAAAGACAGTATATATAAGTCATGCATCCACGCCCAGCGTCTCTGGGGTCAAGGGGGAGTGGGTGGCAGAGACTGGCCAGGCTGGAGGGCACTTCACAGCAGAATGGGCAGCAGGAAAGAAGCTGGAGGAAAAGAATGGGAACAATGGCCTGGCTTTCTCTGAACCTCACTTTCCTCCTCTGTAGAATGGAGCCAACTTACTGTCTAGAGAGTATGGCTTGGAGGGACTCCGGCTGCCTTCCACCAGCTCCTTCTGGTCCCTGCGACAGCAGGGCACCGTTCCTGGCACCCATAACTCTCAGACCAACAATAACTTGGTCCGTGAGGTATTAGCAAGCAGAGACAGGAAGAAAAACCAACTTGTTACCCTCTAGGAAGCTGGAGACATCTTTCCGGTGCTACCTACTTCTCTCCCCTCAGACCACACCCAAAATAACCAGGGTGGGGACTCCGTCTCCTAGTTTTCCTGATGCGTCTAATGTGTATCAGATGGGAGCGTCTCGGCATAGCAAATAGGAATTTAATCTACCCCTCTTTCAGCCAAATGGAAGCAGCAGGACATCCATGGCTGAGCCTCTGGCTTCTGGCAGGGGACACAGAGAAGGAAAATGGAAACAGATTACAGTCAGACTGATATCCACACAACAAATAGGTATCCCAGAGAGAAATTTGTTTCATTGACGTGCGGGAAGAGATCCACGGATTCCCTTGTCTGCTCTGCCTTGCCATTTTAATTGAGGAAGGTGCCAGTTACAAAGCAAGAGGAGAAAAAGAAAATGAAAACAGGAGCCTCATGGCTAGCACAGGTCTGTTCTGTGTGCGCATGCACACACGTACACACACATGCATGCACACTCAGACACATACACGTGGGCTCTGCATAGATGCTCCTCCAGACCAGCCAGTGCCAGAACAGGCCATTGATCGGACACAGTTCATTTTTCCAGGAGTTGGTGTACTGGGCCTTCAAGGCAGGTCAACCACGTGGAGATGGAGCTGGAACCTGGGCCTGGGTATGTCAGGTTTCTATAGAAGGAGCTGAGATTAGCCTGGGATTTAGGCAGAGACGTGGGCACCTAAAGCCAGGGAAGGGCACGGGGCTTTCACACGAACTCTAAAACAAACAAGCAAAAATCTCACTCTGAGCTTGCAGCAATATAGGGGAGGGGAAACGAAGCCAAACTCCGCACATGCTGACCAAAGGAAAAAGAAGAAAGGGTGTGTGTGGAGCCTCAAAATAGGTGGAGCCTGGTATCGCTCACTCCAGACCTAGCGGCCACATTACCATCAGGACTCTGGTCCATCTCTGAAGATGTCAGGTCAGAGGGGAGAGCTTTGTGGGCCTATAAATACAGTTTATAGGCTTTGGTTTATCTTTATGACAAGCCCAATAAATAATGTACTGGTCAGCAAAAGATCAAAGAAACAGCCAGAATTGCATGAAAATGTCTAATGTTGATATGGAAACTGTACCGATCCTGCTAAGTTGACAGCTTGATGGGAAGCATTTCCAGGCTCTGCACCCTGGTTACCAAAGGTAGATGTTCTCAGTGGGGAGGTAGGGTGGGGCCAGGTCTCCCTCCATACCCCAGGCTGGCCTCAAACTCTCTATCTTCCTGCCTTGGCCTCCCCCAGTGCTGGGATTACAGGTGTGTGCCACCATCCAAATGGTAGAAATTTTAAGAAAATAGATTAAACAAAATGATGGGACCAAGAGACACAGAAATGGACAGAAGCACGGAGCTGGAGACAGCAGACCACACAGCCAACACTTAGGGGCCCACAATTATAACTAAAAAGTTGCTGTAAACTCGGGCCCACCTATGTCCCTCAGAATCTGCCACCAAGAACTCCTGAAAGGGATGTGGACACTTGTAAAAGCCAACAACGTGGGTGTGACAAACGTGAGACAGGACGGGAGGGAAACTCAAACTCAGGCTCTGGTGAACCGACAGTGAATGATCCAGCGTCCACCAAGGGAAGGCAGGCGGCTGACTCTGATCATAATTAGGATGTTGGGGGTCGCTAAAACCAAAGGCTGGCATTCGGGAGCCTTCCCTTGGTGCTCAGACCACACTGCCTTGGTGCTCTTGCTCCCGCCCATTGAAGAGCAATCGCTCCTTGGCCATCTTTGGGCTTCGAGGTCCTCACACTGGCTGTAGATCTGGGAACAGAGGTTGTGGGAGCAGGCTTGGACAATTCCAAGGCCTCACTTAGGGAAGAGGACCAGAGTGAGGCTCTCTGGTCCAAGCCAATCATCTCCAGACACCTCTCACAGGCATACTTTCCATGTTGGCTTTGTTTATGGGACAAGGTCTCACTACAGAGCCCAGGCTGGTCTGGAACTCAAGATGCCCCTGCCCGAGCCTCCCCAGTGCTTGGATTACAAGCGTGAGCTGACATATCTGGAATCCACGTACTTTTCTGTATTAGTTATTTATTCTATGATTGGCTGGTTCCAGGGTTTGAACTTATGGCATTGCACTCACTCGGTTTCCTTCCTCAGCTTGTTTACTCCGCGGGAACCCTGACACTCAAGCCTCACCTCCAGCACAGCCTCTTGCTGGTTATGTTGAAGCTGGAGTCTCTTGGACAGTACTGGCCTGGCTAGCTTTGAATCGTGGTCCTCTGGATCCACACTGGCGTTCAGGCTGGGACAGTCTGTGCTGTTCAGGTTCCACCTGCTCCTTGCCGAAAGTGGGACATCTCTGCCTCTGACTCATCGACTCCAGGTGGTCACAGTTACTTCCATACCCACAGACGTGACCAGGATCCCACACACTTCCAAACACCCAGCCCCACCTCTCTCTCATGGGGTGCCATGGCCCCAGGTACAGCTGGGGAAGGAAAATATGGAGACAGATGCGAAAGGCCAAGAGACACATAGACCAGGGATAGACAGGAATGATACATGAGGACTGACAGAAATGCAGAAAGGCAAAAAAAAAAAAAAATTAGGAAGCACCAGGGGCAGCCAGGACAATGTATGATAAATTCACCCTCTCCTCTATAATGCCATACACACAAAAAATAGTGACATTTCATTCTTTTCTTTCTATGGGACAGCAAGCTGACGCCTACTCTCAGCTCAATGGGGACAATCAGTGCTTTGCCCAGCTCTCCAGGCTCCCCCCAGAATCCTTGAGGGACCCGCAGCCTGCAGAGATGAGCAGATTCTCAGAGCTGCGGTCCCAAGCCTGCCCGGCCTCTCCTCCCCGGCCCCCAGGCCCACCCCTAATGGAAGCCAATTGCTGATAGATTGGGGGCAGGCTTCTTTGTGTCTTCCTAAGTGCTTCCCCCAGCAGGGGTGGGAGGCGGCCACTGCAGGGCCAGTACAAATGTCAGGCTGCAAATGAGCTCACCAGCAGTTTGGTTCATTAGAGCGGCTCTGTCTAAGGGCTGCCTACCCAGACTGCAGCCCGAGGGGAGACGAGGTCAAATGGAGGTTCTCTTCCCCTCTATATTCCTGCCTACTCCCCAACACTTTCCCTTGTCTAGATGAGGAATTGACTCGGGTCCCTCCCCTGCCTCCTCGGTGCTTCTGGAGCAGCCTGCTCAAGGGGAGGGCAGAGAAAGCCGTACTCCAGGCAGATACCTTCTCTCCACCGCAGAGAGAGGCCAGAGGACCTGCAGAGGAAGGCTCTATCGCTCCACACCCTAGCTCACCAGCTTCGCCTTTTTGGACCACCAATACCACAGGGGAGCCATGTTGCAGCCTCTGTCTCTGCATCTGACTCAGGCAGATGACCCACAGGCTCAAAGACCCAGAATTCCCCCCAAGGATGCTCAGTAGAGGCTCCACGGCATAGATGATCAACTCCCAGGGTATGTGGGGTATCTCCCCCCCATTTGTCCCCTGAAATGAAGAGGGTGAGCCTTGTGGGCTGCTCTGGGTGACGCACAGTTTGTCCTCTCTGCTCTGAAACCAATCAGCTGTGGCTTCCTCTGCCTGCATTATAACCTACTTCGTGGAAGGCTCCAGATCCTTGCGGTGTGAACGGCTCATAAGCACCCACCACAGAGATTGATAATCACGGTCTTTCCCATTTCCTAAGCACCCAGCACCCCATGCTAGCCGCTCTACAAAGTTCTTTAAGTACAATGTCTTACTTGCTCCTAATAACAACCCCGTGAGTTAGATGCTAGCATTATTCCTTATTTTTAAAGCCAGGAAACTGAGGCTCTGAGAGGTTAAATAACTTGCCAAGGCCGCATGTCTACAAATTCTACTCTCTGAGGCATCGTCTGCAGACTTAATACACACTTGACGAATGAAAGGGTGAATTAAATATTCAATTTTGTCTTCAGTGATTCCACCCTCTAACCCCAACCCTGCAGCCAAACCCGACCGGCAAAACCATTTGTTTATTCGATAAGTACTTATTGAACACTTACTCAATTTTGTTCACTGCTGTGAGGGAGGTACCAAAAGGCAGTCATTGGAAAAGTTAATGGCAACATTCAACTAATAAAAAGTTAGCAACATTTAACATTAACTTGAATTAATTTCAAGGTTATCTCTTTCCACTTTCAGCTAATTAAACATTAGTTAAATGGTGCATAACTAGTTGACTACAGAGTAATGTAGCAAAAAAAAAAGAATCCAAAACCTTACCAGAACCCCCATCCCCAGAACATGACCTTGACCTCTTCAGGCCTTTGTCTGCATCGCGACATTGGGTTGAACACAACACAACCCTCACAGTCTTCAAAGTATTCCAAAGAAAAAATGCACAGCAGCAAGATTCAGGAACCTCAAAGTTCCAGCAGCACGTGGGATGGCGTTCTTTGCTGAAGGTTGAACTATTAGTCAACTGATTTAGTATCTTTAAAAAAAAAAACCTCATCAATTCCTTGAAACTCACCCTCTGATGTGGTCCCCTCCACATCATGTGCAGAATGACAAGTTAACAATGTTGCTGCACTCTTCATGGCAAGGATTTTGTTAATTTGATGAAGGCAGAGAAGTAAAGCATCATTAAAATGAGGAGGGACGGTGATCTGGGTTAGTGTCCACAACCTAGGCATTTGGTTGGGATTCCTTTCCAAGTTCCCTTGCTGGGTGGTGTTTCACAGGAGATGGGCATCTTTCTGTCCTGAGGACACCACCAGTCCCCACTCCCTGTCTATCCCAAAGCCTCCCATGGGCCAGCACAACTCCACTTTGGAAGAAAACAGCAGGTAAGGTTTTTATTGTTCATATGTGAAAGGTAAAGGAAACTTGGATTAAGGAATCTCATTTATCCAGAAACATTAAAAACTTGCTCAGGTTTAAGCTTCTTTTTTATGTCTGTCTGTCTGTCTTTCGGTCGGTCGGTCTGTCTCTCTGTCTCTCTGTCTCTCTGTCTGTCTCTCTTTCTCTCTGTACTACTGGCTGGCTGGTTAGTTGAATGCTTTTTAAGCAGTGTCTTACTACATAGCCCAATCTGGCCTAGAACTTGCTCTGTAGCCTAGGCTGCCTTCAAAGTGTCAATCTTTCTACCTATACCTCCCAAATGCTGGTGTGCACCCCCATACCTGGATTTTATTTCTTTTCATTGTTGTTGTTGTTGTTTTCTTTTAAGTTTCATTGAGAGATTATGCAAACAAAAGAAGCAAAAGAAGAAGTTTAGTTCTTTGGGAATGTGATGGTTGATTTTATGTGTTACCTTGATTAGGCTAAGAGAAGCCTAGATACCTGGAGGAGAAGAAAAAATAACATGATTTTTAGGGTTGTGTGAGAGGGTGTTTTCAGAAGGAGATTAGCATTTAAATCAGCAGACTGAGTAACTCTCTCACACAACAAAGTAGGAGCACCACACAATATGATGAGGGCCCAAATAGAATAGAAAGGGAGAGGCATGGCAAATTTGTTCTCTCTGTGAACTGGAACATCCCTCTTCTTCTGGGTACATCTGTAGAGAGTACTCTGCCGAGGTCATCGGTCTCCTCATGGATGCCTCCGGCTCTCCAGCCTTCAGGCTTGACCTGAAACTACCCCACAGGCATGCCTCATTCTCCAGCTGGTCGACAGCAAATCATGGGGCCTGCTGGTCTCCATGATAACACAAGCCAGTAGCTCACAGGAAATCATTTGCTATGTATCTTACATCTATATGTCCTACTGTTTCTGTTTCTCTACAGGGGGGCAAGTGGTTACAGCAGATCAGCAGAGCCTATTTAAGTTTAATAATCGATGGCGTCCATTGAGTCCCTCCTTCTTGACGGTACCTGTAGCTCATCTAATTCTCAGGACAACTAAGAAGTACTATTATTAGTCTTGCTTTACCAATGAGGAAACAGCAGCACTGTAAGATCAAGAAACTGGACTGTCTTGCTGTATGCCACCAAAAAAAGAAGAAAGAAAGAAAGAAGGAAGGAAAGAAAGAAAGAAAAAAAAGAGGGCCTAGGAAGGTGGCTCAGTGGTAGAGTGCTTGCCTTGCATGCATGAGGCCCTGGGTTCGATTCCTCAGCACTACATAAGCAGAAAAACCTGGAAGTGGCGCTGTGGCTCAAGTGGTAGAGTGCTAGCCTTGACCTGAAAAGCTGAGGGATAGTGCCCAGGCCCAGAGTTCAGGCCCACAACTGACCAAAAAAAGAAAGAAAAAGAAAGAAAGAAAAGGAACCTCTACAAACCCATAGCTAAGAAAGAGTGAAATTTCCACCGCCCACCCCCAGCACCATGTGTTCAACCACTAGGCATAGATAATTGCATACCAGCGTAGCAAGCAGAGAAAAGGCCATTTTGTCTACCAGTCACTCTTGGATTATTCTACAAATTGCAGAAGAAGTCAATCATGACCTTTTAAAAAAAATCCACATAAATCTTGATTTGCACAAAGAACGAAGAGACTGAGAAACACTTGGCTTTGGTGCTGTCAGAACAATTGTCTTTCTAACTAACTCTCACAGAGCTCAGTGGGGATGATACTGCCTTAATTTTGCAAGTGTACAAGCATGTTAGAGCCATGGTAGATGCTGGGGTTATGTGTGAACTGCGCAGAGACTTTCTGTGGTTGTGGATTTCTGTCCCTTTGTGGCATGGATAAGTGCAATGTGAGATTTGGAAGGCTCACTACCAAGTACTTTTGATGGCATCACTCTTCAATTCTTCTCTGCTGGCTTGAGCCAAACACAGGGAATGGATGCCGGTAAACCATGAGGCTCACTCAGATCACTCTCTGCAGTTATGTTCCCAGCAGCTCTAAACACCATGGCATCTGCAGGTATTAATAGACCCAATCTCAATCTAGTACCTCCACAGCGCAAACTAGTCAAGCTCTCTACCTCTGGGCAAATCTCCAGCCTTACACTGAAGATTTTGAGTGAATGAATGAATGCATATTCATTCTTTATGAATCCAAACAACCCAGCTCACGTCTCTTACATTTTAAACACATCAGGATGCTTTTAAATTATTTAACTTAAACCTTGACCATGACCTAAACACAATGACAAGATGATTACAAATACAAGGGAAGAATTAACTTTTTAGTTCATTCATTGCTACTGAATTCAAATACCCACAAGTGTGAACCATGCCTTTGCCCACAGGGATGATGAACCTACTAGAAAAAGGAAACTCACAGATGAATATTCCCAATTCAAGACATTATGTGATCAATGTAAATAAAGAAAGGGAACTGGATGTCTGTGGCTCATGCCTTTAATCCTAGCTATTCAAGAGACCGGGATGCATCATTCGAAGCCAGCCCAATCAATAAATTCCATGAAACTTCATCTTCAAAATAACCAACAAAAAACAGAGTTAGGGGTATTGTTCAAGGGACAGGAAGAAGGGAGGGAAGAAAGGAAGGGAATGGAAGGAAAAATGGGAAAAAAGAAAGTATGCTTTATTTATTTATTTATATTTTGTTAATTGATTAATTAACTTATTTTTCACCAGTCCTGGGGCTTGAACTTGGGGCCTGGGAGCTATTCCTGAGCTTCTTTTCCTCAAGGCTAGAGCCCTACCACTTGAGCCATTGTTCAACTTACAGTTTTTTTTCTGAGTAGTTTATTGGAAATAAGAGTCTCATGGGCTTTCCTACCCAGGCTGGTTTCAAACCACAATCCTCAGATCTCAGCCTCCTGAGTAGCTAGGATTACAGGTGGGAGCCACCAACGCCCAACAAAAGTTTGCTTTTAGGCAGCAATCAGAGAAGGCATCACAGGAGAGGATACCTTGGAAAGGTACTTGAAGGGTATTTGAAGAGTGAACAGGGTTTTTTGTATTTGGTAGATTTAGAAGGCAAAAGAAATCCAGGGTAATAAATGTAATCTGAAACCTAAAATTGGTTGCCTAAAGTATGGACCAGTTTAAATTGAAGTTTGAGCACTAAGGTAAGACATATGGCAAGTCAGATGTGGTGACGCACGCCTATAATCCAGTACTGGGGAAGCTGAGACAAGAGTATTGCAAATTCCAGGTCAGTCCAGGCTGCACAGGGAGACCTTACCCCTCTCCCCACAAAGTAAGGTGTACTGGGATTCATTCTGGATACAGTGCGAAGACGCTGACGGGTAATGAGCATGATGGGTAATAAGCAAGACGAGAAATAAGCATAGCAATTTGTTCCCCATCCACAGTTTTTGAGAGCATATGATCTTTTCTGGCAGATACCACTTGTAACCAAGATTGAAGCCAGAACTTCTCTCCCAGGCAGCGCCTAACCTGGCTGGGCCTCCCGCCTGCTCTCCATGCCCAGAAAGCTCTCAAACAAGTCCCTCTTCTGGGCATGTAGCCTAGGTCAGCTTCCCTGAGCTGTTCTAGCTCCCGCTCTATTGAACACCCACCACGATTCTTAAACACGACTCCCAAGCCTGTTGTAGCAAAAATTCAATACTAGCGAACCTTTTCCTACTTCCGGAAAGAGAAGGTAATCGATGATTGCCTTCATTGTAGATTTTCCCACTAGACTTTTTTTTTTTAATATGTGCCACTATGATAGTAAATTAGCATTTGATTTTGCACAAAATTATTATTATTTTTTTTTTTTTTTGTCGGTCGTGGGGCTTGAACTCTGGGCCTGGGCGCTTTCCCTCAGCTCTTCAGCTCAAGGCGAGCGCTCTACCACTTGAGCTACAGCGCCACTTCCGGTTTTCTGGTGGTTTATTGGAGATAGGAGTCTCATGGTCTCTCCTGCCCGGGCTGGCTTTG
This sequence comes from Dipodomys merriami, assembly GCF_024711535.1. Classification (NCBI taxonomy): domain Eukaryota; kingdom Metazoa; phylum Chordata; class Mammalia; order Rodentia; family Heteromyidae; genus Dipodomys; species Dipodomys merriami. The sequence continues at coordinate 18,451,089 of NW_027204381.1, forward strand.
AACCGCGATCCTCAGATCTCAGCCTCCTGAGTAGCTAGGATTATAGGCGTGAGCCACCAGCGCCCGGCTTAAAAATTATATTTTTTTAATTAGCCAGGGCTTTGAAGTTGGGGCCAACTGGATAGGAATTTTTGGTTCACCACCTGCCCGCTCTGTGACCTGAAGTAGACCAATTGCCATTTCTGAGACTCAACACCACCACCTACAAATGTGGACGATTATGGCTTTCTGCATTGGGGGCTGGGGAGGGTGTGAAAGTTAAATGAGATCAAGCCATGAAGGGCCTGGCCACGTGGCTGCTGGCACGCTTGAAGAACTCATGAATACTGTGTCTTCCCTCCCTCTCCCACTCCTTCCCCATCTCTCTGCCCTTAGAGTAAGGGGTGTGTTTTATGCCAAAGAACACTTACCAGCATTTTGTGATGTTCTGCAAAGGAGGAGGAGGTGCTGGAAGAGCTCCCTTTCTACTTGAGCCCCTGAGCAGGAAAGAGTTGTGTTCAAACTCGGTCAACTCTCTGGAGGGTAGCGTGACCTTGGGCAAAGCGATGATCTGATCTGTCCCAAGCTTTAATCTCCTCCTATGTAAAACAACACCGTGTTAGTCATGGCTCAACAGGAAAAACAGAACCAATAGGACACATAGATATCCATCTGTAAGAGGATTCGTATTATGGAAATTGGTACATTTAATTATCAAGGCTGAGATAATTATCAAGTCCCACAATTTGCTCCCTGCCAGCTGGGGAAGGAAGCAGGAAATCTGGTGATATAACTCCTCAGTCTGGTCCAGAGCCTGAGGCCTGGGGAGTTGTTAGGGGTGAGGTATGGCGGGGTACTGATGTAATTCTGCACTCTGGAATCTCCAAACTAGGAGGTCCAATGACCAAGGGCAGAAGGAGACGGACATCTCAGCTCAAGAAAATAGACAAAATGTCTTCTTCCTCCACTTCTTTGTTCTGTCATTCTGTCCTCTGTCTTCAATGGGTTAGGTGAAGCCCACCTAAACCTGTCAAGGCCATCTTCTTTACTTAGTCTCCTGATTCAGATGCTAATCTTTTCACCTCGAAGACTACTCAGACACAGTGTTTTGGAGCTGGATATGATGGTGTATGCCTGTCATCTCAGCATTGGAGGAGCAGAGGCAAGAGGATCCTGAGTTCAAGGATAACTCTGACTACTTATGGAGGAGCTCACGACCAGCCCAGGCTAGATAGGAGGATGTCTCAGGAAAACAACAACAACAACAAAGAAATATTATTTTTTGCCAGAAATCTGGGCAGCCCCTATCCCAGTCATGTTGGCACATAAAATTATCTACCGCAAACACCTGCCATGTGCAATTGCTGTGAGGATGCAGTTAGTTGGAAAGTGCAAAGGCCCTCAGCACTGCCCCTTGTCTACTAGGGGCTCAACCAGTGTTGGCCGAGGGCTTGATTCTTTCTGCTCTGATGCTCACTATTTTGTCCATTCTCATTCCCCCTTTGCTCTTTTCTCCTCACCCCTCTCCCCTTCACATCTACTTGCCCTGCAATGAAGTCATCATTCCGTCACCCAAGACAAGCAGATCCACCTTAGAATCCTGGCAAGATCCTTGTCATTCACAAGCCAAGCCACCTCCTCTGAGAGTGGTTGTGGGAATGAAATGCAGAGCAAGGGTTTAGAACAACGCCTGCCTGCTGAGGCACTGAAGAGAAGCCAGATGGACCATCCACGTCTTTCCTGACTGTGTCTGGCGCTCATCAACAATGCCAGCCATCGCCTCTTCCCGCTCATCTTGGACCCTCTCCAAACTCATATGGACAAAGTGCACATGAGTATCGATCTTCTGATCTACAAGAACAACAAAACCCAGGGTCCTCTAAAAAGCACTCCAGTGGGTGGAGGGCTCTTCATTTCCCGGAGGAAGCTGGGACCCAAGAAGGTAAGGGCCCCTCAGTGGACTCGGGCCTGTGGTGGAAGGCTAAATCACCTCCTCTCCCTTCTGCATCCATTTCACTTCAAGCCAAGCTCATAGTCATGCCTTTCCCTTAATCACAGCTAATTTACCCTGCAGACATTAACTGTGTGCCAGGCCTGGCCAGATCCATGGAAGTCAATGCCCCAGGTGCCCAGGGCGAGGAGGGGGGGTGAGGGAAGGGGGACGCAGAGGGAGAAGCTCTCGAAACAGTGCCCCCAACCCATGCAACAGGGAATGAGAGCTATTTGTTCTCTGCCCCTCTGGGGCTGCTGCTAGTCCAGGAGAGCCAGGGACTTTGGCTCAGGTACTTGGCCTCAGGGAGGAAATTGTCCTATCTTCTTCAACCCAGGAGAAAAAGTCCTGGCTGCAGGAAGGGGCCAAAGCATTGAAAAAGCATTGAACTCATCACTGCTGTTTGTATTTGCTTTGCCTGATGCAACTCATTGACCTCTCCCTCCCCTCCCCCCCCACCGCCACCCCTTCCACCCCCGCCCCCCGCCCCATCACCTCACCTATTAAGAGTTGGAAGGAGCTTAGAAAAATGCAACCTAGCTTGGCTTCTGCATTTCACTGTGAGGAAATGAGGATTGAGGGGCTTGAGACCTATTCACAGCCATGGGAACTGCATTAGCTGGGCCAGAATGAGATCCCCGGGTTCCTCTCACAGCTATGTCCCAGAGGACCCAGCCTCTACTCTAGAAGCAAGCACATGAACCCAGTGGACTCCCTGAGTCCATCCATTTCTCATTTAGCATTTATAAAGCACCTACTGTGTGCCAGCTAAAGTGCAAGTCACCTCCATAGATATTCACGAGCTTGTCTTTTCTCATTCTGAATCCCGGCTGGCACTGGCTCATAGCAGTTGCACAAGAAATACAAGGTTCTGTCCCAACTGCCTTGGGAGCTATGATGAGGAGCAGACAGAGAATGGTTTGGGAGTCAGTCTGGGTTCAAATCTCACTCTTGCTACTTGTTAGTCTTTTGGTCTTTACCTCTCTAAGACAAAGTTTCTGTATGTGTACGATAGAGCTAACAAGTAAATTGAAATATGATTGGGTAGACATGGATAGGAGGTGCTCAATCAGTTGAAGCTTCTCCTGCCACTGGAGTTACTAGGACGGAAGAACCACAGTCTAACACAAGCTAAACCGCCATGTCGCAGGTGATGCATGAACCTTACAATCCGAGATGCAGATGCGGGCAGGTAAAGGATGCACACAGACAGCAGTACCAACCCTCAAGGCAATAATGGTGAAGAACTGAGGCTCTCTGACTGCGTGTGTCTGTGTAATCCTCCAAGATTTGTAATTGTGACAGCCTAGGAAAATTACAGGTGACTTGAAGCAATTTAGTGATAATAAAAATAAAATAAAATAAAAACAGTAAACAGTAGTGCTGCTGTCTCTAATTTCCCGGCATTTTTATCATACAAATGCCTCTCATTCTTTTCTCCGTAGAGGATTGATGACTCTGATTGCTGGTGGATGCCGGGCTCTCTCTTCACTCTGCCTGTGTTTAGCTCCAGCTCCACCTTCGGGTGGCAGGACCAGGGCTCTGGTGGGCCAAGCCAGATTTTGGAAGCACCTCTTAGATGTACCTGCCTGTCCTCCGCAGAGCAGACTTTCTCTCTGGCTCCGCACCCCAGTGGCCCAGGGATGGTTTCTCCAGCTAAGTTTCTCCAGCAGCCCTGCTGATTTGAGCAACCACAAATTGACCTTCTCTCTGGGTGTCTCCTTGCCTCCCTCCTCGTGTTAATATTCGCCTTAAAGAGCTGCAAACTCAACAAGTCTCCGTTATGCAGGTTAATTCAGAGCGCAGCCAAGCTTTGATCAAATGACCTTTACCCACTTCCCTGCTAATTTTGATGGGCAGCTCCATTTTCCTTCTCCCTCCTGATGCCCCTTGCTCTAAATTGGAAATCTATCAATTTTCAAGGCAAATGGAAAATAGAAACACACAGACACACGCAACATACACTCACACACATATACACCAATAACACACACTTGAGACTGAGCCAGACTGAGCCTGGCCTCTCTTGAAATCCTTAACTCCTAGATCTCAGAAGAAGGCTGTGCCTATATCCAGAGCTGAAGCCAAAAGAAATAAAGGTTCTCGGGAGATCTCCTCCTTATAATTTTTTTTCTTTGCTTTATCAGAAGGATACCATAAAAATAGGAAGGATTTTTTTTAAATGACCAAATGTTTACTACTTACCAGTCCCTGCTCAGGGATTATCACAGCTAATTTCCTTGTCACTTCTATGAAATGAAAGCTATGATTATCCTCATTTTTAGGAGAGAAACTGGGGCCTCAAGAGCTTAAAGAAAGAACCTGGCATGGTGACACATGCCTGTAACACCAGCTACGCAGGAGGCACAGGTAGGAGAATCTCTGTACGAAGCTGGACAAAAAGCATGAGACCCTATCCAAAAGAGAGCTAAGCAAAGTGGTCTGAGGACATGATAGAAGTGACTGAGTGTCTGCCTAGCAAGCACAAGGTCTTGAGTTTTGAATGATAAAAGCAGAGGCACTGGGCATTCACACCCAGTGAACCCAGAGGAGATACTCTTAGGGGACAAACACAAAGGCACAATGCCTGCGTGCCTCTGATCATATAAAATAATGCTTATCCAAGTGAACACCAGGAAATCAAAACAAGAGGGCTTCTCTTGGTTGTTTTATTTTCTTTCTGTCTTATTTGTTCATTTATCTGTCTTTAGGAGGGTAAGAGGGGGCACAGAAATACAACTTATGGGTGGGGATGGGAGGGAAAAACTGGGAGAGGCCAGGGAAGATGTGACATTATTCAAAAAGTAATGTACTCATCACCTGACTTATGTAACTGTCACCTCTCTGTACATCACCTTCATAATAACGATGTTTTAAAAAATCAGACAGAGGAAGATTGTGAAGAATGCCAAAATTACAGAAAAGGGCAGGGCTAGCATTGGAACCTAGACATTCTTATTTCCCCACTGAGATTGCCAAGGAGACTTGTAACCTCCTACCAATAGAGAGAACACAGCTTCTCAGCAGCACTGCCCGGGTCTCAATCAGCTGCGTGCATGATCGCAGGGGTCTGACCTTCCCAAACCAGAGCAGACCTATGCAGAACTCACTGCAGGGCCAAGAGCACAGTCAAGTCAGGGACAGGGAGGGGATATGGGCTCCTAGTTACCAGCAGCCCCCCTATGACATCTGCTTCTGCCTCCTCTATCTTTTGACTCTGAAGACAACTCTGTGGAGATGATCACCTGACCTCGAGGAAGTGATGTTTAAGAAGACTCTGAATACCTGGCTTGTGACCTCCATCCTCCCTGCTGGGAGGCCATGGGCTGATGTGCCCGGTGTGACTCCATTCCATGAGGATGGCACCACCTACAGTTGTGCAGTGCGCAACCCTGGGTGCTTAAAATACAGAGTGTCCCTGCTCACTGGGTTCCAAAGTCCATTTTTCTCACATCTGTATTACCCAGTCCAGTAATCACAGTCTTTTAAGTAAGAGCTCCTGAAGGTCAGGGAAGATTTCTTCTTTGTCTCCACTAAGTAAGCACAACGCCTGGCACATAGCAGGTGCACAGTAAATGGCTGCAAGATGAAAGGCTATCGAAGATATACATGAATGTGCTCATCAGCTCCTGAATCGCTGGATCCACCGAGGCGCTACTTGAAGCCTGAAATAGGTAGTTTAAAACAAATGCAAGGAAGAACTACCGCTTTGCACAGCTGGTTGTCAGCTTACAAAACTCATTAACCCAAGAGGTGGTACAGGCAGCAAATACTAATGGACTCCAGGTGTGTCTAGGAAAGTGCAGAGCTCCTCTGCCATCGCGTACCGGGAAGGGCAGCCGCCCAGAGGGGACCAGCACTGCCTGAGCACCGACCATCTTCCAGACACTGGGCCGGATGGCGCACTAACATGCCATTACTGGCTTTCCCAAGTCCATCTCCCTCTGTGTCGCTCGCAGCTGATGTTACCTACCCATATAATTGGGGGATGCGTGATCATTAAATCAAATAATATATGTAAAGCACAGGTCTGGTAGAGTGTGAACACCCAACGAATGTTAACGATGCTTCCTGGAAACAGTGACAAGATTGTTAACGGATGAAATGGTGTTTGTTTTACATTTCACACATACAGAACTATTCCACAAAATTTGCATCTTCTACCAAGAAACCAGGCTCAATTATCCTTCCATTCAGGACACTTACAAAACTAACTTGGAGCCTTAGGGATTGCACATAAATAGGAGGACTATTTGATGGTGGCACTTCCCTGTGGCTTTCAGCAGGGCTTTATTACTAAAGCAGTGACACAATGACAATCTCCACTTGCAAGCGTCTCCACCTTCCATCATTTCTACCAAAAAGTGTGTGGAGACTGGCACTGTGTCAGGCTCCAAAGAAGACATATCCATGAGATGACTACCTTCCACGGGGCATGTGTATCTCGTGGAAGATGGACACGATGAAGATACGTGAATATTATTAGACGCTGCCCCAGCTGCCATGGTAAGGACCAACCTTCTCACCATGAACCTGAAAACAGACCCTTAGGGGGTCGGTGCTCCGCTGTGCTCCTTACGGACCATGATCATTCCGTGTGCTGCTGCCTCTCTGCATTCACTGACCCTGTATGGATTCTGGTGAAAAGTTGATTTTGTCAGAGTATGGGGGGAGGAGGGGGATAGACAGGGGAGAGAGACAGAAAGGCAGAGATAGAGATAGACAGAGAAACAGGAGCTGAAAGATAGAGAAAAACTTTAAAGTTTTTAAAAAGTTTGGATGGATGAATGGATGGATGGATGATGGATGGAAAATGGATAGAGTGACTATGGGTGGATGGATAACAATGGAAATATAGAAGATGATGATGATAGGTAGACAGACAGACAGACAGACAGACAGACAGACAGGCAGGCAGGCAGGCAGACAGACAGGCAGGCAGGCAGGCAGGCAGGCAGGCAGGCAGGCAGGCAGGCAGGCAGGCAGACAGACAGACAGACAGACAGACAGACAGACAGACAGACAGACAGACAGATAGATAGATAGAGATGTGGATGTGGGTTTGGATCTAGCCACGTCCATGATTACACCATGTTGTGAGGCCCTGGCTCTGTCCCTCACCAGCTAAGAGACCCTGGGAGACATCCGTGTCCACACTTCCCTTTCTGATATGTGAAGGGAAGGTGAGTACAGTGCCTACCTCAAGGCTTGTGATGAGAACTAGGTATGCCAAGCCTAACTACGTCACATGGTGAAGTAGGAAATACAAAGAACTGGTCCCTGATGCTCAGCCTAGCCACAGCCATCTACTGGCCACAGTCCTAGAGAGGACAGAGCTGAGCATTGGAGGAATCCACAGCCCCTGCCCCTTCTATCTTCTTGGTGGAGGGGAGTGTGGTGCCAACTTTGGGACTTAAGATCCAAGGCTGGTCTCGAGTGCCCGTGTCTGGGGTGACATGTCTGGAAACACTTGTTGGCGCATGCGGTCCCGGCTTCCACTTCTGTGCCAGCTGCACAAGACAAAGGCTCTGGTCACACCACAGCTGGGCTGGGGTGCACATGCTCCCGAACAAGGAGGGGCGGAGAAGTGAAGAGGAGGCATCTCCCAAGAGCTCCATGGGGCTGAGTCTATCTCAGAGCTGAACTACTGTATCCTCTAGACTCTCATTTCCTTCACAGGGCGCTGGCGGCATAGAGTTAACAATGCGACCCAAAGCCAGGGATTGGCTGGGTTCAGTACTAGCTCTCTGTATATAACACCATGACTGGCACACTATATGCGGGGAAGGAGTAAAGAAATAAAGGAAAGCCTAGCACTGGCTCACATCTGTAATCCTTGCTGCTCAGGAGGCTCAGATCTGAGGATCATGGTTCAAAGCCAGCCCCAGCAGGAAAATCCATGAGACTCTTATCTCTAATGAACCACCAGAAAACTGGAAGTGGAGCTGTAGCTCAGAATGGCAGAGTGCTGGCCTTGAGCAGAAAAGCTCAGGGACAGCACCCAGGCCCTGAGTTCAAGCCCTATGATCAACAAACAAACAAAAGAAAAGAAAGGAGGGATGGAAGAACATGTAGAGATCTTAACAGATAATATCTTTGGTCTTTTTTCCCCTGACCAAGCAAGTTATCTGACTTTTTGAAGAAACTGCACTTATTTCTCAATCAAGAGCAGAATGTGGCGGACACTCCAGGAAGGAGACGCTCTAGGCCACTACTGGGTCGCACATGGACTTTCCTTCCCGTTCCAGCCATTGTCCAGGCCCCTCCCTTCTCTGGACAGTCCCTGCATCCCCTGGACTCCTCTGGAAACTCACCCATGTCAAGTATAAATAAAGCAAACCACACTACTGCATGGACTTTCACCTGTTAATTAGCAAGTAAATCAACCAGCCCCATCTCATCAATTAAGAAAATGTATCTGGGACTGAGGAACGTGACTTACTACTCTCCGCAATAATGAAAGGTGTTTGTCTCAGACCCTGAGCCACAGGGCTGCCTCTCTTTTCTCCGCACAACTGGCTTTCTCTCCCAATGGCCAAGCAAAGGCCCTGCTGCCGGTGGGGGCAAGATCTGCTGTCTTGGCAATCTCTGTTCTTCCCTGGGGTCTCTCTCCTAGCATCTGAATTCCACCTCTTAGGTGAGATCAGTGCTTAGGTCTATGAACCAAGAGATAAATCTGTGGGGGGTTGGTGGTGATGGTTGTTTTGGTTTGATTTTGACAATGCTAGGGCTTGAACTCAGCCTCATGTTTGCTAGGCAGGTACTATACCATTTGAGCCACACCCAATCCTTTTTTTTGCTTAAAGTTTGTTTCTTAGACAGGGTCTCTCACTTTTGCTCAGGTTGGCCTTGGACCCTGATCCTCTTACCACTATACCCCAGCCTCCCCACTGACATAGCTAGAATTACAGGGAGGTACTATCATGCCTGGACCATTTCTTTGTAATTTTCTTATTGTTATTATAAAGGTGATGTACAGAGGGGTTACAATTATGTAAGTCAGGTCAAGGGTATATTTTAATCTGTATTCCTTAAACTGAGATTCAAGGCCCATCAGTAGCAGAATATATACACAGGAAACACCTCTTCCACCCCCCCCCAAATAATGCAGATCGCAAGTCCCTACCCAAAGCCCTAGGATCAGAATGATGTAGTTCTTTTAACCTCTCTCCTGTGAGGCTCATAGAGCTTGACAATCACTGATAAAACCCCCGTCTCCCTCTGTCCTTTCTTCTGTCTCAGAACTTGAATTTTGCCTGGTAAAATAAAATAAAAACCGAAAAATGAGGGGGCCGCTAGTTTCTAGCCGATGGCTCAGGATCACAGAACGTCTGTGACAGAACTTCCATTTTCCAGGCAGAACAACCCGTTCCCACGTTGCAGCTTGAACCATGTTCTGCCAAAAAACAATCTTAAGCCCAAATCCCTCAGTCCGCTGAGAATGTGACTTTCTTTGGAATAAAGACTTCACAGGGTGGGTCAAATGATAAACCAAGTCAAGCCTTTGACCAGTAGGAGTGGTGTCTTTATAGAACGGGGGGTGAGGGGGTGGGGTGGGGAATTGAGCAGAGAGACACAGGTGCAGAGAGACACAGTAAGGAGAAGGCCTGGGGGAGGGGGGGAGCAGACTGGAGGGATGTCACTGGCCGAGCCAATAGGCTACAGGTGGGTGCTGGCTGCAGCTGCACGCACTCTTTACTTCCAGCCCTCCTGAGCCCACACTGGCAGCCGGCAGCCACACCAGAAAGGCAGCGTGTGGCAGGGGTCTCGGGCTGTCCAAGGAAGGCAGCTGAGCCAGAACCCCCTGGAGCTCCCCTCTCACCCCGCAGCCTCAGGGGGGCCAGCTCTGGGAACTCAGGGACCAGGATCATCTGGGGCTTCGTTTGTCCTCTCAAAGCCGTCCCCTCCCTCGCTCTGAGGCTGGGCCACTGCGTCCTGTCCGTGCCTGACACCCACGGGTGCTCACCTCTCCCTCTCCACGGGATGCGGGCTGCCCCACAGCATCACACACTCTCTCACAGGCTTCTGGTCCATGAGGTCTGGACTGGAGGGGAGGAGAGCACTGCCACCGTGGTGGAGATTCCTAAAAGGCCTCCCTTCCTCGAGGGGATCAGGGATTCGGGATTAAAAAACTAAAGCCCAGCCCTGATGGCTCACACCTGTAATCATAGCTACTTAGGAGGTTGAGATATAAGGAGCCAAAGCCAATGGGGGCAGAAAAGTCCATGAGACCCCTATCTCCAATTAACCACCCCAAAACTGGAAGTAGAGCTGTGGCTCAAAGTGGTAGAGTGCTAGCCTTGAGCACTAAACCTCAGAGACAGCGCCGACCCCAAAAAAGCCAGTCAGATGCTGTTGTTTATAATCCTCCCTACACCAGAGACGGCGATTAGGCGGATCAGAGTTCAAGGCCAATGGGACACAAAATTCTAAAACTAATAAAAGCTGAGATTGGGAAGATTATGGTTCCAGGGCATGGGGGGCCTGAGGGGTAGGGGGAGCTGGGGAAGAGTTCATGAGATTCGCTCATCTCACATACAGAAAAGGCTAGATGTGCTGGCGTGTACCTGTCACCCCAGCTATATGTACATAGGAAGATCACAGTCTAGGTTGGTTTAGGCAAGAGAGAGAGAGAGAGAGGAGAGAGGGGGAAAGAGAGAGAGAGAGACCCTCTCGAAAAAAACCAGAGGAAAAAGGGCTAGAAGTGCGACTCAGGCAGTAGAACGCAGAATAAGATTCTTTCGAGGTACTGTCACTACACTTTTTGCAGCCAATGAAAGGAGGACATACACTGCCTGATGCAGGCTAGAGGCTCTCAGTGCCCTGGAAGCTCAAGGTGCTGATGCCGGGGCAGAGGAGGCCTCTGGATCCAGCTCTAGGAAAGCAGAAACTTCACTGCCTCCAAAGTCCACCGCGTGGAAACGTTCCCTTCCTCTGAGTAACAAATCCGTAGGAAATTTATTTGTGTTAAAAGGGGGGAGGGGGGAGGGCAGGGAGAATGTTCCATCAAATTAATTCTACTGACATTGATAAGGAGGTTTGGAAGGCCAGCCAATCACTCCATTAAAATAATGACTTTGGGTCGCTTCTGTCATCCGCTGGGGCCTCGTTCCCCTCCCTTACCTGCAGTATCTCATGAGTGCTTCCAGGGCCTGCCACACCGGGAGGCAGGAAGGTCAGCGGGATGAGACAAACGCCAAGAGGGGAGATGCTCAGGTCTTGATCATCAGTGGTCAGTTCTCTTTGGTTCCAGCTGCAGGCAGATGGTGGCGGTAAGCCAAAGACCTGGAGAGAAGAGGCTAGTCTAGCAGCTCTGCCGTGCTTCCTTCTTGGCTGCCTTCACCATGTTCTATCCCTCCGGTCGTCCGCTCAGTGCTGTCCCCTGGAGATGTTCAGAGGGGTTGCCCAGATGGACACCCACACGGATGTGTGGGCAGCTCCTTAAGAGTTCAAGGTGACGAGGAAGATCCCAAGATTGTCTACATTCTCTTTTCTGTTTGTTTTGGGGGTGTTGTTTTCATTTTTCCGAGGGTGAGATCCACGTGTGGTTAAAAAGTAATCATTTCAAGTGAAAATTTCAGTGGCATTTAGTACCTTCATAATGTTAGGCCCCGGCCACCTCTACCCAGTCCAAAACTATACACCCTGCCCATAGGAAACCCCAGGCTCACTGAAAAGTTACCTCCCTCATCCCTTCCTCCTCCTGGCCCCTGTCAACCACACTTTCACGATCTGTCTTTATGGTGTTACCTATCCTGGACATTTCATATAAATGGAATCATAAGCTATATGAACGTTGTGTTTGACTTCTTCACTAAGTATACTATAGCCAAGCTTGATCCACTCTGGGACAGCCATATTCCAGTTCCTTTTCTATGGCTCAATTGTGTGTGTGTGTGTGTGTGTGTGTGTGTGTGTGTGTGTGTGTGTGTGTGTGTGTGTGTGTGTGTGTGTGTGTGTGTGTGTGTGTGTGTGTGTGTGTGTGTGTGTGTGTGTGTGTGTGTGTGTGTGTGTGTGTGTGTGTGTGTGTGTGTGTGTGTGTGTGTGTGTACCATCATTTTCTGATTGGACCCGGAGGCTGAAACTCAACTTCCCCCTCAAGTTGGTTCACCTGCCCTTGCTTTCCAGCTCTCACTCTGACTCCCAGGTTGGGCTTGGCCCATCACTCACATTCTAACACGGCTCCATCGCTGTTGAGCCTAACCAATACCCCGACCAAGGCTTCCTCCCCAAAGAGAGTTCTCTTCCCATCAAGTCCAGGCTGTCATCGAGTGACAAAGCTAGGGACATTTTCATCAAGGCCCTCATTCCGACAGATCTGCTTCAGAAAAGTGTTACAATCCCCTATCTTTTCATCAAGGAGAATCTGAAAAATGTTTGAACTATTGTGCTTGGTTTATTTGTTCTACAAGGCAGAGACAAGCATCCATACATCCCTGTGTCCTGATTCCAGAGAGCCCATCTGCTAAACTCGGCCTGGTACACCCTGGAAGTCAAGTTCCATTTCATCTAGTGCATCCTCTCTGGGCATCTACTCTAGGTGGCATGCCATGACATACCCAGGGAGAGAAATGATCAACAAACCTCATCTGGGGAGCTCATGATCTGAAAATAAAGACAGATGGATGCAGAACAGCAATAAGCCAGGACAGACAGACTCTGTCATCCAGGGGCTCAAGACTCCCAAGGAGAGGAGCTATCTTCTGGCAGAACAGAAGAGGGAGAGATTCTCAGAAGAGATGTGGCTTTAGAGATTGATGGGGGTTGAGAAGTGTTTGGCTAGGAGGAGAAAAACTTCCAGCAGGGATGGCAGGGACAGGAACTCAAAGAAGGCGGTCACCTGCTCTCCACTGCTGAGGGCCTGGGCGGGTGCTCAGGACAGAGTGTGAAGGATGGGACTGGAGAGGTTACGGGCTGGAGAGGGCTTGAAGCATGAAGTCCCTGTTCTACAGGTTTGTAGCCTGACAAGAAAGACGGAAGGCTCAGAAAGGGCCAAGGCTGGAGGTCTAGAGGTCATCAGGAGGCTGTGTCAAAGGCCTTTGATCTCAGGCGAAGAGAGCCACTTGTTGAAAGGTGGTGAGTAGCCTGGGAGGCATCGACATGGCTAAGCATGCAAGATTCAGAAGATGCACAGGGAGCCGATGGAGGTGGGAGGCGGACGCCCTCCTGCTGCCCCCATCTTAGCCCCATGCTGATCGGAACTTGAGGCAGAGCAGAGGGGTCTCCTGGCTGCGTCCCCAGATGCTGTCCAACCCCTATCGTTGTTTCCTCCCAGACGGAGCGGCTGCCAGCCCCGGCAGGGTCCCACCACGCTTCTGCCTCCTCCCTGAGCTGCCACTTGTCAGCACCAGGCAAGAGAGATGCCAGCTTCGTCCCCAGCCCAAGCCCATTCGGGGCACTGGAAGATGAATTATGTTTCATTTATATCAAAGAAGCAATCTCGAAGCCCATTTGTGATCAAATTTGCTGTCAGAGAAACTTTGCTTTATCTCATTACATCTGATATCTCTTGGCTTCTTGTCCTTGAGACTATTAAAGTTTAATGTCAAATTCAAGATGAAATGAAATCTTTGCTGTATCATCTCATCAGGACCTGAGCATTCCCCCTTCCATCTAAAATTTTTTGACAACTAATTACAATGGAGGGCCCGGGGGGTGGGAAAGAGAGACCTGGTCCCTTCCCATTCGCTGAAAATGCCATCATTCGAAAGGTTTTCCAATGAACACCGTGGCTTTAAGGTAGTAGCAAACAAGGAGAGGTGCTTGTCTCCCTTCAGGTAAGCTTCCCTCCCACCCACCCCAAACTCACATCCCCTAGACCAATGACATCCATTTTCACAGGACATAGCACAGCAGAAACTACACTGGATTGGGTGGCAAGTCAGAGCTTAATTGTAGGATCTGCCAGCCACACAACACTGGGCCTTTCCCAGGTCTTCCTCTCCAGGCCTTGCTTCCTCAATTGTAAAGTAATGAGGCTGCAGGAGAATCATACTGCTCCAAATGGGATGGACGAGCAAACCCATATCTTACAATAGGGAAGGGAGGGGACTATGGCGAAGATGAGAGTACACCCCCTCCAACAGACAGACATTAAACACCAAAAGATGATGTCTGCAGGCTTGTTTACCATGACAACCCCGGAACCAGTTGATTTCCAAGGCTTGTGATGATCTTTGAGAAAAATATCTACAAACAAGGGGCTCTGCCAAGCTCAGAGAGACAAACAACACATTTTCTCTCCTATGTGGAAGCTAGATTTAAAATACAACTGGACATAACTTATACAGGACCCTAGGCATTCATACAGAGACAGACTAAAGGAGGATATTCTCAGGAGAGGAGCCCAAAGGCATCACGTCTCTGAACATTTAAAATACTATTTATCGAAACAGATTCTAGGAAATGAAAACATGGCTTTTTATTGTTGTGGTTAGTGGTGGTGGTGATGGCAGTATGTACTTTTGCTTTTTATTTCTTTTTAGAGGAGTTTAGGGGGAGGCAGAATGGAGGGAGAGAGGTTGAATGAAGGTAGTCATGGTACTCCACTAAGTGGAAAATGAAGGTTGCAACTGGTGGGCAGAGACAAGAGAGGGAGACTGGTAGAAAGCAAAGGGAGGGGTGACATTGTCCAAGAAAGAAATATACTCATTGCCTGACTTATGAAATGGTAACTCCTCTTTACAACACCTTAATAATAACAAAATTATATCTATCTTAAAATGGTTTTCACTCAATGCAACACATTAATAGTAACAAAATTGTTGTGTAAATGGCTGTCAGACTAAGAAATGAATATACTTTTTTCCCTGGACAAAGAGTCTGTTAATTAATAAATCTGATTGAAATAGAGCTGGGTATTCCCAGACCATCAGAAAGCTCAGGAGGACACACAAGATCAAAACTCCTAAAATGCAATGTGTAGAAGAGAGACGGAGGCAGGGAAGGAAGACTTTTACAAAGAGTTTTAAATAGGAAATGTCCCCTGTGGGATCATGGGTTGACCTCTTGGTCCCCAAGTGGTGGTACTGTTTTTGTGTTTTGTTTGGTGGTTTCTTGGTGGTGTGGTGGCAGGGATGGAGGGGGAAGTTTCTGGAAATGTTAGGAGGTGGAGCCTAGTTGGAGGAAGTGTTAGACCTGTGGTTATACCCGACATAGGGTACCTACCTCCACAAGTCAAGCGGGTGGACTTATAGGAAGTGCCCTAAAAAGTGCCATAATCATACTCCTTCGGGAAAGCTTTCTAGAGAGAGCAGGCTCCAGTCCCCAGTGCCTGGGGAAGTAGGTAAACCTGGCTAAAGGCTGCATCTGGAAGCAGATCCCAAGCGCTTAGAAGTAGAGTTCCAACCGCCTTCCAAACTGCTACTCGGTGGGAATCATGCTAATGCGTGTGTGGGGCCAGCGTTCTGTCGCTGTGACTGAAAACCCGAGATAATCGAATCATTAGGAAGAAAGATTTTACCTGGTTCGCACTGTCAAAGGTGTTAGTCCACGGCTCATTGACACCGTTGCTTTGAGGCCAGCGGGGCAGTGTCTGGTGGTGGAGAGCTTGCCTCCTGGTGGCTGGGAAGCAAACAGAGAAGAGCAAAGGCCAGGGTCCCAATGTCCCCTATGGGCACCCCCCCCCTCGGCCAGTGACTTGACTTCCTCCCACTAAGCCCTAAAAGTTCCACCACCTCTCAACCGCACCCCAGAGTGGCTATCAAGGATTCAAGATGCTTTCAGGGGACACTTAAAATTTAAATCCTAACAATGCCATCAGCTCCGTGGTTCCTCCGTCTTCTCGTTCACCATCCCTCTGCCTAATGGCAGAAGACACACCTCCTGAAGACCCGCTCCTGTCATTTCTGTAGCGAGGCAGGCCAGCTCTTCTGCTCTGCCCTTCAGAGGAATCAGTCAGGCATTGAAGCCTGCAATCAAGGTCTTCAACAGTTCCAAAGCAGCACTGGGTTCCTGCATGCCCTTTTCTGTGGGAGAACATTAACAACCCAAGGCGTTTGGAGGCGTTCTCTTTGAAATCTGAATACTGTGTGTCTGTCCAGCAACCCATCCTTCCATTCAACAGGCTAGTAGACGAGTCCTAGACTTTGAATGGCTACTACCCCAGGGGGAAAGCCCAACGAGGTGGCAGAGTCAGGAGGTAAACTGTATTCATAATCTTCAACACGTGCTGTACGGACTCACTGGTTTGGAGGTTTTCTCAGGAATAAACATAGAAGACTATCTATAGAAGACTATCTATAGAAGACTCTTCATGGAATTCCCTGAACAATGTCCTCTTTCAAAGTAGAAGCTCCTCCAATGTACAAATCACACTTGATGCCCCGTAGTTCTCGGACTAACACATACCCGCGCCAGGGGTGATCATAAGCCACAGAGACTGGATCTTAACAAGCATCTCAGAGCTCATACATCCGAGTTACAGCTGGGGACTGTGGAAGTGCTCACCTACGCCAGAGCCGAGACTACTTTAAGTTGTTGCCTTGTTTTTATTTTCGCACCGTTGTGAATTGCTCTCTTTCCTGTCGTGAATCTGCTGCTCCAACACGGTAAATCTTTAATGCTCTCAGGGTAGGTTTGATTGCTGGCCAAAGACCAAACTTATTTGGAGCCAAATCTTGCCAATAAGGTAGACAAGTAGTTTATATTAAATTTTTAAAAACAATCTTGTGCCTGGGGCTCAATAAATACTCGGTGACTGAAAACGACAACACAACGAAAGTTGAATACATGTTTGATTCTAAGGGAAAGAGACTCGCTTTATTTTATTTATTTATTTTTTTGGCTCATAAGCCTTCTCTAAATTTAATTCCAGTAAAGAAATTCCAGAAATACTTTGAACAGTACCAGGGTCCCTGGAATAAGAAGAGTATACCAAGGGAGTAGCTCTGGGAAGACAAGCTATGGTTGGATTTCGAGCCAAAGGGCAATAAAGGTCCTAATTACAGGCTGGGCACCAGTGGCTCACGCCTGTAAACCTCGCTACTCAGGAGGCCAATAGCTGAGGATTGAGGTTCAAAGCAGCACAAATCTGAGACACTCTTATCTCCAATTAAGCAGCAAAAAGCCCAAACTGGAGGAATGGCTCAAACGGTGAAGAGTACCAGCACCAGTGAAAAAGCCAAGTGAGAGTTCAAGGACCTGAGTTCAAGCCCCAGGCTTGGCACCAAGACAAAAACAAAAAGGTCCAGATTGTACGTAAGATACATTTCCAGGCACTGTTTGGTGTCAACTACACAGAGACAAAATTCTCATAGAGCTGCAGGTCTCCAAGAGGGAGGGGCAAAGAGGATCCATAGGAAAGCAAGAACTGGGCTGGGAAGGTGGCTCAGTGCTAGAGTGCTTTGCCTTGCATGCATGAGGCCTTGGGTTCGATTCCTCAATACCACATAAGCAGAAAAAGCTGGAAATGGTGTTGTGGCTCTAGTGGTAGAGTGCTAGCCTTGAGCTGAAGAGCTGAGGGACAGTGCCCAGGCCCAGACAGGCCCAGGCTCCACGACCAGCAAAAAAAAAAAAAAAAAAAAGCAAGAACTACCCAGGACATAGAGTAGACTTCAGGCTGGCCGGAGGACAGCCTGGAGGAGGTGGCCCATAAAGGGAGCTAGGTCCTGCTGGCTGCTGGACGGAACCTCTGATAAAGTGTCTCTACTCTCAACAGGACACAGCACTCCCTGAAAATGGCCCCAGCTGGAGGGGTCCTTGGGACAAACGGACAGCACCACAGTGGACAGGATCTCCCAGCAAGAGGGCAGAAGGGTTCTGGTGAATATGGCTCCATCTGCCGGCCTCCAGGGCTAAGGGCACTCACTGTATGCTTCTGTGCCCTCGGCCCCAGCCCACCAGTGGGAAGGCTCTGCCTGAAGGAACAAGCCAGTGGAAGGAAGAGGCTGAAGGTTCTAGGGTGCAGGTCTGAGAGAGGGCAACCAGGCCTGGTGGAACACACCTGTAATCCAGGCTACTTAGGAGGTAGAGAGTGAGAGAGCTGCAGTTTGAAGCCAGCCTGGGAGAGGGTGGGGGAGGAAGGTAGCAAGACTCCAATCTTAACAAAGAAGCTCAGGGTGATGATTCACATGGGCACAGGCACAGAACACATGACCTGATCTGAAAAGTAACACCAAAAGGGCTGGTGGGGGTAATCTCCCCAGCCAGTGTGAGACCCTGAGTTCAAATCCCAGTATTACTAAAAAAAAAAGAAAGGCTGAGACCTAGAAAGCCAGAGAACTGAGGTCCTTCAGTGCCAGGGTTGAAAGTCTGGCTTTGATTCATGGGCGACAAAGATCCTTTCGGAGTTACTGATAGGGAATAGAGTGGTCTATTTAAAAAGGGAAAAATAAAACCCCAAAAGCTTTATACTTCCATGGTTTGCTTAAAAAGAGCCATAATAATAAACTGTAAGCAAACAGACAAATCCCTAAAGCTAGGACTCGGGTCTTTCTCCTGCCTCTAGCTTAGCAGGGTGTTCAGCTTAGAGAGAGAGGGGCCCAGGTGTTTTAGAAATAAGATGAAAACCTCCAACCCTCATTTCTTTAAAGACCGGTGGTGTTATAAAGCCAGCCACCGTGCTCCCTCAGCGGCCTGGGACCCCCAGAGACGAAGAGCACACAACCCCTTGGTGTAGTGTGAGTCTGTATCTTCATAGGCTCCTTGTCTGACATCTGCCTGGCCAAGGTGCAGACAGATGCACAGGGATTAGGCCCAGGCAGCCACTAGTCCAGGGGAAAAGGGCAGGTGCTCACCAAGGGCTGCGAGTAGAACTTTGAAGATGGCCACCAGCGTTGCTATGGAAATTTAATTCCCGACTAGAGAAGCAAATCCCATTCAAAAGGCCAAGAATGGCCATGTTAGGTCAAAACCCTTACATGAACTGGGGGAAAAAAAGATTGCTTTTCAAGAGAGTCAGACAATTAATTTTAACAGAGGAACCACCCTACAAAGAAGAAATTACAGAAATTACAGATACCCAACACGAGCAATCTTTTATTGTGTGAAAGTCCCTTTCTTTAAAAGAAAAAAAAAAAGGTCTTCAAGGAAGAAGGAGGCAAAAGAGATGTGTTCCATTTCAGTGGGGAGGAAGAAGCTGACATAGTGGGGGGGAGGTGAAAGGTGAGAGGTGAGAAGTCACCAGAAGAGCTGTTAAGGTCTGGAGCTAGATTCCTGGGGAGCACAGTACACCTGTTGCTCCAGAACTTCTACAGAGAGGTCAAATTAGGCACATATTGGGGGAGGGGAGGGGTAAGGTCTTCTAACATTTCCCAATCCCAGATCTTCTCAGAGAGTCCATGACATTCTAGAGGGCCTCACTTCCCCGATTTGCTGGTGACATGTGAGTCATAGGTGAGTTTAACCACAGGGAGAAGTCAGCTGTGTGAACAAGTCACAGCAACATGTGGAAAATACCCTTCTATCCAGGCATACTCCCCCCACCTTCCTCCTCCTCCATCTCTCCTCCACTTCTTCCTTCTCTCCTCCACCCATCACCCTCCAGCTTCCCACAATCCAAAATACATCAAGGCAAGTGACGA
The DNA here is from genome assembly GCF_024711535.1 of Dipodomys merriami. Lineage (NCBI taxonomy): Eukaryota > Metazoa > Chordata > Mammalia > Rodentia > Heteromyidae > Dipodomys > Dipodomys merriami. The sequence continues at coordinate 18,470,580 of NW_027204381.1, forward strand.
CGACGATTCCCGTCCCTCAGCAGATATGAATGGAACCAGGATGTTTGAGACGCTGTGTTCAGTGTCATGGGAGGAAAAAAATAAAAGAGGTAAAGATTATTTTTTAGCTCTGCATTCAAACAGCTTGGCAAAAAAAAAGCCTTAAATATGGTCCAAGAAAGAGTAGTCAGCATGGGGTCCAGTGTGAGGAAGGATCAGTGCTTTCAAGGGTTCTAGGAAGATACATAACTTTGGTACTGGGCTGACCTGAGAAGCAAAAGGAATGTCTCTTTATTTTTAAACTGTGGAGAGTGTGTGTGTGTGTGTGTGTGTGTGTGTGTGTGTGTGTGTGTGTGTGTGTGTGTGTGTGTGTGTGTGTGTGTGTGTGTGTGTGTGTGTGTGTGTGTGTGTGTGTGTGTGTGTGTGTGTGTGTGTGTGTGTGTGTGTGTGTGTGTGTGAGATATAAACTTTAGCCTCCTAACCATTTTGGGAGGTGGGGGGGGTATCAGTCATGGGGCTTGAACCCAGGGCCTGGTCTCTGTCCCTGAGCTCTTTTTGCTTAAGGCTAATACTCTACCACTTTAAACCATAGCCCCACTTCCGGTTTTCTGGTGGTTAATTGGAGATAAAAAGTCTCATGGACTTTCCTGTCCAGGCTGGCTTTGAACTTTGATCCTCAGATCTCAGCCTCCTGAGTAGCTAGGATTACAGGCATGTGCCACCAGTGCCCAGCTTCTCCTAACCATCTTTAAGAGAACCATTTGGTAATGCTAAGTACACGCCTGTGGTTGTGCAGATAATACGCAGAACCGAAATCTGAAACTGGGGTTGGGTGTGTGGCTCACGTGGTAGAGGACTTGTCTAACATGAGCAAGACCCTGAATTCAATCCACAGGATTTTTTAAAAATCTGAAATCCATATTAAACAACTCCATCTCCTGCCACCTCCGTTTTATTTTCTGTCTCTTTGATGTTGACTTCTCCAGACGCCTCATATAACAAATCATATCCTGTTAGTCTTTTCATCATGAGTCCATTTCACTTAAGAAAAATGCCCTCCACACCTGTCCCTTTGATAGCATGTGACAGGAATCTCCATCCTTCATGGGACAGACTACCTTTCATTTATGTATCCACCTGCCTCTGGGCACTGGAGTTGCTTCCATCCCTTGGCAACCATGAGCGCTGTTGCTATAAACAAGTGCACAAACATCTCCTCAAGACCCTGCTTTCAATCCTCCTGCATATATCCCCCAAAATAGATATTGCTGAACCATATGGTAATTCTATTTTTAATTTTTTTGAGGAATGGCCATACTGTTTTCTGTCATGGCTATATCATTCTACTTTCCTGCCAATAGTGCATGAGAATTCCAAATTCTCTACATTTACCCCCCCTATTTCCTTTCCTCCCTCTTTCTTTCTCTTTCCCCACCCTAATGGGTCTGAGGTGGTTTAGATTTGATTTCTCTACTGATTTTGACCTTGAGCATCTTTTCACACTGGTATAGCATCTTTGGAGAAATGTCTTGTTTACGTCCTTTGCTCAATATTTTTTTTTTTCAAATCAAGTTCTTTGGTTTGGGTTGTGGTTGAAGGGAATTCATCTTGAATTTGAAGAAACAAACAAACAGATGGCAGATGGAGACCAGCTTTTGAGAGCCCGGAGTCAGCTGAGCTAACCAGAACACTTTAAGGAAGGTGACTATGGCGTGCTGTGTGGACGAGGTGGACAGCAAGTGTGAGCAGTCTTCAAGTCGGTACCCTGTGGATAATGCTTGTTCCGTATTTGGAGAGGCTGAGGGCTCCAGACCACACAGCCCGCTTAGCTAAACCGAACTTGTACAGTTTCGGGAAACCCTGCCTTGTCCTTGTGTTACCCAAGCTTGGCTTTGGGCCTCCACACGCGTGCCAGGGAACACAGCTTTACCTGTCCTGTGCGATTTCTAGTTTCCCGTCTACAGTTTTGTGAACAGCCTCTCATGATTGGCTCCTTGCCCCCCCCCCTCCTTTGGGCGCCCCCGGCTGGCCTGCTATGGCCAGGCAAGAGGCCACAGAGCCGGGCAGAACCTTCTGGGATGCAATGGCCTCAGACTGGTACAACTCACACCGCGTCTGTCCTCGGGACACTGTGACCCACACTGCCCTGCGTCGGGGTCTGCCTCTCCAGCCAGGGTGTTGTATGGTCCTCCATCTCCATTGGAGGCACTGAGATCTCCTCTGAGAGGACACGCTCCCACATTTTCCCAGCCCAGCACCTGGCCACGCTCATCAAAGGGCCTCTGTGATGTGGGGAAATGCTCCTGATGCCACCCGCCCCCCCTCCAACTAGGTGACAAGGTGGTATTCTTGCATGAGAGATAAGGGAAGGACAAGAAGGTGACGCACCTCAAATAGGAATCGTGGGTTGCTTCTGGGTAGTAGAATATGGATGAATTGTGTTTTTCTGTATTTTCCACATTTTTTGGACCATGAATATGTATTACTTCTGTAATCAGAGAAAAGGACAGCACATGGTAATTTTTTTAAAGGCTTTGTTGGGCTGTTTGCCCACTCGGGTTCGATCCTTTTGTGGATTCCAGACAGAAAATTGTAGATTCTATTTCCTCTAAACTCCTGGTCCCAAATATACTTTCGGACCCATCCAAAGAGGCCAGAGGTTCCTGGAGAGTTGCAGAACTGCCCTCACCTCCAAACCCATTGTGGATGGATGGTCCGGCACAGGACAGAAAGTGACAGAGACGGGAAAGGGGAAAGGGGAAGAGGGAAGGGGCATTCCTGGGGACCTGAGTCTTTTTCCTATCTCCTCCTACCAGGAGTGCCTTCATCCTTCCTGAGCCAAACAGGCCAGGGCAGGGAGGAGTTCCTTCACAAAGTACAAACAGACAGCCTTGCAGGTAAGGCCAAAAAGAGCCTGGATGGATGGGTCCATCCCAGAACACAGGACCTCGCTGCCCACAGCCCTCCTCCAATAGAGAAATGATCACATTTTCAAGGACTGACTGTCTTGATCGAAATCGGCTCAGTGAGGGAACTAGGAGGAGTCCAGAATGACAAGGAAGAGACCGAGGGGCAGTATCTTGATCTGAATCAGCAGTTTTAAAAACAAAAGCAACAACAACAAACACTGGCACCCCTCAGATTCTAATATCAACCACTTATTTCCCTTCCTCCCCCAGGAGAGGGAGTAGCATGGGTACTAGAGCGAGCCCCTTGTGAGCAAGGGCCCATGAGGCAGTGCCACACACGGGTAGATGGTGCCCTCTCTGTTCACTGCCCCTCTGAAGATAAGAATGGGCTGCTGCCTCTTTTTATGCCTGAAGACAAAGTCATGGCCATCATCCTTTGTATGTATATGGCACATGCCTCCTCTCCCAAGAACTTGGATGTGAAGCATCCTAGTTTTATACAGGAGGGGAAACTGAAGCCCTGAGAAATGTAAACACACACACACACACACACACACACACACACACACACACACACACACACACACACACAGAGCAGTGTGCCCAAGGATTGGCAATGATACCGCTCAGACTGAGTCCAAGAGCCTCCCCCTCACACCAGCAGGGATGTTTACAGGTGGCTACCTAACCTTTCTCAGCTCTGCAGAGCATCCCCAGGTGGGGTTAGTTGCCTGGAGTTTAAGGACAGAGGTCTGAGATCACTCCTCTCAGCTCTCACACCAGTGGGCCAACTCCAGTGCCTCCAAGTCATCTTGAACACACCCATTGATCCCCATCCAAAAGATGTCCTTCCGCCTGGTGAGAGTAGGGAGGTCCTGTTTGTCTACAAAGTCAGCAGGACAATGACAAAGCCAGCCGGCCCCTCCCCTTACCCAGTGCCCTGGCCTGTCAGAAAGATGTCTCGCGGTGAAAATTAGAGCAGAGCGCCCCCTCCTGGCAGGCATGTTAGGACAAGAGGCCCTCTGGGCTCTAGGATGGGCCTTGGGCCCCTTCCCAGCCCATTGCAGAGGAGGGCCTGCTATGCACCTCATCCCCAAAGACACAGGATGCTCAGAAAGCGGCCAGGGCTCCCTCCCCCACCCTGAGTCTCACAACCTTTCCTCCCTGGGTGCACACCAGTCTAGCAAGCTCCCCACCTGGTGATCAGGCAGGCTTGTGTCCCACAACCACAGCCTCCCTTCACGGGGCTGCACTGCACTTCCCACGCCCAATACCCAGCTGATGAGGTCTCATTCCCAGGGGGGAACCAGAGAGCTTCCTCCCCCCCTCCACCACCCCCCTCCTCCACCACCACCCCCCTCCACCCCCAGAGCTCCTTTCCCTTTATGCTCTATTTTTAGTTTCTTGATTACAAGTGAGAAGTCAGAATCAGAGGGAATGCCGGGAAGCTGCAGCAGCAACCAAAGGCCCAGAATGGACAGCAACACAGGGAGGAGGAGGGACTTAGAGAGTGGGGCTGGAATCTCCAGAGCACTTAGGCCACCACATGCATGTGTGTGTGTATGTGTGTGTGTCTGTCTGTCTGTGTGTCAGTGTCTATGTCTGTGTGGGAGGGACAGGACAGAGAGGAAGAGCAGCTACAGAAAAGCCACAGAGCTAGAAGGACCCCTACAGACCACTTAGCACATTTTCCAGAGAAAGAAACTGAGTCACGCACTGGGATGGCTGAGACACAAAAGTATCCTGATCTCTGAGGCTTCCTTCTGCGCCCTCCCCCCACCCCTGCTCATCCTCAAAGCATGGGCCACCTGCATGCCAGCCAGCAGCCCAAGAATCAGGCATCCAGCCCAGACTAGCACAGGCCAGATTCACCTAGCATGGCGCCCTTAGAGTCAAGCAGTAATCACTGTCCCTTGTCAGTAGTGGCCTTTCCCTTCCTCCAGAAGCATCATCTCCTCCTCAGGGAGCAAAGACAGAAAGACACGGGCTTGGAGCGAGGCCCCGGTGCCCCTGTTCTCCCTAAATGAATGAACCGGCAGCTCCTAACGGCAGCGCAATTGGCAGTTATTGTTGGCAGTTTATCAGTATTAACTGATTAGGCCTGCAATGATGGATCCTCTGTCTTGCAAACCTCCAGCTCTGCTCTGCCCTGGGCCCGTCCCCCACACCACCCACAAAACCAGCATCTCCGAGTCCCCTTGGGGTCCCCGCCCTTCCCCACCCCCGCACCCCAGCCCCCACCCCTCCCCAGCTCCCCACTCCTGACGCTCCCTCTCCCCGCAGAGCAGACACATTTAAATAAATAAAACAAAATTCAAATGAGGACACTAAATCTCCCCGGCGTTTAATTGATGATCATTATGCTTGGGAACCTAAACTCTTTTAATTTCACTGCGGTGCAGAGAGATGAATTATAGAATTACAGTCGCCAATTATCAATCACGCCTTTGCTCTGCATCTCTTGGCTGCCCAGCCAGTTTGCCTTCCCTCCAGAGGGCCAGAGGTGGAAGAGGCCGGGTAATAGCATTGCGAAAATGAGTTCCGTGGGGGACGGGGTGCCAATCGCTGGTTTTGGAGTGTCTGGTCTGTCTGTGTGCCTGTCTCGGTGTCTCTCTGTCTATCTGTCTCTGCCATCTCGATCTCTGCCAGTCTGTCTCTCTGTCCTTCCCTTCCCTTCTCCCTCCCTCCCACCAGGCCATTTCTATCATCTCACCTTTCCCACTTCATTTTTTAAAAAGGCAGTCCCCCAAAAAACAAAACCTTTTTTTTTTCCCCCTCATTTAGAGTTTGGTGTTTAATTCATTTTGTTCCGGGGAAGATGTGCTTTGTGGCCGCAGTCTCCACACTGGGCAGGATTCCAACAGCAACTTCTGCCCCACCCCTACCAGCTGTGGGCAGGCCCACCGAACCCCAACAGCCTGCCCAGGCCGACTTAACGGGGATCGCAGGCTGGCGGACCATCCCACTGCCCGGCTACTGCCCAGCCTCCACCAGCAGAGGCCAACCTTCCCTGGTCTTCTCTTTCCTGTCCTCCTCCACAGTGAAAAATAATAATAATAATTTGAATAATAATTTCCACCAAAGCTGTGGATGATTTGCATTTGTATAGTGCTCGGCAATTTACAAAGTGCTTTCATGTGCTTTATCTCATTTGATCCTCCCCGTAATCCTGTGAGAGGTCGGCAGAGCAGGTATTTTTGTTATTCAAACGTTTGCTTCGTTCATTTGACTAACATTTATTGAGTTTCTACTTGATTCCAGCCCCTGGGGAGATGAAGACAAGAAGAAGGGAGCCTTGCTTCTCAGGGGTGTGCAGTCTCATCTACTGGGGAGAACTACTAAGCCAACAGAAAAAGTAAAGTGTTCCGATTCACAGGGGACAGACAGACAGGCTCAGAGAACTAAGCAAGCTGCCCGCGCTGTAAGGGATGGGACTACACCGGCCCACATCTGCCGGACTGAGCTCCAAGTGTGTGTTTCCTCAGCCCTTCCTCCCCCCGCCATGCATTTATCACATCGTAATCACTGTCGATGCCCACTTACTTCAGAAGAAATAACGGCTCTACTCCTAGCTCCTGGGAGGCACGGCTTGGGAGGATCTTGTTTTAAGGTCAACCTAGCCAAAACGTTCCTGAGACCCGCATCTCAGCCAATACTGTGGATGTGGTAGTAATGCCTGTGATTCCAACTACATGGGAGGTATAGGGAGAAGGGTCGAGGTCTAAGGTCAGCCCTAAACAAAAACTAGAGAAGCTATCAGAAACAAACACAAAAAGAGCCTACGCTGATGAGTACATGCTCTGCAAGTGAGAGGCCCTGAATTCAAACTCAAGTAATAATAATTTATTTAAAAGGTAATGATATAAATAATAAGCTCATATTCGGGGGGGTCCCCAAAATACATTGGCTGGCAGACAATGACAGATCAATGGCACCAAGTCCCTCAAAGCCCACATATGAAGAGATGAGCCGGGCGCTAGTGGCTCACGCCTGTAAATCCTAGCTACTTAGGAGGCTGAGATTTGAGGATCGGGGTTTGAAGCCAAGCTGGGCAGGAAAGTCATGAGACAATCTCCAATAAACTACAAAAAAAAGCCTTTTTAAAAAGAAAAAAACAAACAAACCAGAAGTAGAGCTGTGGCTCAAGTAGTAGAGCCCTGAGCAAAAGAAGCTCAGGGACAGTGTCCAGGCTCTGAGTTTAAGCCCCCAAAACCAGCATACACACACACACACACACACACACACACACACACACACACACACACACACACACACACACACACACACACACACACGATGAGGGCCAGGAATGATAGACAGATACTTCCGTCCCCCTGGGCACAAAGTACCTGGGGTTCCTTCCAGTGAGGTTCTGCATTGGTGCCTCTGGTGAAGTCTTCGTCCGTAAGTAGATAAGTAAGTAGACAGTGGATTGGTTGCTTACAGTGCCTGTATATTAAAGACATTAAAAGAACATCTGTAGTGGATCAAGACTGGGCCTTCTTCTGTAGAGGAGGCAGGGGAACAGCTTCCTTTGCCTTTGAACCATTCACCTTTGTGGCTTCACCAACCCTGTCCCATCCTCCGGTTTAGTCTCTGAACAGAGGCTCAGCTCCCAGGTCTCGCCCATGGCTCCTCACTGCAGGGCCTTATATGGAGATAGAATTAACCATGACCCGGGTCATCCCTGAGGGGGGGTCCTCAGACTCCCTGAGCTAACCACAGGCAAAGGAACAAAGAGCCAAGGTGACATGGTTGCCAGAGCCAGACCGCCCAACTTGACCTCTTCCTGCAGCGCTGAGTCTGTCCTACGGGATCACAGCCTGGGTCAGAGCCCACCGGTCTGCCCGGCCAACCCAGGACAACTCTATCCTGTCAGCAGCTGGGTTTCCCTGGGCTCCACGCCACTGGCCTCTCGCCGCGGGCCAGGCACCCAGCCATGCTAGGGAGGCCAAGCAGCCTGGCACGAAGCAATCCTGTAACATTCTCATTGGTCTTGAAAGGCTGAGACAGAGCCTGGACACTCTGTAGAAATTATGACGCTAGCCCTCAATGGGGAAGGCATCCCAGCCTTTCTCCAGGCCTGCAGGCTCCCCCCCCCCCCGAGTTACATCCCACACCCGTCCTCTGCCCCCGCCCCCTGTGCCTAAGCCCAAGAAAAGGACAAGCTCACATCTGCTTCCTCTGTGCGTCCTACGACTCTTACACCAGCCTCATTCAGGCACAGGCTCAATGACTCCACCTCCAGAACTCTCCTGCCACAGTGCCTGGCATCAACTCACACCGAGTCCTGAACAGAAGCCCTGCCCTGGCACCTGACTGGACCAGGTTTGCCCAGGTCTGCCCCCAAGGTTTAGCACTGAAAGTCTCACCCCCTTGGAAAACCCTCAGTCCCTGTTAAACTCAAGTTCTTGGAGGGCCTGCTCTGTGCTTTTTCACTTGGAGCTGAGGTATGCTGTCCTCACATAACAGGAGATCTCTTCCCTTTTCTTTGTTTTTGGTGGAGGTGCTGGGGATGGAGTTCAGGGCCTCGTGCATGCCAGGCAATGACTCTGCCACTCAGCTTGGCCCCTTAATGTCTTTGGGGAATGAGAGACAATACCAGGCATGGCTTTGGACCATAAAAGGCCCAAGGATCCAGAAAGATCCAGAGTGGATCAGATGGCCAGAACTTCTCAGGACTGGTACACCTGGAGATGCTGCAGCATAGGAAGGACATTTCCAAGGCTCCGAGCCTCTGTTTCCTATCCTGCGTGATCGCCAAGGTGTGTGCACACTTCCCATTGACTCATTTATTTCACCCTCTTTGATGTTTCACAGATGCAAAAGCCCAGACTCAGAGAAGTCAAGTGATTTTCTTCACTCCTCCAGCCGGTACTAGTGTGGGTTTCAGGTGCAGACTTCTCTGGCTCCAAAGGCCAAGTGCCACCACCCTCCCGCTCCCAAGGTCTCGATGGCCATGCGCCTGGGCCCTCCCTGTCTAACTGTCTCTGTGTCCCACGGTAGCCAGATGCCAGGCACACTGCTGCCTCCTAGGCTCACCTTCTGGGAAAGAGGGCATGAGGCCAAGGACATCTGCCTGAGGGCAGAGAAGGCAAGAAAGGGCACCGTGGAGAAAGGAGGAGCGCTATCGTGACGCTTCTCCCAAGCCCAGGGCTCAGGGAAGAGGGAAAAGGGAAGGTTCTGCAGAATGATCTGGAGAAATCTGCTGATCACCACGGGACTGGCCCGGAGGAGGGACACCCTGCCTCCCTGCTCCCCACCAGCCTCCCTCCCTCCCTCCCAGCCTCTGAGGATGTCTGCAGATGGAGACCCCCGGGCCTTGCTGGGGAGAATGCCTCACACCAGAAGAGGCGGCCGCCACTTTCCGCTCCAGCCCCTGACACTGCAAGCCGCCGCAGGAGCAACGTTTGCTTCTAGCGTTGCCTGTCCAGTCGCGGTACTCCAGCTCACCTCCTGCCAGCCAGCCAGCTTCCATGGTAGGACCCTGATTCCCCTCCACATCCCTGACGTGTGGATGAGGTCACCTCACCCCACCTCTGCAACACTGGGTGTTGGAGGCCACTGGGCAAGACAGAGCCCCCCAAAGAGCTCTGAGGACCCCCCCTTTTAATGATCTAGCCTCCCTTCTTTCCTAGACCCTCTTTCTCCCAAACCATCTTTCTGGCCCAGAGCCCCATATGTTCCTTGCAGCCTCCCATCGCTGAGTGGCCGAAATACAAAGTACACTTCTCTCCTAATTGCAAAACTAACAGCTGACAAGCACACGCCAGAGCCCCCTCTTTCCTCCCCAGCTAAAGCCCCATTAGCAAAGATCCTGTTATCTCCCATACCCTCTCCATATATTTTATGGAACCGGCCTCAAAAGTACTCTGTGTCTTGCCCTCCTCCCTCCCTCCCTCCTCTCTTTCAAGGCGATGCTTTGTGAAAGATGCGGGGGGGCGGGTGGAGATAAAGCTTTTTACTAAAATGCCACTCTGGGAAAATGGGGTACAGGGCTGGGGGGGGGGAGATTTCCTAATAGGCCATTGGAGAGGCTCCCTTTTTTTTTTAAAGTGTGATAAATTTGGCCTGTCTTAAAAAGACAGCTCAGTGTTGCTTATCAACCGTGATTTGACCAGATAGCCGTTTCAAAAAACAGACACTCGTCTTTTTATAATAAATGAAAGCAATAAAATCAAGAGCCAGGCCAGAACTATAATTAAGAATCAGAATCAGATGCAGAAAGTCGGGGGGGGGGGGGTGTCAGTGAAGGGCAGAGTCCGGTTCTGAGGGGTGGGCAGTGGACAGGACTGTCTGGGGCATTGACAAGGGGTGCTCAGGGCCACCCCCCCCCCATAGGAGGGGGAGACAACTCCTCTGGTCCCCTGGGCCTTTCCTCCGGCCCGGCTCATTTTAGGAGAGTTCCTTCTCTGGGTAAATGGGCGCAGGGGTGAGGAGGAAGAGGCTGCTTGCCCACCACAAAGCCGAACCCAACACCTATTTGAAATTCAGCCAGAACCCACCCCCCCTCTTCATTCTGTCTCCACACAATAAATATCCCAGACTCTTACTCCTAAGGAGCTGTCTGTTTAACACAACCTCCATCTCAAGCGGCTGTTTTGCATTTCCTTTTAGCTTTATTAAAACTGATTTTCTATTTGCACTATAAAAACTGATCTGATTAAATTTCCATTTTTTCCCCAAAGAAAAGACTCTCTTCTCTCTGTCTCTTTCTCTCCAATCTCTCTCTCTCTCTCTCTTCTCTATCCGCTTGCCTTCCTCTCCTTCTCCCCTCCCATTCTCCCTCTCCACTCTTTTTTCTTACCCCAAACAAATAATTCTTGATTATGCTCCCTCCTCATCCCTCTCTTATCCCTACAGGGTCGCTGGCACAGTTTCCATGGGGATGGCTGTGCTCCTGGGAAGGGAGAGGAAAAGGGAGAGAGAGGAGGGAGAGCCTGCCTGGGGAAACTGGAAGGAGAGGCTGGTGGGGCCGTCTCCGAGGCTCCCTGTACTACGGGGCCCCTCGCACTCAGGGGGCGGGGTGAGGGTCTTCATGGCATGCCCAGGGCTGCTCTGAGCATACCCAAAGCCAGGGTGGTGGCTTAGTTCCCCTTCCCCCGCCCCTGTGAGCCACTTAACCCCTTAATTGTGTCTAGAGCCCCATTCAGACCAAGCTGTGTGGCGAGGGGTACAGGGAATGGGCCAAGGGTACAAGTGAGAACCTGCAAACCAACCTCCTTTATCTGAGTAAAAGACCCCAGCAGGGGGTGTAGCTCAGTGGTAGAATGCTTGTCTAGCATGCACAAGACCCTGGGTTCAATTCCCAGCACTGCAAAAAGAGAAAAAGATAAAAGACTCAAAGCATTGAATCTCTGTGTTTCTTTCTTCTTCTGTGTAACGGAGAACCTCGGGACCTTTTTACCTCTTCATAATGACAATGACAGCCCTCACTCATTAGCCACGGCGGGGCTTACGCGGAGTTAGTGCAGGACACCCGCAAACTGTGTGCTGCCTACTTCCAGCCCCTGACTGGGGAAGGTTAAGTCAAGAGTTAGGTTCGTTTTTGTCTTATTTGTTCATTTAACTGCCTTTGGGAGGAGGGGCACAGGAATGGAGGGACAAAGGATGAACACATGCAGCAGTGGTACTCACTCGACATGGTGTTGAAAATGAACTATGTGACTTGTGGGTGGGGACAGGAGGGAAAAGCTGGGAGAGAGCAAGGGAAGGGGTGATATTACCCCCAAAGAAAAATACGCATTACCTGACTCATAGAACAGTAACCCCTCTGTACATCACCTTCATCATCGCAATAAAAAATTAAAGGGGGAAATGAAAGGTTAAGTCACACCTCGGAGAGGTTGAATCACTGGCTTATGAAAGGAGGCAGCCCTGGTGCACAGCTCCTGGGCCAGCTGTCCAAGCACGGCCCCACAATGCCTGCAGATGAGCCGGGCCCAGAGCCTGGAGGCTCAGCAGAAAAGCAGCGTGAGGAAGAAGAGGCTCAGGAGGGAGGGCTGGCTGATCAGCCAGCTCCCCTGAGCTCCCCAGCCTGTGGGGATCCCCACCCCGGACCGGCTCGTGGGACCCCTGCCCTTAAAGCTCTAGCCCCTGTCCTCCGCACAGCAGAGGCAGGCTGGCATTTTAACAAGACTTTTCTAAATATTCAGGGAAAACAAAAAGTAAATAATGACAGGAAATATAAATGGCAGGCGCCAACTTATTTCCCAGTGTACCAGAGCGCCTCGGCTCCGGCGGTAATTAATCAAGGAGCAAGTGAGTGAGCGAGCCAGTGAGTTAGGGAAAACCCCACACCCTGCCTCAGTTTCCTACACAGCGGAGGTCAGCCAGCCTCTGCTAGACTCCAAGCTAAGAGGCCTCCTGTGCAGGGAGAAGGAAGGGGCAAGGTGAGCTTAGAGGTTGGCCTTTCCTCGTTAGAAATGCCCCGTATACCTTACCCCCACGCCGTGCCACGCACCTCCTCCTCCCCCACAGTTACAGCAGAGCCGGGACACCCAGACCCACGCAGGAGGGGAAGTCAGGGCGAGCTAGGTCGGACCTCAGGGGTTCAGCATGCCGCAATGCATCCTTCATTTCCCCCTCTGCCTTCAGTATGCAGGTGGCAGCCCCCGCCCCAGGAGCCTTCGCTCAGTCCTCTGCCCTGACAGTCCATACCAGGCACTGCCCCAGGAGCCTCGCCTTGTGCCAGCCTGGCAGACCTGCTCCATGCCCAGGCAGGACAACCACTAGCTAGGTGCATTTACACCCATCTGCCTCCCTCTCTCTCCTCTGTCCTCTGTCCCCTCTCCTCTCTCTTCTTTCCTTCCCCCCTCTCTCTCTCTTCCTCCTCCTCCTCTCTTTCTCTCTTCTCTCCTCTCTTTCTCCCTCTCTCCCCACCCCATCTTTTTCCTTGGGGTAAGTTCTGGGCGACTTCCTGGTCTCCCCCGCCTCTGCTGCCATGATCGCCCCCACCTGCCACCCTCCATGAACACCCCTGCTCGGGCCTTTCTCTATCACAAAGACACCGTGTCTTTTATCTCTGCATTCACTATATCCGTCACCAGGCCTAACACAGTGCTGGGTCTTCAACCAGCAACTGTTAATTAGGGCAAAGCAATGAGTAAGCGCAGCACTACGCACACACAGCTTCTCCAGGTCACTGCGGGCGGGGCCCGATCTCAAGCCATCTGCATTTAGCACACTACTGATTTTTTATTTGGGGGGAATATTTGCTTGTTTGTTTGTTTGTTTTGTCAGTTGTGGGGGCTTGAACTCATGGCCCAGGTGCTGTCCCTGAGCTCTTCCGCTCAAGGGCGGCACTCTGCCACTTGAGCCATAGCTTCCCTTCTGTTTTTGCTGGCTGGTTTTTGCTAACCCAAGCTGGCTTCGAATCACAATCTCGGAACTCAGCTTCCTGACTAGCTAGGATCGCAGGCATGAGCCACCGGCATGCCCAGCTCACTCTGTGGTATTTTAACATGAGTATACAGCTTGTACCAATCCAGAGTCGTTAGCATTTCCAGCTCCTTATCATTTCTTTGTGCTCAAAGCCTCTCAGCTACACTCTTGTCTACTTTTGTTTTTGTTTTGTTTTGATATGTTTTTGGTGCTGGAGATTAAAACCAGGGCCTCAAGCATGCTATCTTCTAGTCATTAATGGAATGTGTGCAAATCTGACTCATTTTTTTTTATTCTTTAAAAAAGCTAGATGAAGTCTGGTGCTGGTGGCTCACACCTGCAGTCCTAGCTAGTTGGAAGGGAGCCTGAGAGCTGAGGAACGCGGTTCAAAGCCAGCCTGGGCAGAAAAGGCCCCATGAGACTCTTATCTCCAATTGACTGCTCAAAAAACCTGGAAGTGGCACTGTGGCTCAAAGTGGTAGAGTGCTAGCTTTGAGCACAAAGAAGCTCAGGGCCAGCACCCAGGCTGTGTTCAAGCCCACACCAACCAAAAAACAAAAAACAAAAACAAAAACCTAGATGATGTGCTTTGAATTAAGTCACAATGGAAGACTTGAGAAGCTTTCCTACTGAGGTAAGGCACATGGGCAGCTCAATCAAGGCCAGTCCAGGGACCACAATGGTCTAAGCCCCATGAAAAAAGGCATGTAGCTAAAAAAAAAGGCACGTAGCTAGTTTGTTTGTATCTGTGTCAGTGCGTGGCATTGAACAGGTGTTCAATACACACTTGGTGGAAAAAATGTGGCCATAACTTCCTGAGTACAAGGAACTAAGGCTGAGATGAGACTGAATGGTCGAATGCTGGAGGCGGGAGAGGCGGGGGCAGGCAAGGAGAGAGCACAGATAAAAACGCATACTGGAGGGGTGGAAGGGAGAGCAATGGTTCATGAAGATGCTAAAATTTGGTTCTAGACATTTTTACAGTGACAGCAAGGCATTTAAGGAGAGATGTCCCGCAGGCTGCTGGATTTATGAGATCAAAATTCTGGTACGAGGTCAAAGCTGGCAATGAACCTTTTTGAGTATCTGGGGGGTGGGGGGGAGAAGGAGGAGAGGAAGGAAAAAAAAAGCTGCAACTGAGCTGGTGCAGGATGGGATCTCACAGCATGGAAAATGGCCCCAAGAGGGGCCTTGGAAGATGGCCTCCGGGTCGGGGGTAAAGCCCATGGATGGAGCCTGAGATGCACAGTTGGGGAGGACACTGGGCATGCAGGGAGGAGTCTCCATGCAGTGAGGGTCCTCCTCCAGCTCTCTTGCACTCTGCTTCTCCACAGCCTTCAGCCTTGCCCTCTCTCAGGAACTGTGTGACAATGTCCTGCTGTAACTTGTCTCCTGTTTCACAGGCTTCTCGCCCACTCATCTTTCCTCTTTCATTCCCTGCAATCAGACTCCAAAGTATTCTAGCCCAGCATATAGATAGATGGATGGATGGATGGATGGATGGATGGATGGATGGATGGATGGATGGATGGATGGATGGATGGATGGGTGGGTGGGTGGATGGATGGATGGATGGATGGGTGGATGGGTGGGTGGATGGATGGATGAGTTGATGGGGAGATGGATGGATGGATGGATGGATGGATGGATGGATGGATGGATGGATGGATGGATGGATGGATGGATGGATGGACTGGGAAGAAAAAAAGAAAGATGAGGCCCAGAGAGGAATGTCTCCTCCTGGAAGTCACACAGGTTGGAAATGCGAAGCAGACATCTCCAGTGGCCCTGGGTATCCACCAGGAGGAGGCAGAGATCCCAGAGAGAGAATATGAGCTGCCCCACAGCACAGAGGCCAAACTTTCTATCCACACACTCCTAGAGAGAACATGGACAAGAATGAAACGACCTGCCCGCCAGCCGCCCAGATCAGATCTCCAGACCAGTCTCCATGCCCACAGAGCTCTTCAGAGCAGGAAGGCACAACCTTACAAGACTGGACCACAAAGCAGAGATCCAGGGTTCAAATCCTCACTGCTTCCTTCAGCTCTACACCCCCTTGTGTGATAGTCCCCGAAGGCAGGCTCCTTCAAGGGCCCGGCCCTGTGCTCTGAGATCAGCCAGGGTAAACCTGCTTTCATCCACACCTAAAATCTGGGCCATTCCAAAGAGACAATTACGTGACCTTTCCTCACCCAGCTCCAGAGATGCTGGCTGCTCAGGAACCCCTGGCCCTCCTTGTCCTGAAGCTGCCAATTTCCTCATCAGTATTTTATTTGTCTGTTTTGCTCATTTTTTAAGCTGGTGGCAATTGCTATTTAAATTGTTTTGTAAAGTGTCTTTGCATTTACAATGCCGGCTGTCAGCAGCCCCACAATAGGAAATGAGATTTGGCATCAAAGGCAAAGACGCTACTAAAATACATTTTAATAAATATGTAAATCAATTAATCAATCACCCATCCAGCGAAGGAGCTTCAGGAGCAGAGACAAGAGTTGGAGGAGACATACAGTCGGTCCATCTGTACTGACCACAGCGGGTGTGGGTATGCCGCGGATAAGTAGACATGCCTCTGCTCTTGGACTCCTGGGCCTCCTCTCTTCCCCAACTCTGCCTAAATGGGGCCCCCGTGAGCCACAACAGCCACAGCCAGGAAAGGGCCAAAATAGCTCACGACTAATGACCAAGGAACTAATGCTGTGGCAGGGACTCCAACTTGGTGGTACAGATCTCAGGCAGAGATGACCACGTCTTGTCTACCATGTTATTATTTCCTGGGGAAGTCGGAGATTAGCAAGCACTAATACAAGGTTTATGTCTGCATATTAGACCAGCCTGGAGGATTAGCGTCCAGAAGAGATGACCAGCTGTTTCTCTCTCTCTCTCTCTCTCTCTCTCCCTCCCTTCTTCCCTCCTCCTTCCTATCTCTCTTTCTCTCTTTTCTGAAACCAGACACCAAAAGAAGAGGAGCTTAAGCTGTCTCAGACAGCTGGGGGGTGGGGGGGAGTCAGGATGGACAGGCGCTCTCCCCTCAGAGATGGTCCTGACTAGAAAAGCAAATGAGCCCGCAGGGACAGAATTGAGGCAGAGGCCTACCAGTCCAAAGCAGGAGCCCAAACATGGGTTTCTGCACAGCTCATACCCAGGGTGCTCTGAGATTCACAACTCTGACTCACTTGTGTGTGGCAGAGGGGGAAGACCACATCTTCCCATTACAGCTGCCAGCCCTTTTCTGGCTTCTAGCTATGTTGGCTTGACCTTGAGGGGAAAGGACTGGCCATGTGGTGTCTGAAGACTATGGTAGACCTGCCTGAAAGGTCTCAAAACACCCCCCTCTCTGGCCCCGGGCGGTGGGACAAATGGTATACACCCACAGAGGAAACTCCAGCGTCCAGCCTCCATCTTTCCTCCCTACTCCCTCTTCTTACACCACTCCCCACCCCATTCCCACACTTCCCTGGAAGCTAAATCTTCTGACTAAAGACATGTCTGGATCCCAAATTTCCTCATTTCTAGAACTGATGCCATCCGTCCAGAGGACAGCTAGCTATTCCCATTAAGGCTGAGAGTATGTGCAATGTTCAGCCCAGATGTCCAAGTATGTCTGGGAATGGCAGAGACAAGCCATGTGAAGGCATGGCGTTAGGCTTACCTGTGCATACTGTTCTGTATGTGACAATGTGTGTGCCTCATGCTCTGTGTGTTCCTGTTAGGCTGGTCCAATGGTAAGTCCGTGTAGGGGTTTTCACCCTATAAATAATCATGCTTTGAAATATATCTGTGGCCAACTGGTTGGCCTACATGCCAGGGCTAGGGCTAGAGGAGACTTTTAGCCTGGGATCTTGCTCGCTTTGCTTGTCCTTAGAGAAATCTATTTTACAACAATGTCCAACATAGTTGTGGTCCAGTTATCACCACTCATGTCTGTCACTTCCTGGCACCATTGATGCAGAAGTTCAAAGAAGCCAGGGTAACAGTTCTGAGCCAGGAGCTGTGGGATCACCCAGTCAGGGGCCAGGCTCACTGGCCAGAATGCCTGAGAGACGAGAGCCTTCGAATTTGCACACTGAGTAAGGAATGCACTGCTCACACAATGGGGATGGACATCATCCAATTAGCTGAGACCCAGATAGGATAAAAAGGCAAAGGGAAGATGAAAGATGAATTCTCTCTCCCCCTCTTCTCTTCCTCTCTCTCTCCCCCCTCTCTCTCTGTCTCTGTCTCTGTCTCTCTGTCTCTCTGTCCCCTTCTTCCCCTTCTCTACCTCCCCAGTCTCCACTGCTCTCCCCCCAAAAGCCCTTTTTCTTCTCTGGATGTCTGGATTCTTATACTAACAACAACAACCTCAGAGTTCCACACCTTGAGTCTGTAGAGCCAAATTTCCTAATAATCTCTCTCTCTCTTTCTCTCTTTCTCTCTCTCTCTCTCTCTCTCTCTCTCTCTCTCTCTCTCTCTCTCTCTCTCTCTCTCTCTGTCTCTCACTCACACACACACACACACACACACACACACACACACACACACACACACACACACACACACATCTGGACTAATACAATTGTCATTCGTGTTTGCTGTAGGATTGTTTAAGACGGTGTCTCCCAGCTCCTAGCACATTGCACACAGGAGGACATCCACAGTGTTTATGAGCAAAAGCATGAATGCTGAGGTGGTTTTGTGCATCCTCAGCATCATATCTTCCCAAGGACACTCTAAGTATCCCAATGACAAGAAAACACCCATTGGGTCTTTGGAGCCTCTCCACCCCCATACCCAACTTCCACACCCAGCTCAAGCTGGCAGGACTCTCAGAAGGCCAAACTGGTCAGACCAGGTGACTGCCTCCCTGTCCACCTAAGGGGTCACTGCAGCCCCAAATAGACCATCCTCCCAGCTCCCTGTGACTCCATCATCACCCCCGCCTGCAGGGTGACACCATTTCTGGGGAGATTTCTGAATCACCAACTTTATTAAGATTGATTTGGTTGGCCCGCCACTCTGACAGGTCCAAAAGCAAACACGGCAGGGCCATGGGGGAGATTTGGTCATAATTACCATCTTTAATTACTGCTAAAACATCAATTGCTCTTGTTCAATTAGCAGTGCGGTTTCAGGCATGGCAAACTTTGCAACACAAAATAAGCTGAAAATTGATTTCTGAACACTTAATGCAGATCTGAAATTGCTAACCTGATAAGGTTGTCATAGAAGAGCCAACGTGGGCAAGGAGGAACTTTGCAGAGCTGTAATTGCCTCGGTAGGAAGATTAATAACTTGTATACTTACATCTTGTTCATCAAGTAGGAGGCACTGTGGGGGAGCCAGGAGTGGTGGGTGGGTGCGAGGCACAGCGGCAGAGGGAGGGTGTTAACAAGGACACTGGCAATTAGGCAGCAGAGAGCAGCAGCCTGCACCCAATGGTCCATGAACGAGGACATGGCCCTCGGAGATGGCTTGCAGGAGGGGCTGGCTGCTGGGCCAGCTGCCAGGGAGAGCCAACCCGTGCACAGCAGCCAGGTACTGTCTCCAGCAGGTGGAGAGAAAATGTCCAGGTCTTAGCCACCTCCACTTCCTCTCCAAAGCCTCAAGGACCCTCAAGGTCAAACTTATTTCCAAATTCGCTTGGCCGCTGGGAGCACATTCTCCGTGCAGGCCTCCGGGGAAGGAAAGGGTGGAATGTGATGGATGCCGAGAGCAGGGAGCCCCGGCCGGACCACAGCACTCCAGGACGCCTCCACCATGACACCTGCCGTCTTCCTGCTCCGGGGTGAAGTGGATTGCTGAGTGCACATCAAGGAACAGTGGACAGGAAAGTATTGCATCAGCTGCCAAATGCTCCATGGAGTACAGAACTGTGAACGCTACCATTGTCGGTGCCATTGACGCTACCATTGACGGAGGACACAGGTCAGAAGTCTGAATGCTTTAGAAAAGTTTCTGAAAGTCCTGTCATTTATGTGAAGGGAAATGAAAATAGTTTTCAGGTTATAAAGCTAATATCAACAAGCATTGACGGTGTGCCAGAGACATGGTGGGCAAAGGACAGGATGGTAGATGATAGAGAAGGACAGACAGACAGACAGAGATAGGCAAGCAGGCAGACAGACAAACAGATAGATAGACAGACATAGGCAGGGATAATAACAGAAATAAAAGATAGATGAATAGAAAAATAAGGAAGATAGATAGATAGATAGATAGATAGATAGATAGATAGATAGATAGATAGATAGATAGATAGATAGATAGATAGATAGATAGATAGATAGATAGATAGATAGATAGATAGATAGATAGATGAAAATAGAAAAAAATAAAAAGTTGCTAGATATGCTGTATCAATAGAAAGAGAGAGAGAGAGACAAACAGGCGGACAGGCAGACAGACTGAAAGACAGACAGACAGAGATAATGATAGAGATAAAGGATAGATGAATAGAAAAATAAGAAGATGATAGGTAAATAATATAAATGAAAGAGAAAATAAGAAAGTTAATAGAGATGATAGCATATAGACAGACAGACAGACAGACAGACAGACAGACAGACAGACAGAGGATATGTAGGAATGGAATAGTTGAATAGAGAGAAGGATAGATGATAGATAATATAGATAGATAACTAGATAAGATAGATGATAGCTAGCTAGCTAGACAGATATAGATAGATAGATAGATAGATAGATAGATAGATAGATAGATAGATAGATAGATAGATAGCATTTAATTCTTTCAGCACAAAAGAGTCTGTGCTATTTTCCTTATCTTTTGGCAGATGAGGAAAACCGCTGTGGGTAGGTTAGTCACACATGAAGTAACAAGCTAGCATTCAAATTCAGAAGTCTTTGAGGTAAAAGACAATTCTTGCCTCCCCTCTCCCCGCTCCTCCGCCCCCCTGCTCTCTGCTCTCTGTCTCAGAAACATTCTTCAGCCCTCCTTGGTGTCCATCCCTGACTGGGAATTAGAAACATTCTCACCCTGTAGAAATAAAGACTACTCTGTCATACACACGACTACCGAATCACCTGAGCTATGTGTCCAGAGCTCAGACCATTTGCTTTCAGAAGACAAACCGGCTAATGCCAGGCTTAATTGGAGCCAGGGCATAACCAGGCCCCTTTGTTGTGATTTCTCCTTGTTTTCTCCTCCTGTATACCCATGGCCCTGTAGATCCAAAATTTAACTCAATTCAACAGAAGTTTATTTAGAGAGGAGAGTAAGGCTTTTCAAACACTCACTTTCCAGCCAAGGGATAAAAAAAGAGGATGATGGCAAACAATTCTATGGAAGGAGAAAAACATCAATAAATCAATGGAAAGTTGGGCAAAAGATGCAGACATTCGCTCTTAAAAGTCTAGAAAAGATGATTGACCTGACCCACAATAAAAGAAATGTTATCATTACATATGATCCCAACTTTTCACCCACCAATTGCCAAAGATCCAAAAGTTCAATGCCCCTGTGTAAAAGAATGGAGACCCAAGTTTTCTTCTGCCTGCTCACAGCACCAATTTCTACAGGCTTGTTATTTACTAGCTGGATGCTTGACCCTCGGCATGTTTCTTCCTCTAAGTCTCCACAACACTATCTCTCTTAGGATTATTTTCAGAATTAAAAGCAACAGCATGAGCCGGGCACTGGTGGCTCATGCTTGTCATCCTAGCTACTCAGGAGGCTGAGAGCTGAGGAGTGTGGTTGGAAGCCAGCCCAGGCAGGAAAGGTCATGAGACTCTTGTCTCCAATTAACCACCTAAAAACCAGAAGTGGAGCTGTGGCTCCAAGCGGTAGAACACTAGCTTTGAGCAAAAAGAGCTCAGGGACAGTGCCCGGGCCATGAGTTCAAGCCCTATGACCAATTAAAAATAAAAATTTTAAAAGCAAATGGCATGTACAAGGGGTAAATATTGCTGTCCCTGAGCCAGGTGCCCATGGTGGCTCATGCCTACAATCCTAGCTACTCAGGAGGCTGAGATCTGAGGATCGAGGTTTCAAGCCAGCCTGGGCAGGGAAGGTGTGAAACTCTTCTCTCCAATAAACCACCAGAAAACCGGAAGTTGCACTATGGCTCCAGTGGTAGAGCACTAGCCTTGAGCTGAAGAGCTGAGAGACAGTGCTCAGGCCCAGAGTTTAAGCCCCATGACCAACAAATATATATATATATATATATATATATATATATATATATATATATATATATATATAAATATATATATATTTATTTATTTATTTATTTATTTATAGTTGTCCCTTTCAACAGGGCCAAGCCATTATAGTTTTTTTCTCTCTCTTTTTGGTGATACTAGGGTTTGAAGTCAGGGCTCTGCACTTGGTAGATTCTTCTGGTTATTTTTGAGATAGGATCTCACTCTTTGCCCTAGGTAGCCTGGACATTAATCCTCCTACTTCTACTTGCTGCCCTCATTGGGGTGACGGGTGTGTACTGACATGTCCAGCTTTATCTGTTGAGCCAAGTTCTAATACACTTTCTTTTTTCGCCAGGGCTAGCCTCTAACTGCAATCCTCTCCATCTCAGCCTTCAAGGTGGCTAGGATCACAGGTGTGAACTGCGAGTTGGTGAATATCTTATTAAATTACTGACTTTTTCTTGTCATACTCATTTTCTTTGAAAATCAACCCATTGATTGATGACAGTCCTTTTCTAGGCTTTGGATTTTAAGTGTCTCCCAAAGATCTGTGCATTAGAAGTTCAATCTCAGCCGGAGGCATTGTTGGGAGCTGGTAGAGTCTTTAGCAGGTGAGGCTAGTGGGAAGAAGTTAAGTCATGGGGGAATGCCCTTTCAGGGCAACATTGGGAAAGCTGCCCTTTCCTCCCTTCCCAGATGCCATGAGCCAAACAAAATTTCCCACCATGCACTTCCACCCTGATGTCCTGCCTTGCTACCAGCCCAAAGCAAGGGGACCAAACAGCTGTGGATGGAAACCCCTAAAGCTAGGAGCTTTCCCCTGAATTTATCTAGTTCAGATATTTGTTAGAGGAACAGAAAGCTAACCAACACCTCCTTAAATGTCAGTTCCAGGTTGTCAACTGAGGCCCTGGCAGCTTTGCTTACTGGTGTGCTGTTCTGCTACTTGAGCCTCTAACCCAGCTTCTTGACAATTAACAATGGATATTCATGGATTCTTCTGTCTGGCTGATTTGCCACAGAAATCCTCCAGACCTCAGTCTCCTGAACAGTTGAGATTACAGGCGTGAGCTACCAGGTACCCAGCTGACATCACTTTTAGGTTAGAAACAGGTCACATTTTTTTTCTCCCATTTTTCCCTATGAGTTGGTTTTTATAGTTACTATCTTTATCCACGGGAAAAATGTATTATTCATTTACGATGTAAGATACATTATCTAAATGTACGTCTTCTTTCCCCTGCCCTCATCATACCCCCAAGAGCTATCCAATTTTTCCCAGCATCTTTTAAGTGTAATAAAATGGATAGTTTTGTATTACCCTCAGAGCTGGCATCAGATTTCCTCTTAGGGGAGATGTCGTTTGGGGGAAGATTATCTTGATAAATGTGGAATGCAAGGTGAACCTCCTGAGGGCCTGACAGGGGTCCCCAACGTGGGGAAGAAGAGGAGAGTCAGATGCCTCTCCATGTGAGAAGCAGGGGAAAATTGGTTGTTATTCACAGGAACAGGAGTGTGAGAGTGAAGGAAAATCAAGCGGAGAGGAAAGGGAACATATCAGCCAGAAGAGTGGCAAGAAGTTGGGATGCGCTGGGAGAGGGGCACTGACTCTAGAGATACAGTACCAATCATATGTAAAATGAAGCTTGTTGCGAAAACTCAACCTCTTTAACCAGAGATAGTGGCTGGGGCCTGTAACCCAGCTACTCTGAAGGCAGAGATTGGGAGGATAGAAGTCCAAGGCCAAAAAACAAAAGTCAGTAAAACCTCTGTCCCCATCAACAAAGCTGGATATGGTCGTTCATACATATCACCCCAGCTATCGAGAAAAGAGTAAATAGGAGAATCACAATCTAGAACAGCCTGGGCAAAAATATGAAACTCTATCCCCAAAATAACAAAAGCAGAATAGGCTGGAAGCATGGCTCAAATGGTGAGGTACCAGCCTGGCAAACATTGAGTCTTTGTTTGAAAGCCAGAACCACCAAAAATGAACATTAAAGGAAAACCAACAACAACTAAACCTCTTTGTATTCCAGGAATATAAACCCTCCCGCCTCTGTTGTAATCTTGCTCAAAACAATGTTGGTGGATTTTCTTTAGCAACTAGAATATGTTCACAGATTGACAAACTCTAAATTTTGAGAACAGAAGCCACAAAAAGCAATATTTAAAAGAAAGGCAAAGAGAAAGGACACAACTCCATCGTCTATTGAAATTAGTACAAACAGTGCCAATTGTTTGAGTCAGGACAGGTTAGATATTGCTGCAGAAACAAAAGTCTCCAAGTGCGGGCCTTTAAAACACGTGTCCAGGCTGGTCTCCTCAGTCCCTGCTCTTTCCCTCCCTCTGGATCCAGGCTGGTCCCACTCCCACCCCCAGACCTGGAGCAATAAGGTTGTCAGGGCAGGAAAGGGGACATGGTGAGTTACACAGAGGCCCAGAAGCTTTCTTGCAGGAGTGACAGGTGTCCACCTGCTGTGCTCACATTTCACTGACCAGGTCAAGCCACATAGCCACGTTCAACTCTGAGCCAACCGGGAAATGCAATCCTACCATTTTCTTGAAAGACAGAACCTGACTACACATGGGAAGTCCTAGGGACTACCACAGGAACTTTCTAGAATAGGAAACTGGAATGTTGATGTCAGTACTGACAAATAAGCCAACAGAATAGAGAAAATCCAGTGGACATTCTGTCTGTCTGTCTGTGTACACTTATGTGCACGCACGCATGTGTGTGTGTGTGTGTGTGTGTGTGTGTGTGTGTGTGTGTGTGTATCAGATATATGATATAGATGATGCCCTAAAGCACTGAGGAAAGGTCATCTTGTTCAGCTGGTGATTTTGAGAAGTCTGACTTACCATATAAATTTTTTTTAAAAATTATATCTCCTTTGCTCTATATAAAAGCTTGAACTAACCCAAAAGATTAAGGCCTGAAATGTGACATGTAAAAGCTATAAAAATTAATACAGGAAATACAAGAAGTAGATCTCTGGGACTTTGGTATGGGAAGATTTCTTTAATAAGACCCCCAAAGACACAAGCTATAAGGCAAAAAAAAAGAGAAAGAAGTGGCATACTTGACTAGAATAAAATAGAGGAATTCTGCTCACACAGGGAAACCACCACAAAGTCAACAGGCAAGTGAGCAAGTAGTAAAAAAACACACACAAACAACAAGTAAAACAAAGAAGTTGTGTTGAAGTTGAGCACATTGGCTCACAAATATAACCCTGATATTCCAGAGGTAAAGATTGTGAGGATCACAGTTCAAGATCAGTCCAGACAAAGAGTCCGTGAGACCCCTCCCCATCTCAAACATGTGAATATAGCCATAATATATTGGGAATTCCTTTAACTCAAGAAGCAAGACATAACTAGGGAAGAACAAAAAATATGCCAAGTAATTCCCATAAGATGAAATCAAAGAAAGTTCTTCTCCACAGCAGGTACACGAAGAGACAAACTATCTCAAGCAATGAGAGTAATGCAAACAACAGTGAAAGATGCCTCAAAACCCATCTTCCCGGCCACCACTAGAAAGTTAGATGGCACCAAGTATTGGAAAAGATTCCAGAAGGCAAGTAGAGAAAATCACTGACAGAGCTGACCTCTTGGTGAGGATGGGTAGGGCTGAGCAGACGCTCTGCTAATAAGCACAGATAAACTCCCGCTAAGTCCAAGGAGGAGACATCCTAGTAATGGTTCTTCACAGTGAGGAATCAAGGCAGCCTGATGTCTGTCAACAGGGTAATCAAAAGCAGTCTTTGCTTAGAATAAAATACAGCAGCCAGCGGTAATGAAATAGATATATTTAGCAGCATGAATTAAGACCACGGAGTTGAGTGGAAAGAAAAGTGAGAAACAGATCAGAAAATACACAAACATCTATACACACACACACACACACACACACACACACACACACACACACACACACACACACACACACACACACACACACACACACACACACACACACACATATATATTTACAGAGAGAGAAAGAGATCTATTTTGCAGATCTTGAAGTTCCAGAAGAGTAAGAAGTAACTTTTTGGTGTTTATAAGCTGCCCAGCCTATCATACTCTGGTAAGTGTCAGAACCAGTTAAGACACCATGGAACTAGGCATCGGCTGTAACCAAACCTGGAGCTCCTCTATCTCATCACCATATCCATTCCGATGTCAATCCCTGGATCTATAAGGGGAAACCAGGCCCTCTAAGGCACCTGAGAACAGGGAGGCTAGCCTCTCCATAACCTATCTTGTCCCCCTCGTCTGCCCTCGGGGGACAGGGACAATGAGTCCTCCTGATGGTGGTGCCTCACTCTCGGGCAGCAGGTGCACAGGGCCTGTTTAGAAGGACTGCAGCCTTCCCTAGTGATCTGGGCAGCTGGCTTCAGGTTAAGTGGCCAGCAAATATTTGTCCCATTAACCCCCCTTCCTCCCTCCTGGGCCCTCATCACCCCCAGACACTGGTTGAGAATTTTCCAGACACTAGCCTGGACACAGAGAAGACGGGCACCTAAAGGCCCTTTCATATGGAGTTCCAGCAAACAAAAGAAACATGTTTTCTTGCGCTTGAGACCCTAGGGAAGGAGCCCCTGGGCCTAGGGTGAGGGTGGGTCTGTCTAACCTCTGTCCTGCAGTCCCCGAGGACCACCAGGGTCCCCAGACTGAAGGATTGCAGAGCCCCACTTTCCCTGAGCCCCATTCCCAACCTCAGACTGACCTCTCCCGGCCAGACCCCGCCAAGCAGTTCAGAAAAGAAGGGGCGAGGTATCATATGCTGATTGTTTTCCTGTGGCCTTTCTCCGAAGAGAAGGAAGAGCAGGGACAAAGAGAGAAATAAGGAGCCCGTGGTCTGCCCACCCTCCAGTCCCACCCCCACCCCCACCCCCCAGACTCCAGCTGTTTGCCTCAAATCACAAAGCCTTTTCCATCACAACCCAGAGGAGGCAGGGGGGGAAAAATAAAATAAAATAAAAAGGAATGCAGAGGGAAAGGAAGACGCAGCCACAAATTTCAAAAGAAGGGCTAATTTGTGCAGCGCCGGACAGCTGCATTTGCATAATGAAATGTGCAGAGGATGTTTGGCTCATGTATTTTTTAGAAGGTTTAACTTTAATTTTATTTAGCCTAAGAAGGGCACGTCACTCAAACTCCGCTGGTCATTTATAAAAATATTTCAATTGTGTTTCCAAGGAGCTGTCTTTCTGGCCTAAGTGGCTGGTGCCGGAGGTTGTGAATGCTAATGTAGAGGTCGGGAGATCGATAAGGGAGGGAGAAAATGAGAGAGGAGAATGGGAGGGGCAGAGACACCAAGGAAGAGGCACGGAGAAGAAAGGACAAGCAAGAAGACAAAGCAGACAGACAGAGAAAGAGACGGG
Organism: Dipodomys merriami; assembly: GCF_024711535.1. Taxonomy (NCBI): domain Eukaryota; kingdom Metazoa; phylum Chordata; class Mammalia; order Rodentia; family Heteromyidae; genus Dipodomys; species Dipodomys merriami. The sequence continues at coordinate 18,497,392 of NW_027204381.1, forward strand.
ATTGAGCTCTGGAAAGAGGCTCCAGGACTTGAAAGAAGCAGGCCGATGTAAACGCTCCCCTCCCCCACTTCCCTCAGAAGTGGAGACAAGGGCTCCCGGAGGGCCACACCCCACTCATACAGGTAGACCAGTTGTCCCAGCTCAAGGTATTTGGGCTTTGTTTTCAGTGTTGTTTCTTTAGTCTCTGATAAATACAGTTTCCTAAAAGGACATTCAACCACCCAAGCTGCTTTCCTTCCATCTCCAGGGTCTTGTGCAAAAAACTGCTTCTTCCCTTCTGTCATTCTGAAGTGAAGAGGTTCGATCGCACTGGAGATGAGGGAGAAGGGCCCGAGCTGACTGCACCCTTCACTCCCCCTGCCACTGGAGAAGAGGCAGGTCCAGCCAACCACTCTCTCCTCTACTAGCCTCCAAACACCTGGCATGACACAAGAGTCTTCTACCCAGGCCAAATGGAGTCCTCCCTCCCCAGGCAATGCTATCCCCAAACCACTTATGCATCCTTGTTCAGTTCCCTCTGAACCGTGGTCCAATCTGAGTGTCCAGCCCCTTTCTTCCATCTGTACACTCCACCCAGGGGATCAGGGATGGTGCATCCATAGGAGCTCAGAAGGTTCCGGGCTTGCAGATCACGATGCCAGAACCCCTCTGTAGAACTGAGGGGCACACTGGACCCTCCCCACAGGAAGCATCCCAACCCCTACTGCAAAATGGAAAAATCCCCCCCCCATCCTAGGGGGAAGCTGGGCTGGTAGCCCAACTCCCAGATGAGGGGTAGCCTGGGCCACAGAGGATTAGGAGTTGGGCCAGTCTGCATTCAAATGTGCTTGCACTAATCTCTTAAGCAAGTGATTTAACCTCCTCCAGATCCTCAGTTTCTTCAACTGTAAAGCAAGAAAAAAAGTACCGGGAGGTGGTGATGTCCTGCGTCCTAATGAGATGGCACAGGACAGAAGGGTGGAGCGGCCCCGTCCCCCTCACCTAGGGAGACACTAAAGGCAAAGCACCTGTCTGCACACCCTAGAGGAGCGGAGCCGGGATGAGGAGGCAGGGCCAGAAGAATGCTTTGCTCTGTAACCACCCCTGGTGTTTACTATTAACCAAAGTGCTTTGAGAAAGACTGCAGATCAGAGACCGCTGACAGCCCACGGGGAAGAAACAATCTAATGCCGTGCTTTCCTTTGGAAGATAAGAAGACTGAAACCCACGCAGAAACGGGGCAGAGCCCCAGGTCCCACAGCGTGTCCCTGCGGAGCCCAGACTGGAACCCACCTCCAGGTGTCTGGCTTTTCTGCTCACAATACCACCAGCTTGGGGGGGGGGGAAGGGGGGGGATGAAAGATGCCAGCCCCCACCGAGCCTCAGCCCCTGGTCAGGAGAGGGACCCCGGGGCTGGCTTCCCGCCCACCGCTCCTGATGCCCAGATGGAGGGGCAGCTGAGACCAGACAGAGGGTGGGAGAAGAGCCAGGGGAGAGGGCTGGCGCTGGCCACCACAGCCCCCTGGGAGACGCCTGCATATGGCCAGCCAGGCTTGGCAGCCCTCACACACTAATCCTGCTGTCAGCCAGGCCGGGTGCCGGATTAGGAAATGTCACGTTTCAAAGGAAATTATTTCCATTTTCTCCCCAGGAAGGGAAAAGGCAGAAAGACAAGCAAACTCCCAGGGTCGTGTACTGGGAGACAGGCCAGCACACGGGCCTGAGACAGGCGGCTCGCCTCCCGCTCCAGCCCCTCTGCAGACGCCCAGAAGTGACAGCAGTCGCCCGGTGGAGTTCATTCGGGCCAAGGACAAATGGATTTCACAGTTTATCAAGGGAGGATGGGGGGTGTGTCACGGCTCGTCAGCTGTGACCCACCTTTGATCTCCCTGCCCTCCTCACCCAATCAAAGCCACAACTTCCACCCCACCTCCCTCCCCACCCCGGCGGCTCCTGGACCCACCCCCCTGGGATCCACAAGGCTGAGAGAGAAATCGCCCTTGGCCTTTTGTGTGGATACTAGCCTGCCCTGGGTCCAGCCATGAGACCCTGCCGGCTGCCTAGGTAGAGTTCCACGGAGCAGGCAGGACAGAGCGCCTCGAGACAGAAGGAGTTTAATACCTTTCCCCCTCCCCGGATTTCTCTCCCTGATAGGACTTTTCCGCTTCTTTTCCTTCCCAACCTCGTCTGAGACAATAATAAACACTTCTCATTTTCACCGCCACTGGAAATCGTAGGCTCCTTAATTACAAAAGTAATGTTGCAATATTAGCAATTAATTAATTCTAATCTGGTCTGGAAGAGAGGTCGGGCATACAAGCACTCCCTTATGTCTTGGCAGCCTGGGAGAAGGGGGGGGGCAGTGGAACAGATATTGTGATTGAAATATATTTGTATAGAGTTATTAGATACTATCTGCAATCAATCCATTACCATAAACTTAAGCTTCTACGCTCTTTCATATGAAATGAATTTTCATATCACATTTCCCAATAAGCATTGCTTCGAGTCAACCCTTATTTATCTAATAACACCATGCAAATATTTTATTACATTTCAATGAAATGTGTAGAAAAGTGTTACCTTGTGCCAGCCGGCTCTGGGGTTGGGAGGTAGAGTGATGTCCTTCTGCATCTCAAATCTGAAGGATTCCAACCCTCCAGGGACCAATGGAGGGAGCCCCCCTCAACTCCAATAGCTCCCTGTCCTAAGATCGGGGGTGGCCATCTGTGCGGTACAGTGGCTCAGAGCCCCACTCAGCACAATGGTGAATGGCCTAGAGTCGCCATGTTGAAATGCTTCGTAATTTCTGAACGAGCGACCATGCATTTTTCTCTCTTTGCACTGGGAGATCGCACAGCTGGCCTGCCTGGAACATTCCTCCCATCCATTCAACAAGCGGTGGTTTTGGCACCTGTCTGACCTGCTACATACTCTGGGGTACTCATTTACAAGCGGCTAGCCAAACATCTTTGGGGCAGAAGAGGCCCTTCCTGATCTTGCCCTTTCTGTCTGTCCGGCTGCACTTCCTGACACAGGCTCTCCCGGGGAGTCCACCGTGCTGCTAATGAGTTGCCAGAGGCTCGTGCCCACAGCTGCACGGCCAGCACACTGCAGACCGCACGCTTCAGCCCTGACTCTAGACACCACGGTGGGGTTTGCTTCCTGCCATCATACAGGCAGGGAGATAGCCACCCGGCCATGTGGACTGCTGGGCCTGGCGAAGCACTGTCAGCCTGTCTGCGGGTCTAGCCTCTCCCTACCTCATAGTCACCTGTGGCTGACCCATGCTGGCCAGCAGCCTTAGGGGTGAGCCTGTCTACACCGTTTACAGCACTTATAACCAAGTCCTGAAAGGACTGACCTCTTAGGGGACACAACTCCCAAATGACCTCTTGGCTCCTTTTGTTTGCTTGCTTGCTTGCTTGCTTGCTTTCACAGTCCTGCCAGCTAAGAAACACAGTGCCAGAGACTGGGATGTCATTTTGCACACACCCTTCCTCCTTCCAGTCTCTGGGTTAGCATCTTACTGCCATCAAAGTGGGCAAATATCTCAGTGACCACTATCAGGTCTATGGAGTATTTGGTGGAGGGTTAACACGTTCTGATCCCAAGCAATGCGTACATCAGGTCAAACAGATCCTCACCAGCCTGTCCTCTGCCCTCTCCCACATTTCCATCACCGTGTTTAGACAGGCATTCCCCTTACAGCCCCAAATAATCCTGCTTCCTCTCCTCATCAACAAAAACTTCAACCCCTTGTGTCAGAGGCAAGGAAGTCCTCCTCATCCAACAGCACAGGAAGTGAGTGGGACTGACGGATGGCTGGAGGAGGAAGTAGGCACCAGCTGACAGCTGGACGTGGCTCCTGAGGCAGCTGGGGTGGGAAAGCCCCACCCCAGCAATTCCCTGCACCCAACCAGCTTACAGACAGAGTTTCCTAAAGCCAAGCTTCCTTCTTTCCTGTCCCTCGTCCTGCTGAGCTCCTCCTGACTTCTCTCCCACCTACAGGTTTTCCCACATTTAATCCACACCAGGACTCCTGGCACAGTGTGCATGTCACAGCCCTCCCAGAGGATCCCAAAACACAACCTGTAGGGAATCACCCACTGGTAGGCCTGGCTGGTATTCAAGCTTCCTCTATGTGTGTGTGAGAGAGAGGAGGAGGAGGAAGGAAAGGACGGAGGGAGAGAGGGAGGGAGAGAGAAGGAGAGAGAGAGAGACTAATTTAATCCTAGATCCTCTGGGGGCAATGCTGACACCTGTTTCTCAACACTCCCATCCAGACACATTCATGGGTTTTCCAGGCCCCATCCAGGAGATGGACAGACCGACAGAAAGTCTGCCTGACCAACCATCTGTGTGCACAGCCCTCCACCAGCACCATGGGAGGACGTGGGCTCCTCCCCCTCTGCCCTCCTTCCCCATCATTCACGGTGACAGGTTGACAGAAGGACCCCCACCACATAAAATTGCCTCTGGGCACAAGAACAAAACATAAAACATTTAGTGAAAAATCATCCAAGAACAGTTGGCACCACAAGTAAACTGCTTTAAACACTCAACGATAAGCAACCAATTTAAAACTCTGGCACGACTGGATCCCATCACGGGCCTGGCCAGCTCTGCTGTTCCCCCCCCCCTCGACCCTGCTGACCTCCAGCCTCCTCTCCTCGGGCCTCCACTTCCCATCTTCCCCTGAAACTGAGCAGATCTCTCATCCTGCACAGGCCATCTTAACATGAGACCACACACTAAAGACAGAACACCCTAACCTTTAATCCATTTCTCACGGAACTCCTGCTGCTCACATCCTAGTCAACTCATCGTTTGACTTGCGTGGATTTACAAAGCTTGGTCATAATTCCTACTCTGTGCCAGAGTGCTTTCCGCTTTGCATTCCCTTGGCCCACACAACCACCCACATGGTGGGTCTGTAGCCTCATTCTTGCAGTGTAGAGAGGGCCCAGAACCAACTGCCGAGGCCACAGAGCTGGTAAGTGGCAAGACTGATCCAGTTACCCAAAGCTTGATAGAAACAGAATGCTTGGCTTTTTCTGCGACCCTTCTGCTGTACACAACCACCTCGCAGCGTTGGACAGATACAGTCCAAGAAGAGACCAGCAGAGGGGAAGGGATCTGGCAGCCTGTTAGGTTCAGAAGTGGAGCTAGATCTCGCACTCAGGTCATGCATTGCTTCCAGGAACACATCTTTGGTCTTTTCCCACACTGAAGACCTGGGTCTGGGCACAAGCTGAGTCCAGGCTGAGCGTCTCCCGGGAGCTTATTGCAGCCACTGCCCTCTGTGCTGCTAACGCGGCATCCCCAGCCCCATGCAGCAGCTATCCCGGGGGAAACTGCCTCCGTTCTGTGTGGGACCCCAGCCGCGCTAATGTTGAGGCTCGATGCTCACCCAAGCCTTTAACATGCTAAGGAGACTTTCCTCACCATGGTAAACTATGCAGCACGCCCCACCGTCCTCACCTCCTCTAATCCTGACACTATTACAAGGTGGGCATTCATGTCCTCTTTTGACAAATGAAGAAAAAACAAGGGCTTGGGAAGGTTAAGTGAATTGCCATGAGTCATTAGTAGCTGAAACAAAATGGCAGAAACGTAACTTGGATCCAAGTTCTTTGACCCAGAGTTCAGGACTACCTCCATACCCATTGGGGTGGCCAAACAAGTCTTAGTAATTGTGGTGATGGCTTCATGCTCATGATCGAGCCTGGGAGCATCTCCTTTATCATAGATAACCTATGTATTATGGTCTGTATTGTGGGTCCTTTGATGCATGGACTCTCTGACTGTCTTCTGTGCTCTTCCACTAAACACTCATTGAATACCTGCTATGTACAAGGCTCTAGGTGCAGTGGGGGGAACACAGATGAGGAGCATGCACAGCCCCCCAGTTGAGAAGGAGCTTCACCATAGGGAAGCAAGAGACAGACACTGTGATGCTGCGATGCCACACTGTCCCACTGGGCTGGCTTCAGAGAATGACTGGCTTCCAGAGAAAGGATGTCTCTACGATGGTTACCTAAGTTATGAAAGTTTTACTGGGCCAAGAGGGAAAAGCAGGGCACTCCAGGTACAGGGACAGCATGGCATGCCTGTGACAATAAACATTCCATCCTGTATGTATGCCTAGGATAAACCATGAGAGATGATCGCTGGGGAAGCAACAGAGGCAGGTGGTGGGGGGGGCTTGAGGGGAAGGGGGTTTACATAGAGGGCTGAATATGGTGTGGCCTTTCTAGAGATAAGAGATTGGAGGGGGCAGAACTGGAAATAGGGAGATACGTTTGGGAGTCAAAGTAGCAATCCAGTGTGGTCGTCTGCTTTCCACCACTATAACAAATGACTGAGCTAATTGGCTTACAAAGAGAAAAGGTTTATTTTGGCTCACCGTTTTAGAGGTTTCCGTCCGCGAGCCTATGGGGAGACGGCATGTCATGGAAGGAGTGTATGGGGGACAGGTCTTTAGCACAAGGACTTTGGGAGAACGCTTGGGATCCAAACTACAGCATCCACAAAGCAGTAGGACAGGAATGGAGAGCAGGGAGGCATGGAACGAACACTACAGAGAGAGATCTGGCAGGACTGGGTGGTTTTAAAAGATGAAAAATTAAACAGGAGTCAAATGCGACTCTTGGCTTGGGCAGCCAAGAAGAAGGTGTCCACAGCCTGGCAAGCAGCAGGCACTCAGTACATATGTGTCAAATGAATGGATTTGCCAAGAGAAGGAACGCAGGCAGGGGAGCAGGTTTGCTGGGATGGAGGAGGATGAGTTACGTTTTGGAGATAGTCAGCCAACTAATCCGGGTAGAGGCAAGAAGCCAGGGTCATCCGCTGATGCATCTGAATTAAAGAGATGGGGTTGGAAGCGAACACCCAGGGAGAAATTGTCAAGTAAACATGAAGGAGGTAGAGAACTGAATGCTGAGAACTATCATGAATTTAAGGAAAGGGAGAGGAAAAGGAGAAATAAAAAAAAAAGGAGACCTTTGGATTTTGGATTGATTCTGAGTGTAGAGCTTTTCCAGGTCATAAGACAAAAGGCATGGAAGTACCTAAGGACACAAAAATGGCAGTGATGGTTACTTGTACATGTTAACTTGATTGGGCCATGGGTTCCCAGACATTTGATCAGACAATATTCTAGGCATTCCTGGGAGAGCATTACTGTATGGGATTCATAGCTGGATCGGTAGATTAATGTGGGAGAGCCCCATCAAACCACCTGAATGCCTGAATAGAGCTAACAGCTCAATGCACACCTTATGAGCACAAGAAAACACCTTTGATTCCTTCAAGCTGGGGTTCTTTCTTGCCTTGGACTTAAACTTGAAATGTTACCTCTTCTTGGGTCTTGCACCTATCATCTTTCAGAACTAGAGTTTACACCATCAGCTCTCCTAGATCTCCAGCTTTAGCAACATAGATTGTGGAACTGAACATACACAATCACGTGAGCCAATTCTTTATGATATACATGCGAGTAATATTTCTATTTCACACACACATTATTTGCTGGGTTTTATGGTGAAACTTGACTCCGATATTGGATAAATAATAGAGGCAATTTAAACTATATGTGAAAGGAAGTTGGGGCAAGAAAGGCAAAGAAATCAAGAGAGACTATGGGAGAGAGCAAAACACTCTATGAACATAGTTGCCAGGAAGCTACGTGTAGAATTTCAGCAGGGAGCAGTTGTGGGCAATAAGACCCTGATGTCATTGTATCTGCCTAACGTGGAGCAAAACAGCGAGCAATATGCACAAGAGAGACGAGAGGACAGACTGGCCAGGATTCTGGACGAGTCATCCATGTGCACAGTGAAGTTCCCAGGACCTTGGCATATGGACGAAGAAAACAGCAGATGCCATGTGTTCAGCGAATGAGGGAGAGTGACAGAGAGGCCACTGGGTGACCACAGTGAGGAAGGAAAGAGCACGCGAATGCCAGGCCCCGCCAGCCTACCAAGAGAGCCCCTTCTGTGAGGGCCCAGACCTGGCTTTGGAATGTGAACAAAATGCCAACTCCATCTCCCAGCCCTAGGCATGTGACTGAAAAAGAGCATCTTCCAAGGAAAGTCACTTTCCAATTCGTGACAGGGGGGTGGGGAGGCTTTCAGAAAGAAGGGGGTGGGGATAAGAGGGTTTGTGAAATGTGAGATGGGGTCACCTGGAGCATTAGTAATGGAGAGAAAGGAAAGATGATGGTACAATGTCACACGTCCCACAGATCCCACGGCATCCACTTCTCCACAGACATGCAGGAAAACTAAACTTCCCAGCCATCCTTGCAGCAGCGCCCCAGTGGGGGGATCCGGGCCAATGCACATGAGTAGAGGTGGTCTGTGCCGCCTCCTAGCTTGGCTGTAAGCCCCCCACAAATTCATACTCGCTCTTCTACATTTACAGATCACACGCAAGCACGCTCAGCATCACGCCTGGAAGAAGAGATTCCCAGAAGAGCCACCAGGGCCTACATCAGAGGGTGAAGCAAACAGGAAAAGGATGCTAAGCGGCTGGGCTGGGCTGGGGGGGAGGGGGCCTGGCTGTTACTGCAGCAGAGCCTGTCTGCACCACACATCATGGATGCCTCAGGGAAGGATACCATTGGCAGGCTATGGTTCTCATGACAGCCAATCCCAGGGATTCCCTGGCACGGGCTAGGTTGGCCGAGGAGGGAAGAAGGAAGTGGCTAGGCGGGAAGACCTAGAACTTTTTCGAAGGATGCAGCCACACTCTGGGTTGCCCAGGGTCCCAGCTCCACCAGCTCCGTTTCTGTAATAGGGGGTTGGGCCACAGGCTCCTCCAGCTTCCAGAGACAGTTACAGAAAAGGCGGAAGACCTTTCCTCCCCCCAGTCTGGGTCTGCGGTCCTCAGTCCATCACCAAGACACTATGGAACAAGGCCGGGTAATCTCCCGACACCTGCCATGTCTCCCATCGCTCCCTCATTCATGCCCATGCAGTGACCACCCACTGCTGCCCTCCCTGGCCAAGCCCCTCCCACTGCTCTGAGGACACCTGCGTCTCAGAGCATCCTTCCTCCCACTCCCACCCTTCCCTCTCTGTGGCTTTCTCCTTGGGCTTCCTCCAAGCCTCCATCTCTGCCTCCTGCCGAGAGTCTGGAACTCAGCGTTCCTCTGCTTCTTAGACCTCCCTCTCCCCCTCCCTTCAGAGCAAATCAAGTGCAAGACCCTCTCTCTTTGCCCATCCTTGCTGTGTCTCCCGCTGCCCTGTGGTTACGTCCGCTCACCAAGAAGCAGCGCCTCTGTGGCTGTCAGAGGTAGGGCCCCGGGGACCAGGGACTAAATGAGTCCCTCACACACACACACATGCGAGAGCGCTAACCAGGAGCCCCTCTCCCCCTGGGCTCCCCACCCCCTCCCTCCAAGCAGTCCTGGGAGCCTGCATTATTTAGAGAAATTATTTAGCATTCTGCTTCTGTCATTCCTTGCCATGGCACGGGGCCCTGATATGTGATAAAAATATCAACGTTAAATCGACTCTGAAAACTGCTGTTTACTTGTGGTGTCACTGGAGCCAGGGGCAGAGTTGACAGCTCCTACAGGACCCCAAGTGCCAGAGGCGGAGGTAACAGCTCGCGTGGAAAGCTCAGCGTTTTCCCCGTGCTGGATCGCAGAGAGAGACAGCCCTGGCCTCAACCCCCCCACCACCACCCCCACACACCCCGAGTCAGCCCTGGCTCGGGCCCCCCGCACACCCCCGAGAGTGCTGGTCTCCACAGCAGCAGAAAACTCCAGCAAAAAGACAACAGGCTTGAGGAGGAACGTGCCTGGCTCTCTGTGAAGTTCCATGGCATCTTTGGCAGATGGAAATGCATCCCCATAATACACCAATTTGGACACAGGAGGCTGGGCGATGTTGAGTGGCTTTCCTGAGGACACGCAGTAACAAGCTGGGGAATCCAGGGCCAGTCCTGGGTCTGTCTGCCTCAAGTCCAATTATAACAAGCTCCACTACAGTATCTAGCACGGAAGGCCCAGCTTCTAGCCTGGGTCACTGACCAAGGCTACTACCAGCTTTTAAAGACCAATAAGGTTGGAACTCTATCCTGGCATCTGATGTCCAGTTTGGGATGATGAGGCCAAGCAGGATCCCACCAGCAACAAAGGGGCAGGGTAATGCACAGACTCCAGGAAGAGCAGGGAAAAAAAGGACCAACCATTGGACAAACAGGATTGCATGAAATTGCAGAGCTTCTGCATGGCAAAGGACATAGCTAGCAAGACCAATAGAAAGCCCACAGATTGGGGGAAGATCTTCACTAGCCATACAACAGACAAGGGTCTCATAACTAAAATATACCTGGAACTCAAAAAATTAAATCCCCCAACAACAAATCCTCAAAGAAACAACTGTGCAATAAATAAGTGGCTAAAGACTTAAAGAGAAACTTCTCTGAAGAGGAAAGAAGGATGGCCAGTAGACATGAAGAAATGCTCAACCTCCCTACCCGTAAAAGAAATACAAATCCAAACAACATTAAGATACCACCTCACCCCAGTTAGAATGGCTAAAATCAAGAACTCTAATAACAACAGATGCTGGAGGGGATGTGGACAGAAGGGAACCTTACTGCATTGTTGGTGGGAGTGTAAACTTGCTCAACCACTTTGGAAAGCAGTATGGAGGTTCCTCAAAAGACCCCACATAGAGCTCCCCTATGACCCAGCAATCCCACTTTTGGGCATTTACCCAAATGTTCACAAACAAGACCACACTAAAGCTACCAGCACAACTATGTTTATTGCAGCATTATTTACTATAGCTAAGATATGGAACCAACCCAGATGCCCCTCAGTAGATGAATGGATCAAGAAAATGTGGTATATATACACAATGGAATTCTATGCCTCCATCAGAAAGAATGACATTGCCCCATTTGTTAGGAAATGGAAAGGGAAAAAATTATATTAAGCGAAGTAAGCCAGGCCCAAAGAAACATAGGTCCCATGGTTTCCCTTATTTGCAATATCTAGTATATGTCTGAGTCAAGCAGAAAAAGTCAGATAAGATGATGTTAGGGAAATAAACCCTAAGATGTTTTTTTTCTCTCATGCGATTGTGTCTAACACATTTATAAGATTATTTCTTTGTTGCTTTGTATGTCCCTCCCCCACGGTATAACCCCTGCTTTCACTGTATTTGATGTCGGTATAATTTGTGGAGGGGAAGGGGAAAAACAAGTCGTTTAAATAGGGATACAGGTGGATCCATTGCAACAATGAGATGTACAAGTCGTTATGTCGAAAACAAACTTTACAACTTTGGTGTGGGGGGGAGTATGGGGGGGCAGGGGGAGGATGGGAAGGGATGGGAAGAGGAAACAAAGGAGGAGGCTACAATGCTTGATAAGAAATGTACTCATTATCTTGCCCATGTAATTGTAACCCCTCTGTACAGTATTTTCACAATAAAAAAAAATAAAAAATAAAAATTTAAAAGATATATATTTTTTTATGGGGGGTCCGGTTGTGGGGCTGAACTCTGGGCCTGGGTGCTGTCCCTCAGCTCTTCAGCTCAAGGTTAGTACTCTACCACTTGAGCCACAGCGCCACTTCTGGCTTTTTTCTTTTTGTTTATGTGGTGCTGAGGAATCGAACCCAGGGCCTCATGCATGCAAGGCAAACGCTCTACCACTGAGCCACCTTCCCAGCCATATACATATACATATATATATATATATATATATATATATATATATATATAAGAAAGGACCAACCAAAAGATGGAGCTAAGAGATACCACTCTGCATCCACAGCACACTCAGCTGACCCCAGGGCCCTGGTGACACCTCTTCCTTCATGGCCACAGAAGCGAAAGCCTGACATGTAAGGACTGCTCAGGAAAACAGCCGCTGCTTGGATCTCCTTAACCTAGGACACAGAGAAGAGGGCAAGGACAGTGTGTGATCTCCACTCCACCGGCGCTGGTCCTGAGACAAGGTCTCATCAGATCCTTGCAAAGAGGACTCTGGAAAGCTAACCTTGCCAAGGGGCTGCCACTCAAGCTATGAGGGTGGGGGAGTGAGGCTGCTTTTGGAGAGCTGGTGCCAAGCTCTGCAGGCCAGCCCTCTCTGGGGAACTGGGTTAGAGATATTCACACAAGAGAGTGACATCCAGGGTGGCGATGAACTCAAATCATGTCACGGGGGAGGGGGAGGGGGGAAGGGTAGGGAGTAAAGAACTGGGTTTATCTGGCCTGTAGAAATGTTATAAGGACAAACTATCCAGTATTTAAAGAGCTGCTGGGGAACGGACTTGAGCCCTTGGCCCAAAGACTGCAAGGGCTGACAATTACAAGGCCGTATTTCCTGAGGCTTTCTCGCCATGGCTCACACAGAAACCCCTCCTATCTGCACCCATGGTTGCAGACAAAGAGAGAGGGGGCGAGGCTGTCTACAGCCACGGCTGACCAGCGCTGGGATGCTGGCAGTCCATGTGGGCAGCTTGCCGCTGCACTTACAAAATACACTTCCTGCTGGAGAAGCCCTGGAGGAGGGGCAGTGAGCCTCCTGTCACTGCAGGCATGCAGATAAAGACAGAGGGAGGGTTTGTGGGGGAGAGAGTGGGTGCATGCTGGTCCCTTTGATCTCAGAGTGGACAGGTACAGGTGAGTCCATGGACATAGGCCCCAGGCTGGGCCCACCAGCAGGTGGCGTCTGTCTCAGCCAGCCAGACACAAGCCTGTGGGAGATGCAGGCAACCCTGGGGTAGAACTACCCCATGAGCCTCCCACCCCTGCCTGGGATAAAGCCTCCGAATGAACTAATGAAAATCACCCAAATTGAGTTCAATTGAGCAGAGGAATAGAGGATGGAGCCCATTAATTATCTCTCGGCCGACCTCATGCCTCATCTCAAGTGCAGAGCAGCGTGGCTTGGGGCAGACAATAGCAATTAGCAGTGTGGGATTTGGACATTGTCAAAATACAACATGCAAGCTCCACTCAGAAGGCAGATGATGAGGAGAGGAGCCCTCCGGTCGGCCCTGCAAGGCAGTATCAGAATGTCTGGTGGAAGGATATGGAGCAGAGAGCCAGATATGGGCTTCTCTGTCTATCGATGGCCTGCCCTCAAGCCTCTCTGAGCCTCAACACCCTTCACTGTCAAACACGGTGAGCAGGGCTGAGGCGGCAGCTCAACGGTAGGACACGTTCCTGGCATGCATGAAGCACTGGGTTCAAACTCCCAAGACTGAAGGGAACGAAAAAAGCAGGACCGATAGTCTCTCTCATAGGCTTGTTCAAAGGATTTCATACGGCAACTAGTGGCATGCCGTAGATCTACTCCATGCAATCTTGGGGAGAACTTGCCACAGGCACAAAGCTGGCTTTGCTCTCTGTAACACACACGCGGTTTGTTGGTAAGATTGCTCTACTGTTCGGTACTCTGCGATTCGGCCACCCTTCTCCAAGCCTGGTGTGGGCCAAGAAACGCCACCATCAGGGACTGAGCGGCAGCATCTGAAGCCAATGCTGCTTTTCCTTTCTCCGCTCCACACTCACCCTCTTAGCACCAAGGTTTCCTGACCGCTCTCCTCCACCTTCCCACCTCCAATCAAACCCAGACAACACCAACCCTACGGCCATCAAGCCCCCGGTCTAAATCCCACAAGACGCAGAAAGCATTAGCTTTTGATTTGTGGTGTACTCGGCCTTCCCGCCGAGCGCCCTCCACCTCTGCCCTGCACAAAAGACAGCCCTACTTCTTGGGAGGAGGAAAGCCACAAATTGTTTCTCTCTCCCCTTCAGTATCGACTAGAAGAGTGCAAGCCTAGCGACTTCTCATCCACACCTCATGGCTCTCCTGGCTGGGCAGAAGAGACAGGAAAGAGTCCCTTGGGTTATGGGATCAGAGACCAGACAGGCTGGGTGGCTGGAAGAGCTGGGTTTTGTTGCTGTGTTTCAGGGATGGAGACACAAGAATCCACTAGCCCAGTCCCTGAGTGAGGGGAGGCCAGGGATCCATACATATGCTCCCAACAGGATATTCTCTATGTACCCTGTCCTCTGTGTGCTGGACATTATCACTGTCCTCCCTCTCCTCCCCCACCCTCCCCCAGCGCTGCGTGGCCTCTGTGACCGCATCCACCAAGATTCCTTGCACCTATTTGATTTCACCATGGGAGACACCAAGGCCAGGCTCTTCATCCCTAGCCATCCAAATCTCTACCTAAGGCTGCAACTCCTATAGCCACAGCCATCTCCCGGAGGTGGACCACTCCATCCCTGTGCCTTTGGGCCTGGATGGTGGGACCACCCACTGCGATGTCTTGGGTACGTTACTGTCTCTGTTGGTTGTCCTTAACCTGCCTACACTTTCATAAATGGCCTATCCTCTATTACCTACCTACCTGTTCCTCATTCACAGAGCCCAACCTATGCTGCAGGCATGGTGTCGGGCCCTGACATATTAAAACAAACAAGATGCCACGTCTGCCCTGAGGAGCTCAGTCAGGTGGGAGTTACCACTGGAGATGCTCTGGGAAGGGTCTCCGAGGGCCCAGTAGTGCAATGTCCAGCCCTCTCTAAGAACCAGCGAACTGTGGGAAGAGGTGCTTTTATGTAACTCATCCATACACTCAGAGACAGTTTTCTGTACTAGGAACTGTGTGGATTTGGCCCTTCCTGGGAGTTGGGGAATGACCTGGGTGATGAATCTGATTCATCCCCCTAGGCGGCAACCCCAGGAGTCCCCAGCCCACTCACCAAGCTTCCTCAGAGCGTATGTGTGGTCCACAGCAGTGGTGCCATTTTCCCAAGGAGCCACTGGTTTAGAGGAGGGGTGGAGCACAGTGTCCTCCTGGCTTCCTCCCGGACCAGCAACTCTTACTGTCCACTGCCCAGTGGGACAGGTGACAGCAGAGAGGAAGGATCGGCGCTGGATCTTCTGTCCCTGAATGAATTTCATCAAGGAAGGAGCCTGTGGAGGGAACACTGTGATTCAGAGAGGAGGAATTTACGGGATTAATCTTTAATACTTGCCGGCATCCGTCATTTGGTTATTAGAAAGAAGAAATAATAAAATAACAAGCTGATCCCATATCAGTTGATGAGGTTCCCTCCTCCTGTGCACATTTTGTTTTACACACACACACACACACACACACACACACTCCAGAAAAGCCCATGGAAGCAGCAATGAGTATGAGTACCAGCACCACTGAGTTCAAAGGACAAGGGTACAATGTAGAAAGGGATGTTTCTTAAGGATCCAAAGACAGTTACTTAACAGGAGAGGGCCAAAAGTAAATGAGGCAATTGTCGAGCTGGACTACGGGGTTGAGGAGGCAGTCTGCACTATTAGCAATAAATATTAAATAAGAGCTACCCAGAAAGATTATTTTAAAAGCTGAATTCAATGGAATGTGGTCTCTGTAGAGCCCATATTTGAATATAATCAGATTATGAGGTGTTCTTCAAAGACTTCCAAACCCACAGGCTGCCATCAGGAGAACTCTTCTCTGGCAGGACAGGTGGTAGAAAGGCCCATTCCGACACTCAGCACACGCTGCCGAGGTGCCTACATGTGTGCTGTCAGTCACTGGAGTGTAGGGATGGGGAAAGGTGGTCCCTGACCCCAAATTCTCAGCTCAGAGAGAAAATCAGACATGGGGACAGGTGGTGGCAAAAAGAGAAAAAAAATCCCCTCTATAATAAAGTGGGAGTTTTAAAATCAGAAAAAATTTTAAAAAAATAAATAAATAAAGTGGGAGTTTTCCAAGGGCATTCCCATACTCAGGCCCCTTCTGTAGCTCTGCTTGAATAAGGCTGACAATAGAAACCAGAATCTTCACTGTGGCAGGACTGACTTGGTTTGGAGCACAATGACAGAGTCTAACCCTAGTGCTTGACAGTATATATATATATATATATATATATATATATATATATATATATATATATATATATATATATATATGGGTAGAGAAGCAAATGCGCAAGTTCCATCAGCTCTGCTGGCTGAGGTTAGAGTCCTGACCAGGAGAAGGAAGATATCCAGGAGCTCCGGAAGGGGAGGCAGGCACAGAGGGCCTGGGGAAGCATGGGTCCAGGTATCCTGGGAGGCCTCACACATGCAGGGAAGGCCTGGGAGGGTCGAGCTTCCCTGGTCCACACACAGAACCTGCCTCAAGGTATTTACACATAGCTCCACTGTGTCACTGGCTGACCATCAAGCTTACAAAGAGACAACATTTAGGGAAGCAGAGTAAAAGTTTAAAAGAATTTTACAAAACAAGGAGAAACATCAGCAGCTACATATTACTGGGGAGAAAGATTCCCCTCAAAATCCAAAGATGTCACTACAATAATCAGCAACAACAACCATTAAAGGAGAAACGATGAGAATCCAGAGGTTAAACAACATATTATCTACAATGTCTGATTTCCAACAACAACAACAAAAATCACAACCTGCAACCAAACAGGAAAGTGATCCAAACTCAGGGGAGGGGAACAGTCGATAGAAACCCACTCCAAGCAGACCAGATATCGAATTTAGCCAACAAAGACTTCAGAAGTGTTATGTATGTGTTTTCAAAGAATCGGAGGAAGCCATGTTTAAGGAATTAAAGGACTATATGTGATGACTCAGCCAATCAATAATCTCAATAAAGAAATAGAAACTATTAAAAAGAAAAAAACAATGAAAAATCTGGAGTTTAAAAAAATATATAGTAACAGAAATGGAGGGGGGAAAAAATCACTAGATGGGCTGTCTCCACAGCAGATTTGAGCTGTCAAAAGAGGAAATCAGTGAATTTGAAGTTAAGTCAATAGAAATTACCCAATCTGAAGAACAAAGAGAAAAACTGAAGGAAAATGAACAGAACCTTGGAGACCAGCAGCTTGACATGGGTTGTACAAACAGACCTGTAATGGAAGACCCAGAAGGAGAGGGGAAAGAAAGCAAGGGGGGGGGGCGGGGGGAATGTGAAGAATGAAGACTTCCTAGCAGCCTCAGTGTCTGGGGCTCCAGCTTGGATTTGAGGTGTGGGAAGAAAACCTGGGGTATGGATCCTGCAAGTGTCCAGGCTCCAAGCTACCTTGAAATCAGCCCTCCACCCCCAGCCCCTCAGGACAGCCTGTGAGCCATATCAAGCCATCTTCTCCAGATGCAGAGAAGGTTCTGGGAGATTAAAGCACTGCCCAGCTCACAGGGCTGGTGAATGGTCCAGCTGGGGAGCAGAGTCCTAGCCCCTGCTCCCTGCCTTACTTGAGCTCCAAGGCCTCTCAACTCACACACTCGAGCCCTGTGGACTCAGAAGCGTGGTCTCTTCAGGTCCCAGATGGAGGAAGGGCAGAGGGTGGGAGTCTGGAGTTCAGAAAGGAGCAGAGCAGTAAATGAGGTCAACTAGCCTAAGGCCCCTCCCCACATCCACAGGGCTGTCTACTCCCCTAGGAGCCAGGTCCTCCGGCTGAGGGCCGACTCACCAGGCCAGGGCTAGGGCTGGAAAGACGCCAGTACTGTGCCCCCACCACACAGAGCAGTCACTACATCTCAGCCTCTGTCTACTCCGTACCCCAGATCCCAGAGCAGACCAGAGGCTAACACCAAAGAAGTGAGACTGGCCTGCCACTAGAGGTAGGCAGATTCAGATTCCATCCTCTGGGTGAGTGTCCGTTCCCTTCCCCGAATCCCCTCCACCTGCCAGAAGGAGCTCAGCAGCACAGTTGCGTACTGCTGAGTCTCCTTCATCTTGACCTTCCCAGAGCTTCGCCCCCTAGAGGCACTCAGTGGGTACTACTGGATCACTATCCCTGGCCTCTTTGTGTCTCTATCTCTGGGGCATCAGAAGAGACCTGGATGTCATTTAGCCTTGCTCAGCCACAATCACCTTCATTCTTTAAGATGCCTTCCAGGAGTGATAAAGTATAGAGAAGAGTAAATGGGTCAGAAGCGACAATACAGCTGAGAATCCTTCCCAAGACTCTTGGAGGGGTTGGAGAAGCAGAAGGAGCCACAGACCTATGGGGAAAGGGGAGCTCACGCTGGCAACTCCTGCAGCAGCTAGGGGTTGGAAGAAGGCATGATGGGCCCCTGGACCTGAGGGAGGACGAAAATGGAGGACAAGGTCCTGTAGGGCTTGTTGCTCAGCTACAGGCCCAGCCTGTCACCAGCACACTCCAAATTAAATAACTGCAACTCCTCTTTTATTTCCTCGCTGACAGCAACTTATTGGGAAGGCAGCCACTTCTGACATTCTAATATTCAGAGTCATATCCTGTGGGATAAACACATTGCTGTTGTCTGAGCCAATGATTTGTACAGGATAAAAGGGATCCTGAAGAGACAAGGAAGAGGCTGGGCCCAGGACTATTTACCAGCAACAAGGGAGCCGGGGAACGACCAGGGCCCACTGGATCATCCGTGCACCCCCTGCCACAGGCCCCCTACCCTTGGAGTCATTTGGACCTCTGATCACACCCTCCCTGGAGACCTGCTTACCTGCAGATGTATCTAAGCCCTCAGTGCGTGTCAGCCTGGTGCAGGCTCAGGAAGGAGTTGCAGGGGTAAGCATAGCCCAGACCCCGCATCCCACACTCCAGAATGGGAAAACCATCGACGCTGACCCATGCACACCTCGTAGCCTAGGGGTTAGCCCACTACTGATTTGTGTGTCTCTTGACACACAAGCATTCATCCTCTACAGCAAACTTTCCAAACATCAGTCCTGCCTCCTGAAAACAGGAGAGTAAGAGCGTGGTCTCCGTCTCCTAGTGTCATCTAGAGGATTAAGTATAAGAAGGTAAATCAAGCGCATCACCGCCCCCTTGGTCCCTGCTCATGGGCACTGAGAAAAGAATCCACAGAGCCAGGCGTCAGTGGCTCACACCTGTAATCCTAGTTGCTCAGGAGGCTGAGATCTGAGGATTGCAATCCAAAGCCAGCCCAGGTACAGGAACATCTGTGTGATTCTTATCTCTAATGAAGCACCACAAAACCGAAGTGGATCTGTGGCTCAAGTGGTACAGGGCTTGCCTTGAATGAAAAGCTAAGGGACAGCACCCGGGCTCTGAGTTCAAGCTCCAGGACCAGACAAAAAGAAAAAATAAGAATACAAGGGGTGGGAGTACTTGACGCACTTCAGAGGTGCTGGGAAGGTGGAATGGAATGCTGGAAGAGTTGTTCCCAAATCATTCAGCCCGGGGTTGGCTAGGATGCATTCCACACACCCGTCTCCCCACCAGAAAGCCCGGCGGACATGCTTCATGTTCTGTCCACTCCAATGGAGCACATGTAGGACAAAGGAAATGGATTTGCCACCATATTGACAGACAGAAGCCAGGCATGCAACCAAGGATGCTCTTAAGATGCAGTGGGATCCTGAAGGCTCTGTGGGGTGAGCAGATCCAAACAAGGGCTGCAAGCCCTGACAAGGGTGAAGGGGGAGATGGGGAAGGAGGCATGACAGGAAGGAATGGCTCTGTTTCAAAGGCCAGTGCTATGGGTTTTTTTGTCTCCTGCAAAACCCATGTTGAAATTTGATGGCCTTTGTAACAGCATCAAGATGGGCTCATTAAGAGGTATTTAGGTGAGGAAGACTCAGCCCTCAAGAATAGACTGATGCTGGGCTGGGAAGGTGGCTCAGTGGTAGAGCGCTTGCCTTGCATGCATGAAGCCCTGGGTTTGATTCCCCAGCACCACATAAGCAAAAATTAAAAAAAAAACCCGAAGTAGCACTGTGGCTCAAGTGGTAGAGCGCCAGCCTTGAGCTGAAGAGCTGAGGGACAGCGCCCAGGCCCAGAGTTCAGGCCCCACAACTGGACCCCAAAAAAAAAAGAATAGACTAATGCCATTATGGCCGGAGTGGACCCAACATCTCAGGAGTGAGTATTCTTCCTCTCTCTCTCTCTCTCTCTCTCTCTCTCTCTCTCTCTCTCTCTCTCTCTCTCTCTCTCCCCTCCCTCTTCTCTCTCTGTTTCTATTTCTTTCCCTCCCTTTCCCTTGCTCACTCTCTTCTCTTTCTTTTCCTCCTTCCTCATTTCCACACCACGTAACAACACCCAGAGAAAGCCCTTCAGTATCGAGAAGCCATCACCTTGATATTGAACTTCCCAGCTTCCAAAACTGTGACCAATAAACGTCTGTTCATTGCCAGTCACCCAGCCTGTGGGATTCTGTCCTAGCAGCATAGATGGACCAAGATGGCCAGCAGCACAGAAAACCTGTGGGCATAGGGTTGTGACAGGGTAGTTTGAATGTCCAGGAAAGTGTGCACACAGAGAGAGAGAGAGAGAGAGAGAGAGAGAGAGAGAGAGAGAGAGAGAGAGAGAGAGATGGGGCATCCTGGGCCCACGGGATTGTGTGAACCGGAGCCCAGATGTGGGCCAGACTTGAAAGGGGAAGGGAAATTGTCTCCACAGGTCTGAAAGGAAGAACAAAAGAAAGCAGAGGCTACAGGAATACCCGGAACACTCAGGACTTCTCTGGCCTTTAGGATGCAAGGAGTATGGTAATCTAATAAACACGGCAACAAAGCATTTGTCACCAAGCTAATTTTATTAGAACAGATCTCAAATGGCTAATTTCCTTTTACTAATGAGCAAATTAGTTTGAATCTCTGATCTGCTTTTAAGGCACTTATACTAATAAAACATGAATGACGGTGCAACTTGTGGGGAAATGTTGAGGGTATGTCCCCTTGGGTTGAAGGGGACCCCCAGTGTGGAGGGGGGCTCCAGGTGACCCTGCAGAGGGGCCTCCAGGCCCCAAGGGAGGAGGGTGTGGGTGGTGCAAAAGCCCAAGGGAACAGCCTGGAGGAGGAGGAGGACAACGACGAGGAGGGGGGAGGAGGACGAGGAGGACGAGGAGGGGGGGAGGAGGAGGGGGAGGGGGAGGGGGAGGAGGAGGGGGGTGGGGGGGAGGAGGAGGAGGGGGAGGGGAAGGGGAGGGGGAGGAGGAGGAGGGGGAGAGGGAGGAGGAGGGGGAGGAGGAGGAGGAGGAGATGGTGGTGGTGGTGGTGGTGGTAGGGCTTTGCTGAGCAGCTCATGTTTTAGTAAGCTGGGAGTTTCTCGCCAGGGGACTGGGGACCAGGCAGGTTCCCTCCTCCATGACAGGCTCTCAAGCTTGCCCTAGGCTGAGAAGGTGTAAGGAAGCGAGGGCTTGGGATGCTGGGCTCACCGGAAGACCTGCCCCAACAGTGAGCTAGACCAAAGGAGAAATGAGAGGCACCCCGCAGGTGCAGTCTGGTGTGAAAAGGGCTCTGAGTTCAAATCTCAGCTCGGCCACAGAAATATAAATTCGGCTTTTTGACTCGCCTGGTGAAGCCAGGGTCCCCATGAGGGGTCCTGCGGCCTCAGTCGGGACCTTGGGCCTGCATGGTGAGGTTTTGGTTCATTGGGGCTTGAACTCAGGGCCTGGGTATTGTCCCTGAGCCTCTTGGTGCTCAAAGCTAGCACTCTCACACTTGAACCACAGCACCACTTCCAGTTTTTAAGTGGTTAATTAGTTAAGAGTCTCATGGAGACGTTTCTATCCGGGGCAGCTTTGAACCTCGATCCTCAGATCTCAGCCTCCTGAGGAGCTAGGATTAAAGGCGTGAGCCACCCACTGGCGCCCAGCTTGCAGGATGAGTTTTACGTGAGTATAAGGACAGTAGAGACAACAGAGGTCCCAGGTGGCAAGCTTGGCTGGCCTCCTAATTCAAAAGCAGCCTCAAGAGAGGAGAAGCGGCTCCCTGGCAGACACAGGCAAGGATCTGGCGGGGCTGACCCCAGTACCCACCCTCAGCTCCCACTGGGACTGCCACACAGCTGCCGAGGCCCAATCCCTGCTGCAAGCCACGTGTGGACAGCCACACACACACACACACACACACACACACACACACACACACACACACACACACACACACACACACGGACCCGCCTGGCTAACTGTGCCCTTCTGAGAATGTCCTAGAATGATACCCCTATCCCACGCCCTCCTCTTCAGATGATCCATCTCGCAGCACAGTCCAGCAGGAGCTTCTCTTGGTAAGAGCCAGAAGAAGGTGGGGTACCATACAGACAGCAGCAGGAGGTTAGGCATGC
This sequence comes from Dipodomys merriami, assembly GCF_024711535.1. Taxonomy (NCBI): domain Eukaryota; kingdom Metazoa; phylum Chordata; class Mammalia; order Rodentia; family Heteromyidae; genus Dipodomys; species Dipodomys merriami. The sequence continues at coordinate 18,519,447 of NW_027204381.1, forward strand.
ATGTCCTCCACCCTCCTCTGTCCCAGGTTCGCGGCACGATCTACACACAAGCTCTCGGGGAACGTTCTGGGCTCCAGCCGGCTGCTCCGACCTGCAGTGGAGCCATCATCCCTCACTGGTGGCGTCTCGCCACAAGCCAGGGCTGCCCCCACTCCCGCCCCGTCCACACCTCTCCCCCACCCACACAGTCCCCAGGGCCACCTCTCTGAAGTGTGCTGGCCTCATTCATTATTCAGCCATTTCCTCAGTGCGGAGGCCCAGGGGCCAGAGGGTTGGCAGTCTGGAGCTCTTTCATCTCCCAGCTTGCGCAAGGAATGCACAAACGCTGGGCCGGTGGCCAGGATGCAGATGGAGTGCCGGCGGTCCCAGGTCCGTGGGTGCCCTCGTGATTTCACAACCTGCCCCCCACCACAAGCACCCCATCACCAGAGCATGTCCCTGCTGAGCGTTGACCCCCCAGGGCTCCCATCTCCCAGATGTCTGGGGTCCAAGCACCAACTTTACAACACGCAAGTGACGAGACTATTCTGTAACAGCACTGGGGTGGCCTGCAGGTGAGCTATGGCATGAAAGCCTTTGCAAACCCCCGGGGCAGAGGAAGAAAGACCCCTCTCCAACTGGTGGCAAGACAGAGTCTGTGCAATTCTAAAGCCAACAAGAGAAGGCACCCCATGCCTTGCCCTGACCCCGGCTTCAGTGTGCTGCACGGGAGGAGGTTGGGAAGGTCGAGGCCTGTCTGAAGGGCACCCCGCATCCTGTGACAGGCATGCACAACTACAACATACCCCCTCCACTCCCCGCAGGCTCTCGTCGCTTGAAGTTACCTCCCAAGAGGCTTGGGCTGTCAACACAGACTTCAATCACCTGAACAAATGGAGAGAAGAGAGAGTAGCAATGGAGAGTCACGTAGCCTGGTCCTAAATACTCCTAGCCCTTTGCCTCTGTGGTTCCATCTGCCTACAACTTTGACACCTTGAAAAAGCAAAACTAGAGTCTTCCATACACATCTACAGAAGTTAGAGAGTGAAGAGCTGGGGTCCTGGACCAGGTCGAGGAAAGCAGATGGGGTGCCAACCTACCATGGGAGGCCCCCCCTGCCATCCATCACCTCAGGCAGAGGAAGGCAGTGGGATTGATGGGCAGGGATGGTTCCCCTGGTAGCTCCTGCTCTGAGTCTGGCACTGCAGAACCAGGCCAGGTGGTGGCAGCCAGTCTTCATTTCCTCTCCACAAAGTCCCATGGCAGGAGCAATCACAGAGGGCATTAGAGAAGTCTTCCTGGTGGCACATATTCATAGAGTCCACAGAAGAAGGCAGCAGGGGAGGGGAGGGGAGAGGAGGGGAGGGATGAGGAGAGAGAACGCAGCTCAGGGAAGAATATCAAGCCAGGAGTCTGGAGGCCAGGGCAATGTGAGGCGCCTCTCCATCTCTGTTTCCTGGTCTAGCATGTACAATCATGGAGGCATAGAACTACATGCACTGCATGCTGTGCTGGGGACTAGGACGCTGAGCCAGCCCCTGCCCTGCATTACCAACATGTTCCTTAAACAGAGGGGGTTGGCTTGCTTTCTTTCTCTTTTTCGCCAATCCTGGAGCTTGAACTCAGGGCCTGGGTACTGCTCCTGAGCCTGTTCATGCTCAAAGCTAGTACTCTACTACTTGAGCACCAGTTCTGGCTTTTTCTGAGTAGTTTATTGGAGATAAGAGTATCATGGACTTTCCTACCCAGACTGGCTTCGAACCACCTCCATCCTCAGATCTCAGCCTCCTGAGTAGCTAGGATTACAGGTGTGAGACTCCCGTTCCCTGCAAGGGTTGACTTTCAAAGTCTTATCTCCAGGATCTCTGAACTTCAAGCCTGTCCCATCTCCAAAGGTTGAGAATCACCCAGAAGGTGACCATATGGGATGTGGAATGGTGGAGACGCAGAATGTGTGGTCTCAGGGTTGGCGGGGGGGGGGGGGGGGGGGCGGGACGAGCCCTCCCTCGGCTCAGCCTCCAGTAGAAGATCACAAGAAGATCACAGAGTCCGTCTGGCAGTGCGTGCCGACTCCCAAGGGCCTGGGGCTACCTGCACTACCTCTGATGATAGCAGGTTTGCAGCTGCCCGGGTTTAGGTTGAAAACAGTGGGCTTTTTGTAGTTTTGCGTTTAAGATCTTCAAACTCCTCCCTCTGCTTTTTTCCTTATTAAAGTTTCCCTCCGTCTGCTTATGTAATAACCAAAAATCAATTGCTTATTTTCCTGTCAGTTTAGAAATGAAAGTGGGACTGGCGGGGGGAGCCTGTGAGTCAGGAGGGAGCCCCGGGCTGAGAGCCGGAGGCGCTGGCAGGGAGAGGAGGCGGACAGCTGGCTTCCGAGCCAGGGTTCGTCATGGAGCTGAGCGCCGGGCGTCTCCAGGGCCTCCCTGAGCAGAGCGGTGACAAGGCAGCGCTGTCCCCCGCCACCGCCGTTCCCCGGCCCCTTCAACTCACCCAGCACACACTCACCCACAGGCGGCTCACACACCCCAGCAACTGACTGACTCCCCACGAGGCCTGGGTAAGGTTATAACAAGGAAACTTCTAGAAAATTCTCAACACATGGCGATCAGAAATGTGATTCCTGTGGCACGCCCCATGCCAGGGCACTGACAAGTCCCTGTGCCTCACGGTAATGCGAATGCACAGCCCAGTGCCTTTGTCCAGACACACCAAACGCACAACACCAAGAGCGAATGACACACGGGCTCACGGCCAACACACAGCCAGCAGTGCACGGGCTGAGGGAGGCAGACGGGGTCCTGCTGTGCTTGAACACTTCGCCTTACCGTAACCCCTAAAACTGCTCTAAGAATGCTCCAGAATGGTTATGAACGCAGAGGAAAACAAAACCCCAAAACATTGAAATCCAAAACCTAGAAACAACCCAAAATCCTTGAACAAGTAATCCACTAAGCCAACTGTGACTCCTGGAAAACACCGGCTACTGTTCGGATCCTAAGGATTCCCACCCCTCCCCCGCAAATCCATCCACTACTGGGAGGAGCCAGGGGCTTTACGGGGCGTGGCCTAGTGGGATGTTTTGTCATTGCAGAAGTGCCCTGAAGGGGGCACTATGGGACCCCAGTCTCTTCTTTCTTCATCTCCTGGCCATGGGGTGAGCTGCTTTGCTCTTCCCTGTTGACTCAACAGAGTCCAAAGAAACACGGCCAATCAACAATGGACTGAAACCTCCGGAAATGTGAGCCAAAACTGGAGACTTTTTTCTTACAGTAATGGAAAGTTGACTAACACACCATGGCATGGTACTCAAAAGCCAAACAAAAATAAAATCAGTGAGCCATTTACACTAGACACACACACACACACACACACACACACACACACACACACACACACACACACAGAGGCACACCCCTGAGGTTCTAGTAATAGGACCCCCACCCCCACCCCATGCTGTGTGTTGTAACCCTGGGCCTGACTGTGGCCCCTAATGAAACCGCCACTCTCCAGCCCACCCGCCTCACTGCCTCTTTCTCATCCAAGTGAACGTGATAGGAGCTCACTTTGGCACCTCTCCTTCCTCTCTGGAATGAGTCAGTTCCGCAGCCCCCAGGCTCACGGCAGTCCTGACGGCGTGGGGACCTGCCTCTACCCGTGCCCGGCCGGGCCCCACTCTGTCCACCAAGAGTCTGTGCGTCAGCAGTGGCAATCCGTCCACACTCAGGAGCCCGAGCGCTCCTTCTTGCCACCTTCTCCTCCCTGTGCAACCCTGCCCCGGCTCTCCTGACTTGTCCATAGATCACCAGCAATGTTCTTCTCTGAACGAATGGAGTCAGGCCTCATTGTTCCCAATATCACCCAGCAGTGTGTGAGCTAGCAGAGCGGTGCTCTGGAGAAGGACGGTGGGCCATTCACTGGGCACCATCAGCGGACACAGTGGGGGCTGCGTCAGCTGACACAAAGAGGATCTGGGGGGTGAAGGAGGGGAGAGGAAGGGCTCGACTTAGAACAAGGGAAGAACACCGGCATCTCTGGAGGTACAAATAGAAGGGACACCCGAATAGTTTCTCTGTGTCTCCTGCCCACACGGACCAAGGTTCGCCTGGAATAACATTTCTTTACCATTTGGCAAACTCTTCCTTTAAATAATGGCAACCTGCCCTAACATCTCCACCCTCGTTGTTGTAAGATACTTCAAGCAAGGAGACTGATCCTGCAGGGCCAGAACAATCAGCTCAGCCCCTGCCAGCCTGGGGACTATAATACACCCTTCAAGGGCACATGCATTCCTGAGCCCTTCCGTCACAGCCCAATAAGCCAATGATAAGACAACTAATTGCTCCCTGTCCTGGCTCCCACGAAGTTTGTGATCTCACACAAGTTTAGGGCCTATCATATCCACTGAGCTCCCAGGCCACGCACATGATGGACACACAGCGTCCGAATGCACGCGAACTCCCACTGGTACTATAAATTTCATTCATGAGCCGGGCCATGGTTGTCTTTCTTTAGTCCTAACTTCTGCTCCAGACACATAGTGGGGACTTCATAAATGTTAAGCACACACTGGTAGATGATAAGTCTGGGTGCAGTAATGACTGGCTGACACCAAGAAACATCAAAGCACTGCGGAAGAAAGAAATCAATTCTGCATAGCCTTCAGAATAGAGCTGTCCAGCAGATGTCTGTGGGGAAAGAAATGTTCTATACCCAAGCTAACCAGCCCCTCGGTGCATGGGCTATTGGGCACTGAATTTTAAATTTTAATTAATTTCTATTTACATATTTACATGCAGCCAGTAGCTACCAAACTGGACAGCACTGTTCTGAAAATAGGTGTCTGTGGACATAAGATGAGGCTGGTGATGTATACATGAAGTGAATTTAAATGTTCCTATTAAGAGCTTGGCATCGCAGTGGAGTACAGTAATGTGTGGACTCTGAAAGCCATCCTGTGTTGGGTTTGAATCTCTATGTCTCCAGTTACAGCAAGTTATTTAACTCTTTGTGCTTTTATTTCTCAGTAGCAAGAATGCTGTAGGTCACAGAGCATTCTTGTGTGGGTTCGATGGGTTAACGCATTAAAATAGTGCCACATACGCAACAGGCGTTCAAAAAACATTGCTTACACCTACAAAAAGTAGTTGTGATTTTTTTTTAATTTAATGATGGGGATATAAGCTGGGAAATGTGTCACCAGGTTATTTAATCATTATGCAAACACCATTAAATGGTGGCTTGTGCCTATAATCCCTAGCTACTCAGGAGGCTGGTGTGTGGAGGATCACAGCTGAAGGCCAGCCTAGAGAGGACTCTTTCCAGTTAAGCCATAAAAGGTTGGGCTAGAGGTGTAACTTAAGTGGTAGAGCCCACGTCAAGCATGCAGGACCAACCCAAACGCCAGTGCGGCAAAAATAAATAAATGAATGAATGAATGAATGAATGAACAAATTTTTGCTCAGACCTAGGTAGTATAACCCCTCACCACCTAGGCTGTGTGCTCCTCACTGACACACACACACAGGTGTCACTGTGCAGCCCGTGCTGCAGAAACTGAACACTTACTAAGTGCCCAACCTTCTAGTGCAACTCAGCAATACCCTAAGAGCAAGATAAGATGAACCACACATGGAAGATGGGAGCTCAGCATTGAGGCCAAGGCGCGCTTTGAGCTGTGCGTCTGGGTCCAGAGCTCGGCGCAGTGTTTCCACCACCCGGTCGGAGGGGGCGTTTGAAAATGGCACCCCCGCTCCACAGACACATGGGCTGAACTTGCACTGAGGCCAGGTTAGGAAAGAAAGAAGGAGGTGGAGGCTGAGTCACGGGAGATGACAAGGGGTGGGGCAGAATCACTCCGCCCATCCCCTGCCTCCCTTCCTCCCTCCCTCTTCTCTTCCTTTCTTCCTTCCTACATTCCTTCCTTCCTCCCAGCATCCGTCCTGTCTTCCTTCTTTCCTCCCCTCCCCCATTTATTTTGGAAAGAGGGTCTCACTATGTGACCCATGCTGTCCTAGAACTCTTGGTCTTCCTGCCTCGGCCTCCTCAGCACTAGGATTTCGGGCATTTCCCACCACACACAATTTACCATTCCAATATTGTTTTAAAGGAATAAACCTCTCGTTTCCATTTTCTGGAGTTCATTGTGATAAATGTGATCTTGTGTGATCAGAGGTACGTGGGCATTGCGCCTGTGTGTCCTCTCCTAAGAGGAACTGCGTCATTCGATTATTTCCTGAATGAGAGAGACTGACCAAAGGAAGGGCCCAGAGCCACAAAGAAAGTGGATCTCCCCAATAGGCTGAGTCCCAAAGTACACGCAGCCTATGTTCATTTGGCTGAAAGTGCCCAATCTCCAGACGGTTAGCATGTCAATCAAACACCATCATGAACACTACTACTATTTTTTGTTTTGTTTTGGGGACTTTTGGGGGTTTTGTTTTTGTTTTTTAGCTGTCGTGGTGCTAGAACTCTGGGCCTGGCACTGTCTGTTCCTGAGCTCTTCAGCTCAAGGCTAGCGCTCTACCACTTGAGCCACAGCACCACTTCTGGTTTTCTAGTGGTTTATTGGAGATAAGAGCCTCACGGACTTTCCTGCCCAGGCTGGGTTAGAACCGTGATCCTCAGATCTGGGCCTCCTGAGTAGCTAGGTTTATAGGCGTGAACCACCAGAGCCCAGCACTACTACTGTTTGCTGTGTGCTGTGTGCTGCGTGGAGGGCAAGACCTCACTTCACTTCATAACAAGTCCATCTTCCTGCTGAGCCAGCCACATCCAGCCCCAGGCTACCAGACTCCAGAGCCGCAGCTGTTGGACACCAGGCTGTCTTTCCTCTCTCAGCGTCGATCAGGAGACTGGGCAATGAATGAGATGAGTCCCAGCTTTGCTCTGTGCCTCCACACATGGCAACTAGATGGCACACCTGCCCTTATCATGGGTCTTCATCCAGCTGCTGCCCACGGCAGAAATCACAAAAAGGTCTCCCAGGCCCTGGCATAGTGCCTTCCACACAGAAGGTGCCAGAGTTTGCACTCAGATCCTGGTGCTTGCCATCTGTTTATGCTTGCTTGCTTGCTTTGGCTAGGGCCTCACGCTTTGCCTGGGCCAACCTCAAACCACAATCCTCCAACGTACACCTCCCACATAGCTGGAATGACAGAGTATATACTCCACCACGCTTGGCCTCAACATTTCAGTCTCTCTGAAACAGAGAGACTGGCTCTTTGAACTCCATGAGTAGAGATAGACAGGATATCCCCTTCTCTGATCATTAGCTATGTGCAGGTGCCGTGCTGGGCACTTGCAGCACAAGTGGAGCCAGTGACACAAGACAGGGATGAAATCATCTGAGCAGGTAGAAGAGTCCGTGCTGGAATCCACAATACCCTAAGGGCTTCATCAGACCCAAGCCCTGGGGCTGGACCTGTAGGAAGTGATCAGATCTTTCAGAGGGATGGGAATGAGAAGTCCAGGGAAAGGAAAGGCATTCCCAGGGGAGGGACTGGAGTGGGTGTAGGGGACAGGACAGTTGTGCCTTGTAAGATCCCAGCGAGCAAGAGGGGAGCAGACAAGAGGACGGAGCAGTGGGAGCCCACGCAGATCCTCTAGACTGGGGGTGGATTAGTGTCGGCGAGTCTTCCAGGGGGATTTGCAAGGGAATTATTTATGGTGGTAACAAGCAAGCACTCATTTAGCTTATATCCCACATTATACAAACACGCATTGAGCTCTGCAAGTTAAGGCCCTAATGCCACTCTAAATTAAATTCATCAGTGTCTTAATTAAGATCTATATTTAGTTCTTAATTAAAGGGGAGAGAAAAATCCACGATGTTGCAGAGCAGAGATCTGGAATGGAGATAAATCATCTTTCTGCCAATAGACTGGGCACATGCCCACACACTCTTGAGACTCCGCTTCCTGCTTAAAAAACAAAAAGCCCTTAATCTTCCCTCTTCCTTCCTTTCCCCCCTCCTTTCATTACTTCCTCCTTTCATGACTTCCTCCTTTCATGACCTCCTCCATCTATTTATTGAGAATTTAGTCTACACCAGGCACTGAGTTAGGATTCTGAGACACAGGTGGGAATAAAATAATTAGACACTGCTCTCAGGGAATGTACAACCCAGAGAACAATGCCGATGGGCATGTGCAGGTCTCAGCGCTGAGATGCCACTGCCTTCCAGGTCTTACAAGGGTGGAGTGTCCAGATATCCTAGACACGGAAGAGAGAGGAACTAGCAGACCACTGCTCTGTACTCAGATGAGTGATTCGTTGGCTCGAATGAGAACTTGGGCAAGTCTTTGCTATTCTTGCTGTCACAGGACAGAAGAAAGAGAGAAAGAAAGAAAGAAAGAAAGAAAGAAAGAAAGAAAGAAAGAAAGAAAGAAAGAAAGAAAGAAAGAAAGAAAGAAGAAGGAAGGAAGGAAGGAAGGAAAGAAGGAAGGAAAGGAAGGAAGGAAGGAAGGAAGGAAGGAAGGAAGGAAGGAAGGAAGGAAGGAAGGAAGGAAGGAAGGGAGGGAGGGAGGGAGGGAGGGAGGGAGGGAGGAAGGAAGGAAGGAAGGGAGGGAGGGAGGAAGGAAGGAAGGGAGGGAGGGAGGAAGGAAGGAAGGAAAAGAAAGAAAGAAAAAAAAAGAAAGAAAGAAAGAGAGAGAGAAAGAAAGGAAAGGAAAAGAAAAGAAAAGAACAATATGGACCTGTGCCCCACCTGAACACCATGTACACATGATTACTCCTGGACTCCTGGACTCTGGCAATGGGCCCACTGCTGTCTCTCAAGGCGTTTCTGGTGCCCCGAAGCTGCCTCTGTGTTCTAGCCCCCAGAGGTGTCTGGGAGGCTCACAGGAGAGGGTGGTGGGGAATGGCTTTGTCATCAGACCCATGCTGGATGCATGTGGATCATTTTTATAATGTCCTTTGGGACCCTGTTCCAAAGTTATGGGATAAACACTTTTTTGGGGGTAATATAAAGGAAATTTTAGATGAAAAACTTGAGATGTCAGCAGAGCGGAAGCTTTGGGATTCAAAGGTTTGGGAGGGGGGGGCTTTGGTTTGGGTGGTTTTTTAGCAAGTCAAACTCTTGGCTGGAAGTGCTGTGGAAAAAAAAAAAAACAAACTTTACTGCTGCTTTCACACATCTGTGTGCATAGTCATCTGCAGAGCGAGGCAGGAGAGGTGGGTTGGGAAGGGGACTCTGGGGCCTTTGTCCTACCGGCCAGACACAGGCCTGAAGGTGAATACACAGACTGCCCACCCTCTCCTGCTTGACTATGCGGGCAAGCTCCCAAGCAGGGCTCTCCTATTCCACCCAGCCCTACCCCCAACAAGCAGAGAGTAAAGGCCAAAGGTCAGGAGGGGGGAAAGGGGCCTGTGAGCTGCCCTTCCCATGCGGTTCCCACATTCTCATCTGGGGTCTCTCTCCCCCTGGGGTAGCATGACTGAACCGTGGCTTAGGAGGCTGAGTCACAGCCACAGAGTCCTTGGCAGAGTAGCAGCCTGAGTTCCCGGAGCTCCAGTGACGCGACCTGGTTAACCAGAGTTCACAGAGAGCAAGAGCTAGAATGCAGCTCTGCTCTGCGCCCAGGCCTGTGCCCTAGAAGATGCAGACGTGAGAAAGCCCAGGAGGGAAAGGAGAAGGCAGGACCAGGGCTGGAGGGGACCTGAAGTTCCCAGGACTGCGACTTGCAGTGCAGATCTAACCTGCTGCCCATCATTGTCACCTTTTTTTATTTAGAGACTACTTTATTCGTTTCTGTAATCAAACCTACCTAGATAAGACCTTACATTTTTAAATACAGTGCATGTACCCCTGTATAAATGGGGGAGAATTAAGTTTAACGTTTCTGGACCAATATGGCTATTCATTTCTGTGCAATGCCAACTCAACATGAGAAACTGGGATACTTTTCCAAAGGTGACAGCACAGCTAAAATTGCCAAAAATTCAAATTATATATATGTATAAATATAAAAAGACCAATACTAGCAGTATATTGTGCATCAATAGCAGCAACAGCTTCTCCAGGTTCTGCAGTCATCTGAACAAAATTAGATATGCAGCACATCCATTAATAAAAAGAAAAGGAAATATCATGATCACCTTTTACTGAATCTTTTCTTTCAGGGCTAAGCCACAGCTTGTGGGGGGGGGCTTCTGGGCTCCCCTAGTCCCATCGGCACCTGGGGTGTGGGGGGCGGGGCCCTAGCTGGCCGAGACTCCCCTTTAGGTCAGGAGAAGCAAGAGCAGCCAAGATGCCTCATGGGTGTTGAAGATGTATAGGGGTTGGTGAGAAAGGAAGGTCTGGAAGAAGCCACAGAGACTTAAGAAAAACACAGGGAGGCCAGCAAGTAGAGTAATTTCTATATGGCAGCAGGGCACAGGGCAGAAGCCACAGGGAAGGGTTGGCCGATCGCCTCTGGTGAGGGTCTTGAGCCAGAGCAGTTCTCTCCGCTGCTCAGCCCTGGACCAGACACCCTGGGTGGAGATGCAGGAGGAGGATGCAGTGTCAGACTGCCAGATCCCAGGCAGGGCCAACCCCCACCCCCAGCACAGCCCCACGGGCTCTGGTTGGGCCCCAGCTGGAGACTGAAAGCCCCCGGAAGTGGAAGTGGAAGTGGTGGCCAAGCTCACAGCCCTGGCAGGCCGGCTGGAGGGAGGCTGGGGCCGGGCGGAGTGAACTCCGCACTGTGGCTGCATCAAAGCCGCGCAGCTGTGGCTCCAGGAGCCGCCTGCCTTTCTTCTCCACCATTCATCAGCAGCTACAGCGGCGGCGCTTTGATCCCCGAAATCAAACCCTCCGTCTGATGGGTGACTTGATGTTATGCTAATCCGAGCTGATTGAGCTGAGATAATTACACTTCATCCAGGTTTCCTGGGAGTTTCGAATAAATATTGATGCACAGCTGTCCCCCGGCTCAGGTGTAGCAGGGAGCTTTAAACCAGATACAGTTTCCACTGGCCAGGATTCCTTCCCCCACCCTCCCCACCCCAATCCCACCCACCCCCACCCACCTTCAGCCCCTCTGCCTACTTTCAGCCATGTGTATCAATACAGCCTTCATTGATGGTGCAGGACCAACAGACACCAGTGGGAGGACCAAGACGTGAGACTTGGCAAGGACCTGGTATGGGCTGTGTGGTCTTAGATGCACCATCTAACCTCTCTGGGCTCCAGAGCCTAAGCAAGTCTATAGATTTGGGGCAAGATTAAGCGAGATACATGCAGGAGGCTCACCTCGGCACCTCCCTGGCTCTCTTGGCAACATCAGGGCTAAGAGGGTGCAGAAACCAGCCACCAGCTCCTCCAACAGGCCCTGCCCAGGCTGCACACTCAGACTGTATAGAGATGAATAATAAAGGGAGCCTTTCGGTGGCTCCGCTCCTCCCCGAGGGCTAATTAGGTGGTGTGTGTAAAGCACTTGGAAGACAAAACGCCCCAAGTGTTAATTATCATTATCCCCATCCCAACACTGGAGCAGCACTAATAGGGGACTGTCCTTCTGCCAGATCGCACGGCAGAGGTCAGGCAGGGTGGGCACTGCAGACCAGGGTGCCACCCGCCCCTCCTGGCTCAGGATTCCTGTCCTTCCACCACGACGGAAAGAGGGGAGGGAAAGGAATTGATGCCAGACCTCACTAACGGCACCTGCAGCCATCCCCGCCCCCAGGTAAAGACACTGGGGGTTTCAGGAAGGTCTGGCCCACAGAATGGCAGGCTCCCGGTGTGTCGGAGCAGGCAGAGGGACTGGGCAAGGTGATCTTCTCATACACATGGGGCTCTTCCCTAAAACATATGTTTCCTAGCCTGGTGCTGGTGGTGCATTCCTATAATCCTAGCTACTCAAGAGGCTGCCATCTGAGGGTCAGGGTTTGAAACCAGCCTGGACAAGAAAGCCCATGAGGCTCTTATCTCCAGCAGCAAAAAGCAGGAAGTAGAACTGTGGTTCAAGTAGTAGAGCACCAGCCTTGAGCCAAAAAGCTAAGGGAGAGTGCCCAGGCCCTACATTCAAACCCCAGTACTGGCTCAAAGGAGGAGGAAGAGGAGAATTGAAGGAACTGTGTTTCATAAAGCTCCCCAGGTTTGCCTCAGTTTCCCCCAAGACTATGGGCCCATTGACCAGATAACCTGGTGACAAAGCTAACAGGGTCTTCTATAAAGCCCTGGGCCAGGGCTGAAGAGTCCAGGACAGAAGCAGAGGTCAGGGTGAGTTCTGAGTGTCCCAGGTAGATCCAGCCTTGTCTTTATAGCGAGACAGTTGCAGAAGTATTAAAACTTAAGACTGAGTATCATCTAGTCTCTTCTTCCACCTTTAGAGGGATGATGACTGTTAGGCCCAGATGATCAGACTTCCCACCACACAGCAGCTGACAGCAAAGCCAGAACCAAACCGTCCCCGGCTCCTCCAGCACTGGGTGGACACGGCCGGCGGTCACTCCAGACAGACTTGATAACTCTTGCCAGTGAAAAGCAACAACAAATACCATGTCTCTATGCAGGATCTGAATAGGAATGAACAAAGCCAGCACCGTGAGGTCCATCCGAGGACGCCCTGTGAATGGCAGGACCCCAGGCATGTTGTCTGCAGAGGCTCGGCAGTACCTCCACGTCAAGCCGTGAAGAGTGCCTACAACTGCATTTCCTTACAGGCCCAGATTACACGCACAGAATGTTTGCACACTCTGCTGCTTACCACTGCTCTCCTGAAATTGAGCATTTATCTATCAACAAGTATTCTGGGTGGGTGGGGTGGAGCGTTTTCCTGGGAAGCCTTCTGAATGGGGCTGGAGACCCTGGAACAAAGACACTGGGTAGACCTCACCTGCCCCTTGCGTCCCTGTGATTCCTAATGCCTGCTCCATGTGTGTGTCCATTTCTGAGTAGTGGCAGAAGGGAGAAGTATCTCCGTCTGTGAGAAGGAAGGACAGGAGAGGAGGCCAAGTTCATGCTGTTTTCTGACCATGGGCTTCTCAAACACTTTTCGTGGGGAGCCCTGTAATCTTCCTGAAAGGCCTCTCTCTCTCTCTCTCTCTCTCTCTCTCTCTCTCTCTCTCTCTCTCTCTCTCTCTCTCTCTCTCTCTCTCTCTCTGTGTCTTTCTGTGTCTCTCTGTCTCTCTCTGTCTCTCTCTCTTTCTCTCTCTCTCTCTCTCTCTCTCACACACACACACACACACACACAAACACACACACACACACATTCTCTCCAGCCACTCTGAGAACCAACCACTGCTGGCCAGAGGCTAAGCTTCATGCACACATCACACACACATCACACACACACACACACACACACACACACACACACACACACACACACACAGAGCAAAGCCAGCCACACAGTAGTACAAGAGTGGAAAACAGTCCCTCAAGCAGAAAGCCGCTATATCCAGGGCCCCCTCACAGGCCTGCGCGGGGAGCGGAAAGCACCCAGCTTTCTGCAGGAAATGCCTCTGGTTCTGGAAATGAAGGAGAAGAGAGAGGTCACCCAAGACTGGGGCTTGCCCTGTGGTGAACTACGCTGCTCTGCTGTGGGGGAGCCGAGGGCTGGCACAGGCTTCCTCAGAGGACACCCGTCTTCAGGGAGGGGCAGCAGTCAGTTTGCCAGGCCCAGAAACACTATGTATTTCTGGTCAGCAGCAAAGTGTGCTGCCTGTTAGGAGATCTGAGGGACAAGACCAGGGGCTCAGGGCCTCGGCCTCTGGAAATGGCTTAATTCCTTTTAAAATCAGATGGAAATAAGTGGGCCAGGTCCAATGACACATGTCTCTAAACCCACAGCTATGTGTGAGGTGAAGATGGGGAGGATGGTAGTTTGAGGCTAGCCTGAGCAAAGAGTCAGCAAGACCTCATCTCATTAACAAGCCAGTGATGGTGGCTGAAGCCGGCCCTAGGCACCAAGACAAGATCCTACCAGAAAAACAACTAATATAAAAAAGAGTGGGAACGTAGCTCATGTTGTATTTTCCAAGCAAGTGCTAGGCCCTGAGTTCAAATCTCACAACTTCCCAAAGAAAGAGAAGAAAATAAATGACCCTTCAGAGAGAACAAAAATGTTTAAGTCTATAATATTCAGTTACTCGTCTAAGTACAAAAGCAGTTATAAAGTAGGACTTTTATCATGGAAAATTGTATCCAGAAAGCGAAAATACCTTGAGGACAATGAAAGTTGTGAAGTGTCCCGGGCAGGAGGCTGAGGGCTGTGCAGAGGGTACAAAGACATAGGTATGTACAGAAGTCTGTGATGCCCACTTGTAACCAAAGCCTGCAGCCAAGTCTGCCCCTCGCTCACAGTGCCCTGGGTCTATGGGAAGAGGTTCCCCAGGAACCTACAGTTGTCATGGTGATGATGACTGATGCTACAGCATCCTGTGAATGAAGGTCCAGCGGAAGCAGTCCTACAGGCTGGGCTTAAAATAAGAAAAGGAGAAGAAAGAGACCTGGACACAGGAGGGGGAAGACCCAGCCTTCCAGTGCCTTTGCATCAGAGGGATAGGCAAATGTAAATGAGATTCCTGAGGGCACGTTTGCTTTCTAGTCGATATTTGGGGTCCTTTTGGATCTCAATCTGGACATTCTTTCGCTCTTCTTTATAGAGAAGTAAAAACGCAATCTAGCCTGGCCCTACCTCCCCGCGCTTCCCTCCTCCTTACCCTACTGCCTCCCATACACCCTCTTACTGTCCTACAAGCCCCCGAACTCTGTGTGCAGTGAGCAAGCGGCCCCACCTGTAGTCAGAGGCCATGTTCACTAATCCAGAAATTAAAACGCCCGGAGAAAACAGGCTAATCAAATTATACATTCCTGAGAACCATTTATAAGCCGATACATTCTTTAATCTTAATGAGAAATCTGAGCAGCTCCCACGGTCTCTGTAATCAACGTTTAAACAGCACTGACCCCCATGGCGTTAACCTTGAGAGCCACACACAGGTCTCCAAGGAGAGGAGAGCCGGGGCTGCTTCCTTGTATAAAAAGGGGTGCTGGTGGGCGAGAGGCAGACACAAGGCCTCTCCTCGATGGTACACACACACACACACACACACACACACACACACACACACACACACACAGACACACACAGACACACACACACACACACACACACACACACACACACACACACACACACACACACACACACACACACACACACACAGAGGGATCAGCTTCAGCTGCCCTCCTGCCTCCAGCAGGCACAACTCTCAACCACGCTCAGGACTTTGGATCACTTGCTTGACAATCAGAGCTGTTTTCTAACTGGCCCATCCTGCATGCTCTACCCAATAAGCGTTCTGCAAAGAATTTCTGCTCATGCAACTTCCTTTAAAACTTCTGCAAGGCCCTTAGAGTCTTCTAGATGCAATCTAACACCTGCCATCCCCCAGCACGTGCCCCTGATTTGTGGTCCTCCCCTAGCTACCTCTTTACCCCACTCATCCAGGGTCCTGTGCACCCTGCCAGCCATACATCTCTCTATCTTTAACAACCTGGTCAGCTCTATTTATCCCTGACAACCCCACAAAGAAAACATAGTCCTGTAGAGAATTTTCTTTATTTCTCTCTTAAGTTTTTATCAACTTAGCCTGTGAAATAAATAAATCGTCAATGGGGGGAGAACTCATTAATGTGTAGAAATATAGAGTTGTATCCAGCATGTAAGATTCAAAAGAGGAAGGGCTAGATAGTTGAAACTTACAGCCTGTCCAGAAACACAATCGAAGCTTCTGGAGGGAAGTGGGGACAACTTACAGGAGAGTTTGGGATGCAAAGGCTCAGGGCAAAAGTTGTCATCCTAGGTAAAGTCTCTCAAGTAGCAGTCACCTGTGGTCACCTCTGTCCAGACCAGCTGTCACACGCTAATCTCTTCCTCCCAAATTTCTTCTTACAAAGGCAGATGTCAGATTGAAAAGCCTGTCCAATCTGCCTTTTTACAAGATGGAAGTGTCTGTTTACAAAAAGACCACTTTTCAGAGCCATTCCTGTATCTGCCAACACCTCTGAAGCATACTGATGAAGTATATTTGGGGGTGGCCAATTTGTATCTCCTCAGTCCACACAAAGATTTACACAGCATGATTTACAATAGCCCAAACTACCAACAACATAGGTAGGTACACCTACCTATAGAATAGAATGCCAAAAAGACACAAACTGGCGTTATATGCAACAGTAAGAATGAGCCTCAGAAACAGCAGGCTCAGCAAAAGAGGCCAGACACAGTGAGACTGTCTTTTGTACAATTCCTTTGGTATGAAATTTCTAGAGGCTAGAGGGTTGACGCAAGTGGTAGGGTGCCCGGCTGAGAAGCCATTGCACGAAGTGGAGACAGGTGAGTAGTTGTTTTGTGCTTGGGACAGAAGCAGCTGTGGAAAGCATGTGGACCCAAAGAGATTCTGTGAGCAGTGAGTCACTGCCCTAAAACTGAACCACACCGCAGTGTAGACTTACTAAAAATCACCCAAATGCACACTTATGGCCGGTGAATTTTATGGTCTGAATAAAATTAACAGTAAAGCTGCTCATCAGTGAAGTTAATTGATGGATGGAAAATGGGATGAATGGATAGACCTGTAATGAAACAAGCATACCATAGGAATTGTAGAAGCCAGCTAGTGTTCAGTGAAATTTTCTCTCAGTTTCTGTGTATGTCTGAAGTTGTTCATACCAAGGGTGGTGGGGAAGACGGGTCTTTGTGAAGGCCTTGCTTCTCTGGAGCCTCTCTCTAACTCACCTGCCAACCTTGGAAAGAACCCATCTCTCACCGCCCTTCAACGGGGTTAAAAAAAAAAAAAAAAGCAATATAGATGGAGTGAATTTGATCAAAGTACATTCGATACGAGTTGGTAAGTGTCACAATGAAACTCTTTTGTATAATTAATTTATGTGAATAAAAAATGTTTAACCACAATGAAAACTAACACCATGTAAAAAATACTCACATAGCCTGCTCCAACTGAGAGCTCTGCCCCGCAGCCCTTCCTCTGTCCACGAAGTGCTCTGGGCGTTCTGAGAGCTGTCCATGGTACCGCAGCCACAGGCAGTGGGCCGCTGCAGGGACAGGGCTGTGCAGGTAGGAGGGCAGGAACCCCAGCCTCTCCCAGGAGCACAGAATGAAGGGGAAAGATGGTGCATGCCTAAAGAGGACCGGCTGCTTCCCAGTGGGTCTCACTGCCTCCCCATCCCCTGTGAAGCCAGCAGACTCAGCCATGCAACTCTGCAAAGACAGGTGCTGTCCCCACCACAGCGACCCTTTGGCCTGCAGGCCACCCCTGCGGGAGGAAGGGAAACGTGGAGTTCCTGTGGGATGGTCCAGTGAGGAAGGCATGAGCTACACACTCATCCCGTATCCCGGTCCCCTTCCTCTCCCAGGCACACCTGCTTCTCCCCCGGAGCCCCTGAGCTCATAGGAATGAGTTGGAATACTTCCTAACTACAAACCCTGCTGGAGTTCTTCCAGCTTCCCTTCCTCCCACCACTCCCCACACATGGCTGCCTTCCATCTCTCCACCCACCCCCCTCAGGCCTTGCGCTGGTTGCCTGGCTCAAAGGGCAGTCCTCTCTATGGGGCAGACAGAACTGTCAGCTACATTCCTGAGAAGGCTTAGGTTGAAAAACTTTGGTGGGACTGGATAGCCACCGCTGCTTTCTTTTTTTTTTTTTTTTTTTGTCGGTCATGGGGCCTGAACTCTGGGCCTGGGTGCTGTCCCTCAGCTCTTCAGCTCAAGGCTAGCGCTCTACCACTTGAGCTACAGCGCCACTTCCGGTTTTCTGGTGGTTTATTGGAGATAGGAGTCTCACGGTCTTTCCTGCCCGGGCTGGCTTTGAACCGCAATTCTCAGATCTCAGCCTCCTGAGTAGCTAGGATTACAGGCGTGAGCCACCGGCACCCGGCCACTGCTGCTTTCTTAATGCCCAGAACTGATTTTCACTCAGAGCTGCGGTAGGTTTTATGCAGGGGTAAATGCTGCCCCGAGGAAGAAAAGATGAATCTTGCAGGCTTTTGCAAACTGAAAAGCCCTGGCTAGAAAGGGAAGAAGGGTTGTCAGACCACCCTGTGCAGTGCCCTCTCCCTGCCTCACCAGCCCTCTTAGAGGAAAGAGAAAAAGCAAACTTACCATGTCCTACTTAACAGGACATAGTCAAATGCTGAATAGGGGAGAAAGCGATTCCTTCCCCCCGCCACGTGCTTGCCCCAGGCAGGAAGCCAGCACTACATAGACACATCAGCATGTGTGGTTCTGGGTCTGCAAACAGCTCCTTGAAAGGGGCACATTATTAGTCAACTGTGTGTATGTCAAAACCAGCCTACCTTCCCTCCATGCATCACGGCCACCCAGGGCCACTCTGTGCAAAGTGTAGAAACTCTGATCTCTCCTCCTAAGTAGCACATTCCCAATGCCCTTCTCATTTCCAGGGGTAAATGATGGTTCTAAGCTGACACTGGCCAGCATGGTGGCTCCAGAGATGGATTGATTCCCAACAAACAGGCAGCATTCACAGCCAAGTCCCAGAGGTGTGGACCAGAGGACAGGGCAGGGAAAAAGTCAAGGAGCATAGTTCTTGTGTCTCCTAGACACCGCTCCTCACCACTGTTTTTCTAAATGGACATTTTAAGAAGTTAGATGAAACTTGTGGGAGGGAACAGGAAGGAAAAACTAGGAGAGAGAGAAAGAGGGACAGGTGGCATTGTCCAACAAGAAATGTACTGACTTACATAACTATAACTCCTCTTCACCTCACCTTCATAATAACAATTTTAAAAATGCTTAAGGAAACCTATTGAGGTTTTTGTGCAGGTACCAGAGCTTAAGCTCAGGGTCTTCTGCTCTTGCTTGGGGTTTTTATTTTTCCCAAGGCTGGCCACACCTCCACTTCCTGGTTTGTTTGTGGTTTGGGCACTGTTAATTGGAGATAAAAGTCTTTCAGACTTTTCTACCCAGGCTAGCTTTGAATCATGATCCTCAGATCTCAGCCTCTTGAGCAGCTAGGAGTCACCAGCACCCAACATGGAGCTTTATTCCTGACCCAGCTGAGAATGGAATCCGGAACGTCACGCATGCTGGGGGAACAGTATACCCCCTGAGCTATATCCCCAGACTGAGACCACAATTGCTTTTTATTTCTAGCTGATAATTTAATGCAGGAATTTTTTTAGTCCTTTTCTTCCTTCCCTTTTCCTTTCTCTTTTTTTCCTTTTATATAATGCCCTAGGTATCTGGCTCTTCACCTACATCATTTAGTTATCATCCAATTCTTTCCTCCCCAAATGGCAAATCAGTCTCCATGTAGTTATCTCTATGCCTCTGTGGCTTTCTGGTGGAGTCCGCAGCTCATGCCGACTCCACCCGCTCTGCCCCCAAGTCCACATGTCAACAGCCTTGATGCAGACAACCGAAGCACAGTAATGAGGATGTGCATGGCAGCAGGGCCCCAGGTTCCAAAGGCAAGCTCTTCCTAGTTGATGGCAGGGCTGAGGTGAGAGACGCAGCCTCCTGCCTGCGACCCCACATCCCTCTCAACAGAGGAAGAGCTGTAGAAACCAGCACCAAAGAGGACGCTAGTCCAGAAGCTTCTCACAGGAGTCCAATCCTCAGACTCCAAACCCAACACAATAACCTTCTTGGAAAAGCCCCCTTCCCCATAAAACCCACCCTGGCCAGGTAACACAAGTCTGGGTCTCTGTGCAAAGACTGCAGGTCAATGGCAGACCCCCTTCTTCTCCTCTTCTGCCAGTGGGAGAAGGAGTCACTGTGGTTTCTACAGGGTGATACCTGGCACCTTCGAGAACCTGCTCAAGCATTACTTCTTCCAAGAAGTCTTGCCCGCCTCCTACCGCCCTCCCCGCCCCTCCCACCGCCCTAGATCCAAGCCTACCCTTGCGTCCTCACTTCCTCCAATTATTTGTTTACAGATCAACCTGTATATCAGGCTGGTACTTCTACCCCAAATCATGCTGGAAATCACTCTCACGTTGGGCTCCAGCTGGGGGGGGGGGTGGCTGGCAGACCACCTGGAGTCCCCGATAAGGACCTGCTGTGACATCTCCCTGGAGACACCTGGATTAGAAATGTGCACAGGTCTCCAGCCCTGCCCTCTTCTAATCTATAGCAAGAAGTGTCCGTGCGAAGCCCATTGGATGTCAGGACACAAGACAACATAAGGAGTCAAAATGTCACCTGTCAATGCCCTTCATAAGCAATGGGTCAGCCCAAGATGACGACAGACGGCCCTGATGGGCAGCATGGCAGGACAGTGCATGGACAGAAGTACAAGTGGACAGAGAAGCAGCTTTTCACCCACGTGCCTGTCCACAGGCATCACAGCCCATGCCCCACGCAGGCCAAAGGCAGGCTCCGGTTCAAGCAAGGATGGGAACTTGGTCATTGTCAGAGCAACCTGGGTACACAAGATGCTCTGTCTTTGCTGAGTGAATAAATGAAAAATAAACGAAGTCCCTATCTTCCCCTGAAACCAAGGCCGAGTGCTTCCACAGGCTCCAGGGAAGGGAAAACGCTGGGAGTGCAGGGAGAAGCCCTGCCTGGGCTCAGAAGAGCCCCTGCTCGGCTTATTGGGAAATCAATAAGGAGGCGGCCCTGGCCGGTCGGGCTGACACGCCATACACAGGCCCTTCTGCAAACACAATCATCTCCTCAGTTATTAATGGGCCTCACTCACTGCCTCTTCATTAGTGCGCAAAGATCAACAGAAAACCGTTTACTTACCATGGGCTCCTGCTCACGCCGAGCAAATTTGGACAGGGCTAGTCAAACAGGAAGCTTGTTGTTGGGCTAATGATAGAACCCAGTGTAAAGTTTAACAGCAGCAGAAGTAGGCAGAGAGGGCACCAGCCTGTGCCTGCCCTACCCCCAGGGGCAGCCTGGCAAGAGCTGGAAGAGGGAAGCGAGCTGTGCCAGGAAGACGCAGATAGTCTGAGTCCCCAGCCACAGCTCCGGTTCTGAACCACAACCAGGCAAAGCCGCTCAACCATGGAGTCCTTCATTACTGCTTTAGAACTTCACATCGACTGGGTACCAACTGACTGGCCTCTGCCAGTTTCCTCAGCTGAAGGGTAAGGAACGACTTACCTCACAGAGATGCCACAAAGATAGCGTGAAATCACAATGACCCATGGCCAAATAGCAAAGGAGAAAACTGAGGCATTGAGGGGTCTGAGGACACGTGATTGGCAGGTGGCAGCTTCTAACTTCAGGCTCAGAGTACTGCTGGACAGGATCCATCCAGCATCCTCTGCTGTAGGCAGGCAGCCCCGAGGCAGCCTGGTCCTTGGCCGGTGCCATGCCTGGGGGAGGGAGAGGGGGGAAGGACGCAGTGCTCTGACTGCTCAGGGTGGAACAGCCCAGGCTGACACCCCGGGGAGGACCTGTCCCTCGCTCCTGGGTCTGTTCTCTGTCTCTTGGTGGAATGTAGACTGGGCAGGGGATTCCTGGGGGGTCGCTTTTCTTATCCTCAGCCAGCCCTGGCCTCTCTGTTAGTGTTAGCTCTCCCTGGAGGGTCCCCACAAAAACTACAACATGGGTCCTGGAAGGAAAGACTCTTGAGAGCTCCCCATTGTGGCCTGAGTTGGAGTCTCACGCCCAAGCCCAGGGCCAGGCTTGGGGAAGGACCCCCCATGACCTTGGCCAATACCCTGGGCTGGGGCTAGGCTCACCTGAAGTTTACACAGTCCCCTGTTTAACTTTTATTTTTCCTTGGAAAGCAAGAGGAGCCCAAGCCAAACCAGAAATCACTAGGAAGGACCAAGCTCTAGTGACCACAAAGCCAGAGGGGACAAGGAGAGTGCCGGGAAACAGAAGAGCCTCTGGCCATCCTGCCAGAACTACCCACGGCCTATCTGCCACCACCAGTTCCAGGCGCATCCCGGGTTCCATGACACCCTCATGGAACCCCTCCCACACACACACTCCGCTCCTGTCACAGGATGGCAAACTGCAAGTCTTACCCTCGAGAGGCTTGGAAACACACAACAAACAAACGTCAGACCTACAACTAGACGCACACAACAGACCCGGTGGAGCGGGGCCATGGGGCACCTTGCTCCTGAGGAGAGGAAGATGACGTCACAGAGCACCAATAGTCAAGAAGAGGTGGGAGGGATGAGAATGAATGTCCAGTCAGGGGACAGAGGAGGAGAGGAAGGGCTTCCAAGCACACCGACGGGAGGCGTCCTGCATACAGGGATGCCAAGAACATGGAAACAACAGCCCTAAGTCCCTCATGCCTCAGTCAGGCCGGGAGCAGCTGACGTGCTTCATCAGTCAACGTACAAAGCATTTACTAAGTACCCACTGCATACAGAAGGAGTGAACGAGAAGAATGGCTCTGCTCTCTGGGCGCTGCCTCCCACAGCGGGTGGAAGGACATTACTCATCTCCACCAACACTCGCCAGACGATTAGCCGTGGAGATAATAGGACAGGAAGGTTTGTCGCGACAGAGAAGATCTGAGAAGAGAGGGAAGCTGTGTTGTGGGTGAGTGTTCAGGTGAGGTTTATCTGAAGAGGAAACATCTGGACTTCAGAAGGAAGGAGGAAGGAGAAGAGGAGGAAGGCTTGGATTTCCTGCGTTCGGGGCTTGACAACTGGGCACACCTGCTGCCTTTTATTGAGGAGGGCCAGGAAACCCCAGGGTACCAACCTACATTGGTACCATGTGCTGTGCAGCAGCCATGAGAACAGGCACAGATGCCTACACGCGTCCACGCATTCGCTCACACCTGCCTCCCCTCCCCACCCAAATCTCCAAGTAGCTCTTTCTCTCCACAGTAGTAAAGGCACAGGCCAGCGAGGCCTGGTGTGCAGACTCGCCCTCCGATATCAGAGCTGCTCGGCTGCTCAGCTCAACCCCAGTTCTCCACTCCCATTTTCCCCTGTGTCCTCACACACACACACACACACACACACACACACACACACACGGGCCTCGGTCTGTCCCAGGCAGTGCTCACAAGTTCATCTGCTTTTTTAACCTTGGCTCGTGTGCATACCCACCCCAGGGTGAATGGACTGCCTCTCTCCCACCCCCCGGGCCCCCAGATGGAAAGAAATGCTGATGACTGGGTCATTTGAATCTCTGGCACTAAAAGGTCTCCTGACCAGAAGGAACAAGGAAATGTCACTGGCTGATGGGGACAATTTTAATGCAAAATGCCACCTTCTAATGATTACACCTTTGGCTGCAGCTGTCAGCAAAAAGACACTTAGCTCTTCTCCAAGGGCTCAGACTCTGATCAAACCATTTTGTATTTCCTTCTGCCTTCCCCTTCTCCCTAGAACTGTGCTCCTGGGGGGGGGGGGGGCGCGGATCTTCATCTCTCCTCAGAACCTGGCTGGGCTTCCTCCTGAGTGAAGGAGGGGACAGATGAGCCCCACCCCCCACCCCATGGCCCTTCACCAGTCTTCTGTCCCTCCTCCATCATCCTGCCCCCTGAGCAGGGATATCGGAGCTCCCGACTCAGCCCCTCCAAACTAGGACCTGCCCAGAGACCCTCGTCCTAAGTTCCTATCACCACCTACACCTGTCTACTTCAGGCCCTTTGCACAGGAATCTCATGGCCACTTGTTTGTCCCCTCCAGATGACCCTTGGAAAGTCAGATTGAAGACATAGATCAAGTCACCACAACACAAGGCATTGTTGGATGCACAACAATGGAGTGAATGTTAAGGAGGGAGCCACAAGATACGTTGCAAGAGAGCAAAGAAGGCCTGGTCTCCCTTTCCCAGGGGACGTCAGTCCAAAGGGCCCCCAGAGTGTCCCAGCCCTTCTCTTCCTAAACCTTCCCAAGTGGCCATTCCTGACCAGGAACACCTTCGATACCTCCTGCGCCCACCCAGCCCTGCGCCCACCCCACACCCACCACCACCCCGCACACCCTGCATCCAGCCCCAGGGCTTGGTCAGTGCCTCGAGCCCCTGTTGCACTGTTCGCTCGGCCTTGCCCTTCTAAGCCCTGTTGACCTTCAATACCAGGATAAGCAGGTTTCCAAACTGTCCCCCAAGGTTCCTTACCCCTAGAGTCAATCAGACGTGCACAGAAGAACTGCTGGAAGGAGCTGAAGATACATTTAAAGTCCCAAGTCAGTCGTGCTCTAGAGGCATAGCTTATTCAGGTGGGCCTGAGACAACGCCGGTGGCGTTTCTGGGCTGGGGTTGTAGCTCTGTGATACAGCACTTGCCTAGGTCAGCCTGGGTATAACCCACAGCACCGTAAAAACTTATAAACAAATACACATTAAAAAATAAACAGTAACAAGAAACTAATCCCTCCCAAACCCAACAAACCAATTACTAAATGGGCAAGGGAACTAAAGAGGGACTTCTCAAATGAAGAAATAAAAATGGCAAAGAAACACATGAGGAAATGTGCATCATCCCTGGTGGTGAAGGAAATGCAAATAAAGACAACCCTGAGATACCACCTTACCCCAGTCAGAATGGCCCACATCCACAAATCAGCCAACGACAAATGCTGGAGGGGATGTGGAGATCGAGGAACGCTATTACACTGCTGGTGGGAATGTACACTTATACAACCACTTTGGAAAGCAGTCTGGAGGGTCCTTAGAAAGCTAAAGATTGACCTCCCTTACGACCCAGTCATACCACTTCTAGGCATCTACCCTGAACAACAGGAACCAATATACAAGGACACGTGCACCTCCATGTTTATTGCAGCACTGTTCGCAATAGCTAGGATATGGAAACAACCTAGATGCCCCACCACAGATGAATGGATCCAAAAATTGTGGTATCTATACACAATGGAATATTATGCAGCCATTAGAAATGACAAAATAATGGCATTTGCAGAGAAATGGATGAAGCTAGAAGGAATCATGTTGAGCGAGGTAAGCCAAGAACGAAGAGACAAACAGTACATGATCTCCCTGATAAGTGGATGCTAAATCCAAAATGTTAGGTGATATGACAAAACTAACAGGACTTAAGAAACAAAGAACTCCCACTCATCTGGTTGAACCACTACCAAATATCCCCATGCTGCTGATCACATATATGGTATATAACATGTGAGCACCGTTATATATTACAGACTGTGATAGACAATTTGCTCCAGGAAAGTTAGAATGAACTTGTGACTTTAAATGAGCATCATTATTCCACAATACTGTGAATTTCCAGAAATTATGTAATCACTTAATCACAATCAAAAAAAAAAAAAAAAGAACCTCGGGGAAGGGAGGGAGGTAGGGAGGGGATGGTAGGGGGAAAACAATGGAGGGGGTAACAATGTTCAAGAGGAAGTGTACTCATTACCTCACTCATGTAACTGTAACCCTCTGTATAGTATCTTTACAATAAAAAAATTAAAAATAAATAAATAAATAAAAATAAATAAACAGTAAAAAGGCTTCCTCTGTGGTCTCAAAAGAGAAGCCCGGAGTTGCTCCTATAAGGAGGATCACACCGGTCTTTCTAGAATATAAGTGAAGCGAGGAATCTGGACAGGACCAGAAAACGGCCCCTGGGATCTGAAGTGGCGGCCACCAGCAGACAGAGGACATGGAGACCTCGGTCCTCTGCCCCACGGCTGAGCTCAGGGGTGGTTGGCACTCAGGGCTCTCAGATGAGAACTGGGCAAGTCCTGCTTCTTCCCAGACCTCAGTTTCCCCGCGAACGTAGGTGCAGACTCATCTCCTTTTATTTCCAGCCTTGACGTTATATAGGTCAGTGAACCCGGAAACACTGCCAAGGAAGCAGCTGTACCCCAACAAGTAGCCGTGACTCAGCATTTTCCCTCCATGGTGCCCCCTCCCCTCCACCCCTCAACAAATGAGCCCCGATATTAAAATACAAAGCAGCTGCAGACAGGGAAAGTGGAGGGAAGTGCGGAGACCCAAGACCGTGAGCCGAGAGGTGTCAGGCCGGGAGGAAGTAAATTTAATAAGGCCTGCTTGGAAATTATATCACCCCAAATAATATAATAAACCCTAATTTACTCACATTTATCTCTCAGAGTTTTTGGGGGAAGCAAAATCTCGCCTGCTCTACAGTGATGGATTAGCGCAATGGAAACTCCACTGGGAAATAAAAAAAAATACATCTTGTAGTTTTTGACGCGTTATTATTCAGTGTTATCTCCTATGCCTCATTCCAGGGCCATTACTCATGTTCACGTTTTTCCCTTCTGTCCCCCCCCCCCCACCACCACCTCCTCTCCTTCTTAAGAACCAGGACCAGAGGCAGCGCTGCGGCCGGGACTCAGCATTCCCCGGGCATTCAGGCATTTGCCTAGCTTAGCCAGCTGGCCTGGGGAAAGAGGAGGGAGGAGGGGTAGGAAAGAGGTACCTCAGGAAGGTCCCCACGGTATGAGACACTGCCAGTGGTCTGTGGAAAGTGGGTATCCCCATTCTTCCAGGATGAAATCTCCATTGGGTCCCCTAAAGTCAGACCCTAGAGCCCACTAATTCCCTGTTGGCTACCAGGCTTGCTCTCAGAATGGTAAATGCTAAACGCTACATCTCCAGGGAGAGGTGGGACTTGATGGGGAAGCCGAGGGAATATGTCTCTGTCTGTCTGTCTGTCTGTCTGTCTGTCTGTCTGTCTGTCTGTCTGTCTCTCTCTCTCTCTCTCTCTCTCTCTCTCTCTCTCTCTCTCTCTCTCCCCACCCCCGACTCCCATTTCTCTCTTGTTCCACATCAGTTCTCAAGTCTACCAATCAATTGACTGTGTCCCAATTTCCTATTTTACATTCCCAGGGGATCCAACCTGCTCCAGGTAGCTATGGAGATGGAGTGGGTGGAGGGGTGGACTGCAGTCACATGGGATTTTCGTGGCGGTTGGGTCCCAGGCCTCCGCGGGCAGCTCCCTCGGCGGGGAGCCCAGCCACAGGTGCCAGTCAGGACCCAGCCACCACGGACCCTCCCTCCCTGTGCTCAGTTCCCTGAGCTGTAAAATGGGGGTGGCAGAAGAAAAGGGGCATGTTTGGTGAGGGGCACCTGCTATGTGATCCCCCCCCAGATGCTCCCATTTGCCCAGGCAGGCCCTTGCCTTGCCTCCCTGTGCAGGGCAGTGGGCAGCCCTCTGGTACCAAGGAGCCAGGCTCAAAGAGGAGTGAATCAACGCTCCCTGTCTGTCATGTACCTCCATAAAGCAACCGGCTTCAATTTGCTCTCCCCAGGAGAAGGAAGAAGGGGAAGGCCAGGGCACTCTGGGAGACGCCACACATAATTGCTAATAAGCGGGCATGACCGAGACTTAACAATAATTAAAGTTACCAACGGAGAACTTGTCCATTTCGGGGTCTAATGGTTTTTCAGCACATTAAACATTAAAGGGGTAATCACCTCCTATGCACCGGTGCCCGCGAGGCAGCCCTGTCTCACCTGCTGATGGCCAGGAGCAGTAGGCAGAGTCGCAGGCAGAACCCGAGGGGAGGCCTCTTCCCCTATCCTTCTGGGCCCAGAACCCCATCGCTCTCCCCTGAAGGCCCTCCACAGCCTGCCGAGGGGCCACAGAAGAATGGAATGCCTTGGTCAGGTCCTGCTTTCCCATCTCACCTGGGTCTGAAAGACGTCAGGCTCCTGGGTCAGAAAAGGCCTTCCAGAGTCCTCTTGCTGTCCTTCTTCCCACGACCAGCCTCCAAGAAAAGGCACCGCACCACCGGGCCACACACACACACACACACACACACACACACACACACACACACACACACACACACACACACACACACACACACACACACACACACACACACACACACACACACACACACACACACACACACACACACACACACACACACACACACACACACACACACACACACACACACACACACACCCCGCCCCCGCTCTTCCCACAGGAGCAGGGAAAGTTCTGGACATTCAGAACATCAGAATTCTCTGTAACTCTATATGCAATATAGGGCCATTTATATCCTCTGTTTTTTATTCTGCAGGAATTATGTGGTAGATTTTGCTAGAACAGTTTGACTCCATCCATCGGGCACCTCGTCTGGGCCACGCTACAGTTTGCCACATCCTCTACCTCATCACAATGCCGTTCTCTTTTAACAGGACATTATCCCCTACCAGCAACCCTGTTTCATCAACAATCAAGCTGCGGCATAGAGAGTAGGTGAGCTGCTCTAAGTCACAAGGCAAAGGAGTTCCAGTAGCATAATCCATGAGCACCATACTTCTACAGCAGCGCCAATCAGAGTTTCAGCTTGATGCCCCATCCATTCCCTGTCACTCCATCACGAACACCGAAGTCCTCAGGACCTGGGCGAGTGGGGAGGCCAGCAATGGACTCCCGCCCTGCATCCTTCTCAGAGGAGTCAGCAGGCCAACAGATCTGGCCGGATTTCCTCCTGGGTCCCCAAGGACCCGGGGAAAGTTCGTCTGGAGTTAGGAGTCCTTCTACAAGCCACCCTCCCCATGTCAGTGTCCCCAAACTCTCCTCTACAGATCCAGCTCGGAGGAGAGGCACGCTTCCATGTCAAGGGTAGAGTTGGCAGAGTGAGTGAAGCCCCTGGGATCTGGTCCAGCAGGGGGAGCAGCACAGTTAGGACCAGAGTTAGGGAGCTCACTGGTGGCTGCCACAGAGAAGCCTGGAAGGCTGAGACTGAAAGGAATCTGGACATGCAGCCAGGCCAGCCCCTCACATCCTCCACACATACAAACTGAGGCAAGCCTTGGGAATGGCTCACCGAGAGCCACTAAAGACCCTGGGAGCAGGGCCCAGTTCTCCGGAGACTGGACCCTCCCATGAAACCAGAGTTCTGAGGGAGGTGACCACTATAGACCCAGGCGAGACTCGGAAAGATTGAGAAGCCCCCAGCAAACAGCATTTCAGCATGTTCATCATTTCCGATCCTTTCCGTATCCTTTATTGCCAGGACACTCGGTACTAGTAATTTTTAAGCACTGGTTACATGCAGAATGCCACCGTAGGCATGGATGAGAAATGAGAGAGAAGCGAAGAAACAGGTTCCCTTCTTTCCACACTCGGGAGCCCAGCTCCTACAGCAATGCTGAGATGGTTCACAGGGATAAGACCCCGGTGGGCTTCTGGAAGTCTCCATGAGAGTGGAAAAATCACCACTCATGAGGCATCTACCATGTGCGGGGAAACTCCACCAATGGCTTTACCATTTCCTAGCATCTGCGTGAAAGGCCTGTGAATGTTCGTTCTATAGGTGGGAATCTAAAAGAAGGTTAAGGATGCTCTGAGCTCTGTGGTAGTTTAGCCCACCTTGGATTAAATCCCTAGGAGTTGACTTCATGACCTCTGCTTTTGCTTGCTCCGTCGCTGTACCCTTGCGATGAAGCAGTCCTGAAGGACATTCGTTCTTCCCGATGTGGCCGTGCCAGTCACTTGCCCCTGAGCGGGCCAGGTGCACCCTCATTAGTCCCTGGGGCCCTGGCAAGCAGAGCCAGGCTGGCACTGTCAGGACAGGCCTATCCTCCTCGAATTTGGATCCAAGCCTGTGTAGCTGCACTCCGCTTTCTCCTGGCAATGATTTATTGCTTGCCTTGGGATTTCACTTGGGTAGAGCTCATCGATGCAAGCACAAGAGGGTACAGACCCCTCAAATCTAAGGCCAATTTGGCCCAAACCAGCATTCTCCTCCTTGGGCTCCTCTACATGCAATCTCAGAGCAAGAGAAAGGCTCGGGCTGTCCCTCATAGGAGGGGCCGGCCCTGCTGAAAGACAAATGGCCTTGTATTCCTTGGAGACAGGCCCCGATAGGTCACAGCTGTCAGAGATGGGGTGGGGGCAGCCCTGGGGGGAGACAGGTGGGGAAGGGGTGAAGCTGTCTCTACAAGAGAACAGGCCTGTGACAGCTAATGAGCAGCCCAGCGCCCCCACACCCCTCCCCAGCCCTGACATCTCTGTTTTCCCAGGCAGCAGCACCCGTCCATCTGCCAGCCCAGACCCTACCTCCTGCCATCTCCTTCCTGGCAGCCAATGACACAGAAGAGGATGCTTGCAGTGAGCGGGGCAAGCAAGAGCGGGGTCCAGGCCAGCCCTACCACCTTAAGAGGGGAACTCTGTAGAGTCGTTTGGGTCCTGTCCACAGAAAGCCAGAGAAAGGGAGTGAGATCACCCTAGTAAACCAACCTTCACCGAGGACCCATGTACAGGGCCTGAGTCAGGGCATTCGGGGAAGATGAAAACAAGCAAGTCCTCCGTCCAGCCCCAGAGGCTCCAGTCCAGCCACAAGACATAATAAATACACGTCCATCCCATCACTCCAAATTATTTACAGGAGCACATGATAGAGAGCCATCGCTTCCAGGGGAAAGCGGGGGTTGAGATGAGCCTGGAATGACGGGTGGGATTCTGATGGGCAAGACAGAGGAAATGAGGTATCACAGGCCTGGGTGGCGCTGGAGGAAAGGAGGGGCCGACAGAGCCCGGCAGATCTGCGGGCTCCAGAAACCAATCTGGCTGCACCATAAGACGCAGGAAGTAGCCGGGCGCCGGTGGCTCATGCCTGTGATCCTAGCTACCCAGGAGGCTGAGATCTGAGGCTCGCAGTTCAAAGCCATCCTGGGCAGGAAAGGCCAACTGGAAGTGGTGCTGTGGCTCAAGTGGTAGAGCGTTAGCCTTGAGCTGAAGAGCTGAGGGACAGCACCCAGGCTCAGAGTTCAAGCCCCACGACTGACTCCCCCCCAAAAAATGTGGGAAATGCAATGAGAAAAAGGGTAAGTTGAGATTCAGGAATAGAAAGTTCTATGTGCTGGGGAAGGGCCTTTGAGGATCATGAGTCCAGGAACAGAAAGCCGGGAGCCCAAGGAAAGCAGTTTGGGAGTTAGCGGGAAGCGTGGTTCTGATACCAGAGAAAGAACCCAGACTACGAGGCCCCTGCAGCCCCCACCAGCCTTCCAGGCATGGCTGGACCACTTCTGGGGACCAGAAGTGCAAGACACTGGGTAGGCAGCTCGTCCTGGTCCCTGAGAGTATCTCCCCTGGCAACCAGGCCACGCCAATCCCTTGGCCCAGCATTCCATGTACTGTAGAGAACAAAAGGAGTGTTTACAGGACTCTGCACCCACCCCCAAACTCCAGGAGAATCAGCCCACTCTCATCTGGCAGGTTCAGGAGGAGATGGATTCCTATATCCAGATCCAGCCTGAGAAGGCTGTTTTTAACAAGTCTGCCACTTTCCATTCACCACCACCACCACCCCCCAAAAAAAGATGCCCCGACCCACCCCTGAGTCCGAAGGAGGCTGTTTCTCGGCAGGCACCCCCCTCGCCCACCTCCATCGGGGCAGGCTGGCCTGCCCCAGAGCAGCGCCACCAGCCCCGCACAGTGAGTTGCTAACGAACCCCGGGCCTGACAGAGCAGGATTACCCGCTCAGAGGGAGCCGGAGTGATTGTGTTTACTCCCAAACCTGGCCCTATTTAGTGGTCTGTGTGCATCATTAATCTTCTTCCACAATCCGTTCCCCATCTGCTCCCACTTTTTAATGAACTGCCACTTGTCGCACTCAATAAAATCAGCACTTTGCGAGAATTTCAGCAACGATGGATAGACGGGGGAAGGCAAAGGCTTGCGAGAGCAGGCGATGGGGGGGAACGAGAGGAAAACCAAGGGGTCCAGGCAGAGGAGACAGCGATAGAGATATTCCAGCCGGTTCAGAAACAGCATCGGCCCAGGCAAATGAATCACAGGGCGCCCGACGCTCAGGGCAAGCTCGCCAGGGAGTGAGGTACTAATAACCCTGTCGGACCAGCAATCCCTCCCTGCCCCGCAGCATGTCAGGGCGGGTTTGATCCGAGCCAGTCTGCTTTACACAATGATTTTCCTGGTCGTGAGAGGCGCAGGCAGCATGAGGATGGAGTTTCTCAGCCTCCGCCAGAGCTCTGGGGACTCATCCCATACCAAGCTATTACCTTCCGATTACTGCCTTGGCAGTCGACCCACTCCGAGCAGCAAATCAACGGTGGGCAGGGAGCTGGGGGAAGCCGAGGCAGCCGAGAGCCCTTTTCAATCATTTGTCACGCTGAAGGTGGCCAGGAGGGCTTCAGCCCGGGCCCTGGGAGATGGGGAGGGGCGGCTGGAGGGGGTGAAGATGGGGTTATCACTCGACTTGAGAATCTGTGGGGGGTCACCCCAGGAATGTGTAATTTGAGGTTGGAAGGGAAAAACTGAACAGTGACAGAGTTGATGGGTCCCCAGGTCTCTGGAGCCTTCCTCGAATGGGCTGTTGCCTCGAGCAGGCTCTGTGGTCTTCGGGGTGGGGGGAGGAGGGGGTGTCTGGGAATCAGGCTCTGCCTTCTGTAAGGTTTTCTCTTCTTCAGATCAGAAGCTCCGGTGGCCAGTTCTGAAGGCTCCGTCCTCAGCAGTCCTGGAGAGCAGCCAGATAGGGCTAGGCAGACCAGGATGAGACCTAGGACAAGTAGCCTTCACCCCCTAGGGCTGCGAAGGGAGCCAGAGCCCAGGGCCTCCACCTCCGGACACCTCCGGTGTCACCACACCCAGGCCTTCACTCTTCTAGGACAGGCTAGGGCGCTCCTATTTCCAGGTGCAGTCAGTCAACAGGGCCATGTTCCAGTTGGGACACCTGCTGTCCTAGGCATGTCAGAGGAGTCCCTGCCCTTCTCAGGACCGGACTTCAAGGTGACTCCCCTCCTGGAACTCCAGCTTCCCGTAGGATTCTTGCCCACCCCTCCCTGAGGGACAGAACCCCGTCCCCACGCCTCTCCCACACATGATCCGGCCTTCCCCCGTGGGAGTAAGCTCCCGCACTTCCAACATGGCACCCAGTGGAGGCTCAATCAACATTTATGATGAGTCAATGGATGGATAAAGTCAAGGTCCTGAACCGCCTGACTTGTGCATCACCTGTCTTTGAAAACTAAAACAGTCCTTCTTTCCCACTCATGCCCTTGGCATCTCTAAGACTGACTCCATGGTTCTTTCCATTCCAAGGGTTGAGCAAGAGATGTGGGGTAGGCCCGTGATCCAGCCCGGGACTCCCTCATCCCCTCTGAGCCCCCTTTCTCCCATGACCCCTCTACCCGTGCTCCTGCAGTCCCTCACTGTAGGTGAGTCATGAGATGTGTGGAGGGTAGGCTCATTCGTGCTCACCCTGCAGGAGCCCCCACTCTGGTGGATCTTACCCAGTCCCCTTCCTTCCTGACTCAGCGCCTCCACTCCTCTCCTTGGGGCTTTCTGGGCTCAGAATCCGTGTAGCTATTCCCAGATGCAATCCCACTTAAAGCAAAGAATCACTTGGGGGGAAAAAAATCACAATCAAGACAGATTCGAAAAGCAAGTCCAAGTACGGATTTCCTATTTGCAGAAAAGGGACCTGTGTCCCCAATCCCCCCAAACACGGGGACGCCACAGAGCAAGAGAAACAAAGGCAGACCAGGATGGAAGAGAGGACGTGTGAACAGAACCCTGCTCACCGTGTCATCACCTCCTGCGGAAAAGAGCAGCACGTGCGGAAAACAGTTCAAGTCAACAGAGTTCCATCCAGGTGAGGCAGGAGCCCAGGCAGGTGAGGGGCAGCTGAGAGGGGTACAACAAACCAATCAGAACCTGTGCACCCTGCACCCACACACACACACACACACCCCATAAAGACTAGGACTAAAACCTAAGACAGCCTTTGGGGGTGTGGGGTCACTTAGCAGAAAGAAGGGGCCAATAGAGGGCCACAGACCATGGTTGGATATGTCACAGTTCTGCATGTGAAGGTGTGTTTAATCACTCTTCCAGGGTAGCAGCTGGATTCATCCAGTCCCCTCAGTCTACACACATCTCCTTAACTGAAGATCATCAGAAGGCCAGTCTCTAGAACAGCCAGGAAGTCTGACCCTCTGGGGAGAGGGCATTCACGGGAGAAAATGAAGCCATACCTAAAAATTGCAGCACTTACATGGGGAGGGGGCAGAGGAGATAAGGAATTGAACAGAAGAAAATGGAACTAAAGAACTAGACACGGTGAGAATTTAAAATGACTTTATAATAAAGATTCTCAAAGAGATAAGGGAAGATCCTGGGACCTGTGGTAGGAACATGTAGTTATTTAAACACTCTCACAGTGGGAGAGAGAGGGGCGGGGAGGTAATCCTAGTATGTCTCCATTCTGAAGATTCAGTGGTCCTGAATATTACTGAAATGAAGAATTCTGCCACAGGTTGGGCAGCAGAACAGATATAGCAAAAAAGAACAAGCAGGGGGCTGGGAAGGTGGCTCAGTGGTAGAGTGCTCGCCTTGTATGCATGAAGCCCTGGGTTCGATTCCTCAGCACCACATAAACAGAAAAAGCTGGAAGTGGCGCTGTGGCTCAAGTGGTAGAGTGCTAGCATTGAGCTGAAGAAGAACTGAAGGACAGAGTTCAAGCCCCACAACCGACAAAAAAAAAAAAAGAACAAGCAGGTGAGGTGGAAAATCAGGCTGATGACAAACAATATTTTAAAGCAAAAGAGAGGTGTCAAATATAGACGAAAAGTTAAAAGATTGGATGCATAGAAATATCAATGTATGTTTCCGGGAATCCCAGAGGAGAAAAAAATGAACTAGGGCAGGAGAGAGTTCAAGGGATGATGATTGAGCGCTTCTTAAAACTCAAGTCGAAAGACTTTAAATTGTAAAAGACTCATGTGTGCTAACAAGATAGATTTTTTTTTACTGAAGAGACATTACTAAGTAACTTAAGATCAAAGTAAATAGTAATCCCAGTGGGTACCCATAGGTACCTTCCTGTAAGCCTAGCACTCAGGAGGCTGAGGCAGGAGGATGGTAAATTTGAGCCCTGCCTGGACTACGTATTAAAACCCTGGCTCAAAACAAAGTAGCATGAACAGGGCCCATGTCTGATCCCACTACCAAAAAAAAACCAAGAGAAGGAGGAGGAGGAGGAAGAAGAGAGAGGGGGGAACACAAACTACATAGCAACAAGAATCGAATCAGGCAGACAAATGGGAAAAGGGTAGGCAAATACAGACATGATATTCAGTGTATATTATGTAAAATTTGAACTTGAGGGAATGTATGGAAGTCAGAAAGATGGTGGAGAATGATGGAAGGAATGGCGTTGATCAAGATGCATTGTACTCATAATCTAGCTTGTGGAAATGAAAGCCCTTTGTACAACTACTTAAAAGAAGAATCAAATTCCTATCAGGCTTCTTGACAATGATCCTGAACACAAAAGAAGAAGTAACAAAGTAATACTTTAGTAGGGTTGCAAGGAAAATTCTAAACCTACATTTTTATTCTATATTATTCTATATTTAAATATAAGATCAAACTACAGGAGAGTACCTGGTCGTGAAACCTCAGAATAGTTTCTTTAAGCACAGGATGATTTTCTTATTCTTTTTCTTTTTCCTTTGTTTTCTTTTTGTGGTGTTGCAGATGGTGCCTGGGACCTTGTACATGCCAGGCAAGCACATTACCACAAGCTACACCCTCAGCCTAAAATATTCCCTTTGAAAAACTCTTGGAGGAAGTACTCTGGCAAGAAGATAAATAAATTAAGGAGTGTGCTGTGATACATATGTGTAAACAAGAAAAATAAAAGAAACAAAGACGCGAGTATATCCACAACAATCTAGAACTAAGATTTTAAGCAAATTTACCATGCTGAAACAAGGTAAGGACTGTCACGAAGTTAAGAGAGATAGACTAAATAATGTATAAGAAACATAAATATAATTAGAACTCCTAATAGGACAACCACCAGAAATTTTTTAATAGAATGAGTTGCCACTGTGTGTGTGTGTGTGTGTGTGTGTGTGTGTGTGTGTGTGTGTGTGTGTGTGTGTGTGTGTGTGTGTGTGTGTGTGTGTGTGTATGCTGGCACTGGGACTTGAACTCAGACCTAAGCACTGTCCCAAAGGTATTTCACCCAAAGCTATCACTCTATTACTTGGGCCACATCTTCATTTCCAGCTTTTTGCTAGTTAATTGGAGATAAGCGCCTCACAGACTCTTCTGCTCAGACTGGCTTTGAACCATGACCTTCAGATCTCAGCCTCCTGAGCAGCTAGGATGACAGGTGTGAGCCACCCGCACCTGCTAGAAGTTGCTGTGGACCAGTGAGCTTGCAGGAAGTTACGCTAGGGTAACAGGCTCCCTACCCAGGGGGCTTGCCATAGTCCAGGTCTCCTTCTCCTTCCAATGTTGCCTGAGGCCAGTGTGGGCCAATGTTCCCTCTCATCTTCTCAATCCACCACCTGGCTGGAGAAGCAGGACTTTAGCTCAGCTTTGTGGCACCAGAAGGCCCATAAAGCAGCTCCGACATTGGTGACTCAGATTCCATTTCTCAAGCAGATCTCTGGCGGCCGTGCATGCCTGACATCACAACAGCAATGGGGTACCAGTCTCATGGCCAAAGAGTGCCCATAGGGCTGTGTCTTCCTTTGTGGAGAGGACAGGACATCACTGAAAGCAGCAATGAGTGACTATTGAGTGACTGTCGTAAAGGGAGGGCAGGCGGGAAATCGGGAGACATGAAATAAGCTAGCAGAAAAGGAGTGCCAAAATAAATCAGAATTATAACGAAGACGGGGAGTCATATACATGTTGAATTTTCTCCAGCAGGAAAAAACTCCGGCAATATGTTTTCAGTAAGAGACACTGAAAGCGGAATTGTGTTCAGTGTGGACGTGGTGGTATAGAGCCTGCCCGCTCCCCGCCCTGCTTCTCCCCACTGAGCAGAACTAGAAACCCCGCAAATGATGCCAGAAGCCACCAAAAGAGAACTCTGAGACGTGGGAAGGCGACAAAGCGGCTGGTGACTTAGGGTGGAGGAACAAGGAACAGAGTGTCTTACGCCCCCCATCCAACAGAAGGCAACCACACCCAGGAGTTTTTAAATCCAGTAAAAGAGAAATTGGCTTATTCCTTCCCAAACCAAATCAACGAGTGTTCTTTCGATGACATTGCCGTATAGCCTCGGGAAACTGAGGCAGCAGGATCACTGGGCGCACTAAGAGACCCAGATAAGCCAAAAAGCAGAAAGCTCTGAAAGTCCAAGTGCCCTTGAGATCAACCCACAAATGTAGGGTAGGACCTGGGTGCTACACACACACACACACACACACACACACACACACACAGGGTAAGTTCCTGCTGAAATGAAAAGGCTTGAACAGGACTCTGCATTTCCTAATATGATATTTAAAATATCCAGGATACAATTGCCTATAATAGCTATAATTTACAAATCACCAACAATACCAAGAATCAAGAACACACACACACACACACACACACACACACACACACACACACACACACACACACACACACACACACACCAGGTACCAGTGGCTCACACCTGTAATCCTGGCTACTCAGGAAGCTGAGATCAAAGATTGGGGTTTAAAGCCAGCCAAGGGCAGAAAAGCCCATAAGACACTTATCTCCAATGAACTAGTAGTGGCACTATGGCTCAAGTGGTAGAGCACTAGCCTGGAGCACAAAGAGGCTCAGGGATAGTACCCAGGCCCTAAGTTCAAGCCCTAGGACTGGCAGGGGGTGGTGGGAAGAAAAGAAAAAAGAAAAAATCCTAGCTCAAATAAGAAAAGGCAATCAACAACACCAACACTGAATCAAGTGTTAGAATTATCTAAAACTTTGTGCACTAACAGGGTTTGAACTCAAGGCCCCAAGTTTGTACTGTACAAATAAGCCAGTCTCTGAGATGACTCTGCAGAGTGGCTATCCTACAAACAAAAGTCTCAACAATGAGTTACAAAGTCTCTTGAAATAAATTAAAAATAATCTTAGAAAAGAAGCCATAAGTGTATCATCTCTCTCTCTCTGTGTGTGTGTGTGTGTGTGTGCGTGCGTGTGTGTGTGTGTGTGTGTGTGTGTGTGTGTGTGTGTGTGTGTGTGTGTGTGTGTGTGTTTGCTGGTACTGGGATTTAAACTCAGAGACCTCTATGCCTCACTCATCTTTCTTGCTCATGGCTGGCCCTCTTACTACTTCAGTCACATCTTCAGAAAACAGTATCTTTCAGAAAGTACAGAACTTAGCCTGGTGCCAGTGGCTCACGCCTGTAATCCTAGCTACTCAGGAGGCTGAGATCTGAGGATCTCGATTCAAAGCCAGCCTAGGCAGGAAAGTCTGTGAGACTCTTATCTCCAATTAACCACCAGAAAACCAGAAGTGGGGCTGTGGCTCAAGTGGTAGAGCACTAGCCTTGAGCTGAAGAGCTCAGGGAAAATGCCCAGGCCCACAGTTCAAGCCCCACGACTGACAAAAAAAAAAAAAAAATACAGAACTTGCTCCTAACAGATTCCAGACTGCACTTAGAGCTTCACTAAACAGAAAAATATTTCCTTCAAACTGAAAGGAACTAATAAAAAGAATATCCTAGAGCATGGGGAAAAAACAACAGAAGGAACAGGAGTGTTGGTACATACAAAAGATTATCATCCTTTTCCTCGGGAGCTTTACAAGTAATATTCAAGGATTAAAACAATTATAATAACATCATCTGATATTCAAGCTCTCAGAAATGTAGAGATTTCACTCAGAACACTTACAGAATAACTAATGCCACCTTTGCACAATCTCTTCGAAACAGAGAAGCTCAGGGAGACGTCCCCTACTCCTTTATCCTGATAACAAAACCAGACTAAACAGTCCCAAAGGATGGAAGGAGGGAGGGAGGGAGGGAGGGAGGGAGGGAGGGAGGGAGGGAGAAGAGGAAGGTGAGAGGGAAGGAAGGGAGAGAGAGAGAGAGAGAGAAAGAAAGAACGAAAGAAAGAAAGAAAGAAAGAAAGAAAGAGAGAGAGAGAGAAAGGAAGAAAGAAAGAAGAGAGAAAGGAAGGAAGGAAGGAAGGGGAGGGAGGGAGGGAGAGAGGAGGGGAGGGAGGAAGATTTACAGTATAATTCAGGAAAGCTAGGTGAAAAAATATTTTCAAAACATAGCAAGCCAAAGCCAACAGTATATAAAGAAGAATTGGACACCATGACTAGGTGAAATTTCTTCCAGGTCTTGAAGGCTGGTTCAACATCCACAAATCAAGCAATGCCACTGTGCTAAACAAGTAAAAATCATTTTATCCTATCAAGTGGTGCTAGAAAAAAAAAGCATTTTATAAAGCCTCAGAGCCTCTGATTATAGAAACCCTCAGCAAGTTAGGACTCAAGGGCAGTTACTCAACTTGATCATAAGCAACCGGGAAACAACCCACAGCTAACACACACTTGTGGAGAAGGACTGACTGCTTTCCCCCAAGAGCAGGAGCGAGGCAACGCTGACAACCGTCATCACACGTCACTCCTGGTAAGACTGGACATTCCAACCAGCACAAGTAGTCATGAGGATGACACAAAAGGCACACGGATTAAAATGGAAGGTGGTTGTCACTGTTCACAGGTGATACCATTGTCGATGTAGCAAATCTCAAAGAATCTACAGAAGAATATTTCTACAATAAGTTTAACCAAACATAATGTAAAATGCACAAAAATCAATTACATTTTATATACTTGCATGAACATGAGGAAGAACTTACAGAACAGTCTCATTTATAATCACTCCAGAAATGAGATATTTATGTGCAAGCTTAACAAAACATGCACTGGACCAGTTTGCTAAGAATTACAAACACTGATGAAATAAATCAAAGAAGACCTACCTAACTGGAAAACCATACTGTGTTCATGGATTAGGAGACCCAACAGAGCAAAGATGTCAATGCTCTCAAAATCGATCGATAAACTAAATGCAATTCCCATCAAAATTCTATCAAGTTTTTTTTTCAAAAAGTAGGTGTGTTAATCAGGGTTCTGTAGAGCAACAGAACCAATGCAATTTATGATTAGAATAACTCAGAGATCATCTGGGCATGGTAGTCCATGCCTATAATCCTAGCCACCGGGAGGCAGAAGTAGAAGGATTACAAGTTCCAGACCAGCCTGAGCTATCTAAGAAGACTCTGTCTTAAAACACCAAAAATACAATAAAATAATGAAATGCCAGAGGTTTCTTGTCATGAATCTGCTTACATGATTGTGGAGAAGAGGAAGTCTCAGTACCTGTAATTAGCAAGCCTGAGACCCAGGAGAGCCCATGGTGTGGCTCCAGTCCATACCTAGGGCTCTGAGAATCAGAAAAGCTGGTAGAGTAAGTTCCAGTCCAAGACTGAGTCTACATCCGAACGCAGGGGATGGAGGCATGGCTCAAGTGGTACAGCACTAGCCTTGAGCAATAAAGCAGAGCGAGAATGCAAGGCCTTGAGTTCAAACCCCAGCACCAGCCCTATGTAAAAAAATTACCATGGAAAAAGATTCAAGAAACCTTCAAATCAATAAAACAGGACTTCTTATAGAAAACACACACAAGGGGTAAGCTGTGCCATCGTAGAAGAAAGTACAACAAAGGAAGTCTTTATAAAGAGCAATTTGCCTCAGCTAACCACAAGAGAAATTCAAATTTAAAAATTGCACCTATCATACTGGCAATCAAAAACACAAGTGAAGTAATGCATCTGCTGACAAGAACACAGCGAAAACCAGGAAATGTCCACATCCAAGTGCACCATACAATGGCGCCATTTCCTGGGGAATCGACTCTACGACGCTGGGTCAGCCTAGATTCAGGACAAAGCTGAGCTGAAGCGCACTGAGATGGCTGCGTACTGCCGAGGAGTCACCTGGTCTGTCACCTGTAGAAGTCGCACCTGGGCAGAGCCCCTGTCCACGGGGTCCCTCCTTACCATCCCCCGGCCCCATCTCCACACCAAAACATGAACTCCTTCCACACCCCTGCTTTCTGCCCCCCACCCCCAGGAAAAGACTTCAGAATACCGTGTCTGTTGGACCTGTTGGAAGGTTCCACAGCATCACCGTGGCCTGGAGGCTAGGCGGGTCCTCCAGCCTTCTCTGATCTCTTCTACTGGAGATCACTGGATTTGGTGGGTTGGGGCCCGGCAGGGGGGGGTCTCAACCTTGCTCTGGGGACCCCACAGAAATGCCAACCCAGCACCCCTGGAGATCCTAGAGAGCTTTCTGAATCCAAACTCACCTGCACACACACATCCTAATTTTGCCTTCCTTCCTTCCTTTCCTTCCTTCCTTCCTTCCTTCCTTCCTTCCTTCCTTCCTTCCTTCCTCTGTCTCCCTCCCTCGCTCTCTCCTTTCTTTCTCAGCGTCTCCCTGCTCAGCCTAGTGATGGATGCCTGCTCAGCCCGAGTCCGAGGGAGACCTTACAGCATAAGAAAGTCACTGGCCTAGGCAGGTGTGGGAAGGAAGGCGTGTGCCTAGGCAGGGGCGGGGCGGGGGGGGGGGGGTGAACCGGATGCATTGGGAAGGCCCATGCAGCTCAAAGCCCCAGTCCCCCAGACCCTGACTTCATCCCCACTTGGAAGGGTCGGGCAGCAATCTTGCCTCTGCCTTCACCAACCAGTGTATCTCTGGTTTGTTCTCCCTAGAAAGCCACCCCAACGCCGAGAGACCCCCCTTGAGCACATTTCTAGCACCTCACTCCACCACCACCCCCGTCTAAGGGGAAACAATAGGGAAGATGTGTAGAGACGGGGGGGGGGGGGGGCAGGGAGGAAAGGCAGGAGGCAGCTGGGCGGCCTCCACCCCTCTCCCAGAGGACCTACCCAGAGGGGTCCTGTCCTCTGTCCACTCTGCTCCTCTTCCAGTCCTCCGCTCTCTGGGCAAGCCCCAGGGATGCATGGGTAACTGGGGAGGACCAGCCCCTTCCGGGGGCCTGGAGCCTGGGTTCTGATGAGCCAGGAGGAACACTTGTGGGAGAGGTAGGGGCAGCACGTGGACGCAGAGGGCAGGAGAGATGGAGGGGACGGAGGGGACCGGCCCGGCAGCCCGGGGAAGACACTCCCAAGAGGCCGGTCCACCCACTGCCACGCCTCGCACAGGCTCCCAGAGCCGGTCAGAGCCCTCCTCCCCCGTGCAGCCTTCCTGCCCACCTCAGCCAGAAGTGCTTGAAGAGTAACTAACTAACACCACAGTCTCAAGCCTGTCATCTTAGGATGCCAAACCATGCGGTGACGTTTTCGTTCCAATTCTGGCTCAACCCGATCAGCAAACTTGAGCAAAGTACTTTGGTTTTTCCCTCCATGTGCTGGAATTAGAACTCAAAGACTAACACCTGCTCCGCTTGCTTGTTCATTTTGTGTCGTAGCCACCCCTCCAGCCTGGCTTTTGGTAGGTTGTTTTCAAGATAAGAGTCTCAAACTTCAATCCTCCAGCTCTCAGCCTCCTAAGTAGTTAAGATTATAGGTGAGCCACCAGAACTAGGCTGCCAAGTGACTTGCGTGTGGTTATCTACCTCCCAATATTGTGTATTAATATTTGGAAAACCACCAGGACCTAGTAATCACTTGATAAAGTGCTTCTCTAGTTATGAAGTTGGTTTTCAAGTGCATAACTCATCTGCTTAGCCAGATTCGAAGTTGGGGTAGGGGGAATTGTGTCTAAGCTCCATCCCACCCTGGCCACACACAGTGGGGCTAGCACTATGCCCAGCACACAGGCAGCTCAATAAATGCCTTCTGGAAACATCCGCTAATAGAGCAGGAGGGAAGGAAAGGAGACAGCGCTGTGACCCCAGGCTGAACATGAGGCTGAGTCACATCCTCCTGTCTACTTGTAAAAGGCGCCTGTGTTCATTATTTTAACAGTTATTCGTGATCAAACGATTTGGTGTTAATGTGGATCTAATGTATAAATCCATACGGGTCCCACAGTCATTTAGCATTAATTAAACGAGGCCATTATAAGGCTGGGATTCCACTGGGTTTATTGCGCTCCGCAATTAATGACGAGAGCTGCTCGGCCACTGTGCTCTTCCTCTCTACCTGTGGCCTGTCCCTTTTTACACTGTGGGGGGAGGACAGGGGTGGAGCAGACTCCCAGCTGCCCCACGGGATGGAAGGCAGGCCGGGGTGCAGAGAGAGACATGATTGACAGGTAGGGGGGTTCAGGGAGCCCAGCCTTACCCCAGAGGACCCAACATGACCTAAGGAAGAAAGGAGGGCTGGGCTGACAGAGCACTGTTCTGGGAGTCCACCTCTGCTGCTGCTACCGCCCAACTGTGCAACCTCATGCAAGACCCTGCTCCTCCCTGGTCTCCACTGGCTAACTTTGGAGTCAAGATATGCCATCTCGTTCGCCCTGCCTGGGCTACACCTCCTGTTTGGCAGCTGTCAAATCTCAGCTCACACATCAGCTCCTCAGATTGACACTAAGCATCGGCCTGTTACCAGTGACGGCCGGCCACCCAAGCCCTCTCTAGCACCTGTCTCTCTCTTGTTTTCTTTGTAAAGCGAATGTACCCCTGCCAGGATGGTGGCTGGGTTAACCTTGTTCATTGATGGGGGGAGGGGGGAGGCTTAGCTCTGGATTCTCTTCAACTGTAGAACTTAGCATTTCACACCAATCCTACCAGCACGGATTCCTGGTGAGACCCCAAAAGGCCATTTGTCTCCAGGTGCCAGTGGCATCTATAATCCTAAACTACTCAGGAGGCTCAGATCTGAGGACAGAGGTTCCAGGCCAGGGCAGGAAGTCCATGAGACTCTCATCTCCAGTCAACCACCCCCAGAAAGCCAGAGGTGGAGCTGTGGCTCAAGTAGTAGAGCACT
This sequence comes from Dipodomys merriami, assembly GCF_024711535.1. Classification (NCBI taxonomy): domain Eukaryota; kingdom Metazoa; phylum Chordata; class Mammalia; order Rodentia; family Heteromyidae; genus Dipodomys; species Dipodomys merriami. The sequence goes on from NW_027204381.1 coordinate 18,563,005, forward strand.
AGCCTTGAGCACAAAAGCGCAGCAACAGCACCCAGGCCACGCGTTCAAGCCCTAGTACCAGCACCAAATATATATTGAGTGAGAGAACAGAAGAGAGACGGCGCTGGTGGCTCACGCCTGTCATCCTAGCTACTCAGGAGGCTGAGATCCGAGGATCTCAGTTCAAAGCCGGCCCAGGCAGGAAAGACCATGAGACCCTTATCACCAATTAACCACCAGAAAACCGGAAGTGGCACTGTGGCTCAAGTGGTAGAGTGCTAGCCTTGAGCTGAAGAGCTAAGGGACAGCACCCAGGCCCAGAGTTCAAGCCCCAGGACTGACAAAATAGATGTATAGATGATCAATAGATAGATAGATAGATAGATAGATAGATAGATAGATAGATAGATAGATAGATAGATAGATAGATAGATAACATTATATATATATAGTGTTCATTCACCAAATCACTAATGATCACTACAACCCTTCCACAGCCCTTGGCAACTGTACTCAGAATCCCAGGGCATGCAGGGTACCGGTAGCACTCCATTCATCCAGGAAAATTCCTAGGAAAAAGATGGCCTGGTGAATCCTAAGGGAGAGAGGAAAGAAGCAGGGAAGAGGGAAAGAAGGGGGAGCCGGTGGGCTGGCGGGGGAGCCGCCTGGGTGGGGAGCTCGGTGCGGCAGCCGCTGCTGCATCGTGGGGAGTCCAGACAAGACCATTTGGTGAAACTGTATTAACAGTCAGAGGACCAGCATCCCCGGCGGTGAGGCAGCAGGCCCAGGCCACTGCCCTCCAGCCCTGTGTCCCCTCACACTTGACCACGCACCGTGGATAATGGAATGAGGAGCACATCTGTGGAGCGCATTCCAGCCGCCAGAGCGTGGAGAGCTGTCTCCCCGTTTCATAGAGTCACTCAGAGCAGGGGGGCCTACTTATCCAAGGTCACTTTTGTGACCTTGGGGCAATACTGGAGTTTGAACTCAAGGCTTTGCATTCAAAGCTTTTCTACAGCCCAGCAGGCTGTTTTTCCAGATGTGGAAACTGAGGCAGAGAAGGCACGTGGCTGTTTATGACAAACCACCCCTATCCTGGACACATACATAATCTCAGGAGACCTAAACTATTTGCAGAGTCAAGTGTTAAAAATGAGGACTTTCCGTGCAGACTTGAGCGAATGATAGCAATTGCCCTGAATGAGAGGCAAAGACTCGGATGACAGAACTGAAAGGCAGGGGGGCATTATCTGCGGTCTATACACAGGCCTCTGTGTTCCTGTTCTAAGCTGTCTGGCTTTTTTTTTTCTGAAGTGATTTAGGACACGGACAGCAATGGTACCTGCACAGAATGGGCCTTCCGGAAATACCTGAAGGAGAGCCAGGAGTAGAATGCCTGCGAAGAAGACAGGTGAGAGGTTACAAGTAGTTACTGGCACTCAGCCTCTGTGTTGGGAGCCGGTCGGGAGGGGCAGGGACTGAGGTAAACTCTGCACAGCAAAGGGATTTCTACCGCCAACTGTCAGACAGACAGGCGGGTCCAGAGTCTCCAACCCTAACCATTCCTAAAGGGATACAGGTTGACCTCTATCTGAAAGTCCAATAGATTACAGGTGCTGATGACTCACGCCTGTAGTCCTTGCTACCCGGGAGGCTGAGATCTGAAGATCACAGTTCAAAGCTAACCGAGGCAGAAAAGTCAGTGACTCTTACCGCCCATTATTGAGCAAAATCACCAGACGTGGCTCTGTGGTTCAAGTGGGAGAGCACCAGCCTTGAACAAAAAAAGCCAGGTAGGAGTAGAGTGAAAAGTCCTGAGTTCAAGCCCTGGTAAAGAAAGAAAGAAAGGAAGGAAGAAAGGAAGGAAGGAAGGAAGGAAGGAAGGAAGGAAGGAAGGAAGGAAGGAAGGAAGGAAGGAAGGAAGGAAGGAAGGAAGGCAGGCAGGAAGGAAGGGAGAGAGAGGGAGAGAGAGGGAGGGAGGGAGGGAGGGAGGGAGAAAGGAAGGAAGGAAGGAAGGAAGAAAGGAAGGAAGGAAGAAAGGAAGGAAGGGAGGGAGGGAGGGAAGGAGGGAGGGAAGGAGGGAGGAGGAAGGAGGAAGGGAGGGAGGGAGGGAAGTTCTGGAATTCTAGCCTTGAAAAGCAGTTGATGCTGTCATTTGCAAACTTGGAGGATTCTGCACTGAGTGGAATACAGTAAGTTGGCCACAGAAAGACACATGTCTCATGGTGCCACTTGTCTAACTTGTCTACTTTTGTTTCTAAAGTGCTGGGGGCCAAACCCGGGCCTGCATACACTAGGCGACCGCTGCTCCACACCTAGCTGCCTGTGATCTCAGCACTCCGGGAGGAGCACAGAGTCGCAGTTGGCTGTGCTAAGGGTGCCAGGGCTTCCTGGCAAGCTGTCCTGGGGTTGAGGGGGGAACGTGGGGAGGCGTTAGCCATGGGAGCAGGGCCCGCTGTGCTGCAGAAACGCATTCCAGCCGAGGTCTGTCCCTCAGCACAGTGCATGGGAGGAAGCCCAGCTCCAGAAGTCAAATATCACTTGCCTTCGCTCATCTGTGGACTCTAGACACATGCATGTGCACACGGGCACACGGGCACCACATTTTCTTCATCTGACAGCTAGTTTCCATCCGTTGCCCACCAGTGTGACATTTGTAATTAAGTGAATAAATTAGCCTTGCGGAATCCTTCCTTGTGAGGGGGGGCAGCCTAAAGAGGGAGCTTGTAAGCAATCCAATTAGGAGCATAGTGTACCCCCAAACTCTCCAAAGTTCCCGCACCCAGTTCTTGGCAGGGAAGGAGGCCGTACTGGGCTTGAATTCAGGATTTTGCATTTGCTAGGTACGTGCTCTACTATTTGCGTCATGTCGTGGTGTGTGTGTGTGTGTGTGTGTGTGTGTGTGTGTGTGTGTGTGTGTGTGTGTGTGTGTGTGTGTGTGTGTGTGTGTGTGTGTGTGTGTGTGTGTGTGTGTGTGTGTGTGTGTGTGTGTGTGTGTGTGTGTGTGTGTGTGTGTGTGTGTGTGTACCCGCCAGTCCTAAGTGCTGTCACTACTAAGCTTTTGTACTCAAGGCAAGTACTCTACCATTTGAGCCACAGTTCCACTTCCAGTAATTAATTGGAGATAGTCTCACAGGCTTTCTTGCTGGCTTCAAACCTCCATCCTCAGGTCTCAGCCTCCTGAGTAGCTAGGATTATAGGCGTGAGCCACCAGTGCCCAGATCTAGTTATTTTTTTTTTTAGACAGATTTTTGCTTTTTGCCCAGAGCAGCCTAGACTGTGGTTCGCTATGTATCCCTCCCACCAGAGCTGGGATGACGGGTACACGCCAGCACACACAGCTTTGTATTGATTGCGATGGGGTCTCTTGTGAGCTTTGTGCCCAGGCTGGCCTGGAACTGTGATCCACCCAATATCAGCCTCCTGAGAAGCTAGGATTACAGGCATGAGTCACTGAACTTGGTTCCCAGCCAGTTGTTACACTGTGGGCCTAGGGAATCAGAGCAGCAAGGGTGATGGCTGGTGTGCAGGTATGAGCCTCAGCCCAGATGTGTACAGATGTGTGTGGGTCCCACGTGGTTTGACGTTCTGAGTCCATGCATTCCATCCGGCCCAGAGCTGGTCCAACAGTCATGGCGGATCACCCCCACTTGGGCTGAAAGATGCCCCCGCCCCGAGAAGAGTCACAGGCAGCCCCTCTGGCCCTCCCTCCCCCCTAGGCCTTGGGAGAGGCCATCCCCTCCCCACTTGGGTCCTTAGAATGCACCGCCAAGGCACAAGCCAGCTGTCACTGAGGCACTTACAGCATACCACGGAAAAACCAAACCACTGTTATTATACTTAATAACCAGTTTCCACCTCATCAACTCATTGGCGTCTGACAGGCGTTGTTAGGGTGTCAGCTCCTTCGGCCTAACAAGTCAGCACTGGCAGGGGGCAGGGGAGCTGGGGTGGGGGGTGTCGCCAACCTCCTGTGATTTATTCCTTCCTCCTCCAGCCCCCAACCCGAGGACGCGCACACAAGGGCAGCCGAGGCCGGACCACCCTCTGCCCACCGGGCTTAGGAGCTTAGCAGATCTCCAAGCACAGGGAGGCCTGGGAGAGGGGCTTCTGAACAGAAGACCCCGGCATGGGTCACCTGCTTGGAGCCTCACTCTTATCCTGTGACCTTGAGTGACCTACACCATCTTTCTCTGCCCCAGTTTCTCCTTTAATGAGAGCTGAACTCTCACAGCTCCTCCCCAGGGTTAATTGGATTGAATGAAGGTAGACATTACAGAGTTGTTATTGAGGGGGAAGATGCAGAGGTTGAGGGACCCCAGGGACCAGACTGTGGGACCATTAGGAACTAAAACCACTGAGAGACACGTCTGCACCCACTTCTCCCGTGGGGGCCAGGGAGGTCTTTTAGAGCCATCATTAAACTAGCTAAGAATAATAAAAACTTAGCATGGTCTTGCTTTCACCTCAACGTAACATCAGAGAGGTTATGACATGTACCCAAGGTAGCTCAGCATGGAGGTGGGCTTGGAGGCCGAGCAGTAGGAATGGAACCTGAGATCTCCAGCTCCTCACTTCCCTCCCCCTCTCCCCTGCCCTAGTATCTAAGGCAAAGTCCCCTGAGCTGGGGGGGGGGGGGGGGGGGATGCCAGGCTGGGACTCTCCAGGGTCAGAGGTCCATCCTAAAGCATCAGTGACCCCTAGAGCAATTCAGGGATGGAGGCCAGGGCCTGCAGCCGCCAAGATGCAGTGGTCTGCCAGTGCCTCTGAGTCCAGGCCGCACGCGCCACACCCTCCACAGAGCCCCGCCAAAATGGCAGTGCGCACCGTTTGGAGCACACAGGGCAAGGCCCCTCCTCTGCAGCACAGGCCTGAGGTGGTACAGTGCTGCCATCTTTTGGCCATGGGCGGTACTGCTACCCCAGCCACCAGGTGGGGCCAATCCAGCCTCTGCCTCCCCTGGTACCCAGGAGGGCCGACTACCTCCCAGAAAGGGCCAGCCAGCCACCCTGGTAGGGCGGCCTCTCCAGAGGATGCGGCCGGTCATATCCCCCCTCCCTCCTCTTCCGCTCACTTCCTCCTACATGCAGCACTGTCTTCAGGCACCGCTGGAGATGGAACCCCACAAACTTCTTTATGCCCACTTCTTTATAGCCTCAAACTGCCGTCCCTCAGTCTCTGCCTCCCAAGTGGTTAGGATTGCAGGCCCGAGCCACCGCCTCCCGGCTAATTTCGTGATTTTCTACAATGACCATCGCAACACATAATTTGTTTATAGATGTGTCGGAAAGTAAGTTTGCTTTCAAGGAGCAACTCAATGACCCCGCGATCAGATGGGGACTTGTCTTTCACAGGAAAAGAAAAGCAGCTCAGAGGTATTGACGTGTCCAAGATCATGCCACAAGTTAGTGGACAAGATGGACTGGAACTTCCCTCTGAATAGGGGCTTCTCCTTCAAGAAGAGCTGGATGATTCCAGGCCTTCCAACTAGGGTAGGATCCCCCCCTGTCAGTCAATTGTGACACCAGAGATTTCCATTTGTCCCACATATGTAAGCCTCACAGGGCGTGAAGCTTATATGCCCTGCTCCCTGAGGCACCAGGTCCATTACTATATGTGGCACATAGCAGCTTCCACGACTATATGTTAAATGAATAACAAAATTATCAAGGAAGGCTTCAAGGATGGGGGTGGGGGTGAAGTGGACATCTATTTTTTTTAAGGCAGTAGAAATGGATCACAGAAAAGGTGAGGATCACTCCAGGAATGGGAGAATGGCGCTAACAGTTAGTTACGTGTTCCCAAATGTCTACAGGGGAGCGAAGGGGAGAGCTGGGATGCAGAATGTCTGAGCTAAGTCCAGTTCCCTGATGTAAAACCAGGCCGAGTCCCTCTCTAGAACCTGGGAGGACCTGCTGAGGACTGGAGCCTGGGTTCAGCCTGGCTGAGTCTGTCAGGGTCTGAGCACGACCAAGCTGGGTGGGGGTCCGGCCGGCCAGGCCGGGTGATCCTGGATGGCTGCCTCCTTCCCAGGCCTGTGTTTAGAAGCCCCTGGTAGGTGTCGGGTCAGCCTGATTCTCCAGGGCTCTAATCTAGAGCCTAAGGGCAGGGACGGTCTAGAAATGCTGAAGCCCAGGGGAACACGTGAGGGGTCCTGATGTATGCAAGGTCTTGTTTGCCCAGCCCTTGGTCATAGTCCTATTGCCGTGGGAACACACAGATGCATTACGATGGATGATCGTGGGAAAAAGGGAAGCGCCGACTATGTTTAGGTACGGATACGAACATCTGAGAGAGAAAATATCAGCAGGGGGAATGAAAAAGAAAACTTATGAAAGGAAAAAAAACCTTTTCTTGATTTTTCTGGGGGAAAAAAAAAAAGCTCTCAAAAGATTCTTGGAAGTAGCTTTCTTTCCACCTAGAACATTTCAGAATGCTTATCTCACGAGGAAGCCCTACGCGCCTCCCTCCACCCCCGTCAGGGAGAAGCCCACATATCGAAGACGAGCTGTAGGCAAGCCCTGGGACAGGTCCTTTGGTGGCAAAAATGGGGTTACCTGTAGATCACGGGCACCTGTAGCTCCAGGAAACCTGCCAGCCAATAGTATCCACCCAACACACAGGAAGCAGGCCAGGCTGGCCACCACGGGAAACTAGTCTATCCTAAGGCTTGATATATAATTGGAAAGTGGGGTCCACAGGCTAATATGGGGGCCACCTATCCTGGGGTCCAGATGTTGCTTCCCTCTCCCCAAAGCCCTTTAGCACCAACTATATGGAGGGCAGGCGCCAGTGAGCCCCGGGGGGAGCTGAGCACGGCCATCTTGGCTGCTCTAACATTTCTGAATTCCCACAGGAAAGAGGACAAATGAGCGACCCAGAGAAAACAAAGGGAGACCCAGAGAGAGAAAGAACGATGGAGAAACAAAGACAAATGGGAGGGAAACGAGGGAAGAGACAGGAGACCAAGAAACAAGAAGCAAAGGTTCCAGAGAAGGGAGAAAAGAAAGGGAATGAGACAAAGGACAGCGCCCCCCCACCCCCCACCAGCCCTCCCTGCAGTAACAGCTGAGAAACAGGAGGCAGAAAGAGGAGGCAGAGACTGCAAAGCCGCAGGGTAACCTTGGAGACAGAGCCAGGAAGATGGGCACAGGGAGGGGGGCACTCCCAGAAAGGGGGAGGGGGGTGACGCCCAGCAACAGGTCCCAGCCTCCCAGGAGGGAGGGAAGAGGAGGGGCAGGAAAAGACGAGGGACATCGGCCAGAGAGAGAGATGGGGGATGAGCTGGGGGAAGGGAGAGGGGGACAAAAGATTCCAGGAAGAAACATAGAGGCCTGAAGATAGGTCAGAATAGAGAGACGTTTTCACTGAGAATCCATTTTGGGCAGAGGGAGCAGGGAGGAAAACCACGGGGATGGGGGGAGGCCGGCCACAGGGAGATGACGCAGCCAAATGGGCCATTCCTGCCCAAACCGGGAGGAGCCACAAGGTTGGGTCTGGGCAGAGGGACACAGGTAGAAGTGGGTCAAATGGGCAGGGAGCCGGATGACCCCTGCCTGCAGCTGGGACACGGAGCCTGGGCCTCAGCCGGCTGGGGGGAGGGGAAGGGGGGAAGGGCACGACCTGCCCTGTCTTCCCAGATTCTGGCTTTAACTTGCTTTGACTCTGGGAAGGCTTGGCTTGGGCGGGAGGTGCCAGATCTCAGCGGCAGGGAGGAGAGAGAAGCGCAGTTTGAATCTGCATCTGCCATTCATCAAGCTGTGTGACCTTTGACAAATCATTACTTTAACGAACCATCCCTTCCTTAGTTTGCAGAACTGTTGGAGATTCTGGATAGCTGTGTCATTCCTGGCATATAATAGATGCTCGGTAAGTGGTAGCTTTCCTTATCATAAAGAATAAGGACATGAAGAGGACCAAGTGTAGCTCCAGTGGTCTCTCTCTTTCTCTCTCTCTCTCTCTCTCTCTCTCTCTCTCTCTCTCTCTCTCTCTCTCTCTCTCTCTCTTTCACACACACACACACAAATAATGATAATAGTAATAATAATAATAATTACTATTATTATTATAATTAGAACCAGGCACCAGTAGCTCCCATCTGTAATCCTAGTTAATCCTGTGTAATCCTACACAGGTAGCTGAGATCCAGAGGATCACAGTTCAAAGCCAGCCTGGGCATTAAAGTCAACAAGACTCCAATTAAACAGCAAAAAGCAGGGCTGGAAGTGTGGCTCAAGTGGCAGAGCACCAGCCGTGAGCAAGAAAGTTCAGAGAGTAAAAGGCCCTGAATTCAAACCCTGGTCCCATTTAAAAAAAAAAAAAAACTTCAAAGTTAACAAGTGAATAGAAGGAATGAGTTCCATTCTACTGCATAGTGGGTGAGTCTAATTAACAGCATGTATCTTTCAAAACAGCTAGACAGTTTTGAGTGTTCTTGCCACGAAGAAAGAGTAAATGTATGAAGTGATGGACATGCTAATTATCCTCGTCCAATCATTTCACAACGCATACACATTCCGAAATATCACACCACATAAATATGCACAATTATTATGGTGATCGAAGATATTAAATAATGTCTTTGAAAATATGTTTTAAATGCTTAATTCCCTTCCACTGAGTATGAGCAAGCAGTGACTCGCTTCAAACCAAGAGTCTGTGGCAGGGGTGGCAGGGGAAGGCAGCTGCTGCTCCGTGCTCGTCCTCTCCGGGGTCAGTGGGCGGGCGAGGGGATGAGGCTGCCTTCAGCCTCCTTGGTTTCTTTGCCCTGGCTCCTGAGCTGCTCACATCTTTTATAAGTTTAAGAGGAAGTTTAAGAAAAGTTTAAGAGGATCACAAAGGCTCAAGAGCTATGTGCATAGGGTCGCATAAAATGATAGTTATTAAAATGAACTCCAAGAAATGGAAGTGGGTTGTTTTTCTATTTTACTGTTTGTGGTTCTTTTATTTCTTTTTTTCTCTTTGGTTTATTCCCTTTTGTTTCTGATTTCTGTGCCCTTTATCTCGAATATATGTTTATCTGATTTGGGGGAGGAAAGGGAAAAGCACAGAAATGGTTGGACAAAGGGTGAGCCAATTTAGCAGTGATACTCACCAGACACTATGTTGAAAATGAACTTTACAACTTGGGGGGGAAGGCAGTTGGGAGGGGGGAAACTGCGAGAAAATGCGAGACAGGGTAACACTGTTCAAAAACAAATGTATTCGTTACCTGACTTATGTAACTGTAACCCCTCTGGACAGCACCTTTACAATTAAAAAATGTATGGTAAAAGAGGGAGAGAGAGAGAAGTTTGAGAAAGGGTTTAGGCCAGGCCCTAGAGGCTCACGCCTATAATCCTAGCTACTCAGGAGGCTGAGATCGGAGGATCCTGGTTCAAAGCCACCCTGGGCAGGAAAGTCCTTGAGACTCTTATCTCCAATAAACCACTAGAAAACCGTGGCGCAGTGGCTCAAGCGGTAGTGCGCCCGCCTTGAGCTGAAGAGCGCAGGGACAGCACCCAAGCCCAAAAAAGAGTTCAGTGGTCTTTGCTGTGTAGTGGGAATCCTCCACCTTGTTTATAGAGCAAACCTTGGCCTTGACTCCCTCCCTTCTCACCTCAACCCGGGTCCTTCAGGAAGGCTCAGGCACTGTACTCCGCTCTACCAAGCCTCAGTCTCTTCATCGGTCCAACAAGGCCAATGACAGTGCCGAATCCGCATCCGAGCAGTAGCTGTGAGGGCACACAGGATGCGCTAGGGTGGGGAAGAGTGGCCTTGTGGACTCTCTCACTCCTAAATATGCTATTGTAGACAGGACTTAAACATATCAGCGTCTAGACTTCGGTCATAGAAAGAAAGATGTCTAATCTTTTTCTGAGGCCTTTGTAGGGTTTCTTGGTGTACACACACACACACACACACACACACACACACACACACACACACACACACACACACACACACCACACACTGTCCTCCCTGTAGTCTTATCTGCCTTGTTCCATCCAGCAGTATCTCTCTACTCACCAGCAGACCTCCCACATCCGTGTCCTGTGCATGGAGGGGAAGAAGATGACTGGATGGATGGAGGGATGGAGGGATGGATGGGTGGAGGGATGGGCGAATGGATGGAGGGATGGATGGATGAATGGAGGGAGGGAGGGAGGAAGGGAGGGAGGGAGAGAGGGAGGGAGAGAGGGATGGGTGAATAAGTGGGTGATGGGTGGATGGAGGGAGGGAGGGATGGGAAAGTAGATAGATGGATGAATGGATGACTGGAGAGATGAATAGGTGGGGAAGTAGATGGGTAGGTAAATGGACAGATGGGCAAGTAAATGGCTGGATGGGTGGGTGGATGGATGGATGGTTTGAGACTGTCCTTGACTCTAAGGCTGATGCCAGACCTCAGTGTGTACAGAGAGAATTCCTCTCCTGCAGAGAAAGATGAAAGAATGAAACATCAACCATCCTACAATTCCTTGTTCATTGTAATTGCACACACTCCTGGTGCATTTATCAACTTCACCTCATTAGGCCACCCTGGCACCATCTCTGGGAGGGAGGATGCTGAGGGAAGCAAGGCTGCTCTCCGGAGATGGGAGGGAAGAGAAGACTTTTAAGTAGGTCAGAAGCCTGAGCTCCTCATGGTCAGGAGTCCAACCCAAGGGGAAAACAGTTGAAGCTGGGCCTCACACCATGACCTCGAGCCCCTGAAGTCCAGATTCTCTGGGGGTGAGCAGCGGGGTGAGGAAAGCAAGCAGAGCCTCATACAGGACTCCTCCAGGTGTGGCCACCGCCCAGCCCATACCCCAGAGATACCCAGAGCAGTTGTGGCTGCCTGTGGCTGGGAGATTATCTTAGTGTCATGGAAAGATCCCAGGGCTTAAGTCAAAAGCCTTGGATCAAAGATACAACTCTGACAACTAGAATAAGTCATTTGACCTCTTTGAACCTCATTGGGATGAGGTTAGATTGGATGATCGTATAAATTTCCCTCTCATCTCTCAAGACTCATGAATCCAGAAGATAAGCTTCAAGGTCATTCAAGAGCTTGATCTAGATCGTGGGATGGACTCACGAGAGTTCTGCTACCCGCTGGCCACCTGGGGGCCTGAATGATTCACACATGCAAAGCGTGACTGGTTCCCAAGCAGAGCCTGGAGCCTGGGCTGGGGTTGGCAGAGACGGGAGTCAAGGGGCATGCCACACACCCTGTCGGGAGCTGGTACTCTCCCAGCCCCAAAGCTTCCAGGTAGAGTGGCTGTGTAATGCTCCCAGAGGGGCTCGTGGCTCATCCTCCCCGACCCCAGTCCTCAAGAGCCCAGCAGAAGCTGCAGACACAGACAGGCCCTGCCCCAGCCAGCGCCTTCAATGCTGATCCCTGTGCTCCCTGCTCGGAGTGCCACCGGACCGGTCCAGACAGCACGGCCAGCGGACAGCATCGCAGTGCCTCCGCTCCCCCAGGCCAGACTCCAGCGATGAGGAAAGTGCTCCTCCCTGAATCCTGGCCTCGAGGGTTCCAACACGGAGCCAGAGAAGAGAGGGGCAGCTCTCACCTGCCAAAGCCAGGGAAGGGGAACAGACTAGGGTGTGAATGGGAAACAGACTCGGTATGGACTCCTTGCCTCCCTCTGGGACCCCTGTGCCAGGGCATCCTTCGTGCCTGGCTCCAAACACACACACCCCACCACCACCACCAGTCAGCCAGTGCTGCAGTCAACTGCTAAGCCCAGGGAGGGGCAGGAGAGAGATGGGACTCTTTGCTCTCTTGCTGTTCTGTGGCTGTGAGGGACAACAGACATGGGGGGGGGCTGAAACCTGACACTCCCCTCCCCACCCCACCCACCCCCCATCCAGAGGAAACCCAGCCAACCAGACAGGAAAGCCTAAGGCATTCCTGGCTTAGAGACTGGCTTCTTCTGTCATCAGAACCCTGCCTCTAGTGTGCCAATGGTCTCCCTAAGAGCCCTAGCCCTCTGGGTGTGAGCTTCCCCACACAGACCCAGAGAGCATCCATCCCCACCGCCTGGCATTACCGTTACTGTTGTGGAAAGGCTCAGAGGAGTTGTATGACTTCTCCCAGCTCACACAGTAGGTCACGCAAGAACACGAATTCGCACACCCACTGAGAATGACCCACAAGGTCATTCACAGATGCACCGTTGACATAACCTATGAAAGTCACAGACCCTCCAGGTGAACACGAGGCCTGGGTGTCAATGTGCAAACAGGATTTAGCAGGCTTGGCTTCCGTCTGGATGGAAAACAGCCCTCCAGAGCCTCGGTCCCTGGCTGGTGGGGCTATTTTGGGAGATTCCAGAAATTTTGGGAGGCAGCTGAAGGGAGTTCCTAAGTCACCTAGGACAGACTTTTGGGGCAGGGCTCTTGTTCCTAACCTCCAACTCTCTTCCTCTGTCTTTCTCCCTCCTTCCCTCTCCCTTCCTCCTCTCCCCATCCACTTTCTCTCCATCATGATGTGAGGTGCTCTGCCAATGGACCAAACTGCCACAGCGAAGCAAACTCTCCACAACTGTGGGCCCAAAGTAAATCCTTCTTCCCTTAAGCTATCTGTGTCCAGGATTTGATGAGAGCAATACAAAAACTGATACAGCTCCCGGCGCCCATCCATGGACTAGCTAGTGGCCATGCAACCTCCTTTTACCTCATCTCCAACAGCCAAAGAAGACAGGGAACGTACACGGATCCTCAGTTGCTCTGAGGATTTAATGAGTTCTCCATGCACTCAATACCGGAAGAACACTTGCATCACCTTCTACAGGTATTCTTGACATCCAGGGAGCCTAAGACTCCAAGAGGAGCACCCACCCTCCCGGGACTCCTTACGAATGCCCAGGTGTGCCCTGCTTGGCTTTCCTCCACTGGATTGGCTGTGAGGGGAGGGTCCGGGGAGGGTTCCGCCCACTCCTGTCTCCCATCACCACCTGGGCAGTGCTGCCTGCAGTTCCAGGAAGCAGCCCCTTCCCTCTCTCCCTGCCCGCCCTTCTGCCCGGGAATCAATGCAATCCCCTAAAAGCTCATAACTCGGAGGTAATTATAAGAAGCATCAATTACCCAGCAATGTGGATTTCATGAATTCAATTAATTTGCATGGCGATCAATATGGGTAGGTTTACTGGGGTCCCCCGGGGAAGTTAGGACATTGTTCTGTACACTATTGATTTTACAATGTAAAACAAAAACCTCTCTCCTCGAATTCATAGATGCCCATTCAGCCATATTAACTTTCAGATCATTTATTTTTGTATGTCTTTCAACTCTGTTTGTTGCTATCACACAAATGCAGAGTATTACATTGTAGGGAATAATTGAATCAATAGCCATGTTACCGCAGCCCCCCGCCCCCACCCCGTTCCTGGAAGAGGAGCTGCCTGACCGGCTATGAGCCTTCCAACATTCGTCCTCTCCCCAGCCAGTCCCCGGTCAACCACTCCTTCCTCAAACTCACCTAATCCTTCCAGACAGCTCTAAAGTACAGGGCGGGATTAGATAACAGGAAGAGGCATTTCTGATGGTAGACAAAACTTTTGAAGAGCTGGAGGCCTTCCCTTTCCTTGAGAACTTGTCTCCAATGAAGGACTAAGTCTAGGTCTGGCTCAATGGCTCCTCTGGTACCTCTGGGTACCAGATTATTCTTTTCCTTCCACAGAAGCAATAAGATTGAGGCCACAGCACTTCCTAAGTGTTCTCCTACTGCATACTCTTTTTTTTTTTTTTTTTTTTTTGGGTCCAGTCGTGGGGCCTGAACTCTGGGCCTGGGCGCTGTCCCTCAGCTCTTCAGCTCAAGGCTAGCGCTCTACCACTTGAGCCACAGCGCCACTTCTGGCTTTTTTTTGTTTTTGCTTATGTGGTGCTGAGGAATCGAACTCAGGGCCTCAGGCCTGCAAGGCAAGCGCTGTACCACTGAGCCACCTTCCCAGCCCTCCTACTGCATACTCTTGGACAAAGTCAAGTTTAATGGTGGTCATCAAAAAACTAAGGAACCCAGTTCACACCTGTCATCCTACCTACTCAGGATACTGAGATCTGAGGATTGAGGCTCAAAGCCAGCCCAGGCAGAAAAGTTCATGAGACTCTTATCTCCAATTAACCACCGGAAAACCAGAAGTGGCGCTGTGGCTCAAAGTGGTTGAGTGCTAGCTGTGAGCAAAAGAGCTCAGGGACAGTGCCCAGCTCCTGAGTTAGTTCAAGACCCACAACCAATCAGAAAACAAAACAAAACTAAGGGACCTACCAGGTTGAGCTGCTAGTGCTCCCCAGTTCTGGGCTTAAATCCTATTCTCCCTTAACCAAGCCAGCCAAGTTCAGGCTAGGCTCTGGATAGCACTCAGAGATACACACACACACACACACACACACACACACACACACACACACACACACACACACACACACACACACACACACACACACACACACACACACACACACACACACTCTCTCTCTCTCTCTCTCTCTCACTCTCTCTCTCTCTCTCTCTCTCTCTCTCTCTCTCTCTCTCTCTCTCTCTCTCTCTCTCTCTCTCTCTCTCTCTCTCTCTCTCTCTCTCTAACCCACAGAAGCCAGGGCTACCTCACTCCACACACAGAGTTCCAGCTCAGCACAGCACCCCCGCTGCCAGGGTCTGGAGAGGAAAGAGAAGCCTGTTTTTAATTTGCCTTTGCCCCCCACCCCCCACCAGGATATTAGACAGCTAAACAGCCTGCGCCTGTTTCCTTCAGATAACCAGTTCCTGACGATCCTCCTAATTGTCCCCAGAATCTCAGCACCAGTGTATAGAGTAGGTCATTTAACCAACAGTACACACAACTAAATAAAAATCCATTTTCCAAGAGAAAATTCTATTCTTATCAGAGTTTTGCAAGAGGGTTGCGAGCAGCCTATGTTAATTGAAGCTTTGATGTTTGTAGGAGGAGGCCTCTAATCAACGCCACAAAAGAGACCCTATTCACTGCAGCAAGCCCCTAGGCCAAGGGATGGACGGTGGGGATGGTGTTAGAAAGCAGTGTTACGGGGCAGGGGTGCCAAGGTCCAAGGCCAGGCCAGGGCTCAGGCTGGCTGGATACCACAGGGTTCCAACCCACCACAAAGATGACAGAGAGAAAGGCACCTGGGGTAAGGCGCCAAGAGGCTAGAAGCGAGCGGGGCGCAGGGTGAGACTACTTCAGTCTGCACAGTTTAAAGTGTCCAAAACGTATAAGATTCCCTGTGATCCGTTTGTAAAATACTCTTCATATCACTTGACCTTTTAAGTGGGGCATCTTAGCCCATTTTGCAAGCAAAGAACTGCAACTTGAAGCAGCTAAATGTCTTGGCCAGCGCCTCACGAGTGGAAGGCGCTCACAGTTGTCATCCTTATTACTTGGGAGACTAAGATCAGGAAGATTGTGGTTCAAGGTCAGCCCAGGTAGAAATATCCATGAAACTTCATCTCCACAGAGGGGAAGCTGGACAAGGTGGGAAGGACCTGTGATCCCACAGTGACATGAAGCCTAAAATAGGCGGATCTCAGTTTGACATATTCTTGGGTGAGAAGTGAGACCCAATTCTAAAGTATAAGCAGGGGTGGAGGTATGACTCCATGATATCACACTCACGGAGCAAGTACCAGGCCCAGCGTGGACAAATGACGCTGCCATGTGCCACTGGGATATTGTAGATGTTTATTACGCAGCACAAGTAAGTGGTAGCTATCTGATACACCAGTTTAGTTGGAATCTTTTCTCTCCATTCCTGAGCTCTCAGCTGAAGCAGATGTCACATGTCCTGTGGAAGTCTAGGCTGAGTCCTTCGCCTCTGGTATAGGCCAGGACCTGGTGCTCCTCCCGGGTCTCCCACAGCACCCCAGTTGCCCTCCCTGAAGACGGGCGGCACTGCTTTGTCTTTACCATTTCACTCTCCTGAATGGGGCCCTGGGTTCTGGGCTCCACATGTTAATTCGCAGAGATCCCATGACCATCACCCAAAGTGCAGAATGGGACGCCTGCGCATGCGCTCTTTTGCTCCCGGCGGTCTCTCGCACACACACGCAGACTCCAACCCCACCGTTTCCTAGGGGCCCCTCGCTTGGTGACGAAGCGGTTTTTGAGCCACTTTACTCCATCTTTCTGCAATATCCTCCAGCAAATCAAGCATCCCCTTCTTGGGATGTTTTCAATCTGTTTTATGTTGATTTTAATTAAAGAATTCGAAACCGAACAAACAGTTCCTAGCAGGTGGCCATACAAGTGTGAAATAAGCAAACTGTTTTATCTGCCACAAACTCTGCTAGTAAATTTCTTCAAATTAATCCCAGCCTCCAAAAGTCTGCTGATTCCAAGGAGAATGCTAGGCAAATCGCTGCCAGCCTCCAACTACTTGCTCTGGTGACAGTCCTGCAGCCAAGGACCGGTGGTGTCCCCCTTGACTCTCCACCCCCAGCCACCGTGTCACCCAGGCCCCTCTGGGCACAGACATCTATCCGCACAACCTCTCATAGCTAGAACCAAGCTCACGTGGCCACACCCCCAAGCTCCGTGGCCAGGAAAACAGTAGGATGGCCGGATGCCCAAGGAGGCCCACACATGTCTATGCCAGCCTTTTGCTCACCTGAGCCAGCCCACCTGTTACAGGACCAGACTTTAGGGGCCAGGCCAACGCTTGCTTCCTCTCCCTTGCTCCAACCGTCTGAATGAGAAAATGAGAACACCTGGTCCCCACCAGGTACAAGAGGAAAAGGACCGCCTTGTTCGCCACTGATACAAGTGGGCATTAGCACAGCGGCGCTGGAGGCCGATGCCAGTGCAGAGTACACGCTGTTCTGATTTTCTTCCCCTACTTTTGGATCCCCAAATGCCACATGTAGAACTCGGCCTGAATAAAAGAAAAATCAAGGTGTGGTAAGGAATGTTTACCTTTTCAGTATTTACCTAACAACAAGAACTGGGAATCATTTGTTGTTCATCAATAATGCATCAGTTAAATTATGGTTCACCCCTAATGTTGGTTATAAATATTGGTTATAAAATAGTATTTACTCATGTGGAAAATATTCTTGTGCTTTTATAGTGAAAAAAGCAGGAGGCAATGTATGCTACATGAATTCTTTTTCCTCTTCCTGTTTTACAGGCGTGTATGAATATATAATATTCCATATGTGCTTATTATTCTTTACACAGTACATATTATACATGTATGTGTAGCATATTATCATCCTATATGTAATATATTCTGCCTATGTATATTCTATATATAGTATAAATATTGCATATGTATTCATCTCGATATATAATACACAAGATTATAACATATAAATACATGCATAAGCAAAACTTACCAAAAGAACAAAAAATGTTAACTGTGGTCATCTGTCTAGGCATTGTAAATATAAAAACTATTTCTTTTTACCCTTCTTCTTTTTCTTTTTGTGCCAGTACTAGGGCTTGAACTCAGGGCCTGGGCACTGACTCTAAGCTCTTTTGCTCAAGGCTAATGCTCTATCACTTAATTGGAGACAAGAGTCTTTTCCTGTCCAGACTGGCTTTATACTGTGATCTTCAGATCTCAGCCTTCTGAGTAACTACAAGTATAGGCATGAGCCACTGGCGCCTGGCTCCCATCTTTTCTTTTAAAATCGTTACTTTAGGGCTGGGAAGGTGGCTCAGTGGTAGAGCGCTTGCCTTGCATGCATGAGGCCCTGGGTTTGATTCCTCAGCACCACATAAGCAAACAAAACAGAAAAAAGCCGGAAGTGGCGCTGTGGCTTAAGTGGTAGAGTGCTAGCCTTGAGCTGAAGAGCTGAGGGACAGCGCCCAGGCCCAGAGTTCAGGCCCCACGACCGGACCCAAAAAAAAAAAAATTACTTTATTACTTTTCTTTTTTGGAGACTTGGCAGGGGAGACCTCAGACCCGGGTTGTGGCACAGAAGTGACACACCACAGGGTCACGTTCTACCCGCTCTCGGTGCTACTCTAAAGCCAGCTCTGAGACATGAATCCCACACTGCCGACTTCCTAGTCTACATACCTGTAGAAAGGAATCCAGGTGACCTGTAAGGTTTTCCCAGCTTCCATCCCAGCATTACCGTGTGACCAGGAACTGGTCACAGAACTGGCTTTGATCCCATCTCTACGATGACTAGGAACAGGAAGCACAATGTTAGCGGCTAGCATCTGGTGTGGCTGCTTTCCCTGCTCATACCACACTCAGAACCATCAAGATCAATGCTGGACAGGCATCCACTATACATACTATACTACTATGCTGTTACACACTTCATGCAAAAGGACAGCACCGAATGACGACTGGTATTTCTACCAGACTGCAATTGTAGGACTGACCCCAAAGGCTAGTGGTATTTCAAAACTTTCCCCAGGAATGGAGTCATGTGTGCTCAAGGACAAACCACAGATCTAGTCAGCCACTAGTTCCTCCGCCAGGTTCTGGAAACCTCCCACTGGTCCCCTTGAAGCCTCCAGGGCCAGCACAGCCTTGAATTGTCACATCTGCATGGCAGCTGGCAGCAGAAGGGACCCTAGCTGCTTTGTAGCTAAACACCTAAATCTCACCAGAGGAACACAGCAAAAGTTTATCTCTTGCTCACAGCACTTCCCAGTGGGGGGGTCTGCACTACATCGCCATTCATAAACTTAGTCTCCTTCCATCTTGAAGCCCCACCCTCCTTTAAGACCACAAGGGCCAATAAACAGAGGAAGTAAGCAAAGATTACACAGACTATGTTCTGAAGGGTCATAGCAGGATGTAGCACCTCTGCTCACATCCCATTGTCCAGGACTCGCTCACATGACCATATGTACTTGCAAGGGAGACTGGGAAATGTGGTCCAGTGTGCACAGTCCCTAAGGAGAGGAGGCCCTGGCCCCTTCTCTCCCCTCACTGTCAGGTGACCATACTGAAAGGCACCTCCACAGGGCAGCTTCATGCCATGACCTGTGGAAATTCTCAGCAAGTTCTATCTCATTATTACCTCTACTTCCCCAAGTCCCAGACATGGCCCTGGTGGAGAGAAGTACAAACGCTAAGAACACAGTGACTTCTTGAAAATGTCAAGAAGAAATAAATACAACATCCCAATATGCCATGAACTCTCATTTCATTTCTGTCTTTCTAAGCCATTCTGAAGAAAGATTGGGAGTGAGTGGCTGGCCCAGGCTACATAGTGACCTAGTGAGACCTTGGAGAGAGAGAGAGAGAGAAAGAGAGAGAGAGAGAGAGAGAAAGAGAGAGAGAGAGAGAGAGACAGGCCCAGGACACAGACAAGACAATATTCCCTAACATTTCCCAGACATTAACAAGCGCACCCTCAATTCAGAGATTCCACTCTGCTCTTCAGTCTGCTGCTTGACCCACACATGGCTAGCCACACGGTTATCAGAAAAAAGTCACTAACAGAACCAAAGTAAGCCAGCAGGAAATACATAGCTTGAAGACAAAAACTAGACAGAGAAAATTTTTTAAAATAATAACACCTTCCTTGGAAAGATAAGATTTTGTACTCTAAAAAAGTTATAAGGATAGTTGAGAGAGAGAATAACAGAGGATGTATTTGGAGAAATATCTTAGAAAGAAAAAGGAAACGAGAGAAAAAAAATTACTTAGAATGCAATTTCAAGAGATTGAACATCAAAGTTGAAGGAACGTGGCTCAGCGGTAGAGCATTTGCCTAGCAAGCTCAAGGTCCTGGGCTTGGTCCCCACAACTAGAAAATATAAGAAAGGGTAGGAAAAAGGAGAAGGAGAGAGGAAGGAGGAGGAAAAGCATGAGGAAGAGAAGAGAGAAAAAGAAGTTAACAACAAAATAATTAATGGAATTTCTCCAAAATTAGAGAGCATAAATTACCAGTTAGAAAGGACACATCATGCACTAAGCATAATTGATTAATAATAATAATAATAATTTACTCTAACATACATCATTGTGAAATTTTAGATCACTAAGGTTGAAGATAAAAATCTAAGTTAAAAAATAGGTGAAGAAAGAAGTCACAATCAAAAGAATCAGGAGTTAAAATGGTTTGGGACTTTCCAAGAGCAAAATTAAACTGAAGACTGGAGTAATATGCATAGTCTTTTACAAATTAGAATTCTGTATCAGTCAGGATGGGCTTGTTTTTGCCACAGTAACAGACAATTCCACAATCACAGATGCAGGGCCGGGAGCTCCCACCTAGTTCCACAGTAGCAAGGAGAGCATGATGAATAACTCACCAATTCTTTCAAAAATTGTATCAGGGAGAGGTGCGCATTTCCTTGATCACAGTTAATTACATAAACTCACATGAATTCAGAGTAAGATAACCCTACCATGAACTTGGACAAAATAGATTGTAGATAGATAGGTAGGTAGGTAGGTAGGTAGGTAGGTAGACAGACAGACAGACAGACAGGCAGGCAGGCAGACAGACACACAGACACACAGACACACAGACAGATGCCTGGATAGATACATAAATGGGAGGAAGCTAGGTAGATAATCAGTTACCAATCAATTCTTTGATGTCCTCTACTGGACATCACTTCCTGCTGTTTCTCTAAGGCATTCTTTCTTTTCCATTATTCTCTTGGGCTATACCAAGGTGACCAAGGGAAAATGTTTTTGGTTAGCTGGGGTTTTGTTGTTGTTGTTGTTTTCTGGAAGCTGAGCCTCTTTCTCAGTTCTCACTTCTTACAGATAGAGAGGGTCCTGTGAGGTCTTGAACATTCTTCCTCAGCCCAGACTTGTGGTTCTCATGGCAAACAGCTCTCTCATCACCTGGGCTGTTTGTGTATTGATTCTGTTGGCTGTAGAACCAGCATTCCTTGCCCACGTATCACTTAGACACGGTTCAGAATTATGTGCCTCTGATTTTTTTTTAACCTCTGTATCACCTCCTTTCATCTAAAGACCAGTGTATCCCCAAGCTTACCAGGATTATGTGGGTGACTCACAGACTTAGCTTCTTTTCCTTGAGATCTTTGTGACATTCAAAGGAATAACTGAGGTTCATATCCCTGAAAGAGCTTTACTCCGAGACAGCTCATCCTGGGAGGTTTTTTAATAGTGGAGATGACAGCTGGACACTTTTGTTGACCCTGGCCACAAGAATGAATTTGTAGTATTTGCCATTTGAAACTTCCTCGATTTTAGTTCCCACTATTTGGGTCGTGAAATTGTGGCTCTCCCAAATATTTCAAGGCTCTAAAGTATTGGAACCTACTCGCTTTAATTCCTGCTTGCATTCAGCCGATTCTCTTTCAAACCCTCTGTTTCTTATAAGCCTTTGCCAAGCACAGTCAAGAATCATCAAACCTATGCTAACAAAATGTTTTTCCATAGCGTCTCCGTGAGTTATAGTTTCCTTAAAAATGTGATCTGACTCCCAGGAAATGACGCTATTTCCCAGTATGTAACACAAACATCTACTTCTACAACATTTAGTAGAGTCTTGTTGCAATCCACTAATCCGCACCACGGGCAGGGCTCCTATTTTAGGCCTTTTGTTTCATCAGCATCCCGTTGCAGGGAGTCTGACCTGAGACCTTGGTGTCAGTCAGGAGGAGTTAACTTATGCCTTGATGACAAAGAACCACGAAGGCTCCACAGCTTTAACAATGAACGTTAATTCTTTGCTTAGTTCATGGTGAGGAGGAATATATCTTTTCATTCTCATCCTATGCTAATAGCTTCCGGCATCTTAAATGTGCAGAAAGTACCGTGAATCATGCGCCATCTCCTTCTTATCTGAGGAATATCTTCCACTTCTACTCAACATTTTGTTGATCCCATCATAACACCTAAATTTAAGGATGAGGGGACAAAAAAAAAAAAGAAGATAAAGGTACACAATGTCATCGTGTTCCCGGAAAAGGAAGAACAAGAAATATTAGTGAATGACACTAAAAGCAGCCGCAGAGGCTATGCCCAGACAAATTATTCTATGGTAGATTTTTCAATTTGGAAAGATCACAGAAAGTTAATCTCTCTCCTGAACTTTTTCATAAAACGATAGCACTTGTCTTCCACCAAAACAAATGAATAAGCCAAGAAGAGGGAAACCACAGGAAAAAGCAAAGGAAAGGTCTTGGATGAAGATAAAAAAGATTTCAGAGTGACAACTCACCCTAGAATGCAATTCAGGAGTGAAGACAATTTATTGGAGCACAACAACTGAAGAGATAGAAATATC
This sequence comes from Dipodomys merriami, assembly GCF_024711535.1. NCBI lineage: Eukaryota > Metazoa > Chordata > Mammalia > Rodentia > Heteromyidae > Dipodomys > Dipodomys merriami. The sequence continues at coordinate 18,585,146 of NW_027204381.1, forward strand.
ATCATCGTGCTTTCTCCTGCATTTGTACCATTAATCTGAGGAAACCTCTGGAGCAAGGACTTCACCAAGAAAGAAGAGCAAGCAGATGAGGGCATGAGATGTGAAAACAAGAACATGGCAAACATCCCCAAGAATGGAAGTAGAGGCCTGGGATTACAAAGATCGAGCAAGCTTTGGGAGCAATCAACCCAGGTACAAAGAAAATGGAGGTCTTCAAGAGGGATGCCTCTGATTTTTATAAAAATTGGAATTAATAAACCAGGCATGGTGATTTATGCCTATAAACCCAGCTACTTGGGATGCAGAAATGGAAAGGATCATGGCTCAAGGCCAGCATAGGTAAAAAGTTAGTGAGACAACATCTCAATCAATAAGTTAGATGTGGTGGCATACATCTATGATCCCAGCCATGTGGGAGACCATAGATAGGAGGATCAAAGTTTGAGACCAGACTTGGACAAAAACACAAGACCCTACATGAAAAAATAATTAACACACACTCACAAAAGAGCTAGCTTGGGGCCCTGAGTGGAAATAACAGATTGCCTAATAGGACTAATCTTCTAGGAAATCCTACCGAGAGGAGGTACAAGAAAAATACCAACAAGTCACCATAAAACTAAGCCAGGCCAGGCACCAATGGCTCACCTGTAATCCTAGCTAATCAGAAGGCTGAGATCTGAAGATCCAGGTTCAAAGCCAGCCTGGATAGGGAGACTCTTATCTCCAATTAACCACCAGAAAACCAGAAGTGGCACTGTGGCTCAAAGCAGTAGAGCACTAGCCTTTAGCTAAAGAGCTCAAAGACAGCACCCAGGCCCAGAGTTTAACCCTACAACTGACAAAATAATGATGATGATGATGATGATGATGATGATAATAATAATAATAATAATAATAATAATAATAATAATAATAAGCCAGGATTGGGTTCAAAAGACTTGGGTTTGGGAGAAAGCATAGTCACTTCCTGGTCATACAAACTTGGAAAAAAATCACGTGCTGTCTCTAAGCCTCTGTTCTCTCATTTTTGAGATGTGGTAAAAACACATGCTTCTGGGGTGCCACAAAAGCAAGAAGGAACTTAGAGAACACTGTTCCCTGCGGCCCCGGCCGTTGGGGCTGGCCCAGGCTGGATGGCAGAGTTCCCGGAACTCTGTGGATGGCCAGTCTGTGCTTTGCGTCCCTCTCCCCGCTGTCCCCGAGGACCCCTTAGCAAGGGGACCCAGGAAGACACTCTCCAATGCAGTAGTCCGACGGATCCCCAATCCATTCTCATTCTGAAGGGACAGTCCAGCAGGGCCTCTCCAGCACGGTGTACCCGTTGGCTTCACACTGATGGCTTGGTGTAAGCCGCAGTGGGAGTAGTTACACCACACAAGTCGGTCAGTGGGACAAATCAGGGTCCCACTGCTTGAGGGGACATTCCAAATCTCCTTCCTCCAGGGGCTGGCCAGGGCTGGCCCAGCTGCCCCGAGCAGATGGCCTGTCACACTCAGCTTCCGGCTGCCACCCAGGGACTCGCCCCTGACAAATGTGGATGCACACCTGGCAGGCAGCGGGCCAGCACCCACGCCCTACACACCTACCCCACACCCGCACACACACATGTACCTGCCCCACACCTGCACACACACATGTACCTACCCCACACCCGCACATACACATGTACCCCACACCTGCACATGCACACACACCCCACATTTGCAATACATGTACCTATACCTACACACACACATATCCCACACCTACACATGCACACATACTCCATACCTGCATACACACACACATATCCACACCTGCACACGCATGCCTCACATCTGCACACGCCCTACAAACATTCCCCACATCTGCACATGTACATACACAGATACCCACACCTGCACACACACCTGTACACACATACACACACACTCCATACCTGCACATGCACACCCACATGCACACACCCTCTGCCTGGTGAGTCCCTGGGCACAGATGGGGAGGCAGGGAAGGAGGGAACCCTGCACTTACCAGGTTCCGGACCGGCTCTGGACCCTCCTGCAGGAGCGTTATCAGGCCTTTTTCTCTGTTCCTGCTCTACACTTCTCCCCCAGCGACGCCAAGGCCAAGAGGAGTTTGGCCAAGCCTCCAGCATCCCCTGGCTGTCTGGACAGAACACCACTACCAGGGCCCTGGGGCCTCTCAAGCCAACTTCTTAGTTGCCACACTGTGTAGGAGCTGTGCCCTCAGAGCGTCACCCACTAGACTATGAGGCGCCTGGTACCCAGGAGCTGGCCCACAGGATACTTTGTCCAGCCTGCCCTCCCCGCCCCTCCCCCTTCTCCACTCCGTCCCACGGTCTGGAAGGCCTCTCAGGGGCCCAGGCCAGGGAGCACCTGACCAAGGGCACTTGGATGGGCTGGAGGGAAGCTGGGCCTGGCTCTTGTGCTCCTGCAGCCCCTCGAAGTGCTTGTTGTTTGTTGTTCTTCGTGCACTTCTAAGTCAAGCACAGAGGTATCTCCCACTCCCCGTGAGACTGGGCTGTGTCTTCCACAAATGCTAGCGGCCCCAACCCAGCAAAGGAAATTACTAAAAGCAAAAAGTCATAACTTAAAAAATAAATAAGGGCTGGGCACTGGTGGCTCACACCTATAATCCTAGCTACTCAGGAGGCTGAGATCTGAGGGTCATGGCTCAAAGCCAGCCCAGGCAGGAAAGTCCATGAGACTCCTATCTCTAATAAACCCAGAAAATTGGAAGTGGTGCTGTGGCTCAAGTGGTAGAGCACTCGCCTTGAGCTAAAGAGCTCAGGGACAGTGCCCAGGCCCAGAGTTCAAGCCCCACAATCAACAAATTTAATTAATCAATTAATAAGGGCTGGAATGTGGCTTAGTGGTGGAGTGCTTGCCTAGCATGCATGAAGCCCTGGGTTCCATTCTACAGTACCACATACACAGAAAAAGCCAGAAGCAGCACTGTGGCTCTAGTGGTAGAGTGCTAGCCTTGAGCATAAAGATGCTCAGGAACAGTGCCTAAGCCCCAAGTTCAAACCCCGGGACTGGCAAAATAATAATCATAATATACAAAGTTTCTATAGGAAAGTCTAGAAAATGCCAGAGTGGAAGAAATATTTATTTCCAATTCCTTTACTTTATTGACATACAGAGATCTTTCAGATACTAAAAGAAGGGGACAGGGAATAGGGTTCTGGTTTAAAGTAGAGCCTTGTGCTGGCCTCTGACTGTGATTGTTTATCATGAAAATAAGAGTTAGGTTAGGCGGGAATGCCTGCCATATGCTGCACACATGAACAAGTCTGTACAGCATTTATTCTTGCAATAACCCTAGGAAGTAGGTATTATAATCTACCTTTTATAGATGGGGTAACTGAGGCTCAATGATGTCATTTAACCTGCTCAAGGTCACCCAGCAAGTCGGTGGCCCACCTGGGATGCCCACCATTCTGTGTGGCACCATGCCCATGATTCTGACTACCAACCACATGTAGACAGTCTTTTAACCTTCTTAATGTCCACCGCCCATTTCTGTAAACGGCACTGGAAAAAGTATTGCACACATGCAATGTGTAAACGAACATTGTTTTTTAGTGGCTCTAAAATTTGAAGAGATTTTTTCTTGCCTAACTCAAAATGGATTGATTCGTGCACTAAGAGACCTCAAAACAATGAGGGAGCGGAGTGGGTCTCCTCATCTCCGCACAAACACCTGTAACCCAGACCAGCAACACTGACTCCCACCTCCCATCACTCCCCAGCCCAGGCCGCTGCAGGCTGAGAGAGGAAACGAGGGCCTGGGCTTCCCTCTAGTGGTTATAATGCTAATTGCACCCGGGGTCTCGATTCCAGCCTTTCTATGGAACCTAGATTGGATGAGTGTTCTCCCTGCAGCAGTACCAGGCCACTGAGCATCAGACACAGACAGTGCCCAGATGCTGGAAGTAGCCCTGTAGCCCCGGAAGGCTAAACTGTTTCCTGCTCCAGCTTGTCCTCATTTCTCATGCCTCTGGTTCCTGATGGGCATTGGAAATGGGAGTGGGGGAGGGGGGGTGATGAGCAAACGTCCACAGTCCCTTCCCAAATGTAGGCGTGGCTTCCCTCCAAAGCTCTGATTGCCCCATTTCCAGGTACACCTAAGTCCCACCCACCTACACCTCCTTCTCCAGGAGTCCTCAGAGCCTCCCACTACACCGGCTCGGCCCTCGGCCTCTCTGCCTGACCCCCTGAAGGGTCCATGGCACCTCTTTACAGGTCCAGAATGTGTCTCAGGACACTCGGATTCCCCTCTGCCATCTCTACCACAAACGACCACCCCCAAGGGTAGCGATGGTGCCTTCACTGGTGCCCGCCTGCAGTGTCTGTCACCTATGCCAGCTCCGCTGGCTGTACCAGTCCGCACAGGCCCCCAGTGTGGGCAAACACAGGTGGCCAGGTCACCGCTACCTTTGACCCGGGCTCCTCTCTTCCTGGCCTCCTCTGATGGGGCAGGGCGGGGCAAGGCTCAGGATGGAGCTGGAGGAAAAGGAGGCAGCCACTTAGGCTTGTGGAAGTGACTGCCTAGCAGGCTCCCGGATGGCTCATCAAACCCCTGCATGCCTCTCAGGCGGCAATGGCTGAGGTCTCTGCTCTACTGTCATGATGGACAGACAGGTGGGCGTGCCCAGGAGAGCCGGGAGCCGACCTCTTCACCACCCACCGGGGCAATGTCAGGTTGGGGAGTGTGAGGCAGCAGGGACCGCCCCGTCCTCTCCCTCTCCGGAGCAGGCTGATGGGTGTCCCCCTTCCCTTCAGAATCCAGCCCTATCCCCTCTCCTCTCCTCTCCTCCCCTCTCCTCCCCTCCCCTCCTCTTTCCTCCTCTCCCCAAGGCCCGAGTGCATTAGCGGCCTGCAGGCTGTCGGGAGCAATTCCAGAGGCCCCATTTATATTCCTAAGTAGAGGACTTGTTAATGTGGGCCTGCCCCTGGGGAAGTGGGAATGTGCTGGGTGAAAGATGACAAATCACTGCCCTCCAGAGCACTGGCACCCGCCTACATCTCACTCATCAGACCCCTCCCCAGCCAGCCACTGGGCCTCGGCTACCACAGGGCCTAGCGGGGAGCCCAGGGGACCCCCTTGGGCTCTGAGAAACCCACCGGTGATGGGAGGTGGCCAGGTGAGCCTCCCTGCTTGGCAGGTCCAGAGCAAAGGAGAATGAGGGCACCATCCTAGCCCCACAAAGTGGACAAGGGCAAGGCCCAAACTAGAACCTTCCTTGAGGCTTGGTGAGAAGATGGAAGGCCCAGAGCAGCACCAGGTTCATCTCGGACCCCAGCCAGCCTCTGCTTGGAGAAGTGTCCATCCACCTTGAGACCAGGATTGGGCGAGCTGGGGCTGCACACCCTCACCTCCGCACACACTGGCACACACTCACCTACACCTACGCAGCACAGCCTAGATGCACGGTAGGACCCTGGCCAGACAGTGCCCCTTAGTGTGGCTACAGCCTGGGCCGCAGCGAGGCCGGTGCCCGCGCTGTGTGAGTAATGGTGGCCACGGATGCACCCGAATCCTGATAAGGGAGAATAATAACTTGTCAAAGATATATATGATATGTGTTTGCTTTCCCGACGGAATATCTATGGGGCTAATTCATCAAGCCGGCGGGCTGGCTGGAGACCCAGGGAGGGAAGCAAGGAGGAGCAGGGGATGGGCAGGGTGCGAGTAAGTATGGCCGATGCAGGGGGAACCTGCAGCAGGCCCCTGACAAGCCGGGAGATCAGCCCTCTCCCTCCCCCTGGCTCCTCTCCCCCACCCCTCCCCCAGGTCTGGCCTGTCATTTATAGTGGGTGTCCTAGATGCTCAGAAGTTCACCAACCCCTTGCTGCTCTGACAGGGGGCCACCAGAGACCTGGAACTCAGGTAGAACAAAGCCATGGGGCCATTTCCATACCCACCCTTCTATCTTTCCCTACCACCCTCTCTCTGTCCCCCATTCGCTCTCATACACAACAAACCCCCCTAGATCTCAGGAAGGAAAAGAAAGCTGGCAGAAGGGCCCATTCCCCTGGCCCAGGGCATTTCAAGGGCATCGGGACCAGCAGGCCCATGGGGAAGCCCCGGGCATCCTGGAGGTTTTGCCTGCTGCGGACTTGCCTCCACGGGGGTAGGTGAGTGCACCCTCATCTGCCCGTGCGTGCCTTCATGATCATGGAGCTTGGGGGTACAGGACCTCCTTCCCACCAAAGCCCTTCCCTGCCCCCCTCTCATAATAAAAAGACTTGAACTCCTGCGCTGTGCCGTTCCATGATTGCCTCCCACCTAGTCTTCCAGAAACTAGCCTGTCCCTCCGTACCCACACCCCAAGCCAGGGACCCCAAACCCAAACCTGAAAGGTTCCCCAGATCCCTAAGTGCACTGCCCTCCCCTGGACTGACCACCCAGCTCCACCTCCCATGTCCCTCATCCATTCGACACAGCAGACCCCCACCTGGCCCAAGCCCTGCCCTGGCACCGAGAATGCACCAGGAAATGGAGAGCCACCACATCATGGAGATGGAATTACTTCCTGCTCTACTCTTGCCAGTCTCCCCATGGCCCAGTACCCAAAGGGTTAGCTCCTGACATGGCACAGGGGCTTTGAGGCCCCAGCCCAGCTCCTGCAGGATCTCTATTCCATGGTTGGTGCCTCCTGATAAATATTTTAAGTCTCGACCAATCCGTAAGCTCAGCCTGTGCAGATTCGATGAAAACTGCTCTGGGTAAGAATTACTTTGGGCCGGGTGCTGGTGGCTCATGCCCGTAATCCTAGCAACTCAGGAGGCTGAGATCTGCAGATCACAGTTCAAAGCCAGCCCGGGCACAAAAGTCCATGAAACTCTTATCTCCAATAAACCACCAGAAAACCAGAAGTGGCGCTCTGTCTCAAGTGGTAGAGCTGAGGGACAGTGCCCAGGCCCAGAGTTCAGGCCCCATGACTGACAAAAAAATAAAAAAAATTACCTTGTATGCCTTCCCTTCCCATCATCCTTCTTCCTTCTCTCCTTCCTTCCTTCCCTCTTCTTTCCTCTCTTCCATCCTTCCCCTCTTTCCTTCTTTCCATCGTCTTTCCTTCCTTCTTGCCCTTTCTATCCTTCTGCCTTTCCTCCTCCCTCTCTTTCTAACCCCCTTTCTATTTTTTTTTGCCTTTTATTGTTTGGTTTGGAGCAGGTATCAGGAATTGAACTCAAGGCCTCTCCCTCCACTTTCTCCTTCATAGCTGGTGCTCTACCACTTGAGCCATACTTTCAATCCTGTATTTTGCTGGTTAGTTGGAGATAGCATCTCTAGGGCTTTCCTGCCTAGGCTGGCTTTGAACGTCAATTCTTAGATCTCAGCCTCCTGAGTAGCTAGGATTATAGGTGTGAGGCCCTACCATCTGGCTTCTGTCCTGTTCGAGGCCTAGATCTCTCTTCTCCTGGTCCTCTCCCTGACACTGAGCAACCAGTGCTCACAATCCAACTCCATCTTCCCCAGGGCCATCCTGGCAGAAGCTAGCACCTCCTGGATCCCAGAGGCCAAGAAATATAGAGAACAGGCTTCAAGGATACCAGCCTCCCCTCCCACACATCCTTTCCTCCCTATTAGACTCTGAGCCATTTCCCTCTCTGCCCCCTCCACCCCTACCCAACATGGCCACTGCCTGTGCACCGCCAGCAGGCCGGGGGTGGCAGGACACTGTCTCCCTCGGAGCTGGGGAAGGGGCCAGGCTCCCCCCCACCACCACCAGTGCCGCCCAGGGCTGAAAACAATGAACTTGGCATTTTAAAACAAGGGCAGAGGAAGGGGGAGCCGCAGGACTGAGTCAGCAGCACATCAGAGGGGCAGGCGCCAGGCGGCTGGCTAAGCTCGTTAGCAGGCTGGAATGAGCCACGGAGAAACAAGGTCAGGGAGAAGGAGGTGAGAACCCCACGCAGAGATAAGATGTGGGTTGAGTCAGAGAGATGGCTTGTGGGTCACCCCGCCCCCTCCCTGCAGCCATCCTGGACCAGCCCCCACCCTCCCTTCACCCAGATGGCATCCACACCAGTCATCAGGGCTCTGCTATGGATGTGGACTCCTGCCTGGGGGCGGTCTCTCAGGAAGCCCAGGCCAAGGTCCCAGGGCCTGTGAATGGAGGAGCACAGGGATGGAGGAGCAGGCTCCCTCGAGGCTTCATGGAAGAGCAAGCCTTCTGGCAGCTACATTGAAATTTGGGTATGCATACCATGCAATTTTCCAAAATGGAAACCAAGCCACCGAAGGCAGCCATCTGCTGAGTCCCTTACCAGGGGTGGAAGGCCCTGCCTACCTGCCCATCATACCCCAGAAAATAGCAGACTTGAAATCCATGTCATATGACCACGTGACTCCAAAGCCTAGCCTTCCAGGTAAATACCAACAAATGAATTGAGAAAAAGTGTGTGTGTGTGTGTGTGTGTGTGTGTGTATGTGTTGTGTATGAGAGAGAGAGAGAGAGAGAGAGAGAGAGAGAGAAGTAACATAGAGATCATCATGTTAAGTGAAACAAGGTAGACTCAGAAAGACAATAAAGCACATTTTGTCTCATATGTGAAATCTACATCTAAACAGCAACAACACTAAAGGTGGTAGACATCAAAGGGAAACAACCAGCAGAAGTGGGAAAGACAAGAGGGAGTAACCTGGGTACACAACTATCTGGAGTCAGCCAAGCCACAGCCACACTGGCCACGAGACCCAAGGCCCTGAGGTTGGTAAAGGATTTGTCTCAGGAAAGAAAAGGATTTGTCATGTGGCTGAACTCCTGGTCTGGTTTTCCCACTAGCATTCAACTCAGATCCAGCCTGCTTCTCCACCTTTCAGCCCAATGGCCTGGGGCTGCAGGGAAGCCCCATACTCCTGATGTCCTGATGTCAGCATAGATTTGTTTTCCCCTTTTCCTTGTAGTTGGCCGGAGTGAGATTAGAACATTCTAGAAGTATGCTTTTATTAAAATCAAAGGGCAGGGTGAGGTCGTAGATCAGATGATAGAGCAACAGCCAATAAGCAAAAGCAAGTGTCAGATAGCAAGTTTGAGTTCCAGTCTTGGACAAACACATCCATAACAACAGCAAAGGGAAGATATATGCCAAACCATGCAAGGAACCAATGCTCTGCACATGTTGAGTGGTAAAATTATGCCAGCAGGGGCTGGGAAGGTGGCTCAGTAGTAGAGAGCTTGCCTTGCATGCTCGAGGCCCTGGGTTTGATTCCTCAGCACCACGTAAGCAAAAAGAAAAAAATCCGGAAGTGGCGCTGTGGCTCAAGTGGTAGAGCGCTAGCCTTGAGCTGAAGAGCTGAGGGACAGCGCCCAGGCCCAGAGTTCAGGCCCCATGACCGGACCAAAAAAAAAAAAAAAATTATGCCAGCAGATTTCACTAGAGTAAGGTCCTTGGCCACAGAGGTTTTGACCTTTTGACACCTAATAGATGGTCAATAGACTTTGTTGGATGGATGGATGGATGGATGAATGGATGGATGGATGGATGGATGGATGGATGGATGGATGGACGGATGGACGGACGGACGGATGGACGGACGGATGGATGGATGGGCAGATGGATGAATAGGTCAAAGGATGATTCTGAGCTATGGTAAACACAGTTTCTCCCCTCACCAAAGCTCCCCGCATGACTTAAAAAGGAGCAATGCTCACGCCACACTGCACCCTCCACCCACTGACCATGCCAACTGTGCCGACACTGGGGTAGCCCTCCTCCCGGTGCTGGACGACCTCATTCCAGCCTCATGGTCCTGCACATAGTTGCTCCCGCTGCACCCATGTGAGAGATGAACAAAGAGCCAGAACCCAGATCCTGACCTGCCCACTTCCAAAACCAATGTGCTCTATTGCTGAGTGGTGCTAGGCCTCCGGCATTCACTGGACTGCCTCCCTGCATGAACCACTGCATTCAAAACTAGCAAAGACGTTTGTTAGCTAGGTATCAATGACTTCTCCCTGTAATCCTAGCTACTCAGGAGGCAGAGCTGGGAAGGCCTGAGATTCAGGCCAGCCTAGGCCAAAAGCAAGAGTCTATCCCAAAAGAGGGGGAGAAAGGACTAGAGGAATTTCTCATTGCCTACTTAGCAAGCGCTATGCCCCAAACTAAAGAACAGATCAGTAATGATGAATGTGGCTTTTCCCCAGAGGCGTTCTTTCAATACATGTTGAGCACCAACAAGTATACGTTTAGTCAATATGGTCCTTGCAGACACCACCTTGGTCTGGCATTTGGGGTTCTAACTTGGCCTTCCCACCCTAACACTGGATTCTGTGCATCAAAGTCTAGAAAGCCCTCTCTTGTTGGATTCTCATGGCTCCACCCCTCCGGTGGCCTGCAGCGACCAGCTTGCTCGCAGAGCTGACCTGCCCATCAGGCCTCTACTCAGAGAACAAGTACAGGTTGCCTTACTTCCTGCGGGTACTCTGGAACAACTGATCTCTCAGGGGGCCCCAGGAAGAAGGTGTTTCTGAGCATGAATGCTATACTCTTGAAATATAAAAAAAAAACCACTTTACACATTTCAGCAGTGAGAAATATCATCCCCACCTAGCCAGGCAGTGTGGCTTCCTAACAAAAGGGCTGAGCAGGGGAAGGTCAGACATGAACCAATTGTTCCTCCTGGAAGGGGCAAATGATTCTACCAGGAAAATCATCTCCCTTCCCAGGTGACCCCTGCTCCACCACCTCACTGTATAGACCAGGATAACTAAGACTTGCCACCAGAGAAAGCTAACAACTCCCCACCCCTCTTAAGAGATGGAGGAAGGACATGGACCCAGCTTTTCAGGCCCCTCCAGTGAAGAGTTGGTGTGTTGGGGTGGGGAGGGTAAGAGCAGACTGAATCCCAAGAAACTGCTTAGCATCACTCAGCCCCAAAGGAGTAGACAGCATTGCTTCCATACTGCCCCAAAGCCGGCTTAGGGTGGGCTTGTCAGGATCTCTGGAGCCAGAGGGTGTTCATCTAAAGGAAACGTCCTTTCTCCACGGCCTGGGCAGTGTGGTAGCGAGAAGGGTGGGTCGGCCTAGATTATCCACCCTTACCAACACTGCGGCTGCCCTTCCATTGCTTAGTGCTTCCCCAGCTCAGCCAATTAAAGTTTTGCCTGCATCTTTTAAGACCCAATCAAAACTGACCTCCTCCCTTGTCCTTCTGTCCCTACCTAGGGCCTGGGTCCACTCCCAGCACACTCAGGTTCTCCCCTGTCCTGCTGTGACGTGTATATGACTATTCCTAGCACTGGGCCTGCCTCTCAGAAAGCTCAAAATTAATTTTGCATCAGAAAAAAGAGACCCAGTGTGGTATCATAAAACTGACAAAGAAACGGAAGCTGGGAGAGGCTGAGTGGCTTCTCCAAGGCCACTTGGTGCTGGAGACAGCTCAAGTCCATCAAAAACGCAATCCTCCCTTGCTTCTTTCCCTGAATCCACACCACCTCCTAACTACCTGGAAAAAGGCAGGAGTCACACGCTCAGGATTGGTGACTTTAGGAATCGTACATGCCACACATGCAGAATAGTACAGGAATATCTTTGTAAAGTTCAAAAGAATTCCCATCAGCGTAGACACCCATCTGCATCTCTACCACCACATAGTGAAGACAGTGAGTTAAGACAGGGCCTTGAAAGCTCCTGCCCCCCCTCTAACTGTGGTGACCACACCCGCTGTCCTCTGGACTCAGTCCCACACTCCCCACTCCTGTGCTAACCAGCGGCTCCTTTTGCTTTGTGTTTGTGCCTCTTCTGTGTATCTCCCTGATGATGCATTGTCTTCTGCTTACACCTCTGGGTGTGTGCTTATTACTCCATTTTTTTCAGAGCCACCAGGATCTATGATCTCTTTGGTGCTTAACATCATTATGTCCAAGTCTTCCCAGCATGGTGAACTTAGAGTGGACGCCTATTAGAAAACACAGGACACAAAAACATGCAAAGCCCGTCCATCCGATACTGCCAGCATCTTCTGAAAAGCCACTTTATTGCGAGCCTTGAATTCATAGTGTACAAATGGCATGCAAAGTAATGTGGAATTAGCATACGTCTTGAATTTTTTTTCAAGGAGGGATTCTGTATCTGTGCAATAGAGTCAGAGCGCTCAGGCCCTCCCTTGCTCAGGCCCTCCCTCGACAGGCTTTGATCTCAGCTGTCTGACAGGAAGGGATCTGCCCTCAAGTGGGAAGGCAGAAAAGAGGTCCCAGGGGGTATATGAGGCAAAACAGGCTTGGGGGGGTCCCTCAGACCCCGCCTTGCCGCCCCCTGGCCAGCCCTCACCACAGTGGCTTCTGCCCGCCCTCAGCTTTCCTAGCCCAAGAACCCAGTGGCAGACAGAAGCAGAGCTACTTCGGTTTCCATAACAACTGCAAGCATCAGGAGGCCTATGGAGTGAGCCGTGGCCAACAAGGCAGCTGGTGAGAAGGGTGTTGATCTCTCTGTGGACCAGCAGAGCAGAGCCACTAGGGACCAACAGTAGCAACCAAGCCAAGCAGAGCCACATGCCCAGTCCACGGGGACTTGTCTATACATTTCACCCAGCCAGCCAACTCTCTCTCAACCACACACATCCCAGACTCACAGACCTCTGCCTAGAAACACTCACTCACCCTTGATAGATATCCATACAAGATTTACACCCAGAAGATCCATTCACCCCGCTGCACATCCTGGAGACACACAGACCCCGCACAGGCCAAGCTTGATGCTCACCTAATCCACACACAAGCCCATGTTTTCCAGGATCGACACAGCTCCGTGCTTATCTGCGTACTCACCGGGACGCTCCCAGACACGTACAGGTAGACACAGAACACAACCACCGAAGGCTGGTTCACACCTGAAGGCAGAGGAGCTCACAATGCCCACACTTCGTGAATAGACACAGAAGCTAGCTGGAAACCACAGTTCCACTCCCACCAAGTCACAAAGCCCCGCCACCCCCCTTCCCACACCCAGGCTGCTTGCCTGTTGACCCATGCCCACCAGGAAGACAGGCCTGCAATGCTCTCCGTTTATTTACTCAGAGCAGTTCCTTTTGGTGTCCTCCATAAAAGTCGTTTGAACCTGAAATAAAAGTGGGGACAGAACTCACAGAGCTGCAATGTCCTCTCTGAAGACACCAAGTACCCACTCGTGCTCAGCAAGTTCACTGCCCAGGGCCCCAACCACCGCGTCCCACTCCACGGAGCATGGAATGCCTCGCTATGCCTCAAGTCAGCCACAGCCTCCTTTCCCAGAAGTCCTCAGACGCCAGAGGTTACAAAAAAGCCCCGGAGATACACAGTCATTGAAGGTTGGTGACGCTGCCCTACTAGTGACTTGCTAGTGACAGAAAGTGGAAGATGAATATAATTACATGTATATGTGCCTCTGTATTCATCATAACAAAGATAGTTAATACTTTTTGAACACAAAAGACTGTGGCTATTTTTTTTGTATTTTCACATTAATAACAAAAATAATCTAGAACATAACATTGGGGGAGGTTATTGAACTAAACATCCTTTATCCCTCCCCTCCCACTTCTCAGTTTTAGCAATAGCAGTATTAACATTACAGGAACTCAAAGCATTGCTAGACAGATGCTCTACCACTTGAGCCACAACTCCAGCCTGGTTTTGCACTGGTTATTTTGAGATAGGATCTCATTGTTTTGCTGGGGTCCACTCTGGGACGTGATCTTTCTATTTTACACTTCAAGCAGTAGCCAGGCAGCCTGGCACACACCACCATGGCCAAATGATTGTTTGGTTTTAGGGGGATCTAGCAAACTTTTCTAGCCTGGGTTGAACCATTGTGGTGTTCTTGATAAGAAAAGATCTCACACAGCCAGGTACTGGTGGCTCACGCCTTTAATCCTAGCTACTCATGGGGTTGGGATCTGAGGATTATGGTTCAAAGCCAGCCCCAGCAGGAAAGTCCGTGAGACTCTTATCTCCAATACACCACTCAGAAAACCAGAAGTGGTGTTGTGGCTCAAGTGGCAGAGCGCTAGCCTTGAGATGAAGAGTGCAGGGACAGTGCCCATGCCCAGAGTTCAAGCCCCACAACCGACAAAAAGATCTCACAAACATCACCTCATGTGCATCTCCGAGTGTTTCCTCCATGGAGGAAGGATGCAGGAGAGGCGGGGAGACTAGGGAAGACCTAGGCTCAGGCCTTGAAGAGCCACAATCCAGTGAAAAGGGTCGGGGAAGCAACGCTGGAACAGGGATGTGCTTCAGATTATCCCAAGGGCTTGCAAGGAGTACTGAAGGCCTAGAAAGGGAGCCTTGAAGAACACAGGGTGTAGGTAGTATGCAGCTAGGGCTGGCCAGAGCAAGGGGCTATGATGTCTGGAAAGAAGATGGAGGCCAGAGAAAGGCCTTGCACCACAAGCCCAGGGGTTTGTCCCCAGGGGAATCACCAGTAAGACCAGTGCTCAGGTAGGCAGGTGGTGGGCTCAGGGTGTGCGGGACACCCAGGAACCTCAAGTCTAAACAGGACAATCAGATTGTGCTTCCCTATGAACAGAACCAGAGCCCCAGCAGAGCCCCCACATCTCACTCGGGCCTGATCCATTCCGGCTCTCTTTAAACATTTCCTGAGCTGCACAGCATCACAGGGTCACACAAGAAAATGGAGTTAAGAGTCGGGGTGACCTCGAGGGCTAGTTCAGGCCCACTATTGACTGGCTTTGGACCTGGGGCCAGAGATTTAACCTCTCTGGTTCTTGATTTCCACGTTGGTAAAAGGAATCTGATAATGCCCTGACCTCCCTGGCTTAGCAACTGCGAGGCTTGCCAGAGGGAGGGGGCCGTGGGCGCAGGACGGAGTGCCAGTGCCCCTTGGGAACGGCCACCTCTGCGCACACCTGGGACCAGCAAGGGCTCACTGTACCCCAGGACCAGATGCAAGGAGAGCTGGCTCAGGCATCAGCAGTTACTCGGACACCTGTGCCCCCTTCCCACACAGGCAGATGGTGTGATCCGGCCATTTTGCTCCACTCCCCAGACCCTCAGCCTGCATGGCCAGCGCCCCAGGAGTGGGTGTGCAGAGGGGACCCTGGCCTGCCAGCTATGGATACCTACACTGTGGGCTGCCTGCCGCACCCCTCCCCTTCTGGGAACAGCTCCTCCCTACAAGTGCAGGGCTGACTGCCTTGAGTGGGGAAGATGTTGATGTTCTTTCTGCTTTCCATACAAAGGCACTGGGGCTCAGAGAGAGCAGCTGACTGGCAGATGGATTCCCACGGGTTAAGGAACCCCTTAACCAGAAGGAACCCCTTGGCCCTGGTTTTCTCTTGACTCAAGACTGCTATGGTTCCAAGAACCACTTTGGTTATGGGCCGGGAGGGGGGGGGGGCCGGGGGACGGATTTCTTGCCTTGCTGGTGCTAGCTTTGCCTCCATTCCTGCAGCCCAGCCATCTCCACCCTTCCCCCAACACCATGCCCATCCCACAAACTCAAAGGTTAGAGACATTGAGTCAAGCCTGGAAGGGAAGGGACCATTAAAGAAATCTGGTCTTAGAAATAGCAACTTCTGGATGAGGTCACTATTTCCTCTGTGCCCTACACACGTGGTTAGAGAGTTCTTGCTTGTCCTGGGCTGAAATTCATCGATCTCCTTAAAGATCCAGTTAACCCTATTGGAGTCACACAGAGCAAGTCAAATTGTTTCTAGTTTTCAACTCCAAAGCAGGTCCTTTCCCCACCGTCACCACCCCAGGAATTGTGTATTTGAGATCAAAACCAGTGCCTCGCCTCTGTCAGTTGGGTGCTCTACCACTGAGCTATAGCCCCCAGTTCCTGAACTAGGCTTTCTTTCATTCCCAGCCCAGGATAAAAGATGAAAGAAATAAGACTGGCACATCAACTTTCCTGGGGGTCAAGTGGTTCTAGATAGAGAGCAATGGAAATAGGGGGAGCGATACACTAGTAAGGAAGAGGGCTATCCGTGTCTTTTCTGGGAACAAGTAGGGATTTCTAGACGTGTAGATGCCACCTCTTTTCACGCCTCATGGCTTTGTTCTGGCCGACAGCAGGGCAGTTGTGTACTGTTGTGACGCTGTAGTACGTCCCTTAACATGCAGGCGGGTATAACAAGGTTGTCTGAATGGCTGTTCTTAGATACCCCGAGAAGAGGGACTTCTGGCCTAAAGTCATCCCGTCCTCAAAGATAAACAAGATCAGGGACAGGGTGGAAATTCCACTAGCTCACTAAGGTAGTACAAGATTAGATCAGGGTAACAAAATGTCCTTTTCTGCTCACAGCCCAGCCTACCTGAGAAGACGGCCCTCTCTCCCTTAGAAGTCTTCAGAGCTCCGCACATATCTAAGTTCTTACCTGTGCTAGTGAATCTCATCTCGTTGTGAACGCTCATTAGGCCCACTCACAGATGAAGGAACCTGCTGTAGGGGCTCCATCCATGACAGAGCAGTCCCCGCTTCTTTCCGCCACCCTCCGTGAGAGATGTACGCTCTGACCCCCGGCTCCAGCAGAAGAGTAGGAATAGTTTTATATCCCACTTCCTCTTGCAATGTGTGATGCAGACAAACCGCCGCTCTCTGTCTCTTGGCCTATGAAATGGGAATAATCATGGCATCCATCTCTTAGGTTACTGTGGCGATCACGGCAGATTGGGCCGTGTGTGTGTAGGGGGGGGAAGGGCTTCCAGGTTGGGAACCCAGGTTCAAGTCTCCAGGTCTCCCACTCACCCTGCCTGGAGGTTCTCTCTCTAAAATGATTTGTCGGGTGACAAGCAAAAATATATTACCAATTTAAGAGTGTGATTTGACTGCAACTTTTTAATCCTCAGGCTGTTGTTGAATAGATTAAAGTGTCTGCTTTGATCCATGCATTTCGATGGAAACATAAATATAGCCATCACTTACTCTCCTGGCTTTCAGGACGGGGTGTCATGCTGCCTCACACAGGCTTCCCACCCAGCCAGGGGAATGCATGAAAATGACCTTTTTGCCATTCAAATCCCTCTTGCATTTCCGCCCTGACTTTTCTGCTCCTGCCATGGGCCTATCAGCCGCTGCCTAATTTGACCACCGCTCACGCTGGGAAATGGTCAGCAGTGAAAGAGGGTCGGGGTGTGAGGTCACAAGTAAGAGCCGCAGCTGCCCGGTCGCCTGGTGCTGAACTTCTCCCAGCCCAGCAGCGCCCGGCAAGAATAAATCTCGGGAGAAATAGATTTTGAAGAGGAATTTGGTGCATAGATCTTCTGTCAGTGGAGCTGACTCTGGCTCAGCCGTTTTTCAGGCTCGCTACTGATCCAGAAATACATCTATTTTCACATGGATCTCTGGCCAGGTTTCCTCTTGCCAGGGGGTGGCGATCAGCAGTGGATGCCGGGACCTGGTAGAGAAGGGCAAAGAGGGAACCACAGAGCCCTGGGCTTCTCGTGCCTTCCTGCTCCCCCTGGAACCCTCTTTGCCTCTCTGCTGGGCAATGGGGCCCCTGCCCAGCCTGGTAGCCATGCTTGTTCCCTGTGCCCACTCAGTTCATCTATTCCCTTCTCTCCTCCATGATCCCCAAAGCCTGAAGCTCTCCCAAAGGATCTAAGGCCTGGGCTGCACCTGCCCCCTCTCATCAGGGATTGCAGGAATGCACACACGCACACTTGAGGCTCCCACTGGGTGACCACAAAGAATGGCTTGCCTATCAGAGGCAGCCACTGAGAACAGTGAATGGTAAATGGCTGAAATGGCTGGGGGGCTCAGAGCAGGCAATTAGGCCTCAAACAATGGCCTGTGAAATGTCAGAAGTGGCAGGAGGCCTGGGCGTCACCAAATCTTGGCATGCGGAGGAGGGCACGGAAGCTGCATGCTGCTGAAGCCAGGGGCCGGGAGACAGCCCTCAGCAGGCTGAACACCCATGTATACGCCTCCTTTTCACAAATGCCCTTGAAAACATCAACTCCTTTCACCCCCAGAGGCTGCTGAGCTTTGGAGTCCTCCAAGAGAAGCAAGGGAGAGGATATGGAGATGGAAATGACCTAACCCTGGCTAGCTCTGCTACCCCGCCTGGCCCTGTCTCCTCCACCTTCATCTCAGGCCAGGCCTCCATCTCCAAAGGCTTCCTGTTCCCAGAGACCCAGAGGTTCAGACCCAGGGGTACTGCAAGACCCAGGGCCTGGCTTTCTCCTCCTCTGACTCTAGACTTCAGCCAGGAAGCTGCCCCGAGCCATGTGTGATATCCACTCCCAGCCAGTTTCTGGGCCCCATCTGAAGTGGCCTCCACACAGCATTTATGAACTGCCCCCACCCCATCTCCTCTTCCCAAACCTTCCAGCTCCATTCTCAACCTCATCAGCCCCTGTCACCTTCTGTGCTTGGTCCTAACATTGCACCTCCTCCTGCTCCTTGCAACAGGGCCAGTCTTCCTCTGCCCTGCTTTCAGATGTCCTCCTCATCTGCCCTCCTCCCTGCCCACAGGCTGACACCATCATGTAGCTCCTACTGAACACACACACACACACACACACACACGCACACACACATACACACACACACACACACACCACACACACACACCACACACACACACACACACACACACACACGGCTTCCGCCTCACCATCCAGTCCTTCCTGAGCACCCTGAGTGCTCTGCCCAGCACCAATCACGGCTGTGTCCTGATCTCCCACCAGGCCTCTGCCCCCAACCCGGCCCATCAACCCTCCCTGGTGTCTCCCTGCTGCTCACTTCCTGTGCCTCTTCTTTCGTTCTAGCTCCTCTTCCTCTTCCTTTCCTTGGCCATCCCCCAAAGCTTCCATCCAACTGTCTTCCTGCTCTCTCCCCACAAGACTTCAACCGTCGCTTCCCATGTGGGTAGCTAGCTCACAGGTTCGTATCAACAGGTCTGACATGTCCGGTCAGCATCCTCAACTGCCCCTCAGACAGTTCCAGGGTGGGCAAAATCCTGCTGTCCCTCCCTCTCCACCCCTCCCCAGGCACATCCTTGATAACCAGCCCCTTCCCAGCACTTGAGAGGTAGAAGCAGGCAGATCATGAGAGGATAGCTGAGGCTACAGAGTGAGTTCAAGGCCAACCTGGACTAAAAGTGAGATGTTGTCTCAAAAAAATGAATTTCTCCTCCTATCATTCTAGGCTGTCTTTCCCCTCTCCCACACACACACATACCCCACACAACCAATCTATCAACCAACCATGAAACAGACTCTTGCTTTCTTTTGGCATGATTTGGCACTTGCCCGGCCTTTCCATGTTCCTCCTGCCCCAAGTTCTGTCCTTTTTCCACACACCAGGACTATTGACCACTGCCTCTCCTTTGCTTGATGCTGTAGGCAGGATAATGACTCTTCTCAAAGATGCCTGTGTCCTAATCCCTGGAACTGTGAATATATTATTCTATTACTGAGCCAGATTTTGCAAATGTGACTGATGGTACAAGTGATAGCACATGGAGACCATCCCTAATTACTGGCCAGTCTAACCACGTGAGCCAGAAAGCAGGCACTGTCTCCAGCACAGGTCAGAGAGATGCAGCTATAGAGAAGAAATGGGGCAGAAGGGGAAGCCAAAGGGCTGCAAGTACATCAAGGATTTGAGAAGCCTCAGCCAAAGCAGCCTTTTTTTTTTTTTTTTTTTTTTTTTTTTTTTTTGGGTCCGGTCGTGGGGCCTGAACTCTGGGCCTGGGCGCTGTCCCTCAGCTCTTCAGCTCAAGGCTAGCACTCTACCACTTGAGCCACAGTGCCACTTCCGGCTTTTTTCTTTTTGCTTATGTGGTGCTGAGGAATCGAACCCAGGGCCTCAGGCATGCAAGGCAAGCGCTCTACCACTGAGCCACCTTCCCAGCCCCCAAAGCAGCCTTTTAAGTGTGCTGTGTGGTAAGGGTAAGAGTAATTCCAAACCACTCAGCAGCCTCAAAGAAGATCCAGAATGTGGCTGCTGAGCCAGGCCAGAAACAAACCTGGTGAGAAGCAGATGACCCAAGAAGAGACGGCGAAGACAGGAGAGACAGGGAGACACAGGAAGTACGCACCAGCCACGGATGGGACCCGAAGGAACCACTTAGTCTGGGCGCCAAGAGCAAGATGGCGGAGCAAGCACCTGAAAAGAAGCCTTTCCTTACCTTCCTGGCAGTGCAGGCAGGCCGTGTGGACTCTGTGAGGAAGAGGGAAAGGCTGAGAAGGGAAGGCAGGAAGAAGAGATGGAGAAGGCAGGGAAAAGGAGGGCTGGGGCGGGGCGGGTGAGAGACAATCAGGAAAGGCTGTGAGGAGAGGAGAAGGGAGGGCAGTTTAGGAGAGGAGCTGATGGCCACTGTGGATGCACATCGGGGCTAGGATGACCCATAGCCTGCCGGGGTCAAGGGGAGGTAAAGAGATGGTAACACCCACCCCGCTGGCCACCACGGCTAAGAAATTATGTAGAGTAATTAATCAAAAGCTAATGAGAAATGTGTTTTCTCTCCCAGCCTAGCCCCACATCATATTCTTATTAGCTGAGGTTATTACAATAGTAATCATGCGTGCTCCAGGCGCAAATTGGGTTTTTTGCTCCACTGCCACCAATTTAGAAAACCATTAATGGCAAGATAAAGCCCCCATGGCTCACACCAGGCCGAGCTTCGTGAACCTGATGCTGGCTCCCCCCCAGCCACACACCCATTGTCTAAGGAGCACTTTCCCAAGTACTCAGCAACTTCCTGGGTGGACTGACAGGTGAAAAGTGCCATACATGGGGGTGGGGGGTAAAGAACCTGAGGTGGGGGCCACCTGGGATCTCTCTCTTTCTCTCTCTCCCCTCATTCTCTCTCTGCAGTACAGATGAGTCAGGCTAGATAGGCAGAGGCAAGCTGTCCAGTGGCTAGCGGCTGCTGCACCGAGCAGGGCTTTAGCCACACCCCCAAATCACCGGGGACCAACTGGGCCAGCCTAGAAGACCATCAACAGCCCTTTGTTCCATTACAACCACGTCGCCATATCCTTAGCCTTGCAAAACTGCCTGTCCTATCATGTATCTGACACTATGACACAGAAGAGGGGAGTAAACTTAGTACAGGAAAATCCTGATCCATTATTCTTGGTATTCCTCACTTTTTAGCCCAACTTACCTCATGAACTCTCCTCACCCTATTAAAATTCACCCATAAAACGCCAGAATCATGGTACTCTCTTAAGAATGTCTCAATGATATTCTCTCTGTCTCTGTCTGTCTGTCTGTCTGTCTGTCTGTCTGTCTCTCTCTCTCTCTCTCTCTCAGCATATTTTGCCCTGCAATAAAACTTTCTCCCAGCCAAACATTGGTAGTTCACACCTGTAATCCTAGCTACTCAGGAGGCTTAGATCTGAGGATTCCAGTTCAAAGCCAGCCCCATCAGGAAAGTCTGTGAGACTCTTATCTCCAATAAACCATCAGAAAACCAGAAGTGGTGCTGTGGCTCAAGTTGTAGAGCACTAGCCTTGAGCTGAAGAGCCCAGGCCCAGAGTTCAAGCCCCACAATCAACCAAAAAAAAAAGGCAAAAAGAGACTTGTTCCCAGTTCCTTGCCTTGTCTCTGATTTCTTTCCCTCACAGTGACACGAGGTCTCCACTGCTGTATCTGAGACCTCCCCAGCCTTCTCTACAGGCAACTCCGTCCCTCAGGCTGGAACCACCCCCATGAAATGAAGCGTAACGCTGAGTTTGCCGTGGAGGCCCCTGTCTCCTGTTTTCCCTGGAGCCCTTGCACCTCAGAATCTGTCCTCTGGAAAGGGTTGACTAAATTGGCAGCTCTGAGCCCAGACACTCAATCAGGTGCTAGCTCAGATTAGAAGTGGCCACCACTGAGAAGAAGGGTAGCATAGTTTTTCATAAAAGCAGATATACTCAGTTTTAAAGATGTTCCAAAACTGTCCTTCCTAATTTTTTGTAGTTTTACCTGTTTCCATAGAGGTGACAGGTGTGTGTGTGTGTGTGTGTGTGTGCACTTACTTGGTGCTTCTCCAGATTCTTTCAGTCACAAGGGATGGATATTTACTGCTACTGCATGTATACATTGCCATGCATACGTTCTAAGGCCCATCATCACTTCTAACACCAGGATGGCTGGCGGCTTTGTCCTTCTGCTCACTAGAAAAGGGATAGTCAGGGTGTTAAAGAAAGTACAGAAGTAACTTAAAAGAGGGGTGATTACCTACCAGTGCTTACTTTAGTCTCCTCCATGCCACAGACCGTAGGTCCCTTCCCCTCGGTCCAGGCCTCTGCACGAAACGTGGCCGTGGTGTTCCACCAGGGGTTTAGTATTGAGACAGTTTCTGCTTTCAACTGCCTCCTCCAACACTCAGCCAAGGTCCGTGGCCTGCAAGGCCAGGCCCTAGCAGGCAGCTTCAGTGACAAGTGGACTCCACACACTGTAGCTGCAGTGTTGACACTGTGACCCGTTAAAGATCAGACAGCCTGCAGAACGGGAGACCTGTGAAAAAGTGGAGTCCCCACAGATTCCTAGAGTTAACCTCTTAACGGAACCCAGAAAAACCACACTGAACACAACCCACTTCTTTAGGTCCATCCATGTTCCCAACACAGGAGACACAGAAACAGATACTCTCGACTGGGGGATATTGTTCTTCTCCCCTGACAGAAGTGGCCACAGAAGCCAGCCAGAGCAGCGCCTGCCTGCAAACAGTTGATGTATCAAGAGAGGAACTAGACAGCACAAAGGGGCCCTGGTTCCTTAGGTTAGCTCTAGAGGTCACAAGCTATCTCCGGGGCAGTGTCCCCAAGTGGGCTTCACAGGCCACTCTTGAGGCCAGTCTCTGCGTGCTGCTCTAGATCGGCAGGGAGGGTGGGCTGGGAATGGGCAGAAGCCAGTAGTATCAAGTCTCTGTTTTGCCCAGAGGCTCCTGACAGAGGAGGGTAAGAGAGAAGCCACAGCCTGTGCATGCAAATGAGGCAGCTGCATAATTAATTAACATCAAACAGTTTCATTAGGAGATGGGGCTTTGTGGCTGTTTGTCTTAGAGGGGGGGGAAATACTGAACCAGCAGGAAGGGGGCAGAGAATGGAGGCTTGAACTGCTGGGTCCCAACTAAGAAGCTAATGATGCCACGCTAGACGTGGCCTATTCAGGGCGGGGATTGCCCAGGATGCATCTGTCCCCAAACCTTAGCCTGCACCTCCTCCCTGAGCTCCTCTTATGCCTCCTGCATAACCACTGCACCCCAACAGAATTTCACCAGCCACCTCCAGTGAGGCCCTGACCAGGAGGGGAGGGAGGGGATGCTGCCTCCACCACCCCCCCAAGCTGATCCCCAGTGTCAGAGCAGCAGCTTCCCAGGGGGAGACGGGGGCTCTTCAGCCCCTAGGCTCTCAAAGCAAAACAGAACGAAACCTGGGAAACTAAGCCAGGCCAGATCTTGTCCCTCACCCCCCCATGTGAGCTGATGCCATCAGCCAGGGAGTGTAGCCCCACTGTCCCCGGTACCCCAGCTAGATCCCTATTGGGCAAGAGAGGTCAGCTCTACAAAGTTTTCATGGGCTGGCTCTGCTGCTCCTTCTAGCCATCTTCTGCACCCCTGTGTTCCACCCATCTCAAAGCAATCTCCGTTCCCCCAGCCTCCACTGCCTCGCGCAGAGCTGCACCTTCTGCTGGGATGGGCTTCCCGCCCTCCAGCGTACCTGCCCAGCAAGGTCCTCTCTATCTGCCAAGGTCCTATTTAAATATCACCTCTGTGTAAACCCTTCCCCCCACCCTATCCCCTCCCTAATTAGGTATTTTCTTCCTTGTCCTCTGCATAATCTGTGTTGTACTTTCTTGTTTAGTGGTCTGACTCTGACCATCAGCAATGCGCTCCTTGAGGACAGAGACCATCATTAAACCCTGGGCTTCACTGAAAAGGTTGTCAAATAAATGCATCTTTTGAGCTGAAAACCATCATAGATCTTCACCTCACCCCCATACCTGACTCTCACCAGTTGTCTCGACCATTCAGAAGGAGAAGCGTGTTCTGGCACTCAATCTGCCTCAAAAAAATCTCTGCACTGGAGAAGCGGGAAGGGAGGGCAGAGAAGAGGCCATCAACAGGTTGGGTATAGAGTAAGATCGCATGCCCAAAGACAGAATCCATTCCTAACAGTGCATTGCCTCTGTCTGAGTGCTGGGCCCAGTCCTCAGCAAAAGCCAGGAGTGGGAGGAACCACAGAGCTTGCTTCCCTGGTTGGGCAGTCTGCTGCCCTCGGGCACGCTGGGAATCCCCGTGGCTTCCTCAGCCACAGGACCAAGCGTGGATGGTGCTCTGAACATTGCCAGGAGAGGAGCACGCACAGCCATAGCTCTGCCAGGCCCAGTATCCTTCCTTCCTCCAAACCTGCTGGTCCCCGCTGAACCAGCCAGAGAAGATCCATTCTAAAAAGATTATCCGCAGCTCAGGACCTGAGGTCTCATCATAATTGAAAAGAAAAAGAGAAAAGAAGACTCTGAAACATCCCTGTTCCCACCCCACCCCCTCAGGTCACTCCAGAGAGTCGAACAGCAGACAGACAGACAGACACACACACACACACACACACACACACACACACTTATTTCACACTGAGATGTGCAAGGCGGAGGCACACATCTGAGGCCTCACATCAACATTTTAGTGATTTTTGTCTCTGACTGTGCAGTTCTTCTACAATTAAGCGTGGCTGGCTTTTTAGACCCTAATGTACTGCCACCGAGACATACTGGTCAGGGGTGGCCTCCCTTTCCTCCTCCCTGCATGGCCTGGCCCCGCCCTGCCCTGCTATCCCAATGGCTGCCTGATCCCCGCTGGGTGACACTGTATGCAGACCGTTCCTCTCAGAAGGGGCGTCTCCCTCAGAAGAGGCTTCCCAGAAGCCCACCCAATGGGAGACCCTCTTTCCCAGCAGCCTCTCCTCATCAAATCAGTCCCTGTTCAGGGTGTAAAGCAGCAGGAGGAGGAGCAGAACCTCTGTCCCCCTCAGAGGCAAGTGGCAAGAACTGTTGCATGGTTGGGCATCTGGTATGGGCATCTGGTGCGGTGCTGGAGGAGGGCAGGTGTGGATGGACTGGCAGCACCAGCTGCTTCCAGCCTCTGAGGTGCCCTGACTCCTGTCACCCTCTAGCCACTCTCTCTGGCCCCTTCTACCTGCCTCTTGGCAAGGCCTGGCTCCCTGCTTATGGCCAAGCTTTTCCTGAGAGGCACCCACGGTACCCCCAGAGCACTCTGGGATTGCAGGCAGCATCATGAAGCCTATGGGGACCTCTGGGGCTCATTAGGAGTCTTAAAGGGCCTACAAGGGCTCCACTAGGTAATGCACTATGCCTCTAGGCTGTTCTGAGCAGGGACAGCTGTGGGAGGGGGTCAGTGCTCCATGGAGAATCAGAACAGGGCTCTACTGACCTAGAAGCTGCTGCCAGCGGCACCTCCTTAGCTGCCCAGCGTGAGCTTCTTGGGGGTGATGGGAGCCACAGGAAAATGTGCAGCCTGTTTAGAAAATGAGCCCTGAAGAGAGGAGCAACTCGACCTCACTGCCTGGAGCCCTGCCTGGTGCTGATCTACCCAAAACTCATACCCACTGCCCAGGGAAGAGGGCAGTCCAGACCACAGACACAGCGGGGCCCCCAGGAGCCCTCTCGTACAGAAGAAAGTGCAGGTCCTCTAACAAAGATGGATATTCAGTACTTGCCTGATAGGACTCATCAGAGAATGGCCTTCTGCCATGGCACAGGGCAAAGCTTCAGGGTCCTATCTGGGTCCTCCAATGTCAGGAGCCTCTGGGGAGATTCCTAGAGTCTGGCTAAATAAGCTGAAGGCAGTGCCCAAGCCACTCAGCACAAGGGGCAAAGGTAGGGCCAGGTCAGCAGGAAACCTAAAAGGAAGGGTAGGAAAGTATTGGATTTGCCAAGTTCTGTCAAGAAGCAGATCAATACCCATTTCAAAGCAGATGGCTCCCCCCAGTGGAGGCAGACCCAAGATTCATCAGCTCATCTACCCTGATTCCTCTCCTCCAGCACCACAGACCTCACCAGAGGCCCACGTTGCCACCACGCCCCCTCTCCCCATCTCACAGATGCCAGACTCCTCTCTTTTCTTCCTCTTTCTGTTGCTCTACAGTCCCCCACCAGGGCCACAGGCGGCTGCCACCTGCCTCCACCCTTGCACATCTCCACACTGCAGCCAACATGGTCTTTCAAATACAATTCCAGGATCCAGGCATGGTGGCTATTGCTTATAATCCCCACCCTCAGGAGGCTGAGGCAGGAGGATCCTGAAATTGAGGACAGCCTGGGCTATATAGTGACGCTCTGTCTTCAAAATTAATTAAGAAAGTAAATAACATTCTAATCACTCCTGCTCCTTACATCAACTTTGTTCTTTCCACTTCTGGTCCCACAAAATAGTATCAAGATTGCAGGAATGAAGGCTTCCGTCCAACCCCTCCCAAACATCACCTCACCTCCAGCCATCCCAAAGCCCTTCCTGACCTCTGGAGGGAGTGGAAAGAGACAATTAAAGGAAGACTGTGGAAGGCCATCACCTTCCATCACCAGCTTGCAACAAAGGAAGCCCCTTCAGAGGCAGGGTGCAGAAAGAAAGAACTTTCCTCCTCCAGGAATCCAAACATACCTGAGGCTGCAGGAAAGACAAGACACAAGGTGGAGGAACGTGGGCCAGGGTGACAAGGCTGCCACAGGGTATGAAGCCCAGAACACCACTTTCTTATCCCCAAACCAATACTAAGGAAAAATATTTGTCACGGTCTCAGGAGCAGAAATTTGAGGATGCGGCCTACGAAAACCTCAGCTCCTTGGCTCTCACAGGAAAGTCCAGACTCCATGGGGAAGAGATAAAGGCCTGAGTAACTCTGTGCTCTCCATTTCCAACCTCATCTTCCAAAGCCACCTCCCATCTTGGCTGATTCAAGAAATATTCATAGCTGCTCCGATTGCCAGTCCTGTCACTCCTGACCCTGCTCCCCCCCCCCCCAGGGCCTGTGCTCCCTTCTGATGTAGAAGGCCACCTCCCCAAGGTCCTCAGTGACTGGGTGACATCAGGTGAAGTCAGGGAGATGGTTTTGCCTGCTACAGCCCCTTGACCTCCGTTTAGCTCCAGTCCCTCCACACTTGCCAGAACCCGGGACTCTGGGACCTGCAGGAAGCGGGTGTGCTGTCTCCTGCGGCTGGCAGGTATGTTTTGTCAAGAACATGCCAGCTGCTCTCCCACTCCAGAGAGAGGGATGGACATGGCCATGTGCCCTGGACATTGCTGTGCTTGCTACTGGACTACAGGAGCTCAGCTTCACCTGGGCCCAGTTTCACAGCCATCAGGTAAATCCAGCCCAAACCCTCCAAGCTGCCCCACTATGGGAAACTTGGGAGGAAAACCAATAGGGGACAAAGATCAGGTACTGGGCTCAGACACTGGGACAGGGAAACTGGGTAAGCAGGAGGCCCCGCACATCTCTTGTGGCTGTGTGTGCCCTAGGACCCTCGCCTCCAGTGGGTCAGACCAGGGTCCCTGGATGGACCCTGGGAAATCTGCCTTGGAAAACTGGGAAATGCCCACCACTGTCACTCCTCACTATCGCTCCTGGTCTGAGGACTTAAGTGACGAGATCACTGATAAAGGCTGGTGGGGAGTCACAGAGACTGTACAGTGCCCGGCCTGTATGGTGACCAGCCTTCTCCCACAACCCACCCCATCCTCCCCAACAGCTCCTGTGGGCCACAGGGCACTTGAGGAGTTGGGGATGGACAGAGTTACCGGACACTGGACATCCACTCTTCCACCCTGGCAACACAGACCCCATCCTGGGGTGCTAATTAAATCTCCCTAATGAGGAAATAAGGATGCAGAAGCTGGTGCCGACACGGCCTCCCCGGCCCACCGCCCTCGTCTCTCCATCAGACTTATCGCTCGTCACAGGATGTTTACAATAATTTTTAATTTGTGCAATTATTAATCACTTTTCTATCTCCCTCATTTGCATAATAATTAGTCATCTCACTGTTTGGCATGCCTGTGAATGACAGTGTTTTAAATTGAATTAAGATTTTAATATTCTATTTTCCTGCTTTCTTCCCCTCCACACGCTAATCAAAGTCAGATTTGGCAGCAAGAGGGAGGGTGGGAGGGAGGTTGGCAGGCACTGGACTTGGCCCGCTCCACTCCTGAAAACTGGGCTGGGAGCAGGGCATTGGAACAAAGCAACAGTAAGCGTCCCCACCCAAAACCTGGCACTAAAGGGTTAAGCCAGCCTTGGCTAATTGAGAAGAAGTAATGAGTGAGGTGTGGGCAGAGGAGACATGAAAGGAGGGATCGCACTGGCACAGCGGCACTGCGATCACAGAAAAGCACTTCCATTTATTTTCTTTTTCCAAATAGGCTGCTTTGTGCAAGGGGACATTGGGAAGCACATTACCGGCCAGTAATTGATCCCTGGTTACTAGTCCAGGTTAACTTTGAAGGCTCTGAGTCCCCCACAGGTACGGCTGGAGCCATCTAAAACCCATTGTAATTTTCCAGGTACAACCCATCTCTGCAGTTGAGTTTGGTCCCTCTTCCCCACCCCCTCATTGCACCAAGAGCCTCTCTGCCCAGGCCGAGAGCCTCACAGATGTGTAACGGGGCGTGTAGGATTTCCACTGACAAGGAACAACAAGTAGAGGCACATGGCCCTGTATGGGGCGGGGGGGGGGGGGGGGCAGCTGTGGGTTTATGGATCTCTCTCCTACCCTCAAGTCCCTCTTCTGACCACCCCAGGAACTCAGCCCCAAACCAGCTCCATCGCTGCCTCCCCGCTGTTCCTGCTGTATTGCCTCGCCTGTTGCCATGGCAATGCCTGTGGCTACCCAGGATACCCATTGCTGCTCCAGAATTCTCTGCTTGGGCAGGGCAGCTCTCCCCGATGCCTGCTCAGAATATCTCCCCTCTCACTATGGTTTGATCACCAGCACATAGTCTGTAAAGCCTCTGCCTCCAGGTAAGGAGGAGAAAAGAGATGAGGGACCATAAGCGACTAAGTAGGTAAATGGGGACAAGGCTATGGCAGTGGAGGGGAAGGAACCACACTCCATTCAGCCACCAAGGCTATTTCCTCACCACCAGAAATCCCTTCCTGTCCACTCTGCCCTTGGGAGACAGGAGAGGGAAAGTCCTGTCCATGAGGAAGAAGGCAGTGGGATCTTGTTGCCAGTCAGGACTGGATGGGAGGAAGAGAGGCTAGCAAATTCCAGGTGTCCTCCAAGGGGACTGTGAGTCTTGATTGAAGGCCCAGTGAGGCAGAGACGTCACCGGCCTTTCTTTGGGCCCTTCTAGCTCAGGGCCTCCTGCCAGCACATCCAAGCAAACTAACCCACCTGAAAGGCGCTGGCCTCAGAGCTGGTAGTCCTAGGAATCCTCTTGACTAATCTGCCTAAAGAGGCAAAATCAAGACTTTTTTGGAAATCAGGAAATGCACAGTCTGATGGGCACTGGACCGTAATAGCAGGGAGTTAAGGAGACACCAGGGCTGAGGACTGTGGGCTGTGTCCCCAAGCCAAGCTAGTGGAAGCCAGTTGTGAACCCGGCCCATAGGAGCCAGGACAATCCTCCTGGATACATCAAACCCTGCACAACGACCTACCACCCACAACCCACATCATCCCTCTCCCTCCCACAGCCCCTAAATGGGGAAAGAGCTTTTTACATAGAGAGACATAGTGCTGCAGCAGCCTCTGCTGGCCATCTTCTCCTACATGGAAACAAAAAAGGCATGGATACCAGCCCCCTCCCCACCCAACTCTACTTAGCAGGTCTAGCCTCTCTACCTGTTGCCTCAGCACTGTTCATAGTGCGTGTGCATGCACGCATGTATATGCATCCCCAGACTTTGTCCCAGTTGAAATCACAAATGAATGGCCTCTAATCACCACCAACTTCAGGGTCCCAGAGAGCTTAGGAGACAGCAGAAGGATTGAGCATGAAAACTAAGAGCTCAGTTTATAGAGGTGAAGCTCCCTTCTATAGTCAGTACCATAGGAGGGAATTCAGAGGCCCTGTCCTGGGCATGAAAGAGGCATCTTGTCAGTCCCATCTGGGGGAAAAGGGAAAGCAGATGTTGGCAGGAAACACCTGACAGGACAAGATGGTAGGTGCTGTGGGAAAATAGAAACATGGAAGTGGTAAAATGTCATTGTGCCCGGTGTCTGCAAACAGTAACACGGAGCAGCCAGTATCATAGGTCCATCCCCACAGCTGCCCGTCCAAATGATAGCGTAGGATATCTGCATGAGGCTTCTAGCTTCCCCTAAGACCTCCATCAGATGGGACATTCAGTGAGCCCCACATGCCCACTTCCCAGAGAGGAGAAGCCGCAGGGGGGTTGGGACTCTTGGACCTTTCTTCCTCTTGTGCCCATGCCTGAGTGATATAGGACTCTTAGGATACATCCCCTTTTCCTCCAGCCACCCTGATTAGGAGTTCTGTCTACAGGACTATAGGAACCAGTGAGCTTTTTGTGGCATGGGAGCCCACAGAAAGTAGGGGATTTCTACATGGTCTGTCAGTCAAAGGAGTTATTGCAAATCAACCACCAAGTAATAAAGTCAATGCACACTTCACACCAGGAGCCCCCTGGCGTGGGATGTGAAGGCCTCGGATGGCAGCTACAGCCCCAGCTGTATAGCATCCTGTGGGGCAGTGAGAAGAGAGGACCCAGGGCTGATGCAGACAGGTTTACCCATATTGCCTCTCTCTCCTGAGCTGGAGCAGTAGCCAGCTTGGTGTCCTCAACACACCCAGCTGTAATCTAATTAACTGGGGGGGGGGGGGGGGGAGAGTCACCTTCCACATTGGCCTTCTAGCTTGATGCCAAGATCCTCCCTCCCCTCCCCCCACCCCCAGGCACAGGGAAGCTGATTAGAATTTTATTTCCCCCTTTGACCCAGGTAAGAGAGAATTAGTTTAAAAAAGAAAAAGAAAGATCACTAAATCCCCAGGAAGATTTCAAAAATGCCTGACCATGTATCTGTACCTCCATTCATAAACCAGCTGCTGAATTCTGCAAGTACACATGTGCCAGTTCTTACCTACAATGGAACCCACATCTGAATTCAACAAATATTTATTGAATGTCTTATACAGGCCAGGCTTTGTGCCGGATGCTGGGGACTGTGACCTCTGCCTTTAATAAACTCGAAGTCTAGCAGTGGGAGAGAAACACATCACAGTTCACTGTAGTGTATAAGGAGATCCATGCTGGAGTCAGGCTCCTGCACAGATGGAAGGAGCCGAGTGAAGGCATTTAATCCTACCACTCCACTGGAGGCCAAGGGCCAGGGGAAACTCCAGGAAGGAAATCATACTGGAGCTGGGCTCTAAAGGATGAGGGAGGTAGAGGAGGAGAAAGAGAAAAGCAGAGGCCTGGAAATGGTGCTCAGACAGGCAAAGTGTGAATGAAGTCCAGAGCCTGACAGAAAAGGCATTTAAGTCAGATTGTAAGGGGTCTTGGAAGAAGACGGAGGACCCGAGACATATCCTGTCCATGGGCCCCACACAGAATCTGCGTGCCCACAGGGCCCTGGAGGACATCACCACCCTCAGCCTCTCATTGGTACTGAGACAATGATGCTTTCCTGACCCTAGTCCCACTTAAGACGCAGATTCCCTGCTGCTGGGAACATGTCCTAATGAATACATTCATCTGACATTATAGACATGCCTGTCCACTAGCCGATTACACTTCCCCTAAGGAGCCAGAGGGAATGCAGGGTATTCCATAGGCTGCACCTACCCTGGTCTCCTCCTGCCCAGAACCACCACCCCAAACCAGACTCATTCATTCCTCTGGAGGAAAGGCATAGGCTCTGGAGGCTTGGTGGCCTTTAGCCCTCATCTGCTCATGGCAATGTTAGTGCTAATGGTATTGGCTTTGGTGAGATGATGTAGAGAGAGACCCCACATCTAATGACCAAAGTAGTGCTAAATCAGTGGCAGCTATTAGTTCTGGGTATAAGGCCTTGGGCCTGCAGCTAGGAATTTCAAAATGAATTCAAGTTCCCAGCCATTGTACCTCACAATACACAAATGGCAAAATAAATGTTGTCTTCAAAGTGCCATGGGAACTCAGAAAAAGGCTGAATCAGCCTACACTGGGAACCTAGCAAATTTCCTAAGTGGCACTGGGCACTGGGCACTGGGCCATAGAACCTAGGCTTTTCTTAGCTCCCAGGTGGGTGAGTCAAGGTTTTGTCTTTGTTAATACTTTTTCCAGTTCACTCAAAAGATTCAAGTTGCAACTCCAAAGCTACGTGCGTTCCAGCAAACTGGCCAGACTCATGTGAGCCTCTGGAGAAGACCCAGATGATCTCCATCCTAACCGCCTCTTCTCCAGCACCAAAAAATACAAGGACAAGGCCTAGCACCCAACCACTTTATATGCTAAACAAGTGTAGAATGCGAAAGTGGATTTCTTAAAGGCTAAAGGTAACTACAGTGGGTCTAAAGCCACCCATATATACAGATAAGGCGAACTCACAGCCTTGGAGACCTAGGGACTTCTGACAATGTGCAGCAAGAACCGTGACTCAGTCACCATGAAAGCTAATTTCATCTGGTAGGTTGTACTTGAACTTAAGGTCTTATACTCAGTCTTGACTTTTTCCACTTATAGCTAGCACTGTACTGTTTGAGCCACACCTCCAGTCTGGCATTTTGCTAGTTAAGGAAACAGTTTTACAGACTTTCCTGCCCAGGCTGGCTTTGAACTACAATCCTCAAATCTCAGCCTTTCATATAACTAGGATTGCAGAAATGAGACACTGCTACCTGATTCAAAAAAAAAAATCATTAGAATCGCCAGGCAATAGTGCCTCCCACTTTTAATCATGACTAAAAAACTAATAATTATGAAAATAAACTATACAACTTGTGGATGGGAATGAGAGGGAAAAACTGGGAGTGAGGGAAAGGATAACATTTTTCTAAAGGAAATGTACTCTTTATCTGACTTATGTAACTGTAACCCCTCTGTACATCACCTTTACAATAACAATAAATAAATTTCAAAAAATTAAAATCAAAGGAAGAGATAGCTAGCCTTCCTGGGTAAGAGAACCCTCAGCATTACAGCCCAACTTCACACTAGTCAGCAAAGGATTAATTTAACAGGAAAATTTAACTAAAAAATAGTATGTTTGGGGGCTGGGAAGGTGGCTCAGTGGTAGAGTGCTTGCCTTGCATGCATGAAGCCCTAGGTTCGATTCCTCGGCAAAGCAGAAAAAGCTGGAAGTGGGGCTGTGGCTCAAATGGTAGAGCCCTAGCCTTGAGCTGAAGAGCTGAGGTACAGTGCCCAGACCCAGAGCTCAGGCTCCACAACCAACCAACATACATATATACATACATGTTTTTACAGGCCTCGGGATAGATAATTCCAACAAATGGACACAGGGAAAGTCAATTGACAACAGATGAAGTCACTCAGGAAGGAAATATACATATGTTCCAGGAGAGGTGACACAGCAGAAAAACGTCCAACTGTGGGAGGAAATGGTACTTCATAGAAATGTGATTTCCAGAGGACCCTAGCGCTAGAGTGGGTGTGAGAATTTACTCTTGTTGAAAAACCTTTCCAACTTTTATTCTAAGATTAATATAATTAGCATTGCATTCCCACAAACTAGAGGAGGGACAGCAGTTGAGTCAGTAACTTTTAAATTAAATGGGCAGAAAGGGGAAAGCATAGAACCCACTTGAAGTTATCTTACAACTGCAAGACAGCTCTTTTGTGACTCCAGGTTCTCAAGGGGACACCACGACGATGGGCAAGCCTTACGTTGCTGACAAGATGCAACACAGCTCTCTGTCTCAGGACACCTGGTGAGTACAGATGGTGAACTGACTGGAAATGGGCAGGAAAAGGAGTACACATGCATGCACATACCATGGAGATTCAGACTTGAACTTGAGGCTTGAGTGTTTCCACAATCACCCCTTCCTCTCACTTCACAAGAGGCTGTCCCCACCTCCTCTCTCTCGGCCAGTGCAGCAGTTTTCACACTTAGAGAAGGGCCAGAACCGATGTTCGTTTGTCACAGCATGGGCCCATTCAGAAGCAGAGGGGCAGAGGACAGGCTGAGCAGAGAGGTCCTGCCAACCTGGCCAGTGGATCACAGGGCTCCTACGTGCTCTGTGAGTGTGGGGGACTGTCCTCTAGCCACCCCACTAGCTAGCATCTCCCTTCTCTGTCCCTCCTCCTCTCTCAAGTGCCTGCTCTCTGCGTCCATCCCTCTAACACAGAGTCACACAGGCTGGGCAGTCAGGAGAACATAGGGCACTTCCTGCCCTGAGTCCTGCTCAGCCTCTGGGGATCAGAGATGGCTCCTCCTCACAGAGTTCTCATCCCCACCCACTACAGCCCAGGGTCCCACATCTATAGCAAGTAAAATGGCTAGAGGTCATAAAGAACTTTAGGGCGAGGAATCTGTTGTTTAAATCTGGCAGGATACCCACAGGTTTGCCCTATTCTACCTCCTCCACTGACACCAGCCAGCCAAAAACATCACTTCCTTCACTAGCCAAAAGCTGCCTATCCTCTCCCAATCTCCTACCCTTTGACCCTCACATTCTCCTTAGTGTCCAAAACATGATCAGCACAAGACAGACACACTTCCTCTCCCTCCCCATGGAACTGAAAAGCCCTCCAGTGTCCTGGGGGAAGCCTGAAGACCAAGGGGAAGTCCTGGTCCCTGGATCCTACTGTTCTTTCTCCTACCTCTTAGGAGACAGAGAGCCGAGGCCACCTGTGACACATCGGAAAAGAAGCCCTACTCACAGGAGTTCCTCCTGCTCATTCAGGAGTCCACCATTGACTATCATCGTAAGCCATACCCCCAGCCAGCACAGGTTTCAAGCTCAAAATACACAACCAAAACATACCCACCACGCCGTCAAGAGCAAATGCTTTTGAAACGGCACTGCTTTGAATGCTGAAAACCATGCCATCCTCATCCCCCCACCCCCACCCTTGGTGGGGTAAGGGGGACCAGAAGGCTGCTGGGAGGTAGGTCAGGAAGAATCACAATAGGATGATTCCTATTCTTCCTCCTAATCTTGACACCCTAGCTCCTGTAGACAGAAGACTCCGGCCATTTGGCCATTCTCCCTCAAATAGTACAGCAGTCCTCAGTACCAGCCAGCAACAGACCCTGCCAGTTCACAGGAAGATGGAGAACATCGCCTCTGGTGTCCAGGTAGGTCAGCAGTGGGATTGGGTAGTCAAGAGAGACAGCCACCAACACAGCAGCTGTACTCTCAAACTGTCTTATAAGAGAAGATACTGCCAGGCACTGGTGGTTCACGCCTGTAATCCTAGCTACTCAGGAGGCTGAGATCTGAGGATGACAGTTCAAAACCAGCCTGGGCAGGAAAGGCCATGAGACTCTTATCTCCAATAAACCACTCAAAAAACTGAAAGTGGTGCTGTGGCTAAAGTGGTAAAGTGCTAGCCGTAAGCTGGAGAGCTGAGGGACAGCACCCAGGCCAAGTTCAAGCCCCATGACCGACAGAAAGAGAGAGAAAGAGAGAAAGAGAGAGAGAGAGAGAGAGAGAGAGAGAGAG
Organism: Dipodomys merriami; assembly: GCF_024711535.1. NCBI lineage: Eukaryota > Metazoa > Chordata > Mammalia > Rodentia > Heteromyidae > Dipodomys > Dipodomys merriami. Next base: position 18,620,693 of record NW_027204381.1, read on the forward strand.
AGAGAGAGAGAGAGAGAGAGAGAGAGAGAGAGACTGTTTATTATGTACCTTTTGCATCCCTGACACTGCTAGACATTTGCAGAGCTTCTCAACCCAAAAAGTGATATATGATCCTGATTTACACAAAAATATTATGGCTCAGAGAAGTAGCATGCTAGGAGCTAATGCCTGCCGGGTTTCAGATGGCTGCTCGCTCTGGGAGCCTAACCCCCTACTTAGCCCCACCAGTGCCTCACCTGAGCAAAGCCAACTCCCTAATAGAGAAAGCAGCATCAGGAGACTGCTTTTCAGATGATGGAAGCCGAAGAGGAAATAGACCCTGGAGATATTAAGTACCGCCTGCAGTGGATCACAGCAGATCCACTCCAGATGCAGCCCCCAAGCTACAGCCGGTACCTCAAGCCTCCATTGCCTATCTTCAGTACAACGCACAGACCATATTTTCAGCCCCTGAAGACAGAGTCGGGGGTTTCCTATGGGGAGAAGCCCTTCAATTCAGGTGAGACTTAGCCGAGAGGGCAGGGAAAGAGGAATGGCATTGTCCATGAAGAAAAATCTGAAACTTGTTCCCCACCCCTCACTCTGTCCCACCCAAGGTATTCCTATCCCCAGGCAGATGCTGGGGGGAGACCCACAGCCCAGAATGTACTCAGGAGCAAAGGCTCCATCTCTCATCAGCCCTCTGGGAGCTTCTGACTCAAGATCAGCCAGGATCCCTGTGGGATTGCCCCACACCAACCACCTTCATCTAGCCTTTCCTCTTAGCCAGATGGCAGCCTGCAGTCCAGGCTTTCAAAGCTCAAGTGTTGAGCCAACCGGCTGTGCAGGGGCCAAGGCTGGGGTCCAGAGCCGCCACCTGATTTCCCCACATAGCAGAACCCTCTGCATACTCTCTTCTTCCCTCAGAGGACCAGAGCATGACCATCACTCATCAGATTTCCTTCCAGAGCCGCCTTCTTCCTGGTCAATACCTCCAGTTAACCTGCAAGGCAGAGGACTAGCATCGAAAGAGCATGCGGGCCACATGGAGCATGTCAACCAGCACCAGAGGGACTTCCAGGGCCCTGTGTTGAGGCTAGTCCTACCTCCACTTGGCCCAGACAAGTGCAGCCAGGGGGTCACGTGAGTAGCCACAACTGTGAGCAAGCCACAGGTCAGAAGTCAGTCATCACCCATGTCAGAGACAGAGCTGTTGAAAGCAGAGCTGCTACAATCTAGGAGTCCCCACTAGCTCAGCTTCACCTAGAGCCCTCCTCTCACTTAAGGCTTGAGTAAGGACAAACTACATGTTGTGCATAGTTGGGGTTGGCCCCTGTGCACCCAGTAGAGACACAGCTCCAACTCTAAGCCAGGAGCTGAGGAGCTAGGCTGACCTGCCTGGCTCACAAATATTAAAGAAAAGGCAGGCACATCCCAAAGTGAGGCTGGAGGGATAATAATCACTTCAGGCAATACTGGACCCTCCACTTAGCAGCAAGGACCGCTCTGCTCCCCATCAGCAAATGCTCCTTCGTGCGCCTGGCTCCCTGGGCTCCACCCTCTAAACTGCAGTCTCTGGTTGCTTTACAAACACTTCTCATGGTCCTGTCCTAGGGCTGCAGGTGTCCCGTCATCTCTGCTGAGTTGGATTATGATAACTGGGAAGGTGTGAGGAAAAATAGAGCTAAAATAGATTAAAACTTCACTTTCAGACAAAGAAATTCTAATTTGCAAGTACCTGAAAATACAGTTTAGTTTAGGCAAACCCACAAGTGGAAGGCAAACAAACAAGCCTGTGGCACAGCACCCCATTTGGTATGCCTGGACTGGCACAGGAGGGACTCTACCTGTAGAAACAATTGTTCCCTACACAGCCAACACATCCGACAAGTGCAGAAGGCAACAGCCCCGGGCTGGTCTGCTACTGGTGTACGTCAGGACATCAACCAGCCAAAGCAACGGACAGCTGTCCTTGAGGGAGAAACCAGGGCCAAATCTGACAGAGACACAGTGAGCAAGGTAAATATCTCAAGCTCTTTGTCTTGAGGGCAGCAGCATGAGGGTCCTCACCTCTCCTTCAGGGGGCAGAGACAAGGGAAAGGTTTAACCTCACTCACACCATCCTGGTGAATCCCAGAAATGTGGCTTGACCTACCCTGCAACCATTCAGCCTCCAAGCTCTTCTGCTGCATGCTTGACACACAGTAAGTACTTAATGAAAGGCAGCAATTAAAACTGTTGTTTTCCCAGATGTGCATTCCTCTCTTTCCAGATGTCTACTTTACCTCCTCTCAAGCCAGGGGTAAAAAAAGAGAAGGTTAAGTTCCCCTCTCACACATATGAGCTCTTCAAAGCCAAGCTCCAAACAGAAACTACCAGCAAGCAATTCTTCCAGAATCGGGTAACTAAGTCTCCCAAACGCTCCAGACCTCCCTACAGAGACAAGAAGCCTCTGGTAAGAACTACAGAGGCAGAAGACAGTCCCCTGGATTCCCCTCATCTCATCTCCAAGGAGAATGTTGTGGGTGGGGGAGGGGGACTGCAGGCAGAGGAAGATGATGTTTAAATTGTGGCTCCTTGCCGGGTGCTGGTGGCTCAAGCCTGTAATCCTAGCTACTCAGGAGGCTGAGATCTGAGGATCGAGATTCAAAGCCAGCCCAGGCAGGAAAGTCCATGAGACTCTTATCTCCAATTAACCATCAGAAAACCAGAAGTGGCACTGTGGCTCAAGTGGTAGAGTGTTCGCCTTGAGCTGAAGAGCTCAGGGATAGCGCCCAGGCCCAGAATTCAAGCCCGACAATCAACAACAACAACCAAAAAAAAAAAGGAAAGAAAATCAGCCATACTACTAAGCACTAAAGATTGCATTTTCACCAGTGACAGAACAAAGCCATGCTCCTTGTAATTCCTTAGCTAACAGAGAATGCAGAATGTGGTATGCAGAGGGGGACTTGTCCTTTGTCAGCTGACTGATCTGATCTGTCCCTCCCAACAGCTGGGTTCACAGGCATCTCTCCAGGATCGAACTACCGCCACTACCTATATGCCCTTGTTTTCTGAAAGGGTGAAGTTGTGTAAGCCTAAGTCCAATGGCACAAAGTCTGAGGCAAGCAACTTGACAGCATGTACAGAAAATCATCCACGTATGAGAGACAGATCGGTCCCAGGTAGAGTATCTTAGTTGGCAGGTGGCAAAGAAAACCTATGACACAGGGAGAATGTGGCTCCAAGCCAGTCTTTAATCTCTCTTTTTTTTCCCACCAACTAGCACTAGAACTTAAGCCTCAGAACACCAGGCAAAAGAGATAGCCTGCAGAGGCTCTGTGAAAATACACAGTTCGGGACACACATTCCCAACCATCTCACAGTTACAACTGTGGTCACTGACAGCCGCTGCAAGCTCAACTGCACCCTCATGTGGATTCCAGGTACACTCCCACCCCAGTCTTCATCCAGCCTCATTGACCCGGTGTGAGGGTGAGTAGCTTCTTTACAACGGGATTATGCAAGATGGGTGTGGTGGCACATGCTTGTGATCTCAGCGCTCATAAGGCTGAGGCAGGAGCATAGTGGGTTCAAGGTCAACATGTGTTAGATGGTGAGATCTTGTCTCAAAAAGACAAAAATAAATAAGTAAATAATAAACAAGGGATGATGCACTGTTTGCCTGGAGAGGTCAAACCTCAGAGAAGGGTAATTAATTCTTCTAACCAATGAGCCAATGTCAAAGCACCACGGCTTCTCCAGTCAGCATGACCAATTCATTAGACTCCACCAACATCACAGTGTCTGCTCCTGTTTTGCTTTTTTTTTTTTTTTTACATTTTTAAACTGAAATATAATCCACATTCTGCTCATCTTTTTAACATGTTATTCAGTGGTCTTCAATATCACTAACTGCTTACATCTAAACCTGAGAGTAGAGAGCACAGGAAGGGATAGGAGAACAGAAGACTGGATTTGATTAAGGAAAAAGGCCTGTCAGTTATAGAAGTCTTTCCAAGCCTATTAGTTTTCTGCCCTGGGAATCTTTCCCATACTAGGATAAGACTGTGATTCTGGATTAAGGTAGGGCCACTAAGCAGAAGGATATGAATCAGGGGTTAGCCACCTAAATCTCTGAGAAAGTCTAAGTCCTAGCATTCTGGGAAGTGTATAGATTCAGGACCTAAATTCCTTAGTTCAGGAAAGGCATGCCATACCACCCTCTAGTGGCCATCCTCAGAATAACAGTCAGGATACACTAGGCAGGCTTGGCCCTTTGCTCTTTAAAATGCGCTACTTTCACCAAGGCCGAGTTTGTACACTTTCACCAAGGCCTAAGAGCTCACCTGGAATACAATCTATCCGCTTCCACTGTACCCAGTCTCTATTTGAAAACAAATAAAGCCCCTGGCCCTAAAGCAAGTTGTTCCCATGAAAACAAATCAGTCTTGCTTTGGAGAAGGACTGTGACAAAAGACTTGGAACTGAAAGTACTCACTGCCAAGAAAAAGTCCAAGAAAAAGGGGCTTGCCTGCAAAACTGTTCACAAAAGGCCCCCAAAGTAGAACCAGAATCCAGTATCCAGATCCTGTATTCTTTGAGGCCCTTTCTAAATATCTATCTTATTTCGGAATGACTTTGTGCTTTAAAGGATAATTGTAAGGAGAGTACATAACACATAGCATGTTTAGCCTCTGATATTACATCTTATGTAACTACGGTCTAATTTGTCAAAACTAAAAGATTAACACATGGACAATCTCTGTTAACTAAATATATACATTTAGATTTCACCAGTTTCTTTACTAATGATCTGAGCTAGGATCTTTAAGAAAGTTTTCAGCACGTAGCAAAGGACTGGATTAGAAAGTTTAGGAGAAAGATCACCAGGTTCCAATCCCAAATCTGCCCATATCTTAACTGTTGAATCCTGTTTCTGAGCCCTTTAAAAGTACTAATCTCCATTTCACAATGCTGGCTCTAGACAATCCCAATTGCCTCAGTTCTTCTCTGAACCCCTGGCCAAAGTTAGGGAAGAGATCTCTAACTTGGTAATGATTCCAGATGACCAGGTGACCAGTTAAGAGATTGAGTCTCTTTGGAATCATCAGATCTCAAAATTCTTTCAAACTCCCAGGTGTCTTAGATGTCTGGGAAATGGACACCTTCCTTTCCTCAGGAGTCTGACAAGTGTGTACAGTAGCAGAGACAAGTTCCCATCATCCACTTTTCCCTTCTTCCTGAACACCTATTTCTCAGGCTCCATTGTATTACAGGCACCATGTGATTACGTTTCAGCCAATGGAATGTGTGTGGAAGTAGGTGCCACTTCTAGAGCTGATCCATGACATCCTCTAAGCTCCACTCACTAAGATGGCAATGCTCAGAACAACCTTGGAAGCCATGGAGACGCACCCTAATGAACTACCATTTCAACCTAACTAGCTGGGCATTACAGGAGTGGAGGCAGGGGGTGGGGGTAGGGGGTGGGGGACAAAGACATTTCTCCTTGGAGTCTGTTCAAGTAGTTTAGCCAAGCCTACCTAAATAGAGGCAACTTGTCAATTCTGCTAGAGCAAGGTCTGTCTTCTGGAGTTGCACTTAGGGCCTCTGGAGTCCAGAAGTGAGCTGCCAAGAGGCATTTCATGCACATTGCACATGCACCCCTGCAGGGGTTCAGGTATTCCTTCCGTTCTAGTCCTACTTGGTTTCTTCCCACAGGAAAAGTCTCTTGAAACAATGTAGGCTAGGGTATGGCTCGGTGGTAACATACACTAGACCTTGGGAGTCATCTTCAGCTGCACAAAAACTTTTGTATACTTAATTTAGTTTCTGCTATAAAATTCAATGATCCTTATTTTTCTCACTTGGTATTTCCTAGAATAGCTAGAACAAAGAAGACAGATAAGGCTGCGTGTGGTAGCACATAAGTTCTGCCAGGAACCGTTCTAAGCTTTTGTTGTAAGCTTGGGTTTATTAACCTGAGGTGGTAGTACTATCTATATTTCACAGAAGAAAAGCACAGAAAACCTGAGCAGCTTGCCAACACAGCTAATACACGACATAAATGAGAGTTCATTTTAAGCAGTACAAACTCCAAAGCCCACTCTCCAAAACTACGCAATGATGCTTCCCAAACATAACTTAATTTCCATAGTGTCCACTTGTACCTCACAATGTTTACACCAGTTGAAATTCTGAGTTTTCCATTTTTATGAGAGTTTGGTCTTGCTGAACTTAGGCGGAAACTCAAGTGTTTTAATTTGCATTTAGTGAAATACTAGTGAGACAATACACTTACTAGATTATCTGGATTTTTCTTCTGAGAAATCATGTTAGTCTATTTCCGTTATCTTTTCTTCCTGATTTAGTTCTACACTCATTCCCTTACTTATGGGATCCCTAGTTATGTTTTCTTCTAATGCATTATCCATTTTTAACAATGGGCTGCTTTGATGAATAGAAAATCCTTCATTATGGGAACTGAGGATGTAGCTCAAGAAGTAAAACACCTGCCTAGCTAGCACAAAACCCAAAGTTCAAATCCCAGTACTACCACCAACAAGAGAAAAGTCTTTCATTATGAAATAATCAAGCCAGCAATTTTTTTTAGGTTGTGCTTTGGGTATTATTCAAAAAATAATCTGAAAAAACACATTTATGTCAGGCACCCATGGCTCAAGCCTGTAATCATAGTTATTCAGGAGAGGCTGAGATTTGAGGATCGTGGTTCAAAGCTAGCCAAGTTAGGAAAGTACATTAAGATTTATCTCTAAATACCAAAAAAAAAAAAAAAGCTGGAAGTGGAGCTGTGGCTCAAGTGGTAATATTAACTAGCTTTGAGAAAAAAAGCTCAGGTACAGTTGCTAGTCCCTGAGTTCAAGGCCCAGAACTAGCCAAAAAACAAACAACAACAACAACAAAAAAAAAACGAACATTTTTATCTTAACAAAAACATTCATCATTTTTTCATTTTATTGTTACTATTTGCTGTTGCTAGGGATCAAACCTAGAACCTCCACTGGCCCAATATCTAACTACTTTCACTCAGCTGTATCTTATTTAGGCTTTTAAATAACTTCTGAGAGGTTTTGTTTTACATGGTAAGAGGGAAGGATCCAAGTTTATTTTATTTTATTTTGGTCAATTATAGGGCTTAAACTCAGGGCCTGGGCACTTTTCCCAAGCCTCTTTGTGCTTAAGGCCAGCACTCTACTACTTGAGCCACAGCAGAGGTTTTTCTGAGTGGTTAATTGGAGATAAGGGTCTCACGGCAACTTTTCTGCCTCCTGAGTAGCTAGGATTACAGGTGGGATGCACCAGCACCCAGCTCTAGGTCTCCTTTTGTCCTTATATAAAATAAGCCAGTTTTCTGAGCACCACTAACCTTATTCTTACTACACTATTTTTATCACATTATGTTTCCAACATTCCTGAGTCAAGTCTAGTACTAATTCTTATTTTCTCGAAAAAAAAAAACAAAAAAATATCTAACCTAAGGAAGCTTTTACACATTGCTTGCTAGATCAATGAAAAATCCAAGACCCCCCAGGGGTTCAATATTAGCTAGCATTCTTCCCCTAACAAAATACCCAGTTAGGAAATGCTTTTAAAAAAATAAATATGTTTATTTGAAAGTGGGAAAGAAAAGAACCTAGCCAAGAACAAACCCTGGTATGTAGAAATCACTGATTCCTATGAAAGCCACCCATAGACAATGCTGGAGCACCCAAAAGGTCAGGTCTGTAACATTCTTCTGTGTCAAACTTGTACTCAGCAAGTCACTGGTCTGTGTGGGCCCTAATTATGAGCATAGACAGCTGCTTAGGCTGGATGTCTGGCTGTCCCATGCCACTACCACAACCCACAACACCAACACAGACTCAGAGAATTACATGTCCTCAACACTCCACTTGTACGCAAGTTCCTCCACTGCCTTCTTACTGGCAAGCCTGGCAAAGCGCTTCTGTTCAAAACCATTGGATCTGTAATCAAAAGAGACATATTAATCAGCCAGAACCTCGAACTGGATATTTATTTTAACAGAGAGGTAACAATTTGCAATATAATGAATGTGAAGAAAAGGCAGTTATGTGAAGATATATTCTATTGCACATGCAATAGAATCAAAAAGCGAACACATAATTTATCCTCCTCTAACCCTTCAAACCCTCCTACTCTGATAGTTACTTCAAACTCTTGCCACCCTCCAAAAAAGGCCAACTTACTCCCAGCCAACATCCACATCTTATAACTTTTCCATTCATTAATAAACATTAATTATCATTAGATATTAGAAAACAGGCATTGTAGCAGGCATTGCACAAAAATGAATGTGACAAAGCATCCATCTTCATGAACTCACAGACTCAAGAAGGAAATAGACATCTAAACAATCATTAAAATAAAAAGCACTGGGCTAGGGTTGTAGCTCAGTGCTACCACCTGCCTAGAACATACAAGGCCGTAGAATTCAATCCCCATAAGTGTAAAATAAACAAATTGCATAAACCATGATAGGAATATTCATGATGTATGTATCACAGAAACAGAATGAGGGCTTATTCAGCTTAGAGAGCAAGTCAGGCTCTATGAGAGCAGACACTCGTAGGTAAATAGATGACGTGGAAGGGTTCTGAAGACATTACTCCTAAAACAATGAATAGAATTAAAGTTCAAGTACTATACTTTAAAGATACAACATATGGAAGACTTCAGACCACAAGCCATCATTCATCTTTAAACTTCAGAAGTGACTAATACACAAAACAAAGGGTATCCTATTCTGGACCACACCAATTATTTGTGCAGAACTTTTTTATTATTACTTTTGGTGCTAGTCCTAGGGCTTTAACTCAAGGCCTGGGCGCTGTCCCTAAACCTTTGTGTTCAAAGCTAGTATTCTACCACTTTGAGCCACAGCACCATTTACAGCTTTGGAGGAGCTAATTGAAGATAAAAGTCTCACAGACTTCCTTGCTTGGGCTGGCTTTGAACCTTGATCCTCAGATCCCAGCCACCTGTGTAATTAGGATATCAGGTGTGAACCACTGATGCCTAGCCTTGTACAGAACTTTTTTTAAAGCCAATCTTGGGGCTTGAACTCAGAGCCTGGGCACTGTCTCTGAGCTGCTTTTGCTCAAGGCTAGCACTCTACCACTTGAGCCACAGCCAATTCTGGCTTTTTCTGTTTATTAGTACTAAGGAATCAAACCCAGGGCTTCATGCATGCTAGGCAAGCAGTCTACCACTAAGCTACATTCCCAGCCCTATACAGAACTTTTAAAAGTATTTTGAGAAGAAAATAGGAGGAATGTTCCAAACGTGAATAGTATGTGTGGACCTCAGAAATAGAATCAAGCAAATATTTCATCTTATGATTACAGCAAAGAAAGTGAATGTAGAGTGATTTAAGAATGGTAGAGAAATAGAATTACCTATCCACTCCATCCCAGCGATATCCAGGCCAGATACTGAATCTGTTGGGAGGAGGGGCTGGGCCACTGTAGCGAGGCCTTTCTAAGGAAAGAATGAAAAATGAAGTTAGCTATTTGTGCAAAATTAATTCAGTTGAATGGCAATGGAGAAAAAAATAATTCTATGTAGAAATTCCTATTGAGTTGATTCTAAACTCCCTGAGTTACAAGTGGCCAGGGCGAGAGTGACTCATGCCTGTACTCTAGCTCAGATATGAGGGTCACAGTTCAAAGCCAGTCCCGGCAGGAGAGTCTGTGAGACTTTCTTCAATTAACCACCAAAATGCAGGAAGTGAAGCTGTGACTCAAGTGGTAGTGTCAGTGTTAGCTAAGAGCTAAGGGACAGCACCCAGGCCCTGAGTTCAAGAACCAGTACCAACACAAAATAAAAATATAAAAGATACAATTGTGTGAGGTAGCCTGCTCTGCACAAAAATATAGGTGACCTAATAAGGTCACCTTTAGCTCAAATAATTTCCAGATCTCTTACCTTTTTTATTCTTATTCTCCTTGGCTTTACTCTTCTTGATAAAGTTGGCCATGGGGTCCCCCTCTCTTTCTTGTTCTCGTAGCATCCGATCCAGATCTTCATCATCAATATAGCGGGCCAGAGGTTTTTGCATCTCCTTTATTGCATCCTCCACATTTTGTTGCTGTTGGCGGCTCTGGGCAAGACTAGACAAACAGAGAAGCATGTTTGACATTTCTACTACTACACTAACATGTACCACACTGTTCCCCTGGCAGAACTTCCTCTTCGTAGTAGCCTAAGCCAAATGGTAAATTCCCACGATATAAACTGGGAGTAGAAAATATGCTGTATGAAGGAAATTCAGTTCATACCAGATAACAGCACTAAAAAAGAGCAGAGAAAAAACATGCTCCAGTCCCTACAGATTTGTTTTCTCTTTCTGTGGTGCCCTTACCCTTTTCCCCACTGGGCATACAGTTCATCTTGTTCTGAGTCTTTTTCTGCTTTTCTCCTTTGCTTTAACCGTGCCAGTTTCAAGTTCTTCTTACGACCAAACTTGTCTCGAAATACAGGTTCAGCAAACTGAAATTCAGCTGAAAAGAAAAATAATTGTTTGTTTTTATTTTTTTTTTTGGGGGGGGGGTCCGGCGTGGGGCCTGAACTCTGGGCCTGGGCACTGTCCCTCAGCTCTTCAGCTCAAGGCTAGCACTCCACCACTTGAGCCACAGAGCCACTTCTGGCTTTTTTCTTTTTGCTTATGTGGTGCTGAGGAATCAAACCCAGGGCCTCATGCATGCAAGGCAAGCACTCTACCACTGAGCCACCTGCCCGGCCCAGTTTGTTTGTTTGTTTGTTTGGTCAGTTGTGGGACTTGAACCCTGGGCTTGGGCACTATCCCTCAGCTCTTTAGCTCAAGGCTAGTGCTCTACCACTTGAGCCACAGTGCCACTTCTGGCTCTTTCTGTTTATGTGATACTGAGGAATCAAACCCAATGCTTAATACATGCTAGGCAAGCACTCTTCTGCTAAGCCACATTCCCAACCCCCCAAAATACTTTTTAAGAGCTAGATATCAAAATCAGAAATAACATTCCAGTGGATGAATCAACTGTTGGGGGTGTTGATGCATAAGAATTTTTGTAGCCATAGATCAAGTAGCTCCTATCAACATCTAAGTATACACTGAGAAAGGGATTGAGAACTGACACTATTCAAGGAACAGAGAACCACTTTATCCATTAAAACTAGAGCTAGCAGCCGGGCGCTGGTGGCTCACGCCTGTAATCCTAGCTACTCAGGAGGCTGAGATCTGAGGATCGCGGTTCAAAGCCAGCCCGGGCAGGAGAGACCGTGAGACTCCTATCTCCAATAAACCACCAGAAAACCGGAAGTGGCGCTGTAGCTCAAGTGGTAGAGCGCTCGCCTTGAGCTGAAGAGCTGAGAGACAGCGCTCAGGCCCAGAGTTCAAGCCGACAAAAAAAAAAAAAAAAAAACCTAGAGCTAGCTGGCGCCAGTGACTCATGTCCATAATCCTAGCTATTCAGGAGGATGCGATCTTTGGATTGCAATTTGGAGCCAAGAGGGCAGACAACTCCAAGGGATTCTGATCTCCAATTACCCAGTAAAAAGCCAGAGGTGGGAATGTGGCTCAAGTAGTAGAGTGCTAGCCTTAAACAAAAACATCAAGCAAGAGCTTGAAGCCATGAGTTCAAGTCCCAGTACACACACACGCACACACACACACACACACACACACACACACACACACACACACACACACACACACACACACACACACACACACACACACACACACACACACACACACACACACACACACACACACACACACACACACACACACACACACACACCCCCAGCACAGAACTAAAGCTGGGTGCAGTATACATAAGAGGCATAAGCAGGACTGTGGTCTGTGACCAGCCAGACAAATACACAAAATTCTATCTGAAAATAACTAAAGTAAAATAAGACCTGGGGACATGGCTCAAGTGGTAGAGGACCTGCCTAGCGAGTGAAAAGCCCTGAGTTCAAATCCCAGTACTGCCAAAAAACATTCAAAATAAAAACAGTTGTAACAGTAAATAAGAGTCTAAATTATCAGGTATAGCAGACTATAGTAAAAGAAGAAAAATAAAGAGGAAGAGAAAGAAGTAATGCTGGTGTTGGTACAGGAGGAGGAGGAGGTACATCAGCCTAAATCACCTCTTTTGTATTTTTACCTTCAAATGCCATGGTTCTTTGGTCCTGTTTCTGGAGTTCTTGCTGCTCTTGCTGAATGCCACTTAACACCAACCCAGTTTTAGCCCCAGAATACATGTGTGTAGCCTGTTGCAATGAAAAACAGAGCATCCACCATCAATTAGGTGATTTAGAGGTTCAGGAGTCTACATAGTTAGCTTCACTTTTTTTATTTTTGGTCTGTCGTGGGGCTTGAACTCTGGGCTTGGGCGCTGTCCTTGCACTCTTCAGTTCAAGGCAAGCGCTCTACCACTTAAGCCACTGCGCCACTTCCAGTTTCCTAGTGGTTTATTGGAGATAAGAGTCTCATGGACTTTCCTGCCTGGGCTGGTTTTGAACCTGGATCCTCAGATCTCAGCCTCCTGAGTAGCTAGGATTACAGGCTTGAGCCACCAGCACCTGGCTTAGCTTCACTTTTATCTAGAGGTCAGAAATAACCAAAACCACTAGCTTTACATCCTGATTATTGACCACATGACTCACAACATAGAAAAGAAGGAATTTAAGCTGGGCGCTGGTGGCTCACGCCTGTAATCCTAGCTACTCAGGAGGCTGAGATCTGAGGATCGCAGTTCAAAGCCAGCCCGGGCAGGAGAGACCGTGAGACTCCTATCTCCAATAAACCACCAGAAAACCGGAAGTGGCGCTGTAGCTCAAGTGGTAGAGCGCTCGCTTTGAGCTGAAGAGCTGAGGGATAGCGCCCAGGCCCAGAGTTCAAGCCCCACAACCAACAAAAAAAAAAAAAAAAAAAGAAGGAATTTAATTTCACAAAAAATGTAACAGTGCCATCAAACCATTAATATATCAAAGAAAAGGTAAGGATCTGTATGCCCTACTTTTCAGTATGTAAGCCATATTCATGATGGCTCACTCTCAAGTCACCTAATCATAAACTGGCATCAAGCTCTGAGTCCTCTAACAAAGATCTAATGAATGAAATATTCCATTTAAAGTACAAATCCAAGCAAACCTATGGTTCTCAAATTTCGAATATAAAATAAAAATAACTACAGAAGATATGAACAAGGAGAACTTGTTAATGACTTCTGCCTTCAGAGAGTTCCAGAGAGTTCCTTTTTATTCAGCTTTACCCCCAACTTGATTCTCTGGGACATACATAAAGCTAAAAATAGGGATGAATCCTGTGAAGAAAGATAATGGCCTAACATATGTGAGGTCCTAGTTCAATTCCAAGAAAAGGGAAAAGAGAGGAAGAAAGGGAGAGGGAGAAAATAAATATGGCCCTGCCTATAAAGGTAGGATACTTGAACCTTCTTTCCAGTAGGCTGACTCCTTCGAGGTGGAGACAGATCAGAATCAGAAGATTTGGTCTTCTGTTTCCTCCTTGGTGGTGAGAGGTCAGAATCAGAGTTTTGGTGTCTTGGTCTGTTCCGTGGAGGTGACAGATCTGAATCCGAATCCTGATGAGCTGGCTTTTGTTTATGCCGTGGAGGAGAAAGATCTGAATCAGAGGCTTTCTGGAAATCACCTAAGTAGGAAGAAGAATCTGATGTGTGACTCTAGATGAGGACTTACATGAAATATTCTATGGCTGGAAGAAGAGTCTAGAAATTAAAGAATACATTAAAGAATATTAGGATTGGGAATTTAGCTAAGTGGCAGAGTACTTGTCTAGCATTTACAAAATTCAGGCTTTAATTTCCAACAGCCCCAACAAAGAAAAAAAAAAAAAAGGAAAAAAGTTCTCTTTAAAGCACCTTTAAAAAATAACCTATCACTCTAGGGTACAATATTTACTTCTCTTGTGAAGAACCATTACTAAACAAAAATACTGAGGACAAGAAAATAAAATCAGAGACCATTTTTAAAAACCAGTGGCTCAGTGGTAGAGTGCTTGCCTCAAATGCATGAGGCCCTGGGTTCGATTCCTCAGCACCACATAAGCAGAAAAAGCCAGAAGTGGCACTGTTGCTCAAGTGATAGGGTGCTAGCCTTGAGTTGGAAGAGCTGAAGGAAAGCACCCAGGCCCAGAGTTCAGGCCCCATGACCGACAAAAACAAAAACAAAAACAAAAGCATATGAGTTTCTATTCCCAAGTGACTAGTAACTAATGACTGTCAGTGAGATTAATATGGAAGATCTCAAAACACTCATCTATGCTACAGCTAAAAATCCCCAACTGCACAACAGAATGGGAAAAACTTGGACTCAGCCCTCTATGGTGTAACAAAACATATCCCAGATGCTTCATAGACTACAAAGTATTTTTTAATTTAAAAATAAAAATACTGCCCGGTGACGGTGGCTCACACCTATCATGCTAGCTACTCTGAGAATCACAGTTCAAAGCCAGCCCAGGCAGAAAAGTACCTATGAGACTCTTTTTGTTTGTCAGTCATGTGGCTTGAACTCATCGCCTGGGCACTGTCCCTGAGTACTTTTGATCAAGGCTAGTGCTCTACCACTTTGAACCACAGCATCACTTCCAGTTTTCTGGTATTAATTAGAGATAAGAATATCACAGACTTTCCTGTCCAGGCTGGCTTTGAACCATGATCCTTAGATCTCATACTCCTGAGTAGGTATGATTACAGGCCACCAGCGCCCAGCTCCATGAGCCTGATGCTTATAAACCTAGCTACTCGGGAGGCTGAGAGCTGAGGATCATGGTTCAAAGCCAGCTAAGGCAGGAAAGTCCATGAGACTCATCTCCAATTAACTACCAAAACTTAGAAGTGGAACTGTGGCTCAAGTGGTAGAGCTAGCTTTAAGCCTTGATGCCCAGGCCCAGAATTCAAGCCCCACAACTAGCACATGCACACGCACGCACGCACGCGCACACACACACACACACACACACGCACTCTCTCTCTCTCTCTCTGAATAAAATTATTTAAAAAATAAAAATACTATCTAGGAAGAAGATAGAGTTTAAAAAAAAAATCACTGCATAAGCCTAAATTCTAGATAAAAGCATCACAATTCACCTTCCAAAAGACAATCTGCAGTGAGTATCAACAGTTTTGGACACATCTGTACTTTCTGACCTAATCAATGTCTTAGCTTTCTAGGAAACCCATCTAAAAGTAATTAATCTACAGAAGTAGATGAGGGAAAAGTCCAAAACAAGGCCAAGTTTATGTTCAATCTTTGCTAAATAATTATAATAGCATAAACTTAGAAATAATCAAAAGCAAATATTAGGAGGTAATTAAATTTATGGACTGTAACACCATTAGTAATTATATTGACATATAACTTTCTGCAGACCTGAGGAAATGTTAAATGAAGACAGCAGGCAAGATTACTTACAAAACTTGCATGTTCTGCCTAAGTAGGCTTAGCCATACCAAAAAATCTTGCCTTTCCTCGCTACCACTGTAACTTTCTAAGTCTTCTAAACTCAGCTTCCTGTTTTTCAAAATTTTTCCAAAGAAATTCGTATCTAAAAAGATTCAAAAGCAAGCTCCCAGCATTAAATCTCTCACATGGACAGTCATGTACTTACCTTTAGAATCAATCTGCTTCTTATCTCCGAAGTGGGATTTTGCTTGTTTTTTTCGAGGAGGAGAAAGGTCCTGGTCATGCACATATTTTCTGTTCTTGGAATGTGAGGAATCAGAGGGTTCTGGCTCCTTCCAGTGTGGAGAAGTCCTGCTAGAGGTGCTTTTTGGAACCTTACTACTTTGGGTTCTAGATAGTGAATGAGCGACTTTAGATGCCAAATCAGGGGAGTCATGAGGGGTCCTCCTGAGATGCCGTGGATCTGAGGAGTCAAGAGTCCTCCTAGATTGAGATGCATCATGGGAATTGTGGGCCCTTCTGGGGGAAGGGATACCTGAGGAGCCATGATGGCTTCTCCTAGGAGATACACCTGAAGAATTATGATGAGACTTCCTGGGGAGCAAAGCATCTGATGAGTCATGGTGGACCCTCCTGGAAGATGTGACTGAGTCATGATGGGCCCTTCTTGGGGGTGATGGATCCGGGCTGTCGTGACGGACCCTTCTTGGGGGTGATGGATCCGGGCTGTCGTGACGGACCCTTCTTGGGGGTGATGGATCCGGGCTGTCGTGACAGACCCTCCTAGGAGGGGAGGGATCCGGGGTGTCGTGACGGACCCTCCTAGGAGGGGAGGGATCCGGGCTGTCTTGATGGACCCTCCTAGGCGGGGAGGGATCCGGGGTGTCGTGACGGCCCCTCCTAGGAGGGGAGGGATCCGGGGTGTCGTGACGGCCCCTCCTAGGCGGGGATGGATCCGGGGTGTCGTGATGGCCCCTTCTAGGCGGGGATGGATCCGGGGTGTCATGACGGACCCTTCTAGGCGGGGATGGATCCGGGGTGTCGTGACGGCCCCTTCTAGGCGGGGAGGGATCTGGGGTGTCATGACGGAAATGTCCATGTGACGGTAGGTCTTCACTGTGGCCTAACACAAAAGCAAATAATCAGATTCCAATAAATGTTCTGTCTACTCTCCCCCAGTTACAAAAGACGCCCCAGCAATAAACTTCTCAGAGATATTCAGGAAGTGCAAACGGTCTACATGGTTCTTGTGTAGCTGCAGCAAGCCAGCCCTCTAGATATCTTGAGAATAATTCCACTTGTCTACCAAGTCATCAATTTGCAAAGCATTTTAATTGAATTTTTGGTGCAATATTCTGTAATACCATAACAGACATCCTCGTCTTACAGACATGAAGACAAAGGCTCTGAGGAACCAACTGATCACAGCCACTAAGATAAAGTGACAGCTGGGCGCCAGTGGCTCACGCCTGTAATCCTAGCTACTTAGGAGGCTGAGATCTGAGGATTGCGGTTCAAAGACAGCCTGGGCAGGAAAGTCCGTGAAATTCTTATCTCCAATAAACCACCAGAAAACCGGAAGTGGCACTGTAGCCCAAGTGGTAGAGCACTAGCCTTGAGCTGAAGAGCTGAGGAATAGTGCTCAGGCCCAGAGTTCAAGCCCCACAACCGACCAAAAAAAAAAAAAAAAAGATAAAGTGACAGGCAAGAGCCCATCTTCTTACTTTCAATCTACTTTCTAAAATCTAGATTATAAAGGGCTCCTACTAAGTGGCTCCTGCTGGTATTTATCCTACATAACATAATTTATACTCATTCTTCTTTCAAAAACAAAAGCTGACTGAATACCAAAATGAAACACTGTTGAATATTTAGTCCATGTCTTTATGGCCCTTGTGTGAGGGGCTGAAAAAAACTGACCACTTACCAACATGTTATACAGATTACTCAATCCTCATGACAAGCCTAAGATATATTGTTATTCCCATTTTATATACTCAAAAAAACTAAATTTGCAAAACCACATTGCTGATATGTGATACAGAGGTAAACATTTATATCCAGGTTTGTTTGAGTCCAACATCCATGCACAATCTTTAAAAAATATGTAGCTGAGGAAACAATATGTAGCTTGAGACCTAATAGAATAAAAAATATTTTTAGCAATCAGGACATATTTAAATTCTAGTTCCTCCTCTCCATCAAGTTCTTATATTTATTGAGTTCCTGGGGAACTCAAATACAAATAAAAGCTGAATGGGGCCTAGCTGGTGGCTTTCACCTGTAATCTTATCTACACAGAACTGTGAGAGCTCAGGATTGAGAGTTAACTTATTAGCCTAGGGATAGGTCTGGAGTGAGCAAGCAGCACAGAATGCAATAGAAAAATGTCGATATTTAAGAGAACAGAGAAATTCGCTCACCAAAGGACAAAAACATTGGTCCTTGAGAGGATAGAAATAGCCAAGGCATCCAAACTGCTCTCTATAGACTCCTTCCAGGTCCTAATGCTATTCAAAGTGCTCTCCTATCCTAGAGCAGAGGAATGGGTGCTAAAAGGCTCCAAATAAGTCACATTCTGTCTTCACAGCCCTAATACCAAAGCATGGTCTCTAACTTCCCATATCTTGCTACTTGTACTGAGTTCTTTTTCCCACTGTATCTTTCAGGATTCATGACACACATCATTCTTCATATAATCTATGCATTCCTCTAGAAGAAAAATGTACAAGGGAAAAAGACCCATCTTGTAAGTGGGAAATTTAGATTTATCTATTTTTGGAATTCACCTCCCAGAAGCTTCCATTTAGCGCTGGAACGAAAGGCCTCCATCTGCTTTACCTCTTCTGGACGTTCATCAACAAATTCAGCCACCTGTGGGAGTAAGGACACTCTGCTGAGGACAACACAGAATCCAGCCAAGAAAGTTGTGTCAAGAACCTGAAAGCATGACCATTCCCATCTCTAACATGAATGGTGCCCACACATCCATACAGGAGTGGTCATGGAAAAGTACACAGTGATCCTCGGTTAATTTTGCTCCATAAATATCTCATGTCACACTTCTGGCTTCATTGCAGATTTGTTTGTTGGCTATTCAATTTCCCTTCAAAGGTTAATTTCTTTCATTACAAACTTTTCATTAACTTTCCAGGTATACAACTGCCACTTGTGAGCCAAAATCGAAATTCTTTTCACAGTCTTACATTTATATTCAGAGTTAAATCAGGCTGTTTCCTTCTCCTTCCTAATAGTCAAGGACTTTAGGTCCTATAAAACCCTTCTTACCATGCAGGCAGTCATAATGACAGAGGTGTTTTGGTGGTGGGAGTTTGAACTCAAGACTTCACACCTCCTAGATAGAGCACTCTACCACCTGAGCCACATCTCTAGCTCTATTATGCTTTAGTTATTTTGAAGGACGGTCTCAAGGTTTTGCCCAGGGTCAGCCTTGACTGTAATCCTCCTGCTTATGCCTCTCAAATAACAGATTACAGGTATAAAAACCATGCCCAGTTTATTTGACATAGTCTCAGTTTTTACCCAGAACCTCAATCTCCCTAACTTCTATTTCTTCAGTAGCAGAGATTACAAGAGTGAGCCAATATGCCCAGCCTTGACAGGTCTTGAATCGAAACCAAAGGAAGTCATTCAGGTATACACAAAATCGTAGAACCTTCAAAGGTAAAACCTCATTTCACATCTTTCAAACTCCCAAACAAATTAGAATCTTTTCTGTATTATCCCTTACAACTAAAAACCTCTGTCAGGGAGCTCAGTGACAGAGAGCTCGTTATCTCACAAAACCCCATTGCATTTTCAACAGTGTTAGAAAGCTTTTAGTTCTATTGGACCCATATCTCCTCTCTTATTACTTCTTTCTCCCCACCCTAACTCAGATCTCTTCCCATGTGACAGCTAACATAAAGAATGGCTGGCATAATGAATTCTAGTTGCAGAGTAACTGTGGACAAGGTACCTTGTTTTGCATCTGTATTTTCCTGCTCCACCCTCAAAATATTTCTGCAGAGAAAGACACTTGGGTACTGACCAAGCTAGCAAGTTAGCAAGCTAGTGCTTCTGTGTGTGCACCTTTTTCCCCACAAGACTGAGAAGCCTGCATCATTTCAAAGTCCTAACAAACGGATTTTACAAAAGATACGTACCACAGGCAAATCTCCATCATCATCCTCATCCTCCTTGTCTGACTTAGTGGTAGAAATAGCCGTCCAGCTCACATCATCATCCACAATTCGCATTCTATATGGCAACAATAAAAGATCAAAAAGATCCTAGATAGAAGTCTAAGAACTTACCTGTTTTAAAAATAAAGTTCAAAATCCTTCACAGTTCAGATTCTGTTTATATAAACAACTTTATCCCATGCCACTGCTAGCTTAGTTCACCTTATTGCCGGTAATCTTTTGATGCCTAGAATGAGTGAAATTCCTTACCAAGTCAGTTTTCACAGTTCCTTCCCTCTATCAGGCCTACTCCTCTCATTCTTTTTTTCCTTGTTTTTTGGGGTTTTTTTTGTCGGTCATGGGGCTTGAACTCTGGGCCTGGGCACTGTCCATGAGCTCTTCTGCTCAAGGCAAAAGCTCCACCACTTGAGTCACAGCGCTATTTCCATTTTTCTGGTGGTTAATTGGAGATGAGTATCACAGACTTTTTCTGCCTGGGCTGTCTTTGAACCTCGATCCTCAGATCTCAGCCTCCCGAGATAATTACAGGCATGAGCCACTGGCGTCCAACTTCTTCTCATTCTTTACCAGGAACTTCTTACTCATTTTCCTGGTCCTAGCACAAATATAACTTCCCTGGATCTAAATGTCTCTACTATATACTCTTGGATTATCTTCATTGTATTTTTATGAAAGAATTTAATCAATTACCAGTATAGTTAGCTATATAAAGCCTCTATTTCCACTAAACTATATGCTCTAATGGACTGATTAGTTGACTATTGGTTTTGAGACAAAGTCTCACTATGTAGCCCAGGGTGGCCTTGTACTTAAAATCTCTTTGCCTCCCAAGTGCTGGGATCACTGGAGTATACCATCATCCCTGGCCATTTTTGCCCTCATTTTGAGACACAGTCATTATGTAGTCCAGGATGGTCCCAAACTCTTGATTCTTTTGCCTCAACCTCCCAAGTGCTGGGATTATAAATGAGCATTGCCACATCATACTGACTAAAATATTCTTATTCACAGAGGTTTCCTCAACAATGTTCAGTAAACGGCATAGAAAGAAAGTATTTACTCCATACCCATGCGTTCTTGGATCTGAAAACTCAACTTACCACAGATTCTAAACATTCGGGGGAAAAAACCGCACATGTACTAAGCAGTTACCGATTTTCTTTTGGTCACAAGTCTCTAATAATACAGTAAAACCCACCATGACACAACACCTACACTGAGCTAGGTGTTAAAAGCAATCTGGAGATAATTAGGTTTTTAACATATCTGTGGATAACCACCTACAGGTAATTTAGGATAATTTAAAATTTATACGAATACCATGCCACTTAGTATAAGGAGAGTACCTGTGGATCTGAGAAAACAGTGCCTGCTGTCCAAAAATACTGAAGGACAGCTGTATTCAATAAATGCTACACAGATGAACTGTAACGTGAAGATATCTGAGAGGCCACTATACAACATCTATTCAATCATTTAATATAAGTTATGTTTGGGAAATTCAGAAATTCAGACTCAGAAGTTAAAAAAAAAATTACTTCATGGGGGCTGTTTCCGGAGGCTGCCCAGAAACAAGCACAAGGTTCAGAAATGTATTTCCTCCATAGTTCCGGAAGCTAGAAGCTGAAATCAAGCCCCAAATTAAGGTGCCCATAAGGCCATGTCTGCTAAGAAGCCTTCTGAGGAAGAGCTTTCCCTGGCCCAGCCAGATCATGACTTGTGGCAGCATAAACCCAGTCCAATCTTAGCCTCCACCTCCACACGACTATCTTCCTCCCTGTGTCCAAACTTTCCTCTCAAACGGGCACCAGTCGCCCAATGTGGCAGTCACTCTAATGGGAGTGCAGCCTCACCTTTAACTGTGTGTAAAACTCCTACTTTCAATCCTGCCACGCTGAGGTTCACATGGAGGAACTTGGGGGGGGGGGGGGATGTTACTCAAAGCCACTGGGCCATTGCCTCGGAAGCTCAAGATGAATTTATACACAGTTTTTAGGAAGGTGGGGGGCGCATGCCACCGCGCGGTGGGTCTTTGGGGTGGGGCGGGCCCCTGGGATTTGGGGACTCCACAGGCCGACTCCGGAGACTTCTGAAGGAGTTCCGCCCTTCTCGGGGTGGAGGGGGGGTGGGGGCACAGCATCCCACCCCTGGGGGAGAAGGCGAGACTCCGAGGCGGGAAAAGCCCGGGCGTGCACACGGGGGCGCCGCTCCGAGGAACGACGCGGAGGGCCGGCGGGTCGGGCCCGCAGAGCCCCGGGGCCGGGGCCGGGGCCGGGGCCGGGGCCGGGGCCGGGGCCGGGGCCGGGGCCGGGGCCGGGGCCGGGCCGGGCCGGGGCCGGGGCCGGGGCCGGGCCGGGCCGGGCCGGCGGTTGGCGGCCCAGGGAGGCGTAGCCCCGGGAGAGGGGGCGGCGGGCGCCGCAGGCCCCGCCCCGCCAGAGCCGACTCACCCCTTGCTGCCGGACCCGCCAGGTTTCGGACGCTTTTTTCGCCGTTTGCGACAGGACTCGGAGGCTCCGTCGACGCCAGCGTCCGGCCCGGACAAGTAACGCTTCAGATACTCGGCCTTGGAGAGCGGCGGAGCTGCCGCCATGGCAGCGGCGGCGGAGCGGAGACGGCTCAGCGCAGGGGACAAACTTCCAGAACGCGAAACGAAGGCGGCCGGGTAAGACGCGCGGACGTTCGGGGGCGGGGCCGGAAGCGGAAGAGGCGGTGCGCGCGGGCTCCAGGAGGAGGAAGTCACTGGTACAGCGCGGCGCGCGCGCCTCGGGAGCGCTGGGGACGTTCCGGGAATGGCGCGGCTGTTTCTTTGTATCCTCACAAAACAAGCACTCACTGACCCGGGCCAATCCCGCTTCCGCGACTTGGGAGCCAGGGTAGAGGACCGACGGCGCCAGGTCTGCAGTGCACCTGTTTGAATACCCGTCCATAGCTTCCTAGCTGTGCAAACCCGGGTAGTTTAACCGGACAACGGGAGTCACAGTGGTACAAAGACCCGTGTTTGGGAGGACTGAGATAATATCGCCCCGCTAGGCGACTAGAACCGTGTCTGACAGAGTTCTCAGTACATTTTACTTTCATTGGAATAGGCATTTCTCAGTGCTCGGCAGTTAGCTGGTGAGACTCATGTCTCAACCTTCACATGCAGGGCAATGCTAGGATCAGCTAAGTGTGTATCCTGTGTCCAGGGCTGACTTCGCTTCTCCCTCCACTTGCATCTAATAAATACGGCAACACTGACTTGAACTCAGAAATCAGAGCTCAGATTTCAGGGCTTGATTGGCCTGGGTTTGAAGCCTGCCACATGGACGTTTTCCATTCTGGGTATTAACTAACAATTCTAAGGTTGTTTCCTTATCTGTAAAGTGGGTAAAACTTTAGAGCTACTTTCTCCCAGAAAGGACTCAAAGTATAAGCACAAGACAGGCACTCACACTTGTAATCCTCGATACTCAGGAGTTTTGAGATCAAGGGCAGTAGTTCAAAGCCAGCCTGGGCAGTAAAGTTCCTAAGACTTGTTAGCCACCAAAAAGCCAGAGATGGAGCTGTGGTTTAAATGCTAGAGTGCCAAGTCTTGAACAGAAAAAGCTAAGAGGGTTCAAGCCCCGGTACCCTCACAAAAAAATATACTTTTAAGATTTTTATGGTGTTTCTACAAAAGCAAATATAAAGGCCAGATGATCACCAACCACAGTGTGCCCTACTTAAGTGGGCAAGCAAGCATGTGGTGAAGGAATGAGCAGAAGACCAGCTCTCTCCAGTGACCATGGTCACGCCGGAGAAAACTGTTTTACAACTAATCCAATTTAGAAGGTTAGGTTTATTTTGGGGTGGCACTGGGGGAATTAAACTTGAACTTGAGAGGCTGAATTCCAACATGATATCCAAAAAGACAACAAATACAGAGGCCAGTGTTGTTTGAAAGTCATCATCTTAATAACTTCCTCACCTGTACCAACCCCACACAAACCCAGAAGACCTTTCTGTTGAAAGCCAGTACTTTACACATGCCAAAAACTAACTCCACAATGCAGCTGTGTCTTTCACCTTTGCCAACTTCAGAGGTCCAACCTTAAGAGGACAGACATTGGGTAGAGGACAAAAAAGGGAAAAAGGCTGACCAGGGTGGAGGGAGTAGAGTGATGGTGATGATCACATTGATCATGGTTCATTTCTGGGTGTCTTCCAAGGCCAGTTCAAAACTTCCAAAATAAGGTCAAGTGGCAGCAGGCTTAAATTTGCATCACGAACTATTAGGAAGTATGCCCCATCTGTGGCATCCTAAGTATCTTGGCATCTTCCCCATCAAGGGGGGTGCTGGGAGAGGACACACCCAGCTTTAGTCCAACAGTATCAAACAGCCCTGCAGTCAGTATAAACAGTACCCACTGGGGCTGTTCCCTGAGCCTGCCACTGCTACCGCGGTGGGGCCTGGTCAGCTTCATAGCCTTCTGTCTTCATGTCATTGAGCCCTAGCTCCTCATTCTGGTCAAAGGTGCGCTTGTACTGCTCCATCTTCATCTCTGGATCATCTTCAGGTGCATACAGGTTCTGCAAGATCAAGGCAGACCATCATTGCCTGTGCCATTCTGCCACTCGCCCCTCCCAAAGACAGCTGCTGGCGGTCTTTCCACTTTCCTAAGACCTTAATGAGTATTGCCTTCCTAAGAGCCTCCCCCCCATAGCCAGGCTGAACTAGTGGACTGCAACCAAACCCAGGTGGGCCAGGAGTGGGACACTCAACCCCAGGCAGGTCTTCCCCCTTTTTTTTTTTAACTTTTTTTTGTGGGGGCTGGGAAGGTGGCTCAGTGGTAGAGCGCTTGCCTTGCATGCCTGAGGCCCTGGGTTCGATTCCTCAGCACCACATAAGCAAAAAGAAAAAAGCCAGAAGTGGTACTGTGGCTCAAGTGGTAGAGCGCTAGCCTTGAGCTGAAGAGCTGAGGGACAGCGCCCAGGCCCAGAGTTCAGGCCCCACGACCAGACCCAAAAATAAATAAATAAATATAAATATAAAAAATAAATAAAAATAAAAAACCTTTTTGTGTGTGCAGGTCTTAGGGCTTGAACTCAGGGCCTGGCCACTGTCCCTGAACTTTTGTGCTCAAGGCTAGTGCTCTACCACTTGAACCACAGCTCCACTTCCAGATTTTTTGGTGCTTAATTGGAGGAGATATGAATTTTCCTGCCTGGACTGGCTTCGAACGACGATCCTAAGATCTCAGCCTCCTGAGTAGCTAGGATTACAGGAATGAGTCTCTGGTGCCCAGCTTCTGTTTTCCCCGCCTTTGGTGGTACTAGGATTCAAACTCAAGGCCTTGCACAGTAGGTTAAACTCTTTAATACTGAACTACATCACCAGATGCTTAATCATTTTATGTTTGAACCTCTTATGGAAAGGATAGCAAGTCAGATGTAGAAGGAAAGTGGAAGGGAAAAGTACAGTAACCGTCTGAATCACAAAGAACTTCCAGATTGTCTCCCCCAGCTTAAAGCCTCCTTGTTTTCCTATCTTGTCCTCTGGACAGGTCACCATTTCTCCTCAATCCACAGATATGCAGAATGAAACTGGGGTTAAAGGCAGACTAAAAGAGAAAGGAGTCTGGAAGTATCCTCTTTTTCTTTCTTTACACATCTTTAAATTCCTCCCATCTTCCCCCTTTGCCCTTCTCTTCTAACTCTTGCCGCAGGATCCCTGGGAAAGGGCAGTACATTTAGAATCAAGTCTTTCTGTTTGTGGAAATGTGATACAACTCAAGGGAGATGAGAGAACACATTTACAGGAAGCATCCAGGAAGGTCTGTTGTACCTGCAAGTAACTGTTTCCTGCTGGATCATTCATAATAAAGTGGGCCTTCACCTTACCCTGGATGATCTGCAGAGAAAAGGGCGCAGTAAATACAGTTTACATCACTGCCAGGCACAAGGATCACAAGTACCAACTGACCAGCATCCTTCTCACCTGGTCCAGCTTCTGGCTAAACTCCTGTAGTTTATCCGACTGACCAGGATTGCAACTGTCACCCAGGGTGAAAGGGTTCTTGGTCACCTGTAATAAAAGATTATCTAAATTGCCAGAATACTTATGTTTATAAGAAGGCCTGACTATAACCAGCTGGGGAGTGGCAGTGGGTGTCCAATCAGAGAAGCCTCGTCTAGTCATCCTATACAGTCCTGCTACTGCAGGAAGCTACTGCTGGGAGCCTAGAGAATCAATCAGTATGCCAAGAAAGCAATGTGAAACCAAATCTACTAAAGTCTTCTAATAATTTGAAGAAAGGTAAGCTGCGAGTGGTGATGCACACCTATAATGCTAGCACTTAGGAGGCAGAAGC
Source organism: Dipodomys merriami (assembly GCF_024711535.1). Lineage (NCBI taxonomy): Eukaryota > Metazoa > Chordata > Mammalia > Rodentia > Heteromyidae > Dipodomys > Dipodomys merriami. The sequence goes on from NW_027204381.1 coordinate 18,646,665, forward strand.
AACAAACTCCTGAATTGGAGTTCCAGACCAGTGTGAGCTACAGTATGAAACCCTGTCTTAAAACACAAACAAGGGGCTAGCTCCAGGACTCCTAATAGACACCATATCCTCGTGGATCCTTTAAAAGCATCTCTTGATTACTTATGGTACCTAATATAAATGCTATATAAACAGTTGTCCTGTTATATCAATCATGGAAAACAATAGAAGAAAAAAAGCCTGTACTTGTTCAGTACAGACACAATTCCCCCTATACACTCAACCCTACCCCTCGTATTTTTTTTTCTGGGGGGAAGGTGATACTGGGGGGGGGGCTGAACCTCAAGGCCTCATATTTTTTTCTTGTTGCTTGTGGGGCTTGAACTCTTGAACCACACAGCCACTTCTGGTTTTCTGGTGGTTTATTGGAGGTAACAGTCTCACAGACTTTCCTCCCCAGGCTGGCCTGGCTTTAAACTGCGATCCTCAGATCTCGGCTTCCTAAGTAACTAGGATTACAGGCATGAGCACCGGCACCCAACTTCAGGGCCTCATTTTTTGCTAGACAGGCACCTGAGCCATGCCTCCAGCCATTTTTCCACTGGTTATATTCAAGGTAAAGTCTTATTTACACTCAAGGTCTTCCTACATATGCTTCCCCACATTGCTAGCAATGACAGGGACACACCACTGCACCAGCCTTCAGGTATTTTCAATCTGTAGTTGGATAAAACTGCCAAATATATGGGTGAAGTCAACTAAAACATGTACATTAAAACGTTTTTACTTTTTTTTTTTTTGGGGGGGGTCCAGTCGTGGGGCCTGAACTCTGGGCCTGGGCGCTGAGCACTCTACCACTTGAGCCACAGCACCGCTTCGTGCCTTTTTTTTTTCTGCTTATGTGGTGCTGAGGAATCAAACCCAGGGCCTCATGTATGCAAGGCAAGTGCTCTACCACTGAACCACCTTCCCAGCCCACATTAAAACGTTTAACATATTAAAAGACCCTCACCACATCAAAGATCACAAAGTACCTACACTGACCCAAAGATGGTCTTATAAATTTCCATTCAAAATCTCCCATAAACATCTCTTCATAATATAAGATGGTACATCTCTCAAATCAGCTTTCTAAGGCAAAGACTCTCCCAGTTACAAGCATCAACATTATTTTTCTTGGGGGTAGGGAGTTTTTGAAACTAGGTCTCACCAGGTAACCCAAACCATCCTGGAATTTATAACCCCCGCTTGCCTTTGCCTCCTAGGGCTGAGATTTCAGGAGTGTACCACCATGTGTAACAGAACTAGGAAGCTTGAGGTTTTTCCAGCCCCCCCCCCCTTTTTTCTGTCGGTTGTGTGGCTTGAACTCTGGGCTTGGGTGCTGTCCCTCCGCTCTTCAGCTCAAGGCTAGCACTCTACCACTTGAGCCACAGCACCACTTCCGGTTTTCCAGTGGTTTACTGGAGATAAGAGTTTCTCAGACTTTCTTGCCCGGGCTGGCTTTGAACCCTGATCCTCAGATCTCAGCCTCCTGAGTAGCTAGGATTACAGGCATGAGCCACCAGCGTCTGGCTCCAGCCCCTTTTTTGTGACAAGTAGCTATCCATGAACTCTGGTACTCACCAGTTCCCGGATGTCTTTCAGGAGTCCCTCCAAAGTGGTAAACTTGCCCCCAAGAACTGCCATTCCTAGTTCAAATTCCAGCTCCGGGATTTCCACACTACATGTCTCAGACTATAAGACAAAGTCAAATTAAGACTTTAATCAGGAGATGGGGCAGAATTCAATAGAAGAACATCAACCTAGCACTCAAGAAGTCTGAGTTCAATCCCCAGAGGGTAAAAACTAAACAAATTTAAGTCAGATGCAAAGAAAGCCAACCAGAGGCCTCCTACCAAATTAACACCACTAGTGAGAACTTGAGGACAAACTCAAAATCCCAGTTTTCTCTTGAATTCCCAGTTAAAGCTAGAGCCTCTACTGCCCAACAAAATGAAACATAATAAAACAAGCTGAGTCTGAGTCCCACACTGTCAGGTGTCCTGCCCTGAGAGGTCAGAGAAGAGGAGCAGTACAGACACTGGACAGCGTTGTTCAGAAAGAACTTGGGGCTCACCTTCTGAATCTATAATCCCAATCAAACCTCCAACTAAGGACACAAATCACGTCCCCAAATCTTATCTTTAAAATGTCACTTCTCTCAGAAGACAGCCATTCTCCTGGCAGCACATTACCTTAAGGAGGTCTCTTGTCATGTCTGAGGGATCTGTGATACGGAGGGTGATCCTGGTGCCCAGGGGCTCCACTGCCCCACCAGACTTCACCTGCAGAGACAGCAGTCAGGAGCAGCAGCAGAGAGACCTCAAGCCTCACCTGTGCCAAGGAGACCTCAGACTTCTGTAGGCTTGGAACTGCAAGCTGGCCAACCAATAGCTACAGTGACAGAGCCTTTCAAACCAATAGCAGCAGCTGGGACCCAATCACAAACACCAACAGTGGTAAGAGCAAAGTGCTAACCCTAGCAGCATGCTAAAGCTTAACCCAAACTGCCAAGAAACCCTGGGCTGACCATTTCAAAAAGATGACTTGGGGGGCTGGGAAGGTGGCTCAGTGGTAGAGCGCTTGCCTTGAATGCCTGAGGTCCTGGGTTCGATTCCTCAGCACCACATAAGCAAGAAGAAAAAAGCCGGAAGTGGCACTGTGGCTCAAGTGGTAGAGTGCTAGCCTTAAGCTGAAGAGCTGAGGGGCAGCTCCCAGACCCAGAGTTCAGGCCCCACGACCGGACCAAAAAAAAAAAAAGATGACTTGGGGATTAAAAGAGACTTTTATGATTCACTTCAGTCCTTCTGCCCAATGCATCTGATGTACGGACCCCTTCATTATATACTGACTTGGGGATTAAAAGAGACTTTTATGATTCACTTCAGTCCTTCTGCCCAATGCATCTGATGTACGGACCCCTTCATTATATACTGGTTTAGGAATTTAATCAGGGACTGGGAATGTAGTTCAGTGGTAACAGGCATAAAGCCTTGGGTTCAATGCCTAAGTCCAATCTGCCTCCCTGAAAAGTAGGTCAGGGCTGTCTCCCTTACAGCCAACCTATGGCCTGTCTAGCCTTCCTTCTCTAGACTAATTCTCAGGTCCCTCAAGGACACTCTTTACACTAAGCCTAAGTCAAGACCCAACCTGCAGTATTCTCCACCCCACCCGGGAGCATTCACATCTCTTAGGAAGGAGGGTGCTGAGGTTATCCCAAAGCCAGTCTTCCTCCCCAGTAATGGAGCCCGCTCACCTCATTGGTCCGATGCCCACAGTTCTCGCAGTTAGTGGCCATGATGATAACCTCCTTAAAGTGGGGGATTTCTGAAGACTGAGTCAAGGAAATTGACTTTCAAGAGAACAAGACCACCCGCGAGGAAAAAGCAAAGCCAAACTCCACACAAACATATGCTAGTCCCAAGATTTCCAGAAGCATATTACAAGGCAGGCTCAAGTCCTCCAAGAGAGGACACACTCCCTCACCGTGACCGTGTGAAGGAAAAGATGCTTCAGGCCACACACAGATGCCTCCAGATCCTGGCCTGGTTATTTCCTTTGAACCCAACAGTCAAGGTACATGGTGTAATCAAAGGCAACATCCTCCTCATCACTGTTGATAAAGCACACACTTCCTTGAAGGGATCTTCCAAGCCTAGTTTAATCTCCATGTCTGTCTTGATGACAAAAGATACGCACTAATTTCATATTGGTCTGAGCTGGAGCATTGCATTCTGGGCAGTTTGTATTGAACTGGAGCACCTAGGACACAATATGAGGACACTAGATAAGCCTTCTTAAGCAGGATAGTCGCATTCCAACAGTCACAGTTGGAATGATAGTGGTACCCTACAGAGATGGTGCTGGCTAGAAACAGACCCTGAACAGCAACAGCCTCACAGTCAACACCTCTGTTCCTTCCTTAACAGGAGCCATAGTGACTTACTTCATTTCGGAGGTCTTCCTCTTCAGGCTTCTCTTCTGGTGCTTCTGCCTACAAGAGCAGAGGTACAAATCAAAGCAGGTAGACTCAGCTCTCCCTTCTCCTGCTCTGGAGCAAGAGAAAATGCCTTCCTCCACTCATGGGTTAGACAGACAGTAAAACCTCAGCCAAGGGAAGACCAGGGCTGAAGGCAGAGTTACAGCCACCACCATCCTTCCTGGGAAGTCACGCTAAGTCCTGAACTAAATGAGAGGAAATGAACAAAACAGGATTCTCAGGAGGAAGCAGCAAGAAAACAAGTTCCCACTGATTCTAAGCAATCCCCAGTACAAGATGTTTCCAGAGCATTCTCCTGGCTCAAGAGTCACTTACTTGGAGCCCCAGCATCTCTGCCTGTTGAAGTGTCCGGTTGTAGTGCGTGACCACCAAATCATCATCTTTCCTGGGAGCATGTGGGTTTTCTACAAAGCTGTTCCCTGATGGATCATCAATGATCTGACAGATGAGTGAAGAGTAATTAAAAAAAAAAAATCATATACATCCCACTACCTACTATGAGCACACAGTGGAAAATTCCCAGATAGTCTTTTTTTTTGGGGGGGGGTGGTGAGGGGGTGGTCAGTCAAAGGGTTTGAACGGTTTGAACTCTTGGCCTGGGCACTGCCCTCAACTCCTCAGCTCAAGGCTCTACTACTTGAGCCACAGCATCACTTCTGGTTTTCTGAGTGGCTTATTGGAGGTAAGAGTCTCACTGACTTTTCCTGCCCAAGCTGGCTTTGAACCACGATCCTCAGATCTCAGCCTCCTCCTGAGTAGCTAGAATTACAGGAGTGAGCCACCGGCGCCCAGCCCCAGATAGTCTCAATGATCTCTCCCAACCTCCCTTGAATTGAAGGCAACTATAGTCCCTCGGTACTTACCAGAGTGAAAGGTGAAGCCACTTGCTTTAGCTCCTTCAATTTGACAATGAACTCGTCAATTCTTTCAGCTATGGCATCTTCATTTTCCTGTCATGAACAGGGACAGCCCTGTGATATACCTCATGCCCCAATCTCATGTTCATCTCATGTTCATTCCAACAGGAAGTCCATACCGATTTTAGTGTGAATGGGAACAGTGTGACTCAAACTTTACCATGAGATGTGATGAATCTGAACTTTATAGGTAGTACCAGGGAGCCTCATTTCTCAGTCCACCACTTTGCCCAGGCATTCATGCCAGAATAGGGATATAACAGTAAGTAAATCAAAACCTTCTGACGGGGTTCCCTAGCCAGCCAGGGAGATAGATAACTAAAATGCATCTTTATCACTCATATAATAAATATATGGTTCAGTGTAAATACCCAGGAAGCAAAGGTAACCCAAGATCAGAAATAATGTTACATTGGCTGAGACGAGGCTTGAATATACATTGAGGGAGGGATTCAGAAAGGAAGCCAAAGCAACACCACAGGCTTTTCCAAAAAGTGCCCCAACTCAGACACATAGAAGCAATGATTCCTTAAGCCATTGTAAGTAGACATGCCCAGCTTACTTTTCGCGTGGGCTGGTCCTGTTCCAGGCCAGAGATAGCACGGCTGATCAATCCTTCCACAGTGGTCAGAGCTTGTGAAAAAAAAATAAGAGAAATGAGTTTTAGCTCTTCTATCAAAAGCCTATATAATCCTGGGTAAGACAAATGTTCTCTCTGGGCTTTGATGTTCTCATCTATAAAAGGAAGAGGTCAAGCATTAGGTTCCATTCATCTCTGACAACTGAAGGGAAAATTCTAAAATAAGCACATCATGACCTTACCATTAAACTCTATGCAAGCTATTTTGCCTAAACTCTGCATTGATGTTCAGCCAATAAAAATTACAATGATAGCCAGGTGACTGATGACTGGTAGCCTATAATCAATCCTAACTACTCAAGAGGCTGGGATCTAAGGGTCAGCTAGCCAAGACCAAAAAATCCAAAAAAACTCAGGTCTAACCAACCAACAAAAAGCTGGAATTAAAGGTGTGGCTCAAGTGGTAGCGTAACAGCCCTGAGGAAAAAAGTGAAAATGAGAGAGGCCCTGAGTTCAAGCCCTACTCAAAGACAGAAAGAAAAAAATCACCATGATTTCATGGCCAAAAACCATAGGAAATACACTAAGCCTGGCACGAGGACTTCTGCAAGAAAATGAGTAAGATCTCACTTTTACACACACACACACACACACACACACACACACACATGCACGCACACATGCAGCACACGTGCCCCACACAGCCCAAATACCCAGATCTCAAACTCACCTCCCTTCTGGCTGAAAGCTGGAATTTCAAAATCCAGCTCAGGGATCCGGGTAGTGGCAGAGTCTGTCTTCACCACTTCTCTGTTCATGTCCTGGGCAAAAAGGACAACTCTGAATCCAGAGGTCAGAAGTACAGTTTCTCCTCCCCAAATAACCACAACGGTCTCCGTCAGACCCCACTCCTGTTCAGAAAGGTCCCAACCATTCACTAGTACAGATGGCTGAGCCACCCTGCCCGAATGGTGGGCACATATAGGACCTCTGATGGGAATCTGCTTTGTTTTCACAACTCCATGTTAGTCCCACCCTCCCCTGGGGAACCCTCCTCATTCTCAGGAAAACTTCCCCCCTGACTTTATCTGAGAGTGCAGGACCGTCAGGATCAGAAGGATACCCCTATATAAAACCCTAAATAGGACAGGCCAAACACATTCCAAAGCAGATCTCACCCTTGAATGTATAAAAACCTTAAACCCACTCACTTCCCTGCTGGCTTCTCCGACCCTGTTCTGTGTTACCTGGAGTCCCGCTGCAGCAATAATTAAAGCCTGTTCCGATCTGTTGATATGTCTCTTCCTTTCTTCCCCCTGATCTTGCCCCAACAACAGCCCAACAACTCCTGCTGACTTCAAACTCAACAAAATTCACAAAACACTTTCACAAATCCTGACTCCCTTGAGCGCCTGACAAGCACCAATACCATTTCCGAGGCTAGTTTTCGGACAGTGGATCTGAGGTCTGATGGCCTGGGCCAGTCCTCCCTCTCTCCCTCCTTCTCTCCCTCTCCCTCTCCCTCTCCTTGCTTCCCCCCCCCCCCCACCCCTCGGATCAGAGCCGGGACCTTCTCCTGGGACGCTCTCACCTCCTGGCCCCTAACGGTCAAGGTGTAGCACACTCCCTGGTCCTGGATGCGGCCCGCCGACTGGATCTCCGTGTTGCTCCAGCCACAGTGCTCGCAGGAAAAGGAGCTCACGATGATTTCTCTGAAGAAGGGGATCTTGGTGAGCAGGAGGCGCGTCGTGCCCTGGGGGAGCAGTCAGTGAGACGCCGTCCTCCGCCCCCCGCCGGCCCGCCTCGGGTCCCGGCGGGGCCCGGCGACCCCGCTCCCGCCCGCGCCGCCCCGGCGGCCGCCCGGCCTCACGTTGCGGTAACAGTTCATGCACAGCGACTCGATCTCGGTGGGCTGCTGCTCCTCATCCTCGGCGCTGAGGGGCCGGAACAGGTGCCCAGCGGTCGACGGCCCGGCCGGGGCAGGAGGAGGCACGGCAGCAGGCCCCGGGGGGCCCGGCTCCACCGCCCCGCCGGCCGCCATGGCCCCACGCGCAGCTCCGACCTCCGCTTCCGGCTTCCGCTGGCTCTCTGGCCCGACCTCTTCCGCCGCCCTGACGGGCCCACTTCCGCCAGCCACTGTCCCCGCCCCTTCTTAAAGAGCCCGCTGACTCAGACCCTGGCAGAGCTGCGTCTGAGAGCTACCGACAGCCGGACAGATGGAGCTCCGCCCCGCCGGCGCTTCTCCCGCTGGCAGACCCTAGGCCGTCTGGTGTGCCCAGGAGCCCGCTGGCCCGCAGTCTGTCTTCCAGAGCCTTGAGGGGACTGGATTGTCCAGAGCAAGGTGCAGTCTGAATTAGCCTTGCCTGGGCCCAGTGTTGAGCCTGACACTGCCCCGGGTCTAGGGCCTCCTCTTTTGACTCTAGGTCCTGCCCTCAGCTTCCTCCCTTCCCTCAGTATCCAGCCTCTCCGCCCCCCCATCCCACCCCCTTCCTTCTGTCTGTCTGTCTCTCTCTCCCTTCAGATCCCTATTTCTGACACAGCTCTTGTTTTTACTCCCACCCCCTCATCCCTACCACATCCGAACCCAGCTGACTCACCTCACCCTGTTTCCTAACAATCAAAACACTTTTGGGGGTGGATAAACTTCCTCTCTGTGTGTTTGAGCTGAAAGTGGCTACATGCAGGCTGTCAGGAATGAGGAGGCTGTGGACGTGAGGAGCGCAGGCTTGTGGTAGGAAGGGTCTGTGTCTCTAGGTGCCAGCAGACGCGAGCTGAGCTGGGAGGGAAGGAGGCAGGCAGGGCAGTGCAGAAAGAGTGATTTACCCTTTCCCCCTAGCCCTCAGTTTCCCATTTCCCAGGTGATGCTGGAAGTCCCTTAGTGTATCTTAAGTTGGGAGAAGTTAAGAGTTGTGGGGCCCCCAAAAGATAATTAGTCACAAAAAGCAGGATCCGAAACAGCAGGATCCAAAGGGGGCAGGTCATCTTTAGAAATCTCAGAGCTAGCAAGTCAGGGATCCTGCACTCCATAGTGGTGGCAAGCAGGTTGTTGGACCATGCCAATGCAGAGGAAGGGTCTCAAAACCTGTTCCCTCCCTCCGGTGTGACAGACAACTGTCACATCAAGTATGACAACCCCGAAACAGAGCCCAGCCAGAGCCGGCCCTCAGGCAGACTGGGATGGGAAGGGGGTCAATGAGACGGGGAAGTAAGAGATTAGAGTGAGTGATGGGTGCTTTGGGACAGTGGCGAGACAACCACTCTTCGACAGGATCCAAATGAGTCACACCAGGCAAATGAACTTCCATCACAAGCATCTATTTCATTTGAGCTGGAAGTCTAGACTTCAGCCTGGGAGTCAGAAAGAAAAGGCTGAAGATACGGAGGGCACACAGTATGCTCTCCCTCCCCAGAAGGTTTAAGAAGACCCCCCCCCCCCGCCATGGCTGGGAAGGTGGCTCAGTGGTAGAGCGCTTGCCTTGCATGCATGAGACCCTGGATTCAATTCCTCAGCACCACATAAATAGAAATAGCCAGAAGTGGCGCTGCAGCTCAAGTGGTAGAGCGCTAGCCTTGAGCTGAAGATCTGAGGGACCCCCAGGCCCAGAGTTCAGCCCCCACAACCGGACCCCAAAAAAAAGAAGAAGAAGAAGAAGACCCCGTCGTTTGGGGAGCTCAGTCCCTCATTCAGGGATGGAGTAAAATAAGGACTCTGCCCAATCCTCCTACTGCTTCACCACTCACCCACCAGGATCACGGCCAGCCAGGGCCTACCCACACCTTCCCATGCTCTCACCATTACATTTTCCTCCAACTGTCCTCTGCTCCCCGTGAAGGTTGTCAGAACCCCTTGGGTAAACAAGAACACCTCCCTGTGGACCAGCTGCAGCCATCACCAGGCTAGAAGTGACAGGAGTGAACTTCGGGGCTGTAGTGGCACCGGCTTCTAGCACCATGGCACATGGGCTCCCAAGCCATCTCCCCATCTCCTCCCCACTCCCTCCACCCCTGAAAGGTCACACGCCTGAGGATTCCCAAATGAGCACCAAAGCTGGGTTTGCAAAGCCTGGTGAGTGTAATGCATCCAGATGGGGGAATGGAGGAGGCTGGATAGGTAGTAACAGCAAGCAGCCTCATCTGTCCAGGCTAGGACCCTCCACCTACCACAAGCCATGCTAGAAGCTCAGGCCCAGGGCTTCCCAGCCAAAGAGTTAGGGAATGAGCCTGAACACGGCAGACCCTCAGGGCTCCCCCAGCTGGCTATGGCCCCGGTCATGAAGGCTGTAGGTGATATCTTCCCACAGGTCATCCAGACGGGTCTGAAGCTTGCTCAGGGCCTTGCCACTGTCGGCTTGTCTGAACTCTGCGCCGAAGGCCCTGTGGCCTGGTGGGGGTGGTGCCAGCTGCTGCTGGACCTCTTCTGTCTCCTGATCGATGGCACGGGTGAACGCAGCGATCTGTAGGTAGGTATCCTGGCGGAAAGCCTGGAGTCTCTGGTGCACCTCCTCGGAGAGCAGCTGGGGGTCAGGACCAGTCCCCTCCTCAGCCCCGTCTGCACTGGCCTGGACAAAGGCACTGAGCTCTTTGCGCAGCTGGTCCAGATTCTGCTGGATACTCGAGTGCAGCGCGTGGGCCTGGAGGGTGAGTTTGTGCGAGAGCCTCTGCACGCAGCGGCTGAGCCGCGCAGGGCTGGCTGCAGTGTGGGGGGCCACGCTGCGGTGCAGCTCCTGCACATGGTGGCCGATGCCAGTCACCAGGCGCTCCGCGTAAGGGTGGAAGAGCTCTTTGACACGGCTCGTGTGGTGCAGCATGCGTCTCTGCATACCCTGCAGCAGGCCTACGGCCTCGTCCACACCCCCCAGCAGCTGGGCCTTCGTGTCTTCTCCCACCACGCGCAGCTGCTCCTGCAGCTCTTGTACTCGCAGGCCCACCTGCTCCATCAGCTGCTCCGTGTAGGGCTTCAGCTGCCGCCGAAAGCTCTCCAAATTCCAGCCCACCAGCTTGTGCTTCTCAGCCATGTAGGGCTCCAAGTGCACCCTCATCTTTTCCAGCTCCTCCTGCAGCTGCTGGCGTATGCCCGCTGAGTCCTGTTCCAGACTGGCTGGCTCCTTCCCCTGTCCACTCAAGGAGCCCAGTTTTTCCAGGAGTTGGTTCATATTGCTGAGGTCTTGCTTGAGGCTATCTTTCAAGCTCCTGGAAAAGGGATGGACAAGCAGGCCATCAGTCCACTAGCCTAGATCATCTCTACCCCAGAACCATCATGCTCTGATCCTCTGGGGAAACTAAGGATGTAGGGAGAAAGCTCCAGAGCCGGGGTGTCTAGTCCTCACCCTCAACCAACCACACAGGAATCACAGACGCATTACACATGCAAGCAAATCCAGACCTAAAACTTCATGCAAAGAAGTCAGTGCACACATGAGTAAGAGGATCACACCATCCTTCCATTCTGGGAATCCTCCACTGATCTGATGGAATGCCTTGGTATGGGGCCAACAACTGAAGCGGGGGCAGGAAGTGTGGAAGATCCCAGGGTGGCAGATGCCAGCAGAGCAAGCACAACCCAGCGTGCTTCCTCTGTCAGGCTGAGGACCACAGGGTGAGGGAGGCAGGGTGTCGCTTCACCTTCCTGCTGGCTCCTCCCCCAAACCAGGGCCACTCACACAGACTCCCGAGCCAGCTTCTGCTGCTGGACCTGCTCCATCATGCCTTTGTCCCCACTGCTCTGCCTGAAGTAGTCCCAGAAGCCCTTCTGTGACTGAGTGGCTGCACACACTGTCGAGAAAGAAGGGGTGACTAGGGGGCATCCCTCCTCCCCCAGGGGGGTAGACCCCTCATCCCAGCCTCCGCCCCACCCTCACATTGAAGTCAGACCCACCTGAGAGGAGAGCCAGAGCCCAGGTGAGGACTGCAGCCATGCTGGATATGGATGCACTCTTGAAAAGAACACTGTATAGAAGCCTGGGCAAGGTGAAGAAGCAAAGAAGGCTTGGGCTGGGAGTGTGGTTCACATGGTAGAGCACCTGCCTAGCAAGCACAAGGCCCTGAGTTCAAACCCCAGTACCAAATTAAGAAGAAAAAAAAAGGAAGGGACTTACTTCAAGAACTCTAGCAGTAGCCTGGCCCAAATCCTGTTACCCCCTTCCCTGGCTTATAGGGACCCCAGAGGAGGTTGGTGCTCACCTAGGAGTGTCTGGGAGTCTTGGAGTCTTCTTCGACATGGGTCAGGGGTTCCTTTCTTACCTCAGTCCCCAAGAAGGGTATGCCTTACAAAGGTTGCTCTGCCATCATCCTCCCTGTTCCCTGGTGCTCTCTGTCTGTCTGTCTGTCTGTCTGTCTGTCTGTCTGTCTGTCTGTCTGTCTGTCTGTCTGTCTCTCTCTCTCTCTCTCTCTCTCTCTCTCTCTCTCTCTCTCTCTCTCTCTCTCTCTCTCTCTCGTCTTCTTGCCTCCCATTTCATAGCTAGGAAAACTGAAGCTTACACAGAGGTGGGGAGGGGGAAGCCTTAGTTGCCACCAAGCTATCTCCAGAAAGTTCTCTGCCACTCCCTTCCTTCCAACTAAGACCACCACCTTCCTTCACCCCTGCTGCTCACCTGCTCAGTTCTGGGCACCAAGAGCAGACATTCTGCTTTATATGGAGGCGCCTGGGCCTCTGATAACAGTTGCTCTGAGTAAATAACACGTGGAAGTTCAACGAAGATGACCCCAGCTACCTCCGAGCTCCTACCTCCTGCCCTTTGCTTGGCACTCAGAGGGTTAATACATTCCCTTGTACCAGGGCCTGCACAAGTACTTTCCAGAACCGATAGTAGGAGTGGGGTTTCCCTCACTCAGTTCCCCTAAATCCCATGACCTGCAACCTCCCTGTGGCCCATGAGCCATCCCATCAATACACGCAGCCTGTTTGTCTGTGGAAGGCCCCGCTCTTACTCAACTGTGCCCGGCCAGTTAGAGGAACAGCTGCTGTCTAGAGTCTAAGCAGTTCTTACCAGCCCCAGGACAAGCTACTGGGCAACCTGAGAAGAGCCAGCATCTATGGCTTTCAAGACCCTCCCATCTCTCTATGTATGAGAGAATCTTGGATGAAGCAGGGGAAGCCATGTTGAAAGTGAGGTGTAGTGGTTTGGGGGCCAGGGACTCTGGACTTCAGGAATTGGAGCAGGAGGAAGACTATCCATGGGGAAGGCTAAACTCCACCCCCAGGGCCTCTGAGGAAGAGAGGCCTGAAGCTCAGATCTTTCTCCAGTGACAGCCTCCCTCCACATGCTTAAACAGACACCTTCGTAAGCTCCTCACCTGTGCTCCTGGTGTACCTGGAATGATTCACTCTCAAGCTGCTTCCACACTGCCAGAACCCTAGTGGCCCCTCACCTTGAGTGTGCTCAGAACCTATAGGGTCTCTCTACCACAGCCCTGCCCTTCCGTCCATCCTCCCATCCCAGCCCATTTCCTATCTCACCTCCTGCTGCACAAAACTCTGGCATTTCCTGGGCACCTCCCCAGGTGCTGCCCCTTTGTGCATGCTATTCTTTCTATTTGAAATAGCCCACCTCCCAGTGAATGCATGTTCTTTTTTTTTTTTCAGATTTAGTTTATATTTGTTAAGAGAGAGAGAGAGGGAGGGAGATGCCCCTCCCTTGTTGTACCTTCATCTTCAACAAAAGGCTAATGTTCAGCTGCTCTAACTCTAAGTTAAAATGGTAATTCTATGTAGATTTTATCAGGACAACAAAAAAAGGAAGCCTTTTTGGTACTCTAATGGCTTTCATTGAGGACTGAAACTTAAGAAGGCTATGCCATAAATTACAGCTGCGCTGGATTGTCCGTTGGCAATACAACTGAAGACGTTCTTCTAAAGGTCTTTCTTGAGATACAGAAGTCATTCAGACTACATCCCCCAGAATCCCTTTCTGTCCATGGTCCACGGTTAGAGCCAGCTAATGTGAAATTGAAGAGAAGCAACCATTACTTTTCACTAAAGTTGCAAATAGAAGGGTGGAACTTAAAGCTGCTCCTGGAGGCCTTCTTGGGGGTCACATCTGTTATAGACAGATAAGGAGGAGAGCTTTACATTTGTAGGTGAGTTTTTGGAGAATCAGTCATTATTACAAAGCAGAAAATTATTCAGTATTACAAACCATTTGTCACTTCTCTGGCCCTCCCAACACTTTTTTAAGTTTAATTTCCTTCATTAAAGCCTATCATACCTAAATACATGATATGACTTCTGTTTTTCTGACTGAATCTAAACTAATGCAAATGACAAATGCAAGACACGCTCATATTTCCTTGTGTGCTGCATATACATTATATGATGGGTGTATATGAAATTAGGTTTTAGGGTTTTGTTGGTGCCAGTACTTGGGCTTGAACTTAGGACCTGGAAACTGCCCTCAAGGTTGGCATTCTTCCACCTGAGCCACAGATCCACTTCTGGCTTTTTGCTGGTTAATTGGAGATAAGAGTCTCACAGACTTTCTTGCCCAGGCTGGCTTTGAACCGGTGCAGCTAGGATTACAGGCATGAGCTACCACTTCCCGGTTGAATTTAGTTTTTATAACTAAGAATCAAATGTTGGCAATTGCATCTAGTTCTACCTAAAACTATATATATATATATATATATATATATATATATATATATATATATATATATATATATATATATAAACTATATATATAAGCCATATATATAGTTTAATCTGTCTACTTCACTCCCCTATCTCCACTGCCACCATTGAAGAAAATGTTAAAAAAAAAAAAAAAAACAATGAGGAACTAAAATATTAGACCAAAATAACATGAAAAATGGGCAAGGAGAGATCAAAGTTGAAGCACTGCCCAGTCTTTGCAATATCCAGGGTGAAGATAGGAATATTGATCATCTTTAGACTTTGTTGAGCCAGGCAACAGTATTAAATTTTTAAGGAAAACCCATTAAAAGACTCAAAAGAATGGATAACTTTCAAGCCAATATATGGAGAAAGACACTAAAAAGCATCAATTAGTTTCTGGTACGGGATGATAGATTGATCAACTACATTAGCCTCAGCCGTTTCCTAAAAATCCCAATAAAAAAGACCTTAAAATGCAATTTTTAAAGCAAAATGTATAAATCCACAAGGAGAAGAGAAAGGAGAGAAAAAGCAACGATGTTTTGAAAGTGTTCCAGCTTCCAGTTGATCAATGGGTATTAGCCAGGCACACTTAAAAAAGAAAAGATGGGGGGGAGCGCATGTGCTCAGGGCCTCACCCTCCTGCTTAGGTTTTTCACTGGTTGGCCTGCGTCAGAGCCTGAGACCTCAGTGGGTGTGAAAAGCAGCGACAGGGACAAGGAGAGGAGCGGCCTCCAAGACATCCTGGTCTGGGAACAGAGGTTCTGTCTAACAACCAGGAACAGTGGGTGGAGACCAGACCCGCTCCCAAGGAAACAGAGTAGAAGAAGGCCAAGATGCACCAGGGAAAGTGGGAGGGGACAGAACACTGCACCATCAGAGAGAGAGAGAAAGCCAAGGATGATGCAGGAAAGACAATGAGCGAGTTGTCCGTCCAGAGCCTTCTATTCTGTGACCAGGAATGACTGACATTCCAGGTTTAGATGGGAGATTCAAGTTGAGTCAGACGTTCAAAGCTTGCTGTTGCTGATGGCGGACGACTCTGAGGTGCGTGTGGCTGGACCCTGGAGGGATAGGATACACGCTATGTGGAAGATATCTTTGCAGATCCTGGAGAGAAAAAGGGGTACTACCTCAATCTCGTGTGGCAGATAAAGATGAAGGGCTCAGTGTGGCTACTGCATAAGCGTAAAAAGTGGCCTGGAAAAGTAGCCTGGGCTTTCTCCAAGTCTTCCAGCCTTCTTGAGTCTGGTCTAAGAAGGTTTGAAAAGATGGAACAGTGGGGCCGGGAAGGTGCTCAAGTGGTAGAACGCTAGCCTTGAGCTGAAGAGCTGAGGAACAGCACCCAGACCCAGAGTTCAGGCCCCAAGACCAGCAAAAAAGAAAGAAAGAAAGAAAGAAAGAAAGAAAGAAAGAAAGAAAGAAAGAAAGAAAGAAAGAAAGAAAGAAAGAAAGAAAGAAAGAAAGAAAGAAAGAAAGAAAGGAAGGAAGGAAGAAAGGAAGGAAGAAAGGAAGGAAGAAAGAAAGGGAACAGAGCCAGATGCTGGTGACTCACATCTGTAATCTTAACTACTCAGGAGGCTGAGATCTAGGATTTGAAGCCAGCCTGGGCAGAAAAGTCCCCATGAGAGTCACCTCTAAGCACTAAAATAAACTGGAAGTGGAGCTATGACTCAAAGTGGTAGACAGCCAGTCCTGAGCAAAAGAGCCCTGGGACAGTGCCCAGGCTCTGAGTTCCAGCCCCACAACCAACCAAAAACAAAACAAAACAAAGCAAAACAAAAAAAGACCAAACAGCAGGCACTGGGTGGCTCATGCTGCTATCCCAGCTGCTGAGGATCATGGTTCAAAACCAGCCCAGGCAGAGAAGTCTGTGAGACTTTTAGCACACACAAAACAAGCCAGAAGTAGAACTATGGCTCAAATGGTATAGCACTAGTCCTGCTTAGGGAGAGCACCCAAGTCCTGAGTTCAAGCACCAGGACAAGCCAAAAAAAAAAAAAAAATGAACAAGTAAACAAGAACTTCCCTGGTTCTTATTGGGAAAAGCCAGGGACCCAGCATAGTAGAGAAGAAGTCGTTCCCTTCACCCCAAGACAAGGTTTATCATTCAGGAGAGAGAGAAGACACTGAATACAAACAGCAAGTCCACGTCAGCTGACCAGGGCACAGAAAGAGTAGCTCAGGGCCAGCAGGCCAAGGATCAGCCAAGTCCAGGAATGCTGCCCAGTCACCCCTGAGAGCAGAAGTGGCCTCTCCTCCCGGGGTCCCATTCTGCTTCTGACCACAGCCCCTCCGTGTCCCGCCTCTCCTGTCTGTCTCCTGCGTAGGCAAAACAGCTCAAGCTGCAGCCAGGACACCAGGTCCTGGGCCCGCTTGCCCTCCCACACCACAGTCCCTGGTGGCTTCCAAGTGTCCACAAGCCCATGTTTGTGTCAGCAGCACCTGCTGGTGGCGCAACGGGGGGGTGGGGCCAGTGACGGGGACCATGAAACCACGGGACGTACCCGCCACTGAGTCAATACCAGGCTGATGTGCCAACAAAGATAAAAAGATCGTCACTAGTGATAGCTGTTTTTTTGTTTTTGTTTGTTTTTCGGTTTTGTTTATGTAGCCCTCTCTTCATCACCAGAGATTTGAGGCTACTGGAAATGATGGTGGAAATGACGATAGAGATGGGAGGGGGGGAGAGAGAGAAAGAACTTGAGGAGCAAAAAAAGCATAAACAACATCAGCAAGTAGTGACCTGGTACAGAAGGCAAACGACACAGGCAAGAGGCAGTGACAGCGTTGCAAGAGCAGTGCCACTGGCCTTGGGCTTCCAGGAAACTGGGAAGAGGAGGATTCATTATGTAGTCGTCATCATCAGAAACAAAGAGGCTCAATATAGGGCAAACAAGGCACCTCTGATCGGTGGCTTGCAACAGAAATGTCTTTGTGGGGAATTATCCATCCATCCATCTATCTATCTATCTATCTATCTATCTATCTATCTATCTATCTAGTTATTTGAGACAGGCTCTCCTTATGTTACCTCCAACTCCTGGGCTTTAATGAGCCTCCTGAGGAGGCTCTTTCTGCTCTCTGTGTATTTTTATGTAGAGTGCCCTCTGAGTTCTAGTAAAAGGCCACTGGATGGGGGTTAGCTCGGTGGTAGAGTGTGTGCCCAGTATATTCAAGGCCCTGGCCTGTGTGCCCCCCCACACCAAAAAAAATTGCTATTGAGGAAAGGCAGTTTGGCAGAATGATTTCCGGTGGCTGTCAAGATCTCTGGACAGAATGTGAGGTTGCATCTATTAAGATAGTAAAATATTAACTAAAATGATTAAATAGCTATGTTTCATCTTCAAAAGAATATAACATGGAAAAAAGTATCAAGTATAGAGAAGGGATTAGACAAGTAACCATGGACATTTCCACCATCAGCACTTGTGTGTTCTTCCATACTATTGATCTAGGCTTGTGTGCACAGCCATATTTTGCAAGTTTACTTTTGTGGGATCAAATTGTCTAGAAACCTGATTGTTTTTATTTAAAGAGTATAACATACAGACACCTCCATGCCATTGAGTGCTTTTAGTGGGCGGTAAAATGGGCAGACCGAGATTTATAAAGCAATCTCCTTTTGTTTTTCTTTTTAATTTTTTTTGCCGTACAGCAACTTGAACTCAGAGCCTTGTGCTTATTCGGCTTACTTGCTAAGCGCTGGTACTCTCCCACTTGAGTCATGTCTCCAGCCTGGCTTTTTGTTGGTTGTTTTGGAGATTAGTCTCATGGAAGTTTCTGTTTGGGCAAGATTGGAACCATCATCCTCCAAACCTAAGCTTCCTAATTACACATGTGAACCACTGATACTGTGCTGAACGATCCTCTTCTCGTACATTGTGCTATTTCTATTTTTTGTTCATTTCCTAGAATTCATTTCAATAAATATATTTCTAATAAATTTTTTAAAATCTAAAAACCAGTGCAGTGCACATCCTGATAGCTAAAGGCAAGCATTTCCATGATTATTTCCTTAAGATAAATGTTTAAGTAGAAGAACATACTTTTCTGAACAAGCACTTCCTGTCCACAACACTCAGAATTTCAGAGTCTGAAAGGCCTCTCAGCTGACTACAATGATGGTTTAGGTTCTAGAGGAGGTGTCCCAGGCCTTTGCCATGTGTGTAGGCTTCTTTTGGGTACTTCGAAACAAGTGTGGCAAACTGAATGCGTGTGTCTGACTTTGCTTTTGCTAGAAACCCTCCTAAAGTCACAGTAAAAATAATTTTTCCTCTTTTCTTTCTTTTCCTTCTGTCATAGCTCCCTCCCTTCCTCCTTTCCTTCCTTCCTTCCTTCCTTGTTTCCTTCTCTTCCTTCCCTTCTTCCCTTCCTTCCCTTCCTCCCATCCCCTCCCTTCTTTCTGTCCTTTCCAAGACCTCCAACAGGACAAGTGGAAGAAAAGGCCACAAATCCACCATCGCAAATCCAAATCTAGGGAGGTTTGCAATCCTAGTAGCACAGGAGGTAGAAACAGGAAGATCAAAAGTTCCAGCCACATCCCGGCCACTGCGGCAGCCAGGAGATGGCTGCCACACAGAGTCCGAAGACCAAAGTGACGTTGTGAAGCAGAGAGACCAGGTGTGCCTCATCCAGGTAGACACAAGACTGCAGTGTGATCCTCAGGAGGCCTGGAGTCAAGCAGGGTGCTGATGGCTCACACCTGCAATCCTAGCTACTCAGGAGGCTGAGATCTGAGGATCTCAGTTCAAAGCCAGCCTGGGCAGGAAAGTCCATGAGACTCTTATCTCCCATAAATCACTGGAAGCAGTGCCATGGCTCAAGTGGTAGAGGGCTTGCCTTGAACTGAAGAGCTCAGGGACAGCACCCAGGCCCAGAGTTCAAGCCCTAGGATCGACAAAAGAAGAAGAGAAGGAGGAGGAGGAGGAGGAGGAGGAGGAGGAGGAGGAGGAGGAGGAGGAGGAGGAGGAGGAGGAGGAGGAGGAGGAGGAGGAGAAGAAGAAGAACAACAACAACAACAACAACAAGAACTAGTAGTAGTCCTGTAGTCAGTCTTGCCCAGACATTGCACCAAGAACGGAGGTCTGGAAGACACCAAGGCGCCCTCCCCAGTCTTGGAGGCAGTATGCAACCAGGAGCACCCAGGGGATGTTTACTGAGCCTCTCAGAAGCTTCCAGACTGGCTTGGAAACAGCCTCTGTTCCTCTCATTGTCTCACTGCTGTGTGTGGCCTTGTCCTGGAGTGCAAGCAGCTGGGGCCAGGGAGCCCTGAAGGGTCATCGTCCCCCCAGCACCCCCCCAGCCCACGTGGCCTGGAGCCAGGAAATGAGGAGGTGGGTGACAGGGAGCCCGGGATCATGTTTGCTGAGTGTCATTATGCCACAGCAGCAAGGGGTAATCAATTACAGCACGTTTCACTGCACCTGATATCCACCTTAGCGCCAGTCGGGCCATACAATGCTCAGAAAAACCCTGAGCTGAAGCTCATCCTCCCTACGTTCCCAAAGATATTCAGTGACAGCCCCAAGTCACCCAGGAGTTACTCAGCTCACGCAGGCCTCAAGCCCAGGTGGACTCAGGTCTCAAACATTTATCCCTCCCAACAAGCAGGTACTCGGGCGGCTGCCAGCGAGCAGAAAAGAGACCCAGAGCAGCCCCCACAGCCCCCTGGGCCTCTGCCAGGACCACCCGAAGGCCTACACTGGGGAGGAGACCTTGGCCAACAGCCAAGATGTCACTTGGGAAGCAGGCCTGGGCTGGCTCTTCTCTGGGACTTCCTGCTTGGAGGCTCTGAAGGTTGGGCAGATCCCATTCCAGAGGCTGCAGCTGTCCACGGTGAGTCCTTGAGCTCCTGGTTCCTGCACGTCCCTACTTCATTCCTCAGTTCCAGAGACCATGGATCAAGATACTTCTCAAGCAAGCACAGATTGTGCGTGTGTGCTGGGACCGAAGCTTTAGCTCAGGGCCTGCACCCTGACCTTTAGCCTCTCGGCTCAAGGTTGGCTCTCTACATCTTCTAGCTTTTTAGTGGTTTATTAGAGACAAGAGTCTCATGGACTTTCCTGCCCAGGCTGACTTCAAACTGTGATCCTCAGACCTCACCATCCTGAGTAGCCAGGATTATAGGAGTACCACTGGCACCCAGCTATGAATCACTTTTTTTTTCCCTATGGGACTGGGGTGGGCTGAGTTAAAAGTAAACTTTACATACATAACTTCAAAGCCATAGCGTTATATACAAAGTGAAGCTCTCCTCCGGACAGGAGCGCCCAAGGCCAGACACTGAGTCCATGTGTCCCTTACAGCCCTACAGAAGTCATTTGCTCATTGATCGATACCCAGATACTAGTCTTATATGACTACTACACTGCGTCGTCATATACGGACTGTTCGTTGGCTAAATGGAGGCAAGTGGTAGCAGATGAGAGGGGACATTGTCTCCCCTTCCCTGTACAGCCCTCCCCACACACCCCTCTCCGGCACACGGGAGTCATGAGGAGTCACGTGGCAATCAGACTGAGCTAATTTCTTGGCAACTTTATTGAGCAGTGAGTGAGCACATCACCTCCTACCGGACAGGTATCCTCAAGCTCATACCAGAAATGATTGGGAGCAGACTGACAGGTGGGCGGGCGGGTGTCTGAGGTGGTGGGAAGAGACTCATCAACCGGTACAGGTGATGGGGCAGGACAGGTGTCTGCGGTGGTGGGAACAGATTGATTGACAGGTAAGAGTGCAGGGCAGAATTCTGCAGGGGTGGAAGCAGGCTGATAGACGGGCACAGGTAACGGGGCAGGACAGGTGTCTGTGGTGGTAGGAACAGGCTGATTGTCAGGCACAGGTAATGGGGCAGGACAGGTGTCTACAGTGTGAGGACACCAGGGGCAGCTCAGCTCTCTAGGGTGGCTGGGTGCACCTGTTCCTGCACCTGCTCCTGCACCTGTTCCTGCACCACCTCCTGCACCTGCTCCGGGAGGGAGAGGGCCAGGGACTGGTCCTGGCTCTCTTTCTTCAGGGTGTTGAAGAAGGAGTTGACCTTGTCTCTCAGGTCCTTCTCCAGGAAGCTCAAGTGGCCTTCCACGTCCCCCGTGTAGGGGCCCAGCTTCTGCCGGAATTGTTCCATCTGCTGCACCAAGGCTTGGTTGAAGCTCTGCCGGTAGGGCTCCGTGTTGCGCCGGAACTCCTCCACTTGCTGGTCCAGGTGTCTGCTCAGCTCTGCCAGCGACTTCTGAAGCCCCTCGGCGTTTCCCGTCAGCTGGCTGTGCACGTTGTCCACCATGGGCGCCAGCTTGTGGCGGAACTGCTCGGCGTTCGCTGAGATCCTGGCCTGGAGCTCCTCGGCGTTCTTCTTCATCTGGAAAGCCAGGCCCTCGAGCTGGTGGTTGAGCTTCTCCTGGACATCCTGGGCATAAGGGGCCAGGCTGTGGCGCAGCTCCTCCACGCTCTGGTCAATCTTGGCCTTGAGCTCATTGGCATGGGGCATGAGCTGTCCCTTCAGCTGCTCCACGTTCTTGTCCATCCTGGTCTTGAACTCGTTGGCGTAGGGCGTGACCGAGGCCTGCAGGTTGTCCACGTTCTCACGCAGCGCCGTCTCCATTTGCTGCACATACCGGGCCAGCTGGCGCTGCAGCTCCTCGGCCTGCGTGTTCACCTGCGTCTGCAGCTGGATGGCCAAGGGCTCCAAGCGCTGCTGTAGCTCACGCACGTTGTCCCCGATCTTCTCGCTCACTCTGTCGGCATGGGGCTGCAGGCGGGCGCGTAGGTCTTCCAGCTCCTTCTGAAACTCCTCTTTCAGCTTCTCCGAGTCCTTGACCAGGCGTGTCTGCAGCTTTGTGGCGAAGGGCACCAGCCTCTTCTGCAGGTCCTCTGCGTAGGTGCTCACGTCCCCAAGATTGTTCTGGAAGAGGGTGCTGAGGGAAAGGGCACAGAGCGCTGCCATCACACCTGGCACTAAGTAGGAGGGCCTTGCCCACTTACACAACCCTCTGCTTAGGACAGGTGAGTGTTCATGGGTACCAAGTCTGTCCCCATCTTCCCTCGTGGCCCCGCCCAGAGTCACAGATTTGAAGGCGCTGCTCTGGCCCCTGCTTATTGCTTTGGATTTGAATCGCTGACGCTCACTCTGTGCTTGAGTGTCCTTATCTACTATCATGTGACCTAAGCCGGTCAATGGTCGCCGGTCCCATCCCCTCCTTGACTCTCCAGTAAGGATTGGACTTTGATGTCCCTATCAGCCCAGATCCACTGGATCACATGGTCTTTCCTTCTTTTTTTTGGGGGGGGGGTCTGGTTGTGGGTCCTGAACTCTGGACCTGGGCGTTGTCCCTCAGCTCTTCAGCGCAAGGCTAGCGCTCTACCACTTGAGCCACAGCGCCACTTCCGGCTTTTTTCTTTTTGCTTATGTGGTGCTGAGGAATCGAACCCAGGGCCTCAGGCATGCAAGGCAAGCGCTCTACCACTGAGCCACCTTCCCAGCCCAGGTGTTTCCTTCTTGTACTCAGTGGCTTTCCAGTGTCGCTTCTCCTGATAACTCAGAGGCCAACTCGCCTGGTCCTTCCCCTTCCCCGGCCTCCATGACAGGAAGTGGCACTTGTTGAACTCATGCAGACAGGAGGACACCATAGGGGCCGTTCAATGGCACCTGTGAGTCCCCAGCTTCTCTCTGGAAGGCAGTGGCCGGGCGGTGCGTCAGGTGAGCACTGGGGCGGTGCTTACGCTCAGCCCGGCCGGCCGCTGGCGTGCCCGGTGGGCCGTGCCCCTTACCTGATCTGCTGGCTGAGTTCTGACTTCTGGAGCTGCTCCACGGCCTCCTTGGCATCACTGCTTAGCTTGCTGAAGTAATCCCACATCACAGTGGCCACCTGGTCCGGGCTGACCTCTGCCCGGGCCCCTGGGCATAGAACAGAAAGCAGTTTGTTGAGGTCCGACGGCTTTCCTGGCTCCTCCATAGCAGCTCCTGGCCCAACATGTGTCCCTCTCTGGGTTTAGCCGGGAGCCAGGCCTGGGCCCACTCTCCCACTCCACCAGTCCTCGGGTCCATCTTGGAGCTGCTGGGCCCCCGGTGTTGTCTTCTGGCCTTGGCTGGGCCTCTCTACCCCCTCCCCCATGATGGGGGTCTGAAAGTCCCAAGCAAAGACAGCTTCTACTCACCGGTGACCGCCACCAGGGCCAGGGTCAGCAGCACAGCCTTCAGGAACATGATGGGCTCCTGGCTGGGCCGAAGGGTCACGCTGCACTGCCGTCAGGGGACGCTGGAGAGAGGTCCTCGAGCGAGCGGCTCACCCGTGTCTCTCGGTATGTGTCTGAGCTCGGAGCCAGCCCCGCATTTAAAGCCCCTCCGGCCTGCCCTCCCCGCCTCCTCTCCAGTGTGATTCCACGCTGGAAGGTGACACATTCCCAGGAGGCCTCTTGGACTTTAGTGACCCTAAGACTGACTACGTGGAAGCCAAGCCTGGGGCTCAGACAGCAATGGGAAACATCCGGAGCCCCACCCTGTGGAGGAGAACAGGAAGGGAGCCAGAGGCTGCCAGACAAACAAGGCCTAGGGGGCCCAGGGGAGCCCCTGAGCCAGGACTGATGCCCCAAGGCCCTACCGGCAGCTCTGGGTTTGTGCCAGGCTGGAGGAACAAGGGCCAAGTCTCCTCTGGGTGGAGACGTGGAGACGGCCCCCGCCCTGCCCCGCTGAGCTGAGAGCCAGAAGGGCTGGGCTGCCTCTCAGGTGGGGGGGAGGGGGGGAGGGGGAGAGCGGGGAGGAGGAGGACGGAGGTGAGGGGGGCATCACACTGCCAGCTTGTGTCACCTGTGGACACTGCGTCCTTGGTACCTGAAATGAGATAGTGCTTTCAAAGTGGGGGCCCGCAGGGCTGATTATTTAGGGCAGTACTGGGATTTGAACTCAGGAGCTTGTGCTTGTTTGGCAGGTACGCTACTGCTTGAGCCATGCTTCCAGCCCTGCATTTTGCTAGTTGTTTTTTGAAGATGGGGGATGGGGGCTGTAATTTCAGGAGTGGGGCTCCTGGGGCTACTTTAGACTTCCTGTCACTGCTGAAATCGCACGTAAACCTTCATCCGGCTTCAGTCCACCGAAGTAGAATCTTGCAGACTTTCCTTCCCCAGGCTGGCCTACCTGGGAGCATGGTACTCCCAGTCTGGGCCCCTTATGTAGATTGGGGTGAGGGGCTCAGCCGCTACACCCACCTGTGGTTGTGGGGTCTTGTGACTTTTCTGCTTGGGTTGGCCTTGCATCATGCTCCTCCTGACCTCAGCCTCCCAGATAGCTAGGTAATTAATAAATAATAAATAACCGTAATGTTGTCCCGATTTGACCAAAGCCAGGAGCACAATGAAAGAACACTGCCCTCCAGAAAGGAGCAGGCTGAGGCCTTTGCCCTTGGAAAGTCACTAGAGTAACAGGGTGAGACCAGCATGAAGCCCAATTGCTCCCCCAGCCCCCCAAGACAGGCGGGCGGGAGCGGCTCAGGGCACTCTCTGTGATTAGACTCCTTGCAGCAGCTCCAAATGCGGTGAGACCCACCGAGAAGGTGGCACCCCTCAGCCAGCCCGGACCGCCCACCCAAGCGACGCCGCCTCCATTAACACAGGGCCTGTCCGGGACGTCCAGTCATTTGTAGGAGAATCGGCCACAATGGTGCTAAGTCTCGTTTGCCAGGAGATGATGATGGCTTTGTGATGGCTCCCCGTGTTTGTCTGTGGGCTCCACTTGCCCGACCTGGGGCAAGTTCTTTTTACTTTTTTTGGGGGGGGGTCCGGTCGTGGGGCCTGAACTCTGGGCCTGGGCGCTGTCCCTCAGCTCTTCAGCTCAAGGCTAGCGCTCTACCACTTGAGCCACAGCGCCACTTCCAGCTTTTTTCTTTTTGCTTATGTGGTGCTGAGGAATCGAACCCAGGGCCTCATGCATGCAAGGCAAGCGCTCTACCACTGAGCCACCTTTCCAGCCCCGACCTGGGGCAAGTTCTGTAACCTCTTGAGCCTCAGTTTCCAGGCTGCGAGGATCCGGTGAGATAAGCTGTGTAACGCTTGCCATCAGCGCACAGTAGGTGCTCCCTGAACGTCAGCCATGTTTGTACTCATGAAAGCTCGCTTCCTTGTAACATTGACCCATCGGTCATCATCTTGCTGTCAAATGAGCACAGTTCGGCCTGAACTGGGTGCAAAGGCCCCCCCAGCTAAGAATGAGTCACACGGCTGCAGCTTGACCTTCCAGACTTGCAGTCTGGGCAGCGGGTGCTGGTCACATGGGCTAAGATGCTTCTGTCTCACCGGCTTGCCTAACCGTACCCGCCTGTGCCATCCGAGCGCACCCCAGAGCACCGCCAGGAAGAAGACAGAGCCACGGGCGGCCTCAAATAACTCAGCTGCCAGCAGGGCCCGGGGAGGGGTGGCGCCAGTTTGCCCATGCACGTGCATTTTCAAGCTGGGGGCCTGCTGGGAATCCGTCTGCAGGTGATTTGTATCAGAGGTGGGGCCAGGAGGAGAGCCAAGGGTCTGCACTGCTCGCTCGTGGCCGCCTTCTAGGCAGGTTTGCGCTCAGGGGACAGCAGACACAAAGGGCCTGTGATCTTCAGAATCCACCCATTCCTCTCCGAGCCTCCGTCTCCTTGTCTGTGCTCAGGCAGACCTCCTGGCTGGTGAGGCTAGACAGGCCCCCTCCTCCCTGCTGCCCCCTCCACAGGGGCAGTCACAAGGCCGGGCTTCCAGGACAGTGCTGGTGGGGTGGCAGTGTCTCTTATCACAGCAAAGACCTGAGTGGGCTACTAAGAGGAACTTCCGTTCCACAGAGGCACAGCAGAGGGCTGAGGCTGCACAAGGTGTTGGCAGGAGCTTGGATCCCAGGGCGCGTGTGCTCAGCCTCCCCTGGATAGGAGCAGAGGCCCCGCTCACCAGAGGCCAGGCCGGGCTACCGCTGATCAGAGCGCTTCCCTTCCCACCCTCGGCCTCTCCTCCCAGGTTCTGGGTCTGCCTCGGGGTCCACTCTCCCCAGGGGAGCGGTGGGTACCAGGGCAGCTCGGGTCAGGGTCCAGGAGTGACCCCTGCTACCGGCGATGGGGGAGACCCGTCCCAGCCCACACCAGAGTCTCCACCTAGCTCAGTGGCCTTTCTGCCTGAACTTTCTGGACTCCTGGGTTCGGTGGCCCTGGGTTGTGCAGGGGAGGTGACAGGTCCTCCAAGGCCTCCACACAGATGGAAAACAACCGCGTCAGCCCTTCTCTGCATGCACAGGGCCAGGAACCTTGGCTTGCACCCCAGCCTGGGAGCTGAACCCCACGGTGCCCTTGGACTCTAGGGTAAGAAACACGCTGGGACAGGAGAGGAAAGTGAGATTTGGGGACTGGAGGTAGAGTTCAAATGGTAGGGGACTGGCCTAGCAAATACAAGGCCCCGAGTTCAAATCCCAGTACTGCCATACATAAATAAATGAATTAATTAAACAAATGATAAACTGAGGGTTTCTTGGCTCCAGAAGACAATCTCCCCTGAAACCGCCATCCTGACGGGACCCTTTGTGGGGCCTGGACGGCTGACTGCCTCTCACAGCAACTCTGTTCCCCACCCCGGGACTGACCTCACCACCCCCTGCCCTCCCCCCTCCCCCCACCCCGAGGCTGTGGGTGCCACGCTGAGGCCAGGGGGGAGAGAATCAGCTCCAGCCATGAGCCCAGCTCCTGCCTGGGTGTTATCAGTGGGTCCAGAGGGCAAGCTGAGGCACTGGGGAGGTGGGAGGGACAAAGGTCCAAGAGTCAGCTTGGCCTCTGCCCTTCTCCTACCAACCCCTGCCCTGGCTCAGCTTTGGAGGAGGCGGCACGGGATGGAGGCTGAAGTGGGGGTGCTGCAGGTGGGGCAGGCTTCGTGAGCCCGGCTGTGTGGCCTCCCCCAAGCGGTCCTGCCCGCTGCTTCTCTGTGCCTTTACCCCAGTGCCCCTGGCCTTGTCCACCCAGTGGCTCTTGAGTCTCAGGCAGCGCCCCCTGCTGGCTGTGAGGAGGGGTTGGGCTGGGGCCTGAAAACTCAAGTACCAGGCCAAGAGGGCCCCCAGGTGCTCCTCACCAGCCTCGTGGAAGTTCCCCAGGGCACCCTCCTGCTCCCCCCCCCCAAGGCGCAGCCCATCTGCCTGTGGCTGGCAGGGGAGGTGGTACAGGGAGTCTGCAGGGATTTCTCAATTCTGTTGGCAACATGGGCCGGCTGGCCTGGCTCCCCTGCTCAACCGTGACCTTTGTCCAGCTCCCCGGGCCCTCAGTACCCCCTGTCCAAGGAGCAATATAAAACAGTCGGAGTCCTCTTGCCCGGCCTACCCAGTCCATCCCTGCAAGCAGCCTCGCCAGGTAATGTCCCTGGGGAGAACAGGAGGGAGGGGACAGAGAAGACCCCCCCCATGCCCAGCCAGCCAGCCAGCTCGGGACACAGCCTGCCAGAGCCAAGGAGGCCTCTGGGCTCCACGAGGATCCCTCTAGCCCAATGGTGCCCTCGAGAAAACAGAGGCCCAGGAAAGGGAGGTCACTGCCCGAAGCTGGGAGGGGACGGGAAGCACCAATTGCACGCTGCCCTCACTGAGCACGCTCGTGGCCGGGAGAAGCCATCTCCATGCTCATCCTACCCCAGACAGGGCAGCTGAGGGCTGAGGGGGAATCGCGTGAGAGAGCAGAGACCAGGCCAGACCCCGGCCCCAGGGCCTCCAGTTCCATTCTGCAGGGTTTTCCTGCAGATGTCCTCGGGGGCTCCCCCAGTCCTCCCAGGGCCTGCGGGGGAGGTTCCCCCCATGCCCTCCCCCAGGCTCCATCTAGGGGCCGCACTGTTCCCCAGGGAGGGCATCGGGAGAGGGGGATCCTCGGGGTCCCTATCACGGGGTGTCCCACCCAAGACTCGTCCCTGCAGGATTGGTGACGCCATGCAGCCCCGGGTGCTCCTTGTTCTGGCTCTCTTGGCACTTCTGGCCTCTGCCCGTAAGTACTTTGTGGACCTGGGCTGGGGGAGAGTTGGGGACCCTGCACCCTGTTTGGGAAGGGAGTCCTGGAGGAGTGTGGAGGTACATGCACCCCCGCTCAACCTGCTCTCCTCACAGGAGCATCGGAGGCAGAAAGCGCCTCCCTGTTTGACTTCATGCAGGGCTACGTGCATCACGCCACTAAGACTGCCCAGGACGCACTGACCAGCATGAAGGAGTACCCGATGGCACAGCAGGCCAGGTATGCCAAGGGCCTCTCTTCTGGTCAGACGAGGCTCTGGTGATGCAATCGGGCTTCCCTGAGCGTCTCTGTGCCTCCGTCCGGATCCCTCAGAGCTGTGCAGAGCTGCAGCGGGGAGGCTGAGGGGGAATCGCAGCCTCGGCCGCCCCCCGCCCCCCACTTCTGCCCTGTGCAGCCCCAAGGTGGCTCTTCAGTCCTCCCCACTCGCTCCCTGAGCACGGCGCTGGAGGTGTGCTCTGGGAACCCCACGCACCCCCACCCCCCACCTGTCGCCTTGGCTGCTGGGATGGGCTGTGCCTGCTTCAAGTCCTGACCTGTGCTACCAGGAGTCTGACCTTGCTCGCACAGCCTCTGTTCATGAGTCTGCAGTCTGGTTCTCCCCCCACCCCCCCGATTCCACTGCCCTGCGTAGCCATGGCTGACATGTCCTTATGCGTGTTCTCAGTCCCCAGGGCTGGGGAGACCCTGATTTCCTCCACTTTGCAGATGAGTTTATTGAGGCTCAGAGAGGTGAAGTGACCTAGCCTGGTTCACAAAGCTCATGAATCCTCCAGAGATGTCTAAAGGAGAAGCTGCCTCCCTTGGCAGCCCCAGCCCATGGGGACGCCTGCACTGCCGGCGGCGGCCCTGCCCTTCCCTAGCCTCCCGACCTTCACTTGGGGCCACAGAACGGCCGTGGTTAGGGCGGGGGGGGGGTGGGAGCAGCGTGGAGAAGCATGCGGTCACCCTTTGTCTGGGTGCTTCCTGCCCAATGTCTCAGGACGTTGCTAGGAGATGGGGGGCGGGCAGGAGAACCAGGGGCTGTGTGCCCCACTGCCTGCAGATGCGCCCCCCCCGCCCATCCCTGTGGCCTCCTCTTGACCCCCAGGGGCTGGATGAACGGTGGGCTCAGCTCCCTGAAAGACTACTGGAGCACGTTCACCGGCAAGTTCTCTGGGTTCTGGGATTCCACTCCGGAGACACAGCCAACCCCAGCTCCTGACATCGCCTGACACCAGCACGCTCCGTGTCCGTCCATCCATCCACCCACCCTTCCTGCCCGCAACGCTGGGTCCTGCAGCCTTGGGCTGCCCCTGGGGTAGCTGGAGAGGGGCAGTATTGTCAGAACCCCCAGCCCACCTCCAGGCAGGCTGCCTCCAATAAACACGCGTGAGAAGCTGCCACAAGTGCGTGTCCCATGCGTGCCGTGTGTGTTCCGGTGTGAGAATGAGCCAGGCTGCTTCTGTGGCTGTTTTTGGGGGGCCATGCTCAGCAGCTGGGATGCGGGAGAGAGCTCAAGGCCCGAGTTTCTTTCATCTGTCAGAGCAGAATGACTGCTGTTAAAGCCATCAAGAGGGATGGCCGACTCGCTGATAGACACTACGATAAAGTGTCCGTGGCTACACCGTGTGCTGTGTGCCAGGCTGGCACTTTTATGTCAATCTTGGCATTGAGATTGTGAGTCCTCCAACACTGAGCAGCTGGCTTTGCTCTACCCTGGCTGCCCGACCTCTTAAGCACACTCGAAGGAAGGAGGTAGATGGAGCGAAGGCTGGAGTAAGACCCAATGAGGCTCTGGTGATGGCTTCACCACTTTGTGCCTGCCTCAGTTTCTGACCTGTTAAGCGTGCACGTCGATGCCCCCGCTGCTGCAGGAGGGTTGTGCAAATGAAATGACTCGGTGTTTAAATGCACGTGGTGCCTGGTGCATGGTCATCATTGGTATGGTGGCACAAAGAGTGTCCTTGAGACCAGGGCTGGGCTGTGTGTGCCCAGTGTCCTTGGAACCAAGAAGGAACATGGAGTCGCCCCAGCTGGCTGTCCCTTGTCCCCACCACCCAGCAGATGGTCACACCAGACAGTGCCATGCCCACAGAGCAGACTCCCCGCTCTCCGATGAAACGCTGGGGTGCAGAGAGGTGAAGGCGCTTGCTCCGTGCTGCAGAGCTGAGGCTGAGGCCTATGTTCTATCGGCATTGAGGAAAGCAACTCCCCTTACCCGGAAGTTGTGTGCCCCTCTTAGATCCTGATGGCATTAGTGCCCCAGCTGGAGACAGCTTTCCTCCTGGAAACCTGCCTGGGTCTCAGCCCTCACACCTGGGAAATCTCCCCCACCCCCCAGCAAATCCAGTTTGCCACATGCTTTAGCTCTGAACAACTAGGAACTACAAAGCCCACTTGTATACACTGGAGATGGAGACCGGGAGGCACATGCAAAGGCCCACACACGGGGCCAAAAGGCTTTCGTGGGGAGGGGACACGCCGGGTGCCCTGCGATGTGGATGCACACAGGGACATACAGACGTGAGCATGATGGGGGAGGGGCGGCCTCTGAGCAGGGATCTGGCATGCGAACATGCTTGCACACACTCATGCGTGCACACACACACACACCATCATCATCATCACAGACGCCCATCCTGTCTTGCATTCCGTGAGCAACTGCACACCTCCACGCTTCGGCTTTCCGCCGGCAACATAGCTCTAATAGCAGTCTACTCAGGATTTGGGGAAAGGGAGCAATAAGACACATGATGGTATGCAGGCGTCTTGGAGGTGAAACTGTGCCACTTAAGCCACAGCTCCACTTCCAGCTTTGTGCTGGTTCACTAGAGATAAGAGTGTCACAGACTTTGCTACCTAGGCTGGCTTTGAAGCGCAATCCTCAGTTCTCTGCCTCCTGGGTATCTAGGATTATAGGCGTGAGTCACCGGCACCTGCTCAGGCCAGTAGGCTTCCCTAAACGTGTGTGTGTGTGTGTGTGTGTGTGTGTGTCTGGTGCTGAGTTTTGAAGAGGTTTTTGGAATAAAGAAGGCATTTCATTTACATTTGCCCAAATCCTTCAAGTCCCAATGGCTCCTTGGGGACCCCAGCCCCCCCCCAGCTCTAAAGAGCTGGCAGAGGCTGGTGGCCACCTCCCTGAGCTCAGGGTCCCCAGATCACTTCTGAGACAGGGAATTTTCTTCCTGCGGGGCCAGCCCTAGTTCCAGACCCTCGATCCGCAAGGCGGGCGCGGGGCACTGGGGCACTCGGCTTCTTTGCCTGACCCTCTGCCATCTCCCCTCCATGGACGCCTGCTTAGGACAGGGTCCGTGCAGGGCCCAGCTGAGCCTCGGGCAGGGAGTCCCTCCTCCAGCCCTTCACCCCAGATCTCCCACTGCGTGTTCCTCGCCCCCACGACCGCTGGTTGCCCCAGGGAGAGAAGCTGCTTCCCATTCTGGAAACATTTATTGTAAGAAAGCAAACGCGGTGGGGTGGGGTGCGTTGGGGCGGGGCTGGGGGGAGGGCGCCTGGGCCTCACTGGTTGCTGAGCTTCTTGGAGGCCTCCTCGATGGCACCCACGAGAGTGGCCTTCAGGCTCTCCAGCACGGGCAGCACCCCCTGGCCCAGGTCGCTGAGGGCGGGCTGGGCCTTCTCGTGCAGGGTCTTGAGGTGCTCGTGGGCCTTGGCTTGGTACTCGGCCAGGCTGGGGCTGTCCCGGAGCGCGGCCAGGCGCTCGGCCAGGCGCTCGCGCATCTGCTCGCTGTAGGGCGCCAGCTGCGTGCGCAGCGCGTCCACGTGCACGCGCGCGCTGTCGCGCAGGTCCGCGCCCAGCGGCGCCAGCTTTTCCTGCAGCTCCTGCAGCTTCTGGCGCGCGCCCTCGCGCAGCTCCTGGCTCAGGGGCTCCACCTTCTGGCGGTAGCGCTCCACCTCCTCCTGCCACGTCTTCTGGAACTGGTCCACGTAGGGCTGCACCTTCTGCTTCACGTCCGCCAGGTCCTTGCTCATCTCTTGCCTCAGCCACTCGGTGTCCTTCTCCAGATTCTGCCAGAACTCCTGGGTCACCGGGCCCAGCTGCTCACGCAGCTTGCTGAAGGTGGAGCTCAACGTGTCCAAGTTCTCCGTGAGTTTCAGGCTGGAGTGGGACACAGACACAGAGAGACGAGGACTCAGACAGCTCAGATCTGCAGGCCCCCCGGGTGCCCTAGGTTTCCTGGGGTGACCCCTGGGCATCCCCTGACGCTGAGTGGGCTGTAGGTCTAGTCCTACTTTCCCCCATACATTCTGACACCAACACCCCATTCTTCCGCCACATCCCACTGTGCAGAGGAGCTAGCAGGGGATAGAGCTGGGTGGGTACCCCGTGTTGAGAAACCACTCCATTGTCTCTGAAGCCAGTGGCCCCCATCCCCTGCTGTGCTTAGTTAGCCCTGGCTCACCTAGCTTGGGTGGCCCCTTCCAGCCCTGCTGGGGAGCCAGCTCCTCCAACAGCAGGCAAGGCTGGGGCCAGTCTGGCTACAGCCTCTCTTCTACTGGCTTCTCTGCCCCCCTCTCCACCCCCCTGCAACCAGCAGCCTGTCCCTGGCTCCAGGCGGGGGTGGGGGGTGGGGGGGGGTGGGGGGGTGGGGGGGGCAGGGTCTTACTTCATCTGTGTTCCCAAGGCAGAGGTTTCAAACTGCTTCAGGTATTCGCTGCCACTGTCTTTCACCGAGTCCACATACTGAGTGGTGAACTCCTTAATTTTATCCCAGGGGCTCGCCTGGGGCTCATCTCGCTGCCAGAAATGCCGAGCCTCGCCCCCTGGAGCAGAGGGAAAGGGAAGATACCCGCAGGTCAGGCCAGCTCTGCTGCGAGGTGGCCGGCACCGAGGGGTGGGGAGGGCACTAGTGAGGAATCCTATTCCCCCAGTACCCAAGAGCAGAGCGAGAAGTGCTCCCCCCATGGCCGGACTCAAGAGGAGAGACACATACCCGCTAGGAAGAGCGCAGCCACGGCCAACACCACGGCTTTCATCCTGCAAGCTGGGCACGACCTGGAGGAGAAGAGGGGCCTGGTTGAAGGGGGCCTCAGTCTTAGAGAAGCTCCTCATTCCAGCCAGACCAGGAGGAGGAAGGGCTGGGAGTGGGGAGAGTCCTGAGTATCCAGGGCCCTCAGTCTCAAGTGCTTGGAGGCGGGGGGGGGGGGGGGGGGGAAGGAGGGGGGAGGCACAGAGAACCCCGGAGCAGGTAGCAGCACTCACCTCCCTAGAGCTCTGTTAACTGTCTCCAATGCTCTGTCCAGTTCTTCCCCAGGCCTATTTATGTCTCCAGGCAGGGGCTGGGCTGGAAGGCTGATAAGCTCAGCCCCAGCCCTGTCACTGCTCCCCAGTGCTGGCCATGTGGAACCTAGAGTTCAAGGATCAGCTCTGTCCCCAGGGCTGGGCAAACAGAGTGGGCAAACAGGAAACTGCGGGGGCTGCAGGCCGGGGGTCAAGGGTTCAGGTGGGGGCAGGAGAGGAGGCGTTGTGGGGCTTGAGGACCAGCTACATTCAGCCCCTTCTTCTCCCCACCCCATTGGGAATGTGTGGAGGGCCGTTGTTCCTCAGAACGGGGGAAGCTAGGAAGTGACCGGTTCCTCCACTCATCACCCCTCCGCCATCTTCCAGGAAATGGTTCTGCCACTGCCTGCCCTGCCCCTGCTCCTTCTCCCACCGGATTGGTCTTTGCTCTGGCCCTCGGGGCGTGGCACGATTCCCTGCAGCCTCCACGGGTCTCCCAGACCCTAAACCCAAGGGAACCTGAAGCCCAGTGGCTCGGGGGCCCGGTTGATGCTTCCATGGGAGTGCTGGAGGCCAACACAAGGTTGCCCACTTTTAATTGTGTCACCTGCAGGTACTGCTCTGTTCCACTCCAAACACAACCTCACCTGTGATCTATCAGGGCCCCTTCACTTTGAAGCAGTAAGAAGAAAAAAGAAAGGAAGAGAGAGAAGAGGAAAGGGGGGGGGACAGAGAGAAAGAACAGAAGGAAAGAAGAAAGGAAGGAAGGAAGGAAGGAAGGAAGGAAGGAAGGAAGGAAGGAAAAGAAAGTGTCTTAGAACCAAAGCTGAAGCATTTAATCCTACTGTCATCCAGGAGCCCATGTGGACTAGGAGGCTGGGGGAAGGAGGACTGGTGTGTGTTGCATTTGCCTTTGTGTTGGTGGAGGAGTGTGAGACAGTGATTTATTTGAGCTTCACTTTCTAGTCTGCAAAATGGAGCCTGGAGGTGTGGCTCAAGTGGTGGAGTACTTAGGGCCTAGAGTACAAGGCCCTAGTAACACACACACACACACACACACACACACACACACACACACACACACACACACACACACACACACACACACAGGACAGGGATGTTAAGAAACAGCTGCCCCCATCCCACCCCCACATACCTATCAAAAGAAGGCACTGCACTGTGCTGTGTGTTGATTGATGTCTGCAGTGCCCTGGTCTAAGGTTTCTTCAGGAAAGCCTAGGCCCTCCCACCCAGGGAGGAACCCAAGTTAGGAGGAACTTTTTTTTTTTTTTTTTTGGTTGGTCATGGGGCCTGAACTCTGGGCCTGGGCGCTGTCCCTCAGCTCTTCAGCTCAAGGCTAGCGCTCTACCACTTGAGCCACAGAGCCACTTCTGGCTTTTTCTGCTTATGTGGAACTGAGGAATCGAACCCAGGGCCTCATACATGTAAGGCAAGCACTCTACCACTGAGCCACCTTCCCAGCCCCTAAGAGGAACTTTGAGGTTGGTTGCTTCAGCCTCTCCCCATTCCCTGTCTTCTGGATGAGGAGCTGAAGAGAGTGGCAGGAGTTTGTTCAACCTCTGTCATCTCTGAGTTAGAAGCAGGGCTGGACCTAGATCTGTGTCTCTGGACTTGGGACCTAGGGCAGAAATATGCCCCTCACCATCTCCATAGGAAACTCCCTAGCTTTCTAGAAACGAATCTGGCATCTCTGTCTGCTAATCTGGGAGTGGCTGGACTCCAGGCCTCTCCCCCTCTCTCATGCCTTTGTCACCAAGGGTTCTACTGACCTCTTAGCGTTCATTCCCGTCTCTGCCACTTAAGAGCTGTGTGATCCCGAGCAAGTTACATAACCTCCCCACACACCTCAGTTTCTAATCTAGACATAATGACACAGACATGCCATCTCTTAGTTGTAATAGGGGTCACTATGTGGTAGGTAGAACATGGCTCTTCAATGAAGTGTATGCCTGTCCTAATTCCTGGAACCTGTGACCATTACCTTACTTGGCGATAGGGGCTCGGCAGTTGTGATTAAGGCCTGGAGCTAGGTGGTTCTCTTGGATTACCCAAGGGAGACCAGTGTAATAGCAAGGATCGTTCACTGTGCAAAAGGAGGAAGGAGAGCTAAGTCAAAGAGGGGGACGGGAAGGTGGGAGCGTGTCAGAGCAACGGGAATGCTGGGAGGGGCCACGGGCTGTTGGCAGCCTGGTTTTAGAACCTGGAAGATTTCCCTGGGAGGCTACAGAAGGAATTCAACTCTGCTGACACCACGGGTTTACCCTAGTGCGATCCATGTTGAACTTCTGACCTCTAGAACTGTAATAAATCGGTGGTGTTTCAGGCATGAAGTTTGAACATGTATCTGAAATGTTTGGAAAGATAACTAGCACTTAGAAAACAGTATATTGTGTTCCAGAACCCCAGTGTCTAGATTCTACCTCCTTTTTTCCATGACCAGACGTACATTGCCAGACCGTACGTGGACGCATGGCGTCCACTCTGGCAGAAGTTGTGGGGGAAGGGAGGGCATCCCACATTTTTTCTGTGTGGCCTTGTTTACAGGTGCTAAGGTTTGGGGTATCATTTCTAGGACAGAACCAGTCCCAGCTGTCTACAGGACACTGCGGGCCATCCAGCTATCTGTGGTTTGCAGAGCAGGGAAGCTGAGCAACTCGGGGGGAGGTGGGGTGCATCACTGGACGTCAGCCAAGAGAAACTTCTTGCTCTGGGGGAGGCATTCACTTCAGACAGCATGTGGGGATCTGAGAAGCATGGGCTCCAAGCTACTACTGTTGGTCCTTGTTGCCTTACAACTGACACACTTGTGGGCAAACCTAGTATCTTTTTATTTTGTCAGTCGTGGGGCTTGAACTCTGGGCCTGGGCACTGTCCCTCAGCTCTTCAGCTCAAGGTAAGTGCTCTACCACTTGAGCCACAGCACCGCTTCCAGTTTTCTGGTGGTTCATTGGAGGTAAGAGTCTCATGGACTTTCCTGCCTACGCTGGCTTTGAACCATGATCCTCAGATCTTAGCCTCCTAAGTTGCTAGGATTACAGGTGTGAGACAATGGCTCTGGCTCCTGGTTTGGCAAACCTAATATCTAACGTGTACTCCATAAGGCTAGAGGTCAGACTTTCCTCTTGGTTATTTTGCCCATCAGAAAACTGTAGATCAGAGCAGCTAAGAACCTTGAGTTCTCCAGCTGTTAGAACTGACACCTTTCATGGTGATTCATTGGCTTCCAAAACCCTACGACTCTTCAGGGTCCTTCTTG
Organism: Dipodomys merriami; assembly: GCF_024711535.1. Taxonomy (NCBI): domain Eukaryota; kingdom Metazoa; phylum Chordata; class Mammalia; order Rodentia; family Heteromyidae; genus Dipodomys; species Dipodomys merriami. The sequence continues at coordinate 18,683,265 of NW_027204381.1, forward strand.
GCTCAGGGATTGCAAGCCATCAGGGAAAAGAAAGAAGTGCTTTTGTATACATTTTCACTAGGGTCTTTCGCCTTCATTGCAAGACACTTGGATTAAAGTCATCCCTACTCCTTACTATTCTAAAAAGGAAGAAGTCTTTCTGAAAGAGGCCTATGGAAAAACCACCAACAAAACCAGACTTGTGTCCTGTCACCATTACTACAGCGGCCAGGTGCTCTGGGACTGGACGGTTACTAGAGCGGCCAGGTGCTCTGGGACTGGACAATTGGCTGGATGCAGCGCCATCCAGGTGTGCCCTCTCTCTCTTCCTCCTCCAGGATCTCCCGAGTGCCCACTGATGAACATGTCACCAAATGCCAGCCCCGGACCCCCTGACCGGTGGGGGGTGCTGGCAGCTGTGAAGGAGTGGATTTTGCTCAGTGATTAGCAATCCATTTCACAATTTATGTTCCAATGTGCTGATGAGTCTGCCAGGGGCAGGGCCCCGTCCTGCGCTAGGCCTGGTACCTAACAGACACTCACCAAATATTTGCTGGATGAATGGCACTGGCAAAGGGTCGTGGGAAGGAGCAGGCCTTGGTGGCAATAAAGAAACTGCCCTCAGCCCCATGCCAGACCTGCTCGGAGCGCTCATCTGAGGACAGGGGAGGTGGATTGAGACGGATGAGCTGGGGCTGGAGGCTTGAGTCAAGGAGAGGAACTCTCCCACACCAGTATTTTCTACACATCTGTTCTGTTTGAGGATCTTGTGGCACAGCCCCCGCCCCCCCCCATCCCACGCTGGGCATTAGGGCAGGGCAGTCACCAATGCTGCACAATCCTCCTGCCCTCTTTCTCAGGCAGCAAAGCCCATCCACGGCCAGCACGGGAGGCACAGACAAGATGGGTCCCGGCAGGGGAGGAGGATGGGGAAGAGCCCCGCATGATTGCTATTTTCTAGAGCCCAGAAGTCTCCAGACCTGGATCAAGGAGATGCGCTCTGCCATCTCCGGGAGCTAGTTTCAGGGAAGCGGCATGTATGGCAAATATACGGGGTTCCAGAGACTGGAGAGCCCGCTTGGTAGACTTAGTGGTAGACTCAGGACTTCCAAAGGCCTGGACTTGAGTCCCAAAGACCTTTCTCCCCCCCTCCCCCGCCTCCAAGAACTGGGCGGTTATGTCCTCTCCTCACCCAGTGTTTCCGTATTCCTAAGCTTTTTTTACAGAAGACTTCCATTCATTCTCTCAGCCTTGCCAGGACCCTGCAGGACATCCTACCCCGCCATCCTAGAATCTGGGATGGAAAAGTCAAGTCCCCTTTCTGTTCTACAGCTTGGGTGGGTGCTTGGGTGGGTACCATGTTGCCAGGCTGGGTTGGAGTGACCCATCACCCCACAAAGATTCCAGTGAGGGCCCCTGGCAAGGCACTCCCCCGCCCCTTCCCAAGGAACATGCCTAGGATTTTGTTTTCCATCCACTCAGCAAACACAAGTGCTCCCTGCAGAGGGGGTAGAGTCCAAGCAGGTGTCTGGGACACAGCGTGAAGAGGAGTTAAGTTTCTAAAGAATGCCAGGTTCAGAATGCAAGGTGAGATAAAGAACGGCTCAAAGCCCCGCCCTGAGCCCCCAGCCTGAGCTCGCTCCAGCCCCACCCGCCAGGTGCTTCTCCCCAGCTAGACTCTGAACCACAAAGTAACACATCAGCATTAGAACATAATCAGGTTTTTATTTTCACAACCTCCTACTGTCCATCCAAGTTACTAAGTTGTAAAAGCCCCACACAAACAAGGACAAAAGGTCTTAGTAACTTGAGTCTGGAGATTTTTTTTTTCTTTAGTTCAACATAAATGAGAAAGAAAAAAAAATACCTCTGACATTTTTCAAGAACAGAAACTGGAAAGTATATTCATATACATTCAACATATACTGTGCATATTATTACTACAATACAAAGCAATGGTGTTTTAAAAAGTCTCGTTTGCAAGATGGCACGGTTAACAGGCTCCCTGGCTTTCTCTTCCACACACCCCAGGACCCTGTGAATGGCTCAGGCTGCATGGGCCTGAGCAGCCTGGGTCGGGGGCAGTCAGTTGGCATGAGCCCACAGAACTTGCCAACTGCCTTCTGAGCTTTCTTGGCAAGCCCCGTCCTGGCTAGTTGTTGAGGACCCTGCTGGACAGAGGCGTGGCTGGGGGCATGAGGACGTGGGATGGGTTTGCGGCAGTCCACGCGAAGCACAGCGGGTCCAGGAGCCGAGCTGCTGCTGTCAGTGGAGGATGAGTGCGTGGGGGCCCTGCCAGAGACGCCAGGAGGCCATGCTGGGTACCCGCTTTCTTCTGTGCAAATTTAGGATGAAAGACAAAGGGGGCTGGGGACCTTTGATGCTTTTCCCAGTCAAAATAAGTAAAGTGTCTCTGGCTGTGGAGATCAGGAGAGAAGCCAGACCCCTCTGAGCCCCCAAGCAGCAGAGAAGACTTTGGTTTCTAACGACGAAGAGGAAGAAAGTAAGGATGGAAGCACTCGCTAGTGTGTACACGCTGCTGGAGCTAGGGAAGGGAGGCCACGGCGCCTGGCACTGGCACAGGAAAGAGCCGCTCACAATCACAATGCCAAAGGAAACGCTTCAAACAAAAGGTGCAAGTCACAATGCAAATCAGAACAAAATCTGGCTAAACATTTCTCTTTTAAACAAAAAGTCCTTTGTCTTTATTTATTAATAACAATAACAACAATAATAATATCAACATTTACCAAAAACAATTCCTATATGATCAAGAATTAAAATATAGGTGCCAAGGATGCTCAGAGAAGAGGCAGAGGAGGAGCGGGGAGGGGAGGAGGGGGGAGGAAGAGATTAGGAGAGGCTGGACCCAAGACAACCTCCTATTCTTATTCTTGTCTGTGACAAAGAGGCAGAAAGAGAAAGGCATATATATGTATATATATACATATATATGGAGAAATAATCCCTTTTATAGCACAATATAAAATGAGAATGAAAGATGACACAAAAAGCATGGAGCACCACTGTTGGGTGTTCAATACATGGTAGAGCCAGCAAGATGGTAAAGTTTATAAGTGTGCAAGTCACAGAGGGGAACTGCATTGTAACCAAAGGAGCCTCAGGCTGACACCTCCTCACTGGAACCCACCAGTGCCGGTCACCCTCACCTCTGTGCAAAGTCCTGATATGCTCTTGCTGGGCCATATGTTTTCAGTGCTGCCAGCTGTAGAGACCTTTGCAGGTCCCAGGCTTGGGGTTTCTCTCTCTTTTGCTCTCTGATTGCTCTCTAAAGGTTGAAGACCATTGCCCCTGCCCGTCTTCCCTTCTCCGCCATAGGGCTTCCAGAGAAGTTGAGAAGTTATGTGCCAGTGTCTGCTCCTGCAGAATGCTGCGGAGAGGGAGATGCTGCCTGGCTGACGCTGGCCTGTGGCGTCTGGTCTCTGAACACTACCTGCTTGCTCTCCTGTCTTCACAATGGAAAGAAAGGAAAACAAAACAAAACAAAAGAAAGATCAAGAAAGACAGAAAAAAAATCATTTCTAAAAGATGATACCAAAAACACAAAACAAAACAATCACAAACCCAAAAACGAAACAAAAGAAACCACCAACTCAAACACACCAAATACACTTTCACGAAAGGTGGAGAACATGGATTTCCTGTTTATTTCCTTGGTGACTTGGTCATACAAGCAAACATAGCAAACCCCTCAGAACCCCAAACAGCAGCACACTGATGAGCCTAATGGAAGGAAGGAGCTGCAAGGCTCTGGGCAGGGAGAAACACAATGGCAATTTGGTGCAATGCTGCTGGACACTGTTGGTTTACAATCAGCTTTCTTCCCAAGCTGCACGCGATCTGCAACAAAGCAGACACAGGATGCGTTTGACTCAAATACTCCCTTGAAGTCTGCTCCCCACCCCCACACTGGAAATGGAACCCAAGGCCCTGTGCATACCAGGTGAGGCTGAACTACATCCCAGCTCTGTAATCTGGAGCTACTTTTTTTTGGTCGGTCGTGGGGCTTGAACTCTGGGCCTGAGCGCTGTCCCTCAGCTCTTCAGCTCAAGGTGAGTGCTCTACCACTTGAGCCAGAGCACCACTTCCGTTTTTTTGAGTGGTTTATTGGAGATAAGAGTCTCACATACTTTCCTGCCCGAGCTGGCTTTGATCCGTGATCCTCAGATCTCAGCCTTCTGAGTAGCTAGGATCACAGGCGTGAGCCGCCGGCGCCTAGCTGGAGTTATTTTTTAAATATACACCTTCCACATTTTACCTCAGGTACTTGAAGAGGCTTGCTGTACTGAGACTTTGATACACAGTTGCCTCCATGGCTTCACTTTCTTCAAGTCTTTTCAGTATAGCTGGATGTGTTTTCTTACTGGGTTTCATCCTTTAGGACTTAGCAAGTTACCCAGAGGGCAACTCTGTCCTTTGCAGCCATAGCTCATGGTCCCTATGAGGTCTAAAGCACCTCCATCACCAGGTGAGTCACGTGTTTTTTCTCTGTAATTAAACCATTCCTCTGCATGCCCCCGCCCCGAGGTGTAGTTGTGAAAAAGAGTGGCACCACACGTGGAATGTGTCACCTGGTGGGATCAGGAGCTGGCACTGGGCCACCAGGCTGGGTTGGCCCTGGCCAGGATGACACTTACTCTCGGTCTCTTGTTACACGCCCGCCTGCTCCATGCTGAAGGAGACCTCAGGGTGCTTGTAGCTGAGCAGAATATCCGTAATACACGTGGACGGGTAGCAAGAAGAGTTTAAATGCTGGCTGCCGTCACTCAGGTCTGGGTGTTCGGGACCTCCCAGACTCACCCCACATTCTGAAAGACCAAAGGAACATGTGAGATTAGCAGGCAGCCAGGGCTGGAGGGCAGGCGGGCAGGGGGAGACACAGAGGGAGGAGCCCTGAACATCTGCCTGCAGCTCCAGCTGTGTGTGCTCCTGTATCCTTGTCCTCGCCCCTTTCCCACCCTCAAGTTCGAGCAGACGGTGTGGCTCCTCAGGAGCCGGGCCTCTGGAGGGGGACAGTGAGGGCGGTGCCCACAGGTTCCCAAGCCTGAGCATTCCATCCAGCAGTCACACTAAGGTCCTACCCGCAGAAAGCCAGGATCCCACACAGCACATGCTAAGATGGAAGGGCTGCTTTCTGCTTGCTTCCTGCTCCTAATGGACAAGGACCTGTAGATCCGAGAAGCTGAGCACTGGCATGCAGAGGAAAGGACCCCGGGGAGGATGGAGGGAGAACCTGCAGGACTTCCCCGGGGTTGCTAGGCTCAGGCCCCTCACCTTCATCTTCTCCGTCCTGAAACTGCTGGCTGCCCATGAGTGACGTCTGACTGAGAACCGCATCTGACATCCGGGCCGAACTCAGTGCCTTCCCAGCCACCAGGCTCATTCCTGGCAAGTTATCCAGCTGAACCTGCGGCAAACAACCAGGAATCGTGAGGACCCCGGGCGGCCGGCCCCTCTCTGGGTTCTGCTAGCAGAGCCCCAGTCATGGCTCCTCGGCATCACCAGTGCAGGGGACTGGCACAGCAGAGCTCGGCTGCAGGTGTATCACCCGCAGCCCTCCCCTCCCCTCTCCTGAAGGCCAATTCAGGGCACCCAGTGCAGTCACTCCCCATGACAATGGAGCCGTCTCTAGCTACCTGGGCTAAGGGTAACTAGTACAATGGAGGAACTGAACTTGTAATTTCGTGTAACTTAGGTTGACATTCGCACAGACACGCATGGCTGGTTCCTGTCATATTGGTATCACCGGAGGAGCCCGCCATGAAAGACAAGGCTCCACTGGGCCAGGTCAGGTGCGCTAGAGGGTGGCAGCTGCTGGTCTCCCCGCTGGGCCTGAATCTAGAAGAACTTCTAGAACATTCTAGCTGCTGGCACATCCTCGTGATCCCCCAGCCGAAGGTGTAGAGGCTCCACCATGTGAAGGTTGGTCTGAGGGTTAATTCAAAGAAAGGCTCCCGCCTGTCATCCTAGCTCTCAGGAGGCTGAGATCTGAGGATGGCAGTTCAAAACCAGCCTGGGCAGGAAAGTCTGTGAGACTCTTATCTCTAACCAACCACCAGAAAACTGGAAGTGGTGCTGTGGCTCAAGTGGTAGAGTGCTCGCCTTGAGCTGAATTGCTGAGGGACAGCGCCCAGCCCAGAGTTCAAGCCCCACGACTAACAAAAAAAAAGAAAAAGAGAGGAAGTTCCCATAGTTGCCAGAGGAGCTGGATTGAGAGGGGGAGTGGAGGCTCCCTGGATTGCTAGGTTCTGACTTCCGCAGCCCTCCACCCCTCTCGGAGGCGGGTGAGACTGACATACGTAGGCATCGTCGCTATTCTGGATTGTGTGGTGTCTCTGGAGGGTCCGGGGCCTGTGGTGTTCTCCGACCAAGGGCCGCACTGGGTACCCCAGCCCGGTGTGATCTGGCAGCTCCATTGCTTGTCCCGGAGAGCTTCCATCCATGCAGTTCCCTATGGCTGCATCTAAGAGACAGAGCAGAACAGGGTCAGTGGGCCGACAGCTTCTCCCAGCGAGGTCAACTCCCATGAAGGAAATGACAGGCCTCCCCAGCGAGGCTGGGCAGGCACTCACCGCTCACCCCAGCTGCTTGGTATTGGTGCTTAAAGCAGCCCAGACCAGCCTGACAACCCCTGGCCTTACAACAAATCTGCTTCCCCAGCTCCCAGCTCAGGCCTCTCCTCTCTCTACTTCTCTAAGTGCTGCCTCTGCCTCCTGTGGCTTCACCTTTAAAACTATTTCTTTTTTTTGTTGTTGTTGTTGTCAGTCGTGGGGCTTGAACTCTGGGCTTGGACGCTGTCGCTCAGCTCTACCATTTGAACTACAGTGCCACTTCCAGGTTTCTGGTGGTTTATTGGAGATAAGAGTTTCACGGACTTTCCTGCCCAGGCTGGCTTTGAACTGAGATCCTCAGATCTCAGTCTCCTGAGTAGCTAGAATTACAGGCGTGAGCCACCGGTGCCCAGCTTGGCTTCACCTTTTATAGGCAAATGCTCTTCTTCACGTTTCTGTCATCTGGCTCCAAGGCTTCAACTACTCTGCCTCTACATAAAGGATTCCTGAAATGTTCCTTGAAACTCCAGATCTATATATATCCAACTGATGCTAGACACCTTCCCCTGTCCACCCAGGTACATGACACTCTGTCCAATTCCCCCATAACCTGTCATTCCTTCACTCACCCTTATGTTGGTGCTTCATTTGCCTAATCTTCTAGGGTTAATGTCATTACCTAATTCCTGGTCCTTGAAGTCTAAAGAGTCTACCTGGGCGGCGGTGGACACTTCTTCATCTTTCCAGTCTCACTGAGAAGTCTTGGATTATCCTGTAACCACCCCCAACCATTCACATACAACAACTCCTCTATGGATGTCCAAACACTTTCTCTCACAACACACCTCCCATCCTGTCTTCCAACAGCCTCACCCACGTTGCCCACCTACACATCTTGAGTTCTAGTCTGATGGAGCCATTTAATTCACAGTTCCAAGCATCTGCACCTGCTCCTACTGTTCCCGCTGTTACAAGACATGCCGGCTCCTTCTACCTCCATTCCTGCCAACCCACATCCATGCACCCATCCAGGTCCACTCAAGTGCTGTCTGTCATCTTTATGAAACTGTCCCTTTCCAACAGAAACAGATCCATACTTTAAAATTTTATTTTTCCTGATTTCTTCTTCTCACCTTCAGAAGACGATGTCTCCAATTATTCTAACATTACCTGATACCATGTTCAACTGTGCAGTCTTAATTATTCAAAGACAAGAAGTTCTTTGAGAGCAAGAATTATTTTTTTATGTATGTCTGTAAGCTGCAGTGTTCCAGACTATTGTTCTATGCCAGTAAGTATCTGATCATTGTCTCTTCACTGGATATTAATAAACAGTTTTCTTAATATGGATGGAGCTCCTGCGGAAGAGGAATGAGCATCTTGCCCTGAGCAAGGTCAGCCAAGAAAATATCCAGGACATGCCGAACTTGACAGGACCTCTCCTGGTGGCACTTTTGGCTTTAGTCTTTAAGGGTTAGGAACCAACATATGTTGGTTTTGTTGTTTTGTGCCAGTACTGGGGCTTGAACTCAGAGCCTCAAACTCTCCCTTCGCTTTTTCCCTTAAGGTTGGGCCACATCTGCACCTTTGGCTTTTTGCTGGTTAACTGGAGCTAAGTCTCTAGGAGTTAATTCTTCTGCCCCAGGTTGGCTTCAAACCAGGATCCGCAGATCTCAGCCTGAGTAGATAGGATGACAGGTGTTAACCGTGGCACTTAAAAAAAATAAATACAACTTCCCTGTGTTTGAGGAGCAGGTGCTCTACCATTTGATTCACACCACCACCCTTTTTGCTTTTGTTATGTTTCAAACAGGGGTTGGCTTTTTAAGCCAGCCTGGACCCGAGTCTCTTATTTATACGGCTCATGTAACTAGAATGATAGGTGCATGGCACCATGACTAGCTTTTAACTGGTTGAAATGGTGTTTCAAGCACTTTTTACGTGGGCTGGTCTTGAACCTTGATCATAATGATTTCAGCCAAACAAAGCAGCTAGGATAACAGGTGTGAATCACTAACACAGAGCTAATGCTAACTGTGCCATTATCTATTTGGACAATGAAAGCAAACACAATACCTAAGTGTTGGGCAAAGGGTTTCAGGTCTCTTTAATCAAATGGCTTCCTGTGATAGTCAAGGAGAGGCCGGGCTGGGGTAGGGGGAAGGGGGAATAACCGCTCATGGCTAGGAATGCAAGCCATTCAGGGGAAAATCAGAGGATGGAGGTGGGGAGACTTCCCAACTACCAAAGATGAAGACAAAGAGATATCTCTGGAAAGTTCTTGGAGTAAACAGGCCAAAGGAAAAGCCAGAAACCAGCTATTTTGCTACTGAGAGCTAAAAGCCAGCAGAAAGAAGATAAAAGTAAGCCTACACAAGAACACCTACTTGCTCTATGAGATTAGCTTCAGCCATCTTGACCACTCAGCCAATTCCTCTGTTAAGACAAGGTCCCATGTGGCCCCTGGGCCAACTTCAAGCAGCAGCAGGAAGCAGAAGTGGTGAACACCAGCTTTGTGGTTCCGAGACACAGCATCAGTAGCTGAGTCTTACTTTTTCTCCCTTCCTCCCTCCCTCCCTCCCTTCCTTCATCCTGTCCTCTTTTTCCTCCCCCACTCCTTTTGTTTGTTTGTTTGTTTGAAGACAAGGTCTCAGCACGTAGCACAGACTGGCTTTGAACTCCTGATGTTCCTACCTCTGCTTCCCAAGTGTGGGAGTAACTAGAATGGTAGGTGCACAGCACCATGCCCCGCTCAAAGTAGTTGCTAATATCTGTACTCTCGTATAATAATATCTTTCTTCTCTCCCTCTCTCTCTTCCTTTCTCCCCTCCCCCAACTAAGCTCTGCTGTCTATCCACTCAATTTCAGAGGTGGGGGTCTTCCTTCCTTTAAACCTTGATTCAGAGGTGGATGTAAACCCCACCAGCTGCACTTCCTTGCTTCGCCCAAAGAGAAACACCAGTGCTCTTCTGTTTAGGATTTTGTTCTTGTTTTTGTTTTTGGATCATTATCAAACAAGAGAGAGCAAAGTTGACACAATGCACACAGTCCTGGTTCTTGGTATTTGGTGCCTTTCTTCCTAATTTAGAGGACTGCGGTTTTTGTGGCCCATGTTTTGTTGTTTTCCTTTCCTTTCCTTTTTTAATACTTAAGATTGAGGATTTTCCAAATCCAAATACCCAATACCTTTTTGGCTCTGCCAAAATCATGCTGATCTGCTCTCTTCCCAGACTTCCTATCTGGGATGCAATGCAACTCAACAAGTTAGATCTCTGAAGGGGACTTGGGACCCTAGCCCCCACCCCCCCTCCGGTTCCTAGCCACCATAGGTGAGTACCTTCCCTTTACCACACACTCCTCATGCTCCGCCCCAGCCCAGGCCCTTAGCAAAAGAGCCAGCCAGCCACAGACAGAAACCTACACCATCAGGAGCCAAAGTAAATCTTTCCTTCTTGTAGAGCAATTTTCTCAGGTATCTGTCACAGTGTTGAGAACTAATTAACAACTTGTCTCCCAACTTGGGCAGATCCTGTAACCTCTCCTTATTTTCAATTTCTCTGCCTGAAAAATGAGGGTGGCCCAAGGACTCAAAAAAAAAAAAAAGATAAGCATGAAAAGGTCTCTGATAAATGTAAAGGATTACACAAGTCAGATATGATTTCCAACAGGAGGTGGAGCCCCATCTAGAAGTCCTCTGTAGCTGAGAGCAGATTAACCCACTGCATGGGCAGACTAACCCACTGGCCAAGGGACATGACTCCCCGGCCTCCAGAAACCAGCAGGACTATTGCAAGGAAGATGTCTTCCAAGAGGTCAACCCAAGAGCATTAGCCACGCAAGGCTGCCAGGTTCAGAGGGGCGGGCAGCTGTCTCATTGCACAAGGGAAATGCACAGGACCTGCCACACCACCGCCCACCCCAGGGGACTTTCGGGCAGCTTGCGTAACTTCTGTTGAATCTGTCAATGTTGACTCATCCTTATTCATTTACTGGGTTTTTAAGCATAAATGAGAGAAATGACATGTTTACATATTCCTCTAAAGGCTGCAGCTGACTGAGCTCAGAGAAGAGGATGTAGTTTTCAGAGGGCTCAAGGTGGCAATCTCACTGGTGCAGTGGCTGTGCTGTTGCATGTGTTTACTTGCAACACCTGAAAATCAAGCCTATGTGACACTGAGAAAGGAAGACACACCTTACTTTTACTTTCAGAGTGGCAGACAGGGTTAGTTCTGAAATGTCTATGCATTTGCAAGGAAGCACTGGCAAGCTGCGGCTCAGTGCCGTGCCGACAAAGCATGCAAAGAACCACAGACGCCGGGGCAATGGGGTCTATGCTTCCTTGGGTAACGCCACCATTTCTGCTCATCTTCCCGTAGGAAACTCTACAGATCACATGGGCTCTGCTGTTTGATCAGACCTCCCTCCCCCCACTTTTTTTTTTTTTTTTTTTTGCCAGTCCTGGGGCTAGAACTCTAGGCCTGGGCACTGTCCTGAGCTCTTTTGCTCAAGGGTAGTGCTCTATCACTTGAGCCACAGCTCCACTTCTGGCTTTTTCCTGGTTAACTAGAGATAAGAGTCTCATGGCCTTTCCTGCCTAGCCTAGCTTCAAACTGGGATCTTCAAACTACAGGCTCCCGAGTAGCAAGGATTACAGGTATTAGCCACGGGCGCCTGGCTTGAACGCCTCTTATAGCACTCTCTGCACTCATTACTTGCTTTCCCCATGGAGAAGGGGAAGTTCCCTGCCGGAATGTCTTTCACTTTTTCCTCTCTACATTCTCACAGCATCTGTAATACCTTTTAAACTACTGTTGTACAAGAGAAACTTAGTAAACGACATAATTATTCTACCATGAAAGTAAACAGTGGAGTGTTTGGGACTAGGAAGTAACTACCCAGAAATGGAGGGTCATTAAAAGGTCATTAAAAGAACTAGCAGGTTTTCCTCCCTGATCAAACATAAACACAAGGGCTAGCTCCCCCTTCTTGCCTGCAGAGAGGTGGCGTAGTGCAGTGTTATAACCCTTTCCAGGCAAAAATGGACAGCAGATAATCTGTCAAAATTCTTTGGTAAAGTAAAAATGTAGCTTAGGTGTGGTGGTTCATGCCTGTAATCCCAGCATTGAGGCTGAGGTAGGAGGATCATGAGGTTCAGGATAGCCTGGTCTATACAGTGAGACCCAGTCCCAAAAGAAAAAAAAGAGAGTGAGCTGTGGTACGGTTGGAGCATACTTTAGTAAAGCACACTGGGTAGAAAGGAAGGCAGCTTGTCTTTGCCCTCAAACGCAGCAGGAATGAAGGTCACAGCTTCTAGGAAAGCTCTGATGAAAGGTCAGAGGGAAAAGATGAATTTCAAAAAGCAGTGTGTGTGTGTGTGGGGGGGGACCCAGCTAAATTGGAAGTAACACAGTAAGATCAGGGCAGCCTTGAAATGAAGTGTATACACCCTTTATTAGAACTCTTCCACCCTTATATATATTTTTAAATTTTTATTCTTATAAAGTCTCTGTAACTGCCAGGTTTGCCTTCAATTGGTGATCCTCTTGTTTCTGCCTCCCAAGTAGCAGGCATATTCCCTGGCTCTTCCAGAAATCCACAGTACTGTTTGTAAGGGATAACAGCGGTGATACTGATGGATGTAAGGAAGCAGGGAGGAGGAAAAGGGAGGCAGCAAGCTAGAGGAAAAAGCAGGACAGAGCTGACAAAAACTTAACTAGAACAACAAAGCACTGCCCTGAAGTACAGCCTCAGCTGGACAGAGGGAATTCTACCCAGGACCAGGTGATGGTCTGAGAATTGCCCTCTGACTGCTCTGCTTGCCAAGAGAACAGAGCATTGTGCCAAGGTTCTCTCGACATGATGCAGCCGGAACTAGCCCACATGCTGCATCTCTCCACTTGGCTTCTCCTAATTCCTTCATGGACAGGACACTACAAACTAAACAAGCCTGCTCCCTGGCCCTCAGATTCCCTTGAGACATTCTCCCCAAACCCAAACACCAAAATTCTTCACATTCAAATGCTGTTCAACTGCTGGAACCTGACCTATTCCCTTGCAAAGTCCACCTCTCCCTCCCTGGGTGCTCCCACACAACATGGACCATAGCCTGCCAGAGCTTTCTTCTGATAAGGAGACAATAGTGAAGATGAGTCCTCCTGACGTTCCAAACAAGGATGGAAGGTGAAGAGAAATCAGAGAAAGTAAGCATTCAGGTAACATACTCCAAAGGTATTTAAATATTCCCTTCCTCTTTTCCAATATGGGGGCTGAACCCAGGACCATTGCACACGCCGAACAGGAGCTCTACCGCTTGACCCATGTCCCCTGGTCCCAAAGGAATTTAAACTCAAGGCAGTCCAGGCTGAGGAGGGAGGAAAGGTGAGGCTCCAGCTTGGCTCTTCCTTCAGTGCTCTGCACAGCAGGACATGCTGTGGGGTGAACTGAGTCACTGGGGGCCCGGGAGGACAGTTACTACTTGCTGGCTTTGACCCTGCACCAAGGTCTTGATCTCTGCACCCCAGTTGTCTTTTTAGTAATATGGAGATAATGAGTCACCTTAAAGATTAAATGAGGGCTGGGTACAGCTCAGTGGCCAGAGCACTTGCCTACTGTTGATCAACAGAAGATGGGATGGGGGGACAGTAGAGAATTATTTTGAGCAAATTATAATATATGCACATTTGAAATACCCTTAGTGCAATTAATACAAACTTACAAAATGAATGATAAGAAAGTCAAAACAGGGTCTGATGGGGTTTGAAGTGGGAGATGGCTACCAGCAGGAGAGGGGAGAGCTATGGAAAAGAGTGAATGAGGTTGAATTTGGCTTATTTACATGTATGGAAATAGAACGATGACGAGGGAGTGAGGCTCATGGGCACATGTTGTATATACATGTGGGAATGTCAGTGCGATCCCGCTTGTACAACTATGTATTCCAATATAACAAAATTGTTTGCCTTGTATGCATGAGGCCTTGGCTGGATTCCCAGCAATGTAGAAAGAGAACTGAATGACTTTGTGCACAAACTGCATTTGGTGTGTGGCACATGGAAAGCACATCAGGCTCTCTGGGTCTTCCTTTCATACCAGCCACATAATGCCAACCTGCTAGAAGCTCAACTGGCACAGGAATCTTTTCCATAGCATGCTCGGCCTCCTGGCCATACCCGTCCTCTGCTGGAGGGTTCCAGGCTGTGAAGCAGCCTGTTCTGTGCACAGTTCTCCCAGGGGCTCTTCCTAGGAGCTGAAAACTTGCTGCGATTTCTATCCCGATCTTAGTTCTTCCCCATAACACAAACCCAGAAAAGTTGAACCTCTGTGATGTTTCTCCTTAGCTGTTCCCTCCCTGGTGGACACCCCCAAGGTCTGTCTGCTACTCTGCATCGGACCTGTTTTGAAAGCTCCTACAGCCCATCCACCTGGAGTACAGCAGCCACGAGGAACACAACTGGATAATGCCATCTGCTCAAAAGCTTGGGACCTATTTTCCCTCCTATCAGAGCACATAATAAGCACATGTGAAATCAACGGGTTTCTTTTCTTCACATCACTAGCTTTGTGTTACAAGATCTGATTCCCCAAAGAGCTGAAGTGTTTGTGAGTTTAAGGGTACAGGAGCAGATGCAGGCAGTGGATGCAGGGAAGGACGGAAGGAAGGCCCACTGTTGGCAATGCAGTTGACAGACACATCCCTTGTGGATGTCCCCTGTGGATATCTCCTGGTTGTCTAGGCTGAATGCTGATGGAATTACATTTCTGAGAATGACTGACAGGAACCCTTACCTCTTTCACATGGAAATGAATGTACTCATTAATTCTAAAGTGCTATGTGACAAAATAGCACAAGGCCCCCGTGACAGTGGAATAGTAGATGATTAGCTCATAATACTTCAAACTGATAACATTTTCATCACAAATTCTTTTGCACACAAACATGTAGAAACATGAATCTTCCCAGGGCTGTGCAAAGGAGAATTATTCATCCTGTCCCCTTTTCACAGATGAGGAAAATGAGACTCAAAGCTTTAAATGACAATTTTACTGCAGTCATGGTAGAGATAAAGGCCAACAAGAAGCTGTTTTGACTCCTGGTTCAACATTATCCTATTTCCCTAGTGCTAGCTGACTTTTCTACTGTAGTAGCTATTTTGATGGCATTCTGAATTTCGGAATTAAAAGAAACCATGATACAAATAGGGGAAAACAGATACCTTAGTGCTTATTAGTCTCTTATCATTTTATCATTTGATCTGGAAAACTGACTATCCACCAATAACTACTTTTCTTCCTGCTTCTCCTGGACTTATGTGGAAGGTGCTATAGGAAACTCTTCCCCCCACCCCCCTCCCCTTAGGAACACAAGAGTGCAAGCAGAAACTATTGACATTCCTGAGTCAGGCGAACTAGGGCAGACTCTTACCTCGGCTGGGCACCTTATTTCTACTGAATGTGGCAGTGGGCTGATGTCCGTAGGGATGCATCCCCAAGTCCTGGGCGTGATTCACGGTTCCTAGCAAAGATTCCGCGTCCCCAGGTCCACCGGTACTCAAGAACAGAGGGCTGTTGTGGCAACCTTTGGTCAGTGCACTTGAGTGCTTGCTGTCTGGAAAGCCCTCCTTGGCCCCCTCGCACAAGCAGTCCTCTTCCATGCTCTCTGAATGCATTAGTGCTGGCTGATGGGCATACCCATGGGTCGGGGTCGGCGAGGAAACCTGGGACATACATTCTTGCGCCCTGATCTGGAGAAGATGCTGGGGGCTGGTGTGGTGATGATAGGAGTCAGCACTGTGATAAGATAAAGCCTGGCGCTCTGTCATACTCTGTCCCCCGAGGCTGGGTGCCAAGCTCCCAGCATCCCCTTGGTTCATGTGCCTGAACAATTCTTGATACTCTTGTTGCTGCTGCTGTTGCTGCTGCTGCTGCCGCCTTTTAATGAGCTGTGCAAACTCTGCCGGAGGCAGCCGAATGTCCGAGTGGCCAGTGAGTGAATGCCGGGGAGACAGCAGTCCTTGAAGGATGTGGGGTACCTGCTGGTGTCTGCTATAGTCTGGCGGCGTGGGGGACAGCAGAGCCTGCTGTAGTGCCGATGTAGTATAGTGTGGCGGCTGGTGAGGGAAGGTAGGGAGCT
Organism: Dipodomys merriami; assembly: GCF_024711535.1. NCBI lineage: Eukaryota > Metazoa > Chordata > Mammalia > Rodentia > Heteromyidae > Dipodomys > Dipodomys merriami. The sequence goes on from NW_027204381.1 coordinate 18,698,946, forward strand.
GGTCAAGTGGAGGAACTTTCAAGGCTTGCGTTGGAGGGAACCCCACTCCTGTTGAAGGGCTGTAGCTGCTGGGGGAACCTCGGGACTGGTCCGAAAAGAGATGGGGGTGTAAATGTGCCTGGTCGTAGTTAGCAGGGGAGAACCGATTCACATTCAAGCTGCAGACACAAAAGGGAGTGAGTTCCAGACATTGGTGTGACAAGTGTACTAGACAGATGCCCTGGGAAAACAACTACTACTGTGCCCGCCCAGGGAGCACCCACATCCAGAGAATGGCGGTGCATCCCGAAGAGGAGACTGCACCCCACACCTCACTCGCTTTTCCAAATCATTCAAGGGACTTGGGGCCCTAGGAATGTAATTACTTCAAAGGCAGCAAATGGACCTATCTTGAAAGATCACATGAGCTATTAAGAGACATCAATCTCTTAGAAGAGTGACAGAGAGGGACTGACTCCTGTAAGAATAGACAGGGGGAACTTGTATTTTCACACACTCCTTCATAGGCATTTTCTTCTTTATACGCCACCAGTGGGCACTTGGCTGGTTTTCTCATCTGTCTCATTACCATTTCAAGTTCATCCTAAACCCACCGCCCTGCATTTAGAAAGGGTGAAACAGACTTCATTAGACACATTCTTTTCTAGCTTTTGCTCATCCTGTTTGGAGCTTCCTTTTGCCCAGCTTACCTGGATAGAGGGCTGGGTATCACTGGGCAGCCTTACCTGTGGGCCTCTGCACTGTCAGCACTCAGCTGCTTGGACAAGGGTCGATGCCCGTAGCTGAAGGTGGCTATCAGGTTGGCCCGGTGCTGCATCTGAATCTGGCTAGCACTGGGGCTGATGGAGATGCCCCTCCCAGCGGAGCCTGCAGTGGCCCCCGCCATGGTGCTGAGCATGTCAACCGGCTCTTGTACTTGGATGGTCACCTGCTGTGACTGGGTGGGCGGCTGCATGCCCAGGCAGGTAAGTGCCACATTGGGAGGAGGCGAACAGTTCTCAGGCTGCTGCTGGAAGATTGCACTGCGAGAGGGTAAGCCTTGAAACTGGGAGGGAGGTGTAGCACCTGGAGAAAAATCCCAGAGTGACCATGAACTGAGTAACAGAGCCAACAGGGAGACTGGTATCAGACAGCCTCTGAAAGTCCTCTCAAACTTACTGCATGTAACACAAGACAGAGAACTTGTTAAAAAAAAAAATTCCCAAATCCTACTGTGACACTATGATTCAGTAGGTATCATGGATCCCCCAAGTTCCTCTGAAAGTTAGTGTGTGGATAATACTTTGAGTAGCTCAAATAGAGAACACATCTCAAATTTGAATGTCTCTACAAATGGACCAGAGATCTGGTTAAAGTACACATTTATATTCTAGTTATTACAAATGAGGGAAACCATGCAGCCTATGTTTCTTTGGGTCTGGCTTGCTTTGTTTAATATAATTTTTTCCAAGTCTTTCCATTTCCTTATGGATAGGGTAATGTCATTCTTTCTGATGGAAATTATATATATATATTCTTAATACATTCATCTCCTGAGGTACATCTGGGTTGAATCCATATCTTAGCTATGGTAAATAATACTGCAATGAACATAGTTGTGTTGGTAGCTTTAGTGTGGCCTTGTTTGTGGTCATTTGGGTAAATGTCCAGGAGTGGGATTGCTGGATCATAGGGGAGCTTATGTTTAGTCTTTTGAGGAACCTCCATACTGCTTTCCAGAGTGGTTGAGAAAGTTTACATTTCCACCAACAGTGCGGTAACATTCCCTATTGGCCACATAATAACACAATCTGTTATTATTAGTTTTTCTGATAATGGCTATTCTAACTGGGGTGAGATGGAATCTCAATGTTATTTTGATTTGCATTTCTTTATGGCCAGAGCTGTTGACTGTTTCTTCATGTGTCTATTGGCTGTTCTTATTTCTTCTTCAGAGAAGTCTCTCTTAAGCCTTTGCCCACTTACTAACGGGGTTGTTCTTTCTTGGATATTTTTAGCAAAGGATCACAACAGCTCAACAGGTATGTACATATGACCATATAAAATGATACTTATTGAAATGAACTCTAAGAAATGGAAACAGGAGTTTTTTTGTGTACTGTTTGCAGTTATTTCTTTTCTTTTTCTTTTGGTTTACTTCCTGTTGTTACTGGTTTTTATTTCTGTACCCTTTGTTTTGTACATATGTTTATCTGACTGGGGGAAGAGAAGGGGAATCACAGAAAGGGAGGCACAAAGGGTGAACCAAGGCAATAGTAATACTCACTAGACACTATGTTGGAAATGAACTTTATAACTTGCAGGAAAGGAGAGTGGGAGAGGGTGGGAAGTGGGAGAAAATGGGGGAGGGGGTATCACTGTTCAAAAGGAAATGTACTCATTACCATACTTATGTAACTGTAACCCCTCTGTACATCACCTTTACAATATACCTAAGGCTTCACAGCCAAAAAATTCAAACCAAGGTGGTATGGCTCTATAGCCCATAACCCTAAATACTACGTTATTTTGCCTTTCAAATTATTCATGGCACTCACAATTAAGAGGCTAAAAACAAAACAAGAAATTTGAACAAGCAAATCAAAACCACTCAAACAGAATGTGTCATATAACAGTTTGACTTGGACTTTTCCACTCACCATGAGACTGAATCATGGTACTGTTGATGGGGGGAGGACTATTACTTGGTTGCTTGAAGAGATGGTTGTTGGGGTGGTTGGGGGGTGGGCTTGAAGGTTGAATCCTTAACCTTAAAAAGGACAAGATGGATGGGGGGAAAAATTTCCGTAGGTGACAGAACCATCTTGAATTAAGTCTCAGCCATATAATACACATCAGTAGAACCATTATTTTTTAGTTTTGATAGGCTACTATGGTAGAAAACCACAAATAAGTCATCTACCACAGTCAATTTAAATCTTCTCCACATCTGTTTTACCATCTCCCCTCCTTCCCCTCCCCAAACTCAGAGGCAGAGGTCACCTTGGACCACTGTCTGGCTTTTGTACAAGATGCCAGATTCCTTTGCTCAGAGAGCTAAGAAAATGAAGTGGTGATACAGGAAGCCAGGATTTCAGAGATCCTGAGCTTAAATTGATTTGTTTTTCCAGCAGATTCTTCCAAAATAAATGCAAAAGTTGGTCAATTTCTCCCATCAATCAGACAAGGACATTATGCCACAGAGTCGATGACTTAGGCATAACACCAAGTGATTCATTACCTCTGGAGCTGGTGGGTGAGGAGGGCGGGCTGATTTTCACATACAGCCTGAAGAGGTGGGGAAGGCTGAGGAGGACAGATAGAGTCCTAAAACACACATGAGGGGAAGGAAAAGAAAACTGTGAGCTTAAAAAATAAGCAGAGCTATTCTCAGGAAAAGAAGAAACAGAAAGAGCTATCTGTGATTTATGCTTCAGTTGGTCCTTGAAAGGTCTGGTAACCTTTACTCAAATATAATCAACCAGAAGTGAAACTCCACTTTGCTCAGAGCATTCCCCAAACCAAACCAAACCAACCTACCCCACACGCAGGCAAATCAGCCTGGAAGCAAACTCCAAACAAGTTGGAGAAAGCAAAGTGACAGCCTACTTGAATTTGCTGCTGGAGAATCTGATGGTGCTGCTCCTGCTGGTATAGCATATGCTGCTGCTGGGTCTTCTCCAGGGTTCGTTCATCAATCTGCCCCCCGTACATCTTCTGCAGCTGCTCACATTCCTGAAGGGGAAGTAATTCATATGGATAGGTAGTGGCCAGGCCTACCACAAGCAGTGATCTCAGTAGATACAGATTTGTCCCAAGGGCTCAGGGGCAAAAGAGCCATCAAAGTAGAAGGGTCTTTGATGAGCAGTTTACACGGGTATCTGTACACTAAATACCTTCATACTGTTCTATGTAAATGAATGGGAAGTTCCAAGGACACCAAAGGCCCAGGAAAGAATGAAACTATCCAGTGTAAACTCTGTGTGCAGCACACATGTCACTCAAAGCTTGGTAATTGGGAAGGTAAGGGGATGTTTCCTATTTCTTGGAGCACCAGTCCGTACCAACGGGAGAGCCAATTCCACTAAGACCCAGCACCTTACATCATAGAGTACCAAGGCTGCTCAGAAATATCTTCCCTGGTGCTTCCTACTAAAGCCTGGGCTCAGAAACCCCTTTCCAATGAACTACAGAAATGAGAAAATCTTAATCACTTAACCCAGGAATCAAGTTTGATCCTGGGGAGAGCTACACTTAACAAAAAAGTGGGATGGGCAGCGGAGAAAGAAGGATCAGAAAGCTTTATTTCAAGGTTAAAAACTGCAGTGCTGCTGACATGACAAAGTAGGAACTTTACCACCCTAGTTCTCCTGCAATACTGGTCTCTGTCACCCATGCTCCTCTAGAAAGGCCGCCATCTCTCCCATTACCTGCTGCAACTGTTTGATGCTGCTGCTGTTGCCCATTTTTTCCAGATGAGCTTTGAAGGCCTGGATGCTTGCAGCCCCATCTGAGAACCGGCGCACAGGGGAGAATCGCTCCGTGGGGAGGTGCAGGGTGTTGGAGTCCTTGTAGGTGGAGCTGAATACATGGGAAGAGAAGGTTAGGGGCTAGGACTCAAGTCACAAGGGGACTGCTGTTCCAGATGAACACAAAGATGGCTGGCTGCATGTGAAACCCCGCGTTTATGCCACTTCAGAAGACAGTCGGTTTCCTACCCTACTTCCCTTTAGAGAGCTCCATGTACTCATTTTTTTTTTTTTTTCATTTTCACTTACCTTCAGTTGTCTACTTTCCAGGCCTGGAGAGGTCCTGGGATCCCATGCATCCAGTTCTTATAAATATACTACAGCAGAGAGAAGTTCCTCAACACCGTGGAGTGGCTGTACAGGAGCTCTGGTTTTTATGGTTTTTAAAATCACGTCACTAGCTGATGTCTTTAGAAAGCTAAAATTCACCAGTTCACCCAGTTTTTCCCTGAACAGTAACCTCTGTATGACCCCAGTGAAACCACAGTCAGCACTATGGTCAAAGGTCTGACAAAGAACTCAGGGTTCTGAGCTACAAAGAAGAGGGTGGAAGTTGGGGGAGGGTGGAAACGGGGACTTCTGATCCTGGGATGGAGACAGCACATGCTTCGGGAATGTGGGCCTCAGGATCCAGCACATACTTTGTGAATGCAAATGAGGCTCAGAGCAGCCCCCACCCAACCATCATGGACACACCCCACTGCTCAATCAGAAACAGCCAGCATCTTACAGAAAGAAAGAGTAAGCTGTTGATAAGGAATGCCCAAGACAGCATCAGGGCTAGAAGCTAACACTTGTACTTGTTACCTAATCAGAAAGAGATATTTATGGTTGGAGGTATGCAAATAAAAGACTGCCATGGCAGCATTCCAGAAGCTGATGGAAAGGGTCATGGCTGCATGTCCAGGGCAGAGATGACATTAGACTGAGCTACGGGTGAATGATGGAACACTCTGCCAGCTCTCACTATGGACTGAAGCAGAATCATAGCAGGTTAACAAGCAAGCTCAACTACAGAGTGGACAGGGAAGGACTGAGGAGAGATGGTTGTGCAGAGATGTCAAGAGAATTCTGTCAGCAGGTGAAAGCCCTTTACCCTGTCATTCATTTCTGTTTCCGATGTTACCTGAAGCGGACATGGTGGTGCATTAATGACATGCATGTCAACACCTACTTGCTTCTTTACTTAAAAGACGCATGGATTTCAGGGAGAGGCAATCCAGAAACAGTGTTCACGAAAGTTGATTTCAGGAACATGTTCTCAAAACTTTATCTTTCTGTCTTTCCTTCAGATTGTTTTCGTTAAAGCAAGTGCATATAATTTTCTCTGCACTTTTCAAATCCTAGCCTTCCAATATTTTCAGATAGTGGACAAGTTTCAGATTTATCAGCAAAGCTATGATCTTCGAGCAGTCAATACAGTCTTTCTGCACAAGCCACCATTCTCTTCCATCAGAGCAATCACATCCCAGGTCTAGGTAGTTTATGATTCTTTCCGAAGCTGAGGTTATGAAGCGACAGTCCCAGTCATTAATTTCTCAGGAAGAGTTCTAAAAGAGCTGGCTGCTCTGGAAGCACTGCTGGAATCAATTATGCTTGATTTTAATTTTATTAACAGTCATGCTCAAACTCAAGACAGCCTTCTATGAGGCCAATGTTCCCACTACACTCTTCAAACAGAGACTTGGTTTCCCAACTAAGTAGAATTCATCTTCTGCTAAATATTTTTAGTTATAATTTAACTTAAAAAAAATCAGGGGCTGGGAAGGTGGCTCAGTGGTAGAGCGCTTGTCTTGCATGCATGAGGCCCTGGGTTCGATTCCTCAGCACCACATAAGCAGAAAAAGCCAGAAGTGGCGCTGTGGCTTAAGTGAAGAGCTGAAGAGCTGAGGGACAGCGCTTACACCCAGAGTTCAGGTCCCAAGACTGGCAAAAAAAAAAAAAAAAAAAGAAAGAAAGAAAGAAAGGAAAAAAAAAAAAAGAAATCATGCACTTTGCAGGAGTGAAAAGGTTGGTCAGATCCCTCTTTGGTCTTCCTGGTGGTCTTCAGTCATTACACCCCAGAATGACAGGAGTATCTGTTGCTGTTGTTTTTAAAAATAATTTCCTCTAGAAAATGAAAGGAATTCAGTAACATCCAGGCCACTCATTTCAGTGTTTTTATGGCCTTGGAAAGTTTCTCTTCTCCCCTGAAAACTAACTTCACTCTCTTGTGTTTCATTGTGTACAGTGACCCCCACCAAGACATGCTGAGCTTACACAAATGTCCCACCCATTACACAATCTGCCACTCATAAGACACTCATTTGCTTCTAGTGTGAACTGCCTGGGCCATAGAAACCCTTGAAATACCATAAAGTGCTCACATGGAAACAGCGGACGGACCTCTAACAGGCAAGGCCTTGATAGTGACTACAGGCAGGATGGATATCACATAGTTGTGCGCCAAGTGGCCTTCCTTTAGCAACAGATAGAGAGTCTGTGACAAGGATTGATTGGAACTGTGTTAATCATCCTGTCTTCCTGAAAGAGTAACTCCGAGGAACAACCAAGACCTAACTCAGAAGACAGGGCTAAACAGCAGACTCTGAAGAGGGCAGAAACATCAAGTGGCAGACTAGAGGAAGGAAAAGTGAAGAGGAGGAGAGAATTAATTTAGCATCTTCCAGATAAGAGTACAGAGCCCAAAGCTGTAAGTAGTTACAGGAAATGCACAGGAGAGGGATGGAAGAGGAGTCAACTCTCCAAAAATCATCAGAGTACTTGTTGACATGCACTAACAACATAGGTCCTGACAGATTTTCATTTGAAAAAGACTTTTTTTCATGCCACCAGTTTCCTATGAGAATCTTCACTCTTGCTACTCCTAACAGACCTTTTGCTAAGTGATTCAGTCATATAAAAAAGCTTATCTTACTTAGTTCAGAGTTCCAACGTGGCACTAATTATGTCTGGGTCTGCTCAGAGTTCACCTGTCCCTGCTGATTACGTGATGCCTAGTGGGTAAGCAGCACAATAAAAAACACTGTATCAAGCTTGGCAATGTGAGTTGGTCACAAGCTCTCATAACCATACAAAATCTCAATTTTGTAGAAAAGCTCAAACAGTTGGTGGTGACTTTGAAAAGAGCTCTAGAATAGACATGGCCTAAGGTCTTCACAGAAGAAAATTATCTGCTTACTATAGCCAAGTGTCCTTTCCCTCCTGCTTGTAGGCTAACTTGAATTCAATGATGCTTTTCTGATCAGGAAGGTTAAAGTTAAGAAAATTCATTATAAATATGGCAGGAACCTAAAAAGAGATTTTGCCATCAGAATAGTGAAAGGATGCCTTCTTAAGCTAACCACTCAAGAGGATGCTCATTCCCCAGAGATGTGTCTGCTTCAAATGTGTTGTTCGGGGAATACAAAAGGAAGTGCCCATTCTTTTGAAGGTGATGAATTATTAAAGGTCAAGTCTATCAATATTGCTACTCCAGCTCCTTCTGAAAGTTTCACTTCCTTGAAGGTTTCAAGTTCAATTCATCTATGATTCAATTCATCTATGATTCAACATCTAGAAGCACAGGAATCAGCTGTGGACAATAGACAGGTCTGCAAGGTAATGGGAAAGAAGAATCTCACATTGCTCCAGGGTCCAGAAAACTTTTGCCCTGTGGACTGCTGAATGCCAGGAGCTAAGAAGAGTGAGTTCAGGATGACAGCTGGCTCTAATTAAAGCTAGTCACTGGGAGACTAGTCAGAAGGGCGCCTATCCGATGAGCCTCAAGGTGCTCACACTGCCATGTGGCTACTCACCGATGCTGATCAGGTACCAGGTGAGGAGGCCAGACCCGGGAACGGAAAGGTTGCTGTCCTAGCTGCCGCTGCAGGTCCGGTGGGATCTCAGCTGTAGGGTTGGTCATGGCCAGTGTATGTCTTTTGGACCTATTTGCCAAGTATCTGCAACAAGCAGGAGCACATTTCACAGTAAAAAAGACAGACAGAGATATTCCTCCACAAGAAGCAACAGAAGTTAATCCAAAGTGCTCAGTGAAACAGTGCCAGAGCTCCGAAAGGGCTCCATAGCAAACAGATCCCTGACAGGATGGAAGTAAAACATGTCTAACTGGCCAACAAAAGCCGGCATAACACGAAGTGGCTGGATTTTGAATTTCAAAATAGCCACTGAAGAGAAGAGAAATGCAGATCCAGCTCACAAAGATAGGAGGATTCGTTTTCCTTACTTCACATCATTCCACAGAAGAATTTATTTTCTCTTTGTCAATCTTCCCTCCTAAATTCCCAAGCTCCAAGTCAGAGAAAATAAGCCCTAAGACCTTTTTTTCTAGAGATGAGTCAAGGGAGATATTCAGAAGGATTCTTCATATAGCCCTAAGTCCCACAGGCCCCCGGTTTTGAGGCTACATTCACTACACACGATAGAAAACAGACTCTTTCATTTGGGGATAAGTGAGTTTCCAAACTACCTGATACTCTGTGATTACAACTCGGTCACAAGAGAAGAAAAACTGATGCTGGCCCCAGGGACCAAGGCTCTGTAGAGGATGAAGAAGTCAAATCACATGTAATGTTTAGATTGGGGGGGGGGAGGAGAGGGGAAATGCAAGAAAAACAGACGAGTCCTTCCTAGCTGATGACTTAATTGACTCTGAGGGTCTCCAGAGCCACACTTGGTCAGCACCATGACCAGACAGGTGTCCCCTTCATCTGGATGATGGCTTCCCCACTACAGATCATTTTCTAGGGCATGAATAAAAGAAGCACTATTCCTTGCCATTCCAGCAAAATGGAGGGCATTCTATCCTTTTAATGTCAGCTGAAAGAAGACAGAAGGAGAACCTGGAAAAACCAAAGTCCAAGACAGAGATACTGCTGTCTCTTCAGATGGTAAGGTGGTAAATTTACTAATTTCTTATTTCTTCATGACTCTTGTAGGGCTCATTTGTAACCTTATATACCCTGTCATCAGCAAACTACAGAAACAACAGTAACAAGGCAAAGAGAAAACTCAGCCCCATTTCTCCTCTTAGTAAACTGTGGAAGGAGCTGAACACATCCCTGCTCACTGTGGGCTCACCATGGTTCTTCCCACACTGGGCCAGTTTCTCATTAAATAGCAGCTCCTGAGACCAGGAAGACAGTCTTGGCCAGCAATCAATAAAATCTTTTAAAATGGTCTTGTTTTATTTCTAACTACCTTGCCCACTTTAGCTAAAATCAGGTAACAGGCTGCAGAGTATTCAGTGGTTTGCAAACTTGCCAAAGAGTAAGGTATCAATCATTTAATGTCTACTTGATAAAGACACCCAAAGTTTCCCCAAGAGCCCATGAAAACCACTTTATTTCAATTTCCTCAAAGGAAAACATATAATCTTGAAGAACACCTGTATTTCTGGGGCGGGGAGGAGGGGGAGAGAGATACATGCTGGATTTTGGTGAAGTCCCTCACCCCAGAAACTACGAAAGACGACTCCCACAAGGGGGCATGCATGGAGCTGAAGATCAGGGCTACGGATCTGAGGTCAAATGAACAGTACAGCATGCCTGATGGTCATTGCCGTTCGCTGTGAATTAGGCATCTTTCAACAAGGTTCTGCAAACAATGGGTATTTACATCTGTGCCTGGCCCACATCCCATATTCTTTTTTGTTTTGTTTTTGTTTTCCTCCAATATCTCTTTGTTGGTACAAGGGAGTGGAAGAAACACACGACAAACAGTACAAGAGGTATTCTTTCATCCTCCTGGAAAGAAGAGTCCATGCCAGAGGTCCATGGCCAGACTAGCTAGGATCACTGTCATCTTAAATCTCCAATTCCTTTTCAGTAAACAGTTCTTGGCAGGTAGGAGCAGGCTTTGCGCCTTCTGAACACTATCGGAGTTGCAATATGAACACAGGGGGCAAGGAAGGAAGGAGGGAGGAGAGAAAAAGTTCTTATGGTTATTGCTGTCACTTAGGGGGCTTCCAGTGGCGCTTACAGAAATGAACTTTTCTGGGTAGTCTTCTGTTACTTCCATGTGGGGAGGAACATGCCATCTGGCTTGAGCAAAGAGACCACACAAATGTTGAAGCTGCACTGTACCACCGCCTTGGGCAGAGGTGACCTTTCGCTGGTTGCAGGGGGAGCCTGCCCAAGGACGTTCTGCAAGCACTGCCAGATGCCACATTACCTCTGCACAGCTTCCTGATCGGGCTCCCCATCCGAGCTCTCCTCGTCCACAGGGGTAACTGCTGGCACTGCCTGCAGAGACACAGGGAGGAAAAGTCCAAGGTGGCGGCTCATTCTATAATGCCTCTCTCTCCAGCAACCAAGGTGGAGCCAGATTGTCTGTTAACTCTCCTATTTACAAAACATCCCTAGGACCTCTGGCCTACACGGAACTTTCATATGCCTGTTTGTTCCATTTTTTACCTTGCTCTATTTCTCTTCATTCATCCAATTATTCATCCAACCAATACCTGGATACATACTATGTTATAAGATAAAATGAGAATTTATAGATAAAAGTTCTTGCCCTCGCTTAGTATTGTAGTGGAGGACCATTATGAAAGCATGCCCAGACCCTTTAGAAGGCGGTGCCTGGGAATTACAGAAGGCTCCTGGACGAGGTGACTCCTGACACATGAAGGGTGCATAGGGGCCAGCTAGCAAACAGCAAAGGCTCAAAGGCTGAGAGACAGAGGAGGTCTGAGGGTATAGTGTCAACCTAGACTGTCTAGAAACTGGCCTGTGATTTTATATCCACTGTTATTTCACAAGTTTACATGTCAGGACTTCAGGAAAGTGTAATGATTTCTGAAAGCACACGTTCATATATAACAATGACAGTACAATTCAGATAGCTGCAATTCAATGCTTTAAAATGGTATCACCCATAAAACCAAATGAGATGAGAACCATCCTTGTGACTATGCCTCCTTCAAAGCTCAGTCCCAGCCTGGCAGTCACAGGAGCACCTCCTTCAGGTTCTACAGCAAAAACAATGCTTCAATGCTCACAAAAAAGTATTTTTTAGAACAATGAATGATGATTACAAAACAAAACAAAAAAATCTTTTTGAAATAACTATGGTGTTTGAATGCTTCTAGGGTTCTCAGCCTTTACTATAGTTCTGTAAGGGGAAGGTGAATAGTCAGGCAGAAAGTAACTGCAGTTAAGGCAGGGGAAGAATGTGGTGACCCTTTACAAATGGCCTTGAGTATCACACAGAGCAGCTTATTTTGAGAAGGGCAGTGGTAAATCACTAGAAGGTTCTTATCATTAAGTAGATAAGCTCTTATAAGATCTGTATTTTTTAAAACTCTCTTAGTTACATGGTAAAAATTGATCGTGGTGGAAATAGGAACAAGCCTAGAAGTCGCTAGTTTGGAGGCTACTGTAATAAGCTAGGTGATGAATGACAGTGACCTGAGTTAAGGAAAGGGCAGTGAGGATAAAGAGAATTGAGATACTTAGTTTGCAGGTGTCAGATAACTGATTTGATAGAGAACGTGAGGGAGATGGAAGAACTAAAGATAAAGTACAAGTTCTTAACATTATAGACAGTGTTATTCACTATCATGGGGAGGGAGAAGCAGGAGAGAACTGGTTTTTTGGGGTGCCATATGGAATGACAACTGTGGACACTTGTGAGAGACATGCAACTAAATCTATCCATAGGTGATCATTCATACAGTTGTGCGGAAGTTGGAAGAGCACCAGATGGTCATGGAAAAGCTTATCCAGAGAGTATATCAAGTGAGATGGGAACAGGGCTTAAGAGAAAACTCTGGGTTTTTGTCAACTTCCAGGAATAAGCAGAAAGGAACACAGAAAAGGAAATGGAAAAGGACAGGCAGGAGGAAAAACAGAGAGTGGTATTACAGAAGCCAATAAAAGAAAATATTTCAAGGGGGGAAAATGGGTCAACAATGAACTAATAGAGTTGGGACATCCAAAAAGATAAAGATTAAAAATGCCCACTAGATTTATCAACAAGAACTTGTTAGTGACCTTGGCAGAAACAGTGTCAGTGGACAGAGTCAGTCACCCCATCTGTCATGAGTCTGTTCCTGATACTTCCTAACCAGTATTGATCTTGCCTGTCCCTGAACGCCTCTGACACCTACTGTCCATGCTACCCATACTGGCTCTTACATACAAATACAGGCTGTTAATACTGTTCAGCTAGTCTACATAGAATGATCTCATCTTCCATATGATAACCTCAGTGTATCAACAACTACAGACACAAACAATTCTTTTGTGTCTTGGACCACAGTGTTACTCAAAGCATGCCCCGTGGACTCATGCCAGTCCACACAGTGTTTTGTTACCCATCTATGACAGGACAGGAACAAAACTCAAAAGCAAGCTTGGAGACACTTTGAAGAATAATTTTGTCTGCTGAATCATAAATTATTTTTGTGTTTTTTACATATTTGGTATGTTTTTAACATGTCATTTTTCTAATGCTTCACTTCTACTATCTGTTATAAAGCTAGCTATTCATGATAGACTAACATGGGGAAAAGACTCTCAACTAGAGTTGGCTGAGAAAGCACTCCTAAAACATGTTGAAAAGGCTCTGGACATAGTTAACACACAATTTTAAAATACTATGAATGAACAAATTATTTAATGAAAGAGTGATCTAGGACAAAAAAAACCCCAACAACACAGAAAGAACAAAGCAGGAGGGCCAAAAAAAAAAACCTTTCAATGTTGCCATCAGAAAAAAATTGATATGTTACCTGGCCCACATGTACTCACACTACTGGGAAGACTGAGATCTGAGGATCATGGTTCATAGTTAGTCTGGGGAGGAAAATCCATTAGATTCTTATCACAGAACAAGCCAAAAGTAGAGCAGTGGCTCAAGTGGTAGGGTACTATCTTTGAGCAAAAAGAAACTCAGAGAGTGCTCAGGCCCAGAGTTCAAGCCATTGGACCAGTGAAAAAGAAAAGAAAAGAAAAGAAAAAAAAAAAAGGAAAAATGTGATCAAGAGACACCGACTGACTAGATTAGAGCCAAATAATCAAGTAATGTAGGTTTTACCAAAAAAATATGAGGAGGTTGCCAGAGGCATGGCTCAAGTAGCAGAACACCAAACTACCAAGTTACTCAGCCCTGAGATCACATCTCATTAGTGAATAAAGAGTTGGTGAGATGGTCATTTTGGAAATCAGTCTGATAAAAGATTAATGACAGAAGGCACCGTTTGATTCAATGGCCTTCCATCAGGGAAAGTGCTCTGTGGGCAAGAAGCTGGGCCACTCCAGCTGGAATGCAGGTGGACTTAACTAAAGGTCTGGCAGCCGGGTCCAAGAGGAAGAGGTTCTCCAGGAGGTCTACATGGAAATGATCTAAGAAGTCAGTCAAAAATACACACCAAGTTGAGCACCAGTGGCTCCTGCCTATGAATCCTATCTACTCAGGGGGTAGAGATCCAAGGACTGAGGTTTAAGACCAGTCTGGGCAGAAAAATCCATGAGACTCTGATACCAAAAAACTAACCCAAAAAGGCTGGAAGTGGAGTTGTGGCTCAAGTGGTAGAGCACTAGCCTTGGGCAAGAAAGCTCCACGACAATGCACAGGCCCTTACTTCAAGCACCAGAACAGACACAAATAAACAAACACCAAAACACACTGTCTAAAGAAAATGGGAGCCAGGTGCCAAGGGCTCATACCTGTAATCCTAGCTACTCAGGAGGCCAACATCTGAGGACTGGAATTTGAAGCCAGCCCAGGTAGCAAAGGCTATCAGACTTCAATAAGCTTTACTTAGAAAAAGCCAGAAGTGACGTCATTGCTCAAGTGGTAGAGCACTAACTAGTCTTAAGCAAAAAAGCAGCTCAGGGACAAAGTCCAGGCCCAGAGTTCAAGTCCCAGGACCAGCCAAAAAAAAAAAAAAAAAAAGAAAAGAAATGAAAACAGGAATACACTGAGCTTGGAAAAAGAGAAAATGGAGACATTTATGTTGGTTACCAGTCCCAGGCCTTCATCTTCCTTATCAAGAGCTTCTGAATAAATCAGCTAGGCTCTGTTGCTACTCACTGGTGTCATGGTGACAAGTGGGGAGGGTCCCCGTGGGCGCTTCAGCAGCTGCTGAGCATGCAGTTGGATGTTGGCTCCTCCATCTGATGCCCTTCGGCCAAGGGGGCCCATTCCATTCAGCAGCTGAAGGGTGGGTGGCTGTAGCAGAGACTGCTCCTGCCGGGAGACCAGGAAGGACACACAGATGAGATGCGCAGAGAACAGCCACGCTGTCATCTACTAAAGTTAAAGATGCTTTGTGATGCTCTCCCATTATTCAATCTCCTTTACAAAGAGGAAATCACCCTACTCTAAGAAAGAAGGGAACCCTGAAAGGGAAGTCCCCTGAAGCCTCTCATAAGGAGAGGTTTCTCCTCTGGCAAACCCTTTCCCATATCAAGTACCTTATACTCAAGCTGCCCTGTTGGCTGCAGATTCTGCATGGGCAGCAGGTTGTGCATGAAGTTCATGTGAGGCGCCACCTGTGGGAATGGGGCTTGCGGGCTGACTCCAGGAAAGCCAGGAAGGAGCTTCTGCAGGTCCTCCATGACCTCCGTCCTAACAGAAAACAGGAAGATCAAGGAGTTGTGGTTAATACTCTCACTCAAAGTGTTTACTCTCCCAAAATGATAGCATTGCTAATCTATGTTCATTACAGTCATTTTTAAAACTTTCTTCCTAATTTGCGTTTTTCTCTAAAATCCCAAAGTAAAGCAGAAGTCTCATTTGTGGAAAGTGAGTCTATGTCACTTTTACTGCTGAGAACTGGAAATCACTATTTTTCATTGACCATTGCATAAAACCAATAGCTCTGAGCCAAAAGGCAACACTGGCATGAGCCCAGGTCAGGTTTTCAAAGACTGGAGATGAACAACATGTTTCTGAAGAGCACAGGCCATCGTTAAGATAATGGCTGCCTGAAGTAGCAATTGATTCTCCAGGGAAGAAATACAATTACTCCTGTGAGCGCTGACAACACAGATAAGCACTGGATGGATGTACAGGGCTGTCTTACTACAACAGTAAGTTTTACAGCAGACTTTAAAATAGGAGATCTTTCTACTAACTGCAACTCAGGACTCACTTCACTCCTCTGCAGTTGATACATTCTAAGGAGCCACTATGGTCTCCTATTGCCTGTTTGATCATAGGCTGAAAACAAGAAACATAAAGCAAAGGAATCAGCAGGTATAGGAGTCTTTTTTGGAAGTTCACTCAGAGAAAAGAAGTGTTTATAAGAAAACCAGTTTTGCTCCTAGTTGAGCTTTCAGTATTCTTGCTCAACCTTTTCTTCCCTCCTCAGTAAAGGAAACATTCAATAGGGAGGTAAGCCATTTTTGATGCTGAGAGTCTTCAAACTAAAGAACAGACATGGAGCAAGCTGGCCTTCAGTCCACAGAGCATCCATTGGGGAACAGCATGACAAATAGCTGTCAGGAAACATACTGGGAAACTGGTGTGGTTTTGGATTCTTGTCACATGTATAAATTACATCATATCACTTGTCCTCTCTCTGGATGAATCTTGTAGTCGAATGTGTGGCAGGTATTTCTATTTGTGAATGTTAAAGGGCTTTCTGTTGGTGTCTCAGAAGACCTCCATCTCTGTGGACAAATGTGCTATCAGACTCCTCACCAAACTACTGGCATGATGGCTGCTAAGTATAGTCAAGCCATTTCTGACCCAGCAGAGTCGGTGATATTTCAATCAGGTGCCTTGGCCACTTACTTAGATTGCATTTGGAAGATACTATGAAGTAGGAAAAAAATGTGCCATGGTAGGCACCAAAGCCAAAGTAGGCATTCTTTGCCTTAGTGCTGGGCAGGGCTGTTGCCCACGCACTCACCGTGGGTCAGCCACCCCCACCGTGTGCCTCCTCATTGACAAGTAGCGAACCAAGGCTTCGGGGGAAGGCTCTTCACCCTCATCGCTGTCCAAGTTCACTGTCCCATCCGGCTGAGGTGGAGGGAAACACAATCGACAGTTAGAAGGAGGACAGAAGGAAAGGAGGTGGGTGTGGCTTCAGTGGCCAACTGCCAGTGGGTGCTACTTGCCTCCACAATTTGATTCTCAGGGTTGATCAGCTGCACCTGGGGGACGCTGATGCTCATGGCAGTGCCTGTCTGCTCTGCCTGCAAAGCAATACATATAGACACACACATACTTTAAATAATGACAGCAATAATGACTGCTAAAGCCTGTGGTTCTTCTGTTCTTAGAAGACACACTAAGGAAGCATTCTCTGAACAAGACAGTATCTCATCAAAACATCACGTTGCTACATCTGCTGTGGCCATCCATCCTCTCAGTCAAAGGAAGGTTCAGATCTTGACTGGCCTCTGACAAAGGCAGAGAAGACACTCTCTTAATTTAGGGTTGGGGAGCAATGGATGACCCTTACACTCTGGTGTTACTTGTGATGATCTAGCTCACTGGAGATAGTGCCTACCTGGATATTGACTGGTGCTTGAAATGCCATGGCTCGGGGCATGCTAGGAAGTGCTCCAGGACGCAGAGTTTTATGTCTCTTATGTCGATCACACAGCAGGCTGTAGATTGCACTATAGTGATCATAGGCATCTGATCTCAATGACTACCAAGAGAGAAGGGGAGAAGTGAAAATCTCTGATGAAGTGATATGTCAGTGACCAAAAACCCTTCCAATAATACCAGCAAAAGACCAAAGCAACTTCTTTCCTTCCTTCCCAGGCCCAGCAGAGGTAGAAGAAAAAAACGAGATGAAAAGAAAAGCACCCAAGTTCTCAAGAAAGATTAAAATAGCCAAGCAGGATAAACACCACATCTCACTTGGTTCTCCACTCCATCCCACACACCTGTAGTGTCCGCTCTTTGTCCAGCCCCATGTCCTCCATAGCCAAGAGGACATCATCATTCAGGGGTTCTGTCTGTCTTTCTTCCTTCAGTTGCTGGCATTCAGCTATTAACTGTAACATGAACAGAGGCAAGCTGTCAAACTCCTATTGATCATGTCAATATGGCAAATCATATGGAACTATCAAGCTGTTCTATGGCCCCCTAGAGTAGGACTTTTAGGGCCTCAACATCTAAGTAAGACAGACAGGGCTCTTCTATTTTCTGAGCTCCTTGGGGTAACTGGAATGGCTATAATGATTTAAATAAAGGTATGTTACAAAAACCACTGAACTGAACACACTAAGAGAAAGAAGACATAGTGAGCCGTAGAAGGGTGGGTGATCTTGTCTCCAAAAATCAACTACAATTTGGAGGCAAATGATCAAGAGCCTATATTACCATTCCAACAGTTGAGTTGATTTTTACAGTTCTTCCTGCTCTTGACTTGCTTGCTGCTGTTGCATTACTCAGTACTTGGTTGCCAATGCCCATGTGTTCAGGTCATGGCCAGATCACAATCCCATGCAGGAGAGACTGCTGTATCTAAAAGGAGCTTCCTGAGGCCAGGGGTTCCCAGCTCACCCTGTCAAAGTTGGGATCGGCATCCCCTAGCTTCATCCACTTGTGCTTGCAGATCTGCTCCATGGAGAGGCGTTTATTTGGGTCTAACACCAGCATGTGGCGGACCAAGTGCTCGCACTCTGCAACAGACAAAGAGCCTGTCTTCAATCTCTGGTGAGCGGAGGTATCAGTGCAGCCCAGGAACCAGAAGCATGGCCAACAGGAAGATTCTCAAGCCACCTGTTCCAGTTTTGTCTTACTCTCCCCAACCCTTCACTATTCCTTTGCTTACTCTGGAAGGAGCTGGGAAGAGCAGAGAAATCAAATGTGCAGTCTGGATAGTGCCATCACTAAGAGCCTGGCCAGAAAAATCTGGGGACAAATATGGATTTCATTTATTTACATTATCGATAGCCCCATTTAAAGTAATAAATGACAAATATAATGTCCTCTGAAGAGATTATCTTATGCAGTTCTCAAAGTATTACAGTCTCCCTTCCTACACGTATTGTTATGTGCATATTAATGGTTTTGGCTTAGGTGTGTAATACATTCGTCATAACAATGGCACCAAGTGTGTAGGAAGAGAGGAAAAGGCATGGGTCACCCCTACCACACACTGACAATTAGCAACCCTTATTTAGATTTTTTTCAATGTTAACACTACAGGTACAGAAAGCTGGGCTGTGAGCTACAGAGACTCAGATCAATAGGTATTTCTTACTGGGGCAGAAAAAAGAAGATTCAAAATTAATAAAACTATATACAGGTTTCAAAGCCACTCTCTTATTTCTAAATTTTCTCATCTGTAACCTAAGGTGCTGAGGATCAAGGGAGCAGTACTTGGGACAAAGTTGGTAGGCAATGACGAAACAGTTGTAATAACACTTTCTGGTTATTATTATTATCTCAATGAATCCCACAGCAATCCTGAGAGGAGTGGACTATCATCATTCCCAATTGGCTGGCTATGGTGTTGCATGTCTAAGATCGCAGCTAACTGGGAGACCCTACAGATAGAAGAATCATGATCCAAGGCAGGCCTAAGCAAAAAAAAAAAATAAAATAAAATAAATAAAACAAGACCCTGCCAGAAAACCAACTAAGGCAAAAAAGAACTGGGGGCATGGCTAAAGTGGTAGAGCATCTGCCTTGCAGGCAAGAAGCCATGAGTTCAAACCCAAGTTCCACCTACCACACACACACACACACACACACACACACACACACACACACACACACACACACACACACACACACACACACACACACACACACACACACACACACACACACACACACACGTACAAATTAGGCATCTGTAGATTTCAAACCAACAGACTCTCCTTCCACCTGGTGGTCTTAACCATGATACTCTATGATCTCAGTATTGTAGGAGCTGATGGGGGTAGAAATCCCTGCACTATTAATTCAACATCTTCCTTTTAACCATCATCCCTTGCTTAGATGGATGCTCACTGGCTTTCTGCCTTCATTTTTGTTCTATTGCAATCTGTTCCCTAGAGAGAACCAGAGAACTTTCAGAAGCATAAATCTGGGCCTACTGGCTGCCTGAATAGAACCCTGCCATCTCCTCTCTTAATCCTCAGAATAAAATTCCATATCTGTGGGCTGATAAAGTCCCCGACTAGTCTTTACACATGCTCAGCACTCTCCTGCCTACTGGCCTTCACACATGCCTTTCCTTTAGCCAGAATGGTCACTCCTCAGAGCTGGCTCTTCGTCATCATGCATGTAAGAATGTAAGTGTCACTTTTCCAGAAAGCTCTTCCTGACATGTATGTCAAAGCTGGCCTCCAGTCACTCTCCATTATGTCACATAAACGTTCTTCATGCAAGCAACTTCTTTGTGAAATAATCACACTTATATATTTCCTTGTTCATTGACTGACTGTCCCATCCCAATGCCATATAGTATCAATTCTCCAATACCAAAAATGTTATCATAGCTAACAGGAGCTGAATAAATATCTACTGAATAGATGAATATTTATCAAATGCTTAATCAAACAAGATTATGTTTGTGAATATGCTTTGTAATTCACTTCATCTTTATAGCCACCCTAAATTAGCTACTATTATCACCCTCATTTGTAAATGAAGTGTTTTAAAAGGCTAGTGGGGGCGGGAAATGTGACTTAGTGGTAGAGTGCTTGCCTAGTATGCAGGAAGCCCTGGGTTCGATTCTTCAGTACCACATAAACAGAAAAATCTGGAAGTGGTGCTGTGGCTCAAGTGGTAGAATGCTAGCCTTGAGCAAAAAAAGCTCAGGGACAGTGCCCAGGCCCTGAGTTCAAGCCCCAGGACTGGCAAAAAAAATAAAAGCTTGTGGACTTAGCACCAAAAGAATGGCAAAGCTGGGACTTCAAGCTATATTCTGTGGGGGAAGGGGCAGTACTTAGGTTCAAACTCAGCACCTTATCCTTTTGCTAGGCAGGTACACTACCACTTGAACCATGCCTCCAGCCCTCTTCATTTTTCAGATAGGGTCTTATGTTGAGCAGGGCTAGCCTCAGATTTCCACAGAGATTACAGGTATGCCACCATACCTGGCTTACCTTTTTGCCTAAACTAGCCTCAAAAACTACCATCCTCTTGGATCTCTGCCTCCCAACTAGCTGGTGTTACAGGTGTGAGCCACTATACCTGGCCTAAGCCAGCCTCTTGACTACCTTTACTGCACAGCTTCTAGTGAATGTAAATTCTGTTTGAAATAGGCCAAACTCTGCAACTTCTATAGCATTTGATATATGCCATTCTATATCACTTCTTAAAAGGAATATTAAAATATTGAAAGTAATTAAAATAAACTATTTTTTAATGTATTCTAACTTTAAAATAAAATACAAAAATTCTCTAAATCAAAACAATTTTATATTGGTATCAATTTGTCTTGCTTTATAATCCAAACTATAAATGTAATATGGATTTAAAGGCTACATTTTCTAAATTCTCTGAAACAAAATACCTTCTGTTATGGAAGTTTTGTTAGGATTACATTTCCACAGTACCAAGCTATATCCTGCAACTGACCGACATGAATGTTTATAATCTGAAATTACTTAAGGAAAAAAATAATGTTCCTAATTGGAAAGTAGCTAGATTTCGTGTAGGGAGACCAGGGCCTGCTTAGAAAGTCGTGAAGTTGTTATTAAGGCCTCTAGATGGCACTCTTCTGTTTCCCTTTGGTCTCTCCATACAACATAAAACTCAAATGATCAAGGCCAAATCAGGTTTGGTCATGAGCCTGCTTTAACATGAGACATTTTTTTTTTCTCCCAGACAATTTCCTTAATCTAAAACAAGCAAACTTCTATAATGTCCTAATGTTTTAAAATGTATTTAGTCAATTCCAGAACCTTGAAACTTGTTTTGGGTCAGATTTAGCTATTATTTAGCCTTAGATACCATGAAAAATCACTAGAAAATTTTTGCATCAGAAATTACTCACAAACCTTGCATATAATATTTAGTTGCTGGGGGGGAGGAGGAGCGGGGAGGATGGGAAGGGATGGGAAGGGGAAACAAAGGAGGAGGCTACCAATGCTTGATAAGAAATGTACTCATTATCTTGCCCATGTAATTGTAACCCCTCTGTACAGTATTTTCACAATTAAAAAAAAGAAAAATAATATTTAGTTGCTAAGAGTCCATGATATCTAGATACCCAAGATACCTGGAGGTCCAAGATTAGGAACTCTTGGTTACAGTGTCAATACCTCAAGGATGGGGCTGGGAAGGTGGCTCAGTGGTAGAGTGCTTGCCTTGCATGCATGAGGCCCTGGGTTCGATTCCTCAGCACCACATAAGCAGAAAAAGCCAGAAGTGGTGCTGTGCCTCAAGTGGTAGAGCACTAGCCTTGAGCTGAAGAGCAGAGGGATAGTGCCCAGGCCCAGAGTTCAGGCCCATGACTGACAAAAAAAAAAAAAAAAAAAAAAAGCCTCAAGGATAAGAGCTTTTATCTTGGCTGTCCTACATAATACCCAACAGAAATCTAACATATCTCATCTGTTGTGCAGACAATAAAGGATGACAAAAGGCAGAGTGCTAGAGTAGCAGTATCGATTCATACTTTATCAGTGTCATGCAGCTCATAAAATTAAGCTCAGATCTGGACAGAATGTTCTTAGTATATGGGAAGAGGGTGAAGATGAAGGAAAGAAATGCTCCCAAACATAAAATCACAGCCATAGGATGGACAGTCCATTTAAATGAGTAGAAGACAGAGCCTCAGATCAAAGGGTATAAAACATCAACTTTTCCAGATGCCAAAACGTGCTGGATTTTAATGTCTAAAATGGTCCTATCCCTGTCCCCTCCTAGGGGGCAGAGTCTCTCCTGCTGATGAACCTGAAACGCTCTGGGCCAGGCAGGAGTACGCGGCTCTGCTGTGTGAGCCAGAGCAGTAGCTACCCCTCCCAGGCCACTTTCATCTGCTCACACACTGCTGCCGAGTGGTCTCCTCAGTGAAATCACTGTTGACCACGAAACCCCATCTGCCCAGAGCATGCCTGCCCCGTCCCCCGACTGCGCTCGCCCCCACGTCGAGGAGAGCCAGCTTCTGTATGGGCAGGGAACTAAGATGGGAATGAAGACAGCCAGTGTGATTTCACTGACCACAACTTTCTGAAAAAGACTAGTATTTGACTGAGCGGGGAGGATTTAAGGATGGGAGGGTGGACCAAAGACCTACTTAAAATTCATTAAAAACAGTTTCATAGAAGCTCTGCCTCCAGTTCCTGGCGAAGAAGAAATGAAGTAACCTAAGAAAGAATTCCCATTTTCTGACTGAAGCATTGAAAACCTGACACCTGAAGATAGGATCAAAGCCATGAGACTTATTTATCCTGGAGAAGAGAAAGAATGGGGGGGGGGGGGATATGCTGAATGCTCTTCAAGAATCTAATAGGTTTTTTTCCCCAAACAGTTGATTTGTATTATGCTACCCAAAGGCCTGGATGTGAGATCATTAGGAAGTTATGAGTTCAATGTAGCACTGATTTCTAAGAATCTGGGGAAGTGTGAGGAAGCGTCCAGCAGACAGGACTGCACCTGGGGCACAACTCATTTCACTCAGTACTCGGGCAAGATTTTCCTTGAAACAACTGAACTACTTGCTCCCCTCCTCTCCTAAGTCCAAAAAACCATATGTAATCACATTAAGGCAATCGGTTGTCTACAAAGTGGTAATCTTACTGTAACTAGAAATGCAATCAGAGGCTAGTATTTGAGATGACATCAGAGGACTCCTACGCATAAGGAAGACTGGATAGCTCTCAAGGATGTCAAACATATTTTACCCAGTGTGCATCCTTACTGCCTACCAAAGTACCTGCCACAGGACAGGCCCTCAAAAGATGGCAGTTGAAACAAGCACTGGGCTAGTGATTACCAAAACCCTTTTGAGCAATTTTAATACCTAAGAAGCGGGGAGTGGTAGTGGTAGTGCACACCTGTAATCTGATCACTGTAATCCTATTACTCAGAAGGCTGAGGGACTGGTGAGCTCCAGGCCTGAATGAGACAGTCTCCAAAAACAAACACCAGAAATAACACATGGGAAATCCTAAGAATCTGAAAGATTAGGCATTCTCCATGCTTGAAGCTGGAATAGAAAGCCTGTCACTATTTCACTGAAGATTTTGATGTGCCATGATATACAAAAAAATTAATTGATCAATTCACTCAAAATATCATTTAATAAGAATTACTCCTCTGTACATCACCTTTATAGTAACAATAAAAATTAATTACTAACATTTATTGAGCACTTAAGGATAAGCAGAGTAAACTCTTAAGCCACTTACTTTATATTCTAGCCCTTATTGCTTACTAGTTAGTACCTCCACAGTTTATAAAGACATTAAAAATCAGAAGAAACGCAACCAGATAATAAAAGGGAGAGTCAGTTATTTGTGGTTAGTCTTTTGTTTTGTTTTGTTTTTATTTTTGAGACAGGCCAGGCCCAGGTTGGCCTCGAAAGCACAGTTCTCCTGGCCTCAGCTTCTAGAGTGCTGTAATTACAGGCATGCACCATCACTCCTAGTTTCTGGTCCCATTCCAGTTCTTAACTTAAATTGTATATAAAGTAATAATTACTACTACTGTTTTAAGCAATGCCAGCATATCTTTATAAAAACAATTTAGGGTGCCAGTGGCTCACATCTGTATCCCAACTACTCAGGAGGCTGAGATCTGAGGATCATAGTTCAAAGCAGGTCTAGGCAGGGAAGTCCCAGAAACTCTTATCTCCAAATTAACCACCAAAAAAACAGAAGTGGAACTATGGTTCAGGTGGTAGAGCCTTGAGTTCAAGCCCCAGTACAGGCACATAACACACACACACACACACACACACACACACACACCTACATCACAACACAACACAATTTAATTCTCTCCTCTGAAAGATTGAGTACCATGTAATCTTCATATATTTCATCATGACAGAGTCACCACAAACTAGATTACTTCCAAATGTGCTGGGTAAAATCATGGTCAGAAAGCTATGAACTATCTGGGAAACAGCTTTAAAGGGGAATGGCAAGTTGGATGAAATGAGAAAACCTTTCACTGGGAAGAATAAAGCACACTACAGAAGAGCGAGCTTAACCTGTGCAAGTGGTTACTGCAAGGTGATGAAGTCAATGACGGAGGAGGAGAACCACAGTGCTCCCCAGGCACGCAATTGCAGACAGGGAACAGGGACAAGCAGAAACCAGGGAACCGGATCATCGGAATCCTCAGGCAGATCCTGTGAAGGATAGCCAGCTGTTCCTTAATCCCTTCATGTGATGCCAAAGTACAAGACATGGCAAAGTAATCATCTTCAGCTATGTGGTGGAGAAATGGTCTGAAGAAACTGAGTCATAGATTCTTCCTGGCCACATAAAGCTAACTTTGAGCTGGTGGAAACAGGACATCTGTGTGCCAGAAGACACTGGGAAGAATGCAAAGAAGAAACAATTGCCTGGGAAATTTGCCCTTTCTATAGGTGTCTGGCCTCGGGTCTCCTAGGCCCTTCCCATTCAGTCAACATTGGGGTGCTCAGAGGTAACCTCAAAGCACCGAGCCCAGCAGTACTTTGTGTCTGATCATCTGAGCATGTTTCTAGGTAATGTTTAATCCTTGATTAATAATCTGCTTTTACAATTAAAAAAAAAAAGTCCAGAGCCGGGCGCTGGTGGCTCACGCCTGTAATCCTAGCTACTCAGGAGGCTGAGATCTGAGGATCGCGGTTCAAAGCCAGCCCGGGCAGGAGAGACCGTGAGACTCCTATCTCCAATAAACCACCAGAAAACCAGAAGTGGCGCTGTAGCTCAAGTGGTAGAGTGCTCGCCTTGAGCTGAAGAGCTGAGGGACAGCGCTCAGGCCCAGAGTTCAAGCCCCACGACCGACAAAAAAAAAAAAAAAAAAAAAAAAAAGTCCATTCACTGTGTCCGGCTCAGGCACTGGTATGGGACAATCCTGGCATAGAACCACATTGTTTGGGGCCTGAGTCTCTATGCTCTAGAATTATTCTAAATGTTTGAGATTCAAAGCTCCCCTTTCATGCTGTCTACCAAAAAGAAAACAACAGCAATAAAAAACTACACATAAAATATGCAGTTTTTCTTCCTGAAAATAAAGTGTCATAATAGACTAGTGGCCATCTTGAAATGTCACAGCATGACGCTGAAGAATAATTTAAAAGTAAAACACAAAGTGGATGTGTGGCTCAAGCAGTAGAACACCAGCCTTGAAAAAAAAAAAAACAACCTAAGAAAGAGCACAGGCCAAGTTCAAGTCCCAGTAATAGGACATATACAAATACAAAAACAGTAAATAAAACCATATGGGGGGGGCGGGTGCAAGATCTTTTCCTTTGGGAAGAAGCTGACCTTAGTTAGGAACCCTCATTCTACTTGTAGACTAAGCCCTAGAAATGACATTTGATCAGAATGCCAAGGAAGCTCTATCACTGCCCATTACTAGCTAGGGTGACAGGTATTTTTACATAGTTGCTGTGTGACATTTGTATGTATAACAACTCACTAATGTGCTAGCCTGTAGATGCATTCAGATTACCTAAATGTTATGTCTCACAAAATAAATGGATTTTGCTGTTGCAATGAGATTTTGTTATGTTGGATATTGCCAGGCTAGTGTAAAACTACATATTTTCTAAAAATGTGCCAAGAATTTTTACTTTATAGTCTTTCTTTCCCACACAGGGCCTTATTTTGCAGCCCAGGCCAGCAATGAACTCTTGATTCTCCTGCTCCAGCCTCCACCTGTGGTTGTCTCCCCCCCCCCCATCCCATTCACGGAATACTGGGAGTACAGGGCAGGGACCACTGTAATTTATAATTAATTAATTTTATTTTATTGCCAATCCTGGGACTTGAACTTTGGGCCTGAGCACTATCCCTGAGCTTCTTTGGTTCAAGGCTAGTGCTCTACTACTTGAACCACAGTGTCACTTTTGGCTTTTTTGAGTAGTTTATTGGATATAAGAATCTCATAGACTTTCCTGCCTGGGCTGGCTTCTAGCCACAATCCTCAAATCTTAGCCTCCTGAGTAGCTAGGATTACAGGCACAAGCAACCAGTCCCTAGCTCCCGCTATTATGTATTATATGTTACATATGAAAATATATAAGCAAATTCTATTTAGGGGCAATACTGGGGTTTGAATTCAGGGTCTTTTGCTCTACTACTCAAGCCACACCCTAGTCCTAACATTTCTAAATCCAAAGTTAAAGGAGTGGTTATTTAAAGTATTAGTTAATACCACAGTTTTACACAACCAGACAAAATATACAACTTAGAATTAACTGTAACAGAACTTGATCTAAATCAGCACCGACTACTAAAATTTCACTCAAAAATTAATCACTAGGCTTAGTTCCTCTAACACAATTGGCACTGAGAAATATTTGTTTTCTGTTCTTTTGGGAGGGAAAAACAGGAGTTCAATACAAACTAGAATGCTTCAGTAAAATTTCAAAAAGGATCAAAGTATAGAATTCTCTGTATTCTTGCCCTCCCTCCCCTGCAACCCAGACTGGGGCTTGAACTTGGAACTTCATGCTCACTTAGCCTGCTTGTTCATGGCTGGCACTCTACCATTTCAGCCACACCTCCAGCTTGGCTCTTTGGGAGATGGAGTCTCTAGGACTATTTTGTTGGCTTTGAGCCTTGATCCTCCAAGTTTCAACCTTCTGAGTAGCTAGGATTACAGGGTGAGCCACCAGTTCCTGGCTTGGTTTTAGTTTTTAGGGCAAGGACCTTCTTTCTTTTCTTTTTCAATTAATTCAATATGCTATTAATCACCAACCATACACCAGTGAGAAGTTAGACATGTTAGGCAAGCAAGTACTCTAGAGCTGAATTTCCTTATTTTTTCCAGGTAGTTGTGATGCTGCCAGAATTGAGCCAGCAATGAAGTGACATTAAATATGGAGATGCCCATATTTAATTCTAGCCCCCACTTTGAAAAGCCCCAGCTTCCTATACTGTGCCACTAAGAGTTGTCCATTTTAGAGCTCACCTTCATACAGGTTTGCTGCTCATACCAACATACCATTATTCAGATGCTTTTCTGAGTTCTTCTATCAATTATTATTATAGAATAAAATTCTACCTCAGTTTTACTCCAAGCTAATACCCACTACATGTGAACTCTTTCTTTGATAAAATTATGCAGATGTAGATGGACAAACAGATCCACTCCAGGAATCCTTTTTACTTGGAATAAATTGTCAGCTATGTATTTATTGAGAACTAAAATGTAATCAGTCCAAGGTAGATGGTCTCTGGAGCCTGACTGCCAGGGTTCAAATGTCAGTTCTGCTACGTACTAGAGGTGTGACCTTGGGGGTGTTCCTAAATCTTACTGGACTAGTGGTTCCCATCACACCTTACCTCACATAACAGCTTCACTCACTGGGTTGTTTTGAGTATAAGTAATAATGCCAGGGCTGGGAAGGTGGCTCAGTGGTAGAGCACCTTGCATGCATGAGACCCTGAGTTCGATTCCTCAGCACCACATAAGCAAAAAGAAAAAAGCTGGAAGTGGCGCTGTGGCTCAAGTGGTAGAGCACTAGCCTTGAGCTGAAGAGCTGAGAGACAGCGCCCAGGCCCAGAGTTCAGGCCCCACGACCGGACCCCCCCCCCAAAAAAGAACTCTGAGCCCGTGAGTGCAGAGAGACTGGTGGGTGAGCAACTTCTCTCTCCTGCCCTGTTCTCTCTAAACAAAGTGCTTTTAGCCATGCAAGGAGCTGTGTGGTTCTTGATGAGTAAGCCCAACAGGGAAGAGCTATTCGTCTGTAAGTGGAAGCTTTTTGGCAGTAGCTGCAGGGTATATTCTCCATCAGAAGCATTATGTAAGCCTGGGTCTTGCATTCCCAGTGATAAAATGCTTATGCAGTATTACAACTAATTAAGTCACAATGAAGTCTAATCAATAAAGGCTCGGAAATATTGTCCACAAGAGATCTCTATGCACTCACCATCACTGAAGTTTTTTTAACTGTAAATTAATTTTCATTCAGTTAAATAAACAATCTTGCTATGTTTCCTAGCAGGTGGTAAACTAGAGGAATAGGGCAAACTAAGCCTTAACACGTAGGTATCCCTTGGTTGAAAAAATATATAGTTAGTGAATAAATCTGATACTCATAAACATTTAAGTTGCTACCTTCTAGTAGGAAGAGAGGGGGGTCAGTAACAGCACTGTTGACATGTATGGCCATCTAGGTTTTCTACTCTGTAATAGCCCAGAAAAACAAAGTTTTATCCTCTGACCCTTCCACAATTTAGGCTGGAGGTTATCTAAAGGATGTGCTCTGAGATCTTATAAGAAGTTGAACTCCTAAAACACGGGTCTGAACCCAATCTGTTTTGCCTGGAACAACAAAAAAATGCCAACTCTATAGTAGATTGACATTGTTTTAAAATTTCAAGTCACCTGGGCTGGGAAGGTGGCTCAGTGGTAGGCTGCTTGCCTTGCATGCATGAGGCGTGAGTTGGATTCCTCAGGACCACGTAAGCAGAAAAAAGCAGGAAGTAGTGCTGTGGCTCAAGTCATAGAGCACTAGCCTTGAGCTTGAGAGCTGAGGGGCAGTGCCCAAGCCCAGAGTTCAGGCCCCACGACCACCACCACCACCACCAACAAAACAAAACAACAACAAACTTCAAGTCACCTATAATCTACAAAATAACCCAAATAATAAAAACATATAAAAACCAATTGGTCTATTGAATAAACAATTCAGACCACCTTGAGTTACCTAGGCAGGAACAGGTGGCTCACATTTATAATCCTAGCTTCTCAAGTGGCTGAGCTACAAGGATTGTGGCTTGAAGTCAGCCTAGGCAAGAAAGTCCATGAGACTCTTATCTCCAATTGACCATCAAAAAGTCAGAGTGAAGGTATGAGGGTAAGGTTCAAGACGTGGAGAGCCAACCTTGAGAGAAAAAGCTAAAAGACAGATATGGAGTTTAGTACTGGCACCAAAAAAAAAAAAAAAAAAATTAAGGGTGATTTTTTTCTTAACTTGCCATGTAGGCTAAAGATGGCCTCAAACTCTCAATCTTCCTGCTTCAGTATCCCAAGTGCTATGATTACAGGCATGTACCACCACACCCGACTTTTACAGCAACTTTTTAAAGATCACTGTAGTTACTATGTTACTACTATGCCAAAGGTACAAAGACTAAGGAAGGAGACCAGTGAGCAAGAGACTTAGAATAACTCAGATGAATGATGTTGGTGGCTAGATTCCCAGAATGATATAGAGTTGGTGCTGGTTAAAAGTCAAATTCAAGGAAAGCTACATATTCTTAGGTAGACATTGGTCATAGTATTTTATAAACATAGACTCCTTTGAGCACTGTAACAACTCTTTATGAGATGTTAACATTGCCACCCTCCTTTTGCAGGTGATGGTACTGAGGCTAGGAAATACTAAGTGGCAGAACTAGAAGCTGAACCTAGACAGTGGGGCTCCAACAACATTCAGCATTTAATCGGATGTAAAGAGAGAAAAAAAAGGTCAATGAAAGGTTTTGGTGTGAGCAACATGGAGGAAGTGTTGTTAACTTGGATGGGGATAACTGAGGAAGACAGCTTCAACGGGAGAAATATCTCAGACCTGTCAAGTTTGCCTAGGCAGCAGGTGTCCACCTGAACTGATACCTCAGGTTAGATATCAAAGTAAGATGCTGTTGAATTGAGGACATGTATTTGAAATCATCAGTGTAACACTGAGTACAACAAGATGAGACCACTCTTGGGGCAGTCAGGGACTATGCACTGGAACATACTAGTGTTCAGAGATGAAGGAATTAAAGAGGGATCGTCTACAGAATGACTAGTGTGGAAATCCAGAGTCTGCTTGTCTGAAAGCAAAGTGAAGACAAATGTCCCAAGAGAGGAGCGAGGAGTTGTGGAGCTTCTCAGTCATGGAAGAGGACCCAGAACTGGGTGCTGGATTTACAAGTATGGCTTTGGTGGATCACAGGAACAAGAGCCTAAACCATGTGCTATGAGAGGAAGTGAGTGGAAGGCAATGAGAAGAAAGAACTAGAGCACTTTTCAATTATTGTATGTTTTAATTTTTCATAACAAATCTTGAGAATCCCACACCCCCAAATCAGACCATGTCATTCCTCTGTCAAACCCTCCAATTCTTCACATTTCACTCATAGTAAAACAAGCCTTTCCATCAACTGACTAGCCCTCCGTGGGGCTTCCCTTACCTCTGTGACCTTCCTTACCTTGTGCTGCCACCCTTCCCTCCTAAGCACACATCCATCAGGTGCTCAAGTGTTGGAGCACATTCCCTCCCTGGGGTTGCTGCAGGGGGGGAGGGGCACTCTCACACAGTCTCACTGTCTTTCAGTCTTTGCTCAAATGTCTCCTTCTCTGACCACACCCTTCCAGACCATCTCCCACCACCAACCAGCCTGAGCAGCTTCCCTATTGCATTCAGCAGTATCTCATATACAACTAAGTCATCAATTCTGAAGAGACACAAAGTTAAATCTAGTCCACATTTCTACTTATTTTAAAGTGCAGTTCCCATGTACTTATATTTTGCTGCCAATTCAGTCAACATATATTCTTTAAAACGAAAACAGATGATTAAGCAAAACCCAGTTCTATCCTGAAAATGTCTACATATATATGTACATATATAGCTATATACATATATACGGTGGAAAATGTTGTACAATCAGGCATGATGGTGCACACTTGCAATCCCTGTACTTTGGAGGCTGAGACAGGAAGATTGTGAGCTGGAGGCCAGTTTAGACTACATATCAAGACCCTATCTCAAACCCCCTAATTAGTCAAAAACAAAAATCCCAGTAGATGCCAAGTATCTGCTAAATGTAGACTTTGGGTATCTGTTTTTGGTGTTAAATTTTTGCAAGGACTACTTACCCTACTGCCCACTTCTTTAAAAAAATAATATTATTTGAGTCTAGTTATCTATGACACAACCAAAGAAATGAATGGCATGAAGACTAAAGCCTGCTTTCCCCTTAGCATTTTGTTATAATGAACAGGAGTAGGGGACAGGAATTTTTATTGCATCACTACTGTGGAATGGGTCTACTGACCCTTTACATACATTATTTAACTTAGTCCACATAGCAGTTTATACTTTGAGGAAGCTAAAGCTCTGACAGACTTAGTAATAGGCAGGATCCAAATTCAAACACAGGCAAAGCTGTGTGATGATGCCAACGCTGGTCCTCCTCTTACCAAACCTTGCCTCCTGCGGGTGTCAGAACAGCTAACCAGCAGTAAGAAAGGTTGTTTAAGTATGTCATTTCTCCACCATTACAAAACCCCTGGGATAACAAAGCATGTCTCAGTTTCCACGAACCCAGTAGTAGCTGTGTGCTGACAAGTTCCTTACCTGTGGACATAAAAAATGGGATGCGGAACTTTCCACTGAGCACCCGGGCCCGCAGGTTCTGCAGCGTGCTCCCGTCAAAGGGCAGGGCACCGCACACAAGCACATAAAGGACAACGCCAAGACTCTGCACCCCAAACAGAGAGGACCAACAATTAATCCACCAGAGGAGACAAGAGAGGCTGTTACAGTTGTGAAGATGGAGAGTCACACAACAAAGGATGGAAGTCTTCTTTTTCTTTTCTTTTTTTTTTTGCCGGTCATGGGGCCTGAACTCTGGGTCTGGGCGCTGTCCTTCAGCTCTTCAGCTCAAGGCTAGCGCTCTACCACTGGAGCCACAGCACCACTTCCAGCTTTTTCTGTTTATGTGGTGCTGAGGAATCGAACCCAGGGCCTCAATCTTGCAAGGCATGCACTCTACCGCTGAGCTACCTTCCCAGCCCCGAAGTCTTCTTTTTCTATGACATACCATGCAGCAGTGTGGAGGCCAACCTGCATCTGAACAGTTAGCTCAACTCTGCCTCCAGACCTGAATTTGGGGTAAGATCCCCAATTTTTCCCCAGGGCTTGTTCAGGCATAAGGCATGCCGCAACGACAAAGAATAATGTCTGTTCTTGGTAAGGGTGCCCAGCCGCATTGGCCCTTGGGCTTTTTGTAGATGTGAAAGGGTTGGTTTGAAACCCAAGGCTCAACCCCTAAAATGAGTGCTGGAGAGAAGACTGCATGCAGAATGGGGAGTGGAAAGAGTGTGTGACCATGCTCTCCACTCACATGCAGTGCTGAGCGTCCTCCAGGACGAGGATGGGTGCCATCTGGTGATGGGCTGGCTGGGAGTAAGAGAAGGCAGCTACTCACCCAGATGTCCACCTTGGGCCCATCGTACTCCTTTCCTTCAAAGAGCTCGGGAGCCGCATAGGGAGGGCTGCCGCACCATGTCTTCAGCAGCTGCCCAGGAGTGAAGAGGTTACTGAAGCCGAAATCTAGAAAGACAAATGGACACGGCTCGTGTAGTCATTAGATGAACGTTTGGAATCGTCAGGTTTGAATATAAAATTCAAAAAGAGAATGTTTGAAGCTGGGTGGCTCACACCTATAATCTTAACTACTCAGGAGGATCTAGGTTCAAAGCCAGCCTGGTTAAGAAAGTCCCTGAGTCTTATCTCCAATTAAACACCTCCAAAAAAGCTGGAAGTAGAGCTGTAGGTCAGGTGGTAGAGCACTAGTCTTGAGCAAAAAAGGCTTGGGGACAGCACCCAGGTCCTGAATTCAAGCCCCAGGGCAGAGAGAAAGTAGAGAAAGAGGAGAGAGGGAGGGAGAGAGGGAGGAAGAAAGAAAGGAGGAGAGGAGAGGGAGGGAGAATGAAATGAAATTAGTGGGTAGATCAGTGGTAGGGAGTTTGCCTACAGGTACTCCAGGCCCTAGCTTTCATCCTCAGTGGAATAATGGAGGGGACTGGATGACTGATGTTAATATAACAAGGACTTATAGGCTGCTTTTGTTTTTGTTTGTTTTTTAAAAGCACCGATTCTTCACTTAGTCCTGCAGACTTCCAAAAGAAACTAAAAGTAGGA
Source organism: Dipodomys merriami (assembly GCF_024711535.1). Lineage (NCBI taxonomy): Eukaryota > Metazoa > Chordata > Mammalia > Rodentia > Heteromyidae > Dipodomys > Dipodomys merriami. The sequence goes on from NW_027204381.1 coordinate 18,732,408, forward strand.
AAAAGACATTCAGTCTCTCTATCTGCTTCCATTTTATATCTGTCTCCTTGCTCAATCTTTCTCTAGTACACTGACTGACCTTGGGCTCCAGGAACAAAAGATCTGACAGATAAATGTCTTGAGACAAGAGTGGAATCTACCCCCAGGCAGCTGTGGCTCTCCATTATTGTGACAAGGTCTGCCTGGCCCATCCTGAGATGCAGTGACCAACGAAACCACAGATGACCAAGACTGACTGGCTCTGCATGCTTCTCAGTCTGTGTGTCTCTCTCTAAAACCTGGGAGCTCATGTCAGTACCCCCTGAAGACAGGGCTCACGACTCTGGTCCCCTAACCTTCCTGGTACAGCGATAACATACTGGATGAAAGTTCCTTCCCTGCTTTTCACCGTCATTTTTTTTTTCTGAAGAACATGTTAACTTATTTTCAAACTGAACGAGAAGGTTTATAGTTTGGCTTCAGCTCCCTCCTACTATTCTAAGGGGTGGAAAGAGTAGGAGTGAGTCTTTAGGAGAAATACTAAGAACATGAGCCATCATCAAAGCTTGTTTCCTTTGACACTGTTTTCTTTGTGAAGATTTACTGTTCAGACTATCAATAAACAAACTTGTGCCATTAAGTTTGTGCTTCTCCCCCTCTACAAGGAGGAAAATGTTAACAATCATAGACAAGGCATTAGGAATCCAACATGAGAAATATCCTATATAATGGATCTGCTAATTAGGAAAATTTATAGCTAACCTGTTTAGGCCCTGGGCTTAGACTGTTAATAGATACAGAAACTATCCCTACTTCTCATCAGCATGATGGGAAAGAGGAAGGCCAGTCATGAAAAGGACCTGGTGCAGGTAGATCCTTGCAAACCAAGTTTTAGAGTTGTCTTTCTACATTATTCCCAAAGACTTCTAACTCCTAGATCTCCTTTCTTTTTTTTTTTTTTTTCTTTTTTTTGGTCAGTCCTGGGGCTTGAACTCTGGGCCTGGGCGCTGTCCCTCAGTTCTTCAGCTCAAGGCTAGTGCTCTACCACTTGAGCCACAGTGCCACTCCCTAGATCTCCTTTCTTGAGCCTTTTAAGAACTTACTATCCATTCTCTTCAGAAAAACCTTGGTAATGTTCAGTGTATGCAGACCTTAGGTGCAAATTAAAGTTTTTGTGTTTCAATACTTGTAGAATAGCCAAGAGTGGTAGCACACATCATAAGATTGGGAGCCTGAGGCAGGAGAAATATGAGTTAGAGGTTAGCCTAGGCTATTTAGTTTAACCCTGTATAAAGGAGGGGGGAAAAATTAGTTGGTAAGGCTTTACATTCAATTTCATTCATAGGCAACATCAGTTAAGTACTCATTGTAACAAACATCATGTTAGGTATTATGAAAGAGTTTAAGAACAAAAGAGTTCCTAAAGAAGTAGAGGAAGAATACATCTTTACAAGAGAGACAGGTGTTTCATTTTGTTTTGTTTTAAAGGAGATAGAAGAATAGGTCTTATGTGTAATATGTGAGTATAGATAAGTAGGGGACATTTCTTATAGGGACTCAGGAAGACTTCAGAGAAGTCATTTCTGTCCATTGATGAATGAAAATATTTAGTTTCCCATTGCTGTCATGATTCTAATTGTGGTCCTGACCTCCAAACCCCTGTGATCAGTAAGATAATTTTAGAAGTTTGGAAGGAATGACTAGGAGGGAGAAGCTCTAGTAGCTGGCCCACTGCCATCGTTAATGTGAGAGGAACTAGCAGCCCAGAGGTTCAGGAGAGGACTAGCCCAATTAGTTTATAGAAGTTTAATTCTGTGACTCTTTGAGGTTCTGCTGTATATTAAAAAAAAAAAAAAACCCACACAGTAGAGACCAGGATAAATAAAACTATGTCCCCTGCATTCGTTCACAAACTAGTAGAGGGTATAAATACATAATACCACTAAGTATACTGTAAGGCAGAGTGATGGCTGGAATGGAGAGGTATAAACAAAGGGCTGTGGAAGCATGGAGGAGGAAGCCATTAGCACGATATTTTCTGCAGGAAATCAGTTAACACTTTATACAGGAAGTAATATTTGACTAGACCTTGAAAATAAATGATATTTTAAAGGTGGAAAGAGAGGAAAAGGCCTGGCATAGAAAGGAAATGGCTTAAGAAAGAATGTAAACACAGGATGTTAACAGTCTACTAATGCTAGAGATAGACAGGAAAGGTGAATTGGGGCTGGGCAGAGAAGGCCCTTTAAAGACAATGCTCAGAGATGAGACTTTGTGGTCAGCTCATGGCAGCCACCAAATGATTCTGAGAAAGGAAGTAATAGCATATGATTTATATCATCCAAAGCTTTGAGATGAAATGATGCCGATAGTAAGGAAGCATCAATCCACAGCTTCTCACCTTGAGAAGATATGAAATGAGTGGTAGGAAGGTGCCTAGGCCAGCCTTAAACTGTGATCCTTTCAATTGTCACCCTCAGAAGTAACAACAAGCCTTGGAACAGAAAGATCCTAATCACTCCTCTAAAACCACAGGTACTTAGTCATTTGGAAGAACTCTGGAGGGCTGAACTATCCCAGCTCATCAGTCTTGGGAAGAAAAAGGGAGAAGGCTTGGGATCATTCTAATGGCTTGCTTTCACGGAACAAGTACTATCAACCATACTATCACATGCTCAAGTTCAGTTCACATGGCCCAAGATGAAGAACAGTATTAGATCAAACATTAGTAAATGTAATGATAACTTCATGAATTTTTTTGAATTTTTTTTTTTGGTCGGTCGTGGGGCCTGAGCTCTGGGCCTGGGCACTATCCCTCAGCTCTTCAGCTCAAGGCTAGCACTCTACCACTTGAGCTACAGCGCCACTTCCAGCTTTTTTCTGCTTATGTAGTGCTGAGGAATCGAACCCAGGGCCTAATGCATGCAAGGCAAGCACTCTACCACTGAGCCACCTTCCCAGCCCTATAATGATAAAGTTAAATTAAGCACAGAACAAGAACAGTACAAAAATAACATGGAAACTTAAGACATTCAGTGCTTAATACACAAATGGGAGGGGAGGGAATGGGAGGGGAAAGTGGGGAAGAGGAGGGCAAGGGAGAGGAGGGCAAGGGAAGGGATGAGAGGATTCAGTGTTAAGTTCAAAAGGTTAAGTAAATATGCTGGTAGTTTTGATATATACTAATAAATGCCAAAGGAAAGGGTAAAGACCTTTCCAGAATATCTGTTTTTACAATAGGGAATGGGTAAGTAAAGTAAAGCAATCATTAAACATGATGACTACATATGGAATAGCATGGGGAAATTCCTGATTTAAATGTAAAAAGTCAAAAGCAGCATGTAAATTATACATACACTGATTATAATTATGGAAAACTTACACTGGAAAAAAAGCAAAGATAAATCCATTCAACAGGATGACAGGCTTAGAGTCTCAAAGACAGTCTCAGATGACAGTCTCAAATTACAGTTTGAATATTTAGAAATCTCTTGCTCAAATCTCTTGTAATTAATTTTTTGAACATAAAGATTTATACATCATCTTGAATACAAATTAAAACACTGAACCATTAATTTCAGATAATTCTCAAATGCCAAGGTTGATTTAAAAAAAATGATGTCTGTTAGTGTTTATCTGCGGGCAATGGGAAGGATTAATGTCCTTATCATGTAAAACAGTCTGAAGAGTTTCAGGAGAAGAGAATGAGAACATGAGGCGTGGGTTAGGATGGGTCTCCAACACAGCAGAAGCTGTGATGTGGGGAAGTGTCCCTCCAGCCACGTGGCCTTTGCTCACTTACTGCTCTACTCCTAATTGGTTCTTACCATAATTTGTTAAGTCTCCTTCCCAATGCCCAACACCCTAGCTGGTTAGCATTTGTCTGCAGCCTGAAATGGCAATTTAAAACCCGTTCTCTTAATGCACAGCAGCAGACTTTAATTTGAACCATATGTCTGTCTTTCAGGATGGTTTAACTACCAGAGCTTACTACACCAAGTATGAGAGCTGAAATTCTTTATCCTAGGCAGGATCTTCAGCCTGGGGCTATATAAGGGTTATATATTGAATCCCTAAAAATAAGGCTATCATTAACTGGCTATGTGTAATGTGGTAAGGGGAAGAGGGAGAAATGAGTGGCATTAATTTAAAAATCAGAACAAAACTGCAACAGGAAATTTTCTTATTTGGTCCACCACTTCACAGCAATACCCTTGACTTCTTTTTTGGCTGACCAAAAAACAATCCAAAGCAGATGTAAAGAGATTCAGCAGTAAGCTACAGCAGCCAAGCCCTCTAGGAGTACCCGAGTTTCCCTTCCCTGTATAAACTTGGAAGAGCAGAGAAAAAAAGGAAAAAAGGAAAGTGGGAAGGACATTTATCTATCCTATATGAAGAACTGGACCAGAAAACACTGTGACAAATTTTCATTTTTTCAAATCAGAAAGCTTTTGAGGACCCACAACCTCAACAATTGCCATCAGAGACAAAGACCAAAAGCAGAAATAATTCTGCCCTTGGCTAATTTCTCAATGGACTGGCAGGGAAGTGGAGGACTTTGGTGTACTTGCTAGAGGTGACTCAAAGAGCCAGTGATTAACACCAAGAGAAGATCCTTATGTAAACAGGATTTAGACTGCTATACAGACTGTTAAAATGGAATATGACACAGATAAGGGAGCTGTTTTTCTTTTCTTATACTGTATTAGTGGACTAGAAATCATGTCACCTGAAGGTTCTAGAACTGAACAAAACAAGAGTCAGAATTATGATGAGTGATGGTGTGCTTCAAAGCCCCTAGGAATCCTTTCAATCTTAAGAACAGGCCATGGGAAGTCTTCAGTTTTTAGAAATCCGTTCCAAACCCTGGCTCAACTTCCTAACTAGGGGCTAATAAAGAAGTAATGCCAAAAGCTACTGCTGACAGACCGAGGATATTTACACAAGAGAAAACTTCATTGTTGGAAACAAGAAATCAACTTATTTCTGGGGGTGGGGTTGATACCGGCAAGAGATTGGCATTCTCAGGGGTAGATCTGGTATTTTCCTCCAACACACTTAGCAGACAGGATCACTAAAAACCCTCGCTATTTGTATATATTATAACCCAACCTTCTGCATTCTACCCTTCTGAAAAAGCCAGAAGCCCCCAAAACTTCATCATCAGAGAGACACTTTCTACAAGCCATGCAAATGGAATCCACTAGAATTCTTGAAAATATTAAGTGAGTATATTATAATCATATTTCTAAATTATATGAAGGTAGAATTATGGAAACTCAATTATCCAATCAGGTAACTTCCCCCATACAAGGGCTTGAACTTAGTTCCTTATGCTCTTACTCATGGCTGGTGCTCTACCACTTAAAAGCCTCATTTCCTGCCTAATTTTTTGTAGACTAACTGAAGTTAGAGTCTCTCAGACTTTTCTGCCTAAGCTGGCTCTAAATCTTAATTTTTCCAGGTCTCAGCCTCCTGAAAGCTAGGATTACAGGAGTAAGCAACTGGTCTGGAGTTCAATCTGGTAATTTTCTAATATACGATGCAGTAAAATTTCCTTAAATTTTCAACAGAAAATTTTTTTCAACAAATTTAAGATATCAAACGGAAATATAGTAAATGGGTATAACAACTATTTGTTTATCTATGCTTTTTCAAGACAAGGTCTCCTTTCATAGCCCAGGCTGGACTTGAACTCATAATCCTCATGCCTTAGCATCTCAAAGGCTGGGATTTCAGGTGTATAGCACCAGGCACAGCTCATATTTTGTTTTGTTTTGTTTCTAAAAGATAAAAGGATAACAAGTTTTAGGCAGTAAATAACATTTTTAATTAAAAATAATGCACTAAAATGTTGGTAATATATTGAATTTTACTAAATACATGTGTGTATACATTTTATATAAATGTAGTATGTACATATTATGAATGCTTGAAAATTTTCAAAATTGTCGTTTTTCTGCAGCTTCACTAAGATGCTGATAAATTTCTTTTGTTCTTTTCTATGTCCTTCTCTCTTTCAATTGTCATCCTTCAATTCTTTTGTTTTCTAGTTATCACCTAAATAAGTGATTTGCAATTAATAGATGATAGCATGGAGATCCTGGAAGCTGAGAAGAAGCAACAACAATTTCAAGGTACACAAACCAGATGTTTATGTAAGAAAAGCCTATGGCTGGGGAGAATTCTTATCCCAGCTTCTCAAGTCAGCATGTTTACATATCCTCAAGTGCAACCTTAGGATGCCAAGTGGTACAAAAGCTATAACCTGAATAGAATGTGTCTTGCTGGAACACATCCTAGGTTAAACTAAGTTAGTAATCTTAATATTAAAACAAATAGAACACAAAACAGGGGTTGGGAAGGTGGCTCAGTGGTAGAGCGCTTGCCTTGCATGCATGAGGCCCTGGGTTCGATTCCTCAGCACCATATAAACAAAAAAGAAAAAAAGCCGGAAGTGGCGCCGTGGCTTAAGTGGTAGAGCACTAGCCTTGAGCTGAAGAGCTGAGGGACAGCGCCCAGGCCCAGAGTTCAGGCCCCACAATCGGACCCAAAAAAAAAAAAAAAAAAAAAAAGAACACAAAGCCGACAAGAATGTTAAAGTTAAAGCTTGTGATTAAAAGTTTGTTTAAAGTAGGTCACCCCAGACCATCCTTGTCCCCACTCTGTATGAGTTCATTCCCTTCCCTGTGTGGGGAACCATAGTGGGGAATCTGAGACATTCTGGGAACACAGTTATGGTGAGTAAGACTCTACAAACAAAAAGTTGTTCTTGATCTTAGTAGGGTGTGATTGTTTTTCAAGATCGCTAAGACTCCACTCAAACCCCAAATCTACAATTGATACTAAATGGATGGCTTGTGTTTTTAACTTTTTTTTGAGAGGCTTAAGCACTGCCCTTTAGCTTTTTTGCTGCTGCTCTGCCACTTGAACCACAGCTCCACTTCCAGCTTTTTTTTTTTTTGCTGGTTAATTGGAGATAGGAGTCTCATGGATTTTCCTGCCCTGGCTGGCTTTGAACTCAGATCCTCAGATCTCAGCCTCCTGAATAGCTAGGATTAGGAATGTGAGCCACTGGCACCCAGCCGATTTCCCCCCCTTTTTTAAAAAAAGAGATGCAATGGACAGCACTGAGGTCAAATTCTTCCACAGTACCTTAAATCCAGGCACTCTGGAAATTCTTTCCAAAATATTGGCGTTTCCGTAGCTGCCCTCCAGATCTCTGCTATGTACTGGCTGCCAACTAAAGCAGAAGCACGGGAGCGGAAACTGCCTCAGGGAGCCATTCTGGGAGTCGACATTTAAAGGGAAAAGTTTCCAACTCCCTTAGATTAAAAAAAAAAGTTTCCATAATTTTCAAAACATTCTCATAATATCTGATTCTTTGAAGGACCTTTTCTTCAGGAAGCCAGCTACCTTTCAGGGTTTTTTTTTTTTTTATCTTTTTTTCTTCTTGTAGTACTAGGATTTGAACGGAGGGCCTCATGCCTGCTAGGCAGGTACTCTATCACCTGAGTCATGCTCCCAAGCCCCAGTTGTTTTAATTTTATTACTTAACCTCTGGGGAAAGTTCTAGAATTTCTTTCAAAGAACAGTGTACCCAACATTAAAAAGTAAGACATCATTTTTGCTGGCAAAATTGCTCATGCCTGTCATTCCACTAATGCAGATGGCTATAAGCAGGAAAAATGTGGTATAAGGCTGGTCCCAGGCAAAAGTGTAAACTCTACCTAAAACTTAGTAAAAAGGGCTGGCTCAAGGAGTAATGTACTTGCCTAGAAAGCACAGGCCTTGAGTTCAAATCCTGGTACCATCACCAACAGCAACAAAGAAAATGACATTTTTATTTAAAGTTTTAGCACAATCTCCACTCAAAATATAGCTTTGAAAGTGCCTTCTTTTGGCTCGGGTATTTGATTGGTTATCTAGTCTCAGAAATTCTCCCATGTTTGTCCCCTTGTACTTGTTAATTTCTGCCTTTCCGTATCGATTATCACCACCCTCAAGCAAGATTTTTAACATCTGGCAATCACTGACTGGTCTTCTATTACTTTTCTGTCCCCGCCCATCTTTTTTCCCTATCTAGTCTGAAGTTAACTTATTATGCCTTATACTCAAGCAATCTCATAACCAAGTAAAAACAATAACTCTACCATGTCATGCACGAGTCCTCTACTTTATTTTAGAAGGGGGGATAATGTACCATGTGCATTCTCCTCAGCTCATGCTGCTCCAACTTAGCTTCCCAAAATAAAACCTCACATCCTCCCCTGTGGTGTACAACTGGCCTTTGCCAGTTCTCCTCCCACTTCCTTTTATGGTCTAGTCATGTGACCTTTCTCCCACCTCTCAAGTCCGTTAGGTTCATCTCTCTCAGGCCTCCACGCTGCTCTTCTTAGGCTCAGAGGCTTTGACTGTCCTAGATAACTAGATATCCAGTATCTCACCACAAGGCATTCTATCACATTATCAGATTCTATCTTCACACAGTCCTTAGAAGAGCTTCCTGGCCTGCGAGTACTGTCTATCAGTCCCCATCAGAATGTTAGTTCTAAGGGACTGTTTTATCCACTGCTGCATCTCCAGGGACTCAATCAGTGTCTGAACAAAGGAGATGCTGACTGACTAAGCCTCTGGAATTCTCATCTGTACCCTACTGGTCTTAACTCAAATGTTATAGCAAGGGCTATGTCTTTATCAGCCCTGGTCCAAAGTTATGATGGTACCTGTCACAGAAGAGGTCCATGCTAGCCAGTGGCAGTGGGAGGGAAGGGGAGAGGAAGGGGAGGGCAGGGAGGGCAACAAACAGGATATGGCAGGATATGGTTAGCATCCCTGAGGAATTCGCCGTTACAGAATTTTACAAACTCAAGTAGTTTCTTCATCCTCTACAATCCTGCGGTTATTAGGTTGTCCTGTTAACATGGTGAGGAATCACCACACAGCGAGGCATCGAACTCTAACCAGCTAGCACCAAGGGATCAAGTCTCAAGCTGAGAGTCATGTGCTGGCTCTCCATCCTTCACCTGCTTCTCCAGAATACCTCACACATAGGAAGCATGGGAAATAAAGGTCAGAAACGAAGAATCCTCTTCCCCAACAATGAAACTCCATATGGAAGAAGTTCACGTGAGTACCCTTTATAAGAAGAGGTGCCACTGTTCAAAAGTAAATGTACTCATGACCTGATTCTCGTAAATGTAACCCCTCTGCACATCACCTTTACAGTAATAAAAATAAAATAAAATAAATTTAAAGTTTTGAGATGGTTTTGTATGTGCATGCACATGTGCTGATACAGAACCTGAACTCAGGGCCTGAGTGGTGCTCCTTAGCTTTGCTCCAGTGGTACTCTATCATAGCTCCACTGATAAGAATCTTACAGACTTTCCTGCCCACGCTGGCTTTGAACTGCAATCCTCAGATCTCAGCCTCCTGAGCAGCTGGGATTACAGACGTGAGCCATTAGTACCCAGCTAAAGTTTTGGAATGATATATATGCCAGAAAATGAAGGGGTTCCAACGCTACGTAATAAACTGTACTGAAAACACCCACTGTAATGAAATTAAGTGATAAATGTGAATTTGCTTTATGAAGGGCTTTAAAGTATAATTTTGGTGATAGTCAACTTTTATAGCTCTACAGGTGTGCTGCCCATTGAGACAGTGAATCTTGCAGGCAGGAATGATATTTCAAACCACTGTTTCTCTTCTCTGATATCTAAGCTCGCAATCTTTTTGAACAACAGGTAAGTCCCAGATAACCACTGAAAATTCTTATTTCTGAAAACTTTGTTAACTTTACTTTTCCAAAATAAAGTCTTTTTTTGCTGAAAATGACCAATGCTTATTCTATATGATTCATGGCAGAAATATAATTTTAAAATTCTACAGTAAACAAGTTTGCTACTGTTATTAAGAAGAATTATTTTTTAATTCTAAGCCCAGGAAGTAAAGTTATTTTCCAAGGTTTCATTATCTAGAAGTAGAACAGAAATTCTCAGACAAGACTTGAAGCACAGAGAAGTGGGAAGTACTGAATGATGGCTAACTCTTTTTTTTTTTTTTTTTTGTCGGTCGTGGGGTTTGAACTCTGGGCTTGGGCGCTGTCCCTCAGCTCTTCAGCTCAAGGCGAGCGCTCTACCACTTGAGCTACAGCGCCACTTCCGGTTTTCTGGTGGTTTATTGGAGATAGGAGTCTCACGGTCTCTCCTGCCCGGGCTGGCTTTGAACCGCGATCCTCAGATCTCAGCCTCCTAAGTAGCTAGGATTACAGGCGTGAGCCACCAGCGCCCGGCTTTGATGGCTAACTCTTATAGCAGCTCTAAGTGCAGTGCCCAGGAGCAAGCTTGCTCTCTAGGATGGTACTAAACATAAACTGCCATTCTCTTACAAAAAGGAGAAAAAAAGCCACTTAATAGTAAACATTAGCATAAAGAAGACTTTCTTACATTTCTTAATTTGAATTATTATTAGCTCCAACTTAATTTGCTACTGTAACATAGAGTTTAAAAATAAAATACTGGGGGCTGGGAAGGTGGCTCAGTGGTAGAGCGCTTGCCTTGCATGCATGAGGCCCTGGGTTCGATTCCTCAGCACCACATAAGCAAAAAGAAAAAAGCCAGAAGTGGCACTGTGGCTCTAGTGGTAGAGCGCTAGCCTTGAGCTGAAGAGCTGAGGGACAGTGCCCAGGCCCAGAGTTCAGGCCCCATGACCGGACCCCCCGCCCCCCCCCCCAAAAAAAATAAACACTGGGGCTGGGAAGGTGGCTCAGTGATAGAGTACTTGCCTTGCAATGCATGAGGCACTGGGTTCGATTTCTCAGCCCCACATAACCAGAAAAAGCCAGAAGTGGTACTGTGGCTCAAGTGGTAGAGTGCTAGCCTTGAGCTGAAGAGCTGAGGGACAGCACCCAGGCCCAGAGTTCAGGCCCCACAACTGACAAAAAATAAATAAAAAAAGAAAAAAAAGATACTTTATAGTAACAGTATCTTCTTTCCTTTCAGTACAAAAGATCAAACTTACAATACCAGATAAGCATTTTCCCACTAAATTCCATCTATACTCTTACTTTTTTAAAAATAGGTTTCAATATGTAGCTAGCCTTCAATCTCACATTTTCCTGCCTCAACCTGCCAAGTGCTGGGACTATAGGAATGTGACACTTCACACAATAAGACTAACTATATCTTTAATATATAACTAATAACTAAGATGAACAAAGCTTTAATGTAATAATCTCTTGTTCTTAGCTTGGGGTGGTAGTCGTTTTTTAAAAAATCTTTTTCATGTATTTCTTTTTTCTTACTGAGATTTATAATATGTTATCAAAAATGACCCATTGAAAAGATCAAGGATCTAGAAATTACTTTTCGTTCTTAAAATTACAGCAGATTTCATTACCTATCTGACCTAATCCTGTCAAAACCATCCAACCTACCTCTCCATAATTAGTCATGTTCTACTTGGCTTCAACTGGAATCATTTCTCCCACTGGCCCATTAATTGCAAAGAAGACTTGGCAGGTAAGAATGGGAACTTCAATTGTATCTAATTTATGTGCAAGAAAGGAAGTTCAGGCAATGACTGAGATGCGGAGTAAGGGTGGCATGTAGGAGGGAAAAAAAAATAACACGAGCAAAGGTAGATACTGTGTCAGGCCACAAAAGCTAGGTGCTTATTTACTCCTTATGTGCTCTGAAAACAAGTAATAAAAATGTAAACACTGGGTTAACAAACTTAAAAATCTTGCCCAAGTATATGCACTAACATGCAGAGGGCCCTAGGCTGGCCGCCTGCACCCCAGAAATCCGCAATCATATCCAGCATGTTTAGACTCTTACTGTGACTACCTAGCTGGCAAAGAAAGCACTTAGGCACCTTGGCCAATAATGTAATAAACTTGAGCTCTCAACTCTCACCCTGCCAAGGAAGAAAATCTTTAGAAATGCATTTCACAAGCTGGGAACGTGGCTCAGTGGTAGAATGCTTGCCTTGCATGCATAAGGCCCTGGGTTTGATTCCTCAGCACCATATAGGCAGAAAAGGCTGGAAGTGGCACTGTGGCTCTAGTGGTAGAGAACTAGCTTTGAGCTGAGGGATAGTGCCCACGCCCAGAATTCAGGCCCCATGACTGACCAAAAAAAAAAAAAGAAAGAAAGAAATGCATTTCACACCTAAACTTTTCAAGGTAATTATATTTTTAACTGTATTTCAATCTTTGATATAAAACACATGCTTTTTTTTAAATCTGGGAGATAGGGGATATACAACGTAGTTCTGGGAAGAGTCTGACAACCAAAATGCTTTCTCATTTATAGTTTTTATGTGACCTGCAGTCACTTTTTTCTATCAATAGGTGGTGGGCTTGTATTTGTAGGCAAAATGTGAATTCAGCAAATGTGAAGCATGAGCAGATCAAGACAGTGAAAAGAGCATTTTGGGCCTAGTCAGATGAGTAGACTAGTCAGATTTGAGGCTGGCTTCAAAAACACAAATTCTGTTTAAAACTAACTGAGAGCCTGGTGGCATCAATAGCTAACGCCCATAATCCTAGTTACTAGGGAGGCTAAGATTTGAGGATCGAAGCCAGCAGAGGCAGAAAAGTCCGTAAGACCCCTCTAAAATATCAGCAAAAACACTAGACTGGAAGCATGGCTCATGTCATGAAATCTGGACATATATATTTATGTAAAGAAAAGAAAAACACTCAGAAAAAGCTTAGAGATAAGGTTCTTAATCTACTTTGAAGCATCTTAAGATGGGATAACTTTTAATAAAGCATTATATATGGGAAATATAATGCTTTATATACTTGAGAAATAAAAATAGCTAACTACTTGTATACAACTGTAAGATCTATTCTTATTAAATTATTATAAAATTTTGGCCTTTAGAAAGAGCAGGCTTTATGTTGCCAGCAAAGGCATAGACAAACCTTTGTCATCAAAGCTCAGAGGGCAAACAATTTTAGCAATTTCCCTTTCTACTTTATTTTATTCTTGATTATTCAAAAAAGATTCATCAACTAAAATAACAGTATTTAAAATATCACCCTTTCCTTTCTTTCTCCCTAGTTTAATGACTACTGATATTACATTTTTTTAATGTTTTTGTATCCATTTTCAAACTATTAAAAAAATTCCAGAGCGAGGGATGGTGGTGAACATTGACAATCCCAGCATTCAAAAAGAAGAGGCAAAAAGATCGAAGTTCTAGACCAGCCTAGGCTATAAAGTGAGACCCTGTCTCAAAAAAAAAAAAAAGAAACCCAAGGGCTATGGATGCAACCCAGTGGTAAAGTACTTGCCTAGCTGCAAAGGCCCTGGGTTCAATCCTGAGCACTGTAAAACATGAATGAATGAATGAATGAATGAATGAATGAATGAATGAATGAAACTCAGACTTGGTATGCAGCTCAGTGGTGGAACACAAGCTTAGTGTACACAGCCTAAATTTAATTCCTAGCAACCAACCAACAAACAAAAGCAGGTTTAATTTTTGCTATGTATGCATTACTTCTTTCTGAATAGATGGATTAGATGATCCTTTGCTTTAAGAACTCTAAAGGAAAAAGGCTCCTTTGTTCTCTGCACACCCTAGCACACTTCTCACCTGCTATTTTGATATTCAGATTGGCATCCAGAAGCAAATTTTCAGCTTTTAAATCACGATGAACAATGTTCCGACAGTGACAAAAATATACAGCTGTGACGATCTGTTTGAACTTCCGTCGGGCTTCCTTTTCTGCCATTCTGCCATGGGCCACCAGGTGGTCTGTGTTAAAGAAGAACACAGTCAGTTCTCTCTCTTTTTTTTTTTTTTTCTGTCGGTTGTGGGGCCTGAACTCTGGGCCTGGGCACTGTCCCTCAGCTCTTCAGCTGTCGACTAGCGCTCTACCACTTAAGCCTCAGCCCCACTTCCGGCTTTTTCTGCTTATGTGGTGCTGAGGAATCGAACCCAGGGCCTCATGCATGCAAGGCAAGCATTCTACCACTGAGCCACCTTCCCAGCCCCAACAGTCAGTTCTCATTCTGATGCTGATACAATTTCAAAAGGCAGACTATGAGGGATGCAAAGGGACCACACCAAACAATAAAAAAGTAAAATGGGCAAAAAGACAATACCAAACTTAGCAGTCCTAGTTGGTACTATTTGAGAAAAAAAAAAAAAAAACTCTTTCGAAATATCCAAAGTATTTTAAGTATAAATCCTGTTGTGCATGAGAATGCGCTCGCACCACCATAAGAAGTAAGTGTTTAGAGGATTGAATGGTATTGTTCAAGAATTCTAACATTCAACATCTTCCTCTTCATATCCCGATTGCCAAAGATTACATATACATGAACAAACACGCATGAAGATAAGTATCAAAAGTATTTTCTGTGTTAAAGGATGTTCAAAAAGCAGAGTCCCAGTAATCAATTGTTTTAGGAATGGGTAGACTTGTTGGAGAGAAAATTACCTTCTACCAGACTCCATTAGACTTCCTTAAAGCTCTATAATTTGACATAAAACATACTTCTCTGGTCACTTAGCAACACATCTTCATCTTTAAATCTGCATTTGTTGAGCTTCCCAAATGTTTTTAGAACCATGTCATTAATTTTTACAGATAATATCAACAGAAAAGCAAATGAAGCTTCTGCCAAGTTAAATGAAATTATTTCATTAGCTTCATTGCTAAGGTATAGCAAAATAATTTACATGTAACAAACAGTAATAGGCAAGTTATCTCAAAATTAAAAAAATAATTTGACTGATCCATAATTAATACAGCAAATTATTTTAAGTACCATCCAAAATTGGCAATATGTATACACTAAACCAATGACATATATACATTTTGAATGCATTTGTCATCACATGTACCCTGAGATAGTAATAAAGTAAAAAATAAACACTACAGATAAATGTACTGTTGTTTATCAACAGTAGTAGTTCATTACCACTACCTAGTTATAACCTAGTTGTTTTGGTGAAATCTCATACAACCTCAGAACTAATCAATAATCTTTTTTTCCCTTAGAATAAAAAGTAAATACATAGTAAAACCTGACTGTCAAGACTAAGAAATGAGAGAAAGGGCTAACAATCCATCAACAGTAAAGTTGGAAAAGAAATCAAACTATATTTTGACTACAAAATCCTGGAGTGGAAAACTATTAGTAAGTTGAGTATCTAGGAGTGGGGGAGATACAGATCAAGGCTACAGCATGTACTTTGCACGCTTGAGGCCCTGGGTTTGATCCTCAGCACATACATACACTTACAAGTCAATAATTTAGATTATTAAGAAAGACTACTCCAAATTTAGTGTAGGATGGCTGTAATCTCAGCAATGGAGAGGCTGAGGCAGGAGGATCATAGAGTTCAAGGCCAACCTGCACTAACGTTTCTAAAACAGAAAGAAAGGAAGAAAGGAAGAAAGGAAGAAAGAAAGAAAGAAAGAAAGAAAGAAAGAAAGAAAGAAAGAAAGAAAGAAGAAAGAAAGAAAGAAAGAAAGAAGGAAGGAAGGAAGGAAGGAAGGAAGGAAGGAAGGAAGGAAGGAAGGAAGGAAGGAAGGAGGAGGAAGAAAGAAAGAAAGAAAGAAAGAAAGAAAGAAAGAAAGAAAGAAAGAAAGAAAGAGTTCAAAAGAACTTCAAGAATGGTTGTAATTTATGTTTACTTATATACAAGATTTTGAAGTATGTCCTTCAAAAACAATCACTGCTATTTCCCAGGTGCCCGACTCAATAGAAAAAAGGAGAAAGAAGGCTTTATCCTAGATGTCAGAGGCCTGAAAGACAGCTTCCTATAGGGACTTAGATGAAGTGATAAGTGAGTACACACTCTGGTGTGTTTAGGCTTCTGAGAGAGCTGTCACATGAACTTTAATCCCTGCCTAGGGACAGTAACTTCACATAAGCTTACAGAACCGGACATCCATCCGATGCAGAGTGTTATATTTTAATTGAAGAGGTCATTCTCTAACAGTACCTGTGTCTCTGACCCCTTATTTCTCTTAAGAGGGGGCTAATTATTCTAATAATATGTTTTAGTTGCTAAACTTTGTCTAATTAAAGAGCTTTGAAGAGACAGCTATTCTTGAGAAACATAAAAATAAACTCTTATGAAGGTTTACCATCAGAAGCTCATTTGGGCAAGCACCCATTAATTAAAATGCCCAAGAGACATCCATCTGGCAGTAAACACTAATTACCAGAACACATCAAAGAGCTTCTTAAATGTGACAGAATGATTAATTTTGTGATTTCCAAAGTAATTGATTTTCTTTTATTTAAAAAAACTCTTTATAAATGTCTAAAGTATTTTATCATAGAGGCCAGGAGCTGGTGGAATGCAGCCGAGTTCTGTTTTATCTCCATAATGACACATTGGTCGTCCTTGGACAAAACATTTATACTGCCAATAACCCCCACCTCTGGGTCTGTTAACCAGAATTAACTCTCACATGGCATAGGCCTATAAGGGCTGGTATACTGGAATGAACTTTCACTTAAGAGTTACCAAATGTGACAAAACTTTAATTTTCAAAGATGTTTAAGAACACCTTTTTAAAGGTCTACTCAGTACTATACAGAAAATATTTAAGCCGGGCGCCAGTAGCTCATGCCTGTAATCTTAGCTACTCAGGAGGCTGAGATCTGAGAATCACAGTTCAAAGCCAGCCTGGGAAGGAAAGTCTGTGAAACTCTTATTTCCAATAAACCACCAGAAAACTGGAAGTGGTGCTGTGGCTCAAAGTGTCAGAGCACTAGCCTTGAGCTGAAGAATTCTGAGACAGTGCCCAGGCCCAGAGTTCGAGCCCCACGACCAAAACAAAATAAAATAAAATTTAAGTTTTTCATCAATAGATGACGATTCTGAATCATTTAAAGATAATTACTCTGCACATCAACTTCACTGTTAATAGTCCTAGTGGTAATACACTGGGTAAAATTGTAACTTACCTCACACATAAGTCAAACTACAATGCCCCCCCAAGTCACCTTCAATATTCCTGTAATTATAGATATAAAGTAGATACACAAATCACTTATGGTTTCTTGAGATGTAGCCATTGGGGTTTGCCTCAAACTTGCAACTCTCCTGTTTTCACCTCCCAAGTGCTGGGATTACAGTTGTGCATACCATGCCCAGATACACAACTCTCTTTTTTTGAAAAACAAATACATACACACACACACACACACACACACACACACACACACACACACACACACACACACACACACACACACTCTCTCTCTCTCTCTCTCTCTCTCTACAAACATTAGGTACTTCCTCCTTGCCATGGTATCTGGGTTCATGTTTTCTTTTGTTAGAATCCTGCTCTTCTTTGTGGCTCAGTCCCATTCATACCTTGGCCTTGGCCTCAGCTTTTACTTTTACCCATCTGATGCCCCTCTTTAGCCCCTGAACATTTGCTTTCAGTGTAAACCTGCAGGATCCTGTGGTGGTGCCAGGAAGCCAACAGCTTGCCGTGGTTTTCAGTCCCTGCTGAAAATGGACTTTCAGCTGCCCACTGACAAATGACTGCTTTATATTCCTATATGTTCCACGGGCAGGCTGCAAAAATTCAAGTTCTAATTTGATACTTCACTTTTGAGTGAAGAAATCCAGTGCACAAGCCCAACCTAAACTTAACACATAGTTAGTTTACAGCATTTGAATAAATACTGGGGTTCTTTCAGAAGGCAAATAAAACAAAATGGCCTCTGAATCCACTCAATATTCAAAGTAAAATAGAGTTTGAAACTTATGATGAAAAATTGTTCCACTTTTTACAGGCAATTCAGTAAGCTAGGTCTCCTGAGGACTGGCAACAAATCCCACCACAGCCTCAGCCCCACTCCCCACACACCAGCCCAGGACATCTTCTGGTATGTCTGAATTGCTGCCCTCCTTCCTAGACAAACCCTCAATGAGACATGGGCTGTATAATGAATGTCCACCACACTAAGTCCCTCCCACTGTCAACTAATTATTTATCTACCTACTAGGTCTGGAGCAAATTTAAAGTTTTCTTTTACCATAATTCGCTTTAGCCAGCTGAAAAACCACACAGATGAGATAATTCTTGGTGTTCTCCCCTTCCAAGTCCTTACCACATGCAGGGACTAGGTTCTCTCATTTGTAGGTCACCATAAATCACTTGACACTGAACGTCTTTGATCTTTATCTGCTCTTCTCACTGATTTTTTTTTAAAGTTAGTGACATTAAGAGATTTATATCCCTGCAGAGGGGTAATAGAACTAGAGAAGGGAATGAATTCTGCAGTTTCAAAAGTAGTGATGCACCAACACATAAAATTTGCTTCAGAACCTACTGTAATTGTGTTCTAATCTGGTGGGGGGGAGAAGGAAGGGAGGGCAGAATGCCTTGTGGTTCTAACCTCAGGTTCTAACCTCTCAAAGAGCAAAGACACACAGGAGCCAGTCTTCACTTCCCTAGCCCTGCTTCACTGGAGTGTCAGAGGAATGCCACTAATAGGTAGTGGTGGGAGCTAACCTTTCTCAAAATAAGCCACTTTTCCACCCTCGATGGACAGTGTCTCCATTTGTCTGCTGCCTACGAGTCACAGCTAATGCAAATACTGCTAAAAAGCAGCAGACCCTGAGTGCAGGTCAGCAGTGGGCAGCAACTCTGCATTTCTCAGATGAACAGTGAGCCGAGCCAAGAAAGAAGGAAAGCAGCACGCATACAAGTCTTATGTGGCTACCTGAAGACATTTCTGCCCACTCCGAGCTCACCACAGCTAGCCCGTTCTTGACTCTGCCACTAGTTCTATCATTTCTTCTTCCTACACCCATGGAAACGACTTCCTGTTTACCAAATAAATGCTTCTCTCCAAAAAAGCCAGGGCCAGGACAAAACAACCCAGCTGCTGAGAGCAGGTTAACACAAGTGCACTCACTTTTTCTTTTATTTTAAGAGGACACTCTTCTCTTTAAATAGTACACTGACGCTGGGCATGGGGCACCATTCCTGTAATCCCTGCGCACAGCAGCAGAGGCAGGAAGATGAGTTCAAGACAAGCTTGCACTATATTTGCAGCCCTTGTTTCATAAGGGCTTAGGCCTAGGGTACCTCTGACTAGAAGAGTGTTTGGGGCTTTATTTCCTTTAAAAAAAAATCCATCTACCGCACACCACACCACCTGACTTGTTGCTTCTTGTCGTCTTCCTTTTGGTATCATTGTGACATGCAGCTATTACCTCTACCTTCAAACACATCCCCAGTTCAGTCATTCCACATCCCATCTCCATCTCTCTCTAGTTAGGGATAACTGAGCAGTCACTGTCTTTCTCCTGGATATTTCTCATTAGATACTATTGCAAACTCTTCCTAATATTTCACTGAACTAGCATTCTTCCTTCTGCCGATAGCCTTCTGCATCTGCTCTCAGAAAAACAGCAAAGGTGATCTTTACTTTTTACTTTTTGAAAAATTATAGGTTCACAAGTAGTTGCAAAGATATTACAAACAGGAACCGTGCACCCTCCACTGTTTTCTCAGTGGTGAAATTTTACCTAATTCTAAAACAGTATCGAAGCTCAGAGTCTGACATGGGTACAAAGTGTGTACCGTTCTAGGCCATTTTAGCACACATAGAGTTAATACATGTGGGGTCAGCCCAACTCCTACACATGCACACACACCCCTCTCTGAATGTGCCCTTCCTGTTTTACATCTTTTTTTTTTAAACATGCAACATCTTGCATGACTAAAACACTTAAAAATTGAGTCAAAGGAAAGAAAAGGTAATTTCTGAAAGTTGAAGGCAAGCTGTAAGAGGAATAAACACAATAATTCTGTGTATGTGTATGGTTGTAACATAACCAGTCAGAGGAAAAATTTTAACTGAAAATAAAATTCAGAATTTTCCTATGTATCTTTGTAATAGCTTGAGTATTTGTATATCTTCAAAATTCATGCTGAAACTTAATCTCCAATGTGACAGTAGGAATAGGCAGAGCCTTAAGGAATTATTAGGGCCTAAGGGCGGTGTCCTCATAATAAGAATTCATGCCTTTATAACAAAACTTAAAGGAAGAAGTTCCTACCCTGGAGCTTTCTCATGTGAGGACACATGAGCAAGGCACCACACAGGCACGAAGGAGAGAATATACCTTCATGTGACCCCCTTCATGTGACCCCCAATCTGTGCTCCTTGATCTTGGACTTCTAAGCCTCAGGCTACAAGAAATAAACTTCTAGCATTTATAAATTATCCAACGCAAGGTGTGTTCTTATAGCATCCCAAATAGCGGAAAAGAAATTCCTCCTGGGACATATTCTAAATGCAACACAAATAACAGCACAAGAGTATCCTTATTATTTGTAATACTATTCATCCTAGGGTTTTGTTTTATTTTGTGGTGCTAGGGATACAGCCTGCTGATACTGTTTTGATAAGTTATTATGGTAAAGTCATTTGGAGTCACAGTTTTCTGCATAAGAGATAAGACAGTAAAAATGTTGAAATTTTGAATTTCCATTGGAATGTTAGTACAAACTCCTGTTTACTGTTCTCTCTGTCTGTCTCTCTGTCTCTGTCTCTCTTTCGTGTGTGTGTGTGTGTGTGTGTGTGTGTGTGTGTTTCTTCCTAGTTTATCCCTGAAGAAACCTTAATCAATGACAACCCAGTGGCACTAATGAACATTCCTAGTCTCCAGACTCCAATCTCTAAATGCTATGTTCCACTAGATTACAAGAACCTCATCTCCAAGTCTGGGACAAGATAGGCCTGTGCTATTTTGTTTGAAAACAAAAAGGCTATCTCAGATTGTTGAGATCCTATTGATAGGATAAAGGGTCAACTTAAAGAGGCTCCCATAGGCTAAGTGGATAATTTGAGCTTCAACAGAATAAGAAATCAGTAAGCTGAAATACATCAAGCATATTCAAGTTTATATTTCATAATTATACTTGAAAACATACAAAGTCAACCTGACCGGTCTCTACTAGAGATTGATAGGGTACCAGTACATTATTTTGAAATATAATATAAAAAAGAAATCATGCACTTACATTATAGTCAGTATAGTTTCTAAATAGCTTATGAGGTAACGTTCCTTACAGAAAAACTGTACTTAATAAACACACAAAGAATGAAGGAATTAGAAAAAGGTTGCACTTTTAATAAAATAATGTATCAAGGAAATTAAAAGGGTAATTAAAACATTTCGCTAAAAGGTGATGGGAAACTTTACAAGAAATGGATTATGTGAAAAAAATACTGAAACCAATAATTATTCTAAATATCACTGAAAGTGAGAAAAATCAGACTTTATGCAACACTTGAAGTAATGCAATATGAAAACTATGAAGTATTCCTGATTTCCACCAGAAGACCAAGTTGCATGACATAATATGGATATGACTACTCAAATACAGAATATAAAAAACGGAATATAATAACCTCGTTTGTTAAATAACACATAAAAATATACTGGCAGGGTAGGAGGATGTCACAGATTATAACATGTTTAAGACACTTACCAACTCAACCAATGTAATGATTTTTTGTACTCTGATCTGAGCAACTATTAGAAAGATACTTTGAGACACCTGCAGAAGGCTAAATATGCCTTACCTATTATATAATAGTAAGAAATTACTGTTAATATTATTGAATATAAAAACAAATTTCCTACAGATTGTAGATTTCTGTTGTTTATGAACAAATAGCTGGTATTGGATTTACTCTCCTACTTTAACAATAATGAAAGCTGGACCATTTGTAGGCATTGAACAATAACAAACTCAAAACTGTAAGTTTTTACAGAAAATGAGTACAAGAGGTAAGTCCCATATTCACCCTATGCCACCACCTAAGAAAACAGAATCCAAACAAAGAAAAAGTAGGTTAGAGTAGAACAAACAAATCAGAGTTAGGAGATGGCTAGCTCTTGGATGGTAGGTTGGCAAAAAACAAAGGAAACAGAGAGAATAAAAGAGTATCAAAGATCAGCATAGAAACTCCACTCACACCCTTGTTAACTCCCAAACTGCACATGGGCAGAGCTAGATTATGAGGAGGCATAGTGGAAAATCACGGCCAGGAGGCAAAGAGCTAGCCAGAAATTTCTGGAAGCCTCACAGTACCCAAAAGATATTATGTCTCTGCTTAAAAGCAGAGACTTTGGTGAATATTCCAAGCACTAAGTTGAAATTCTAGAAACCTATACCCTTAAAATAAGGGCTATGCCATAAGTAATGGCAAAACTGAAACAGAACCACCTAACAAAGTCAAAACTCAAGCCTCAACAGGATCGAGGTGATCCGCCTGTAATTTAATTGCCTGACTGAACAAACTTGGCACTATAGAAGTAATCCAGAATCTCTGTAACAATCACTTTTCATGTCCAATACACAATGAAAAATTGCTAGACGTGGAAAGAAGTGGGAAGAGTGAGCAATAATCAAGAGATTAAAGTCAGTGAGAGCAAATCTGAGAGGCAGATATTCAGAGTTGGCAGGCATGGACTTAAATAACCCCATGATCACTATATTAAAGAAAACACAGAAAAGGATGCACAAAAAGAAAAAGCGAATTTCATAAGGGAGACTTAGAATCTATAATATATATCATCTATAAACATATATTCTAACACTGCAAATATCAAAGAATTTATTAGCTGGTTTTAACCCCTGGCTACGACAAAAGGTAAGATCAATGGCCTTGAGATAGGTGTCGTAACTAAATTGTGGGGTTTTTTTTGTTTTTTGGGGGTTTTGTTTTTTTGGGGTTGTTGTTGTTGTTGATGATAGTTGTGGAGCTTGAACTCAGGGCCTAGGCACAGTCCCTGAGCTTCTCTGCTCACAGCTAGTGGCCCACTACTTTGAGACACAGCTCTACTTTCAGCTTTAAGAGTCCAGCAAACTTTCCTGCCCCATAGGTGAACAATCTATTTGCCATCTCAGCCTCCTGAGTAGCTAGAATTACAGGTATGAGCCAGTGACACCGGCTTAATGATTAAGTTTTTTAAAAAAGTCTTTACATACAAGAAAAGTATTAAATATTCATGAGTGAAATCATAGAATGCCTTAAGTTTGCTTTAAAATATTTTATCAAAATCAAACATGGAAGAGAAGTTATGGAAAAATGAAAAAATCAGTAAAACTATTAGTATTGTCAAAACTTGATGAGTTTTATAATTGTTCTCTTTCTCCTTATATACATCTGAAAATGCTTACAGGAAAAATGGACTTTTTCAGGGCTGGGAATGGCTTGGTGGCAGAGTGCTTGCCGAGCATGAATGAAGCCCTGGGTTTGATTCTCAGTACCATATACACAGAAAAAGCTGGAAGTGGCACTGTGGCTCAAGTGGCCGAGTTCTAGCCTTGAGCAAAAAAGAAGCTCAGGGGGCTGGGAAGGTGGCTCAGTGGTAGAACGCTTGCCTTGCAATCCATGAGGCCCTGGGTTTGATTCCTCAGCACCACATAAGCAAAAAGAAAAATGCTGGAAAGTGGCGCTGTGGCTCAAGTGGTAGAGCGCTCGCCTTGAGATGAAGAGCTGAGGGACAGCGCCCAGGCACAGAGTTCAGGCCCCACAACCAGAACTCAAAAAAAAAAAAAAAAAAAGAAGCTCAGGGACAGTGCCCAAGCCCTGAGTTCAAGTTGCAGGTCTGGTAGAAAAAAAAAAGGACATTTTCATTGGTTTACCTGCTCATTTATAACAGTGAATAACACAAAAGCCAAATGTAGACACTCAAAGTCTATCACTAGATGAATGGATAACAAAATATGGTGTGTGAAATATAAATGGAATAGTATTCAGTCTTAAAAACAAAGGAAACTCTAACTCATGCTCCAACATGAATAAATTTTAAGGACATTATGCTAAGTAAAATAATCCAGACACAAAAGGACAAATATTGCAAGATTCCATTATATAGCATGCATAGAATAGTCAAGCTTAGATATAGAAAGGAGGATGACTGACAGGGACTGAGAAGGATGGGAGTTCCTGTTTCTCTGCCTCTCTCTACTCCCTCCCTCCCTCCCTCCTTCCCTCTCTCTCCCTCCCTCCCTCCCTCCCCCCCCTTTCTCTCTCCTTCCCATCCCCCCCACTCCTCACATACACACACAGAGGAAATATCCTCAGGACATCAAAACACACTGAAATGCAGAACACTGATTCCAGATATGAAATGTTTAAAAATCTCTTAGTAGGTCAAGTATTTATAAAAGTTATGACTAAAAATATTTTTTTCAGGGGGTGGAGACAGTTCTGAGGTTTGAACTTGGGCCTTGTGCTTGCTAGGAAGGTGTTCTACCACTTGATCTATGCCCCCAGCCCTTAAAGATCTTTCTATATTTCTATTAGCTTGTCAGTGAAAATACATTTTCAAAAGAGTTAAGACTTCATAAAACGCTCAGGAAAAGTATGACTAGAGAAACCAGGCAAATGCATTCCTTTGTAACTTACATATAAACTATGCACACACTGCACACAGTCATTCTCTTTGGCATTTACTTTTAGGTCATGATAGAATGACAGGATGACCAGGCAACTACGGCTGTTCTGCACGGAAGTGAGGTCAGCTGTGGGTGGCTTCTTCATACATCTTGGAGAGATCACAAAGATAAATGCTAGCCATGTCCAGAAGTAAGAAAATAAAAAATAGAGGGAAATGAATGAGAAAGTTAATCAGAGGAAAAATAGACAATAGTTGTTTTGGTTCAGAGTGACTAGATAAAGATACTATGATACGTTGTTTGTGTGTTAGGATACTTTAGCTTGGTCTTAGCTAGTTTGTATAGCAGGAGGGAATAATTTATTAAGAAAAAACAGCTGTAAAGGTATGAAGAATATTGAAGATAAATTAAAATGTCTTTTTTAAAAGCCCCATACTAGCAAGTTCAAAAGAACATGGTAGTGTTCCTGAACATGGAACAAGAGAAAATGACTTATTGAAACACTTGGCTACATACCTAGTCAATATCTGGTACATGAAGGAAATGCACTTAAGTGTTTTCCACTCCCTATTCTACCACTAAATGTTTGCAGACCCATGGCATAAAGAAATGTATAACATATAATGTTATACATATATGTATAACATATATATATGCATGTATGTGTGTGTGTGTATGTCATCATTAGGAATGTTATTTTAAGACACTGAGAGTGTTCATAATAAATCATACACATTTCAACAGGCTCTTCTTAAATTAGTAATTTGTTTTAGATGCCCATGAGTTCCGCCTCTATTCAGGAAACTTTACTTGATAAAGTGCTGGATTTATGACAACATGGTCTCCAGCAGGAAGTTGGGGATATGTATCTAAAGAAATCATATTGTGTAAGTTTTAAATTATGAGTTTAATGGTTTACAAAAAAAACTAGTTTCTCAATTCTTCCGGTATTTATTAAGCAAGGCCATACTGTCAGGGCTGTCCCTTTATAATACAGTGCTAAATACTTGACATGCGATATCTGTCTTAATAAAGTTGGTAATACTCATTCAATAACCATTTAGTGAAATCCATCACAGTGTTTTTAATTCATAATCTGCATAGTTAATGAGAAAACCCAAAAGATGTTTCAACTGGGTACCGTGGTTTACACCTATAGTCCTAGTTACTCAGAAGACTGAAATCTGAGGATCAGGACTCAACACCAGTCTGGGCGGGAAAGTCTGGGAGACTCATCTCCAGTCAATCATCAAAAAGCTGGAAGTGGGGCTGTGGCTCGAGTGAGTGGTTGAGCACCAAAGTTAAGGGGAAAAACTCAGGGATACTGCCCAGGCCCTGAGTTAAAGCCATAGTACCAACACACAATGTTTTCTCATTCAGGTCTTCACAGAACAGTGACATTTGACATGGGTCACAAAAGTTAAAAAGAGCAGCAGGGCTTTTGAATCTGTGTCCTGATGCCTCCCAGTTATAGCCACCATTTCCACTACCTCTTGTGAAGCTAATCATTAGTATCTTGAAGGAAAAAAAAAAAGACAAACATTCTTCAAGTAACTGGGAAGTCATTTATGAAAGCTCTTTAAGTAGCTTCACATGTCTATGGTTCATGCTTAGTCAATGTGCATACACCCTCTTCTACTTCCCTGGCCTCCATATTTATCAGATAGTGAAACCCAGTTCCAGTCACCCTAGGCAGTGTTTGTACCCACAGCAGTGGACAATTACTTTGAATTCTTTTCTTTCTGGTGACAATCTATCAAACTCCACTGAGTTCAGCAACTACTCCTGTGATCATATCTTCAACTTGTCTCTGCTTAACATTATGCTATCTCCAATGCAGCCTGACTATTCCTTTTTTGAAATGCTTGGGACCACAAGAATTCCCTACTCCATAGTTACTCAGAGTTTGCAGGTTTTATCTGTTCATCCCTAATCCAAACATCCAAATTCTGAAATGCTCCAAAATTAAAGGTTTGGTGTTTTTTTTTTTTGAAAAGTCATGGGTATCAACATACCTGCTACAGTTCTACAAGCCTAATTCCCACTAGGCAATGCAAAGAGAGCCACATGACATCTCATAGTGAATAATAAACAACATTCATAAAAATCATTTGTTTGAGATGGGTCTTGCTTTTGTAGCCCAGGCTAGCCACAAAGCCTCCATTCTCCTGTACCTCCATGCCCTGAGAACTAGGATTACAAGTAAGCACCACCACACCTGGTTTTCTTTTAGTATATATTTTTTATTGTAAAGATACTGTATAGAGGGCTTACAGTTACATGAGTAAGGTACTGAATACATTTCCTACCACACCTGATTTTTAAAAAGTTTTTACTTTTATCATTCTCACCATGGTATGTCTATTTGTGGATCACTGTATTTAGCTCACTTATGAGCTCATTGAGTTTTCTATATTCTTATAGGTTATTGCTTTTCAGTATATTTGTAAAGTTTTCAACAATTATTTCCCTTTGCCCCCCCTCCTTTTTCTCTCCTCTCTTTCT
Source organism: Dipodomys merriami (assembly GCF_024711535.1). Lineage (NCBI taxonomy): Eukaryota > Metazoa > Chordata > Mammalia > Rodentia > Heteromyidae > Dipodomys > Dipodomys merriami. The sequence continues at coordinate 18,759,322 of NW_027204381.1, forward strand.
ATACTCCCCAGTATACATACACTGGTATACCTGATAGTGCCCCAAATTTCCCTGAGGCTCTGTTTTTAGTTCATCATATCTCTATTCTCTGGTTTGCGCAATCTCTATTGATCAAGTATGCTTTTTCTTCTGCCATTTTGAATCCATGTCTAAGCCTCTCTAATGAATTTTTCTATTTCATTTATTTTACTTTTTAACTCCATAACTTTCATTTGTTTTCTTAAATAATTTCCCTTCATTGGCATTCTCTATTCTAAGTAACATCACACATTCATTTATTACTTTAATTTTGATTCCTTTATTTCAGGAAACATGTTTATAATGTCTCTCAAGTTTTTCTTCTAATAAATCTGACATCTGGTCTCACTAAAATAGACAGTTTCAGTGGTCTGCTTTTTGTCCAGCAGATAGTTTGTACTTTTCTTGGTTAGTTTTGCTTTGATTTTGTATGTCTTATAGTTTTGCTGTTGTTGGAAACTGGACATCTTACATCATTCATTACATGTACATGTCTCCCATCTTCCCAGGCTTGTTATTGTCAGTGGAGCTTCAGACACTGCTCCTCTGGGAGGTGAAGCTATGCTATACCCAGCATTATGCTAGGATCACCATGTTTTGGGTAGGATTCTCTTCTGGTCTTTTTCTGATGAAACCCAGCTCTTAAACTCCACTGATTATGGCTGATTGCTCCATTGTTTTAAACAATGCCCAGGGGCATAAATTGGCTTACAAACAATACAATCAAATTCTGGCTCCTTTGAAGGAATGGTTTGTTCAGATTGTAGGAAAGTTCTTTCCAGATGTCTTATTCCCTGAGTCTCTCTGGTGCAAGTCAGGCTGAGGGCTGGGCCAGTTTCCTGAAACTTCTCCCTCACTTACTTACTACCACCCCTACAGCTCCCGAGTTCCTTAAGGAAGAAATTAAGAGCTGTTTTATGGTGTTTTTCTCACCAGGCAAAAAGTGAGCCAGGACCTAGAACTAGAGGTGGTAATAAACTTCTGAAAGATAACCCAATGCAGGAAATGAGAGCTTAGGGAAGTAGAGGGGAGTTCAGCTTGCAATCTTCTCAGTGTGCCTCACCTGGCATAGAACCACTGTCTTAGGCGGCTAGGTAAGAATGCCCTACATCTCTGTATTCTCAGCATGTTCCCCTGATTTCTACAAACCAAGGCTGCGTAGGAGAAGAAAGTCTTCATCTCTCCACTGCCTCTGCAGGACAGCATCAGCAACAGATAACTAATTGGGAGAAATATGGTAACTGCTGATGACCTGCTCTTCCTGGGAAGAAAGCAACCTGTCCAGATGCTAGTAGAAAGGAGACTTAGCTGCACAGGTATAAACTGAATGGATTATATTGGTTCAAGTACTACATACTATCAGATGCACCAAATTTTCATAGATGTTCATGAGTTCCTTCATTTGCCATTTGTCCTTAGGACTCCTCCAACCCTAGACTCTTCCATATACTTTAGAAGGCCTGTTCCTTTTATTCTTTCCTGGGGGAAGGGGAAGGGGTTAAACTCAGAGCCTTGCACTTGATAGGTATGTATGTGCTCTACCACTTGAGTCATGCTTTTAGTCACTTTTTATGTTCCAGATAAGGTCTCAAGAAAGAGTCTCACTTTATTCTAGGACCAGCCTGGGCTAGGCTCCTTCTACTTGTGCTTTCCCCATGTTACTGGGGAAACAGTGTGCATCCCTTTGTGCTGGAATAAACAGGAAAATACCACCATGCCCAGATATTGGTTAAGATGGAGTCTCAAGAACTTTTATGTCCAGAGAGGCCTCAAATTGTGATCTTCCAATCATTTCTTCAAGTAAGATAGGATTACAACTATGCCCAGCTTTTTGTTCTTTAAAAAAAAAAGTTTTTAAAACAAGCTCTGATAGGGTTAGTGGTGAGACTTTCAGGAAGGGAGAAGCAAAATGCCAGACTGGAAATGTGACTTAAGTGGCAGAGTGCCAACCATAAGCAAGAAAGTCCAGCAAGAGTTAAATACATACATACATACATACATACATACATACATACATATCTACATAAGGTTTTCATAGTAGTCTTTGCATTAATCATGCCAACAGTTGATTCCCATTTATTTTTGTGTTAGTCAGCAAATGGACCTTGATCCTCCTATTTTATATTTCCTTCCATAGCTAGGATAACAAGTATGCCATCATGACCAGTTTCTTCTGTTGAGACGGGCGTTGTTGGCTCACATCTGTAATCCTAGCTACTCAGGAGGCTAAGATTTGAGGATCACGGTTTGAAACCAGCCCAAGCAGGGAAGTTCATGAAACTCATCTCCCATTAACCACAAAAAAAGCTGTTACAGAACTGTGGCTTATGGGGTAGAGTGCTAGCCTTGAGGAAAAAAGCTCAGGGATAGCTTCCAGGCCCTGAGTTCAAACCCCAGAACTAGCGCACACACACACACACACACACACACACACACACACACACACACACACACACACACACACACACACACACACACACACACACACACACACACACACACACACACACACACACACACACACACACACAAGTGAATTTAGATTGGAAAGTTTACTCTCTTTTCCTCTACTTGACTCCACTAATCACTGTTAGCAAAGAGAAGACTTCTGTTTATTTTGACCACTTCAAAGTCAGATCTTCTAGTAACAAATTCTCCTGCTTATTTCTGATATTGTGCTAAGGGTAAGTGTAGGAGGAAAAAAAATCACAAAACCTCCAAAACTATGAGAAGAACCATGAAGGGAAACAGGGAGCCCGGTAAGGATTGCAGTTACATGTTGTATTTGAACAAGCTGTAAGGTGTCACTAGGGCACGAATTCTGTTCCCAGTGGTGCTGACTCACATGACAGACACACTTGAGGGAGTGTTGTTACACCTGACCTTAGCTAGAAACAACTGCCAATAGGAAGGCCCTGTCACAGGATCAGAGGGACTGCTTGTTTGGGGACACCTTTAATCTCAACTCCCAATACCTCACTAGAATACAAAATACCTTTGCTAAGCAAACAAAGATGCTAGAGAAATTTAACTAGGTGAATCCAAAGAGTTAGAATTATTTTGTTGAAACCAAATAGCTGTAGCAGAGGACAGTTGTTCACATGACCTAACACTGAATAGCTCTTTTTGCTTTGCCAGTGTGCTCAATAGCTGGTTAGAGAATGCAATAAATGTACTTACCAAAAATTTCCCCTCCACTAGCATATTCTGTCACCAGATAAATCATCCGTTCTGTCTCCATAACCTGGTGCAAAGGCAGGAAAGTGACAGACAGTGACACAAATGACAGGCAGATATCAGAAGAAGAGAAACTGATAACTTTTCTCATTTGAAATATTGATAACCATTACACTTAAAGGAAATGTAAAACACTTTGGGGAAAACAGATATAAATGTTAGGAGTTCTTCAAGCAGGAAGCATTCACTACTGAGACACGGACACAGAGCTTCCGTGGAGAGCTCTGCAATCTGTTAAGATCGCAAAGCTGAGAGGCAGAGCAGAAGCTAAGAACTAAAATGTCACGTTCAACACCAATCAAAAAGTGCCCGCAAACCCAACCCAAATAAAAAACACTTTAATGAAAATATGAGGAATTGTTCTAGAACTGCACAGAACTCCATAGAGCCTTAAAAAAAAAAGGAAATGATAACTTTCCTTCCTACCATCCATTTACTCAAAAAATACAAACCCTTTAAGTAACAAATGATTTATGCGTATTATGTCTTGATCCCCATTTTGCAACCCTTTCAAAATTCATGTTGTCAGTCTTGTCTTCCTTTTTAATCAACATATTCCAGCAGTCAAATATATGAATATATACCACACTTGCTGAAAACATTTTAAATATCTCATATATAAACAATAGAGTAAAGATTTCCCCAGTAACTAACTGCATTTCTAGCGCTCCTCTCAAGGAGCACAGGATAATGTACCATGCACTCCTGCAGAGCAGTGTTGCACAACAGAAACACAGGCATTGCAAATACAGCTTTAGCTTTTCCAGTTGCCACCTTTTTTTTAAGGGGGTAGGAGGGAAAGGGGAGTGCAGTACTGGGGCTGAAACTCAGGACCTCATGACTGTTAGGTAAGCATTCTATCACTTGAGCAATGCCCCAGCCCTATTTACATTAGCTGTTTTTCAGAAGAAGGTCTTGTGCCTGTGGTGGTTAAAAAGAGATAGTCTCTTAGAAGACTTTCTTGCCTGTGCTGGCTTTGACCCGTGATCCTCAGATCTCAGATTTCTGGGTAGCTAGGATTATAGGCATAAACCATCAGAGACTGACTAAAGCCAAAGGTTTTAAGACACCTTCAAGCCTATAGAATAGGACTTCAGGAAATACCAAGAAGTATGTTCTTGGGTGTCATTTCACTGAATTCTGTCTGATACTCTTCAATAGTTCTGTTCCTACTAATTCATTTCATCACATAGGCAGCTGAGGCCAGCAGAACTCTAAAGCTACAGCCTCAGCCACACATTAACATCGCAGCATGTTTTCTTTTCCATAAAAATAACAGGCCATGCAAGTGGGCCCAGGGCCCCATGCTGTTGGTGTGCTTTCTTCAGTCTTATGCATACTCCTGTGTCTGGGTCAGAAGCCTTGACTGCAGTCTAAGAGCAGCAAAGGAACTGAGTGGGTGGCCGCCTCCTTCACAACTTGGGAGGGGACTCCTGCAGTGGAAAGCAGGGAGCAGGGCTGGTCCTGAGCACAGGCAGCCACTGCTACCAGCACACTGCAATCTGAGCAGTTCCCAAAACCCCACCTTGCCCAAAATATGTCTTCCACCAGCCTGCTAAGTCCCTCCCCTTCTGTCTGAAATTCCATCCATCAGATTTACTGCTTTTTCAGTAGGGCTAAAGGATCACTCTGATGATGGTATGAAATATGTGTATTTCTTTTTTTCTTTTTCTTTCTTTTTGCCAGTCCTGGGGCTTGAACTCAGGGCCTGGGCACTGTCCCTGAGCTTCTTTTGCTCAAAGCTAGCACTCTACCACTCGAGCCACAACATCACTTCTGGCCTTTTCTGCTTATGTGGTACTAAGGAATCAAATCTAGGGCTTCATGTGAAATATGTATATTTCTTAGGAAAGGAAGAAAAGTATAACAAAAACCTCTTCCATGACATAGAATCTCATCCTAGATTATCAAAATTAAATGCTTCCTTAGAAAACTACACCCAGGACTCTGTTAGAAAAGGGGTAGGTTTTGGGGCTGGGAAGGTGGCTCAGTGGTAGAGCGCTTGCCTTGCATGCATGAGGCCCTGGGTTCGATTCCTCAGTACCACATAAGCAGAAAATAAAAAGCGGGGGGCTGGGAAGGTGGCTCAGTGGTAGAGCGCTTGCCTTGCATGCTTGAGACCCTGGGTTCGATTCCTCAGCACCACATAAGCAAAAAGAAAAAAGCCAGAAATGGCACTGTGGCTCAAGTGGTAGAGCGCTAGCCTTGAGCTGAAGAGCTGAGGGACAGCGCCCAGGCCCAGACTTCAAGCCCCACGACAGGACGCCCCCCCCCCAAAAAAAAACAACAACAAAAAAGAAAAGGGGTAGGTTTTAATTGAGGTAAGAAGCTATTCTTAAAATAGCTTGTGCCTCAAAGTGGTAGAGTGCTAGTCTTGAGTACAAAAGCTCTGAGATATTACCCAGGTCTTGAGTTCCAGACCCACAACTGAATTGCCATCACAATTTTGAACATGAGCACAAAAATTAATTTCTGAATAATTTTATGAGAGTCACCAATGGCTCATGCCTATAATCCTAGATACTCAAGAGGCTGAGATCTGAGGATCACAGATCAAAACCAGCTGGAGCAGGGAAGTCTGTGAGACTCTTAACTCCAATTAACCACAAAACAGGTCAGAAGTAGAGCTGTGGATCAAGTGGTAGAGCCTTGAGTCCCCAGGCCCTGAGTTCAAACCCTAGGACTAGCACACACACACACACACACACACACACACACACACAAATTGTACAAGAAAATAATATTCATTATTATGTTTTCACCTCTCCAAAGTCTTTGTTCCTTTGGGTTTCCCACCCTTCTTTAGGACTGTGAACTTAAGTAAAGTAAGGTCTTATCACCTTCTAAACAATCTCTTTGGGTAATTCTTGCTGAGAAAGTCAGCAAGTTCTTAGGGTATTATTTTGTTTTGTTTATGTTTTGAGGGTAGGGGTGTTTGTTTATTCTTAAAGCAGGGACGCATACAGGCCAGGCTGGCCTGGAACTCAATGATCCTCCTATCTCAGCTTTCCAAATACTAGGACTACAGGTACTTGCCACCTTGTCCAATTTAGAAAGGATGTGTTTGTACAGGTGTGTTTTTTGATTCACACCAGAACCTCATTCATATTAGGTAAACTATACCACTGAGTTACAAGCCTGTCCCTCCCCCAAAAAAAATCAATGTTATTTTTTACTTTTACTGCCAATCCTTGGGCTTGATGTCGGGTGCTATCCCTGAACTTTTGTGCTCAAGGCTAGTGCTCTACCACTTTGAGCCACAGTACCATTTCCAGCTTTTTGGTAGTTAACTGGAGATAAGAGTCTCTCAGACTTCGCTGTCTGAGCTGGCTTTGAACCAAGATCCTCTTGAGTAACTAGAATTACAGTATGAGCCACTGACATCCGGCTAAGGAATCAAATTTTAAAGAATGAATTAGTAGCTGGGTGCTGGTGGCTCATGCCTGTAATCCTAGCTACACAGGAGGCTGAGATCTGAGGATCACAGTTCAAAGCCAGTCCAGGCAAGAAAGTCTGTGAAACTCTTATCTCCAATTAACCACCAGAAAACCAGAAGTGGCCCCGTGGCTCAAGTGACAGAGCACTCGGCTTGAGCTGAAGAGCTCAGGGACAGCTCCCAGGCCCAGAGGGCAAGACTCACAGCTGACCAAAAAAAAAAAAAAAAAGAATTAATAGGACCTATTCAAGGTTAGTCAGACCTCACTAGTAAATAGTGAGGAGAAACAGGATATTAAATACTGAGTGAGAAAGTGAGTAGATAGTGAGATGGACATATGAACACAGAAACAGAGAAAGTCACAGATTGTCAACATCCACATGTTCTTCAAAGGCAGCTTCAGATAAAACAGACCAATCTGATTCTACAGCCATTCACCCACCATGCCAGGAATCTTCCTACCTGGTAGAGCCTGATGATGTGAGGGTGGCAAAGCATCTTCATTATTTGGACTTCCCGGAATATCTTCTTCAAGTTTTCTTCATCCAGCTGGGTCTTATCTATGATCTTAATAGCAACCTGTTGACAGAGGAACAGTTCACTTAGGACAATCAAATTCACTTCAAAATATAGTCTATAAAATACACTGCTAGTGTTTTGCTTTCAGAATGTCAATGAGGAAAACAAATTTAGTCTTTGTAAAAGGACAGGAAATGGGGCCCTAGAACAAGGTCGTGCCAAAGGAACAAACTCTAGAAGCTAATGGGTCTTCTGAATTTCTTAAGTTGCTTTCGGGGGGCAGGGGGGGGCGTTATATGCAGCCTCTGGGCCCCATAAGATGTGGAATCATTTGGTACATGACTGGATAGACAAGTATGTTTCTTGCAGGCTCCTGGTTGACTGCCCATGGCCATCTTCCTGTATTGGTCATCTTGTATGGCCCGTGGATGATAGTATAAATATCCCATTGGCCCTTGGCAGAAAAAAAAAAGGTTCTAAATCCTTGGTCCATTCAAACCCTTGACCAAATATTTCTTGACTGCACAGATGTGGTTATGGTCCCAGAGAGCAGTATATAAGGCCTCATGTCAAGATAAGAAGCTTATAGGACAGGTATGTGAGATTTTAGCAAGGCTCCACCAGAACTCACACAGGGCTACTCACACTTCACCAGTGCTTATGTAGCTCAAGAGGAAGAAGAGTAGGGTCAGTTTTGTGGTAGCAACAATTCTGAATAGTGATTGTGTGTCAATAAGTAATCCTTCTTCATGCTTTACATCTATTAACTCATTTAAATCCACAACACCAGCCAGGCACCAGTGGTTCATGCCTATAATCCTAGTTACTCAGGGGGCTGAGATCTGAGAAGAGCTGAGATCTGAGGATCATGGTTCAAAGCCAGCCCAGGCAGGAAAAGTCTGTGAGACTCTTATTTCCAATTAACCACCAGAAAAATGGAAGTGGCACTGTGGCTCAAGTGGTAGAGCGCTAGCCTTGAGCTGAAGAGCTCAGGGACAGAGCCTAGGCCCAGAATTCAAGCCCTATGACCCCTCCCCCAAAAAACCTGCAACACCAGTATTATTATGAATCTTGTCTTGTTAATATGGAAATAGAGGCACATAGTAAATAATGAACCTCAGAAGTGATGTACAGCCAGATCCAAAGATCCTTCTGTGCCATATAGACATTGCTCCCACAGAGAATGTGTCATTCCATTTGACCCATTATTCTGAAGACATCAACATCAAACTCTTTTGTTGTTTGGTGTTTTTTTAAAAACACAAGTTATTGATGTGTAGCCCAGGCTGATATGGAACTAGAGATTTTCCTGTCTCTTCCTCCCAAGGTATATACCATCACACAGCAGAACAAACATTTTAAAGTAGAATGAAAGGTGGAAAACTTGGTTGTAACCCACTAAAGTGCATCACTGAAAATGATAAGGAAATATTTATATCTATTTCAATTACTTCAGTTATCACCAATGTAAGTTACATGAAAACCTGAGACTAGACAAACCTTAGCCCCCTCCAATTCTTTAGATTCCAAGTTGGTTTTTTTTTTTTTTTCCAGTTTTTTGTTTTGTTTTGTTTTTGGTCAGTCATGGGGCTTGAACTCTGGGCCTGGGCGCTGTCCCTCAGCTCTTCCGCTCAAGGCAAGCACTCTTATCACTTAATCCATAACTCCCACTTCAGGCTTTTTCTGTTTATGTGGTGCCAAGGAATCAAATCCAGGGCCTCATGCATGCAAGGCAAGCACTCTACCACTGAGCCACCTCCCCAGCCCCTAGATTCTAAGATTTTATATTCTGAGAAAGGGAAAAAAATTCTACTGAGAAGCAAGGAAAACATAAGGAGCAAAATTCTCAACTCAGAGAAATAAAGACAGAATGGAACATACATGGTAAATTATTTGAACAAATAAAGTAATGAATACCATGAAGATAACTTTAGTTGGATTTTTTTCAGAGATGTCAGCATGAAGAATATAGAAGACAAGTTTCAGCTCAATACTAAGACCATGGAGCCTTGCTTGTAGATGGAATGTGATGGACTGAGCTCAGGGGACAAGGAATAACCAGCCATGGCCCTAACTTCAAGGAACTCACAATCTAGCAGGGAAAGAGACAGGTGCGCAACAGATGATAGAACACCACAAGTACAATGAACAAATAATAGAGCTCTGCACAGTTACAGGGATGGAATATAGGTGGATGGTCTTCAGCTAGGGAAGAGACTTATATACAGGGAAAGAATTCATGAAGAAGGAAGTTTGACAACAGAAAGAATTACAATGGGTAAAAAAGGTGGTAGGGAAATTAATTGAAGAGAAATAAAATCATCAACAGATCTTGCCAACTGTTTGGTCTATAAGAAATCTTGAGCCACGTAAACCTTGAGTCACATCCAGGGTCCCTGTGACCTTGAACGACTAGCATGTGTGTGGTCTGTGTCAGATCACATACAGAACTGTAACTGCAGCAACTGGTCTGCTATCTGCACCTGCTTCCCTCAGGACAGCTCTCAAAGCACAAATACCATGATAAGCGTGTCTATTGAAGAAATAGTTGGGTTCTTCATAATTATAAATAAAACCTTAATTAGGACTGGAAGGAGTGCTTTCATTTATGTAATAGGATCAAGAACTCACAAGCAAATGCTCACAACAGAACTCCAGTGAGGTATGTTGGAAATGGTGGGAGGTGCGTTCTGAAGGAGCAGTGTGTGTTACGTGTGCTTGATGTGTATGCCACGTTGTGTAAGAGACGAGTGTTGATGTGAACATCAGGACCTTCCCACCCCTCACATCCCACTGGCTGACAGGACATTCAGAGAAAGCTCTTGAGATAATTGACCAGACTTTTGCACTTTTTCCCTCCCACCTGGTCACACTGTAATTGAAGAAGTCATAAAGTAGACATTTTGTAGTGGACTCACCCTGAACTGCACTGGCTCTCTGAGGCACAGAACATTCAGAATGGAATGGTCAAGAAAACCAACCCTATCATCAATGCGCACAAAACTGGACCTTAACATATATCTGGTTCTGAATAAAAGATTACAGTTTAGTGAAGACAAAGGTACAGTATAAATGTGGGTTTACTTTTTTTTTTTTTGCTCGGTTGTGGGGTTTGAACTCTGGGCCTGGGCGCTGTCCCTCCGCTCTTCAGCTCAAGGTGAGTGCTCTACACTTGAACCACAGTGCCACTTCCAGTTTTCTAGTAACGGTTACTTTTTTTTTTTTTTTAAAGGAGTGCATTTGACTTCTTCGCATAAGGGACTGCGGTCCTATATATTGAAATGCACTTTTATCTTTTAAAGGAAATTCCACTAAGAATAAATTGTTCCTAGAAGGTAGGAGTTGTTTTAATACATTAAAACATCAAATTCCTGTCTGCTCTTCAGTGCAGTGAGATTAAAGATTCCATAAAACAATGGAGGGTGAAGCGTGCCTAGCAACAGCATATACAGCCTAAAAGTAAGGACCTAACAGGCCTGCATTCACAGCAGTCAGGAAACACAGGAGAATCTCAAGTTCAAGGCCAGCTTAGACTATGCAGTAAGAACCTGTCTCAAAAAAAGAAAGAAAAACAAATACTCTGAAGAAGTCATGCTGCTCAGATTCAAAATTCTGGAATTATTGATTCATACTATTAAGCAAGTCATTTCATTTTCTGGTGGCTTTATATCTATAAAATGTGGACAACAACAGAACCTTATTTAAAGGATTGTTGAGGATGAAGTGCTAAGCACTAATGAGTAAAACCTGCTTACTATACAGGGTGGCATGAGATAAACACATTGCAATAGTAATTGCCTTATCCACAGCTTCACTCTCCCCAGCTTCAACAACATGCAGTCAAAAACAATATTAAGTGGAAAATTCCAGAAATAGACAATTCTGAAGTTTTAAATTGTATACCATTCTAAACAACATGACAAATCTTGCACCACCCTGCTCCATCCTGCGGGGGACATTAATCATCGCTTTGTTCAGCACTGAACATGCTATCTTCTCATCAGTCACTTAGTAGCAACTTAGTTAACAGGTCACAAGACTGTCACTGTACTGTAGTGACCCTTATTTTACTTAACCAATGGTCCCAAAGTCCAAAAGCAGTGATGTTGTCGATTCAGATTTCCCAAAGACAAGTGATCATGTTCTGTAAGTGAAAAAGTAAAAGTTCTAGTTTTAGTTAGAAAAGAGAGACTGGACAGGTGTGGTGATGTACATTTACAATCTCAGCACTCAGACTAGCTTAGGCTACAAAATGCAATCCTTTCTTAATTTAAAAAAGGGAAGGAAGAAGGAGCTAGGTATGGGGACACATGACTTTAATCCCAGAACTAGGAAGGCAGAAGTAGGAGGATCTCCATTTGAGGCCAGTCCATGTCTGTGCTACACAGTGAGTTGTAGGCCAGCCTGAGCTATACAGTAAGACCTTGTCTCAAGGGAAATAAACAACAAAAAAAAAATGAAAAGAAATTGTGTACTCTAGCTGTAAAAATTTGTGCACAGTAAGACATTGAGAAAGAGCATATTCACATAACTTTTCTTATACTACACTATAATTGCTCTACTTTACTATTAGTTACTGTTGTCAACTTCTATACCTACCTTATAAACAATCTTAAGTAACTATGTATGGGAAAAATGCTGCATATAAGAGTTCAGTACTACCCACAGTTTCAAGTCATCCACTAAGAGTCTTGGAACATATTGTCCACTGTGGTGGTGTGGTTACCATCTAGATTAATTACAGATAGTGCTACTGCTAGTTCAATGTTTTCTAGAATAGAGCTTTAAACTTTGGGCATAAAAGCATGGATAAGACTGACTTCACTAAGTAACATAATCCTGAATCTAAAACACATAAAATCCTTATTCAAAGAGCACACTGGGGGGCCCAAAAGCAAAGCAGCTAACCATTAGTGGTTGACATTCAGAACCAACTGGTTAGTGCCTCTGATGGGGGAAGAACAGGAAGGGAACAGAGCTGGGGGAAAACACATTCCATTCAGGAAAGTCACCCTGGGCCACAGGATGGAGCCCACAGCAAGACCTGACCACAAGGCTGCACTTCTTCACAGCAAGCCAGACGCCCCCTGCACTCTCTAGCAAGCAGCTAAGGCCCCCGAGGAAACTACTGCGACTTGGTGGTGGAATAAATGCCTCCTGGGATGACTTAGGAGGAAGGTGCCTTCCTGAGGCTGAGCTCCTACTATAGACACAAACTGAAAAAGGGAGGCTTTCTAACATGCAGACGAATATTCATGAAACAGAGAAAATGCTAAGTGGGAGGGACGCGTGATTATTATGAGAATACCGAAACAGAATAATAGGTGCGAATTTTCACAGCTTCAGGCCACACAACAAATGTTTACCTTCAAATACAGCTCAGTTGCTTGAAAAATTAAATGTCTATAACAAAAGTAAATCACCAAGTAAACAGAAGACAAACTCCCAAAGAATATGCTTTCAGACTGAGGCTGGAAATCTGTGAATCACAAAGACATATCCTTCTTAAATTGGCATATAATAAGAAAATAATGAAACTCAGATCACTCTAGAAGGGGGAAGAAAACAGACATTTTCCCTATCAGTGTTCACTTCTAAAACTATAGTTCCTTTAACTCATCTCATCATAAGCACAGTAATGTTCAAAGAGAATGAAGTTGGACAAAAACAATGTTTTTTTTTTTACAAAAAGGTTTAATTCACTTGTATATTCTGCTATCACATTGATAGGCAAGAATAAAAACTAATGAACCAGGGGAAAGTTTAGCATTAAGATCAGAACTTGTTTTGATCTTAATTATAGGCACTGGTGGCTCATGCCTATAATCCTAGCTACTCAGGAGGCAGAGTTTTTAAGAATAAAGGTTCAAAACTAGCTTAGGCAGCAAAGTCTGTGAAACTCTTATCACCAATTAGAATATGAGGAGTAGTGCTATGACTCAAAGTAGTAGTGCTAGCTTTGAGTGAAAAAGCTCAGGGGCAGCACACAAGCCCTAAGTTCAAGCCCCACCAAAAAAAAAAAAACTAAACTAAAACTACAAAGTATGCAAGGTGGTATGGTTTAAGTTGTAATGTATCTGCTTGGCAAGCAGAAGTCTCCAATTTGAACTGTCCCCTCAAAAGAAGAGGAACGTGTGGCTGGAAAGGTGGCTCAGTGATAAAGTGCTTGCCTTGCATGCATGAGGCCCTGGGTTCGATCTTCAGCACCACATAAGCAGACAAAGCCAGAAGTGGCTCTATGGCTCAAGTAATCGAGCACCAGCGTTGAGCTGAAGAGCTGAGGGACAGTACCCAGGCCCAGAGTTCAGGCCCCACAATCAACCAAAAAAGAAAAAAGAAGAGGAATGTAAACTATCTCACTGATAAATTTTATATTAATTATATGTGAAAATGATCATCTTTTGATACTAAGCTAAATGAAATATATTATTAAAACTATACGTTTCTTATAGCATTTAAAAAATCACTATTAAAAATATAAATTTTATTTTTATTTATTTATTTGGGGGGGGTACTGTCATGGGGCCTGAACTCTGGGCCTGGGCACTGTCCCTCAGCGCTTCAGTTCACGGAAGTGCTCTACCACTTGAGCCATAGCGCCACTTCCGGCTTTTTTCTTTTTTGCTTATGTGGTGCTGAGGAATCGAACCTAGGGCCTCAGGCATGCAAGGCAAGCGCTCTACCACTAAGCCACCTTCCCAGCCCCAAAAATATATATTTTATATATGGCCCTCAAGCTACTGGATAGAAGTGGTCTAGATGAAATTAATAAATTAGATAATGAACCTATCAATTAAAGGAAGTGTTAGATGGAAATGACTCTAAAAGATCTGACACAATATGGAGAACAGACTGTTACTCATACCACAGAAACTTGGCATAAAGACAAAGGCATTCAATGCTCAGTCAAGGCAGTGGCCTTGGAAGAAATCAAATAAGGTCTCAAAAGTCTAAGAATTCTACTGAATTCCATTAAAAATGTATATCGAGCAATTGATCCATTTCTCGTGCCTGAAGGGTTCACTACAGCCCGAAGACAGTGGCAGTTCTCAAGGTTTTTGGTCTAGGATTCCTCTTTAAAAATACAGAGAAGCCAGGCACTGATGGCTCACACTTGTAATCCTAGCTACTCAAGAGGCTGGGATCTGAGAATCATAGTTCAAAGCCAGCCTGGGCAGGAAAGTCCGTGAGACTCTTATCTACAGTAACCACTTAGAAAACCAGAAGTGGCACTGTGGCTCAAGTGGTAGAGCACTAGCCTTGAGCTGAAGAGCTGAGGGACAGTGCCCAGGCCGAGTTCAAGCCCCATGACTGACAAAAAAAAAAAAAAAAAAAAAGATACAGAGAATCTTCAAGAAGTCTTGCTCAAGCAGATAGTACATCTTCACTATTAAAGTAAAGTAAATTAAATTAAAGCAAACTTTTAAGACATTTCCTTAGCCAGTCACTCCATTTTTTTTTTTGTAGGACTTCATTCTTTCTCAGAGCAAGAAAGGGATGGTTGCTAAATGATACTCAAATGCTTTTTACGTCAGCCACAGTGGATTTCTTTTCTTCAAAAATTACCCAATAGATTACCAGAGAAATGGGTTAAAAGAAACCCCAAACCAACATAAAGTCTTAAGCTAAACATGATAAACACTAAATGGCCGTGGTTAATATTGTGTCACATGGCTGCTGTCAAGATACAGGCTGGCCACACATGGATGCAGTCAGGGTACAGGCCAGCCACATTCTTGGGAAGGTCCTAACCTTTGCACTGGAACGCATTTTCTAACTGGCATCCACATTTCAGGGAACAAATCATCAAATATCAAGAGCCAAAGCAAAGATGCGTATTTGGAAAGAAGTGCTTATTCATGCATGTGTGCGTGTGTGTGTGTGTGTGTGTGTGTGTGTGTGTGTGTGTGCGCGCACGCGCATGTGCGCGCATGCACACCAGTCCTGAGGCTTGAACTCAGGGCCTGGGCACTGTCCAAGAGGGTTTTTTTGGTTGTTTTGTTGTTGCTGTTGTTGTTTTGCTCACAGCTAGAGCTATCCCACTTCAACCACAGCTTCACTTCCACCTTTTTGCTGCTTAACTGTAGATAAGAGTCTCATGGACTTTCCTGCCTGGATTCAAACCATGATCCTTAGATCTCAGCCTCCTGAGTAGCTGGGATTATAGGCGTGAGTCAACAGTACTTGGCTGTATTCTATTCATTTTATACACGCTCATGATTGTTTCTGTAAAACTTAAGGAATGGATGGAGTACAGGTTGCTGCCAACTCCAGACAAGGGGCCTCAACATGGCCACCACCGATAAGAGTCTGGCAGCTCTCAATAAACTGCAAAGGAAATAGTTAACCATAACTTAAAATATCTAGCATTTCGGGAGGGAATGGTTGAACTTTCATTTTTCTGTGCTTATCTGGTCTGTATCCCGAATGATGAATACAAAAGAGCTCATGTGTTTGCTGTGCATGCAGGATAGAGAATGGACAACCTACTGAGAATGGGAAAATATACCATGAAACATGTATTATTCTTGGAAGCATTTCTAAGCTGGAACATGGTATATTGTGCATAATTAATACATGGCATCTGAAGCAAGGGGAATTTTCTGGTGATTACTTAAAATTCAAGGCACAGAAGGAAAACTTCAAAGACAAAAAGAAAATGATTTCTCCGTTCCAATAATTCCCATCTGGTTTACATTTACCCTCTCAGAAAGCAGAAGTCCTAGAAGTGTCTCTGATCTTATAGGCAACTCTCTTAGGCATACTGACATTATTGTGGTTATTATTGTTATATTAACATTTACCAAGTGCCAACAACAGCGTGCCAAAAAGGGAAAAAACAAAACCCAAGATGTCATGGAGCCTGTAAGAGACGGGAAATGAGGTTGGAGCTACAGGGTAGAAATAGGGCAAAGAAGAGACCAAGAAAATAGTTTGGTACTCATTTTTTGCTGAGGAAAAAGAGAAGACAGGATTGAACCCAAAGCTCCTGCATTCTAGGCAAGTGCTCTACACACTGAACTATACCCAAATCCGGGAGATGCTTTGAACAGAGATGGATTGAATAGAAAAGTATTAGAAATGAGGAAGCAAAAAGTTTGAACTAAATGATTAAACAAGAAAGTTCCAAGAAACAATAATCTAAGAAAGGGGTATAAAGACAAAGTAACTGATATAGAAATGTTTTGAAATGAAAGAAAAATGAAAAATATCTCACCCCAAAAGTAATTTAATTTAGAAATAAAGGTATGGTGGAATGATGTGTGGAGAACTTGGCAATGAGGCCTGA
Source organism: Dipodomys merriami (assembly GCF_024711535.1). Lineage (NCBI taxonomy): Eukaryota > Metazoa > Chordata > Mammalia > Rodentia > Heteromyidae > Dipodomys > Dipodomys merriami. The sequence goes on from NW_027204381.1 coordinate 18,775,821, forward strand.
AAAGAGAAGTTCCAAGGCAGAAAGCTGAATGGATTTCAAGATGAACGTTCTCAATGAAGTACACACTACTCCTTTCTGGAGTGCTAACTCACAGATAAAAATAACACAGACTTGCAAGAACATGTTTGTGAGGGAACACATTTAGACACAATACCTAGAATGGTCAGGCTTTTTAAAGCACTTTATCCCACAGAGATTTATTACACTGGGTATCTTGCTGACCTTACAAAGGCAATACTGTTCTCAGGAACAAAACCAAAATGGCTTATATGTTAAATTACATGAACATGGCCTCTGAGGCCTCATCATACTGTCTGCATGAAATGACAGGAGTTGGAGGGGAGGAAGGAAACACAGGCAGAGCTCAATAGCTATTCCTCCTAATTGACATCTCCCAACTGTTAGGTAATGAGAACTACAGGAAAACAGGATGCAATCTCCATTATCAGAGAACACCTCACCATACTTGTTTTTGAAAGTCTTATTTATCAGGTATGCTTAGATACTGGGAGAGTGAGCTAAATCTTGGCTGGGGAGAGGGGAGGCGGTAGCTCACACCTATAATCCAAACCACTCAGAAGGCTGAGACCTGAGGATAGTAGTTCAAAGCCAGCTCAAGCAGGAAAGTCTGTAAGACTCTTATCTCCCCCTAAAAATTACCCCAAAAAAGCTGTAAGTGGAGCTGTGGCTCAAGTGGTATTGTACAAGTCTTGAGTAAAAGAAGCTCAGGGTCAAAGAGCAGGCCCCAAGTTCAAACTCCAGGACCAGCACCAAAAGAAAAAAGAAAAAGGTGAATTTTGATCAAACCATGAGGCCTAGTCTGAATGGTCATGGTACTGAGATGCCTGCCTTGTGCCTCCCAGCGGTAAGCAGCCAGCTTCATGAGCCCACCAGGAGCATGGCACCATCATCTCAATAGCTTATTAATCAGAACTGCACACCACCTCAGCTGGCAGGTAACACCTTTCTGGAATTCCATCAAAATCAGAATGCTTTGTGTGATGACTTTCCATTAGCTCTAGCTGAGTTCTTTTTCTTTAATAATGGTCACATTTTTCAAAAAAGAATTCATTTCCATAATGAACTTAATATTTCATACAATGGGCAATGTGGTTTATATAAAACGAATCTCTGGAAAGTCTGGTAAGCATTAATTCTCAAATTAATTTTCAAATCAGTTCTCAAAATATTTACTCTAAAAAGTGGGAGGGGGAGGAAGATAAACAATATCCATTAAAATGTAGCTTATTATTACTGAATTACACATAATCACATTAATTGTCCAATCACAGCTACATGAAAAAATATACTTAATATAGGAGAGTTAACATTTAACAAGATCGGGCCTTTCTCTTCACAGATTACATGCATCCTAAATACTGACCATCTCTGAGAGTATTAAACTAACATTGAAGTACAAGTCTAGAATCTTCAAAAGCTGAGAAAGCAGCACCAAAAACTTAACTTAAAGAAAATTATCAACTGTGTATTGATTCAAATATTGAATATTGTTATAGTGAAAGGAATTAATAATTAAAATTATTAATTGCAATTTAAGCAAAAGCCAATCTATTATACCATCTATTAAACCTTTTACATCTCGTGATGATAGTAATTTAGCAAACTGACATGGCCTTTAATTCATTGCTAAAGAGACCCAAAAAATCATCTAGACATTAGCAATAGTTTCACTTAGAATAAACATATTTTAGACATTAGCAATAGTTTCACTTAGAATAAACATATTTAAAGGTTGGGGATATAGCTCAATGTAGTACACTTGCTTAGCATGCTCAAGACCCTGAGTTCAGTCGCCAGCACTGGACATGGCTCAAGTGGCAAAGCACTAGTAATGAGCAAAATTTAACTAAATATGTATTTGTGTATGTATATATACATAGAGAAACATATAATCCCAGCACTAGGGAGGCTGAGGGGAGGATTCCAATTCTATACTAGCCTGAACTATACAATGATACTCTTATTTTTTGTTGTTGTTGTTTGTCATGGGACTTGAACTCAGGAACTGGGTGCTGTCTCTGAGCTCTTTTGCTTAAAGCTAGCACTTTACTACTTGAGCTACAGCGCCACTTCTGGTTTTCTGGTGGTTAATTGGAGATAAGAGTTTCATGAACTAAAAAAAAAAAAAAAAGAGTTTCATGAACTTTAACTGCCTGTGTTGGCTTTGAACTGTGATCCTCAGATCTCAGCCTCCTCAGTAGCTAGGGTTATAGGCACAAGCCACCAGCACCCTACTCCATGCCCTTTCTAAAAAGCCAGGAAAGCAAACAAACAACACATGGGACTAAACCCTGGAGTCAGGAAGAATGGAAATCTAAGGCTAGCCTAGGCTACAAAGTAAGACTCTGTTTCAAAAGAAAAAGGAACAAACAAACACTAAAAAAGCAAATCATAAAAATGACATTTGTTTGCATAAATACTACTTTAGAAAAACAGATCACATTAACACCAGCCTGAAAAAAAAATCACAAGGAAAGAGATTTATGATAAGAAAATGAAGCAGGACACTGAGAGCTGGAAGAGTATAAAACGTTGGCTGATAATAACTTTATAGTGAAAGTCATTCTTTCTCTGTATTTAAAAGTCCTTATGAATTTTCCTGAGGATTCTGGGTCTCAATTTTCTTTAAAGACAAAGCAAGCATTTTTTGGAAACAAAGTCCAAAGAAAAATCTCTGCAGTAAATCTTTCAGAGTAAAATGGCACAGGGAGGATGAAAGAACTATCACATACAGCAGAAAAAACCTGTTCTCTGCTAAACAAAACCTCACAATAAGCCCTACCATGCGAGGCCAAAAACGAAGGTCTACTGTAATTAAACCTGAGTAGCAAGTTCAGAGATAGACACAACTTTGAAGAAACTTCGCTCTGGTTAAGTTTGCACATCACTGGGCCAGCACACAGAGAGAGCCGTAGGTAGAAATTGGGACTCAAGAGCTCCAGGCTCCACTCAGTCTCTAAGAAACACTTGTGACTCAGGCAGACACTTTACCTCTGGTGTCCCCAATGTTCTTGTCTATTAAATAAAGGTGTGTCTGTCCTGAATTACTCAGACAAGGTTGTCACTGTGGCAGCTCCTAATTAGAACTCTGGGAGATCTGAGGTTTACTTTTATAAATTTTTATTTATTTTTAAATTCTAAGGTTCATTCATATAAAATAAATCAGAATCACTAGTAAGATAACTCACTGGGTCTAGAAATAAGACCCCTTGGTCAATAAAACTCTTGGACAATAAAACTATTCAAGCCTTCTAGTTTATAGTTCTGTACTGTAAGGCCAAATGATAGTATATAGAATGATACACTTATCCCATGTTAAGATACCCCTGGTAAATAAGTTAAATGTCACTGTCTTAAGACAAACAGCAATCAAATCAATTAAGCTAAAGCATAACACTATTTATCTAGGAAAGCTTTGTCAGTTGTTATTAATATGTGCATTAGTGGAAGGTCAATGTTTTCTACCATTAATATCAAGAACACTAAATAATCAATAATCTTGACATTACTTCCTATTCCGCTTACAAAACAATAATGAGAGGTTAAGTGGGATGTGATTCAGGCTGCAATTAAGTCAGACTAACTAAATCATAAATCATGAACTAATAGGGAGATGCTACATGGAAAACCAAATTCAGTGACTTTATTCAAATTTAATGGTATTTCCACCTATACTAAGCATCTTAGAAATGAGAAAGTTAAAGTATAGGTTTCGTTTGTTTTTTATCTAGAGTAGATCAGTATATTAGCATAAACATAAACATAATAATAATAATAGCTAAAATGTATTGAGTACTTAATACGTGCCAGGACATTTTTCACATATTGGGATGAAAAAAATTAAGTAAACAAAAGTAGATACAATAATAAAATTAAAGTACCAATCAGCTTCAACAATTATTAATTCATAGAGAACTTTTGTTGAACTTCCTCCAAAATCCCAGTCACCTTATCATTTTATCTACAATTACTTCAGTATATACCTAAAAAACAATCTACTTTTTTTGGAAACATTTATGATACCATTATCACACTTAAACAAATGAACAGTAATTGCAGGCACACACAAAGATGTTGGTGCTATTATCACCATTTTATAGACTTTTCTGAGGCATATGCCGCCCATGACATCATTTATCCTGGTGATAAAGCAGTGTGTAGCAGGAATGAGATTTCCACTCAGGCAGTGGAGAACTTTGAGTTCTATGGTGCTACTTCTCACAACTAAGTTTTATGGTAATGAGCTCTTAAAGCTAATAAAGGAAGGAATGACAAGCAGCATCAGATTTCAGCAAAATTTGGAAATAAGTAAAATATATCCAGCACTCCACCTAATGACTCCCTTCCAACAGCACAGTACAGAACAAGGAGAAAAAGAGTAACTTTATATGGACAAATCTGATGAACTTCAACCAGGTGATAAGTCACCATCAAGAGTAATGGCATGTGGACAGTAAGTTCTCTTGATAGGTGATGTGCTTCTGTTATCTTATTCTCCAAAACTTACCACCCTATTCTGATCAGACAATTTCTGCTTAAGAGACATTCTACAGAATACAGCAAACTGTCAAAGTCATCAAACATAAGGCAAGCTTAGAGAGCCTGTGGAGATGAAATGATGATTAAATGTAACATGGCACTCAAAAAGGACATTTAGGAACGTTGTAAGCTTAGCACAGGACTTAGGACCCAAGAAGTGGAACCCACTTACGGTGTTTGAACAACTGTTAATAACTAAAGAGACTTCTTGTGATTTAAGGGGAACTTCTATATTATTACCTTTTAAAAAGCCAATGAGTAGAGAAAATGTTAAAAATTGGTTTCAATAATACTACATTACCAAAATAATGAGAGCAACAGAATTCTGACAGAAATGAAGTAACTTAGGCAGTAATTAAATAGGTGACTAGTCAAAACTATTATTCAAATCGATTCACTCATGAATATGTATAAAAGTGTATGTTTATATCCCACCTGCTTAAAAAAAAAGACTAAGGTATATAGAAAATCAAACATATGAAATGGAGTAATTAAAAATAAAAACAAATAGGTTCTTTCACCCTTGTTTTCTCAAAGCCACAGTGCATGGGAAAGGGATAAACACTACCAATCAGCAAATACTCCGTGGCTTTACCAGCATCATGTGTACATGTGCACACTCGGGCAGAATTCTGGAGCATGAGCAAGGGCACATTCAGAGAAAAATAGAAATCTCTACTTTTTAACAACAACAAAAAAAAAAACGATAAAGAAAGTTAAGGGAATTTGGGGGGTTGGATGGGGGGAAGAGGGTATTGTTATTCAACATATTGTTGTTTTGTGGTCCTTCGTCCAAAGTAGGTCAGGTCTGTGCGTAATTATTGGATTTATTATGACTTCAGAAAAGGGAAGCGCTGTCAATGCAAGAAGGCTTTTAACAAACAGCAGAACTGGGCTAAAGGAGAAGCAAAGAGTGCCTCTGCTGCTAAGCTTAAATGCACACGTATGTGCATACATGTATGCATACATACATGCATATACACATACACAAAATAAATTAACTCTTGTTTTTAATAACAGTAAAACAATTTAGAAGACAGGAAAAGAAGCCTGGTTTCTCAGTCTGGACCTATACTACTGAACTTGAAACTTGTGGATAAATTCTCCTAACTTTATCTTTTTCCTTAGGCTTGTTACCCACTAACAAAGATGACACTAAAGAAACTCCAGGGGAAAAAATTAAAAATAGATTTACTGGAGCATTTTATGTGCAAGAACACATGCCAAAAAAAAAAAAAAAAAAAAAAGAACTAGTATTTGCATTACCAAAAAAAAAAAAAAAAAAAAGCATCCCTTTAGCGTTCAAAAACACTTGTAAGAACTTACTATAAAATATATCATAAACAAACCATTGTTCCTTATGTTCTTTCCACTACTCCAGTCCCCTCACTCCAAGAAAACCACTATGCTGAAAGTGGCTAATCATTGATTTGAATCATAATTATTATTATCTCAAACTTCCTCTTTTGATTCCTGTTATACTTGCAATATTCCTCCACAAAGATGAAAATAGTGGTGGTTAATTTATTTTATACTTGTTATCCTTTTGTGAGTATACCAACTGTATTTCTTGCTTTACAGTTACTATGTATTTGGGCTGCCTGGATTTTTAGCTATTTTGAACAGTACTTTAAATATTTTTTACACATTTTAATCATGTTTTCTAGATTATGAGTACAAGAATAAGGTATATACCTAGGAATCACTAGAAATTAACTCATGTTATGGTTGTACCCATCTGCAGGGCTGCTCCTACTGCTCTTCACCATCCCAACAACTTTCATTCATTTAAATTTTTTTCTAGTAGGGGTGAGGAGGAGGAGGGAGTTAAGAGAGGACAAACAGTTCCTACATTTTTTACATTGCATTTTTGATTACTAAAAAGGTTGAGGATCTTTTCATTGGTTCACAGATCATTTGTTTTTGCTTCTGTGAAATAAACTTTGTGACTTCTATGTCCATTTTCTACCTTTTAATTTTTTGAGGGATTTTTTTTTAAATACTTAAGATCTCTCAGTATATCTTCTCTCAAGTCATGGGAGCAGAACTCAGGGCTGGCTTGTTAAAGCAGTGCTTCACTTGAGCCATGCCCTAGTCCTTTGGCTTTAGTCTAATTTTCCAGACAGGATCTCCAAACTTACACCTAGCTTGGACCATGATCTTATCTCCTACTCCACTCCAAATAGCTGGAATCACAGGTGTGCACCGTGCCCAACACATCTCTACTTCCTGTAGGTATACAAGCAAAGTTGTATAGAGCAAATAGGCCTGGAAATACTATTTTAGCCATATTTGGAATACCACCTGCCACCACCTAACCAACTCATACTTACTTGCTTCTTCTGCAAAACTGCATCTTGCAACTTCATTTAAAACGTTCTTTGAAATAGATCTATAATACGGGTCTCTACAAAGACATGAACTTGATTCTCCCAGATACTGGGGATCCACTGGGGTTTCAGTTTAGATATTTCAAAGCTTCATGGGTCGTAAGAAAGCTAGCTGCAAATTCCTGTGATTATGGACATCTGGTAGTGTCAAAGGAAACTGTTTTCTCCCTCTATCCAGATACAAGATTGTAGTGAGCAAGTCTCTGTAAGTGAGGCATGACTTCTCACTCTTGCACCAAGCAGTTTTCCCTGCCAGGGTCCCAGTGATGTGCTCAAATCCTGCAAGAAAACAGCACAATGCCATCACACTTCACCTTACGTCCCAGGAGTTTGCTTTTCTTGTGCTAGCTTCAGAACTTCACACGGACTCTAGCCATATCATTTATTCTTCACTTCCCTAGCTAATTTAAAATTGTACTGACCAGAAGGGATTTCTCTACACATAGAATCTACAGCATTAATGGGGGCTGAGGGGGTGTTTTGTCATTCATCTTAAGGTAGTTCATTTTTTAACAAATTGATCGATACTTTCAAGAATGCATCTATATTTTAAGAAACATAATCTACTTTATATATGAAACATTGTGTATCATTTCAATGAAAACAGTTTCAAAAATGTCCTTAATTGCTGAAGGCTTGGATTAAATGGTACAGGCCCAAGGTCCTGAGTTCAAGCCCCAGTACTGGTTTTTAGGGAGGATAAAAGTCCTTAGTTGATCTGCTTCTTACAAAGCAAAGCTTAAGAGATGTTAAATTTTATTAAAGGCATCGACTTGTGCACTAGATTCCTCCTATATTTTAACTATTATTGAAGTTTGTGCCTTGTAAACACTATTAAGAAGGTTTCGAATTATACTACCTCAGAATAAGAAATTTTTACTAACTTAAAATCCCAAGTGTGTGTTGGGTGTGGGGACCAAGAAACTATTTCTAGGGTCAATATCTTCTCTCATTCCCCCCTCCCCCCCATCATAGGGCTTGAACTCAGCCTGGATGTTGCTCAAGGCTAGCACTCTACCACTTTGAGCTACAGCTCCACTTCTGGTTTTCTGGTGGTTAACTGGAGATAAGTGCCTCATGGACTTCCTTGCCCGGGCTGGCTTTGAACCATGATCCCTAGATCTCAGCCTCCTGAGCAGCTAGGACTACAGGCATGAGCCGCCAGTGCCCAGCCTTTGGGACAGTACCTTAAGTTTACACAAATGACACTAATCTATTGTGAGAAGACCTAAATTCAATTCTCTTTGGAAAAAATGGAAATGAGGAATAATTGATATTTACAAGCACTTCTTTGAAATAGGTACCCATAGTCTAATCTTTTTTTTTTTATGGTGCCATTAGTCCTGGGGCTGGAACTCTGGGCTTAGGCTCTGTCCCTGTACTCTTCAGCTCAAGACAAGCGCTCTACTGCTTGAGCCATAGTACCACTTCTGGTTTTCTAGTGGTTTATTGGAGATAAGAGTCTCATGGACTTTCCTTCCTGGGCTGGCTTTGAACTGTGATCCTCAGATCTCAGCCTCCTGTGTAGCTGGGATTACAGGTGTGAACCACTGGTGCCCAGCTACTTTCAGCTTTTTCTGAGTAGTTTGGTAGAGGTAAGAGTTTCACAGACTTTCCTGCCTGAGCTGGCTTTGACCATGGTCCTCATATTCTAGTCTCCTGAGTAGCTAGGATTACAGGCACGAGCCACCAGTACCCAGCCCACAATCTAATCTTAAAAATGAATCCACAGTAGCATTCCAGGCTCAAAAGCAGCATCAGTTTACAGAGGGGAGCACTAAGTAAACCTCTATGACAGGAAGACAAGACCCTGGCAATGTTCCATCTCACCATGCTGAAGGCAATGGATACAAATGACCATGTTCCTAAAAGAATGGTGGGCAAACTCTTATATCTCGCAAGATAAATGGCTATTGTGGTAACAAGTTGGCTCTGGCAGGAGGGTTTAACAGCAAGCCATGGAACAGGCCACTTACTGTTCTCCATCTTCTGTAGTATCAACTTTCCAGTCAGCCTGATGAGCACCAGCACATGGAAATACATTCCCAAGCAGCTCACCCCACAGGCTGCATGCACATTCTTCATTTGACCTTACTCTACTCCCTTCTAGGTCCTAACAGAACTTGGCAGATGTTAGAATCTGCTATGTATAAGCTCTAGAGACTAGATTAGAAACTCAGCAAGATATGCATTGGGTGCTGGCAAAAAAAGGGGGGACGGGGGGGTCTTAGTGTACTGATTTGGATTTGCTCACTTAGGACATGGACAATTCCAAAAATGTGTCTTGGACCAATGAAGCAAACAAGCAAAACTAATTAGAAAAAAAGCACATGTCATGCACATCCCAACAGGGGCTTGCAAGTCTTCTGAGATCATCCTTCTCTCCAAACCAACAAAATACCAAAGCCATTATGCAATTTGTGGTTTCTTTGCATAATTGAAGAAATTAATAGCTTCAGATACAAAACTTAGCTCTACCCTGAAACATTCTTTCCCTGCTTTGGATCTCTGCATGTAAAAAGTTCAAAAGTACCACACTCCCAAACCAGGGGCCACAGAAAGTTCTTCACATTCATTGGCAAACTTTCTTCCACAGCAAAACTTCAAAATTATGTTTGGATGAGTTTGGTACATGTGAAAAGAGCCTGCTTACACGTCCTGTTGTATAATAGTTTGTATTTACCAAATTAAAATTTGTCTATGCTATACTGTATCTCCTATTTTATATAGTTAATTCTCTTATGTTAACAGCAAATTGTTAGGCATCACAACCAGGTAGAATATAAAGTGGGACACATGTTACTAAGTTTAAGAGTTAAGCCTGCACGAAGTGAGTCCTCAGCCTGAATTGTAAGTGACCTGCAGACTTCCAGGTCTCAGGGGCAAAGTTACATTCTTCAGGTTTGTTGTAACAGAGTAATGAAGATTTCCTCTGGGTAATGAGGGTGTTCATAGAAGTTCTCTGATCTTCCTAGTACAGTTTATACTACTAAATAAATATGATGCCTGTTCATGCATCTGGACATTAAAATGAGAGTCAGTACTCTGGGCCCACTATAACCCAGTCAATTTTTGTCAGCTTTGCAGTGAATGTCTTTACCTCCATTGATCTACTTGTATCTTTGGAAGAACCTTTAGATGTGTTAAACAAGACAAAAGGGTTAGCATGAATTGAGCACACTAAGAAAACTGGGTTCTCTTTTTCTAAATTTTATGTTTATTTAGGTCAATAATGAATATACTTAAAGAGAAGCTGCTGCTGGGGTTTTGTTGTTGTTTTGTTTTGTTTTGTTTTGTCAGTCATGAGGCTTGAACTCCAGGCCTGGGCACTGTCACTGAGCTCTTTTGCTCAAGGCTAGCACTCTACCACTGTAAGCCATAGAACCACTTCTGGTTTTCTGGTGGTTAATTGAAGATAAGAGTCCCATGGACTTTCAGATCTCAGCCTCCTGAGTAGCTAGGATTACAGGTGTGAGCCACCAGTGCCCAGCTGAAGCTGTTGTTTAAATGAAATTTTTATACCTTTTAACACCATCCTAGAACAAATTAGTATTACAACAAATGCTTGACCAATAAATGGAATAACTAAGATTAAAAGGGCTTAATTTCCCCCTACAAAGAAGTTGAACAACTTATTAATTAATCCTAATTTAGCATTTCAGACATAAGCCACCTTTTCATAGCTGTGAAAATTTAAAGGAAGGATGTCTTTTGCTCATAGTTTGGAAGGCTGGGTCCACAACTGGTTGGCCCCATGCACTTGGACAGAAAACATGGTGGCAGGAGTGTGTGGCAGAGCAGGCTCTTAACAGGCAGACAGCCAGCAGAGAGCAGGCAAGGGACCCAGGGACCAGGTATGTAACCCTTAAAAACAAAGGCATGCCCCCAGCAACCTGCTTTCCAACAGAGCACCTATCAGCTACGTAATAGGCGTTCAACACAGGAACCCATGGTGGACATTTCATATTCAAACCAGAACAGGGACCAAATGTGAACAGGACCTACATTTATAAAACTTTATTTGATCTTCCTTCTCTTGGTAGTAAAAATGTTTTTCATAAACATAATAGTTTTCAAAGACAAATAAATCACAACAAAATCCTATAGATACCATTTTCAGATTTTTCTCTCAATAATATCTCACAACCCATAAGACTGGCATAATCACAGAAAGTCAGTTTAACTGGGAAGTATTTTCTCTATTATTTAGCTTAAACACACACACACACACACACACACACACATACACACAGACACAGAGTGATAACAGAATAAACTTAGCCCTATGATTGAAACTGTTATAACTGACTCAAAAAAATTTTTTTTGATTTTTAGTATTTTTAGAAACCTAAAGGTGATTTCTTTTCTGTTCCTCTCCTAAGAAGACAACAAAGGCAGATGTTTAGGAAAACCTGCATGTTCCTTTGGTGCAGTCCTAAAGCAACTGGAGACTTGGGAGGGGGAACAGAGCAGAAGAGGGGCAGTAAAGACGTCAGCAGGGTGCTAGGGGAAGCCAAGTTGCCTAAGAAACCAAACACAGAAGAATAAGAGAAGAAAAAAAATCATTAGTTGAAAAAAAGCTCTGAAATGCTTTTGCAGGAGCTCAATCCCTTATCCTAAAACACACACAGCAAATGGATCAATTGTCACCAATGACAAATGGAGCCCACAAGCACACTGCCGGCCAGAGTGCCTTTTCTAAATTACATAGTACTCACCTTGAGATTAGTGACCAGAGCACATTAGACATGGATAAATCTTTTGACAGCCTAAACTCAAAATATACACGTTTGTATGTTTTAGTTATTTTATTTTGTTTTTGCCAATCTTGGGGCTTGAACTCAGGGCCTGGGTACTTTTCCTAAGCTTCCTTTGCTCAAGGGTAGTGCTCTACCACTTGAGCTTTTTTTGGTAGTTCACTGGAGATAAAGAGTTTCGTGGACTTTTCTGTTAGAGCTGGCTTCCAACCACAGTCCTCACATCTCAGCCTCCTGAGTAGCTAGAATTACAGACATGAAACACCAGTACCCAAATCTGTATTACTTTTCTCAAAAAGCATTAAATTCAGCTTAGCATTCAGGGTTGGGGAACCCAACATACATTCCCTACCTCCAGCCAATAAAGTCCAAGAAATCATTTGGTCCATGACAAACCTGCACATCTGCAGCCCATAGCCTGTCTGCCTATATTGATCATTTTAGATAGTCCTCAAATAAGGTTATAACTTACAAATGGCCCTTGGAAGAAGAAAGGTATACATAACTCACTCCTATTTATAATACAATGTCCATAAAGTAACTCAGTAAACCAAAATAGCTAGACTCCCTTCCTTAGCCTTAAAATTCAATTTCAAGTTATGATTTGCCAGGTAAGAAATTACACGGTATTCTTTCTTGTTATTTTACTTTACAAAGTATTCTTCATGGGTAAACAGTAAATAGTCATGAAAAAAGTTTGAAATGGACAGACCTATTTGAAGTCCCCAAGCCAAATCTTTGTTCTAAAACAACAAGGCATGTTCTAGGATAGGAAGAATGGTACACACCTACAATCCCAGCAATGGTGAGGCAGGAAGACTGGGAGTTTGAGGTTTGCTTGGGCTACTCAGCAAGACTCAATTAATGAGGGGGAAAAATACATAATAAAGCAAAATGGTATACATACATAGAAATGTCACAGTGAATAACTGCCTATATGCCAATTTTTAAAAAGCAATGTTAATCATACTTTCTCTGAAAAATCTTATTTTAAAATGAGCAATTCTTTAAAGGATAGATGTTAAGATTTGGTTTCTGAAGCCTGTACTTCTCTTTATAACCCAAAGAAAGTTGTTTGCCCTTGAAATTATATGTGAATCCTAGACTTGTGGTTGGTTTCAATGAAATAACAATTAAGGGAAAAACAGTGCTTGATAAGGATTCAATAAAAGATCACAAAACCCCTTTGGGAGTATCTAATCAAGCTCCTCATCCCGACCACAGTAGAATGATTATGTAATTCAAAGTATCCCTGCATAATACATAGTCAGACTTTCTGAAACACCCCTGTCCTACTGCACTAGAGACTCCAAACTCACACCAGCAGATGGCTTTCAAGATCCTCTAACAGCTATCTTCAGCCTGGCACTTGTGGCTCACACCTGTAATCCTAGCTACTCAGGTGGATGAGATCTGAGGTTTGGGGTTTGAAGCCAGCCTGGGCAGAAAAATATCTTTTTTTCATATTTTTTATTTATTTTGCTTGAACTCTGGGCCTGGGCACTGTCTTTGAACTTCTTTTTTTTTTTTTTTTTTTTTTTGCTCAAGGCTAGCACTCTACCATTTGAGCCACAGCACCACTTCTAGCTTTTTCTGTGTATGTGGTACTGAGGAATTGAACCTAGGGCTTCATGCATCTGAGGCAAGCACTCTACCACTAAGCTACATTCCCAGCCCCAGAAAATTTTCTGATTCCTATCTCCAGTTAACCAGCAACAAGCTGGAAGTAGAGCTGTGGCTCAAGTGGTAGAGTGCCAGCCTTTAACAAAAAAGCTAAGCAAGAACATGAGGCTTAGTTCACGCCCCAGTACTAGGACATGCATGCGCACACACATATGCACACTCAAAGCTCCAAATCTGAACTCCAAAATAATTTTGTTTAGGCCTACTGCTCTTCACTGCCATACAAAGCATCCCAATTTTTGCTTCCTTCTTTGCAAAATTATGTGTGAAAGGGTCTGTGCTTTCATTCCTATTGTACCTGTGAAAATTTTACCTACTGTTTAGAAAAGTAGCCACCTGGGAAGACTCCAATATTCTGATCCCCTACTGATCACACCTAATCCTCCCAACAACCTAGTTCCTGCCAGTAAGCTTACCTGTTCTCTACTTGTGCCAATTAATTATCTACCAGATAATGATCTCCTTGTATCTTCCAAAAGAAAACTATCCAGCAAACTATCTGGCAAAATGCATGTACTTTTATAATGCTGTGTACCTGCTTGTTTTCAAAAATAAATATATAAAGAATTTTATTCAATAAATATATAACCTTTTAATTTCATGTTATGGCTTGATTATGCCAAAAAAGGTGAAAATACAAAGTATTCTTTTAAATATAACTGTAATTTTATTATCAGAAAAATACCAATAGCTTATACAAATTCATCCAAATCCAGTGAGTGACATAAGGATACATAAAAGAGCCATGTGAGGGCTGGGAAGGTGGCTCAGTGGTAAAGTGCTTGCCTTGCATGCTTGAGGCCCTGGGTTCGATTCCTCAGCACCACATAAGCAGGGGGGGAAAAAGCCGGAAGTGGCACTGTGGCTCAAGTGGAAGAGTGCTAGCCTTGAGCTGAAGAGCTGAGGGACAGCGCCCAGGCCCAGAGTTCAGGCCCCATGACCAGACCCCCCCCAAAAAAGAAAAAAGCCATGTGATACTATGTTGAAAATAAACTTTACAATGTGGGCTGGGGGGGGGGGGCAGGCAGGAGGAGGGGGGAAGTGGGGAGGGAAGTGATGGTAGGGGGAAAACAAAGGAGGAGGTAACAATGCTCGCTATGAAATGTACCCATTACCCTACTCATGTAACCCCTCTGTTCAACATTTTTTTTACAATAAACATAAAAAAAAAAAAAAGAGCCATGTGCTGGTGGCTCACACCTGCAATCCTACCTACTTTGGAGGCTGAGATCTGAGGAACATGGTTCAAAGCCAGCTTAGGAAGGTGTAAGGTCCGCTCCTGGATGGCGAGCAGACTCCACCCTCCTCGCAGCAAAGTCTCCACCCAGTACCTGCGTTACCTAGGCAACTGGGACACCTGGAAGAGGTCACATCTGCATCCGCTGAGGTCACATCTGAATTTGATGTGGCCACACCTTTCCCCACCCATACCCTACATAAGGCCTAACCCAGGTCCAGACTCTCCCTTTTCTCTCTCTGTTCGTTTCTAGCTCTTGCTGCTCTTTTCTTGCTCTCTTGCTCTCTCTCTTTCCCAGCCACGTGGAGTGCCAACCTTGCCTGGTCCCAGCAGGTCTACCCCTTACCTGAATACCACGTGAGTGCTACTGTTCTTACCCCACTCTCTGCTCTTTTCTCTCTCTTTCCTCTCTTCACAGCTCTCTCTCATTCCCAGGCCTTTCCCAGCCACGTGGAGTGCCACCCTTGCCTGGTCCCAGCAGGTCTACTGAATAAACCTACCCCTTATCTGAATACCACGTGCGTGCTGGTGCTGTTCTAACTCGGCTACCTCTTTTTAAAAACCTAACAGAAGGAAAGTCCATCATACTCTTATCCTTCAATTAACTACCAAAAACCCAGAAGTGAAGCTGTGGTTCAAGTAGTAGAGTGTTAACTTGGAGCAAAAAAGCCCAGAGGCAGTGCCCAGGCCCTGAGTTCAAGCCCTAGTTCAAGCACGCACGCACGCACGCACGCACACACACACACACACACGGAAATGGAGATGGAGATGGAGATGGAAGAGGAGGAAAGAAAAAGGGAGAGAGAGAGAAAAAACAGAGAGAGAGAGCAGGGAAGTTTATTGCTTAAATGCTGAAAGTCTCTGAGCAATAAACTCTGGAACATCTAATCCCCCAGAAAGTCTCAGCCAAGGGCCTGGCACACGGACAGTCCATCCAGTCCAGGGCTTTGCTCTTTCTACAACTTTAAGATCATCAAAACGTTCAAGAATCACCAGAGAATTAAAATTCTATGTAGGAAGTTAAAAGTAAACTTTTTGTTAAATAAACACAGTTGAAAGTATAAATTAATTGACCTATGAATATAGAAATTAACCATAATCTAAAACCAACCCAAAAAATTGTTCTTAATCAAACTAAGAATATACAGATAATTAATTTGACAGAGCTGGGGCTCAGTAGTAAAACACTTGCCTAAGATGTGTTGAATCCCTGAACTATGCAGGTACAGGTTGGGGGGTGGAGGGAGAGACACTAATTTTACAAAGGGACCCATCTTGACCAAATCAAACAGAATACAGACAACTCCAAGCAAAAAGGTTACAATACAATCAAGGCATGTTCCAAATCAGATTTTAGATTTATATAACTAATGACTGCTCAGAAAATTCCTGAAAAAAATATTCATTTTCAATACTGGGCATTGTGGCTCACATCTGTAATCCAAGCTACTCAGAAGGCAGAGATCAGAAGAATTGTGGTTTTAGCCTGGCAAGGATAAAATGTTCATGAGATCCTAACTCAACCAATAAAGTTGACCATGGTGGTATATGCCTGTCATTCCCAGTTATGCGGGAGGCATAACATCACAGTCAGTCCAGGCCAGCCTGGGCAAAAGCTAGACTGTATTCAAAATAACTACAGCAAAAGAGCTTGGGGACATGGCTCAAGTGATCAAGTGCTTGCTTATAAAATCCAAGGCCCTGCATTCCCCAATAATATCCAGAATAGACAGGGAAAGAGGAAGAGTAGAAGGAGGAAGAAGAGGAAGAGGAGAAGTAAAGGGAATGGAGGGAGAGAAAGAGGAGGGATGAAAAGGACAGGAAAAAGACCATCTAACCCTAATCTCCTAAATATGTCTGTATTTTTTCCTATGTATGTATTTACCTATACAAAATACATACTTCCTACACACACACATACACACAATTATGAAGTTTTTGGTTCATGAAGATATAGTTTTTACCATTTAAGAACACATGTTATTTAGCTTTCAATAAGACAATCTCAAAGATGAAACTGAAAATAAGGAGTATAAACCAGGTGCCCATGACTGTAATCCTACCTACTCAGAAGGCTGAGAACTGAGGATCACAGTTAGAAGCCAGCCCAGGAAGAAAAATCCATGAGACTCTTATCTCTAATCACAAAAAAAAAAAAAAAAAAAAAAAAAAAGCCAGAAGTAGAGCTGTAGCTCAAGTGGTAGAGTGCTAGCCTTAAGCAAAAGAAGCTCAGGGACAGTGCCCAGGCCCTGAGTTCAAGCCCTAAGACCAGTACAAAAAATAAAAATAAGGAGTAAACGTTTCCAGTTTAGAGACCTATCACTACTTAATTGCTTCCTGTCAAAATGTGTCCCTGTGCACTAAGAGTCCCAGCCCAGCATGTACAAGGCTTTGGATTCCTTGCCCAGGACTGCAAAACAAACAAATAAGTAAAATAAAATACCTACCTAGTCCCTACCTCCACAACAATGCTTTTTGTCTTTTTAAAATAAATCCTGCCACTTTACAAGTAAAACAAACATAATTGTAACTGTTATCTTCGATTGTGAGTGACATGGACATAAGATATATATCTAATATTAGATGTTTATTAGATAATTGTATTCTGTTACTGTTGCCAAAAACTTCTGCCAGGTCACATTTAGCTCAAAAATCTTATGTAACCTCTAAATATTAGCAGTCTTTTCAAAAACACAAAGTGCAGTACCAAATGAAAGTATTCTGCTCCCCTGCTTGCCAGCTACTTCCTCAATGCCAGCGCAGTTGGAGGCAGCAGCACCCTTGCTTGTACAGGACTGCAAACGACACAAGCCTTCACACACCACAACCTTCTAGCAATTAGCTACACATTGTTCCAATTTGGAAGTCATATCAATCCACTTGGGATTTGTTTGTTTTTTAACTACTTTCTTAGACGTCCCTTTGAAAAATCTTAAGTGCATTTTAATGCATAGTTCTGTCAGGGAGCCAAGAAATAATAAAATAGGGATAATATCAGCTCTCTTTAATGTTGTCACATTACTAAAACATTAATGACAAAGCGCGTCACATTAAAGTGATATACCATATAAAAGTAATATTAGATCCCATGAAATTACAACAGATTCATCTGTTGTTACCTCCCCTCAAACTAATTTGAAAGACAGAATATCTTTCAGGCACAAGATTTTTTTTTTCCCCGATTTGTCCACCTCATTCAGATACTGAGAAGGACAGCCAGCATGTGTTTCTTAAAGACTATTTAATGCACTTGCTGATGCCAACATAACTGGAGGGAAGATAACTAACCCAATGAGATCTTCAGTCACTGACACTGGATCATGGTGACGTTCAAAAAACTGACAACAGGTTGCTTAGCAGCACTTTTCCAAATGCGGTCACATGAACAGAACTGATACTGTTCTTCCCCACAGACTTGTAGACCAGCTCTACCCACAGAACAGTGCCCACTGATGTCTCAGCAAAGAAACTCAACTGAAGAGGTTAATTTGCTTGGCAAATATTCTTCATGTAGAAGAAAAGAACATAGGATTACCACTCACCCAAATGTATAGGTGGGGGCAGTAAACAAGTCTTCCTCTCCCATCATTCTCTCAGACTACTAAACTAAATCAATCAATATTATAAATCATCACCTCTCAAGGTCTAGAGACCAGTTGGGGATCTGGTTCTGAATTCTCATCCTAGTTAACGACTATTATTCAAGACCACTAAAAGAAAAAAGCCGGAAGTGGCGCTGTGGCTCAAGTGGTAGAGCACTAGCCTTGAGCTGAAGAGCTGAGGGACAGCGCCCAGGCCCAGAGTTCAGGCCCCACGACCAGACCCAAAAAAAAAAAAAAAAAAAAAGTTAAAGACCACTACAAGTGTACAACTCTGACCTTACTGCCAACGATTTTCATCCAGACCCTAAATGTGTCAGCCCAATCCCATTACTGGATTAACCACAGTGTCTACTTACTCCAGATTAAAGTGCTAAACTCTTATTTCTTTTACTTTGTTAGCCCCATCCTTTGCTACCTCCCTATCTCCTTTTCTCTGAATTACAGATTTTTCACAATTTCCAACAATGACAATACTTGCCCTGAAATGTTCTGAGTAACAGCTCAAACATAAACCTTCCGTCCCACAGTACTGTTCTCTGTGCAGGAACTATGACAGCACTCTCCAGCCCCATGAGAATCTTCAATGCTGTCTCCTTCCCTTTTCTCCCAACTGCTAAGTTTCTAAGTTTCTAAGAGCAGATTTTAAGGAACATGTCTCAATGCAATGAAATCTGCCTTGACTAAGGTTACCAATTAACCCAGCAAGTATTTCTCAGCTCCTATCATAACTTCCCAGATGATCTGACAGAACTTGCCACTCCTACTTACTTCTGCTTCCTAAAAAAGGAAACCTTTCTGGCCTTTCTGCACCTCCTTATTATCCCCTCTATTCCTCTTCCCCCCACAACCTGGCAGTGGCAGAGGAGAGGGGAGGAGGGCTCTCTAAAAGTCTAATTTGATCATGACACTCTCCAGATTACAGCTCATTTGCGGTTAAGCAAACTCCTTAACATGGTTTTAGGTGACTGCTTAATTCCCTTGGCCTCATTTCTCTACACACTTTTCCTTTCTTTGCACAGTCCAGTCAATTCTTCTAACTCCGCTGGCCATTTTCAGATATTATTTCCTCAACTCAAATACTTGTTGCTTACTAAATCCCACACTTGCAGTTCACACAGCTTTCTTTGGCTGGCTCCAGTCTAAGCTTAGAGTGAGTTAAGATCTACAGTGTCACAGTTAGGATCTACAGTGTTTCAGTACTCACCAATGCTAATTGCTTAGTTCTTGTCAAATCTGCTGCTAGACTGTATACTTCCTGAAGCCAGCAACTCTATCTTGTTCATTTTAGTAACCCAATGTATTACTATGTGCTTAACAAATGACAGGAACTTAATACGCATCCCAAATTAATGAATGGAGTGTGCCTTTTTCTGAATGTCTAGTACAATGTCCTTAATTCAGATCACGCACACTCACACTGCTGATGGAGCCCTGAGCCTGGCACATTCAAGGCAACCACTTTACCACTGACTTACATCCCCAGCCTAGGGTCTAATGATTTCTTGCTTAAATGATTTCAGTAGTCTCCTAATAATGAGTGACTCTCACAAGAAAGGTATTCAAAATCTCCCCATTATCTACAGAACAAATGCAAACTCGGCTGCACCAAGACAAAAGTTCCTCTAGAGTCTAGTCTCCACTCCCCTAACTATCCTTCCCAGCCACCACCACTTCTCACACTGCCACAGGCTTGGCCTTAAGAAACCACTGAGGGTTCCTCAAACTCGCCAGGTCTTGCCAAACCTGTCTTTGTATCTACTCTAAGTTCCCTCTCCCACTGTTTGAAGCTGCCTTTTGAACATGCTAATAACACTTAAAGAACTTTTGAGACTCTAAACTGATCTTAATTTGCAAATATTGAGGTAATAGCCTCAAAAACCAAAACGAAATCCTGTCCATTCTAAATCATTTTTCTCAACAGAAGCAGAATCAATTCACATGTTTAAGTTTCTTTCGTTGTCCATGTGGGCACCTTAACCCATTACTAAGAAAAAAAAATTCCACATTCTGGAAAAAGAAGAAAAGAGAATATTTCACACAACATTGGCATTATAAGAAATACACTTTATAGGGGGAGGCTGGAAAGGGATGTGAAGGGTAAACAAAGGAGGCTGCAATGCTTGATAAGAAATGTACTCATTATCTTGCCCATGTAATTGTAACCCCTCTGTACAGTATGTTCACAAAAAAAATCAAATAAAATAAAAAAATAAAAAAAAGAAATACACTTTAACCTAAAACAGAATCAAGTGGAATTCTCCATCTAATAAAACACTTGTCACCAGCACTTCTCTTGTGGAGATCATGTAGGAGGAAGGCTTGTCATCTGACAGTATCTCCCAAGTTAGCATTATGCAAGTATCAGAATTAACAGGCAGAAACTAACAGTTACTGTCACCAAAGGGCCTGTATCCCTGGGTGAACTCTACTGTGAAATGAGGTGGAAGATGTGGTTTTCCTGTTCTGAAATCCAGCCTGTGCACAGAGCTTACAGGTAGCTAACACTGGTAGAGTGCGGGTTTGCCAGCATGAAAGGCAGTCAGTGTTCTACCTTAAGCACACATGCCTTGTCAAATAAATGCTGCCCTTGTACCTGCAGGAGCAATTGCCACCACGAGGAACAACAAAATGAGCTAGGCAAGAAAGAGTTGTCTGCTTGCTACCATGCCAGCTCCTTTCTACGGTACTGATTTCTACTCCATGATGAGAAACTAGCATAGACTTTATCAGGTCTACACTATTTGAAATTGGACAAGATCTAAACAGACTCAAACAAGGCTGCATGTGCCAACCCTCACTCATTTCTGTTCAAGGAGTCTCATGAACAAGACAACACAGAAAGACTTGACTCAGGGCAAATCTGGCGTGGAATTCACTTACTGGCTTTGCATTTGAGGTAATCTGTTTAACTTCTGTAAGCACAGTTTCCTTCAATATAAAAAGGACGTAGTGAAAGTATGGTTTTCAGGATTAAATAAAATAGTGTATTCAATGTAATGCCAGGCCTATAGTTTGCAGTTACTTCTATATTGCTGTTACAGCTGTCCTATTGCGTTACATTGCATCAATACCAAATTCCACATACAAACAGGTAAAATTCAAGATGAGAATTTAGAGTCAGAGGAATATATTTATTGATGGGCCTCAGGTTAGTCACCATTTCAGATGTAAAACAAGAAAGGTTCAGAAGTAAACCCTAATTACTGTGTATTACTGCCTTCACCTGGGCAGCCACAGAAACCATGGAGAAGAAACAGCAAAACAACTACTAGATCAAAGTAGTAGCAGAATCCCACCACAGGAATCACACATCAAAAATTTTCTCACCAGGCACTGGTGGTTCATGCCTGTAATCTTAGTGCTCAGGAGGCTGAGATCTAAGGATCATGGTTCAAAGCCAGCCTGAGCAGAAAAGTCCATGACACTCTTATCGCCAATTAACCACCAGAAAACCTCAAGTGGTGCTGTGGGTCCAGCGATAGAGAACTAGCATTGAGCTGAAGAGCTCAGGGACAGCACCCAGGCCCAGAGTACAAGCCCTACAACTGACCAAAAAAAAAAAAAAAATTCCAAGGCTGGGCACCAGTGGCTCATGCTCAGAAGGCTGAGATTTGAGGATCGTGATTCAAAATCAGTTCAGGCAGAAAAGTCCCTGTCAGACTCTTATCTTCAATTAACCACTCAAAACCCAGAAATGGAGCTGTGGCTCACAGTGGTAGAGCACTAACCTTGAGCAAAAGAGCTCAGGACAGCGCCTAGTCCATGAGTTCAAGCCCCACGACTGAAAAATACTTTCTCCAAACCGCATCCTATCATTTATTGACGAGGAATAAAATTGATAGAAACCTAAATATGCAACCCTAAACAGAACTAGTCTAGATCAAGACTGGACTTAACCTTCATTAGGTTTTGTCAGGGCAGTTCAATGAATCCCCCTTTAGGAATCTCTGTTGGTTAAACTAATGAGAAGCATTAGTTGGACTATTCAAACAGAATCCCTAGAAACACCTGGGAAAGTATATTTTGCTAATGACTCCTGACAAAAAGTATTAAGAGAAAAACATAAACCAAAGACAGCAGGCACTAATATTGGACCCATTACTTTTGTTCTCTTCTTAAATGCACCACACCACAATTACAAGAGCATTCTTCCTGCCTGTCAGTAACTTGATTCCAACCCACTGTGATGTGATTCCCACCGCCTCTACCCCAGGACCCCACCCTGGGCAACAGGAAAGAAAACAATATTTGATGGTGAAGTCCCCAAACCAATGCTTTCTAAGTGAAACTTCATGTTATAGGACTTACACGCTGGAAACCCTGTAAACAGACATCTGGTCCAGCTATTGTAATTTAAGGAATTATGAATAGCTCTGTCTACATTCAACTAGTTAATGTCAAAGCTAGGCAGGATTAGCATTCAAAATCTCTATCTCTTAATCCAGTATTTTTTGTGCTAAATCTGAGACCAATTTTTTAAATGACCTCTTCTCCTTTTTCCCTATTGTACACTGAAAATATAAGACAAAAGATGAACAAAGAATGAAACTCTTGAAACAGGGAAAAACTGCTAACATTTACTGAAAACATGCTATGTAACAAGCATTGTGTTAAGCTCTGAAATTCGTCATCTACTTTAACCTTTATAATAATCCTATAGATAGGTGCTACTCTTAGCATCCTTTTACAGAAAAGGAAATTGATGTTAAATAACTCAACTAGAAAATGATAGATGTAAAATCTGAACTCAGTTTGATCTCAGTGTCTATGCTTCGGTGGCTACAGAAAAGGAATCACTAGAAAAGAAGCCCCACTGGTCAACATCTACAAAATGCCCTCCTTCCAAGGACACTCTGTTGGGGTCTCTATTTTGGCCTTAACAGGTCAAAGCCCCAGAAGTTTCTGTACAGGATTCAGAGTGCTGTAATCTTCCCAAATCTAGTTAGGCAGTCAATATCTGCCTTTGATAGAGCTATCAGAGAGTAAGTACAGCATGTCTCTTGGATATGGACCAGGTTGGACCAGGCTATTGGCCAGTTCTAATTTGAAGAATGAAGGGGCCAAAGAGGATTTCTCTTATTAAAACTAGACATGGCCAGGTGCTGGTAGCTCACACCTGTAATCCTAACTACTCAGGATGCTAGGCTCTAAGGATCCCAGTTCAAAGCCAGCCCAAGCAGTCAAGTCCATGAAACTCATCTCCAATAAATCACCAGAAAACTGGAAGTGTGCTATGGTTCAAAGTAGTAGAGCACTAGCCTTGAGTGAAAAAGTTCAGATACAGCGCCCAAGCCCTGAGTTCATGCCCCAGGCCCACAAAACAACAACAATGAGACAAACATCACTGAGGTAACTACACATATTTTCTATTACTTTCCCTGCTCGATCTGCTTTACTCTGATTGTGTCCCTTGGCATATGATATGAAGGCTGAAATAAGCAAAGTCAACAAGGATTCTTTTTTGTTGTCTGGGCTTCTTTGTTTAGCTCTGTTTTGTTTGTCTGAACTTGTCTTGCTACCTAGTCCAGGCCAGCCTTGAACTTGCAAACCTACTACCTCAGCCTTCCAGCTGCTCTTTCTGCTATAAAAGGACATGGAATGAAAGCAGGTAGTAGTAGTGAAGAATAGAACTTCTGGAAACTACGTGAATGGTTAAATGTAAAGCCTGGGGAGGAGGTGTTATTTTTGCTCACACAGGCTCCTCAGGCTACCTAGCTACAGAACAGAATGCACAGTTGGCACCTGCTATATTTTTCTCCCCAAATGAAAACAACAACCTTCACAGCAAAGCCCCTTGTCCCCAATTAATCTTGTGTTGAAAAATTACACAACTATCATAAAGAAAAACCAACTGATTATAAAGTGGCCCTTGCAAAGCCACTAACAACAGAACAATCCTGTTCAATGAAAAAGAAAATATAACTAGAGCTTATGTCTCAAAATTGGATTACCACCCAGAATTCACTATGATCTCACCAAACCCACGGTGAGCAGGCTTAGAAGCAGCAGCTCTCTACTGAAAGCAAAGACAGAAGAAGAAAAAAAAAAAACAAACATTATTTTGGTGAACTAAATATTTGTGATATGTCTTTGATTAAAGGCTTCCCTTACAGAAAACAATACTAGTTTCTCTAAAAAATAATAATAATCTTAAATTCCAGAGTTACTTTAAAATTCCGTTAGAACAGGCTTTTAATTCAATTTATACATTTAAGACAGAAAATAAGGAAGACACGAATAATGTTTGGTCATATAATCTATTGGTTATATAAATCAAATTTAACCAATAGCTAACAGCTTCTGAATCAAAAAACTGAATTGGAAGTAGCCTTGTGTTTGCTAAAATTATTTCTTTGAAGAACGCCATGAAAGCAACCTGGAGATAAAATTACTCCAAATATGTTTTTTAAAGTTATGCCAAGTAGGATGACATTGTCCAGAAAGAAATGTACTCATTACCTGACATATGTAACTGTAACCCTTCTGTGCATCACCTTTCTAATAACAATAAAAAATAAAAATATAAAAAAGTTATACCAAGTAAAAGTAATTAGATAAAAATACTGGTTGTTATTTTTAAGAAACTATAATGCAGAAAGTCATGGTTTGTTTAAAATGTTACCATTTCATAAAAACTGTAACAATCACAACTGCTTCATAGGACATACATCTAAGTCCACTTATTAGCATGCTCTAACAAATGTGTGGATCAATATGCCTTACAAATCCTTCAGAGATTCCCCATTTAATAATTCACCCTTATTAACTTTCTTTCGTAATTAATAAGCCCAATCCTGGGTCAATGCCAGACAGACAGAAAAGTCTATGGGAGGTTATCTCCAGTTATCCTGCAGCTAGAAGAGCGGTGTGGCTCAAGTGGCAGAGTACCAGCCTCTGAGCGAAAGGCTAAGCAAGAGCATAAGACTTGTATTCAAACCCTAGTAACAACACTCAATCGATCTATCTATCTATCTATCTATCTATCTATCTATCTATCTATCTATCTATCTATCTATCTAGTACATTATATGTTATACAAAACAGGTTATATATACAATGTATAATATCATATATAGTATATAACATATATATACATATATAATTGAGAAATAAGGTCAGAGATGAAATCTCGAATCTCCACACCCCTCTTTTTGTTTCCTTCAAGTAGAAGTTGCAAATGTTTTGCTCTAAGAATGCTGATGTGTTCAAATAGCTTAGTCACACTAAACCACAATGAGGTGAGAAGTAATAAAACCATGGCAAAGAGGGGTGTCTACGCATGTATGTATGACTCTGGGTGTATTAGGATTACATTCTTAATTCCAAAAGATGGCTTTGCATGAGTCATTGTTTTGTACCATTTTCTATCTACTGTCATATGTAACAGAGAATGGACTATTCCCAAATGGTTGTTTTCCACAAGGATAAAACAGGGAATTTCTCTTTTTCCCAGAAACAGAAATTCTGGTGAGAATGGTGACACCCACAAAGAATCATTTACCCACAGTTTTTCAGCACTGAGAGAAGTTCTTTGGGGTGCACCCAGGATCCATTCATACATAAAGTTCTGTATAGTAAAGCTGAACAGGTGCCACTATATAAGGTTCTCTAATTGGTAATCTGGCTGGATAAAACCCCAAACTGGTTTCTTTTCTCCTTTCCTCTTCCCCCTCAAAAAAAAAAGTGGGGAGGAGTGACTTGTTTTGTTCTGTTCTGTTCTCTCTGAGGAAGGCCTTGCTCAGGCTGTCCTGAAATTCAGGATCCTCGGGCTTCAGTCCCTCAGTGCTAGGACTGTAGTATGTACCACCACACCCACACATGAAAGGTTTCTGAAAGTGCAAAAGCACAGGCCTAGTATAGACTAAGCTCTCAGTAAAGATTACTGTAAATTTGGGGATGGAGGGATGGGGGGGTTGAGGAAAATTTGATGCTCTATCTATTACCACTCCCACTTCTTTATGACTTTTTTAAAAACAAGATAGCACTGAATTGATAGGAATCCTATAAGAGAAAAGGTCCTGTGTATATGAAGAGGTCACATATGAACTAGAATTCATTTGACTCCAGATTAGCTATGCCATAACCCTAGTGGGAAGAAGGCTGGTTATATAGCTGTTTTATAGCCAAAGGAGGCAAAACCTATAAATCCTACACATGAGAAAGGCAATACAGATTTCATTATTAGCATTAGCACTTGGCCCTAGCAAATCTCTCTCTAAATCTGTTTTCTCATTTGTCAAAGAAAAATATTTAATGGATTAGATAGCCTCAATAAGGTTCAAATTAGACAATGTTTATAAAAGCACTTCATGAGCAAAATATAAAACATATAGTATTATTAATAATTAAGCAATAATATTTTGTTATGAGTAGAGATACCATGGATGGGGGAATATGAATGTGTGAAGAAGTGATAACCCCTGTGCTAGTTACTTTCCAATGTCTGAGAGAGATTTGTTTTGGAGAAGAGATTTATTGTGAATCATGGTTTCGGGGTTTCAATCCATAGTTGGCTGACTCCATTGCCTGTGGTGAGTCAGAGAATCATGGTGGCAGGAGCATGTGGAAAAACAAAACTTTACCTCATGGCAGCCAGGAAGCAGAGAGACTGACAGAGCGAGATGTAACTGACAAGCTCTACCTTCTAAAGGTATGCCACCAATGACCTATTCTATCCAAGCAAGCCCCCATAGTTTCCACTATCAACCAAGATTTCACTCAATTATGAATCCATCTGTAGATTGATCTGGTCAGTAAAGCATAGTCCTTTATGATCCAATCCATTCCCAGAAACATCAGCTGCACTAGGAACCAAGTCTCCAACACATGAGCCTTTGGGGGATGCTAACCATAGCAGCTCCTAAATTGTCATAATATCTATGGATGTAAGCAGTGAAAGGATGAGATCCCAGATATTTATGCAGCACCTAAAAACAATAGCGTTCAGGTATTCTATAGACATTTATTTGCTGATTCTGAGCAAATAACAGTGTCAGAAGAGAGAACTCCTGTGACTTCATCCTAGACTGATTATCTTTGATAACAGGAACTAATATTAACAATGTTTAACAAATAGAATAGGTAGACAGCTCCTAGCCAGTCAATACACTGTCAGAAGGCAGATGCTGTGAAGGAGGCAAGAAGGAGAAATATCAACGAGAATAGAAATTCCAAATAATCAAAAAACAGAGTTACTGTAACATTACAGAAAAGGGATAGAACCTACAATCTCAAAAACGGGATGGGCACTAGAAAGCACAACACAAGTCTTAATTTTGCAAATGAAGAAATGTGAAGTCCTGAGAGCAAAACTGCTCTTCTTATTTATTTATTTTTGGTCGGTCATGGGGTCTGAACTCTGGGCCTGGGCACTGTCCCTCAGCTCTTCAGCTCAAGCTAATGCTCTACCATTTGAGCCACAGGGACACTTTTTCTGCTTATGTGGTGCTGAGGAATCAAACCCAGGGCCTCATGCAGGGAAGGCAAGCACTCTACCACCGAGCCACCTTCCCAGCCCCTAGAACTGCTCTCTTAAAGGTCACCATGGGTCAGTGGAAGCTAAGTGGCTTCAAAACAAAGTCTTTAGCAGTTAAGTTTCATTCACACCCCAAAAAACTCATTACAAACTAAAATCTCTCCTCCTCTTGGCCAATATTTTCATTTAAAAGTCAAATCTTCCTTAATAGATTGTGAAACATAGGATTCAGTCCCTCTCTGATCAAATTCTCATTCATTACCATTTTGCTTGATAAGGCTGGACTTCAGGAAAGTCAAGAACAAATACTGGAATTACCAAGATTTCTAAAGGATAAATGATTCCAATATACTACAAAAAATGTCTAATGAAGCTGAATGCCAATGGCCAGCCCAGGCAGGAAAGCCCATAAGACTCTTATCTCTAATTAACCACCAGAAAACCAGAAGTGGTGCTGTGGCTCAAAGTGGTAGAACACTAACCTTGAGCAAAAAAGCTCATGGATAGCACCCACGCCCTGAGTTCAAGCTCTACAATTGACAAAAAAAATAAATAAATAAATTACCTAATGAATGTTTTAGCCATTGAGACTCAAAATGGAGATTATATCAAAAACCTTGTCATTGTGAAGGTGGTACCTAATTGTGATTGTGAAGAAATTGCCCTTTGTTGGAAATCTTCTTTTTTGAAATAGGGTCTTGCAATGTAGCCCAGGCTGGCCTTGAACTTGGATCCTCCTGCTTCAGGCCCCTGAGTGCTGGGACAAGTATGTACCATAGGCTTTAGAAATCATTACTGACAACTAACACCAGAGCCATAAAGCAAATCATTTTCTGCCCCTGAATTTTCCTTAATCAAAGAACACAAAACAACAATTTACTGATTCTTCTGAGCTGTAGGGGGGGTACCCACTTCTACTTGAAAGGGAATGTAGTTCAAAGCTGTACCCTCCCTAAGGAAACCACAACCACATCAACTACCAGTAGCTAAAATAAACACACACAAGAAGAAATAACCTCCCCCGAAACCAGGGAGTTGACTAATGAGCCAGATGAAACTATATATTCATTTGTCAAAAATAAATAAATAAAAGTACAGTAAAACAGCCAAGTTGGAAAAAGCACACATCCTTTAGGAGAAAGCCTATGTCATGTGTGGTAGAAAAGAAGTAGCCTTCAGAACTATTTGGGCAAAAGGGAAATGGAATCACGAGTCCGTCAGAGAGGCGCTTATCAAAGGTCAGCCAACAAGTACAAATTTGCTCAATCACTAGGGTCAAAGCACATGGACAGAACTCCACAGCAGCATGGTGACGTGAATGAGTTTTACGAATATTCTGGGGACACAAAAAAAGTGAAGACCTGACTAGTACAATGGTCTCTGATGTGTACTTGGTAGATAGACTACTAAAAAATGTGTATTTTTAGCTCTACTTTTTCTTTTTTAACCAGTCTTGGGGCTTGAACTCAGGGCCTGGACACCGTCCCTGAGTTTCTTTTGCTCAAGGCTAGCATTCTACCACTTGAGCCACTGTGCCACTTTTTCTGTTTATGTGTTACTGAGGAATCTAACCCAGGGCTTCATGCATGTGCAGGCAAGCGCTCTACCACTAAGTCACATTCCCCACCCCCTTCACACACCCTCCCCCTCCCCCATCCCACCCCACCCCTGCTTTTATAGAAAGCCATTCATTCTCAATTTCATACATCAGGATTGTGTTGCGTTGTGTTATGATGTGAGGATGTGAGGATAGAACCAGGACTTGACTTACAGCCCTTAAGGCTAGTTTACTTCTCAATGTCTTTGTTAATCATTATTCAAAAATCCCATTAATTAGTCTAGAACTAGCTTAGAACACTCTTTGCTTACAACCTCAGACCTGCCAACCAAGAAAGAATTCTTTCAAAGTAAGTTTTCCTTTATACTAAACTATCAGTTGCTATAGAAACAAAGGTCTGGTCATTTTATCAGACAAGTAACTGAATTGGAGACTGACTGAAAAGAGGTCCAAGTGAACTATCTGAATGACTGAGACTTTCTCTATCTTGATTAAGATGATTAAGATAGTAGTTTTAATGACTCATCAAAACTCTTAACTGTATGCTAGGCATTTCATGGTTTGTAAATTTTACTTTAAAATGTAAGAGTCCAAGGCACTTTTTTTTTGTTGGTCATGGGGCCTGAACTCTGGGCCTGGGCACCATCCCTCAGCTCTTCAGCTCAAGGCTAGCTTAAGCGATAGCACCACTTCTGGCTTTTTCTGCTTATGTGGTGCTGAGGAATCGAACCCAGGACCTCAGTGCATGCAAGGCAAGCATTCTGCCACTGAGCCACCTTCCCAGCCCCTCCAAAGCACTTTTTAATTGCCAAACCTTTGAATTAGGAAGCAGCAAGGGTAAGGCCCACGTTGTTCTTTTTTCCTGTGGTTTACATTTCCACTTCTGAGCACTAATTAATTCTTCAGGCGTTAAATACCCGAGGGGCTTTCCCAGCAGGCTCTGGGGAGAAAGAAGGGCCTGGGGCAGTGTGGACACTAGCATGTAAACCACATCCATCAACTAGAGCTGCCTCATACATCATCTTAAACAAAACAAACTGCCTTGTGTTAAAGGCATCTTCAGCGTCATCATGTGATAGCTCCTCTTAGGCAGATGAAGAGAAGAAATGAATTGCAGTTTCATATATGGCCTCGTGGTCTAATGCGTCTCTCAGTCATCAGTGAGCTGCTTGTCAGATAGCTGAAGGCCAGAAAATGCAAAATGACACAGTTGTAAATAACTAATATACAAGGAAACTGCTACCATCTTCTGAGAGTAGACAAAATGATAGTTTAGCCAAGCAGGTCTGCTCTGTCTAGAAACAAACATAAGCAGAAATAAATATACATATGAATCTGTTTTGAGAGTTAAAAAAAAAACAACCCAGGAAAGAAAGTTTACTCTGGAACAAAAAGAACTCCTAGGTAGAAACAGCAGTTTTAATATTGGTAGACCATAGAAAACAACTAACTGAGGTTAAAATACAACAACAGATTCAGTTCTTACACTAACTCCAGTGCAACTCCAAAGTCATTTTTAGTAACAGTCTTCTTAAAAAGTACGTTTTACCTGGTGAGTTTGATTGGGATACATCGTATGCATGTATAGATATGTCACAAAGAACGCCCCCCTCCATACAATTAATGCATGATTATTTTTTTTAAGTGTATTATTTTCAGGGACTGGTGGCTCATAGCTGTAATCCTAGCTACTCAGGAGGCTGAGATATGAGGATCATAGTTCAAAACCAGCCCCGGCTAGAAAGTCTGCAAGACTCTTATTTTCAATAAACCACCAAGAAGCCAGAAATGGAGTTGTGGCTAAAGTGGTAGTACGCTAGCCTTGAGCATAAAAGCTCAGAGACAGCACCCAGGCCTGGAGGTTCAAGCCCCAGAACACACACACACACACACACACACACACACACACACACACACACACACACACACACACACACACACACACACACACACACACACACACACACACACACACACACACACGTATTATCAATAGACACTATATATCACATTTTAATATATATTTATTTAAATAATTAATTACTGTTGTTGGAGAAGGGTCTTGCTCTGTGTACTGTCTAGCCTCACTAGAACCTTCCTGCCTCAGCTTCCCAAGTGCTGGGAAAACAGGTGTGCACCAAGCCCGTAACACACATCAGGTTTTCTAACTGGTTATCTATCAGTAGGCATGGTAACACACACCTGTTATTCCAAACTCAGGCGGCAGAGACTGGCAGCTTCCATGTTTGAGGCCAGTCTGAACCACACAGCAAATAATAAAAGCTGTCCATATTCATTTCTGACATTTTTCTTTTTTTTTTTTTTTTGGGGGGGGGTCCAGTCGTGGGGCCTGAACTCTGGGCCTGGGCACTGTCCCTCAGCTCTTCAGCTCAAGGCTAGCACTCTACCACTTGAGCCACAGCACCACTTCTGGCTTTTTTTCTTTTTGTTTATGTGGTGCTGAGGAATCGAACCCAGGACCTCATGCATGCAAGGCAAGCACTCTACCACTGAGCCACCTTCCCAGCCCATCTGACATTTTTCTTTATTTCCTTAATAAAAAAAAAACCTCTGCTTTGGTCTTCTTCGTTCATGTATTTTAATTGTATGAAGGAGCTGCATTGTGCTATTATTTTGTTCTATTCTTATATACATGTATAAAGCACTTCAATCCTATACAATTCTCAACTTTACCTCTCATTCTCTCATTTCACTCTTCCTTCATCTCTCATTCTCTCCGTCAACAGTGCCCCAATTTTACACTCATGTCACTCATTAAAAAGTCACTTTAAGCCAGGCATTGGTGGCTCACACCTGTCATCCTAGCTACTCAGGAGGCTGAGACCTGAGGATTGAGGTTCAAAGCCAGCCAGGGCAGGAAAGTCCATGAGATTTATCTCCAACTAACCTCCAGAAAACCAGAAGTGGTGCTGTGGCTCACCTTGAGCTGAAGAGCTGAGGGACAGCACCCAGGCCCAGAGTTCAAGCCCCATGACTGAAACAAAAAAGAATCACTTTAGCAAAATCCCATGTCTCATCGTATATGGAAGAGGCAGAAGGATCAAGAATTTGATGCTAGCCTGTGCTGCACTGTGAGTTTGAGGCCAACCTGAGCTACACAATGAGACCGTCTCCCAAACAGAAACAAGCAACCACAGAACATGAAAAAAAAGAATGGAAAAAACTAAAGCCAAAAATGTCATTAAAAATGTGTGAATGATAAGAAGGGGGAAAAACATTCAAAGAATTCTTAACACCACTGGAAAGCCTCTTCTTGTAGAAAACTTGGAAAATACTACAGATGTAAGTTTGTTTCAGAACCTAAGAATTTCTTACCAAAAAAAAAAGTTGTGTTTCTAAGCTCATGCATATTCATGATGTGATTCATTTGCTGGGAACACTCAGTCATCCAGATGCAGTGGAAAAGCTACCACTTTAAATGTTCAATCTCTCCCATCAGCCTTAAAGGTTATAGTAGCATTTCTTGACAGCGCATTAGTCACCATGGTGCTAACTATACATTCCTACAGAGAAAAGGTGGAAAACAAGGCGGGCTAGGAGTACACAACAACAGTTAGAAACGTCAAACCACATTAGAAAATAACATGGAACTCTGCATGCTTCATCATCCCGGAAAGAGTACATCACCAACTGTAAGAATTTTGGGCTCCTTTCTGTACACCTGACTCACCATGACCTATCTGCTAGGTCTGAACATGTGATGAGACAATGCAGAACAGTACGGTTAACAAGGCAGCAAAACTACAGCATGAATGGTAACATAATCTGGGGATTGATGGTTATGTTTACCTAGTTTTAAGTAATTCCCCTACTTCAATGAGACAGCACATTACATGTATAGCCTGAATGGACAGGAGACTTGTTATTACTGATAATGATTATAACTAAAATTTGCAGATTATTTCTTACTTAAAAAGACATGTTTGTTAGACATCTACTGTATATTAGTAAGATACTATTTTCAACTCCTAAGGAAATAAAAAGTAGATACAGCTCCTGCTTCAGGTGTTTGAGAAGGTGCATTATAATCTAGTCTATTGGTCAGGGAGTGGGGGAAAGGACATGCCATGAGGGAGAAGCTTTTCCCTGAAGAAGTTCCTCTCCATGGGAAGTAACAATGTTAAGCTAGTGATTGGCATGAAGAAATCTGGGAAGTACATGGGAGAGGGAGGAAGCTAGTCAGGGAAAACAAAAGCAAGTCCATAAAGGCCAGGGGAAAAAATATCAACTAGAGGAAGGCATTGCTGTCAAATACCTGAAAGCCATACTTGGCAAAGGCAGAGGTCACACTGACAAATCAGCTCACAGGTACCATGGAAGGTGAACACATGAGTTTATTTTACAGGAGATGTGAGACATTGAGATTGAGGAAAACACTAGAACTTATCAGTTGAAAAGAAAAACCAGTTTCAGTGAGCAGGACTGAACTAGGAATATGGACCCAGAGCTATGCATACTAATAAGACTCCAATACAGCTGGGTGCCAGTGGCTCATACCTGTAATCCTAGCTACTCAGGAAGCTGAGATGTAAGGATAGAGGTTCAAAGCCAGACCAGGCAGAAAAGTCCATGAGACTCTTATCTCCAATTAACCACCAGAAAACCAGAAGTGGCGCAAAATGGTAGTGCATTAGCCTTGAGCAGAAAAGCCCAGGGACAGCACCCAGGTCTCCAGCCGTGCCCAGAGTTTAAGCCCCATAACTGACAAAAAAAAAAAAAAAAAGGTCCAATGCAGGAGGGTAGTCCATTTGAGGACTGAATTATGACAATGAGAAAGGGTAGTAAAAATACTGGTCCTTTGGAAGTTATTGACAAGAAGCGCTGAGTAAAATTCCAAGAAAAAGGGAGTGAGGGCCTAGAATTCAGGCTTTTCCACTCGGTGGGGCATGGTCAGCAAAGACGGGAAAGTTGGTTTCGTTAGAGAAAACAGAGAGCCAGGGGTTAGTTCTGAGTGAAGCTTGTCTGAAACTGCCCAATTGTCCAAACTGCAGAAGAAATAAGACCAAGCTTTAATTCTACAAGAAGAATGGTTTAATTTTATAGTATAACTATGCAATGAACATTATGAGCCCTTTAAAAATTATATTCACCCTTCTGTACATCACCTTTCTAATAACAATTTTTTAAAGTTTTAAAAAATGTTATATTCATAGATAATTTTAAGTGATACACACACAAGATGTTGAATATTTTTTGTGAAAATACCATACAGAGGGGTTACAATTACATGAGCAAGGTAATGAGTACATTGTTGCCTCCTCCTTTGTTTCCTCTTACCATCCCTTCCCATCTCCCCCCACCCCACACAAAAGAAGATGTTGAATATTTTGAAGAGTGGGACATAATGTTATATATTCACTTAACTAACTGTATAAAATAAAAATGCACAGATTAAAAAGGTATAAAACTCAACAAAATGTTAATGGATATTAATTAAGATTATGACAATATGGCTTTTGTTTCAGCTTTAGCTTTCTTTTCTGCATTTACTAAATTTAATGGTCTTCATATATTACTTTTATCTATTTTACAATTAAACTCAATATTTTGAGTATACTCATTATCATTTTAATCTATAATGCCCTAATGGCTTATGATATAGAAAATTTCTGCACTTACACAAAGTCTGCACTTTCTCTGTCTCCTTGTGTCTTTTCTAGTTTCTAATTGGCTTATTTGGGTTTTGTTACTAGAGCCCAAAGTTCTTTTTTTGTTTAAGGTCAAAGATTAGGACTGGAACTGATGCATTTGCTCACTGGCTACTCCTCTACCGACTAAGCCACATCTCCAACTCCCAGAGCTCTTTATGTATTCTAGTCACCTCATGGGTATCTGCAGGTGACTACTTCCAGGACAACCCCTCCCATACCTAAACTCACAGATGCTCAAGTCCCTTGTACAAACTGGCATGGTATGTGTATATTGCTAACACACATCAGTCCACAGACATTCAATCAGCTCTACATTACTTAGAACACCTAACAGAAGGTAAATACTATCCAAATAGTTGCTGCACTGTATTTCTTAGAGAATGACAAGAAAAAAAATCTATACATATCCAACAGTCATACTTAAATTTTTTTTCAATCAACAGTTGAATGGATGCACAGATGCAAAACCCAAAGATATGGCAGGCTAATTTTTCTAGTCTTTTATTGAATTTGAGATTGACAAATACTTGTAAGAAATTAAAGCAAAAAGGGTTGGAAGTATGGCTCAAGGGACAGAGTATCTGCCTATTGAGCATAAGGCCTTGAGTTTAAACCCCAATACTACTGGCAAAAAAATAAAAGATCATTGAATATTTTTGCTTTTAGATGGGTGAATTTTATTGTATTTGAGATAGAGACAGAGACACAGAAAGAGAGAGCTACTAATCTACTAGTAATATCTATGTAGCTCTGTGTTATTCTGAGTTTTCTATTCTATAATGCTGGCCTATGAGTCTAACCTTCACCAACATCACACAATAAATAAGATAAAATGATTATTCATATCTTTTTTTGTATTAAGCTATTCTAGTTCCTTTGCATTTCCATATAACAATTTATAACAATCTTGTCTCCTTCTATAAATAACAAGGTTGGACTTTTATAGGAGTGGCATTAAATTTATATAACAACTTGAGGATAATTATCTTTACTATATTGAATTTTCTAATTCTTGAACATCAATATATCTCTTTGCTTATTTGGGGTTTTCTGCAGAGTGGAGAAGTTCAAATGACCAGACCAGTTTCCATCCAGTGAGCAGAGAGGGGTGGTGTGTATACTTGTCCCCAAATACATGCACATATCAGGTCTTCCTTGCAAAAGTCTTCTACTCACTGATTTATTAGATAGTGAACCTAATCCCCACAAATACAAAAATATAACAGTAATAGTAATAAAGGACCTAGTTCTCTCGGCCTCAGGTGCTCCCTCTTATAATCCTAGCTATTCAGGAGGCTGAGATCTAATTATCCAGCCCCGGCAGGGAAACACATGAAACTCTTATATCCAATCAACCACTAAAAAGCCAGAAATATAGCTGTGGTTTAAGTGGTAGAACACTAGTCTTCAGTGGGAGGCTGAGGGAAAGTATACAGGCCCTGTGTTCAAGCCCTAGTACCAATACACATACACAGACACACACGCGCACATATACCTAGCTCTACCCTAGTTCATCTTGTTTCTAGCTGGAATATAAATAAAAAACAGAAAGCAAATAAAAAGGTGGAGAAAAGGGTGTACTTCACATCTCTGAATGCATTATGGTTGAAGAGAAGGGCCTCTTGGGATCTTGTTAAATCTTAATTTTAATAAAAATCACTATTAAATTTAATGTGCAATATAAAAGGAAGAAAAAGTAGAAAGGGGAACCAGAAGGGAAAAAGTCTGTTAGAGTTGCAGCAAGGGCCACTCAGCATAGGGGAAGAAAGAATATTACAAAACAGAATGCAATAAAATGTTCAGCTCACTGAATTCATGAGAAAAAATCCCTGTGCATCTCAATATAATAAATATTTACATGATGACCCTAAGACAAGATGATGCGTAATATGTTAAATGTGCATTGCCAGGAAAGTGTCACCAATACGATCCTGGGCTTTGTATCTAGTAGATCCTTGAACTAAAACACATACTGGCTCTATGACCTTGACAAGTTCCTTAGATTCTTTGAGACCCAGTTTCCTGTCCTATAAAAGGGAACAAATAAAAAGACAATGAGTAACGAGAGAATCCTACTGAGAAAAATGTGAAGCTTGGCTGCGAGAGAATTATTTTTGGTGAGGCAACAGAAACAGCAAAGAAAAACACGTAAAATTGAAAAACAGAAATAGAAATTAAATAATGTTATGTGAATTTTGCTATAATTCAAAAATAATTTAGCTGAGATCCTCTGAGTCATATCTGTAATCCTGGCTACTCAGGAGACGGAGACCCTATTCAAAAACAGTGTGAAAAATATATTAAATGACTTCTTGGGAAGCTGGGAATGTGGCTTAGTGGTGCAGTACTTGCCTTGCATGCATGAAGCCCTGGGTTCAATTCCTCAGTACCACACATACAGACAAGGCCAGAGGTGGTGCTGTTGCTCAAGTGGTAGAGTGCTAGCCTTAAGCAAAAGAAGCACAGGGAGAGTGTTCAGAGTGTTCAGGCCCTGAGGAGTTCAAGCCCCAGGACTAGTGAGAGAGAAAGAGAGAGGGGAGGGGAGGGGAGGGGGGGGAAGGGAAGGAGAAGGAAGGGAAGGGAACCCCTTGGCAGAATATGGCTTCCAAAAGGACAAAGAAAAACATAAAATAAGAAAAAGTTGGGACTGGGGAGGTGGCTCAGTGATAGAGTGCTTGCCTTGCATGCATGAGGCCCTGGGTTCGATTCCTCAGTACCACATAAGAAGAAAAAGCTAGAAGTGGGGCCAAGGCTCAAGTGGTAGAGCGCTAGTCTACAGCTGAAGAGCTGAGGGACAGTGCCCAGGTCCAGAGTTCCGGCCCCATGACCGACAAAAAAAAAGAAAAGGCCAGGGCTAGGAATGTGACTTAGTGGTACAGCGCTTGTCTAGCATGCAAGAAGCCCTGGGTGTGATTACTCAGTACTACATAAGCAGAAAAAGCCAGAAGTGGCACTGTGGCTCAAATGGTAGAGTGCTAGCTTGAGCAAAAGCTCAGGGACAATGCCCAGGCCCTGAGTTCAAGCCCCAGGACTGGCCAAGAAAAAAAAGAAAGAAAGAAAGAAAAAGATTTTTTGTTGCTGTTGTTTGTATGGAGACAAGGCCTCACTATGTACTCAAGATTGGCCTGGAACTCACTATATAGCCCAGATTGGCCTCAAACTCTTGATCCTCCTACCTCAGTGTCCCAAGTGTTGGGAATACAGATATGTATGGTAATTCCCAACAAAAATGACCATTTCAATTCATTAACAAGAAGGGGGGAAAAAATCCCTAAGGAGCTAGGAATGTAGTTCAGTGGTAGTCCTGGGTTCACTTCTAATGTTACAAAGTAGACAGAGCTACAAAATAGACAGAGCAAAACTAGAATGTTTTATTTAATATTTATTAATATGCAAGGTCTTAACATTTTACTTGTCATATAACAACTACTGTATGTCATTTGTTCCCATTTTTTATATTAAGCCTAAGTTCAGGATAGTGTTATTTCTCCTTCTCCTCTTCTCCCAAAAAGGAAAGGTAAGTATTAATCTAGGGAGACGTGTGATTTCCAGTCTTTACTTTAAATCTTGGTTATATTTTAGTATTGTGGGGACAACAGGATAGCAACGTTTTGTTGACTTTTTTTGTGTGTGTGCTGGTACTGGGACTCAGTAGTACCTCATGCTCTGGCTCAGCATTTCTGCTGACTAAAGCTCTTAAGCCATGCCTTCAGTTTTGGCTTTTTGCTGGTTAAATGGAGATAAGAGTATCAGAGCCTTAAAATCCTAGTTACTCTTAGATCTTAGTCTGAGGATTGAGGTTCAAAGCCAACCCAGTGGCAGAAAAACCTGAGAGATTTATCTTAAATGAACTAGAAAAAAGCCAGAAGTAGAGGTGTGGCTCAAGTGACTGAGTGAAAAAGCCCGCACAAGCACAGGCCTATGCACACACTGTGTCTCAGATCTGTCTGCGCAGGCTAGCTTTCTACAATAGCCATAGATCTCAGCTTCCTGAATAGCTCAGTTTATAAATACGAGACAACAGCATCTCTCAGAGATGCCAATGTTTTTATCAAGGCACACTCAGGAAAAGTCGAACCAATTCTGAGAAGTTTCATAATTTATCTACCATTGCGTAATACCACAGTAGAAAGAGTGAACAACAGCCCTTGCCCTCAAGCAGCTTACATTAACAGTAAGTCAACCACAAGATAATGCAAAGCAAAACAAGATTAATGGCCACATGACTCAGAGATTAGGCTTTTCAACTTCAAAGAGAAGATGATCACCTTGGGCAGAGAATGCCTCACTAAGGCTGAGAAGCAACTTGAATTAAGCAGGTGGTCAGGAATGGTGAAGGTCTCTGGAAAGAGCACTGGCTCACACTGGGTCAGGACCCTGTCCACCCAGTCATCCCTGCCCCGACTGCATTCAGAAGGCTCCAGGCAAAGGAGATGAATCTGACTCCTTTTACCAGCATAGAGCAGCAAATATGAATAAGATAGAAAAAAAATTTTAAGATAGAAAAATATCTAACAATTCCGTTCCTGTCACTCCCAAATAATGAAGTAAGCAAACATCCAGTCCTAAAACTGGGAAAAATAAACTTCAATGACTCAGCTTAGGACCAGCTGTAAATGAAGGCTTAGAATTTACCTCCTGTGTAAGTGCAGTAATTGCCTCAGATAAAGAGTCATCTCCCAAGGCAGGGAAAAAAGATGACAATCTAGCAGAAGATGGGGGGAGAAATGCACAAAAACCAACAGAACCACCACAGAGCCAAGAATTCAGAGGTGTTTTCCTTGCCAAGAAACAAGTTTGTTCCTATGCTAAACACCTTTCCTGTTTTCACATGGTTTTTCAAATGCCAAATGCCACAAGAAATCTTAAAATCATACCACTTCAGAAGATCTAAAAAGTTTTCTGATGTCTCTTTTTGTTGTGTGTTCTTGGGAAAAGAACTGTTTTTTGTTTTTTTCTTTTTGTTGTAGAAAGGATTGAAGTAGGGCCTCTAGTTAGGCAACAACTCCACCACTTGAGCCCCTCCCCCGGTACCAAAGAACCAGTCTTATCCTAAATCAAAACAAAGCAGAACCTTTAATCCAGAATCATTTATACCAGATATGTGAGTTTACATAGCAGACAATATTTTTTAAGGCAGAAATATCCTGTGTGGGGACTCTACTTTTAGCAATGCTGACTGGTCTTGGCCTAAAGACAACCTTCCATCTTCCAAACACAATCTTCCTGTTTGCGCAGCCTCCTCTGAACCCACTCAACCAAAAACAAAAAAACAAAACACACTCAAAGAAAATGTCAGAGGACTGAGTGCAGTGGCTTATGCCTGTAATCTCAGATAGTAGGAGGACAAAGATAAGAAAATCAAGGTCCCATACCAGCTCCAAGCAAAAAAAAAAAAAAAAAAAAAACAGAGTCCCTATCTAAAAAATAACTAAAAACATGAAAAGGAGCTAAGGTCATGAATGGTCGATCACCTGTCTAGCAAGCTCCAGGCCCTGAGTTCAAATCCTAGTAGCATCCATTAAAAAAAGAAGACAGAAATTTCAGACTATGAACTGTGAAAATTCATAGCCATATCGCTCCTGGCTTTAATCTAGAATGAATTACAAGATTTATTATTTGCCTGACTCTCCCTTCATCTCTGCTATGAACTTTGTATTTCTTCCCTGTGAATCAGAGGTAAGACACTTCCAAACATCCCACATTCATACAGGATCTCTGATCAGAACTACTTCAGCACTATAGGAATCTTCAGCTAAAGGGCAGACTCTTGACTCTTGAGAAGGTGACGTAAAAGAAAAGGCAGCCAGCTACCAGGGGCTCATGCCTGTAATCCTAGCTACTCAAGAGGCTGAGACCTGAGAATCACAGTTCAAAGCCAGCCTGGTCAGGAAAGGCTCTGAGACTCTTATCTCCAAATAACTACCAGCAAACTGTAAGTGCAGCTGTGGCTCAAAGTGGTAGACCACTGGCCTAGAACAAAGGAGCTTAGGGACAGCGCCCAATCCCTGAGTTAAAACCCCATAAAAAAGAAAGAAAAGGCATATTAACAAAACACACCTTCCATAATAAATTAAAATAGCTGGGTATTCAGACCCCAAACATAAAACTCAAAGGCAAGAAAAGTTTCAAAACCAACACTACAAATGACTCAATTCATGACCTGGCTAGATATTAATGTACCTAGAATTCTTACTGGCCATCATAAATGGACTGTCTTCAGCTCTCCAATTAAAATTCAGTTGAGGTTACTGGTTTAAAGATAGTATTCTTCTTGAGGCTGGGAAAGTGGCTCAGTGGTAGAGTTCTTGCTTTTGCATGCATGAGGCCCTGGGTTTGATTCCTCAGCACCACATAAACAGAAAAAGCTGGAAGTGGCACGGTGGCTCAAATGGT
Organism: Dipodomys merriami; assembly: GCF_024711535.1. Taxonomy (NCBI): domain Eukaryota; kingdom Metazoa; phylum Chordata; class Mammalia; order Rodentia; family Heteromyidae; genus Dipodomys; species Dipodomys merriami. The sequence continues at coordinate 18,817,151 of NW_027204381.1, forward strand.
AGAGCGTTAGCCTTGAGCTGAAGAACTGAGGAACAGAGCCCAGGCCAAGTTTAAGCCCCACGACCAACAAAAAAAACAACAGTATTTTTCTTTAAAACACACACACACACACACACACACACACACACACACACACACACACACACACACACACACACACACACACACACACACACACACATTTTGTAATTCTTTCAAAGTATTTAATAGCTGATAAGGTCTCTGAATGCTCTTCTGACCCACAGAGGTGAGGAAGGTGAGAATGGCAAAGACAAGCTCAGCACCCACAGTCCCAAGCAGAGTAATGCATCAACATCAACTACATCCGCATCTGGGGGAGGGAGGAGTTGGGGAGGTAGGGAGGGAAGGGATGGTAGGGGAAAAGCAAAGGAGGAGTTAACAATGCTCTATAGAAAATGTACTCATTACCTTACTCGGGTAACTGTAACCCTTCTGTACAGTATTTTTACAATAAAAAACATATATAAAGCAAAACAAAAACAAAAAATAAAAAAAAAAACTTCCACATCTTCAGAACAGACTCAACAGGAAAAAATGTTAGTGCTGGGGCTTTGGGCTCCTACATCTGGCACTCCCTAATTTTCTCTTCTGAATCTTAGACCTGTGCAAATGTAACCATACCTCAGCTTGTTAATACTTAGGCATCACCAAATGATGCTGCTGAGACTTTACTTTTAGGTAGAGATCAGGGAGGTCTCATGGAAGAGATATACCAGAGCTAGACCATGATTTGAAAGTGGAACAGAATCATAGAACAGTCTAGAAAGGAAGCTCCATTGAAGAAGTATTATAAAGTATGGTGGTCGATAAATCTAGAAATGGAGGGAAGATAAGGGCCAGACAGTTAAGAAGCCAAAAATCCAAAAAAGATGTCAGATATAAATACCATAATCATGTCATATCTTTTTCTCTTTTAATTATATATATATATATATTTAAATTATATTTTAAGTACATCAGTGTTCTGATATACTTACATAGTGAAGTGACTACAGTAGTCAAGTACATCAACAAATCATCTCATAAAGCTATCCTCTCCCCACTTTTTGGTAGTCCTGAGGTTTGAACTCAGGGCCATAGGGATCTTGCTAGACAAGTGCACTCTTGAGTCATACCTTTAGGCTTTTTTATTTCATTTTTTCTGTGCATGTGCTGATATCAGGACTTGAACTCAAGGCCTCAAGCTTTCACTTACCTTGGGTCTACCTGGACTTTGATTCCTTCCCACAATGGCTAGGATGACACACACACCCAACCAACATACCCAGTCTTTTTTGTTGAGATGGGAGTCTCATAAACTGTTTTTTATTTTGGCCCAGGCTGGCCTCAAATCATGCATGATATTCTTGGATCTTTGCCTCCCATGTAGCTGGGATGACAGACAAATACTGCCACAACTAGAGATTGGTTGATGTGAAGTTTCACTACCTTTTCCTTAAGGCCTCAAATTGAGAGCTCCTAAATAGCTAGGATTGCAGAAGTGAGCAACCATGCACCTAGCTGCCCACTGTCAACCCTGCTCTTCTTGAGAAGAGCATCTACAAATCTACTCTCCTAGTAGAAATCATGAATAAAATACAACATTGTTAACTCGGTCTTTACCTTGTACATTAGATCTCTAGAATGTTGAATTTTTAATGTAACTAGTATTAATATGCTTGGAGAATGCATAGATGGAAGTGACAAAATAGAACACTAGGAAATCAGCGGGGCTGGGAATGTGGCTTAGTAGCAGAGCAGTTGCCTAGCATGCAGAAAGCCCTGGGTTCGATTCCTCAGTACCACATAAACAAAAAAAGGCTAGAAGTAGTGTTGTGGCTCAAGTGGTAGAGTGCTAGCCTTGAGCAAAATAAGCTCAGGGACAGCACCCAGGCCCTGAGTTCAAGCCCCAGGACTGGCAAAAAAAAAAAAAATCAAACCAGGAGTGGTAACATTCATCTATTAATCCAAGGACTTGGGAGAATCAATAGTTTGAAGCCAGCCAAGAGTACCCAATGAGTTCCAGGCCAACCCATCTTAAACTAAGAGTAGATTAAATAATATATGGGGGGGGAGGGGGGAAGGCAGGTAAAAATCCATGAAGAGGCAGTGTCTTATAGCTCTGTAATCTGTCTTCAGGAACACTGCCACGGGAAGCTCACAGACTATTCTGGAAGTCACTCTCATAATCAAGCAACAAAGCAGCAACAAGTATGAGCCACAGGCTTGGGTTCCTACTGGACAAAACTTTCCAGGTTGTTCTCGGAAGATAATGCAACTAGAATTAACTTCTGATTTCCGTGTGGAACACAGCCCAAGGATTTCACAAAGTATTTTCCTCCACTAATCAAAAAAAGAGGCTGGCAGAGCCTGTTTATCCTCACCGGTTTTTTTTCGTGTTTTTTTTTTTTATTTTTTCTTTCCAATTTATCATTTTCCATTCTCTACTCTCCCTTTCATACTGGCCCACTTTCTTCCTACATCCTCCTGTTCTCTTTATTTCTCCCAGCGCTTTGTTCAACTTATCCTCTTGAGCCTGCGGGCTGTCATTCTCAGCAGAGACAGTGTTGCTGCTAATGACTGGCATGCAGGACAAGAACAGGCACACGCACTGCGATGCCTCCATTTGCAGCCACAGCAGACACTGATCATCCACCAAAGGGCCGTTTCCACAAAGCCCATAGCCTGCCAACAGAGGGCACAGCACATCTCACCTCCTGAGGGCGAAGCCCTTCACACAGGTCCTGTGTGTTCTCCTCGGCACTCTTCAGATTCCATCTGCTGAAATAGGAAATTCACTAACACACCTGGATTACAGTTAGAGAGGGAATACAAATAGTTATGAGACCAGAGTTTCTCACAGCACATCTCCAGGCATCTTGTTTTACAAAATCAGTACCCTTGTCTTGAGGAAAGCAGAGACCCTTCCATAGTCTTAGTATCATAACCAAGAACCTTTGCATGCTCACTACATAAGGATAACAAAATGGATGAGGATGAAAACACTTTCAGGAGGGTCTTTTTTTTCTCCATACTGACTACCTGAATGCTTTCAATAAGCACTGCAGAGCTGGTTTCTCCTCTGAGAATGAGTAACTATCTCCTAACTAAGGAGAACCAACTACTAACATGCTGTAAAACAAAACCTTGCCTTAAAATAATTAATATCTTTCTCTGTTCAGCTAAGAATGTGAAGTATAGCAACATGAAGACAAATATAAGACTCAGTCAATGATAGCATATAACTAAGCTAATTAAGATAAATTTCAAAAATTGTTTACTTAGTAGCCGCCAAATTCTATAAGGAAAATAACTGTTGGTATAATTATGCAGTTTTGTATCTCATTAACTACCATAGTGGAAGATTATGTATTGTGCAACAATGATATTTGTTGAGCCAATAAAATCAAAAGCTACTGTCAGAAAGCTGTGTTTATATATCCGTTAGAACAGTAAATCCTTTTCCCCTTTCAAAAGTAAGACAGGGTCACAGGAGTTGCCAAAACAATCTCCATATGTAAATTCCAAATTGTTTACTCAGTTTCTTTAACCTATGAAGATTGAGAAATACAGTAGTCTTTGATTCAACAAAGAGTATTCTACCCAACTCCATAGGACCGTGAAACAACTCCAAAGACCAAAGATAGTCCAGGTTTAATATTAAAAGACAACTACAGAGAAAGAAAATAGAACAAGCAATTTCTAAACTACAAATAACTTCTGCTTCCCTAGGGGTGACATGGATCGAGATATATTTATTCAAACTGATTTCTTGAATGGTAACTCCCCTGTACTGCTACTTAAAGGATAATAAAATATTAATTTTTTAAAATCTATATTATATAACTGTAACCCCTCTGTATATTAATTTTACAACAGCAATAAAAATTTTAATCTATAGTTGATCATGTAAATCAAAATCTACTAGCATATAATAATAAAGTGAAAGTTTAATCCTTTGCCTGAAGAGACATCACAATTTTCCATTAGTTTTAAATGCATTTTTGTTGTTGTTGGTTGTGGGGTTTGAACTTAAAGCCTGGGCACTGTTCCTGAGCTTTTTCGCTCAAGGCTAGCATTTTACCACTTTAAGCCACAGTGCCACTTCTGGTTTTCTATTGGTTAACTGGATCTAAGAGTCTCATGGACTTTCCTGCCTGGGTTGGCTTTGAACTGTGATCCTCAGATCTCAGCCTCCTGAGTAGCTAGGATTACAGGTATGAGCCACTGGTGCCCAGCTACATTTTTTTTTAAATACTGAAGGCAAGCTGGGTATGAAGTCAAGCTGTAATCTAGCTACTCCAGAGGCATAGGCAGAGGCAGGAGGATGACCAACTCAAGCAAAGGTAGGAAAGAAAAGACCCAGTCTCACAAATAAAATGAAAATAAAATGGCTAGGGACCTGGCATGCATGAAACCCCAGGTTCAATCCCAATCCCACCAAAAAGATACTGAAATCTGTTGAATATTTAACTGTGTATTAACAACTATACACGAAAAGCACTATCATTCACAAAACTAATTGCAAATGACATTATTGCACAATTTCTCTGAAGACATCTAAAGTCTTCCCGATCCCGCTGTTTACACACAGCCTGAACATAACAAAGCCTACCTTTATATCAAGTCATTACCCAGATGAACATTAGCCTGAGATGTTCAGCCAAAAAGTTCATGTCTAATCTTTCAGCCACATCTTGGACTCCAAATCTCATTGACATATTTCCTGTTCTGAACTTTATATTTTATATTATTACATTCACTTTCTATCAGCCACCTCAAATCTTCTGTGAAATGAAACACAATATAAGTAATGTTTTATTCACTTTTATACCTCAACATGTAGTACAAGACCTGGCACCTAAGTTCTTAATTATTATTGACTTGACTTGAAGTTTACTGTAGTTCTGGCTCAGTAAGTCATGTCAGAAGACTACAGTGAACATTAGCAATATTGATTATTTAGGTGGTAAGAAGCCACAGGCCCTACTTCAATGATCCTGACAAAGATTTTGTCAATGAAGAACAAAGGAATGCCAAAAACTAACTCTATTTCTTGAATTTCTTTAAAAGAAATAGTCACAACATTTGTACATAACCAATGGAAAAAAATAAGTACAGGCAAAGAATTATTGGATTACAAAATTAAAATTATATTGTTTTTACTTTTATCTTACTTTCTAAACTTTAGGGAGTAGATGAATATTAAAAATCTTCTAAATGAGTTTAGTACTTTTTTTTTTAAGGCCATTTCAAGCCTGGGACTGGCAGCTCACTCCTGTAGTAATCCTAGCTACTCGGGAGGCTGAGATCTGAGATTGCAGTTCAAAGCTTGCCAGGTAGGGAAGCCCATAAGACTCTTATCTCCAATTAACCAGCCAAAAGTCAGAAGTGGTACTGTGGCTCAAGTGGTAGAGCATTAGCCCTGAACAAAAGGTTCAGGGACAGTATCTATGCCCTGAGTTCAAGCCCCAGGACTGGCACAAAAATAATTTTGTTTTAGTAATGACAGCACACCTGTACCATTCTAGTTCTATATACAGCAAAGTACAGTATCTCTATACTGTAAGTCCTGCTTAAACAAGATGTGAGTCTCAGTGACTAAATTTTAATTATGACTCATTCAGACAAGCCAAGACACACTACTAAACAAAAAGTAAACTGCTGACTTAGAGATTTAATGATACCAAACAATGTTTGAGATTTAATGATACAAAACACAACAATGTCTGCCAGAACAGTGTTTGCCTCCTTACCATCAAAAAGCACCAAGACTGATCAGTTTATAAAGATGGAAGACCTCTTCATGCCATGTTTTTTTTTTTTTTTTGTCGGTCGTGGGGCTTGAACTCTGGGCCTGAGCGCTGTCCCTCAGCTCTTCAGCTCAAGGCGAGCGCTCTACCACTTGAGCTACAGCGCCACTTCCGGTTTTCTGGTGGTTTATTGGAGATAGGAGTCTCACGGTCTCTCCTGCCCGGGCTGGCTTTGAACTGCGATCCTCAGATCTCAGCCTCCTGAGTAGCTAGGATTACAGGCGTGAGCCACCAGCGCCCGGCTTCATGCCATGTTTTTATCAAGTACTAAAGAAAAATATGGCTCAAAACTTGACAGTGGCCAGGTCCAGTGGCTCACACCTGTAATCCTAGCTCCACAGGAGGCTGAGATCTGAGGATCACAGTTCAAAGCCAGCCCAGGCAGGAAAGTCCATGAGACTCATATCTCCAATAAACCACTCAGAAAACTGGAAGTGGAACTGTGGCTCAAGTGACACAGCACTGGCCTTGAGCTAAAGAGCTCAGGGACAACACCCATGCCCAGAGTTCAAGCCCCATGACATGAAAAAAAAGAAACTTTAGGGTCCTAGCTGGAGTGTCACTCAATGGTGGAGTTCATGCAAAATATATTCTCAAGGCCTTGGGTTTAATTCCCAATACCCAAAAGAGCCACCAACCAGAGCATGACTTTAGGGTCCAATCCAAGTTTCTACATAAAGAAGGCAAGTATGTGAAACTACCAATACTGATGCTCCAAATAGACAATAATGTCTCTACATCAGACCCGTCTCCATGTGAGACACTGCCTAACAATGTTCAAGAACAAAACAAGGAGTTCCACACCGGTTAAAAAAACAGTCACTGTAGAAAGTACCCATGCTAACTCTGTACACTTCAATATTCTTCTTAGCCTCCAAAGTCTTCCATTCTAGAATTGGTTACAGTTTGTCAATAGAAAACCAAATATCTGCTTCCTGATTTGGGGGTGGGGGGAATCTCTGTTCATCAGCCAAGGTACTCTGAACAGTGAGAGCTGCAGATGGCATCTCCCCTCTCTGGCCTCCTAATTCCACATGGGTTTGTAGTTATTCTTGTACTACAAGAGTATCAGTTTCAGAATGTAAGTCTTATAAGCCCCCAGGAAAGCCATTCTGGTGGAACTGTTCCAGGGAGTTTCACTTGAGCTCTATAAAGAACCTAAGAGGCCCAGTCTATGACAAGAGCAACAGTAATTGCTCTATTAGTTCCCGTCTCTGTCCTATAAAGACCAAAGCCTGGAATTGTCTGTAATCCAAAAGCCATTTTAATATTCTACTAGAACACTGAAAGAATGGGGCTTTCATGGAAGGCACAAGTATGAAGCTAATCATGATTCTCAGTTACTAATCTTGATGCAGACTTGTTCCAATTCCCAAATCCAAAGAAGTAGAAGAAATCCATTTTCCCTCTTCTCCTCATCTTTCTTCTTTCCCTCCCTCCCCTCATCTTTGCTCCTTCCTTTGCCCCCACCACCCCACCCCTGTCCACTTTTCCCCTGTGGTGAGACCTATGACATGTTTAACAAGCCATGAACAGATTTAATCGCCTTTGAAATCATCAGAAAAATAATGAACCCTAAGCTAGTCCTACATCACATTAAGTAGCATGCTCCATGACTTTGGAACCTGTTTTCTAAACTTTAATCACACCTGTAATAATCATTTGTGAAAAATGTATCTACTCAATTGATCAAATTTAGATTTCAAATTTGAGAGATACAATATCATACCATTTAATTTTTTTTTCCAGCACTGTAGATTGAAGGCTGGGCCATGTGCATGCTAAGCAAGTGTTGATCATTTGAACTACGGCCCCAGCCCCAGTGACAGCTTTTCTTATATGAGGAAAACAACATTTGATCTGCTGAGTCCTTTGGCCAAGGTCACCCAGCCTGTGATAGAGCAAGAATTAGGGTTTCCTGACTCCCAGTTTCTGTTCTTTATGAACATAGGAATCAGATAATGAGAAAAAGCCCTACTTTTCATCAGCGGTTAAGTGCAATGGGCACTTTTCCTATCCATCTGTCTGCTAAAGTATACAATCCTTCTCTGTTCTGCACAATAGCCTGTGTGGTAACAGGCACATAAGGGCCAAATCACTATTCAAGGGTCATTTACGGAGCATGACACAACACGAAGGCACAATGCCCAAGCAGCAAAATATCGTGACTCAGTAAAGGCTTTATTCTGGTCCAACTATGTATAAGTATCCCCACTTTATCATTAAACTAAGAAGGTACTGGGGCAGAAGCCATTTCTTTTCCATCTTCACAGTCTTTATACCATACCATTCAGAAAGCCTTTATCCAAAAACAAGTTTGAATATTTTTAGGCCAATGCCTACAATTCTTTAATAAAAGTTTAAATCGACGCAAAAAGAAAAAATAGTTATACTTTTACTTAAAATATCAGAATGTGCCCATTTATAGGTCATATGTAGCTGGATATATGGCTCAAGTAGTAGAACAATTATCTAGCAAACACAAGGCTCTGAGTTCAAACACTAGTACTGTCAAATATACAAATTAAATTAAATTAAATGAGCCTCTAAAAGCCAAGTGTGAAAGCACGGGCCTGTAATCCCAGCTCTGAGTGGGAGAAGCAGGAGGATCAAGAGATTTAGGGCAGTTGACTACCAGTGGCTCACACCTGTAGTCCTAGCTACTCAGGAGGCTGAAATCTGAGGATCGTGGTTCAAAGCCAGCCAAGGCAGGAAAGTTTATGAGACTCTTATCTCCAATAAACTACTTAGAAAAAGCTGGAAGTGACAGTGTGGCTCAAGTGGTAGAGCAATAGCCTTGAGCACAGAGAGGGTCTGGGACAGAGCCCAAGCCCTGAGTTTAAGTCCCAGGACCAGCAAAAAAAAGGCGGGGAGGGAGCCTGGGAAGGTGGCTTAGTGGTAGAGTGCTTGCCTTGCACGCAAGAGGCCCTGGGTTCAATTTCTCAGCACCACATAAGCAGAAAAGAAGTGGTGCTGTGGCTCAAGTGGCAGAGCACTAGCTCTGAGCTGAAGAACTCAGGGACAGTTCCCAGGCCCAGAGTTCAGGCTCCACAACTGACCAAAACAAAGACTAATTCTAAAAAACAATTATTATGACACTAATTTTAATCACTAATTGCAATGAAATCTCAACACTGAACAATTTGATACTCATTATCATCCATTTTAAAACTATAATAAATAATATTCATTTCTTGGCTGGGTGCTAGTAGCTCATGCCTGTAATCCTAGCTTCTCAGGAAGCTGAGATCTGAGGATCACAGTTCAACGTCAGCTGGGGCAGGGAAATTGGTGAGACTCTTATCTCCAACTAACCACCAGAAAACCAGAAGTGGCACTGTGGCTCAAAGTGGTAGAGAGTTAGCCTTAAACAGAAAAAGACCTCAGGGACAGCGCCAAGGCCCTGAGTCAAGCCTCACAACCAACAACAAAAAAAAATTTATTTTTCATATAAAATGCTGCATTCTTGTTCTTCCAGAAAATATGTATAAATTACATTTATATTCCATTTATTTCAAAGTGTTTAATTTTAACATAATTTTAGTTCAACTTTCCTATAAAGAAATATAAATTATGTCTGACTTAAAGTACTTTGTTGTACCTGTTAGTAGTACACAACTGATGAAGATAATGCAAATATGTTATAAACTTTGATAGCTACATAGAAAAAGATTAATCTCTTAGCCAGGTACTATAATCCTAGTGACTCAGGTGCAGTGGTTGGGACCATTGGTTCCGTGTGTGTGTGTGTGTGTGTGTGTGTGTGTGTGTCTGTCTGTCTGTCTGTCTGTCTGTCTGTCTGTCTGTCTGTCTGTCTGTGTCTGTCTGTGTCTGTGTATCTGGGGAGGGGGGGGAGAGAGCACAACTCTATGAGAAACATATCCAACATAGAATGATAGAATTTTAACCTACTATACACTTAACAGTGTCCGAACCTACTTCCTTTAAACTATTTTATCATTCCTGAGTTAATAAATTTGCCTGCAATCTAGAAGATTTTTAGAACTTAATCAACTATTTAATAATATAAATATTTACGAAAAATAGAGTAGATGCCAATCATCCCATAAATGCTTTAGAGGATAAATTATAAGGAGGTATACAAAGTCGAAAAAGCTTTTCCAAAGTTTGTTTATCTAATTTTCTTTTGTAGAAGGGTAATGAGACATGTGGATTCCATCCTTGCCTGGTCTGCTACTACATGCCCACCCGCGTCCTAGGGCCCTGAGTAATAACCAGGCTGAAGTCTGTGACTTTCTTCTCCCACGAGGCCTTTGCCTCACTTGGAACTCAGAACCTAAGAATTATTTTTTTATTTTTATTATTTTGCTGGTCCTGGAGTTTAAACTCAGGGCCTGGGCACTGTCCCTGAACCTCCCATGCTCAAGGCTAGTGCTCTACTACTTAAGCCACAGCACCTCTTCTGGCTTTTTCTGTTTATGTAGTACTGAGGAATCAAACCTAGGGCTTCATGCATGCTAGGCAAGCACTCTACCACTAAGCCACATTCCCAGCCCCTTAAGAATTCTTTCACCCATATTTTATCATGCTAAGTGAACAGTTCTGAACCACATTACAACTTGGAGAGGGAGAAGGAAAGGGGGAGGGGGAAAGGAGAGGAACATATATTTAGATCTAATTCACATACTATAAAAGTTTGTAATTTGGTAGCTTTTAGTACAGTCAGAATATTATATAACCATCACCACCAGAATATTTTCACCACCCCAAAGAGAAATCCTATTCCCACTGGCAGTGATTTTTCCCTCCCTCCTTCCTCCCAGGCCCTGGCAACCACTAATCTATTCTCTGTCTCTATGGGTTTGCCTATTCTGGCCATTTCATTCAGATGGAATTATACATGATGTGGCTTTCCATGGCTGGCCTCTGTTACTTAGCACACTGTTTTCAGGGTTCCTCTGTGCCAGCATTATAATAGTACTCTGCTCCTTTGTGGCTGAATAATATTCCATTGCATGGATGCAGAACATTTTGCCGATCCATTCTTCAACTGATGGATGTGTGCATCTTTTCCACTTTTTAGCTACTATGAATAATGCTAATATCAACATTTCTGTACATGTTTTTGTGTGAATATGCTTTCACTATCTTGAGTACACATCTAAGAATGGAAAGGCTGGATAATATCATAACTTTTCTATTTTTATTTTTCTATTTTATTTTATTTTTTCTATTTTTTATTTTTACAGTACTGGATTCTGAATTCAAGGTTTCAGGCTGGCTAGGAAAGGGCTCTATAGCTAAGCCACACCTCCAGACTTCTACACACTGGTTATTTTGGGATAGGCTCTTGCTTTTATCCCAAGTCAGCCTAAACAGCAAACTTTCTATTTATATTTCCTGCTATAGATGGGATGAAAGGCATACACCTCCACACTCATCCTTTTTTTGTTGTTGAAATGAAGTCTCAAACATTTTTGTCCAGGCTGGCATGGAACCAGAGTCCTACCTCAGCCTCCCATGTAGCTGGGGTAACAGGCATAAACCACCATGACTATGATTGGCTGAGCTGGGATTTCACCAATTTTTTTCCTAGACTGGCCTCAAAACCTAATCCTCTCTAGCTCTACCTCCCTGAAAGCTAGGATTACAAACTGGGGCCTTTAGCACCTGGCTTATGTTTAACTTCTTGAGGGCGTGCCAAACTTTTCTAAAGTGACTACTACCTCACTTTACAGTCCCACCAAAATATATAAAGATCCACTTTGGAAGATAAATTTTATTTTCAAAGCTTTCCCTTCCAAGACCTCATATTCCTTTATAATAAAAAAGCACAAGACTCTAGGATGAGGGTCAGTAGCAGAGCCCTAGCCTACCATTCACAAGGTCCTAGATCCAATCTCCATTACCACCACACACACACACACACACACACACACACACACACACACACACGCACACGCACACACACGCACACACACACACACAAAAGCTTGTTTTTCCTAAACCAATGTGTGGGGTGCTTCTCTCTCTCCCTCCTTCTCTCTTTTTTGGAAAAAAAACTGTTTGAGATTGAATGTCGCCCACAGCTAGAGTTCCCTGCCCACATGTGGCACAGCCTGATTCTCACCAGTCATGATTAGAATCTAACTGTGACTACATCTTCTTTTTTTCAACAATGAGCATCACACACTAGGCAAGCACTCCACTGAGCTCATCCCCAGTTAGTGTATGTTTAAACTAGCTTATTTTAGGAAAACACACTCTCTATGAAGAACATAAGTGTTAAGAAAATAAGATATTGAGACTAGCTTCACCAACACACACAAAATGAGTACTGTGCCCCCATTTAATTACTTAACGAGGTTATACACCCTTTCTGCCTTTGGAAACGCCTCTTTTGAAATTACGTTCAAGGCCAGTTCATAAAGGCAGATACAATCAGTCTTATGATGTCATATAGTCATATCTTTTTCCTTTAATACTGGACTGCCCTGTTTAATCACTCGGCTAATTTGTTTTACAGAGTTGAGTCCATATGGTACATGGCCACTGCCACAAATCCAGTCCAGTGGGAGGGAAGAGAGCCTAAAGGAAGGGAGGGGAATGGAGTGAAAGGGAGGAGGAAAGGGCAATTTTTTACTACTGAGAAAATTTTTCAAAATGGGAGTTTGTTCTGTTTTGTTTGCTTGCTTGCTTGGTTTTGTTTTTAGTGTCTCAAACTGGCCTATAACTCTTGATCCTGTAAATATTAATTTTGAAATTTCTTGTGATTCTATAAAATTTTAAAATAGAAGTGAATCCACTGGAAAATGGATTTCAGGGCTAGGGATGCTTAGCAAGTGCAAAGACCTGAGTTCAAATCTTAGTCCAAATGAAAAATATGGCTCTTAAGAAAGAGGCATCCAAGGGCTGGGAAGGTGGCTCAGTGGTAGAGCGCTTGCCTTGCATGCATGAGGCCCTGGGTTCGATTCTTCAGCACCACATAACAAAAAAGAAAAAAGCCGGAAATGGCGCTGTGGCTCAAGTGGTAGAGTGCTACCCTTCAGCTGAAGAGCTGAGGGACAGTGCCCAGGCCCAGAGTTCAGGCCCCATGACTGGACCCCCCCCAAAAAAAAAGAAAGAGAGGCATCCATTATGCCAAGAGTAGGAAAAGAGGGGGGGGGGCATCCAGCCAGGTGCTGGTAGCACAACTGTAATCCTAACTACTGAAGAGGCTATGAGCTGAGGATCATAACTCAAAGCCAGTCCAGGCAGGAAAGTCCATGAGACTCATCTCCAATTTCCAATTGACCACCTAAAAACTGGAAGTAGAGCTGTGGCTCAACGTGGTAGAGTGGTAATCTTGAGCAAAAATGTTCAGGAAAGCACCCAGGCCCAGAGTTTAAGTCCCACAACCAAAAAAAAAAACAAACCCACACAGCTCATTGAAGAGCACAGTGAAAGAAAGGGAGAAAAGGAGAGCAGAATCAGGATGTAGGGAGCTCTGTGATGGTTAATTTCTCTGTCAAGTTGACTGGGCTGGGGGATACCCAGATAGATAGATAGCTGGCAAAACATGAATTCTGAGCATGTCTGGGGGATTGTTTCTGGAGTATACAAGCTTTGAGTAGTACACTAAATACAGAAGATCCACCCTCACCAACATGGGTAAAAGGCCCTAATCTGTGAGTCTCTGCCCCCACCCCTCTCACCTCCCCTCAACAAAGGAAAAGCAAAAGGAAGACAAATTCACTCCCTCTTCTTGAACTGGGATATACAACTTCTGCCCTGAGACTCCAGTTTCTGGTTTGTTCTCAGGCTTTACACCTGCATACAACTTCTCCAATACTCAAGCCTTCAGCCGTGCTATCATGGTTCTCAAGCCCTCAGGCTCCACTGAATGACACCTCCAGTTTTCCTGGTTCCTAGCTTTCAGAAGGCATCTCATGGAACCCCGCCTTCATCATCACGTAAACTTCCTCAAGTGTGTGTGGACATGCATCTCCTATTGTTCTGTTTTCCTAGAGAACCCTGATATGTCAAGCTAAAGAATTTGGAACCCATCCTGTACACATCTTGGAGGATTTTGTATAATGCTTGAGAAAAATCAAAGCAGGGCTTTAGAAAGATTAATATGGCAGCAGTAGGCAGGACAGACTGGAGAGAAGAGCCTCAGTGTGGAAAAACCAGTTATTATTGCAATAGACCAAGCATGGTGTGATGTGAAAGGCTGGCAGTGAAACCGAACCATAAGGGGTTTAATGACTTAATACTCTGCATTTATTTAAAAAGCCTGCAACTGGTATTCATTCTGAGTTCTGTACCTCGCTTAAAGTAAGAAATCTCTTCTCACCAACACTTGGGGGCTGAGGCAGGAAGACAGAATTCAGGGCCAGCATGGACTATACAGTGAGACCCTGCATCTAAAGAGGGGGACATTGTGGGGAGAAGAAAAAAAGAAATCTCTTCTCTGAATTACTAAAAGAGGAAAGACTTTTAACATTTTAATCTTCAGTAGGATTAAAAGCATAAACCTGAAAAGGCAGAAACAGTTCAATTTATACCCAATATAAAAAAGCAAACGAACAATTGGATTTGCTGGTACCCTTTCCAGCCATGGACTAACCTTTTAAGTAAAACTCTTTCAAAGGTCTTATGCATTGGGAGGAACTTCCAATGAAGAGCTAAGGGACAGCCGGCTCTCAGGTACACTCTACCTGTTAGAGGTAGGAAACTTGATTGTAGTAACAAATGTCTGGTTCAGGAGCCCACTAGACCAGATCCTGAACAGTTTTGTGTTTCATGTCATCCTTTCAGAAAGCAATCATTTCCAGATGTCTGAGGCGGATAACTATGATACTGGAGACTCTGGTACCTTACTATGGGCTAAGCAAATCACACTGCTGATGGATGCTTATTGAGGCCCCATGTGTAGTAGACACTGATGACAAAATAGGTATTAGAACAATACTACCTTTAAAAAAGCCACAGTCCATTGGGAAAATGTCCACAAAACGAGAACTGTAATACACACTGGTAAATGCTATTACATATAAAGGTATGTAAGAAATGTTTTGGGAATAATAAAAATAGCTATATTTATATTTCATTTTGGAAGGCCCTTTTCAAAGCATTTTTTCTATAGTAAATCACTACAGCTTCACAAGACTATTATTATCCACTTTTTATAGATAAGGAAACTGAAGCACAAAGAAGTTAAATGTTTTATCCCAGTTTTGCAGCTATATTATTAACCAAGGAGTCTGACTCCAAACTAAGGATTGCAATTACCTGCTATACTGTCTCCTAATGAAGGACCGGTTACTGCTGTTTTGGAAGGCAGTTAAGACAAAAGAAAGAAGAGAGTATATGACGTACCGAAGACCCACCTTGAAGGATGACCCACAGTTCACCAGTCAGACAAGACACTAGGAGTAGAAGGCTGAGAGTTTATTTTCAGGGAATGGTTAAGGGACAATGCTCAAGAAGAAAAAAGAATGCAGGAATAGCAACAGTAAGTCAGACACAAAGGCATGCAATTTTGAGGACAAGATTGTAGGTTCCAGGAAGAAGACAGGAGGCACTTGGACTTGTGTCTACCAAGTCTCTGGGAGGTTGGTTCACAACATTTCCTGCTTGCTTGTGTGTGTGTGTGTGTGTGTGTGTGTGTGTGTGTGTGTGTGTGTGTGTGTGTGTGTGTGTGTGTGTGTGTGTGTGTGTGTGTGTGTGTGTGCGCGCACAGCCATGCACACTGATATTGGGGCTTGAACTGGGGGCCTTGTGCTCTTGCTTGTTTTTTCTACACAAGGCTGGTGCTCTACCACTTAAGCCACAGCTCTACTTCTGACTTTTTGCTGATTAATTGGAGATAAGAGTATCATAGACTTTCTTGCCCAGGCTGGCTTTGAACCACAATCCTCAGGTATTAGTTTCCTAAGTAGCTAGGATTACAGATGTGAGCCCTGCTCTTTATGCATTGAGAATCTAGCAAGAAAATCTCTGTTAATTATCCATGTGATTTATGAAATCATACTTGGGACATCTCCTCATTTCCACCACTCACAACAGCTTAAGTGTGTCATCTGCTCTAAGGTGGGGCCTTGAGAGCAGAATTAGGTTGTGAGGACTCCTCCCTTCATGAGTGGGATTAGGAGCTCAAATAAAGGGCTTAATAGAGGGAGTGCATCCCCCTGTCTGTTCTCCCACATTTCCCCATTCAAGGTCACAGTATTCCCACTGAGGAACACAGCATTCAAGACACCATCTTGGAAACAGAGACTACACCTTATCACGCAAAAACTGGCCTACATCCTGCTCTTGGACTTGTCAGCCTTCAAGCTGTGAAGTTTTTTATAAACTACTCAGTTGGCTGGGAAGGTAGCTCAGTGGTAGAGCGCTTGCCTTGCATGCATGAGGCCCTGGGTTCGATTCCTCAGTACCACATAAGCAAAAAGAAAAAGGCTGGAAGTGGCGCTGTGGCTCAAGTGGTAGAGTAATAGCCTTGAGCTGAAGAGCTGAGGGACAGCGCCCAGGCCCAGAGTTCAGGCCCCACAACCGGACCCAAAAAAATAAAATAAACTACTTAGTTTTAGGTATTTTGTATTTTGTTAAAGCAACACAAATGAACTAAGATAGTTGCTAAGGAAGTCCTTTCAGTGGAAGGACTTGTCAAAGAATAGGCAGACAGAACCAACAGAGGAGACAGAGTAGATAAGAGCTAATAAAACACAGTCCAGTCAGACACCAATGGCTCACACCTGTAATCCTAGCTACTCAGGAGGCTGATATAAATTTGATATACAGTTTGAAGGCAGCCTGAGTAGTAAAGTCCATGGATTCTCTTCTCTGCAATTAACCACCAAAAGGCCAGAAGCAGAGCCATGACTCAAATGGTAGAGTTCCAGTCTTGAATGAAAAAGCTAAGGGACAGCACCCAGGCCTAGAGTTCAAGCTCCAGTACTGGCACAAAAACAAAACAGAAACAAAACATATCCCCAAAGAACAAGTGGCAGGATGGAATCAAGCCAATGCAGGTGATCACAATTTCTATCCTAAATGCTGGAAAGTGTTTAGTGGTTTGGAGGTGAGCCTACCAACTCCTTTCCAATGTGCACATGTCTTTCAGCCCTTTGTCCTACTCCACAACATGGCAAGGCATATAAAGTCAAGTGTGGAGATCACTGCCTAAAGTATGAGGGAACTCCCCTTTCATAGTGTTGGGAGACTGGGAATGACTTAAAAGTCCATCAACAGGAGAAAGGTGAAACAAAGTCAAATCTGGTGAGATTTCCGTTAGTTTTTTGTTTTTTTGTTTTGTTTTGTTTTGGTTTTTTGTGGCCAGTCCTGGAGCTTGAAGTCAGGGCCTGGATACTGTGCCTAAGCTTCTTTTGCTCAAGGCTAGCACTCTACCACTTGAGCCACGCACCACTTGCGGCTGTTTATGTGGCACTGAGGAATTGAACCCAGGGCTTCATGCATGCTACGCAAGCACTCTACCTCCAAGGCCATGTTCCCAACCTCCATAACTTATTTTTTTTTACTGTGTGAGAAAATTGTACTCATGTTTGGTTGTAAAAAATAGTACCTACCTACCCTCAATGGTGACATCTAAGCAAAATTATAATGTTGTAATTTAATTTACAATTTAAAAACTTTAGAATATTATGCATATAGCAGATATTGTATTTTTAAGTGCCCATACAATGTGTCTAAGCCCAGAAGAAGATACCTATCCATTTTTTCTTTGCCCTTTTCTCTCTCTTAAAACAGAATCTCATTGTGTAGCCCGGGCTGGCCTCAAACTCAGGATCCCTCTGCCTCTGCCTTCCAAATGCTGAGATTACCAGCATGAAGCACTATGCCCAGCAAAGACATATTTAACTGACAACTGTAAAAAGTGTAAAGTTAAGGAAGAAAATAGAGAGCATAATGCAAATTTTACACTGCCTTCCCTTTATTTAGTTTTGTGTGTGTGTGTGTGTGTGTGTGTGTGTGTGTGTGTGTGTGTGTGTGTGTGTGTGTGTGTGTGTGTGTGTATCTTTCTAGGATAAACACAGTAAACAAGTAGAGGGGTTAGATTCTGAAACACGGTTTCTTTTAACCAACAAGTAATTCAGTCATTTAGTAACAAGGGCTCTGTCATAAATTACTCAATGCCAGGCTCTGTCCAAGGCACTAGTGAATAAAAAATTAACCTGACAGATGTGATCTCTGACCCCAGGAGTTTAGAGTCAACTAAGAATGTAGGTATTAACCAAAAAAAAAAAAAAAAAAAAGGAATTGCACAATTACAAGCACCATTTCAATACAGGACAGCAGTTTACAACACAGGCTCTGGGTTCAAGTTTGCTACCAAGTGGCTGTGTGACTCAGAACAAGTGACTTCATACTCTTGCTTCAATATTGTCCCCTATAAAATGGAAACAATCATAGGTCCTTTTCTTCTTCACCTTCCTTAACTCATGGAGGTCTACGTGGAAAGTGCTTAGAACAGTCTCTGGCCCACAATAAACACTCATACTTTTGTTATCATTGTTGTTGTTACTTCGATACTGTTATTATTTCAAAAGAATCTAAGCTACCTTGAAGCAGATGGGAGGTCAGGGAAAACTTCTTTGAGAAAGTGACCTGTAAACCATATTCCCAAGACAATCACAAATTAAACAAGAAAACAGAAAAGGCATCCAGTAGAGAACATACAAAGCCCTATGCTTGCTCACGGTGAACTTGGCAAGAGAAGTGTCTGAAATGAGGCCAGTGAGGCCGGAGCACTGGACTAGGAGCCCAGACAGGCCACGTCAAACTTCAGATCTTACGACATTCATCTGAATAATGGAAGGTATTATACAGGAAATAATACAATAGATGGGTTGTTTCTTTCTTTCTTTGAAAGGTCACTCTGCTGAAGTTCGGAGCCAGCTGCGATGGAGGGAGGTGACACCAGCTTAAGGAAAATGGGTAAGGATTTAGAGAAAACAGCCATTCTGATGACAGAGAAAGAGACAACACTAACGAGAATAACAAGCACAGATGTGGCTAGACTCATGAATTAGTAATAGAACAAATTAATACGATTAAATCATTTCTTTTAAGCCCTAGTGCAGGAACACAGAGAAAGGGCAGTATTGTGAATCCACAGCTGGAGAGCTGCATGGCGTGTGGGAGAGAACAAAGATGCAGGAGAATGGAGGCCACTTATGACTCACTGAGGAGTGACCAATCCTGGTGCCCATACGGGTCAGTGATGCCAGGAAGAACACCACAAACTGAGAGCCACGGAGGATGAAAAGGGGCTGGTGAAGTCACAGCAGAAATTCAGCTAACAGCAGAACTGAAAAGATGGGGAACTGCACTCGGAGCTAGAGGCATGGCTCAAGTAATGAGTGCCTGCCTCGCCTAGCAAGCCTGAGGCCAGTTCAGTCTCAGGAACTGCAAAAATAAATAAATAAATAAACACACAAAGATCTACTTAGGTGTTGGGATAGGCACACTAATCCCATGGGTCAAGAGGATTAAAAGCTCAAGGTCAGTTTAAGATTCACACTAATGACCTGTCTACACACACACACACACAGACACACACACACACACACACACACACACACACACACACACACACGATGACAAAAATCAGAATGAGATTATAATGTTAAAAAGTAATACACATGGATACTAAACTATTTACAAGGATGCGCCTAATTTTTAGTTAAGATTCTTAAATATTACACCAGAAGGAATGTATTTTTAAGTAGAATAAAACAGGATGTCTTGACAAAAAAAAGCTTAATATGTTTGTTCTGCCAAGAAATTTTCAAGGACTTCCCTGAATAGCCATTTGTGACTCAAGCTCTTAGAAAGACATATAGAAAAGGAAACTTACTTTTTTCTTTTTTCGAGACAGCCGTACTATGTTGCCCCAAATAGGCCTTGAACTCATAATCATCCTGCCCCAGCCTCCTAGGGTAGCTAGGAACTACAATTCACATCGTATGTGAAAGCTAGAATTAAACAGGAATGTAAGGTTTTAACAAGCCACAGTATCTGATAAATCAAAATACACAAATCTTAAAACTCACCAATGAGAAAACAACTTAAAATTAAGAAAAAAAGACCAGGCCCTTGGGAGTCTGAAGCAGGAGGATAGAGAGCGTTCAAGGACAGCCTCTGGTACAAAAGGAGTTCCTGTCTCAGAAACAAAACAAGCCAGGAGCAATAGCTCAAGCCTGTACCCATAGCTACTTGGGATGGAAAGGTTGGAAGATTGCAGAGGATTCTAGGCTAGCCTAGAAAAAAGGTTCATGAGACTCAAGCAATGGCCAAGCAATTACCTGTTCCTAAAATATTATGACATCTGGAAATTTTCTCATGTTATCAAAATTATCCTAAGTTTTGGGAGGGTTTTGTTTGTTTTTGCTTTGGTTTGGGTGTTTTAGCTGTGTTGGGAAGTGAATGCTAGGCAAGTGCTCTACCATTTGAGCTGTACTCCTCGCCCTTGCTAGCTTCTCTACTGTTGCTTGATAGTACTGGAGTTTGAACTCAGGGATTCATGTTTGCTAGCCAGGGCTCTTCTGCTTGAGCCACACCTACAACCCATGGTCTTGTCTTCTGCCCAAGACAGCTTGGACTACAATCCTATTTAAGCTTCCCACACAGTTGGGATGACAAAAGCATATCACCACATTCAGCTTTCTAGCCTCAGTCACCTATTCCAGCCTCCTGATTGGCTGGAATAATAGGCATGAGCCACCCATGCTCTTGTTTTTGAGACAAGGTCTCACTACTACCTCTGCCCTGGCTGGCCTCAAATTCATAATCTTGACCCTGCCTCTCAAGGAGCTAGAATTATAAACATGCATAATCACATCCAGCAAAAATCTCCTAAGAATTCTTAAAGTAAAATGTGTCAACTATTTGTGCTCTCCAAATGGGCTACCATATTTAATTTCCAAAGGCACTCTGACAGAAGCCAGTCCCAGGTCAAAAGTGAACTGACTAAACCAGTCAAGATAGTTAACGATATAACACAAAATACTGGCCCTAAATAGAAGCCATATGTCCAAAATATGCCTAATAATACCAGATTGCAACTGTTTGAAAGAATCCGGAAGAAAATATAGCAACTTAATATTCACTTCTGTTTTAATTAAGAATCATTTCACAGTCACTAACCTGTAGGGAGGGGGGATTTCTGAACCATTTGTCACCTCTCATTAATTGCAAACTCTAGCCCCCAAATCACTAAGTGGAAAAAATGGTATGCTCTGAAGAAGACTGCCAATGGAATGTTTTTTGTTTCATTTTGTTTTGTTTTGTTTTTCCCCCCCAGAAAAATGGTTCACACAACAGAAAATGCTCATTTAGGTTCACTTGACTACCAACTTAATTCCTAACCAATTTGGAATTACTAGAAGTAACCAACCAAGAACTAAAACATAATGGACAAGATGAAAACAAAATCAAACACACTGAAAACACATAATGGGGCTCCACTTTGGTTTTTCATCTCTTTTGCGAAAGTTGGAATATGAAGCCAGTTAATCACACCTGTACTCCTAGCTACTCAAGAGGCTGAGATCTAAGGACCTAGGTTAGATACCAGCAGGGGCAGATAAAACCAAGATATTCTTCTCTCCAACTAACCAGTTTAAAAAAAAAAAAAAGCTGGAAGAGGAAATGTGACTCAAGTGTGAGTCAGCCTTGAGTGAAGCCCTGAGTTCAAGCCTGAGTATCTCTTTCTCTCTCTCTCTCATTCTCTCTCTCTCACACACATACACATATACACACATATACCCCCTCCCCAAAAAAATGATTCCCTAGAGACTGTAAAATTAAAACATTCATGTGCTCTATAAGCTGACTCCATCCCATCTATAGAGAATACCTTCTATGTTCACCCAACTAAATTCATTTGCTCTCCCCCAAACATAGTATTTTCCCTTCCCGGAATGCTGCCCCTGTATTACTCCCAAACTGTATTTTTAAGTGTGTATGCGTGGCACCAGTGACTCACACCTATAATCCTAAATACTCAGAAGGCTGAGATCCAGAAGATGGAGGTTTGAAGACAGTCTGGGCAGAAAAGTCCAGGAAACTCCATCTCCAATTAACTAGCAAAGTACAGGGTTGGAGGTGTGGCCCAAGTATTAGAGCACTAGCCAAGCAAACAAGCCAAGCAAGCTGAGTTCAAGCCCTCATACCAGGGAGTTTATTACGGAACCAAACATTCTTTCCTTTCTCTGAATTTCTAGTTTTAATCAGTAGAAAAAAAAAGGGGGGGGGCTGGGAAGGTAGCTCAGTGGTAAAGTACTTGCCTTGCATGCATGAGGCCCTGGGTTCAACTCCTCAGAACCACATAAGCAGAAAAGCTGGAAGTGGAAGTGGCGCTGTGGCTCAAGTGGTAGAGCGCTAGCCTTGAGCTGAAGAGCTGAGGGGCAGTGCCCAGGCCCAGAGTTCAGGCCCCATGAGCAACAACAACAACAAAAAAAATGGCATTATTTTTCTTTTCTCTAATTGTGTTTTGCTTTTAAGTCTCTATCTCCATCTATAACAAAGAACAGTCTTAAAGATGGGTGGGTAGTGTGTTTCTCCCGTTGGAAAGATGGTGGTCCTGCTATCCGCAGGGCTGCACTGCATCTGATGCAACGTTCAGAGGATGAAAACCTAAACCATATCCACTTGGAAATATCAGCAGTAATCATGAGCTCTGCTAGGACTTTTACCCTGTCCTAGCCTTGTTTATCTCTGAGGACTGGATACCTGAAGGCTCACAGGTGGGCCAGCTGAAACCAGCTGGATCTAAGGGCAGCCCAAGTGACCTCTACATAACCTCTAATTATTATAATCCCATCTGCATGCTAAATGACACACCCTCACTGTCTTGACAGTTGACAATTGCCATGGCAGTTGACAGTTGCCATGGTAACAAGTAAGAAAGCCTCACAAGAAGGAAGCGAAGCAGCATCTGATTTCCCAGAAAAATCTCTGCCCATTCTCAGAAGTCAGGAATATTCTTCCCCTCTGGTGTCCTAGCCCATCCCTCTTTTCTTTTTTCTTTTTTTTTTTTTTGTTGGTCGTAGGGCTTGAATTCTGGGCTTGGGTACTATCCTCTCTCAGCTGTTCAGCTTAAGGTGAGTGCTCCACCACTTGAGCCACAGCGCCACTTCCAGTGTTCTAGTGGTTTATTGAAGATAAGAGTCTCACGGACTATCCTGGCCAGGCTGGCTTTGAACCACAATCCTCAGATCTCAGCCTCCTGAGTAGCTATGATGACAGGCATGAGCCACCAGCACCCAGCTCATTTCTTTTACTCTATATCCAACCACCACAGTTCAGAAGCTGCTTTTATTAATTTATCTATTGCTTCTACTATTGGACAAGAATAAAAGTCTCTCCTCCCCAACTGGTGCTTGGTCTTGTTATTGATCCCAGAATTCCAGGACACTGTTTTGGAGCAAAATCTGTTACAACTCCAGTGAGGAAGGGAGAAGATAGAGGGATAGATCCAACACAATTCCATACATTAGTTGTGGGACATTCTTAGCTGGGGGGGGAGGGGAGGATCATTTCTATTTTGGAAATTTTTAGACATATATATAAATAAAACCCATCTATTGAGCCTCCTTCTACTCATCAGCTGGCTTAGACAATCTTATAGTCCATTCCTATCTCTATTCCTGACCGGTTCTTCTCAGACTCCATTATTCTCTTATCCATCTATACTTCAGTGTATACTATCAATACTACCTAAAAAATAATAAATTCTTTATAGTTGATATCTAGTCAAATTCAAATCCCACCCACCCACCCCCCTTCTCTTGGTGCTGATACTAGGGCTTGAACTCAGGGCCTTGAACTTTCACTTGGCTTTTTCTGCTCAAGGCTTGCACTCAACCATTTGGTACACTTGGTGCAACTCCATTTCTGGTTTTTACTGGTTAACTGGAGATTTGCTCTCTTGGATTTGTCTGCTTGGGGCTGACTTCAAGCTTCGTCCTCACAGCTCTGCCTCCTGAGTAGCTAGGAAGTAGCTAGGTAGGAAGTAGCTAGGATTACAGGCTTGAGCTACCAGTGACCAGCCAAATTGTCAAAATTTTGTCAGATAATTTTTTGGCATTTGATTTGTTCAAATCACAATCTTAGGGTGATCTCACCAGAGAAAACTGTTTCCTTTTCTCTTGCTCCATGAGGCTTTACTCCTTCCTTTTCATATAGTTACTTTAATTTTTAGGTGTTGTAGAAGTGCCCTCTACTCGCTTGCCTAATAAACATCCCTTCCAACTCCCAATGCTGAAGTCTGCCATTACCTCAGAGCTTTTACACATGCAGAAAAACATTTACTTCCATCACAACAGCTTCCTTCCTTCACATTTAAGTTGTCATATTCACTTACTACTCAGGAAGAGTTTTCCACTCTAAGAGCATATAAACGTAAATAATACCAGCCCATTAAAAGATTATTTTCCATTTCTATTAATCTTTCTGAGGAGTTCAATTTGAATTTTAAGTTATTACGTTATTCAACATCCCATTTGAAGTGAGTTACTTTTAACACCTCATGAACTAAAGCATAGTGATGAGTATATAAACCCAAAAAATTATAGCATAGTGCTAAGGACACAACATTAGCTCAGTTCTATTATGAGTCACAGGGGACTAGGTAAGAAAATAGGCGATAATCATCTCAAATACAACCGTATCACTAGAAAATAATATAAATGCAGACAATGAATCCATTGGGTCATTTCCATCTATATACAGCATAGACTAACTGAAGCAGATAACAAATGGCCTAGAGATAAACTGACTGGTTGGTTGGTTGACTGACTGACTCATTTTGGCACTGGAGACTGAACTCAGGGCCTTGCACATGCTAAGCACACTGTCTACCCCTAAGACACATCTCCAGCGTCTAGAAGGAACTTTTTTAGACAGATTAATCATCGTGACTCCTACTAAGCCCTACAGCTAGTAACTATGAAAGTGAGCAGGACAGACTGAATTAAAACCCTTTTAATTACTTGTTTATTTGAGCTCAACATTGTAGAAGACAAAAACTAACCATCTTGTCTGCCCTTGAGAAATTTTAACTCTGGCTGGTAAAACAATATTCTTACTTAAATAAACAGTCTACAATGTGAGACATTTTATCAATAAGCACTGACCTGTGACTTAAGGAAGACATGTGTTAGAACGGGCTAAAGAACTCAAACAGAAGCCAGGTGTGCTGGTAAAATTGGCCATCTGCACTCTGGAGGCTGTGGCCTTGTGAATTCAAGGCCAGCCCGGATTATGTAGAGATCCAGACTAGCCTCGGCTACATAACAAAACCATTTCTCCAAGACAGAGACACAGACAGAGACAGAGACCTACCCTGTATAAAGTACTAAAATGAGTGGGTCCAGAAATCACATTCTGTTACCTTGCCACTTTTTTTTTTTGGGGGGGGGGGTCCGGTCGTGGGGCCTGAACTCTGGGCCTGGGCGCTGTCCCTCAGCTCTTCAGCTCAAGGCTAGTGCTCTACCACTTGAGCCACAGCACCACTTCCAGCTTTTTTCTTTTTGCTTATGTGGTGCTGAGGAATCGAACCCAGGGCCTCATGCATGCAAGGTAAGCGCTCTACCACTGAGCCACCTTCCCAGCCCACCTTGCAACTTTTTAATAGCACGATTTGGTTAATTCCAGATCTGCAGCAATCACTTGATATTTAAAAAGGACAAATAAGATGTAAAATCATCAGAAATACATTTTATCACCCCAAATCAAACCAACATGTAGGACAGTACAGGCAATATGTATGATTAACAGAAAACCATAAAATTAAATATAACTGGAAAAAATTTAAAAGAATGGTTACTAAAAGTGTAAACAGCCACTGTTCCTAAAATAGTTACTTGACTTTAGTATTATTTGGGATAACTTGGAGAGCATGGTATATTTCTCCAGAGAGGAAACAATAGCACTAGCTGTTAAAAACAGTAGAAAGATTTTGTCCCTGATATTTTGGCTATCTGGAAATGTGATTAGGTTATCACCAAGTTCAAGGTCTTGGGTAGGCTGTGTAATCAAATGACATGAGACTCACCACAATTAAGCAAGAGACAGGAGAACATACCATAGCAGCAAAGCCAGTGACTAATGTTGAATCACAGTTTCCAAGTGATTTATTTCACCAAAACATCAACCTCCCATATTAACACTTCTTCCCACCACAACAATGGTTGTGGGAAGTACATCAAAGTATTATCTGAAAAAAATATACATGAATATTTGCAGGCAAATGCTAAGAGATGGCAAACAATAAAGTCTAGCTATGTACCTACCATTGGTATGTACAAATCTGTTAAATCAAGGAGAGTCTTACACCTCCAACTTCAGAATAGGAGAATTCATAATTATGGGACATCTCTGAGGACATGGATCCAGCAGTCAGAATGTCCTACCTCCAAAAGTTTCAAGACCTGGGTCCCACCAATGATGGTCTTTAATGTCAGCTATATAATCTCTGTATTTTAGGAAATGCAACTTAATGAAGGCACTGGAAATGTTCTCTTAAAGCTACATGTGGGGCTGGGAAGGTGGCTCAGTGGTAGAGTACTTGCCTTGCATGCATGAGACCCTGGGTTCAATTCCTGAGCACCAAATAAGCAGAAAAAGACAGAAGTGATGCTGTGGCTCAAGTGGTAGAGTGCTAGCATTGAGTTGAAGAGCTAAGAGACAGTGCCCTGGCCCGGAGTTCAGGTCCCACGACTGACAAAAAAAAAAGAAAAAGAAAGCTACGTGCGCACAAGTGCATTCTTTTCCATTCTCTCCATATTCAGAGTGACTCTGGAAAGTTTTTATCATCTGTACTGGTCATGTTTCTCAGCATTCCTTCTCTTCTTTCTACGTAAATCATCCACAACAGACATGTCATCTAGTCATATGTTAACATGACAGTGGTATGACTCTAGTTAGTTCTATGCAGCTGAAATTGGAATTCCACTTCTCCACTGCGGTACCTAACAAGAGCTTTGGATCATACAGGCCTACTTACACACTTTAGCTCAGCTACTAGACAAGCTGTTTAAGTGAACCTGCTCCCTGCAAATCTCTTGACTAGAAAGAATGACATGAAGTACAGAAAACACAATTTGGCACAATATAATAATTCTTACCTTTTTTTTTTTTAAGTGCAAGCCCAGAACTCTAACACTGTATGCCACTTTCTCTCATTGGCTAGTGCTCTATCAACTGAGCCATGCCTCCAACCCCTTTATTAAGGATTGTTTCTTTTTTTTTTTTAATCCTTTTTTAGTATATGATAATTAAGACAGAATGCTGACCAAGCCTACACTCGGGTTTCCAAACAGTATTAACTATATAATGAAAGCATGAATCAGCTTCACATTTCTTCAGCTCTGAGATGACTTGCTTATCCTTACAGTGTCATACGGTCTCTGGAAGAAGAAAGCTCTTTCCTAGTCCTTAGTTTTAAGTCCAAAATTGTTGACTATTGCAAGCTTCCTCTGCCATTAACATGCTAGCCCTCCCTAACTTGGGGCCTCTAAGAAAATCCTGTTTTTACTGTTACCATCCCTGTTTCCTGACCTCAGGCAGAATATATTTCCTCAATAAATCTTGAATTCTATTTGACCCCTAGTCTCTTCAGTGTCATGAAAATCCCCAGTTCCTCAAGAACTACCCATTTTTTTGTTGTTGTTTTATTAGTTTCAACACAGTATCCCCTCCCACTTATAACAATTTCAACAGGTTTCATTAAGAATCACCACGTTGGTTGTGGGTTACCATACTACTAAACACCAAGATGGCAGTCAAACCATGATGTTCTGCCAATGCCTAAATACTTTTCTGTCCCTGTCATAGCTCACAACTAGCTCTTCTCATTCCTGGCAAACAAGATCCTGATGTCTACAACAGAGGTGTGTCCCTAAGCTCTCAGGATTACTTCACCTAAGTTTATTTCCTCTTATTCTTCTCCCACAGCATTTATGTCTTAGGTAAAGTGAAAAGATTCTCAAATATGAGTCTTCTTGACCTTAGTTCTCTCTCCACTCTGTACTTAGGCTAGTTCTATATAAAATGTTATATATACTAGAGCTGAGGACATGCCTAGTGCATACAAGGGCCTGGGATTTCAATCCTCAGCACTGCAAAAACAGAATACATTAAAAAATGTAATTAATTAAATAAAATGCTGTGCTTACATCACAGGATACTGGAAGGATAAATAAGATATTTTAACAGGATATACAAATTTAATTATAACAAGCTCCTATTATGATTTAGTCAAGATAAAAACCTTAATATACATAAAGAGAACTTCTATGGTGCTGGGGATGTAGCTCAGTAATAGAGAATCTACCTAACATGCATAAAGCCTGAGTCAGAATTCCAGCACCACAAGGGGTGAAAATCCCCTAGCATATTTCATAAGCAAGAGATTGAAAACAACTCAAATGCCTAAACGTATGATATGTCCTATCATTAAGATGCTGTACATGGGGCTGGGAAGGTGGCTCAGTGGTAGAGTGCTTGCCTTGCATGCATGAGGCCCTGGGTTTGATTCCTCAGCACCACATAAGCAGAAAAAGCCAGAAGTGGCACTGCGGCTCAAGTGGTAGAACGCTAGCCTTGAGCTGAAGAGCTGAGGGACAGCGCCCAGGCCCAGAGTTCAGGCCCCACAACTAGCAAAACAACAACAACAACAACAAAGATGCTGTACAGTTGTGGTTTGTTTTTCAAATGAGAAAGTTCCATATTTGGTTCCATGTAATAGTCCTCAGAATGCATCAGTGGAAAAAAATAAAATGTAGACTAGTATGTCATTTTTCTATCATTTGTTTTAAGAAAGGAAGGAGAATAACAGCTATATAGATTTACTTATATACACATAAAATATCTCAGGAGGGTTAGGGTTGCATCTCAGTGGAAAAGCACATGCCTCACAAGCATAAGGCCTGGGATGGGTCCCCTGCATCTCCCTCCCTCTCTTCCCTCCCCCCCAAAAGAAAACCTCAGGACACATAAGACACAAATAACATCAATTGCCTATGCGAATGAGGACTGGATGACTTTGGGATAAAAGGGCAAGACATGCCTCTCTTGTCACTCTTCTGTAAATTGAACCATTAATGACGATGACAGCATATCTGACAACTCATTTCCTGGGCAAGCTTCAAAATCACAATTACGACCACCTAAAACAAGATGAGTTCCCTTCCATGATCTCATTCAATCAAGTGACTAAAGATAATTTATTCCTTCTAGTCAAAGTTCCTGACTTGCTAATTATGTGTCTGTACATTGGGCCTTTCCACACTGAAGATTACTTAGAACTCTTAAAATGTATTGTTTAGAACTCTACTTCAATCCTCAGACCACACCATCAAAATCTTCTTCACATTGCCTACCTTCAGGGCATGCTGGGAATCCATTCCAATGCTAACTCCTCCGAGCCACACACTAAGGTCTGCCTCCTAACCACTCAAGCTCACCACAGTACCCCAGTATCCAGGCACTCACTAGTCTGAATTTCACGAATTAGGTATACAAACCAGGGGGTAGGTGGCTCATGCTTCTCATCCTAGCTACACAGGAGGCTGAGATTCTGAGTTCAAAAGATCAAAAGATCTGATTCAAGGCCAGCCCTGGTAGAAAAAGCTGAGACATGTATCTGTAATTAACCAGCAAAAAGCCAGACGTGAAGTTGTGCTTCCAGTGGTAGAGCACCAGCCTTGAGCAAAAAAGCTAAGCAAGAACACAAGGTCTTGAGTGCAAGGCCCCAATACACACACACACACACACACACACACACACACACACACACACACACACACACACACACAATTAGGTATCTATAAGGAGGTGTACACACACACACACACACACACACACACACACACACACACACACACACATTTAGTTAAGAAAATGTTCACCAATCTGTCAGAAAAAAAAAAATCCTTCCAAATATTTCAGAATAACTCTTACACAGGAGTAAATAAAATTGAACCCCCAAACAACATTCTTCCAAAGGACATTTTTAAATTATACTGCTTCAACATGCCTTTAGTCACACTAGAGAAAGAGATCAAGACCTGTATCACTGCTTCCAACTGCTGCTAAGGCTCCCTGCATTCTCGCTCCCTCTGGTGAGCAGGTTATTTTTGGACCTTGCCTATGAAGCAGCACTTTGTTGACCAGGAGCTGCATCTGAATATTCCTTTCACATTCAACCTTGGTCCTGGCTTTCTGGCACAGAGCTCCAAAACCTCAATGGAATACATAATGAAATGCTGGGTTACTTTAGGGCAAGAAGGTTAAGCCTACAAAAGCTTTCTAATTGGGAAATCTCTTCCATGAAAGCATATAGAAATTTGCTGACTTGTTCTTTCCCCCTTTCTACTGTTCCAATAACTATCTGCTTTCTTTGGAGTAAATCAAACACAAAAATCCAGCCACCTAGCAAAGCTCAAATATAGACAGGTGTTTGGTAAACAGACTATTTCAAAAGGAACAAGTCAACAGAAGATAACATCTACTAGTAAGTTGCTTATTGGTGTGCTGGAACAGTTAAGTGCCTAAACATCTCTCAGTGAGGACTAGCATGGAGAAAAATGAAAAATGTAACTGAAAGAAAAGCAAGCCCATTTTCTACCCACAGAAAACTTGCAAAAGAAGAATCCATGTAATTCACTAGTCCAGCCACACAAAAACCCTTTATTGCAGAGCTATTTTCAGTGGCACTTAATTCCAGGGTGGAGACTAAGGGTCCCAAACAAACCTATTTGAGTTATTTTTTCTCCTTTAATAATTCTCAAGTCCATAGTTTGACTTATTAGTCTGAAAGAGCTTGCCAAAACTCTTGTTATTTATTTTTAAAAGAAAATGGCCAGCCATGAGAAAATATACTTCTAAGTTTGTACTTATTTAGAATTAATAGTTGCATTGAAATGTTCTAGAACATTCCAATCAAAAAAAAAATAGGGGGGCTGGGAAGGTGGCTTAGTGATAGAGTGCTTGCCTTGCATGCATGCATGAGGCCCTGGGTTTAATTCTTTAGCACCACATAAGCAGAAAAAGCTGGAAATGGCGCTATGGCTCAAGTGGGAGAGCACTTGCCGTGAACTGAAAAGCTGAGGGAAGCACCCAGGCCCAGAGCTCAAGCCCCACAACAGAAAAGAAAAAGAAAAAGGAAAAAATAGGGATTTTTGTCACAGTAAGTCTGCCTGTTCTCTCCTGTGTTTCCCCAGACTTTAGAAGACATCTCTGTTCCAAACTCCTCTCATACACACTCTGAAGTTGCTTCCTGAACTGAAGTTGCTTCCTGCATTAGAAAGACATTACAGAAAATCTCAAATTCTGCTTCACAGCATATGAATTTCTAATGTTTTAGGGAGAAGAAGAGGCCACACCAAAGAATAAAACAATTGCTCAGCAACGTTACCTGCACCTCACCCGTGTCACAGCAATGAATCAGTGCAATACTGAATACCACAGGAGGGGCCGGTGCCATGCACAGGGCAGGAAATCAAGGTCACTACGCTGAGTTCTGTGTAACACTTTTTAAGTAATACCTGTTGGATCATCTGCTTTGCCAACATAATTATCTTGATACCTTTCCTGGCATCTTCTCTCTCTGTATTCTTCACTTAAAAATTATGAGGAAAAAATGTTTTTCTAGCAATTGCAAAAGTTATCAAATGAGATTTAAAAAGGAAATCAAATCAAAACTAAAATATGCTATAGAAAAACTCTTCATTACATAATATACCCCCAAAATCATTTCGGTGGTACAGGCTGACTCTCAAAATTGATTAAATGTTCAATCAGTAAGTTAAGTATGTGTCTCCTATGAAATAGCAAGAAGGGAGATTACTGTTCTCCAGCTGTGGTACAATGTATCTATGAATGATTAAGAGGCTGGGTGCCAGTGGCTCACGCCTGTGATCCTAGCTACTCAGGAGACTCAGATGTAAGGATCATGGTTTAAAGCCAGGCAGAACAGGAAAGTCTATGAGACTCTTAGATCTAATTAACCACCAAAAAGCCAAAAGTGGATCTGAGACTCAAGTTGAAGAGCACTAGCCTAGAACAAAAATACTTAGGGTCAGTATCTAGGCCCAGAGTTTAAGACCCAGGGTCAGCACAGAGAAAAAAAAAAAAAGAATGATTAAGAAAAGGATGGGTTGGGTTGGGTTGGGTTGGGTTAGGAGGGTTTGAATTGAAACCTCTTTATATAACTACTTAAAGATAATAAATAATATAAATAATATAAATAAATAAGCAAATGTTTTACAAACTGGCACACATAAAAGTAATCTCTGGCAATTAATATATTTGGGGACCCTGAGCTCAAGCCCCAGTACTAGCACAAAAAAACTAAAAAATTCTTTGTCTTCACAAAGCTTACAGTTAAATGGAAGAAAAAAAGCCATTAAAAATAATAATAACTTATGAAATTAAAATAGAAATAAAGCAGGAGCCAGTGGCTCAGACGTAAATCCTAACTACTCAGGAGACTGAGATCCGAGGATCAGGGTTTGAAGTCAGCCTGGGCAGGAAAAAGCCCTGGAACTCTAATCTCCAATTAATCACACGAGCGCGCGCACGCGCGCGCGCACACACACACACACACACACACACACACACACACTCTCTCTGGAACTCTTATCTCCAATTAATCACACACACACACACACACACAACTGTAAATGCAGATGTGGTTCAAGTAGTAGCCTTGAGCACTGAGCACTGAGCACTGAACTCAGTATCCAGGCCCTGAGATCAAGCTTCAAAACCTACACAAAGTAATTGTAATAATAATAAGCTGAGCTATGATACATACCTAAATTCAAACTCTGGAGAAGAAAAAAAATCTCAAGTTTGAGGCTAGCCAAGGCTATATAGAGCTTGTCTCAGAGAAAAACTAAAAGTTAAATTAAATGTATTAAATTAAATAAAGGAAGGGCTGGGGGTTTAGCCCAGCGGAAGGGCGCCCGCCCAGCGCGCACAAGGCCTTGGGTTCAGTCCTCAGCCCTGGAAAAAAAAATTTTAATAAAGGAAAGATTTATATTTAAAAACAAAACCAGGGCTAGGAATGTGACTTAAGAGTAGAGTGTTTGCCTAGCATGCATGAAACCCTGGGTCCGATTCCTTAGTACCACATACACAGAAAAAGCCAGAAATGGTGCTATGGCTTAAGTGGTAGAGTGCTAGCCTTGAGCATAAAAAGAAGCTCAGGGACAGTGCCCAGACCCTCAGTGTTCAAGTCCCAGTACTGGCAAAAATCAAACAAACAAGCAAACAAAAAACATAAAAGTATTTGAAGAAAACATGGGTAAATATTTTAGAATAAGAGCTGAGTAGAGCAGCATACCTATTCAAGAGACAGAAGAGCCCAACAAAGATACTCAAGAGCCCAAAAACAAAAGTGCAAGACCAGCTCTAGCATCAGAAAAAGACACCAAGTCATATACTCTAAAGTCGGGCAAATTAGCATGGCCTCACTTGGAAGACAATTTTCAACAGCTACAGCTTTTTGGTGAGACGCGATAGACAGATCTCAGTGCTTCCCATATGAGAAGCAGGTGCTCACCACTGAGCCACATTCTCAGCCAACGTCTTCAAAATGTGAAGTATTTAATATGTTGACCTAGTTATTCCAATTGTAGGAAATTATTATACAATTACTGAAAAAATGAAAAAATTAGCTTCCAAAGAAGATCCCAATACTATAAATATCATGATGGAAAAAAAGAATTCATAACTTTTGGCAACTAACTCAGGTCTAATAAAACTCTCATATTTTCTTTTAAGCAAAGCTGACCTAAAAGTCATATAAATAGTAAATAGTACAAAAACAAATAAATGAAATAGGAAATCAGCATTTCCTTGAGCTAGTCCCAAATGTGCAAATAGAAATGTTCAGAAATATTAAGTAATGTATTGTTTACGATAAAATTTTCAATTCTTAAAATCTGTTAATAGGGTACTTTTTTTTAGTGATATGAGGTTTGAACTCAGGGCCTCCTGCTTGCTAGACAGGTATATTCTACCCCTTGAGTCATGCCCTGCAGATCCTGGAGTACTATTTTTATAAATTATATTATACTCATATTAATTTAATAAATTATGTTATACTCTAATGGTATAGAAATGATTGAGACAAGGGCAAAAAAATACTACATGGAAATGTTGGAGATATTTTATTAAGTGAAAAACAAGTAGCAAACTAGTTGTATGGTATGATCCCTTAATAAAAATATCTAGTTATAATGTATATATGTGCATGCACACACACATGCACATACATGAGCATGTGTACGTGCATATTTCCAGTACTAAGGATTGAACCTAGAGCCATGCATATGCTAGACAAGCGCCCTACCACATAAGCTACATCCCCAGCCCTTTCCTTTTGTTTTTGAGATCGGTTCTCACGGTACCTTTGCCTTGAACTGTAATCCTACTGACACAGCCTCTGGAATAACTAGGATAACAGGTCTGAAGGATCTTACCCACTTTGTTTATAAAATACTAACATGTTTCTGGACAGAGGGAATTAGCACTTTGTTAATTGTCAAGTTTTTTTATTTTGTAAGATACTTGTGCCAGGCACCGGTGGCTCACGCCTGTAATCCTAGCTACTCAGGAGGCTGAGATCTGAGGATCACAGTTCAAAGCCAGCCCAGGCAAGGAAAGTCCGTGAGACTCTCATCTCCAATAAGCTACTAGAAAACTGGAAGTGGCGCTGTGGCTCAAGCGGTAGAGCACTCACCTTGAGCTGAAGAGCTGAGGGATAGCACCCAAGCCCAGAGTTCAAGCCCCACGACCAACAACAACAAAAAAAAAGATACTTGTATCATGGGCTGGGAAGGTGGCTCAGTGGTAGAGCACTTGCCTTGCATGCATGAGGCCCTGGATTCAATTTCTCAGCACCACATAAGCAAAAAAGAGAAAAAGCCAGAAGTGGCGCTGTGGCTCAGTGGTAGAGCGCTAGCCTTGAGCTGAAGAGCTGAAGGACAGCGCCCAGGCCCAGAGTTCAGGCCCCATGACCGGACCCCGTCCCCCCCCCAAATTAAAGATACTTGTATCAGATAGACAGATAGCTAAAGAATGTCCTGTGAGGGGGCTGGGAAGGTGGCTCAGTGGTAGAGCACTTGCCTTGCATGCATGAGGCCCTGGGTTCAATTCCTCAGCACCACATAAGCAAAAAGAAAAAAGCCGGAAGTGGCGCTGTGGCTCAAGTGGTAGAGTGCTAGCCTTGAGCTGAAGAGCTGAGGGACAGTGCCCAGGCCCAGAGTTCAGGCTCTTTACCAGACCCAAAAAAAAAAAAAAAGAATGTCCTGAGAAAGAAAGAAGTTTATGAAAACAGAAGACGGGGTACAAAATGAGCATGTAGAAAAATCATTATGTACATATCATTTCAGAGTTCGAATAACTATACAAATTAACAAATTAGAGAATCAAAATTGATCATTTTTGTGCAGCAGACAAAACTAAGAAGACAATCCATGGAAGGGGAAAAAGTATTTCTAACTCATGTATCTGATAAGGAACCCAAGGTGAATTTAAATAACCGCAACTATCTGAGAGGTAGTTTCAAATTTTAATGTGACTCCAAAAGTAGATTCTTGGCCTAAAACAGCTAAGAACCTAAACTGGTTAATTAGCATTGATCCACTCTCAGGCGGTGAGTCTACCCTTTTTCTGGAGCTCATTTAGAGCAGGGCATTGGATGGAGCTGGAGACAGATGGAGGGGAAGAGAGAAGACAAGAGGAGGCAGGGACTAAAATCACAGACCACCCTTCTCATGTTAGAGGCCCATGCATAATACGTTTCAAACACCTTATTTTCTTCCTAAGGATTGTAAAATCCTTTAAGAGATCCTAAAGTACCATCCCAACATTTAATTGCCTCCAAGAATTACTACATATCTAGACGTTGTTTATACTGCAGTTGACTTGGACACAAGATTATGGTCAGCATACAGCTGGCCCACTGACCAGGAGACTAGAATAACATCACTGTTG
This sequence comes from Dipodomys merriami, assembly GCF_024711535.1. Taxonomy (NCBI): domain Eukaryota; kingdom Metazoa; phylum Chordata; class Mammalia; order Rodentia; family Heteromyidae; genus Dipodomys; species Dipodomys merriami. Next base: position 18,852,940 of record NW_027204381.1, read on the forward strand.
ATGCAGAAAGGGAAAGAAAGCCAAGGACATACAATCACTAAAAACATTATTTTGAGGGTTTAAAATAATGAATGACTAAAAACCTCATCCATTGTCAGAACACTGCTTATGCAACGTTAGAACATTTTGACAGAAGCAAAGAACAACAGGAGGCAGGAAGCAAAGACAGAAGTAAGAAATCTTGCAGGTGCCCAACTAATCTTAATAAGAAATACACAGCGCTGCTCCTGTATTCCACAATAAAAACAATTCTGTTTCTCATGGCATATGAAGCAAGATTTCTACTGCCAAAAACAGAAGAACTTACTACATGAAAATGTCAGCTTCTTCCGTGGAACACTACACTGGCAGTGAACAGATACAAACTTTTGAACTAGAGAGTTTGGACTGTTTCCTCACCAAGCTTTTAATATCATTGAATTTTATCAAATTCACTTCAATTCATACAAACTCTAACATGAGTGGAGAAAATGCCACCACCCAGTATACATTATAAATACTAAAAAAAAAAAAAAAAAAAGTATATAAAACACGTATGGATCAGGTGCTGGTGGCTCACACCTGCATTCCTAGCTACTCAGGAGGTTGAGATCTGAGGATTGTGCTTCAAAGCCAGCCCAAGCAGGAAAGTCTGTGAGACTCTTATCTCCAATTAACCACCAGAAAACCAGAAGTGGCACTGTAGCTTGAAGTGGTAGAATGCTAGCCTTGAACAATAGAGCCCAGGGGACAATGCCCAGGCCCTGAGTTAAAACCCCACAACCCACAAAAAAAAAAAAAAGCACATATAGCTTTTGCTTGTACCCTGATTCAAAACAAGTAAGTGATCAAAAATGCCATAGAAACTGAAGCCCTACATGGTAGCACACATTAGTAATCCATCACTCAGAAGATGAAAGTAGGAAAGCCCAGATTCCACGCCATCTGGGTTACACAGCAAAACCTTTTCTACCACTCCCCTCCAAAAAAAAAGAACAATTTTTTTGTTAAAGACTCAGATAAGGGGCTGCTGGCTCAGTTGGTAGAGCACTAGCCAATGAATGAAAGTGGCAGGTACTGAGTTCAAGTTCCGGTCGTGGACCTAAATAAAAAAGGAAAAGAAGAGAAAAAGGCTCAGTTAATAATTCTATCTCTCAGCAACCTTTCTTCTCTTCCCTTCAGCAATTTCTCCAGTGTAGAAATTGTGTCCCCTTGGAGCTGGGAGGGTGGCTCAGTGGTAAAGTGCTTGCCTTGCATGCATGAGGTCCTGAGTTCGATTCCTCAGCACCATATAAGCAGAAAAGGCCAGAAATGGCACTGTGTCTCAAGTGGTAGAGCACTGCTAGCCTTGAGCTGAAGAGCCAAGGGACAGTGCCCAAGCCAAGTTCAGGCCCCACAACTGACAAAAAAACAAAAAATGTCCCCTGTGAAAGATAAGAAAAGAATAATGCTCCACAAAAGCAAGTGAAAGGTTCAGATATACGCTTACTCTTTTCTTTCCTCTTACAGTTTTGGTTCAGGGAAAAATAGAGTAGGCAGCTACATTAACCCTCTTCTGCCCTGAACCTTATCTATGGCAGTAGGCTTAGAAGCAAAGTAGTGACTTAAAAGCTTCCACTGCCATGCCAACCGAGACAGAAGGGGAGACAGATAAGACAGCCTGTGCACTGGCTGTGCAACAGGCTTTTTACACACTGCTGTGGAGGCAAAGTGCTGCAATCTTTCTGGAAAGCAATGTGGAAATACACGTATCAGGTGTCTTGCAAACATGTGTTCCCTCTGGCCCAGTAATCTCACTTTCCTCCACAATCTACCCAGAGCAGAGAATCAGAAATACAGCAGACACAGAGACAAAACAGTTATTACAGTGAATTTATGAAGTGAAAATAAATGAATAAATAAGGAAATCTTAAATTATGAAAAGGGTTCTAAAACTTAATAGTAATTGTATCATGGAAAGATATGTATCCATTAAAACTGATACATATTAATAGTTTCTAGTGATAAGACCAAAGGGGAAGGGACAAACTGTATCAATATGATCCTATTGAAAAATACATAAACAGAAAAAGCCGGAAGTGGCATTGTGGTTCAATTGTAGAGTGCTATCCTTGAGCAAAAGAAGCTCAGGGACAGTGCTCAGGCCCTGAGTTCAAGCAAAATAAATAAATAAATGTATAGACCATAGTAAATATATTTAAAAATATTAATAACTACTGTCTCTGAGTAGCAGGATTATAGGTGATTAGTTTCTCTAGGGCTTTGAAGTCAGAACCTTGCGCCTATGAGGCTGACAGTCCAGACATACCTTCAGTTGTGCTTTTTGCTGGTTATTTTTTGGAGATGCAGTACAGAAAACATTTTTGGCCCAGCTGACAAGGAACCTCAGTCCTCCAGATCTCAGCTTCCTAAGTAGCTAGAATTATAGGTATGAGCTGACAGCATCTGATCTCTTGCTTCAGTTTAATTTCTGAATTTTCCCAAAAGCTGTTTCCTTCCTTCACTTCCCTTCTTCCCTCCCTCCTTCCCTATCCTCTTTCTTTCTTTCTTTCTTTTTCTTTATTTCTCTCTTTTTCTTTCCTTCTTTTTCTTTCTGTATTCAGGGGTTCATGCCTCCTAGGCAGGACCTCTACTATTTAAGCCACACTTCCAGCCCCAAGTTTCCCAGTTTTTCCATGAGTAAAAAGTTACTTTTATAATCAGAAAAGAGTGGGAAAAGCTGTAAAGGGAGACAGTAAAAATAGACTGTGTGGTTGAGGTAAAAGCATTTATTATTATACTTAACACCTTGTTTTCCTTCCTCTATTTGGTCCAAGCTACAAGCATTTGACTGTTCCTTTAACTTAACCCCTTGTCTACCCTAACAAGAATAAAGTCTATCTTCTAGAATCAGTAGTTATATTTTACGTTGACATGACATAGCAAATACATGCTGAATTAATGGTTAAAAAAAAAAAATCCATTGGCACATGTAAGAACCAATGAAAAGTAACTCATTAAGATTACCAGCCAGCCAGTTCAGTGGCTCATGCCTATCATCCTAGCTACTCAGAAGGCTGAGATCTAAGGATCAAGGTTCAAAGCCAGCCTGGGCAGGAAATATCCAAGAGACTCATCTCCAACTACCAAAGAGCCAGAAATGGAGCTGTGGCTCAAGTGGTAGAGTGCTGAGCACTGTCCCTGACCACAAAAGCTCAGGCGCTGAGAGTTCAAGCCCAGGATCAGCAACAACAACAACAAAAAAAAAAAAAAACTGCTGGCCAATAACATAATTTTTTGTCTTTTTTTTTTCCTTTTTATTTTAAATCAGGTTACTTGGTAGGAAGAAAAGAAAAAGAAGCAACTCAACAAGTAGTGTAAAGTTATCTCAGGACATGCCAGTACGGCCGTTTCACAGATCTCCACAGGAAGAAAGGCTCCCAGGCAGAGGAGGGGAACTGGAGGCATCAGCTCACCACACTGACAACATTGGTCTAAGGACAGCAACTCACAGGGAAGAACCTGCCATTTGAAACAAGGGACTTTTGGGGTTGAGGATTCAGCTCAGTGGCATAACACATGCCTGGCATGCCCAATTCCCTGGGTTCAAGCCCCTTGTGGGCGGTAGGGGGGAAGTAGCAAATTTCTGCCAGGCATAATGGTACCTGCCTATAATCCTAGCACTCAGAAGACAGAAGCAAGAGAATGGTGAGTTTAAGACCAGCAAAGACTACCTGTCTCTCAAAAAAAAAGTTTTAAAAAGTCTAAGATAAGCATTAAGTATCCGCTTAATGCTTATAAAAGTGTACTAAACACTAACAGTTTATTTCATTGCATTAAGTTATACTGTACCATCCCATCAAGCAATAAAAATTATTTTTTTAATTTGAAGGAAAATGATTTGCACAAATTTCAAGTATGTCCAAATCTTGCCAGACTATAAATGGTACATAGCTTTTAGTTATCTAGAGAAATCTTTAATCATTGTTTAGAGATAAGACTAAGGTACTGTGTGGGAAAGACAATAGGGGTAAAGGCAAGGAGACTTGGTTTCATTAATATTCCTTTGTACTTTCTGAATCTTGTGTTATATGCCATCTATTCCTATTTCAAAAACATTTGAAATAAAGTTTTTAATTCAAAAAAAAAATTTAGTATCAAGAAATGTGGTCAGAGCTAGATGTGGAAGTGCATATTTATAATCTAAGCATTCAGGAAGGCAGAGATAAGATAGGAGGACTGAAATTTGAGGCCAGCCTAGGTAAAAAGTTATCTATCACTAAAAAAAAAGTCAAGAGTGATGGGACATACCTATAATCCCAGTTGCTCAGAGCAGAGAGAATAAGATTGCAATTCAAAGTCAGGCACAAACAAAAGCAAAAGACCCTATGTGAAAAAGAACTAAAGCAAAAAGAGCTGGAGACCTGGCTCAAGTGGTACAGTGCTCATGCAAAGTGCAAGTGCAAAAGTAAAAAGTGCAAAAAGGTCTTTGAGTTCAATCCTCAGTACCACAGAAAAGAAAAAGAAAAGAAAGAATGGGAGGAAAAGAAAGAATTATGAAATGTGGGTAGCTAATTTAAGTTGTTACTTTTCAATCTACCCATGAGCTGGAAGAAAGAAAGCATACTGCTGGGAAGCAAGTGTTAGAGCTGAAACAAAACAAAATTTCCTAATCAAAACCTACATTTAGTTTAAAATAACTGGCAAAAATAACCAATTGAGTGGCCCAGCCCACACAGACAAACTTAAAACAGGCAAGAGGTTTTCTTCTCCTTCCTAGTCAGTTTCTGGAAAATAGAGCTAAGTATTCACAATTTGATTCCCTCTTGTTTGAAAAGCCAAATCTGATCAGTGACAGAAACTCCTTGTATGGAGATCACACACCTGCTGAACAGAAATATGTTCCTCACATAACTTCACAATGGCTCATCCAACAGTTCTGTAGCTTGTGGGACTATACTCTGAACAGCTCCAAAAGGGGGCCTGCGGAGCGAATTCAGCCTAGTCTGCTGAAACTATTCAAGAGGCTGAAATCGGAAGACTGAGGTTCAAAATCAGCCCAAGAAGAAAAGTCCATGGTATTCTTATCTCCAATTAACCATCAAAAAGCTGGAAGTGGAGCTGTGGCTCAAGTGGTAGAGTGCTAGCCTTGAGCTGAAGAGCTGAGGGACAACGCCCAGGCCCAGAGTTCAGGCCCCACAACCGAACCCCCCCCCAAAAAAAAGAAAAAGAATGTGATGAATGAATGAATGAGTGAAAGAATGAATGAAAAAAGGAGAGACTCCACCTCATAAGAGAAGTGTCTAGGTATTTTTACAATCAGAAGCACTGGGCAGTAGAGAACATTTTTCTCTTCAGAGCATTCATTTTATTTCCTTTTATGCCATGAACTAGAAAACATTAGCCAGATTGATGCCTGGAAAATGAAAACAACACTTCTGGCACAGAAATAACTAGTCTGGGCACCCCTGGCTTGAGCCAGATCTATGACTTTCTAGGGAGCTGGCACCAAAATCACAACGCTAAAATAAACATCTTTGATGTGCAAAGTAGAATACTAATATTCTAACTCTGTACAGACTAGTTAGTACTAATCGGTCTTCACAAACTTTCCACAGAATCAGTAACCCCAGCATGACAGTATCAAAATGAACTTAGTCATCTCTCAACAGCCACTAGACCATCTTCCTCAAATGTATCTCATACAAATGCGCTTTCAATTTCTTTTTGACATAAGTCTTTGTTCCATTCACCAATGAATATTGTTTTCAGCTTTTTAAATAAAGGGCACAAGTACTACCTCATCTGCTTCATTGAACTCTTTCTTAAAAGTAAACATAATGCTTTCAGCCCTCTTGGAGTTGTTCTCTTCATGAAATGGATTTGCATGAAAACACAGCACACAAGTCCTTGCTGCTCAGTCTTTGGAATAGGGTCACAGGGGCAAAGTTTTTTCTCTGTGTAATATTTAAAGTTAAGAGTCCTGAGCCAGGTGTTGGTGGCTCACGCCTATAATCTTAGCTACTCTAAGGACTGAAGTTAGAAGGCAGACAGTACAGGAAAGTCTATGAAACTCTTATCTCCAATTAATCACAGAAAAAGCAGGAAATGGATAAGTGGCTCAAGTGGAAGAGCACTAGCCTTGAGCAAATATGAGCTCAAGGACAGTACCTAGGTCCAGAGTTCAGCCCTATGACCAGCAGAAAAATAAAAAATAAAAAATCCTGAGCGCAGGATATAGCTCACTGGTAGATAATTTGACTAGCACACATTAAGCCCCTGGGTTTGATCTCAAGGTTGAGGGAAACAAATTCTAAACTTCTTCTAAGTAGCATGGCACATTCTGCATACAAACACAAATGTAGCTGGGCGCTGGTGGCTTACACCTGTAATCCTAGCTACTCCGGAGGCTTCGATCTGAAGATGGTAGTTGGAAGCCAGCCCAGGCAAGAAAGTCTGTGAGACTCATCTCAATTAACCACCATAAAAGCCATGAGTAGAGCTGTGGCTAAAGTGGTAAAGAGCTAGCCTTGAGCAAAAGAAATTCAGGGGGGCAGGGAATGTGGCTTAGTGGTAGAGTGTTTGCCTAGCATGCATGAAGCCCTGGGTTCAATTCCTTGGTACCATATATCAAAAACAAATACAATTAATAAAAGGAAAACATGAAGAAGAAAAGGGAGAAAAGGAAGAAGGGGGAGGAGGAGGAGGAGGAGGAAGAGGAGGAGGAAGAGGAGGAGGAGGGGGAGGGAGAGGAGGAAGAGGTGGAGGAGGAGGAGGAGGAGGAGGGGGAGGAGGAGGGGGAGGAGGAGGAGGAGGAGGAGGAGGGGGAGGGAGAAGAGGAGGAGGAGGGGGAGGAGGAGGGGGGAGGAGGAGGGAGGGAGGAAGAGGGGGGGAGGGGGGAGGAGGAGTTGTTGTTGTTCAGGGACAATACTCTGAGTTCAAGCTCCAGGACTGGCAACAATAACAAAAATCAGCACCCTTAGGACTAGAATTACAGGAATGGAACTCTACAACCACCTGCCAGTATGGTAAGCTTATAGGAACATTTTAACATATTTTCCACCAAATTTAAGTGAATTTCTAAAGAAAAGACCATGCAAACCAATTGTTCCATCATCAATATGACAAAACTTTGAGCCTGGTGTGTCACACACTCAAGAGGCCGAGGCAGAAGCATCCTGAGGCTAGCCTTGGCTATACAGTGAGATGCTGTCAAAAACATGAAGACTGGGGGAAAGCAAAGGAAACAGTGACATTGTACTAAAAAAGAAATGTACTTATTACCTGACTAATGAAATGGTAGCCCTTCTGTACAACACCTTAATAATAACAGTAAAATTAAAATTAAAAAGCCGGGCACCAGTGGTTCATACCTGTAATCCTAGCTACTCAGGAGGCTGAGATCTGAGGATCCAAGTTCAAAGCCAGCCCAGCCAGGAAACTCCCTGAGACTCTTATCTCCAATAAACCACTCAGAAAACTGGAAGTGGTGTTTCGCCTTGAGCTGAAGAGCTGAGGGACAGAGCCCAGGAGTTCAAGCCCCACAACCCACAAAAAAGAGGAGGAGGAGAAGGAGGAAGAGGAGATCTAGAGAGGGAAGGTGGGATTAACTTTGAGCTCAAAGCAAAAGCCAGTGTTAGTTTTAATTGGCCAGCTCTCAAAAATGTTATTACAGGGCTGTTATTATATGGCTTAGTGGTAGAGTGCTTGTCTAGCATACATAAAGCCCTGGGTTCAATTCCTCAGTACAACATAAACAGAAAGCTGGATGTGGCACTGTGGCTAAGTGGTAGAGTGCTGGCCTTGAGAAAAGAAGCTCAGGACAGTGCCCAGGCCCTGAGTTCAAGCCCCAGGATTGGCCCCAAAAAAAAATTATTTAAAAAGTTCATTGAAAAGCTGGTTTAAAGTGATAATTTCAGGGCTGGGAAGGTGGCTCAGTGGTAGAGCGCTTGCCTTGCATACCTGAGGCCCTGGGTTTGATTCCTCAGCACCACATAAGCAAAAAGAAAAAAAAGCTGGAAGTGGCGCTGTGGCTCAAGTGGTAAGCGCTAGCCTTGAGCTGAAGAGCTGAGGGACAGTGCCCAGGCCCAGAGTTCAGGCCCCACGACCGGACCAAAAACATAAATAAATAAATAAATAAATAAATAAATAAATAAATAAATAAATAAATAAATAAAGTGATAATTTCATTATATTAGTCAACCCACATTCCATAGGAATTAGTCCAAGGTATCTCAAAGTAGCATCTGTCATGGCAGCAAATTGTTCATTTTTGGTTTTTTGTTTTTTTTTTACATGAAAACACATCAAGACTGCTTCTACCTTACATAAAACCAGTCATATGCAGTCATATACTCTTCCCAAGGGTATATTTAAATGGAGCCTGTGTCTTAATTCATCCTGGTTACTACACCTGATGCTGCTGGTTATGAGAATGATGACACTTACTACATGCTTACTAAATGCCAAACACTGCACTGGCAGCCTGACACACACTGTCTCACCTAATTTCACAACACTCTTACCAGTGAGGTCAGTACTGCCATACACCCATTTTACAGATGCAGAAACCCAAGCAGAACAACCCAAAATCATCCCACTTTAGTAAGCAGCAGAGGATTCAAACAAGTTGGTCTTACCCACAGCAGTAAATTGGTCTTATCCCACACCGAGAACCGACAAGTGATTTGTATTTGTTGAAATCACAGTTTGTTGAAATCAGTTTCAAACTATTTGTCCATTGGCAGGGTGCCAGTAGTTCATTCCTGTAATCCTAACTACTCAGGAGGCTGAGATATTGGGGATCATGGTTCAAAGACAGCATGGACGGACAAATCCCCAAATCTTCTCTCCAATTAACTAGCAAAAAGCCAAAAGTGAAGGAATAGCTCAAGTGGTAGAACACCAGGCTTAAGCAAAAGACCTAAGCAAAAGCACAAGGACACTGGGTTCATACTCCAGTACACACACACACACACACACACACACACACACACACACACACACATACACACTAGTACACATGCACATGCACACACAAATTGGCTAAAGGATTTTAGTCATGTATACTTGCTTAAACTTACACAAAATAAATCTCTTTTTGTTCCTATTAGTCCAATTAGTTTGAAGGTATAATTAGGCATAGGAAACAGTCTGTAAGTCATCTGAGAGCAGAAAACTTTTTTTTTAATCCCTTTACCACCTTATAATGATTCTAACAAAAGAACAAAGAATCTTAGGCTAGGTTCATTCCCTCCCCCCAAAAAAAAGGAAATCAATGCAGGTAAGCCAAAGACAGGGTGAGCTGTGGAGCAAATCATGAGCAGAGTACAACACAGATGAATACTTGCTCCTGTGAATGGCTCTGCAGGGCTCTAATATCAAGTCTGAGCTCATAAAGCCACACTGCAAAAGTACCCAAACCAAACAGGAAGTCACTCCCTTTCTCTACTGACCTTATTCATCCCAGGGTCCTACACTAGGATGTTTAAGAGTTAACAGAATTAAAAAAAAAAAAAAAAAAAAAGTTAACAGAATGTGAGGAAGGGCCAGCTTCACCACTTATTGTTGGATGAAAAATACAGTAGTTTGGTCAATAAATGAGCCAACTTCTTGGTCCCTAGACCAGGTCATATAAGAAAAGGTGGTCATAAATATCTCCCCAATGTTCAGAATATACCTATTACCTAATCTCCTTCAGCCAACACAGCATCAGCTGAATTACCTGAGTAAAAATTTTATATAGTTACATTTTTTTAAAAAAGACCATTCAGTAACCTAAAAGGGGGGAGGGGGGAGATCACATACCTCTAAAAAACAAAAAGTATTACATTGTAGAAAAAGATGGAAAAGATGGAACTCTTTGCTTCCATCTGACCTGACTGCAGAAGTAAGATAAATGCTGCAGTGCTAGGGGGAAAAAAAAATCTCCCTACCTGAATAACAGAAGCAGCAGCCTCTGCGACTTCTGTACCTAGGTACCTTCCCTGCTATTATATAACCAAACTGTGGCCTGAATGGCCCTGGTTCTTTGTGTAAACAGCTGCTGGGCACATCTGAGCTGTCAGCAGTTGAGCACCCCTTCCAGATAAGCAAGAAGCAGGCCACATAGTGCTCATGGTTCTCCCAGAGCACATGACAGATCCTTATGAATTAAGCTTCACTCATGTCCTCAGAGTAAGCAGCAAAAGAGGGGGCACTTGTAACTGTAACTAAGAAATTGCATACTGCTACAGAAACACAAATGAATGCTGGTGTGGTCTCTTCACACATGCAACTCATTGTCCAAGCCATTCAAGACTCATTCAAGACTGAATATTTCCATACATAGGAATTGCATAACTGCACACCACAAATGATCAAAGATAAAAACCAACATAAACAGTGACACCCGTTTATAAACAAGCCAATGTTTTAAATGCTGCAGTCCTAAAGGATACCAATGTCTCAGAGAAACACACACACACACACACACACACACACACACACACACACACACACACACACACACACACACACAGAGGAAAATTAGAAAGCGGGCAAACCAGCCATAATTAGGCACTAGCTCTGCTGACTATTGAAGATAGAAATGTCTCTTTTATATATAAAGCCAAGAATCAACTGTTCACCATTACATTTACGGAAACATTCAACCTTGCCTGTCATAGATTTTTTTAAATCAATATTTTGGTATAGCTAAGGACTGGAAGGTTCAAAATTTTGTAAATCATAGGCACCAGGCAGCCAATTAAGTTCATGGAGTCCATTCCCCAGAGGTCAGAGCAAAGTAATCACAGAAGCACAAAGTGATTATTTAGAGGAGAGGGGAAAGGAAAAACAAAAAGGGGAGGAGGAAAATAACCCAAACAAGCAACAAGGCACATTGTTTGTAAATTTGTTTGTTTTGGCTAACATTGTTTGTAAATTTTGTTTGTTTTGGCTAACAGTAAGCAAGACTCAAAATGGGGGGGGGGGGGAGATGCACCAGAGTATTGAATTCTGCTTAGTCTCTACAAGCTGTGAAGTTGAGGTTGCCATTCGAAGACTTGAGGCCCTCAGATAAAACAGACAAAAAAAAAAAAAAATAGCTGAAGAGGGTCCTCAAGAGGAAGTGAAACTGGCCACAGCCACCCAGCCAGCCACCCTATAATCCCTTGACAGAGCAAGAGACAGGGAAAGAAACTCAGGTGGCAAGTTAGCTGGAGAGAAGGCCCAAATAGGTCCCTGGCTTCTGGAAAGGAGTGATTACCACAAAAGCAAAGTGGGGGGGGAGGAAGAGAGGAGGAGGAGGGGGAGGGGGAGGGGGAGGGGAGCAGGAAGGGGGGAGAGGGAGGGGGAAGAAGGAAGAAGAAGGAAGAAGGAAGAAGGAAGAAGAAGAAGAAGAAGAAGAAGAAGAAGAAGAAGAAGAAGAGGAAGAAGAAGAAGAAGAAGAAGAGGAAGAAGAAATAATAATAACCCAGGGACTAGGCTGAGGGGAATTGGAAGGCTTTCGTAGGAAGCAGCAGCACCAGTAAGGGCTCTTCCTTCCTTGGGCAGAGGGAAAACACAAAGTGCAGTTTTACATATAATGAATGAGTACATTAAAAGTACTCATTCAAGTGAGATGTTTGAGCGAAGAAAAATTAGGAGTCAGAAAGGGCTGGGGGAGGGGGCGGGTGTCCATCAAAACTAAAGGATTCCTCTCGCTGTTTTTCTAGTCCCATCCTCCCACAAACGAAGAACGCTATATAAAAGTGCACCCCAAATTTCCTTTAAAAAAAAAAAAAGGGAAGGAATTTTGTCTGTATCCATAGATGGCTTCCTAATTGACCTTGGCCAATTTCACGACTACAGCTCCTCAAATCCCTTGGGAACCGAAGGGCCCAAGGAGTTGAAGTCCTCTGGTGAAGGGCCCCCTGGTCCCCAGCCTTCCTCCCTTCACCCCTGCCAGCCCACCCTGGGTACCACACAGCCCACACTTCCAGACCCTCCGATGATGACAACTAAAAATAACCGGTAACCCAGCGCTCCCAATTTGTTAACCCTTGATGGGCTAGCGCCACGGATAAACCTGGGCCCCCAGGACCTCTGTCTCCCACCCGTTTCCCGGGCCCTTCACACTCACACACACACACACACACACACACACACACACACTCACACCACATTTCCTCCGCATTCCCCCGTGTTCTCGATTGCCTCAGTGTCCCCTTCAGGCTTCCATTCGCACCATCCATCCTTATCAGTCTTAGGTGATCGAATGCGGATTCCGATCTCGGTCCTAAGGTGCCAGGTGCCCTGCACCCTGTGTCCGTGCCCGGGGACGGACGTCTCGGGGACCTCAGAAGCGCAGTTCTGCACCACCACCACCACCCCCCTCCGCCGGGTCCGCAGTTCCCGGGTCCCTCGCCCCGGTCCCCTCAGGGTCTCCGGAGTCCTCCCGGCTCCCTGACGGCCGCCCCCCCCCCCCGGGCTCCGGCGCCTGCTCCTGGCCGATCACCCCTCACGACCCTCCGACGCAGCCCGCGGACCCCTGCCCAAGCCCGCCGCTCGCTCGGCGCCGGGGGGACCCCCCCCCCCGCGCCCCTCCGGCTGTGGAGTTTCCCGGTTTCCTCTCCCGGGTCCGCCGCGACCCCGCGCGCGCCGGTCTCCCCCGGGCCCCCAACGCTCTCCCTCAGGACGACCCCGTTCTCTGACCCCGGGCCCCGGAGACCCCCGGAGTCCGGGGGGTCGCGGGACTCCCCCGGCCCCCGCCCCCCCACCCGGCGTGCCCGGGCAGCGCAGCGCCTCAGCCGCGGGGCCCCGGGCGCCGGTACCTTGGCCTTGGTGACGAGGTGCGTGGCCCGCTTGACCACCGCGAAGTTGCCCTTGCCGATGGTGCGGTCGATCTCGTAGTAGCCGATGCGAGCGGGCATGGACCCGCGGGAGGCCGGGGCTGAGGGGCGCGGCGGGCCGGCCGCGGGGGGTCCCGCCGCGGGGGCAGCCGGGGGTCCCGGGGCGGGCGGAGGGAGCAAGCGGCCCGCCGGCCCGGTTCCCCCTGCTCCGGCCACGGCAGCCCCGCCAGCTCCGCTCGCCGCCGCCGCCGCCATCTTGTTGTGCAGTGAAACCTCCGGGGCCGCGGGGAGCCGACTGGGGGGGGGGAGGGGGCAAAGGGGGGGCGGGAAAGGAGCGGGGAGGGGGGGTGGGGGGAGCTGACGGACGTCACTCCGGGAGGCGGGGCTCCCGCGGCCGCCGGGCGCCCGGCGTCATGGCAACCGCGGGTCACGTGCCGACGCGCGTCACTGCCCGTAGCCATGGCAACCGTGACCTCACCGGCGAGCTCGACCTTCCCGAGTGGGTCCGGGCTCCTCAGGCGCCGGCCGGCTCCCGGGTGCCCCCCTCTGGGGAAGCAGGCTCGAGAGCACCGAGGGTGCCCGCAACTTCGAAGCCTTCCAGACAGAGTTGGAGTGGGGGGGAACCCCAAGCCGGGACGCCACCCCGCCCTCCTCCTGGTCCCGGCGCTGAAGTGATCCCCACGGTGACCTCTGTCCCAGTTCAGCAAACACCCAGCCTCCCTGAAAAAGGATTTCCTCATCACCAAAAATACCAGCCGCGTCCCACTTCAGCCCTTCAGGCCTCGGCGGCAGGAATAGCTGCGGGACTGACGCGGCTGCAGCCCGCCGGCCCGCCAGGCGGGACTGTGCGGGAAAACTCCGTCCTCGTCCAAACCCGGTCCACCCTGCGCGCCCGTGTACGTGCCTCTGGGCCTAGAGAGAGCCGGGGTCTAGGTCAAGGGCGTTCAAACCCATCCCGTGTGAGCCAGCAACCCAGTCCCTGGGTGGGTGAGGGCCAGAGAACGTACGTCATTTTCCCTTCCTACCACCCGCGTCATCTGAACGATTCTATAGCTAGATGTCTGTCGGAGCGTCTGCAAACTACTTCTGTTGCTTGTATAAGCCTGGTGAGACTGGGGTGTGCACTGATGGAGCCATGTCATGTTGAAAGATGAACAGGCCCTTAGGTAAGTAATTCACAAAATAAAAATTCCATCCTTACTAATGACTCTACACAAAAAAAAAAAAAAAAATACTAAGGGTGATCAAACTGACAGCGCCAGCAAATGAAGCTCATGTCCTTTTTTCCTCCCCTATTATCTGACATTTCACACTCACCACTAGCTTCCAGACACCACCACTACCACCTAGATTGATTTAACTAGAGGTGGGTATGGAGAGTGGAAAATTAGGCTATTAATGAGACAAGACTTTGGTAAGGCTGGGAAGGGAAGAGGGAAAACTGCAGACATTCCCGTGTGTATTGTCCTGATCTCTCCGCAGATGGTTATTTGTCTCTTGGAAGCAGAACTGTGCTGTCAGGTTACTGTATGCACAATATTAAAAACTGACATCCTAGCTAGATATTGGTGGCTCACACCTGTAATCCTAGCTACTCAAGAGGCTGAGGGACTGGGATGTAGCTCAGCGGCAAAGTGTTTGCCTAGGACGTGCGATGTCCTGGGTTTGATCCCCAGTTCCAAAAAAGAAAAGACAATAAAACACACACTCACAGTTAAGATACCAGATGCCAGTGGCTCCTGCCAGTAATCTTATCTACTAAGGAGGCTGAGATCTGAGGATCACAGTTCAAAGCCAACCTGGGCAGAAAAGTATGTGAGATTCTTATCTCCAATAAACTAACAAAAAAAGCTAGAGAGAGAGGTGTGTCTCACGTGGTAGAGTGCTAGCCTCGAGCCAACGAAACTCAGAGCCCTGAGTTCAAGCCCTGGAAGAAGAGAAAAGAGAAGAGAAGGGAAGGGAAGGGGAAAGGGGCAGAGGGGAAGGAAAAAGGGAAGCTGACGGGAAAGGGAAGGGGAAGGGAAGAGAAGGGAAATGGGAAGGGAAGGGAAGGGAAGGGGAAAAGAAAAGAAAAAGAAATGGACACCAGAGCATGGTAACTCTTTCAGAATGGGAATATATGTTTACTCTCTGTCAAAGGACATTTCCTAGTGCTGAGATTCCCCATCTGACTATGAGTAATAGCTGGGACTAGGATGAGACAAAATGATCATCCCAGAATTGTCTTAGATGCATTCCCTGGTGGCTAGTCCAAATTGCTAGCACAATTAACAGTAATTGGCTCCTTTACAAGGGAATAAGAATGAGGATGGAGTGGACATTGCTCCTTGTACTGGCTAAACCTATACAACAACTGAGTTTATTCAATCCCAGAGCAATTACTGGGTGTGGCCAGCCTCTCTTAGAACTTCATAGCCCTCCCCTGCAGCTGGGAGGGACTTTAGCCTTGGTGCTGGGCCTAAGAGCCCCAGTTTTATCATCTCACTGGAGGGGTTAACAGAACCCTTTGCTGGCAGGCAAAGCAAAGCCCTGAAACAGCACTGATACAACTCTGACTGGTAGTGGTGTATTTAAGAGTGTTCTCCACTCACAGAGATAATTTCCACATCAAGTATAACTTGGCATCAAAGCCAACACTGGGAGGACTTAAAGACATGGAGTTCATTTCCAAATAGAAGAGGCTTATCAACTTAGTTCTCAATAACAAGCAGAAAGTAGCCATAGACCATGTGCTGTGTCATTCATGCTCCTGGCCTGTGAGACTGGTAGATTGTGTGTCCCATTGTGATTTGTGATGTGGATGAACACTTGCTTGAGGGTTTGCCCTGAAGAATCTTTAGTGAGAATATAAGAAATGAGGAAAGGGAAGTGGCGCTGTGGCTCAAGTGGTAGAGCGCTCGCCTTGAACTGAAGAGCTGAGGGACAGCGCCCAGGCCCAGAGTTCAAGCCCCACGACCGACAAAAAAAAAAAAAAAAAAAAGAAATGAGGAAAGGGTTCCTTGAAGAAGATCATCAGGGGAAAAGGAAAAGAATCTAGATTCATGTATGTAATAAAGATACAGCCAAGCACTGGTGGCTCACACCTGTAATCTTAGCTACTCAGGAGGCTGAGATCTGAGGATAGGGGTTCAAAGCCTAACCAGCCCAGGAAAGTCTGTGAGACTTAATCTCCAATTAACTACCAGAAAAAGAAGTGGTGGAGCCCCAGCCTTGAGCAAAATGCTTAGGGACCGTGCCCAGGCTTTGAGTTTAAGTACTAGTACATGCACATGTGCACGTGCCTGTGCACACACATGCATACACACACACACACACACACACACACACACACACACACACACATATACACAGATGCTGACTAACATACGTAGGGAGGAAATAGACTTTGAAAGGCCCTGAAAGCAAGACAGAGCAGGCAGCTGAAGCATCTGAGAGCAAACAAATAAACAAAACAAAACCACATCTGAACAAAATGCCTGTGGGTGGCTTCACTTGTAAATGGCACCCCAAAGCAACTCGCTGCTTACCTTTGCCCTCACAAAACTGTGGTGCCTTCCTGCTGCAGACTCAGGGAAATGATTTGAGGGCTACATTCAGAGACCCTATAGTCCAGCTGAAGTATGGCTCAGTAGTTGAGTGCCTGCCTAGCAAACACAAGGCACTAGGTTCAAACCACAGTACTCCCAAAAGAAAGAAAAGTACTGGGAAAAGCAGGGAGCTATCCAGATAAGAATTTGCCAACTCTTTCCTGAAAAAGAAAAAGGTATTTTCAAAGGTAACAAGAAGTCTTTTTCCAACGTAATACCATTCTGCCTTTTTTCTAGAATTGGAAACAAGCCAGTCCTGGGGCTTGAACTCAGAGCCTGGGCAGTGTCCCTGAGCTGCTTTTTTGCTCAAGGCTAGCACTCTACTACTTGAGCCATAGCACAACTTCTGGCCATGTCTGTTTATGTGGTACTGAGGAATCAAACCCAGGACTTTATGCATGCTAGACAAGCACTCTACCGCTAAACCACATTACCAGCCCAGGCATTCTTGATGAACACAATAAAATATTAGAAGTTTCAAAAGGTAGTATACAGTCTGAACACCACTGGGCACTGGTGGTTCATACCCAGATTCCTAACTGCTCAACTGCTCAGAGGCAGAGATTTGAGTGATACCAAAATAATTCTCTTGTCATTGATCTCTTCCTCACAAATTAGAAATGTTGTACTCAAAAAATATTAAGATCTTGGAAAATTTAGCTCTCTGTGTGTGTGTGTGTGTGTGTGTGTGTGTGTGTGTGTGTGTGTGTGTGTGTGTGTGTGTGTATTCTTTTGAACCAGTGCCAGAGCTTGAACTCAAGGGCCTCATGCTCTTATTCAGCTTGCACGCTCGTGACTGGCGCTCTAGATTTTGGCATATTTAGATCCTTTTTTTCCACTTGAATATAAAAGTGTAGCTAATTCTAGGAAGTTAGAACATTTCACAGAAAATAAAAGCATACTTCAAAGTGTACCTAGGATAGAAGTCTCCCCTTGTTTCATGGACCCTACCTTTTTGCAGAACTTCCCAATTCCTCCTTTCCAGGCCTTTTGGCCTCTCTACTGACCCAGTTGCCTCCTGCTGTGCAGCACCTGCCTTGGGAATTGACCCTGGGCCCTCAGTGCTCACCTGCAAATACTTCTTTTATTTCCAAAGGAAAGAGACAAGACAGCTCATTTACCACTCATTGCAGCTTCCTTGCACAAAGTAGCTTTTGCTCAGGTTTCTGATGCTGCCTTTGCTTCCTCTCCACCCCAATTTTCTCCAGTTCAGCTTCAAAATTCTTCCATCGCTTGAAAACGAAGAGGAACCCTATCCCTTGTCTGCAGAGACACCTGCTGGTCAAAGCTCTAAAGTACATGATGGATGCCTAACTTCCTTTTTTTTTTTTTTTTTTTTAGAGAGAGAGAGAGGCCTTCTAGTTCTTTCTGTTTAAATTGCAGGCATTTGGAAACCACAGGTCCACAGACCAGCCAAAAAGCTGGAATCCAAATGGAAGCTGGCTCCAGGAAGTTGGATTTATTTATGGACAAAAAGCAAGTCAAGTCCAGTAGGGTCAGTTTACAGTAGGGTTTTAGGCTTAGGTCATAGCCTTGCCATAGTTTTATTACCCTTTATCCACTGAGTTCTTGTGGCATACTTTTTTCCTTAGGGATGAAATTATTTCCATTTATTTAACTGTGTGTGTGTGTGTGTGTGTGTGTGTGTGTGTGTGCGTGCGTGCGTGTGTGCCCGTGCGCAATGGGGTTTGAACTCAGGGCCAGGGCATCTCCCTTACTTTTTTTGTTTTTGTTTTTTTTTTTTTGTTTTTTGTCAGTTGTGGGACTAGAACTCTAGACCTGGGTGCTCTCCCTCAGCATTTCAGCTCAAGGCTAGCTCTCTACCACTTGAGCCACAGTGCCACTTCCAGCCTTTTCTGTTTATGGGATGCTGAGGAATCGAACCCAGGGCTTCATGCATGGGAGGCAAGCACTCTACCACTGAGCCACCTTCCCAGCCTCTCCCTTAGGTTTTTTGCTAAAGGTTGAAACTCTACCATAAGCCATACTTCAATTCCAGCTCTTTGCTAGTTAATTAGGTATAAGAGTCTCATGGGCCTTCCTTCATGGACTGGCTTGGAACTGTGATCCTCAGATTTCAGACTCCTGAAAAACTAGGATTACAGGTATGAGTCACCAGTGCCTAGCTTTATTTTTATTTATTTAAATTCAAAGCCAAGCACAGTGGTACACACCCATAGGCCCATCTACACAGGAAGCTAATTCAGGAGTATTACTTGAGCCCAGGAAATCCAGGTCAGCCCAGCCAACAATACAAGACCCTGTCTTAAAAAATAATTTCCCTCATTTGGCACACTTCAGGATCAGTCTGACATGAATAGTAAAAGAGTGGTTAGATCTGGACTTTTCCACTTAGAAGTTTATCTCTGGGCTTCAGGTTTTCTCTCTGAAAAAAAAATCATCCCTGCTTCATGAAGTTAAGAGAACGTACCCAAGGGTGGATTTCCTCTCCCTAAATGCCAAAAGCAGATTCAGTAGACAATAATATGTTGTCTTTCAAATCTATTTCAAACGATTAGAAATGGTTGAGATTGGGAAATGGATCAACTACAGAACTAAAGGAAGAATGTGAGAGTTTTCAATGTTTTTGACTTGTTTTCCTAAATACATAGGGTTCAGTCTTTGGAAGTTGGGCAAAGTTGTGTTTGTGATAGGACTGTGTATGTCCAAAGGAAACATTCTTCCACTCAAACTTCACAAAGTAGTTATTATCCCAAAGCCAGTCTCTTACCAAACTTTCTCTTTTTTTCTTTCACTTTTGGTTATGCTATGAGAGACTAAACAGGATCTCACACAGTAGGCAGGAGATCTGTTATTTGAGCCATGCCTCCATTCTGTGTGTGTGTGTGTGTGTGTGTGTGTGTGTGCGCGCGCGCGCTAGTGTGTATGCTAGTGTGTGTGCTAGTCCTGGGGCTTAAACTCAGGGCCTGGGCACTGTCCCTAAGCTGCTTTTGCTCAAGGCAAGCACTAGTACTCTACCATTTGCGTCACAGTGCCACTTCTTGCTTTTTTGGGGGGGTGGGTGGCTGATTAATTGGAGTCAGATTTGTTTGCTTGGGCTATCTTCAAACTTAGAAACTTAAATCTCAGCCTGAGAAACTAGGATTATAGGCATGAACCACCAGTGCCCATCTCTCATTGAGACATTTTATATCTTCTGAGCTATATATGCCTGGGTGGCCTCAAATGTGGGGTCCTCCTACCTTAGTCCCTTGAGTGCTAACTACAAGTATGTACTACCATGCCCAGACTATACTACTACTTGACATGTAGAATCCATGTTCAGAGTCAGTTTCATTTTGTATAAAGAACACCAACTTGGGCTGGGAAGGTAGCTCAGTGGTAGAGCGCTTGCCTTGCATGCATGAGGCCCTGGGTTCGATTCCTCAGCACCACACAAACAGAAAAAGCCGGAAGTAGCAATGTGGCTCAAGTGCTGGAGAATTAGCCTTGAGCTGAAGAGCTGAGGGACAGTGCCCAGGCACAGAGTTCAGGCCCCACGACCGGAAATCCCTCCTCCCCCCAAAAAAAGAAAACACCAACTTTGTTAGGTATAGCAAGACCTTATCTCAAAAAAAAAAGAAAGAAAGAAAGAAAGAAAGAAAGAAAGAAAGAAAAGAAAAGAATGGAGAAGGGACTTGTAGAGTAATTCAGTGATAGAGCACCTGACTAGCTATCAGAGGCTCTGGGCTTTAAAAAGAAAGAAAAATGAAAAAGGAAGGTGGATGGAAGGAAAGAAGGTAGGAAGGAAGGAAGAAGGGAGAGAGGGAGGGAGAAAAGAAGGGAAGGAAAGGAGGAGGGAGGAAGGTAACATTGCAAGGAAAGAGGAGAGAAGGAAACTTCCACAGGCAGAAATAAATTTCTCCCCAATCCCTTTCAGCAGTTTTACTAAGAAAAAGCTCTATACAAACCCACTCCATTTCCAGTGATTTAATGGGCCACACAGATGATCCCATTATTCCTAGGAAACTCCCTTCTCCCTTCCCTGGAGTCCCTGAAGACTCCCTCATGGTTATAATCAACTCAGCTGGTTCACTGGCAGCAGCCATGTCTGCTATTTCTTGTCTCTCCCTTGTTGCTAGACCTCAAGGGCTGTCAACTGCAGTCTTCTTTTGGAGACTGTCTCTTGGGCTGAATTATTTTCAGCTTCTCTGTGTTTATCTAGTGTCTTGCTGATTTGGGGTGGGGGGTTGAATGTGTACACAGCTAAAAACTGCTGCTTCACAGCTAGGAAACCAGCTGTGCAGGGCCATCGGACAGATCTAAGGGGAGATCATGAAGCAACTCTCTTCCTGAGTGAGGTTTGAAGTATAAATTGAGGAAAGACCTAGAATGATATACTTTGACTCACCTCCCTACTCCTGGTGGAGCCAAGCCAGAAACATAATAGAGAAATGTCAGCACGATTTCCATAGAAGACAGCACAGCATGGCTGTGCACAAAGCCAGTGGGTTGGGGAGGAGTACACTAAAACCAAATGCATAACTTCACTGCCCGCTCCATAAAACCACAGCTGCAAACACTTGCCAGTGTGCAGGTGAACTAGAAGGAGAGGGAGAGACAGACAGAGGTGGGCATGGACTTTCCTGCCTGGACTGATTTTGAACTGCAATCCAATTACAGGTATGAGCCACCAGGCCCAGCTCCTGAGACTCTTACCTCCAAACAATCAGCAAAAAGCCATAAGTGGAGTGGTGGCTCAAGTGGTAGAGAGAGTTAGTCTTGGGTGAAAAAGCTAAGCCAAGAGTGTGAGAGACCTGAGTTAAGCCTAGTACCTGTGCACATTCTCTCTCTCTCTCTCTCTCTCTCTCTCTCTCTCTCTCTCTCTGTTCTCTCTCTTTCTCTCTCTCTCTGTCTCACTCTCCTCTCTCCTGTTATTTTATTTTATTTTTTGGGGGTCCGGTCGTGGGGCCTGAACTCTGGGCCTGGGCGCTGTCCCTCAGCTCTTCAGCTCAAGGCTAGCGCTCTACCACTTGAGCCACAGCACCACTTCCGGCTTTTTTCTTTTTTCTTATGTGGTGCTGAGGAGTCAAACTCAGGGCCTCAGGCATGCAAGGCAAGCTCTCTACCACTGAGCCACCTTCCCAGTCCTGTTATTTTTTTTTAATATTTTTTATTGTAAAAATACTGTACAGAGAGGTTACAGTTACATGAGCAAGGTCATGAGTACATTTCCTATCAAGCATTGTTACCTCCTCTTTTGTTTTTCCCTTACCCTCCCTTCCCTCCTACCTCCACAACTACACTCCCCTCCCCCCTCTCTCCCCCAAACTGTAAAGTTCATTTTTCAACATAGTGTCTTGTACATCTCATTGTTACAGTGGGTTAACTTGTATCCCTATTGAAGCATTTTGTTTTTTCCCTTGCCCTCCCCAAGCTAGAGAAGTGTATATACAAGATGCAGGGCACTGACATAAAATATAGTGAAAACAGGGGTTATACCGTGGGGGAGGAACATACAAAGAAACAAAAAAAAAATCACATGGCACATTATAAAGACATTAGGAACAATAGCAAGAAAGAAAAAACCACTGGTGTCCCTATCTTGGGGTTCATTTTGCTTAATATAATCTTATCTGGTCATACGTACATAGCTTTTGACCTTTTCTGCTTGTCCCAGACATATACTAGTTATTGCAAATAAGGGAAACCATGGGACCTATGTTTCTTTGGGCCTGGCTTACTTCACTTAATAAAACAAGTCTTTCCATTTCCTAACAAATGGGGTGATGTCATTCTTTCTGATGGAGGCATAGAATTTCACTGTACTACATTTTCTTGATCCATTCATCTACTGAAGGGCATCTGGATTGGTTCCATATCTTAGCTATGGTAAATAATGCTGCAATAAACATAGTTGTGCTGGTAGCTTTAGTATGGTCTTGTTTGTGATCCAGTACTCTACACCATTAGTAAGATTTCTCTAGTAACTATAGAAATGATCCCTGAAAGGATAGTCTTTATTTTGATTTATTTTGGTGAAATGAGTTTGAACCTAGGGCCTTGCATTTGCTAGGCAGTTGTTCTACTGCTGAGCCACAGTTTGTACAAGTTATTAATTTTTTCATTAAGATGTTTAAAGAAGAGTTATCATTTCATAAGTCAGATAATGAGTAAATTTCTTTTTTTATGAGTAAATTTCTTAGTAGACAGCATTGCCCCTTCCTTCATTTTCCCCCTCCCATCCCTACCCATAAGTTGCATAGTTCATTTTCTACATAGTATCTACTGAGCATCATGCCTGCATTTGTTCATCCCGCCTCCCCCCATTTCTGTGTTTCCTCTTGCCCCTCCCCACAAGACAGAAAAAAAGGACAGGGGCTGGGAAGGTGGCTCAGTGGTAGAATGCTTGCCTTGCATGCATGAGGCCCTGGGTTAAATTCCTCAGCACCACATAAGCAGAAAAAGCTGGAAGTAGGGCTGACGCTCAAGTGGTAGAGTGCTAGCCTTCAGCTGAAGAGCTGAGGGACAGCGCCCAGGCCTAGAGTTCAGGCCCCACGACCAACCAAAAAAAAAAAAAAGAAAAAAGAAAGAAAAAGAAAAACAAACATCAATGACAACAACAACAACAAAAAACCCATACTGTACAGGTTATTTTTAGATAGGACCTCATTCCCTGCCTCGGCACATGCCCAGACCTTGATCCACCTATTTTGGGTTTCCTGATGTAGCTAGGAAATAAGCATACAGCTATTGGTTGAGAAGAGGGTAATAAGGGTAAGCCTGGGCTGGCCTTGAATCACAATTCTTCCAGTCTCAGTCTCCCAGTAGCTAGGATTACATAGATGAGCCACCAATTCCCAGGTCCCAGAAAACAGAGCAGTGGGAAAGGCCCAGAAAGCCCATGAGGGTAGTGTCATGGCACTGCCAGCCTACAGAGGTACCAATATCCAGCAAGGACCACAGCACAATAACTGGGAGCATTGTTTCCACCAGAGCAGTGACAGTCACTGGCAGGAACTATGTTGCCCAGACTTGTGGGGAGGCAGCAATAACTCTGGACAAAGCCCTGGGGAGATTTTAGGATAAATGATGGGAGATAGCATACAGACTTGCTAGGACCATTGATAGAGGAGGCTCCTATACTAGCAGATGAGCCTTTAAGAAAAAAGGCAATAAAAGTTCCCATGGTACAGAGTGATCAAAGGAGACAAAGAGGGTAGTAGACTGCAATCAATGGCATCTGAGAGGAGGTAGTAATGGAACCTTGAAGTTCATCCCTTGTTGCTCTGAGGCTTCATTTTATATGTCAATTTGTGTTTACTAAGATACCGGGATAGCCAGTAAAATATTATTTCTAAAAAGGGTGCTTGTGAGGATGTGTTCAGATGAGATTAGCATTTGGATCAAGAAACCAAAAATTAAAAAAAATTAAGATTCACACTCACCAATGCGGATGGGCAGCAACCAGTCAGTCAAAGGTGCATTTAGAACCAAAAGGTAGGGCATCGGTGACTTTATGTGTGTATCTCCCCCACTTCCCTCTCCCTCTCTCTTTCCCTTTGAGACATCCCTCTCCTAATGCTTTTAGTCATTGGTACTCCTCTTTTGTTTGTTTATATATAATACTGAGATTCTAATTCAGGGCTGTGCCCTTGCCCTTATTAGTACTCTACCACTTGAGCCACACCCCTATCCCTTTCTGTTTTGTTTTCCTGTACTGTTGGTGGGGTTTTTGTTTGTTTTTTATTTTGTCCAGAATTGGCCTCAGTCCAAGATCTTCCTACCTACAACTGCCCACATACCCAGGACTACAGATGTGTATTATGCCCGATTATTGATTAACATGGAGTCCCATGAATTTTTTGCCCAGTTGAGCATCAAACCACAATCTTTCCCATCTCTACTTTCTGAGAAGCTGGGTTTGTAGGCATGAACCACTGCACCTGGCTATTGATCCTTCATGGATAGGCTGGAACTATACCTCCAGCTTTCTTCGAACTCCAACTTGCAGCCTCCATAATCACATGAGCCAGTCACTCCTAATAAATGCGTTTCCATGTATATTAGTGTGTGTCTCCTATTGGATGTATTGCTCTCATGAACCCTATTAAAGAACCAGGTATGGTAGTTCACACCAATAATCCTAGGTATTTGAAAGACTGAGATTGTGAGAATCACAGTTCAAAGCCTTCCCAGGCAGAACACTTTGCAAGACCCCATCTCAACCAAGAGCTGGGCATGGTGAAGTGTACCTGTTATCCTAGCTGAAATGGGAAGCTTAAAATATAGATAACTATCTAGGTAAGGCCTAAGCATGAAGTGAGACCTTATCTTAAAAATAACCATCACACACACACACACACACACACACACACACACACACACACACACACACACACACACACAATGGCTGGAAGTTGGCACACACACACACACACACACACACACACACACACACACACACACACACACACACACACACACACACAATGGCTGGAAGTTGGGCTCAGCAATAGAGTGTATGCCTGGCAATGAGAAGCCCTGAGTTCAAACCCCAATGCCACCAAAAACCAAAAAAACTCAAATACATTCACCATGGGTCCTTAAAGTTGAAAGGTACCTCTTACACCACAAGTCTTAGAGGAAATGTTCAACTATTACTTCCTTAGTACCCACAAACAGCTTGAAGAGAGTCTCTTTAACAGGACTACACCAGGCTGTGAGCCGGGCAGCAAGTTTCCCTGGCAGGTAGTTCCTCCTATTTGCCTCAACTCAGAGCAGAGGCCATTTCTGCTTATTGCAAAGAAAGCTTTCTTTGTGTTTTCCCCCTCCCCAGGGACCCAATGGAGACAGAGAATCCTTAAATCATTCCCTGGTGAATAGGTTGTTCAGAGTCCCTTATGCTACCCAAGAAAAATCAGAAACAGGTAGAAGCTGGGGGTGCAAAAGAAGTAGTTTATTCATAGCCTTTTCCCACTGCAGATTCCCCACAAAGGTTTAAGGGATACCCAGGAAACTTGCAGCAGTAAGTCTCAAGTGATCTGGTAGTTGCCACAGGCAACACTCTATCTTCCCTGAAAACAGGAGACAGGTACACTTTTTGCCTTTGTTCTGTTTTGTTTTGTTTTCAATATTGGAGCTTGAATTCAGGGTCTACTAAGCAGGTAATTTTCCTCTTGAATCATATCTAAGTCTTTCTTGCCTTAGTTACTTTTCAGGAAAGGGCTTTCTTTTTATATCCAGGCTGGCCTGGAACACAATTCTCCTGTTTTAATGTCTTTCTCATAGCTGACGACAGGTACAAGCCACCATATTGATTTTTCCATCGAGATGAAGTCTTACTAAATGTATGCCCAGTTTGGTCTTGAATGATGATCCTCCCTATACCCACCCCTTGAGCAATTAGGATTACAGGTGTGAGCCACAGTGCCTAGCTTCTCTTTGCATTTTTAGATATATTAGGGATGATGGTATAGGGGTAGAGAGAAAAACTGATTGCTTCTAATTCTGAATTCACTTTAAAGATGACTACTCAGTAGACTGAAAGTTGAATCTCCTTTCCATTTTTCTAAGGTGGAAGGATTGCTCTTTCCTGTTTGAGAGAAGAGACATGTTATAGTGAAGTTCTCAAAAGCAGGGCCTTGGGCTGGGAAGGTGGCTCAGTGGTAGAGCGCTTGCCTTGCATGAGGCCCTGGGTTCGATTCCTCAGCACCACATAAGCAAAAAGAAAAAAGCCGGAACTGGCGTTGTGGCTCAAGTGGTAGAGCGCTAGCCTTGAGCTGAAGAGCTGAGGGAAAGTGCCCAGGCCCAGAGTTCAGGCCCCACAACTGGACCCCCCCCCAAAAAAAAAATCAAAAGCAGGGCCTCAGTTGGGCATTGGTGGCTCACGCCTGTAATCCTACTCAGGAGGCTGAGATATGAGGATCTCGGTTCAAAGCCAGTCTGAGCAGGAAACTCCGTGAAACTCTTTTTTTTTTTTTTTTTTTTTGTCGGTCATGGGGCTTGAACTCTGGCGCTGTCCCTCAGCTCTTCAGCTCAAGGCGAGCGCTCTACCACTTGAGCTACAGCGCCACTTCCGGTTTTCTGGTGGTTTATTGGAGATAGGAGTCTCACGGTCTCTCCTGCCCGGGCTGGCTTTGAACCGCGATCCTCAGATCTCAGCCTCCTGAGTAGCTAGGATTACAGGCGTGAGCCACCAGCGCCCGGCTCCGTGAAACTCTTATCTCCAATAAATCACCAGAAAACTAGAAGTGGTGTTGTGGCTCTAGTGGTAGAGCACTAGCCTTGAGCTGAAGAGCTGAGGGACAGCGCCCAGGCCCAGAGTTCAAGCCCCATGACTGACAAAAAAAAAAAAAGGCAGGGCCTCTCATTGGGTTTGATCCCTAGCACAGCAAAAAATGGAGAATCTCAAGGACTTCACAAAAATTTTCTCACAAATGTAAGATATTCAGTACTAAAATGAAGTTATGAGCTGAGACTACGGCTCAAGTGCTAGAGCAGCTACCTTGCAAGTGTGAGGCTCTGAGTTCAAATTCCAGTACTGCAAAAATTAATAAATACATAAATATAGAGAGATAAATAAAATCAATGTTTTAAGCCAGGTGTAGGTGGCCTACGCCTATAATGCTAGCTACTCAGGAGGCTGAGATCTGAAGATCGCAGTTCAAAGCCAGCCAGGGCAGGAAAGTCTGTGAGGCTCTGATCTCCAATTAACCACCAGAAAACAGGAAATGGTGCTGTGGCTCAAAGTACAATGCTAGCCTTGAGTGAAAGAGCTGAGGGATAGCTTCCAGAGCCCGAATTCAAGCCCCATGATCATAAAATAAAATAAAATGAAGTTATACAAGATTCTGTGGGTTTATTGCTTTAGAACAACTTACGCAGTTTCTACTCTTTTATCAAAATATTTTATAATCTCTTTGATACCATCCTTTGAGTTCCCAGACACTAGGGTTTGAACTCAGGGCCCTGGTGCTGACCATTAACTTTTTCTGCTCAAGGCTGGTGCTCTATCATTTGAACCACAGCTCTATTTGTAACTTTTTTTTGTTGGTCATGGGGCTTGAACTCAGGGCCTGGGTGCTGTCCCTGAGCTTTTTCACTCAAGGGTAGGATTCTTTGAGCCACAGCACCATTTCCAGTTTTCTCTAATTAACTGGAGATTATAATAGTCTCATGGACTTTCCTGTCCAGGCTGGCTTTGAACCACAATTTTCAGATCTCAGACTCCTGAGTAGCTAGGATTACAGATGTAAGCCACTAGTGCCAGGCTACTAGCTTTTTTTTTTTTTTTTGTGGGTCATGCTTGAGCTCTGGGCCTGGGCACTGTCCCTCAGCTCTTCAGCTCAAGGCTAGTGCTCTATCACTAGAGCTACAGTGCCAACTTCCGGTTTTCTGGTGGTTTATTGGAGATAAGAGTTTCACGGAGTTTCCTGCCGGGATTGGCTTTGAACTGCGATACTCAGCCTCCTGAGTAGCTAGGATTACAGGCGTGAGCCACCGGTGCCCGACTGCTACTAGCTTTTTGATGGCTAACTGGAGATAAGAGTCTCATAGAGTTTTCTTCCTTAGGCTGGCTTCAAACTACAGTCCTCAGATATCAGCCTTCTTGCGGAGCCAGAATTGCAGGCATGAGTCACCAGTGCCTGCCTCATAGTATTCTTTAAAGTTTGGAGTTTAGTGTGTGTGTGTGTGTTTGTCCCCCTCCCTCCTCAGGGAAATCTGAACCCCTTGACTAGTTTCAAACATGGAAGGCTCTGCCTATACACCATCATAGCTCCTAATGCGATCTACCCTTAAGAGCTATCTCAGGTGTCGCTCCCCCAGTGATTTCCACTAGCAAAGGCTTAGCACATCTCCGCCTCCCTCCTTCTTAGGATCTCAGGGGCATTTTAACATATACCACGGCATCTTTTCAATATTGACTTTATAGGCCTTCCCCTAAACTGGATAAGTTATTCAGGCGGAGACTGGAGCTCGCCCATCCCGCTAGGGTGTCACCCACAAAAGAAACAGAAGTTCCACCCATAAATCCAGGAGGCTGCCTCATTAACCTCGGGGCCTCTATTTCCAGTCCGGTTTATTCCCTGGGAGGAGGAGGAAGCCAGGTTGGCCGGATGGGAAGGGAATGGCGTCAGTGTGAGGTCACGCTACATGGTCCTGAGTGCCACCTTGGCATGGCATCCACCACACCGAGGTGACAGGAACGCAGAATTCAGGGATGCAGCTGGAGGAAAGACAGAGACCCAAGTCACTCAGACTACCTGCAGGAGAGAGAAGAAAGCGGGGAAAGTGGCGGGGCGGGGCGGACGCCACACCTGGGCACCAGCCCCCAGCGCCCGCCCAGAGTGAAAGTTAGGAGACAGCGCGGCCACGCAGCGGCGGGGCCGGCGGCGTCGGGGGCGGGACTTCCGGAACCCATTTGCCTGAGTGGCAGGGGAACCGGAAGTGGAGGCGCTGCTGCTGGTGCTGGGGCCCGAGGAGGGACGCGCCGGAGCGGGGCCGCCGGGATTGAGCAAGCGACAGACGCGCCACCCGCCGACGCCGCAGCCTCTTGGGGCCCGCACGGACCCTCTCCCTGTGTGAGTGCATCCATAGTGGCGGGGACCCGTGGCTCCGAGGTCGGGGCGGGAAGGGACCGCGAGGTGTTATTGTGAGAGGCCCGCGGCCTCCCCTCCCCCACCCGCGGCCCCTCCCCCGCGCCATCACCGGGGCGGCCCTCGGGGGGCCTCGCGCCGGCCTGCTCCGCGGCCCGGCCGGCCTGCGCCTAGGATCTCCTTCCCAGCCTCCATCCCCAAGCGTGGAGACTTTTCTCGGCCGCGGGCTGGCGCCCCCTCCCCGCTTTTCCTCGTGGAGGAGCGTGGCGGGGCGCCGCGCCCTGCCCACCCTCCCCCCCACCCCCCGGACCGGGCCTCCCCGCACCCCAGCTCCCGGAGGCCGCGCGTTCACGCCTGCGGGGGCTCCTCCTGCCTCCAGACGCAGCTGTTACCTTTTCCCTCCATCCCCGAGGGGAACCTCTGTGTCTTCTCCTGTCGCTTCCAGGCGCAAACCTGAGTGTGTGAGCGTGTGTGTGCGCGTGTGCGCGCGCACTATCTCCCTTCCCCTTTTGTTGAGAATTTTCTACTCGTTAGAAACTTCTCTGCTACCTCCTTCGAGATTCCTGTCGGGACCCCAGCACCTTTTAGAGATGAGACCCTGAGAGACTGATGGTTTATTTACCCAGTATCAAGTAGCTAGTCAAACGTCAGTGGATTGTGGGTTGGCTCGTTTGCGTCTCAGCGCTAGAGATTGCACCCAGAGTCTCGTGCATACGGTTCACAAGGTTCCTCCACTGCATCTGGTCTTTTTTTTTTTTTTTTTTAAAGACAGGATCCGGTTAGGAAGCTCAGACTGACTTTGAACTTTTTAAGTAGCCTGGGCTGACCTTGAACTCTTTATCATCCTGCTGAATGCCTTCGAAGTACTGGAATTACAGGAGTAGGCTTAGCAAATCTCCGGGCCAAAACTTAAGGTGGATAGACTTTTTTCCTGAGTGTCTTTCCCACCCGAACCAAGTCCCATTTACTGGGTCGGAGACTTGAGTTCCACAAATTTGATTGAGTCGTTGTAGAGTACTCATTATTTGGTCTTCCATAGTTCCCAGGTCAACATTGATTTCAAAATTTAGATACAGACCTTAAGAAAACCTACCACTTTGTAGAGCTGCCTATGGAGAAAGGAAAGACCACTTAGAACCTAGGACTTCATTTTGTACAGCTTTAAATTGGGTGGAGAGGTTGAGTGTGAGGTAAAGATGTGGAGAAAGACAAGATACAGAGGGTCATGATTGCCTTTCTCTTCTTCCTTTGCGGACTGTGTTCTGACATAAACGTTGCCTCCTTGTGAAGGAGCAGGGGAGGAAATAATTGTGCATTAATTTCTTGGCTAGGGCATTTGATGATAAATAATGGATGTGCTGGACCCTTGTTATCCACCTGCCAGCCAATGAGGCAAAGTAGACTGCCAACTCTGTCTGAAGCAAAATGAGTCCTCAGGTCTGAGAGGAAACCTAAATTAATTCTTATTTCATTGTTCGCCATCTGTTTCATGGTTCAAATGTACTTAACATAAAAATCCAGTTGAGCTTGAGAATATGTGTGTGTGTACATATGTATATGTGTATGTATATGTATATATGGGGGTCTTGGGACTTGAACTCAGGGCCTAGGCACTGCCACTGATCTTTTGTGTTCAAGGCTAGAGCTCTAACATTTGAGCCACACCTTCACTTCTGGTTTTTGGTGGTTGGTTGGAGATCAGTCTCACAGATTTTCCTGCTTCAAAGCATGGTGCCCAAATCTCAGCCCTGCATAGCTAGGATGTCAGGTGTATGGCCTTACAATAATTTTTTTTTTTTTTTTTTTTTGTCAGTCATGGGGCTTGAACTCTGGGCCTGGGCGATGTCCCTCAGCTCTTCAGCTCAAAGCAAGCGCTCTACCACTTGAGCCACAGCATCACTAACGGTTTTCTGGTGGTTTATTGGAGCTAAGAGTACCATAGACTTTCCTGTCTGGCCTGGCTTTGAACTGTAATCCTCAGATCTCAGCCTCCTGAGGAGCTAGGAGTACAGGCATGAGCCACTGGTGCCTGGATAATATCCTTTTTGAAGGTGCTTTCTCCACAGATAGTATAATTGCCTGGAAATATAAGTGTTGTATTTTCATAATCCGAGTTAAATAAAGAAGATAGAAAAGGCAGGGAAAATGTGCAATTTGCTTACTCTTCCTGAAGAACTCATTTTGACCTACATTAAAAGTTGCTTCTCTCAGACTGGTAGAGGAACTCAAGAGGTGTAGAAAGACTTCATAGAAAGCATGCAAGAGCAAACAATCTTGAGTTCAAACCCTAGTATTGAAAAAAATTGCTTCTCTAGAGTATAGTCTGTCCTGGAAATGGACAAAATTTTTGTTTACCCACCTTTTGTCATTCAGCCGGGTTTGTGTTTTTTTTTTTTTTTAACAGACCCGAGTTTGCTTTTCATAACTTGTTATGAATCAGTAAGGTGAAATGGAACAAACCAAATCCCTCTGTGTTGGTACCTTTTTTATGTGTGATGCTGAGGATTGAACCCAGAGCCACAATTTTTTTTGGTCAGTCATGGGGCCTGAACTCTGGGCCTGGCCACTGTCCCTCAGCTCTTCAGCTCAAGGCTAGTTCTCCAGCACTTGAGCCATATTGCCACTTCCGGCTTTTTCTGCTTATGTGGTGCTGAGGAATTGAACGCAGGGCCTTATGCATGCAAGGCAAGCGCTCTACCACTGAGCCACCTTCCCAACCCCAGTGCACTCTCACTGTGGCATATTAGAAGCTCTCTTCCCTTTTAAAGAATTTTTCTTGCAGTTTCATTATTCTAAGGATGTCTGTATTGCAAAATTGTCCTTTACCTGGGACAGGAATCCCACTCAGATTTTTATGGTATACTACAAAAGATTCTTTTGGGTAGCTACTGATTATTCATTTATTTTTGTTTGTTTTGCAATAAAGTCCCCAAGTTGAATACTAAATGAATAGTGCCCTTGGTTCTGCATTTCTGGCCTGATTTTTATTTTTTACCCGTACCAGGGTTTAAATTCAGGGCATCTTTCTCAGCTTTCTGGCTCATGGTTGGTACATTATCTCCTGAGCCCAGCCCAGCATTTTGCTGGTTAGTTAGAGATGGGATCTTGAGGTTTTCTTTCTGCTGGCTTAGAACCTCAGTCCTTCAAATCTCAGACTCCTCTGTGAATAGCTAGGATTATGAAGCTACCTGTGCTGGGTTTCTGGCCTGATTGTTAAAGAGGAGAACACATGGACTATGGCTCAGTTTTCTTTTCTGGATGTTTAAAACTGTTACCACTTTAGAAGCCATAGACATTGGTGAAAGCATGAAAGTTACATTGTATTGTTAAGATTTTTTTTTTTTTTTGGATCGGCAAAAAACAAATCCAAGGGTCTGAGGCACAAAGAAACAAGTTTTTTACTCAGATACTTTGCCCTTGGAAAGGAAGGCTGACCTTGTATTCATAGTTAAAGAGAATAAAAGGATGACCAAATTGGTTGTGTTTTTAATCGTTTCCAGTTTTCATTGCTTTAGCTTAATTTTAATTTTTATTTATTTATTTATTTTGCTAGTACTGAATTTTGAACTCAGGAACTTATGCTTTCTCTGCTTGCTTGACTGTTGATCTATTATGGAGTGCTTCTAGCCTAGCTTTTGCTGTTGTATGTATATATTTATTTTCAGTGGTGGGGCTTGAACTCAGGCCCTCCATACTTTCCTTGAGCTCTTTTGCTCAAGGCTAACACTCTACTGCTTTGAGCCCCAGCTCCACTTCGTTTTTTGAGTAGCTAATTGGAGAAAAGAATCTTAATGACTGTTCTCTGTCGTGTTTAGGCTAGCTTTGAACCAAGACCCTCAGAGCTCAGCCTCCTGAGTAGCTAGGATTATAGATGTGATGTTTATTTTAGAGATGGAATCCTGCAGACTTTTCTGCCCAGACTGGCTTCAGACCTTCTCCTCCACATCTCAGCCTTCTGCATAGCTAGGATTACAGATAGAAGCCCCTCATCTCCCTCCCACCCCCCCCCACACTCTTTGCCAGTGAAGAACTTTAGAATTCAGATGAAAGTAATTCTCTCGAGTTCAAAATGTCATCAAATATAGGTAGTGATATAAAAATGTAAGTGAACAACTTGTTAAACTAGCTTATCATAGTTTCTTTATTCCTTTCTATATGAAATATAATATCCTTTGTTCAAGAGTAATAGGCTTTGGTTTGCTCAACAGCAATAAGGGTTAGGATATTACCTCATTGGTAGAGCACTTGCCTAGCATGTTTGATCCTCAAACAATCCCTCCTACCCTCTTACCTATTTGCACACATGGACACACAAAAGGAAGAAGGAAAGAAAAACTCTAAACAACAATGAACATAATAGATTGAGTATCTTTAATGCAAAATTGCTCTGACTTTTTTTTTAAACTATCATGATACCACAAGTGGAAATTTCCATACCTGACTTCATATGATAGATCATAGTCAAAAGGCAAGGCACTAGCAACATTGTACAAAATTACTATTAGGCTATCTAAGGTACATGTGAGACAAATGAAATTCATGTTTTGGATTGTTCCTATCCTGAAGATATCTTAGTATGTGTTTGATGTGTTTGTAGATATTCTGAAATCCAAAACATTCCAGATAAAGATGTCCAACTTGTACATCTCTTTAGTTTCAAATTCTACCCCTCTTATTTAATCAGCTCTTAGAACCAGAGAACAGATTCCTTAGATCTGAGTGCAATTTGATTTTAATAATAAAGTTCCTTGAACTCTGGGCCTGAGCGCTGCCCCTCAGCTCTTCAGCTCAGTGCTAGCACTCTACCACTTGAGCCACAGTGCCACTTGTTTTCTGGTGGCTTATTGGAGATAAGCATTTCATGGACTTTCCTGCCCGGGCTGGCTTTGAACCTTGATCCTCAGATCTCAGCCTCCTGAGTAGCTAGGATTACAGGTGTGAGCCACTGGCCCTGAATTGTGACTTTTTAATATTGCTACTTTGGATAAATTGTTTATCTGATGGATGAATTTTGAAAAGCCACATCTGTAAATTAGTTTGTAGATCTAAAGAGATGTTAGTTTAGCTGGACATCAGTGGCTCACGCCTGTAATCCTAGCTCCTCGGGAGGCTGAGATCTGAGGATCGAGGTTCAAAGCCAGTCCAGGCAGGAAAGTCTGTGAGACTCTTATCTCCAATAAATAACCAGAAAACCAGAAGTGACGCTATGGCTCAAGTGGTAGAGTGCTTACCTTGAGCTGAAGAGCTGAGGACATCGCCCAGGCCCAGAATTCAAGCCCCATGACCAACCAAAAAAATTCTGAGGGGTTGGAGGCATGGCTCAATTGGTAGAGCACTAGCTAGTGACTGAAAGCAGCAGGTACAGAGTTCAAGTTCCAGTCTTAGACCTAAAAAAATTTCTGAAACATTCAAGTGTTTGGACCCTACTCTGCATCAGCCTTTGCTCCTATGCTTGCTTTCCCTTTATGCTGTCATTGTGTGTGTGTGTGTGTGTGTGTGTGTGTGTGTGTGTGTGTGTGTGTGTGTGTGTGTGTGTGTGTGTGTGTGTGTGTGTGTGTGTATCTGTATGTACCTTCTCTTTATCTTCAAGAGAAATCTGCCTTGTGAGACAGATTATTTTAGATTGTATCCATTTATTAGAAATTTGTGTTGGGGCTGGGAAGGTGGCTCAGTGGTAGAGTGCTTGCCTTGCATGCATGAGACCCTGTGTTCGATTCCTCAGCACCACAGAAGCAGAAAAAGCCAGAAGTGGCGCTGTGGCTCTAGTGGTAGAGCGCTAGCCTTGAGCTGAAGAGCTGAGGGACTGTGCCCAGGCCCAGAGTTCAGGCCCCCCCACCGACAAAAAAAAATTATCTCACTGTGCTGTAGCAGTACAACTGAGTGGTAAGGTTCATGCTTAGCATGCTTAGATTCATTGCTTAGCACCTGTGCTCCTAGGTTGTGGGTGTGCACGTGTGCGCGCGCGTGCACACACATGCACATACCAGGTCTGGAGCTTGAACTCGGGGCCTCGGCATTGTCGCTGAGCTTTTTCACTCAAAGTTCTACCACTTGAGCCAGTGCTTCACTTCTGGCTTTTTGGTGGTTAGAGATAAAAGTCTCATGGACTTTCTTGCCTGGGCTGGCTTTGAACCTTGGTCTTCAGATCTCAGCCTTCTGAATTGCTAGGGTTTGCTAGGGTTACAGGCTTGAACCACCTGCATCCAGGCTGCTCCTTGTTTTCAGGGCTTTACGTTTTGTTTTTTAATCTCACCTATGTGTACTTATATCTCACTTTCCATCCACTGGCCTTCTTTTTTGGCTTAGGGTCATGTAGCCTAAACATGTATCTTTTTCCAGATAATCTTTGGGAACTTTAAGACAGCTGTTTATCTCCTTGTTTTTTTTTCCTTCTCTAGTTTCTCGTTAGGTTGTAAATATAGCTTGTTTTTTTCAGCCATGTCTAATTGTCAGCCATCTTGATTCCTTATCAAAATTCTTTCATGTCTTTGGTCAAGATCTAAATATTAATATCACCCTAAGTGGTGTTTTTAAGACTAGTAATGAAGTTGAAGAAGACATTTTATTTTGTCTTAAGTGATGAAGTGTATTATAACACTCTTTTTTTTCAGTAATAAGATTTGAACTCAGGGCTTCATGCTTGTTCACTTGAGCCACACCTTCAGCCTGGTTTTTTGCTGGTTGATTGGAGAAGGGAGTCTTACAGGCTTTTCTGCCTGGGCTGGCTTCAAACCATAATCCTCTGTTCTCAGCCTCCTAAAAAGTTCTACTCAGGAGTTCTTTTTTTGTTGTTTGTTTTATTGTTATTTTGTTTTGTTTCATCGGTCATGGGGCTTGAACTCTGAGCCTGGAGGCTGTCCCTGAGCTCTTCAGCTCAACTTGAACACTCTATCACTTGAGCTACAGCACCACTTCCAGTTTTCTGGTGGTTAATTGGAGATAGGAGTCTCACAGACTTTCCTGCCCAGGCTGGCTTTGAACTGTGATCCTCATATCTCAGCCTCCTTAATAGCTAGGATTACAGGCGTGAGCCACTGCGCCCAGCTTGTTATTGTTTCTTTACTGGGGATTGAATTCAGATCCTCACACTTGCTAGGTAGTGCTTTATCACCAGAGCCATATTGCCACTCCTTTTACATTGTTTTCAAGATGAGGTCTAGGTTTTTTTGTTTTTTTTTCCCATGTTGGCCTGAAATCATCTTCCTTGTGTTTTTCTGTGTCACTGGAGATGGTATACTTTAGCCATTTGGTTGAGTTGGAGATTCTTGTTCTTGCCAGGGCTGGTCTCTAACTGCAGTCCCCCAATCTCCACTTTCTAAGTAGCTAGGATTACAGGCTTGAGCTATTATATGAGCTACTGTATCCAGCTTTTGGTAATTCTTTAGTGTATAACTGTAATAGCCTAAAGGCTGTAATGTAGATTTCATTGTGCTGTATTTTATTTCTTGGTATCATTTGGTACTTGCCATAAGTAACATGTCATGAGGTACTAACATAAGTATAAAATGTAACAAGGTGCTGGTGGCTTACACCTGTAATCCTAAACTACACTCAGGAAGCTGATAACCAGAGGATGACAATTTGAAGCCAGCTCAGGCAACAAAATCCATGAGACTCCTCCAAAAACAACAGCAGAAAGCTGGAGGTGTGGCTCAAGTGGTAGAATGTCAGCCAAGCAAGTAAATTTAAGTCCTGGGTTCAAATCCTACAAAAATACTACAAAAAAAAAAGCATGCTTCAGGAGATTATTTTACACTGCATCTTAGCTAAAGGGGTAAGATGATCATGGAACATATTTTTAAAATGTGATTCACTGGCTGGAGCATGGTGGCTCATGCTTGTAATCCTAGCTAGCTGCTCAGGAGGCTGAGATCTGAGAATCAGGGTTCTAAGCCAACCAGGGCAGGAAAGTCCATGAGCCAGAAGTAGAGATGTGGCTAAAGTGGTAGAATGCTAGCCTTGAGTACAAAAGGAGCTTAGAGACAGCGTCCAGGCTCTGGGTTCAAACCCCAGGACCAGGGGAGCAGGAAATGTAGTTTACTGTGATAGTCAATGTGGTACTGTGCTACAAATGTGGTTTAAGTGATATTCAAACCTGTTTAGAACTTTAGTGATACTGTATTTTTGGTATTTAATATTTAAACAAACAATCGTGTATGTCTTAAGTTTATCTCTGTTGAACCCCAGTTAGTTTTTAGGTAAAACCCATAATGGCACTGACATGTAATATTTTAGGTGAGTGGTAGTGTACATTTCTGTTAATAAATGAAAAATGACATAGACATTCTTTCTCAGGTGTAGAATGAGCCAAGGAGACTCGAACCCAGCAGCTATCCCACATGCAGCCGAAGATATTCAAGGTGATGACAGATGGATGTCTCAGGTAAAAGGAGGTGTATATGTATATCACATGGGGGTGAATCTCTTCTGCTTTTTAGGTTCTTTTGACCAAACTGCATGCGATCAATTTTGATATTCAACAATAATGTTTTAAATTACAAAAACATTATAAATCACAAAAGTCTTGTGTAATGAGTTATCTGATCATCAGTGTGCCATTGGATCTGAGGGATTATAGTGTAATTTAAAAATTTTTATGTTGCAACATACATAGCCCATCAAGTTCATACCTGTACACACTGCAGGGACTATATATGAGTCTCTCTGTACCTGATAGTCACAAAGAAGAGGAGAGTCTGTCTCAAGTGGGAGAGCACCTGCCTAGTGAGTGCAAAGCCCCAGGTTCAATCCCTGGTAATGACAGAGTCAAGTGATTAAAGTAATTGAACAACCAGATTTTCCAACTGGGTTCCAAATGATGATAAGCTAGATTTTTTTCTTTGGTAGATCCATTGAAGAATGTTTTGAAGAGTAGCAGTATCTTTGAGGACAGTCAAATATGATGCAGTTTCTCCTTAAATTTAATATTCATCAGTGGATCTTAGTGATAGTGATTGTTACTGTAGTGGTTAAAGATGATTTTTTTTTTTTTTTTTGTCGGTCACAGGGCTTGAACTCAGGGCCTGGGCGCTGTTCCTGAGCTCTTTTGCTCAATGATAGCCCTCTACCACTTTGATACAACACCAGTTGCGGTTTTCTGGTGGTTAATTGGAGATAAAAGAGTCTCATGCACTTGCCTGCCCAGGCTGGCTTTCAGTCTTGATCCTCAGATCTCAGGTGTGAGCCACTGGTGCCTGGCTTAAAGTGATTTTTCTTTTCTTTCTTTCCCTA
The DNA here is from genome assembly GCF_024711535.1 of Dipodomys merriami. NCBI lineage: Eukaryota > Metazoa > Chordata > Mammalia > Rodentia > Heteromyidae > Dipodomys > Dipodomys merriami. Next base: position 18,891,067 of record NW_027204381.1, read on the forward strand.
TTTGATTATGACAGAATAGATTTCTAAGTATCTTTGAGTTACTATATTGCTCAAACTTTTCTGCTTCACTTTAGAGGCTCTGTCAATGATGAAAATTAACATTTTCAATAGAATAACCAATATCACATACCTTTTATGTGATGGAGTGAGGACATATCCCCTCTTTTTTATTATTACAAGATGCTACAGGCTCATCTTTTACTTTACTTGCTCTGCTTGTAGAAATCAACTATTTCTCTAAGAATTCCTGGTTCCTTTCATTGAAGAATAGTATTTATTTAATTATTTAATTTTTGGAGGGTTGTTTAGTTTCTGTAGTGTTCTCTTGGTAGCAAATCCCACAGTGAGTAATAGCCAAGTCTCTTCCATTCTTCCGTCCCTAACCTATCATGGAGAGCCTGACAAAATAGTTGATTCTGAAAAACAAAACCATCGATCATCTTAACACTGGATGAGCTGAACAAATGCCACTCCACATTTCTATCAAGAATGGAACCACGCCACAGGATCCTAGCGCAGGCCGCACGTGAGCTCAGAGGCAAGGGCACCTTCTGAGAAAACATGCCGAGAAAAGCAAGTCTTGGCACTGGAAGGCTTCCTCCAAACTTCTGATGTATGAGAAAACAAATACCCAGTTCAGGCTACAACAATTGCTTGTCTCTGATGGATTGTGTGTTGAAGAATCGTATGTAGAAGCTAAGATCTGGCATTTAATGTATTAGTAAAGAAAGTATTTTACCAAGTGAGTTAACTTTTTTAATTTAAATAGTTGTTCATTTGAGCATTTTTCTCCTTCGTGCTTATTACAAGAATAATTATTTAACTGGGAGATATTTATTTATTTATTTATTTTTGTTGGCCATAGGGCTTAAACTCTGGGCCTGGACGCTGTCCCTGAGCTCTTCAGCTCAACGCGACACTCGGCTACTTGAGCCACAGCACCACTTCTGGTTTTCTGGTGGTTAGTTGGAGTTAAGAGTCTCACGAATTTTCCTGCCTGGGCTGGCTTTGAACTGCAATCCTCAGATCTCAGCCTCCTGAGTAGCTAGGTTTACAGGTGTGAGCTACCAGCGCATGACATTTTTATTTTTTTAAGATATTGTCTCTGTATTCCCCAGGTTGTCACTGACGTAGCCTCACAAATGCTGGTATGCTAAAACATCATCCTAGCAAATGCTAGGCTGAATTCAAACCCTAGTATCACCAAAAAAAAAAAAAGAGGGAAAAACACACTATAAAAATAGTGCCAAATGACTGATACATGTGTGTAAAGTACATTTATATAAAATTATTCTCAGTTTACGTCAAAATAATGGTGGAAGTAGGGTAGGATAGTGGCTGGGTGTGTAAATAGGATAATACTTGCCATATATTTAAATATTGCCATAGCTGGTGATGAATACATTTTTTATTGTGTTACTTTCTACTTTTTGTTGTGCCATTACTAGGACTTGAACTCAGGCCCTCAGTGCTGTTCCTTAGCTTGTTCATTCAAGGCTAGCTCTCTACCACTTGAGCAACACCTCCACTTCTGGCATTTTTAGTGGCCCACTGGAGATAAGAGCCTCTTTGACTTTCCTGCCTGGACTGGCTTTGAGCCTCAGTCCTTAGAACTCAGTCTCCTGAATAGCTTGGATTACAGGAGTGAACCAATGATGCCTAGCTTGTCTGCATTTTCCATAGATAAGCATTGTTTGTTTGTTTCTAGGGTAACATTGAAAGTCTTGACTAGAGATAAATTTAATAGGAATACTATGAAAACATCAGCTAGAAAATTAAGGCCCAGCAATAGACAGAACAAAATATTTGTAGTAAATATATTATCAATAAAATGTCTTCAAGCTCTGCTGATGGCTCATGCCTGTAATCCTAGCTACTTGGGAGGCTGAAATCTGAGGATCTTGGTTTGAAGCCAGACCAATCAGGAAAGTTCAAGACTCTTTTAACTCCAGTTAACCACTGAAAAGCTGGAAATGGAGCTGTGGCTTAAGTGGTAGACTCCTGTCCTTGTTCAAAGAAAGCTCAGGAACAGCTCTCAAGACCTGAATTCAAACCCCAGGACTGGCACAAAAAATAAAATGTCTTCAAGATAATTATTTAACTCTTGAAGCAACTAGAAGAATTGAATATGAACATTAGATATTGATGGGATAATTCTTTTTTGTAATAAAATAATTCATAGAATACTGTTCTTTCTCTTAAATAGATACATGCTGAATGGGTTAAAAATGTCATGCTTGCAATTTACATAGTTAGGTGCATGCATACACACACATACAAACACAGAGATAAAACCTAGGAGATTGTTTTTCTTTTTTTTTTTTTTTTTTTGTCGGTCGTGGGGCTTGAACTCTGGGCCTGAGCGCTGTCCCTCAGCTCTTCAGCTCAAGGCGAGCGCTCTACCACTTGAGCTACAGCGCCACTTCCGGTTTTCTGGTGGTTTATTGGAGATAGGAGTCTCACAGTCTCTCCTGCCCGGGCTGGCTTTGAACCGCGATCCTCAGATCTCAGCCTCCTGAGTAGCTAGGATTATAGGCGTGAGCCACCAGCGCCCGGCGATTGTTTTTCTTTTTAAGCTTATGGAAAAAACACACTTTTTATAAATCATATGAAATCTATTTTTCTTTTCTAGTTTCACTACAATTTTAGTTTTCTTGAACATAGTGGAATGTTCAATATGTTAAAAATAGGAAGAAATGGGGCTGGGAAGGTGGCTCAGTGGTAGAGTGCTTGCCTTGCATGCTTGAGGCCCTGGGTTCGATTCCTCAGCACCACATAAGCAAAAAAAGAAAAAGAAAAAAGCTGGAAGTGGTGCTCTGGCTCAAGTGGTAGAGCGCTAGCCTGAGCTGAAGAGCTGAGGGACAGCGCCCAGGCCCAGAGTTCAGGCCCCACGACCAGACCCCCCCCCCCCCAAAAAAAAAGGAAGAAATCTTTTTTTCTCTTTCTTTCTTTCTTTCTTTCTTTCTTTCTTTCTTTCTTTCTTTCTTTCTTTCTTTCTTTCTTTCTTTCTTTCTTTCTTTCTTTTTTTTTTTTTTTTTGTCGGTCGTGGGACTTGAACTCTGGGCCTGGGCGCTGTCCCTCAGCTCTCCAGCTCAAGGCTAGCACTCTACCACTTGAGCCACAGTACCACTTCCGGTTTTCTGAGTGGTTTATTGGAGATAAGAGCCCGTCTTTCCTGCCTGGGCTAGCTTTGAACTGTGATCCTCAGATCTCAGCCTCCTGAGTAGCTAGGATTACAGGCATGAGCCGCTGGCGCCCTGCTAGAAATCTTTTTTTCTTCTTTTTTCTTTTTTTGCTAGTCCTGGGGCTTGAACTCAAGGCCTGCACACTGTCCCTGAGCTTCTTTTGCTCAAGGCTTGCAGCCTACCCCTTTAGTCACAGTACCATTTTTGGCTTTTTCTGTTTATGTGGTACTGAGATTGAACCTAGTGCTTCATGCCTGCTAGGCAAGCACTGTACCACTAAGCCACATTCCCAGCCTGGAAGAAATCTCTGTAACTGTAGAAAAAAATTTTCCGACTAGACTGAAAAAGTTTTTTATTTCTTTATTTTGGGGGGGTGTTCGGTCGTGGGGCCTGAACTCTGGGCCTGGGAGCTGTCCCTCAGCTCTTCAGCTCAAGGCTAGCGCTCTACCACTTGAGCCACACAGTGCCACTTCCAGCTTTTTTCTTTTTGCTTATGTGGTGCTGAGGAATCGAACCCAGGGCCTCAGGCATGCAAGGCAAGTGCTCTACCACTGAGCCACCTTCCCAGCCCTGAAAATTTTTTTATTGTAGTTGTTTTGTTTAGTGTTGGGGATCGAGCCTTGCAGATGCTAAGCACACATGCTTACCACTGAGCTACACCCGCCCCCTTCCCTCCTCCCCCACCCGAATAATGTTTAACAAGAACTGGTGGAACTTTTTTTTTTGCTGGTCCTGGGGCTTGAACACACTGGGCCTGGGTGCTGTCCCTGAGCCTCTTTGTGCTCAAGGCTAGTGCTCTACTACTTGAGCCACAGTGCTACTTCTGGCTTTTTCAGTTTGTTTGAGATAAGAGTCTCACAGGGATTTTTCTGCCCAGGGTGGCCTCAAACCATGATCCTCAGATCTCAGCCTCCTGGGTAACTAGGATTATAGATAGGTATGAGCCACCGGTGCCAGGCAGTAATTTTCCTTTCTAAGCCAAGAAATCTCATAGGAAAGTACTATTACTTACCCCCTTTCCCCAAAACTGGTGTTTGTACTCTTGGCCTGGAGCTCTCATTTGGGATTTTCATTCAGTCCTGGCACTCATCACTTCAGCCACAGCTCCACCTCTGTCCTTTGTGCTGGTTATTTGGAGTTGACTATCTCATGGACTTTGCTGTGCAGGCTGATTTCTAACCTCGATCCTCAGATCTCAGTCTTCTGAGTAACTAGGTTTACAGGTGTGAGCCACCAGTCTCATCTATTAATACCACTTTCTATCTTTATTTACCACCAGCACAATAGATTCGTCCTGGACTGTAAAGACAAAGAGCCTGATGTACTGTTTGTGGGAGACTCCATGATACAGTTAATGCAGCAGTATGAGGTAAAGAGGATGGAGGGTCAGGGTGATTTTTTGGTTTAAAGTATATGTGTAGTCATTACTAACAGTTTCATTCTGAGCTGTGGAGTCCTTGATGACTCATAGACTATTTCAAAGTTGAAGGGAGACAAGACCTACCTAGTGAAGTTCTTTGTGCCACTAAGCATGGGGAAACAAAAAAAGTGTTGTTCATAACTAGATTCCCTTTGTCATCTGGTTTCAAAGACATTTGATGTTGACTGTTTATGTATGTCCTGGTGGTGATTTTTGATTCTTAATTTCTGTTTGCTTATTTATATTTGTCTGAGTAATAATTCTCATTTATTATTTGTATTTTTCTATTTTTATAGTGAGCTGTTGAAAATCTTTTTAGGTGAGGTAGTCTTCCAAGGGAAATTTGGCAGAAAAAGATAGCTTTATTTCTTTGAGAGTCCAGTGTTCAAACATTTTAAAAATCTCATTTCTGCCTCTCCCTGTTGTTTTTTAATAGTTGAATCAACAGAAAGAGTTGGTACAGTTGACAACTTTTTACAACGTTGCTTATCACTTAAGAGGCACCAGATTGAGCTGTGTTTCGGTTTGTGAGGAATTGAGTTACAGTGGTGAATGCATATCACCTTGAGTGTTATATTTGAATGGAGACATGGGAGTGTTTTAGCTGCCTCTCAGTACATTTATTAAAGGACTTTATTTTCCACTGGTTTTTATCTTAAATCAACTTTTTCTCTTTAGATATGGCGAGAACTTTTTTCCCCACTTCATGCACTTAATTTTGGAATTGGAGGGGATACAACAAGACATGTTCTGTGGAGACTAAAGAATGGAGAACTGGAGAACATTAAACCTAAGGTGAGGGGCTAAAGGCCTTGGGTTTCAATTCTAGTACCACCAAAAATAATCTTAAGGTGAAATGAAACTTACTTTTAAAGAATAGCTATAATCTTGAGTGTTTTTGAAATTAAATGTTTGGAAGTAGTAAGGAAAAAAAATGACTAAAGCACTACAACACTCCCTGATGCCTCTTAAAGGTCTGTGATACCATCATATCTTTTCTTTTTTGGTCAGTCATGGGCTTGAACTCTGGGCCTGAACACTGTCCCTCAGCTCTTCAAGGCTCTGCCAATTGAGCCACTATGCCACTTCTTGCCCGGGCTGGCTTTGAACCGCCATCCTCAGATCTCAGCCTCCTAAGTAACTTAAGATTACAGGCATGAACCTTGGTGCTCAGCTCCATTTTATCTTAAGAATGTTCAAAAATGTATTTTGAGCTTGTTAGATTTTCAAAGATGAACTTCCAGCTCTATGATGATGGAATTTTTTTCTTCCTAGTGTAATTGTGACATTTAAATATTAATATGTTTGTAATTCTGATACATGATAGGCATAAATGGTTTTAGAGTAGGTGCCTAGTTAATTCAATACCATTAAAAGAAATTCACCTTTTGTTGTTTGATTTTTTTTTTTTTTTTTTTTTTTTTTGTTCCAGTCGTGGGGCCTAAACTCTGGGCCTGGGCACTGTCCTTCAGTTCTTCAGCTCAAGGCTAGCGCTCTACCACTTGAGCTACAGCACCACTTCTGGTTTTTTTCTTTTTGCATATGTGGTGCTGAGGAATTGAACCCAGGGCCTCATGCATGCAAGGCAAGCACTCTACCACTGAGCCACCTTCCCAGCCCCTTGTTGTTTGATGTTTGAAGTAAGATTTTTTCCTTTTAATTCTTACCTCCACTATAGGTCATTGTTGTTTGGGTAGGAACAAACAACCATGAAAATACTGCAGAAGAAGTAGCAGGTGGAATTGAGGCCATTGTACAGCTCATCAACACCAGGCAGCCACAGGCCAAAATCATTGTATTGGTAAGTAGTCTTTGATGGGTGAAGCCTTATAAACTCCTCAGGTGATGGAGTTTGTGATACTTCTGTTCATGTCTCTTTGTGCCACCACTAGGGCTTGAACTTGGGGCCTTCTGCTCTCACTTGTCTTTTTCACTCAAAGCTCAGGCTGTACCACTTAAGCCATACTTCTAGCTTTTTTTTTTTTTTTTTTTTTTTTGTCGGTTGTGGGCTTGAACTCTGGCCTGGGCATTGTCCCTGAGTTCTTCAGCTCAAGGCTAGCACTTTACCACTTGAACCACAGTGCCACTACCAGTTTTCTGGTAGTTTATTGGAAATAAGAGTCTCATGGACTTTCCTGCCTGGGCTGGCTTTGAACCGTGATCCTCAAATCTCAGCCTCCTGAGTAGCTAGGATTACAGGCATGAGCCATTAGAAGCCACCTGGCTTCTTCTAGCTTTTTACTGGTTAATTGGAGTTAAAACATCTCATGGGCTTTTCATGTGTGACTTTTAACCATGATCCTCAGATCTTAGCCTCCTGATTATCTAGGATTACAACCCTGAGCCGCCAGCACCTGGCAGACTTTTTTTTTTGGTCGGTTGTGGGGCCTGAACTCTGGGCCTGGATGCTGTCCCTCAGCTCTTCAGCTTAAGGCCAGTGCTCTACTACTTGAGCCATAGTGCCACTTCCAGCTTTTTCTGCTTATGTGGTGCTGAGGAATTGAACCCAGGGCCTCATGCATGCAACGCAAGCACTCTACCACTGAGCCACCTTCCCAGCCCCACTGGCAGACCTTTTAATTTGGTATATGCAAGCCTTAGATTTGATCTCTACCACACATAAAAAAAGTTTGCTTTATTGTTCTGGGGAATCAAGCACTAGTCTTAAGCTACTGTTTGTTTTTTTTATTTGTGGTACCTTTCAAATGTTAGCACAGTTAGTATCAGCTTATCAATAATCTAGTAATAAAACTAGTCCTAGTAGCTGTGTTCACATCTTGATTGTACAGGTGATCAGGAGCTTTTGTTTGACTGCTTTAACTTTTTTTAGTTATTGGTTATATCTCCAAATATGGAATAAATGAGAGGGGATCCTTTTGCTCCCACAAAGAAATTAACAGCTAACAGATTCCAGTTTTTTTGGTATAATTAGAAGTAAGTATATTGACCAAATAAGCCTGTAGCCATCAAAACATTGGATTGGCTATGCTGAGTTTCTCTGTGCTTCTGGCCATTTCTGCCAACCCAATTTCATAAATGAAGCCAAGAAAAGTTACTCTAGGGCCTAGTAGGTGGTATACAATTGTCCCAATTTTTTTTTTTTTTGGGGTCCGGTTGTGGGGCCTGAACTCTGGGCCTGGGCACTATCCCTCAGCTCTTCAGCTCAAGGCTAGCGCTCTACCACCTGAGCCACAGCGCCACTTCCGGCTTTTTTTTTTTTCCTTTTTGCTTATTTGGTGCTGAGGAATTGAACCCAGGGCCTCAGGCATGCAAGGCAAGCACTCTACCACTAAGCCACCTTCCCAGCCCCACAATTGTCCCAATTTTTTTTTTTTTTTTTTGGTTCCGGTCATGGGGCCTGAACTCTGGGCCTGGGCGCTGTCCCTCAGCTCTTCAGCTCAAGGCTAGCACTCTACCACTTGAGCCACAGCGCCACTTCCGGCTTTTTTTTTCTTTTTGCTTATGTGGTGCTGAGGAATCGAACCCAGGGCCTCGAGCATGGAAGGAAGGCAAGCGCTCTACCACTGAGCCACCTTCTCAGGCCAATTGTCCCAATTTTTTGAGCAGCATCAGCTCTACTTCATTAGGGACCTGGTAGTGAGGGCAGGCCTCAGATGTCAATTACTGACAGTTTAACTCTTCACAGATTGTGGGCAGCTAGGTAGGGACATTGTCATGTCCTTGTCCCTGTCTTGCAACAAAAAGCAACATTCTACCATTTGAAGTTTTTGAGATGCTTAACAAGGATAGAAGGAGATGTGTCAGGATAACAAGAGTCATAATTCTGTACAGCTCTTTTGAGCCCTAAAATCATATAATTGTCAATCGAAGTCCTAATGTTTTGTTGGAAAATTTAGAGTAGACATAAACAAGAATATACTTTGTATATAAATTTATTATTTGATTTTCATTTTATTTATTTATTTTTTGTCGGTTGTGGGCCTGAACTCTGGGCCTGGGCGCTGTCCCTCAGCTCTTTAGCTCAAGGTTAGCCCTCTACCACTTGAGCCACAGCACTACTTCTGGCTTTTTCTGCTTATGTGGTGCTGAAGAATTGAACCCAGGACCTCATGCATGCAAGGCAAGCACTGTACCACTGAGCTACTTTCCCAGCCCTGTTTTATTTTTCAGAAAATATATATTTTTTAATCTGTTCTCAGGCTTAAACTCTGGGTACTGTCCTTGAGCTTTTGTGCTCAAGGCTAGTGCTCTACCACTTTGAGCAACAGCTCTGCTTCCAGATTTTTGGTGGTTAATTGGAGATACGAGTCTGGTGGGCTTTCCAGCCTGGACTAGCTTCTGAACTTCAGTCATCGGATTTCAGCCTCCTGAGTAGCTAGGATTACAGGTGTGAGCCACCAGGACCTACCTGCCTAGATATTCTATTTTTTTGTGGAGTAAGACTACTTACCTTTCTCCTGAAACTGATAATGGGATTTCACCTTAATAATAGTAACTTTTGGTTTTTTGTTTTGTTTTGTTTTTTTGGGTGCGGTTGTGGGGCCTGAACTCTGGGCATGGGCACTGTCCCTCAGCTTTTCAGCTCAAGGCGACCACTCTACCACTTGAGCCACAGCGCCACTTCTGGCTTTTTTTCTTTTTGCTTATGTGGTGCTGGGGAATCGAACCCAGGGCCTCATGCATGCAAGGCAAGCACTCTACCACTGCCACCTTTCCAGCCCCTAATAATAGTAACTTGTGTATGTGATGTGATCATCGTTAGGTATTCACCAGTTAAAAGGTTGGAGCATCTTTCAATACTTATATATATAATGGGACCAATTATATGTAAGGACTGTTTCTGGTTTGGGATGAGAAAACCTTATTCTTGTCATACAATAATGGCTTTTCTCTTAACTATCACAGAATCACAGATATCTGGTATGTATAAAAATTAGATCATTAACATACCAGTTAAGAATGGCCTCAGAGGGAAGTGGCGCTGTAGCTCAAGTGGTAGAGCGCTCGCCTGAGCTGAAGAGCTGAGGGACAGCGCCCAGGCCCAGAGTTCAAGCCCCACGACCGACCAAAAAAAAAAAAAAAAGAATGGCCTCAGAAGTGTTGGTAGGCTCCAGTGGCAGAGCATCTGCCTAGCAAGTACAAAGCTCTGAGTTTAAACCTCAGAACCACCTAAAAGAAAAAGAATGAACTCAGCAAATGGTGCTGTGACTCAAATGGTAGAGTACTGGCCTTGAGCACAAAGAGGCTCAGGGATAGTGCCCAAGCCCTGAGTTCAAGCCCCAGGACCAGCAAAGAAAAAGTTAAGCCAGGTGCTCTGGGCTTAGACCTATAATCCTAGCTACACAGGAGGCTGAGGTCTGAGCCAGCCCAGGCAGGAAAGTCCATATGAATCTAAATCTCCAATTAATAACCAAAGTCTGTATCTCCAATTCACAACCAAAAAGCCAAAGTGGGGCTGTGGCTCAAGTGAGAGCACTAGAACTAGTGGTAGAGCAAAAGAACTCAGAGATAGCACCCAGGTCCCAAATTCAAGCCCATGGCCAACAAAAAAGAAGAATGAACTCAGGACACCTTTTTGTGTTTGCGTGTGCAGGTTCTGGTCCCTCTTGCCACTTGCTTGGTTTCTTGGTCAGATAGCACTCTACTACTTACACCATGCCTCTGATTCTGGCTTTTTGCTGGCTAGTTAGAAATAGAGAGTCTCTCAGCTTTGCTTAGGCTGGCTCTGAAGTGAGCAGAAAAGTCCACCAGACTCCATCTCCAACTAACAAGCAAAAAGCAAGACTGGAGGAATGAATTTCTCAAGTGGTAGAACACTAGCCAAGCAAAAGAATGAAGCAAATGTGAAGTCCTGAGTTTAAACCCCATTACTACAAAACAAAAACAAAACTAAACTAGTTCATTGTTTAGAAAAAGTGTCAAATAGATCAAATACTCCATGAGTGAATGAATGAAACAATGAAACCTTCTCACTTAATGTCTTCTCTGCTGTCCCAGGGTTTATTACCTCGAGGTGAGAAGCCCAACCCTTTGAGGCAAAAGAATGCCAAGGTGAACCAACTTCTCAAGGTTTCACTGCCGAAGCTTGCTAATGTGCAGCTCCTGGATACAGATGGGGGCTTCGTTCACTCGGACGGTGCCATTTCCTGTCACGACATGTTTGATTTTCTGCATCTCACAGGAGGGGGCTATGCAAAGATCTGCAAGCCCCTCCATGAACTGATCATGCAGTTGCTGGAGGAAACACCTGAGGAGAAACAAACTACCATTGCCTGACCAGCTCCCATCAGTGTTCACAACCTCCCAGCTTCCTCAGATCAGTTTTGTCACTGGCACTACAGAATCCTCTTTCTTAAGGCACTTTGCATTGTAGAATGTTCCCGGATGCCCACATCTAGTGTTTGAAGGGAAAGAGGGTTTTAAATTGGTCCTGTATATAGAAGGTTTGTTTGACACAAGAAAATTAGCCAAGGAAGATTGTTTAAATTTTCATTTCAAATCACAAGGGGACTTTTTAGTTGTATATGTGACACATTCATTGAATTATTACTGTTCTGTTCTTCCTAGGACATCATCAAGCCTAAGTACTACACAATATGAAGGTTCTTTTCTTGGCCTTTTTTCTGTGGATTATGTCATACGTAGTAATCAGAATCACAACTACTTGGCTTTAAAGTACATGTCTTTTCCAGTTTTTAAGGTCTGTAATTTAGCCTTTTGTTTTTACTTTGTTTTGCTCATATGTATCCTCAGTATTTTGTTAACGTATAGCATCAAATTAAACATGCTCGTCCCTCAAATATGCAAGAAGCTATAGTTACCAGTGAGTTTGCTCCTCTAAATCTTTCCCATGCTTAACAGTGAGAAACATGTTCTGTCCCCTTTGGGGAACTCTTTGGAAGGTATTATGTATATGCTGCTGAATATCATGTCTATAATAGACCCATGCATGCAGCCTTTTTACTCCTTTTCCCCTCACTTTTCTTTCCTTGTGGAGGGGTCCTTATTAACATTACAAGCTTTTATCACATTAGGAGCTTTGTTGCTGGAAGTATAAGTCCCCAGCCAGCTACCCATAATGATATTACTGATATATCTCATTCTTGTGTGGTGTTTTGTGCTGTAGAGTCCGTGTGGTGGTATCCATATTCAAGAGTTCTGGTTTGCTTTCCAGTATAATCTGTTACAGTCTCCTTTACTCAGAAAAAAAAAAAAATCAGAACTCTTGTTTCTCATTCCGTAATAGACCTAACATTGTATTTTATAGTATCAAGGTGTATTTTTTTTTTAGTTTTATTTTTTCCTTCTTCAATGCTGAGGATCAAACCCAGGGCCTAGGACATACAAGGCAAACACTGTATGGTTGAGTTATACTCACAGCCCTATTTTTTTCTTAATTGGTTTAGCTCTTAAATTAGTATTAAAAAAAGAGTTGGCTTTTTCCATGTGGAAACAGTGAAGCTGTTCTCAGAATAGACATTGTACCTATATTCCACCATCTTAGTAAAAAGGAATGAGGTTTACTTCTTATTGCTTTTTAACAACTTTTGTCTTTTTGTTTTTTGGTACTGGGAATTGAACCCAGGACGTTGCACTTGCTTAGGCAAGTGCTTTGCCAATGAGTTATGTCCCAGCCCTATTTCCTGTTTCTTGATACATCTTCATCTAGGAATTTTCTTTCAAGAGAGCTTGTTATAATTTTTACTAGTTTGCTTGAGCTACACAAACTTGTATTTAAAGAATAATAGAACACTAGGTGTGTTCTTGTCTAATATACCTATAGAATATTTACAAACTGGATCTGCAGACATTTAAACTGGACCAGGTTGAGTACTGAAGTAACCCATCCCAGTGACTGCCTAATGTTGCATTCCATAACTAACATCTACGCTCTGTGTTCTGCTTGCTAAGCAAATGGCAAGGCTGTGTGTACTGAGGAGTTGCTGACTTGTGTTAAGACCCACTTGTGACTGAGAAAGATAGAACTTGTGATGGGTTATTGTTGAGGCTTTTTCTAGAATTTTTTTATTTTTTTTAAAAACAATGTTCTGAATGTATCATGTCTTCATTAGTAACAAAAAATACACATGGTGTTTACTAAACTTGTTTACTATATTCAGTTTTTCTTTCTATTTGTAGTAGCCAAGATTCTTGAGTTTTCAAGACAGATTGTTTTTTAATGAGCTAACATTCATTACAGGAAGGAAATTTAAGCCAGAATTTTGTGTGTAAAAAGACACTTTTCTATCCAGGTCTTTCTGTGTTTAGAGTATGGGAAGATGGTTCAAATAAATCTATTAGACTACTTTTGCAGCATGTGCTTTTAGCTTCTCTCTTGACTGAGGATCAAATAATCCCTTTGTGATCTGGCCTTCAGCTCCTCTGCTTCTATATGTAAACCTCTGATATTACTACATTTTATATCCACCAGAGCTATTCAAGCAATAGTATTTGAACCACTAACTAGCCTTTTAAATAAAATTCTGCCCCATTGCTAATGTATAGAGATACTGAGTCCACTGTCTTTTCTTGCCAGGTTTCTTTGCACTGCTTTAGGCAAAAAAGTGTTAGTCTTTTATTCTTTGACATCTCAGTCTTGCTTCAGTAACAAAACTTCCTGCTTAGGTCTTTGTACTTTTTAAAAAATATGTGAGTTTAATGCACTGTCCATATAAAATGTCCTTGTCATAGTAATTAAGGGGCCAACTTACCAGGCAGTTAGCACAGGTATTGTTTCCTTTGCCAGCAAAATTTAATCCCTTTGCCCAACCATTCCTGTTACTTGACAGCAAGTAATGGGACTATACAGCTGATATCTGTGGTTCTGTCTTCAAAGTGCAGGTTGGAGATGTATTGCCAGGGGTGATCCAGGGCGGGTTGTTTTGCTGCGTGTGCATTGTAGCTTATTCTAGGCAAGTGATCTGGCTACCTCCTTTTGTCCACTGGGACTGTTCAGGACATCTGCCCAAACCTGAATCTTCTGTCAAAAACAACAAATCTTGAGTAGCTCTGCCCCTGTTCTTCGAAATTGTAACTTAAGTCCCAGCTTTCTGTTTTTATTTTTTTTCTAACTTAGTCACTGTTTACAGTTGTATGCTGAAGCCTGTAATACTGTCTGTACTGTGTTGTATGAACATTGCCAATTTTATATTTATTGCAGTGAAGAAGAAACTAAAAATATATGAAAAGGAGGAGCATGGCTCCTGAATCTGTGTGGGTGCATGTGGGAGCAGTAAGTGGGGGCCTCTTGAAAGGAGACTTTTTGGAGAGGGGCCCCAGACTTGTTGCTGCGTTCCCCTCTGGGATCACTGCTGCTGGCTGACTGAACTCCCCAAGTAGAGCTTGTGACTCTGCTTTGGCAAAGTTTCCTTGACTAGTAGAATTCCTTGTTTAGTGCATATTTCAATATAAATGTCAACATTTCACTGAAACTTGCTGATGTCTTTCTGTTTCTCTTATCATAGTTTGGATTCCAGTGGGAAAAAGAAGGGATGGTTTTTCCTGCCATATCATGAGCAGAATGGATATATTTCAGTCATCTTGCTTCCTTACTGTGGAACTGAATGTACCAAACTGACTCATCACTTATCATCTGGGGGGACAGGGAGTGGTAGGATGGGGTGAGTAAATAGGAAGCCTGAATAGATGAAGGGAAAAATGGTGCAGTGGAATGTTTGTGATTGGACAAGAGTGTTTGTCAAAAATAACTTTTAAACCATAAACTCTTTGTCCCCTAATTTTAGTTCTTAAAATTTATTCATGGAAAATATCCTAAGTGCCCCAGGACTGCGCCCCCCCCCCTAAAAAAAAGTTTCAGGATAATATTTTCCATCCATTAATCTAGGTGCTTTATGTAGCTGTATCCCTGTATTACTATTGGCTAAGAGACTCAAAAGACTGAGTATGATGCCTAAGGTTGATTATACATTAACTGATTGTTCTAGGATTTGGATCCAGCTTTACTTCAAAGTTCTTACCCTCCACTGTTCATTCAACCTGAGGTATCTTTTGGACCCTAGGTTTTGATTTACTGAGTTTATGAAGGATCAACCTCTGCTTGCTTTTCACTTGTCTTCCAGACTAAGCAATAGCTTCCTTCAGTCTTTCCTACACACAGTAGTGTTTTCTCAGTTCTCTCCTATGTGGCCACAGACTTGTTAAAAGTGTTTCACACCTTAACCCAGCAGAATTAAAACCTGTTAATGGAGTAAGGATTTTTGGTGGCATGCCTGAAGGAGTTCACAGATTGTCTAGCTGCTATATTAAAATGAATAAGATTGTGATTCACAGGATAACACTACTTGGACAAATTAACTTAAAATATAAAGAAAATGGGGAGGCTTAAGTATAATCAAAATGTATTACAAAAAGGTTAAAGTAGATAGGTGTTGCTAGCTTCCAGTGCCACAGCAGAGGGGCCACAACCACAGGTGAAAATGTCAAATGAGGATTTGCATCCAACTTTCAGGCGGCACAGCTGCTTCCCTTGAAGGCTGTTTTTACACTTCGCACTGGAATGGTTTTGCCACCGATTTAGTCTAGATGCATACTGGGACAGCCTTATCTGAACTGGGTGAACATCGATGCACTGAAGACTATAGGATATGTACCTTGAACACAGACACATTTATCACCCTCACCTCCCAAGATAAAACGGCCTGCCCCAAGTTCTCTTCTTCTGTGGACCTGAGGCTAGAGCAAGGGTCAGTTACTCATCAGTATCTGTCCCAAGGACACACCACACTGACACTGACAGCTAAAGCATATGCCAATACACTCCTCAAAAGCTTCTACAGAATGATAGAATATGGAAATAGTTGAGATTTTCTTTCCCAGTTCTTTCCCCCCCGGCCCTCTGTTCCCACCATCTAGTCAAAGTTCCTTTCCTGAGACCTTGCTGGGTTGTACCTAATTATCCCATTTGAACCTTTCAGTGGCCTGAGACAAGAGGAAGATGGTGTGTCTCAAGACAAAGCTCCTTCACCAGCATCTGCACCTGGAGAAAACCTAGATAAAACCAATAGGACAATCTGTCCCCTGTGTTCCTCCAGCCATGGCAGAGGTGAACTCTTAAGCTGGCTGTTTTCAAATAGCCCATGACACAAAGGTCTTAAACACTTTGAGAAGTTAGTCTTTCTTTGATTCTTGCCTGACTTTAGACTGTGTTTCATGCCTTTTGCTTATTTACTGGCACATTTTAATTTAATACATTTACATACAAGCTTTATAAACACAGATCAAGCTTTGCCAGCACACTGGGAAAGAATTTGTAACATCAGTGTGCTCCAGCACATTTGGTTGATAACCACTAACTTAAAAGGTCAAGTCCAAGCTACCGAATGTCATACCCAACAGACATCATGACTTGGCCCTCTTCATTCCTACCCTCCCCCCATTACTTTGAACCAATGACATTGAATTCAAGTCTATGCTTTTGCCCTTAGGTGGTACTGACTAAAATATTCCTAACACTGCTGATCTGGCTCCTTCTCATCTTTTACCCCACAGGGACACCTGGTATTTTCTGACTTCCCTATTTTAGCTGGGTCAACATTGGGTCTCACTTCTGAGTTCCCATGAGACACTGAGTAAAGCATTTTATTATTATACTTAAACTCCATTGTATGCTAACCTGAATGAATAGGAAGCTCTTTCTAGTCATCTGGCTAGTATGTGTCAAAATCAAAACTGGAACACAAATCTTTAGACTTTAGTGTCTTTAAATGACACCATGATGCAGCTTTTGAGAAACAAAGTTTATTCTTGTTAGTATAAATACAGGCAAAATAGAAACAATTCACTTAACAAATGTAGGACTGGGTACACCTGAGCCCAACTTTTGGACCCCTAGCTGGCACATGTTATTTTGGCCCCAACCCTAAAGAATATGGCTTCTGGTGGCTCAGTGGTAGAGTGTTTGCCTTGTGTGCATGAGACCCTAGATTTGATTCCTCAGCACCATATAAGTTGAAAAAGCCGGAAATGGCATTGTGGCTCAAGTGGTAGAGCACTAGCCTTGAGCTGAAGAGCTGAGGGACCGCCCACATCCAGAGTTGAGGCTCCACAACCGACAAAAAGAAAAAACAAGGCTTCTTTTTCTTGAATAACTGAAAATGAGGAACTAATAAAACTAATGAGTTGCTTTTTTTTTTTCCAGTTCTGGGGCTTGAACTCAGGTCCTGGGCACTGACCCTGAGCTTCTCTGTGAGCAAGGCTAGCACTCTACCACTTGAACCACAACACCACTCCAAGTTTTGTATTTTGCAATTGACTATTCACATTTTTTTTTAAAGGGCTGGGGATATAGCTCAGTAGTAGAGCACTGTGTAGTATGTTCAAGGACCTAGATTTGATCTCCAGCATTACAAGGAAGAGAAAAAGCAAAAAGATGCAACACATACCCAATACAAAAGTAGTGGGTTTCTGAGACATCTTTTGGAATTATTAAAACTAGATGGAATTAAAACATAATTTTTATAGAAAAAGTGGATAAGAAAACCATCTTGTGGAGGATCACTGGAATATTGTGAGAAGGCATGAGTTGTAAGCCAAGAGTATAGAGAGAAGAGTTCTTTCAGTTAATGAGAACTATTTCTGATAAGGACTGGGGAGCTGTATATAATCTCTATAGAGCCAGAGATGGGCAAAAGCCAATTGGTTGCATCTGGATTTCTTAGCCAGAGGGCTCAGCTTTCTTGAATACGAGAACCACTGGGCTGGCTGGCTCTTTTTCAGTGATCAGTAGAGGCACAGATTTGATCTGATAAATTATTTATCTGCTTGTGTCCTGCAACCTGATGCCCAGACTCCTTTCCTGGAAAGCTCTCAGGGTTCCATCACACGGCTGCAGGAAACCAGAAGCAGAGCCTGAATGTATTGCAGCTGTCTTCTAGGATGAATGGTGAAAGCTCAGTTTTAGGAAATGGAAAGTGACTGATCTGTCTCTGGCAGAAAGTCCTGCCCACGTGGTCAGAGTTGTTCTTCCTTGTCTCCGAGGTTTGTTTGTTTTAACTTGGCCTTGTACTTGCTGGCCAGGCAGTCTAAACACTCAAGTCACATCCCCAGCCCTTCTTTTTGCCATTGTTATTTTTTTTCTCAATATGATTTGAATTTGTGCCTGGGCCAGCCTGGACCACAATCCTCCTATTTACTGTATTGTTGCTGGATGACAGGCTTGAGGCACTATACCCACTTTTGTATTGATTGAGTTGACCTGGCTGGCCTTGAACCTTGAGCTCCAAATCAGAAATTTCCTGATTTCAGCCTCTAGAGCAGGTTTACAGGCAGGCATGAACCACTATCCTTGGCTCTTCTTCCTATTATTTAGATTTTTTTTTGGGGGGGGGGTCCAGTTGTGGGGCCTGAACTCTGAGCCTGGGCACTGTCCCTCAGCTCTTCAGCTCAAGGCTAGTGCTCTACCACATGAGCCACAGCGCCACTTCCGGCTTTTTTCTTTTTGCTTATGTGGTGCTGAGGAATGGAACCCAGGGCCTCAGGCATGCAAGGCCAGCGCTCTACCACTGAGCCACCTTCCCATCCCTATTATTTAGAATATTGAAGAAGCCAAACCCAACAAGATTGTGCAGTGTTAGAACAATGTAAATTAGACTTGGCTCCTGTAGGCTCAAGAGTTTTAGGTCATTTTTCTGAGGCACCCAAGGCAAGGGTAGAACTTGTTCACATCAAAGCTTTTATTTACTTTTTTCTGGCAGTACTGAGATTAGATCTCAGTCTCTTGAATCCTCTCTAGAGATACTCAGCCTAGGGCATCCTTGTTGTTTGTTTTTGTTACTGGTGTAGAATTCAATTTCAGGGCCTCAGGCTTAAGTCACACCCCTGCAGTTTCTCCTTGAACTTGTGACTATCCTACCTCAGCCTTCTGAGTGCTGAGAACTGCCAATGCCTTGTCCTTGCTTGTTTTAGTGGTGCCAGGAATCAGTTGTTGTTTTATTTTGCTGGTCGTGGGGCTTGAATTCAGAGCCTCTTTGTGCTCAAGGTCAGTGCTCTACCACTTGGAGCTATAGTGCCACTTCTGGCTTTTACTGAGTAATTTATTGGAGATAAGTCTCATGGATTTTCCTTCCTGTGCTGGCTTGGAACCACAATCCTCAGATTATAGCCTCTCAGTCTCTTGAGAAGCTAAGATTACAGAAGTGAGCCACTGGTGCTGGCCTCATTGCAGTTTTTATAGTATCCTCCTCTTGGTGCAGTCTTTGGTTCATTCTAATGCCCCTGAGCCAGCACCCCAAACTTCACAAAGCCCCAGTGCCTTACATTGGAACTGGGCTTGGCCAAAGCTGCTTGGTAAATAGCTGTTTGGTCCATTCAGCACTTGAGTTTGGGAATGATGGTCTATGAGGCATTAGGAGTCATCTGAGACTTATGACCCCACCCTTCAGGACCAAGGTTGGGTTGAACTTTTTGTGTACAATTACAGAGAAAGCAGTAACTAGACCTTCGCTAAAAGCCAAAGGCACTGCCTGAGCCCTCCACTTTTGGGTGGAGGTCTCCCTTTCTCAAGTCCAGCGTTGAGACCCAGCATTCTTTCCTTTTATGCTGACTGCTAGAGCCAACAAAAGGGCTTTCTCTCCCCTCTGCCAGTTCTTAGAAAGGGCCTATTCATAACAGGTCGTGCTGTTCCCTTCTTAGGGGGTGGAGCAGGGATTGAGGAAAGTTCTGCAGACCTGAAACCTCAAGAAAATCTGGGACTGCTGCCCTCACCCAAGGTCTGTACACCCAGAGTGTTGCAGATTCACAAGTTAAGGCCTGGCGACCTTGCAAATGGGAAGGATCCTTTCTGGATTCTTTTTATCAATATATTGCCAGATGAAAGGCAGCGCAGGGGAATGGGGGTAGTCTACAGTTAAGCTCCAGGAGTGTTTCGCTGGCCTCAAACCCACAGTGTTCCTGCCTCAGTCTCCTGAGTAGCTGGATTTGTTACTGTCATTTGCTCTCTTCTTTGTCCTCAAGTATGTGCTCTGCTTGCACAGAGGATTGCTCTAATTCACCCATGAACTTAGAACAGTACCTGGTGCATAGTAGGGGCTTATCAAATATTTATTGTGGAAATGAATATTTATGACTTGTCAGTGAATCAAAGCCCTGGTAGTATAGAGACACTACTACAATTTTGCCTGCAGAGAGAACCCTGACAGGCCTAGGTGCTTTGGTCAGGATCTTCAGAGTTCTTTTCTTTTAAACATCTTTAACTTGTCTTACAGCAAATGGCTCAGTGCTAAAGGCTTGCTTAGCATCAAAGCTCTAGATTTGAACCCTAGCACTATAAACAAAATAACCGTAAAAAACAAACAAACCCTAACACACACATTGTAGCAAATGCATACATTTTGTTTTCAGTTTGGTGGATTTAATCCAGGCCTTCCCATATGCTAAGCCTATGTTCTTCTGCATTTTTTAAAAGTGCAAAAAAAATGAAATTTAGAAACCACACACCATCTAGCGATTTTCCTCATCTTCTGGCACTTTTTCTATACTTTTGGAATTTGAGGAAACTGGTATACATTGTTAGTTTTAAATCACCTGTAACTCAAAAGCGATCCTTGCTGAGGTTTTATTTTATAGGTGTCTATGTATTTGCAATATATGCTGTTTAATGTCCCCATTCTCTGCTCACGTGTCCAGATAAACATGGATCATCACTTTTGCATGGTTTAGGATCCTAATGCATCCGACCCCACGTCATTGTCCTTTGAGTTTCCCAAAGATCACGGTGATGCCGCAGCTGCCGACACATTTTTAACCTGTATTTCTTACTCGTAGGGCAGAGTCGCAGGAGTGGAATGACCGGATCCAAGGGTTTTAAGGTCTTTTAAGCTCTTCGGAATATTTTCTAGGGAAGTCCTCACCGATCGTGACACCGGAGGTCGGTGTCTCTCGGTGGGCTCGCTGCTAATCAGCCTCCGCACACAGTCCCAGCTAGGAAGGCGTCCCGAGGCTGCGCGACCCCCCTGCGGTGGCGGGGGGGGGGCAGGGGGGCTCCCGCCGCAGCTCTCCCTCAGCCCCCCCCCCGTCCGGTGTCCCGTGTCCCACAGCTTTCAGTTCTCTTTTTAAGAACCCGGGAAGTGGCGGGGGGGGGGGGGTGGAGTGGAGGTGGCGAATGTCGGCTGTGATGGCCGTGGGGCGGGGTCACCCCGTGTTTGCGCAAAGAGAAGGATTTCTCAACCAGAACCTAACACTTCCAGATCCTTCTTGAAAAACACCCGCCGGTTCCCACGCGAACTTCCAGCGACTGGCGCAATAAGGAAAGAGGAGGGGGGAAGCGGGGTAGTCGGAGAAGGCGTCGCGGCTCGCAGGGGCGGGAGGAGGCGCTGCCCCTTTAAGGCGGACGCGGCACCGGGCCCTTTAAATCCGAGTCAGTTTCCCCTGACGTCAGCGGGCGGGCCGGCAGCCGCGCTGTTTACCGCGGCGCTGCCCGGCTCGCCGCCCCGAGTTCCGAGCCCGGGGCACCCAGTCTGCCCGCCCTTAAAGGGCCCGCGCCCCGGGAGCGCGCCGCCAGCCCAGCACGCCCCGCGCCCTCGCCCCCCTCCCGCCCCCGCCGCCGCCGCCCCCCGCCGCCCCGCGGCTCTCCCGGCGTCCCGGGCTCCCGGCGACCGGCCGCCCCGGTTCCCACGCCCCCCCTCCCGACGCCGGCCCGGGGCTGCAGGCTGGCGGCCGCGTGCTCGGCCCCCTCGCGAGCTGGGGGTCCCTTCCGGTAGCCCCCCGCCCCGCCCGCCCCCGCCCCCGCCCCGCCGCCCCCTCCCCTCCACGGCCCCCCGGGGAGCGGCCCCGAGGGAGGGGACATTTCCTAATCTCGGGCCGGGGTTAAAGTTCTGGTCCGGGTGAGATGCTGGAGGCCGCGGCGGCCGCCGCCACCCGCCCCGGAGCCGTCCCGCCGCCCGCCGCCGCCGCCGCCGCCGCTGTCACTGCCGCCCGGCCGGGGCCATGTTCGCCCGCGGCTTGCCCTACTTGGTGGCGCTCTTGGTGGCCTCGGTCGAGAGCCATCTGGGGGCTCTGGGGCCCAAGAACGTCTCGCAGAATGATGCCGAGTTTGAGCACACCTACTCCCACGAGGTCAACAGCGAGCTGGTCAACATCTACACCTTCAACCATACCGTGACCCGCAACCGGGTAGGCGGCGGTGGGGAGCGGGGCCGGGGCCGGGGGGTGCCGAGGGGGCGAGCGGACCGGGCCCGGCCCGAGGCCCGCCGAGCCAGCCGCCGGCCTGCGCTTCCCGACCCCAGTACCCTAACGGGCGCCTCCGGACCAGGTCTTACTTTCCCATCCTTGCTGCTCTGAGGCTCCAGCTGGGCAGGTTTTGAAGTGGTCTGGTCCCCATCTCCTCTTCCTCCAAGCTGTGATGGGAGCAGGCCCCGGGCCGCTCCCTACCTCCTGGCCCTCAAGACCTGGAGCTCAGTAGGGTCTGGGTGACAGGGGAAGCAGGTTTGCCTCTGAGCCTGCCCAGACAGCACCAGAAGACGAAGCAGGCCCAGGACTGAAAGGCTCTGTCCAGGCAAGTTTACACTTCAGACTCCCCAGGGAGGTGAATGGAGGGACTGCTCAGATCTCTCCCGATTTCAGAAAGCCAGCTGGCCTTGAAAGTTGAGGGTGGCAGAGATAAGGCCAACCGCATATTGGGTGGCAAGCAAAGGGGGGTTTATTACCCATGAAGATCCAAAGTCATCCTGACTTCTCACTGATTTCTTCCCAGTAGTGAAAGCCCAGCTTGGTCTGAGAAGTTCCCAGCAGTCAGAACAGATGAAAGAATCCTTGGCCACCTAGTTGTGTGGTCTCCCACCTAGCTCTCTCTCCATCGCTTCTCCAGGACCAGAGCTGTGTTTACTGGGAGGCAGTGGAGTTGAGAGCATTGAATCTGGGGTTTTCTTCAGGATGGAAAGGGGTTTGATTTCTGGCAGGGGAGGATCTGCCTTCTCTGAAGTCGGATCCCTTGCTTAGAGTCTTACCTTCCTCTTTTTTTTTTTTTTTTTTTTTTGCTCTGTTGGGGGGCCTGAACTCTGGGCCTGGGCGCTCCCCCTCAGCTCTTCAGCTCAAGGCTAGCACTCTACCACTTGAGCCATAGCACCACTTCCGGCTTTTTCTGCTTATGTGGTGCTGAGGAATGGAGCCCAGGGCCTCATGCATGCAAGGCATGTACTCTTACCACTGAGCCACCTTCCCGGCCCTTACTTTCCTTTTTGTCTACTTTCTGGAGTGTCCGTTCAATCCAAGCTGCAATGTTTAAACCTTAAGGAAATGCTAACTTAAGGCTTGGTTGGGTTGCAGCAGCCCAATAACAAGCAATCCTAGGATTTTTTTTTTTCTTTCAGCTCTCACTATTCTGTAGAAGTTCCTCCATAGCTAAGGGTGAAAGTGTTACTTTGTAGACAAGGAAATTGAGGGTCACAGATGTGAAATGATTTCCTCACAGCCTGTTCCTTGGTCAAAGCTAAGGATTCAGCCAGGTGCCGGTGGCCCCCTTGCCTGTGAGCACTAGTGACTGGTGCCTATAATCCTAGCTGCTCAGGAGACCGAGATCTGAGGATCATGGTTCAAAGCCCACCCAGGCAAGAACATCTGTGAGACTTTGTGTGTGTGTATGTGCGTGCGCGCACACGTGCCCACATTGCTCCTAGGACCTGGGCTCTGTGCTTGAGCTTCTTTTGTTCAAGGCCAGTGTTCTACCACTTGAGCCACAGTTTCATTTCTGGCTTTTTTTGGGATAGTTTATTGGAGATAAGAGTCTCACAGACATTCCTGCCCAAGCTGGCTTTGAACTGTGATCCTCAGATCTCAGCCTCCTGAATAGCTAGGAGTACAGGTGTGAGCTACTAGTGCCCCACCTGTGAGATTCTTAACTCTAATCAACTACCAAAAAGTTGGAAATGGAGCTGTGGCTCAAAGTGGTAAAACACTAGCCTTGAGCACAAAAGTTCAGGGACAGCATCCAGGCCCTGAGTTTAATTAGCACAAAAAACAAAAAAGCTAAAGATACAGTTTGGTTTTTAACACTTCCCCTTATCATTCTTCCCCATCTTTCATGGGTTCTGGCTTCCTGGTTATTGAACCAGAGCTTCTTGCTGGTTTCCTGGGTCACAAGGAAGAAGACTGAAAATTTCTCGCTATCCTGGGTCTGTGTGTCTGTGTGCTTATGTGCATGTGTGTGCAGACAGACCTGTGCAACTCATGCACGTGGATAGAAATGAGGTATCCTGGGGACTTGCAAGGTCTCTTCTGTGGGTCGTGTGTATGTACTAGGCCTTGCAGTTGCCTGGGTCCCGCTGGACACACATGCAGTTGCCTCTAGGAGGCAGTCCCATGTGGAGACTAGGCCACCTGTTCTGGCAGAAGGAGCGTAGATGGCTTCCTTGCCTGGCAAGGATGGATGAGGGAGGGCAGGGCCCCGAATCTGGAGCCACGTGTTTGGGGACAGGCTGGGCAGGGTTTGAGGGCACTTCCTTGTCACCTGCAGACCGAGGGTGTGCGTGTGTCTGTGAATGTCCTGAACAAGCAGAAAGGGGCGCCTTTGCTGTTCGTGGTTCGCCAGAAGGAGGCTGTGGTGTCCTTCCAGGTGCCCCTAATCCTGCGAGGGCTGTGAGTAGGACCTGGGGATCTGGGAGGGTTGGCCTAGCTCTGGCCTTGTTCACAACCGGACCCAGGATCCCTCTCTGTTTTCCTATCCGCTCCCTGAACCCAGAAACTGCTCACTGGCAGGAGAGCCACGGACAAGCCTGGAGCTTGTCAGCCTAGGGCTTGGGAAGTCTGGGAACCTGCAAGAAAGAAGCGGGGCTTGCTCCTCTGAGTGCCAGGCATCCTGACCATCTGCCTTGGGCCATAGGTATCAGCGGAAATACCTCTACCAAAAGGTGGAACGGACGCTGTGTCAACCTCCCACCAAGAATGAATCCGAGGTCCAGTTCTTCTATGTGGATGTGTCTACTCTGTCACCCGTCAACACCAAGTACCAGCTCCGAGTCAGCCGAATGGACAACTTCGTGCTCAGGTAGAGTGCAGGGTAGAATGAGGAGACCATATGGCCTGGCCCCCTTCCTAGCCCTGGGAGTGACTTGGGGATTCTTCTCTGCCTTATAGGACTGGAGAGCTGTTTAGCTTCAATACCACTGCAGCCCAGCCCCAGGTAAAATCCTGTCGACCCCCCTCCCAGGGAGACATGGGAGACACTGAGCAGGAGTAGTTGATAGTCTTGCTAGGACTTCTAGCAGTCTCATTCCCCATGGTGGGCCCTTTTAGAAGCAGGAGCTCTGGTGGTGAAAGGTAGGCATCTGGGAACAGTGCAGAGACATGGCTCTGGTGCTGGGCTTGGTTTTTCTAATTCCACCTCTCAGGGGCTATCCTGAGTTAAAGAGGATGTTGCACAGCAAATGGGAATGCTCATACTCTGCCTGCTCAACCTCAGAGGATTGTGGGAACATCATCCCGAAATGATGCTCTCCTTGCCCTTCTCCATCCCTCAGTACTTCAAGTATGAGTTCCCTGAGGGAGTGGATTCTGTGATTGTCAAGGTGACCTCGAACAAGGCCTTCCCCTGCTCAGTCATCTCCATCCAAGATGTCCTGGTAAGTTCCCTGCCCTTTGACCACTCACCAGTGTGTAGCAGATCAATTGGACAAAGAGATAGGGCTCAGGTTCATCTGCCTCTTCCCTCCTCTCTCTCTAGTGTCCTGTCTATGACCTGGACAACAATGTAGCCTTCATTGGCATGTACCAGACCATGACCAAGAAGGCAGCCATCACTGTACAGGTAGGAAGTGCACAAGGCCTTCTGGGAGCTGTGGGGGCTGGTAAACTGGGTACTTCTCCAAGCCCTGTTCCTTTTCCTCTGCCCCATCCTACCATTTACAAGACTGAGTCTCTGTACTTCAGCCCCTTCTGATTTGGATCCCCTCAGGTATTTGAGAATGGAGCCACGATCCTAATCCCTTTGGGGACAGGAAAGAGCAGATTTCCTTTCTTGCTGTTGTAGTGAGGAGAGGAGAGACTGCTAGGGTCCTGTTCATTGAGGGTGGGAGGAGTGTTACTCTTGGTGAAGGCCAAGGGGAAAAAGGCTAGGGAAGGGGGAAGCCATGCAGCTGATGGGCAATGTGACACTTCCACTTCTTTTCCTAGCCAATGTCCAACCTGAAACAGGATGGCTTATCTGATGACAGAAGGCATACGTGTGTCCACGAATGTCCTGTTCATCTGTCCATCCTTCCTTCCTTTTTTTTTCTTTTCTTTTCTTTTTTTTTTTTGGTCTTGGGGCTTGAACTCAGGGCCTGGGCTCTGTCTCTGATCATTTGTGCTCAAGACTACCACTTTGAGCCACAGTTCTACGTTTGGGAGTTTCCTGCCCAGGCTGGCTTTGAATATGATCCACAGATCTCAGCCTCCTGAGTAGCTAGGATTACAGGCGTAAGCCAGCGGTGCCTTATCGTGCATTTTTTTTTTATCTGGCTAAGGTGTAAGTCCAGTGTTTGGGCACTACTAGGTCCCAGTGTGATGCAGGACAGACCACAAACAAAGACTGTAGAGCTAAATTCCCACTCATTCTCACTCATCAGCCCCAGGGCACCACTGAACCCCACTTTCCTAGCTCTGTGACAGAAGTAATCAGACAGGTCCCATTAGACTCACTCAGTTGTCAAGCTTAGCACAAAACCAGCAATCAGATAATCCTGGCTCTCACACTTACTGACAACGTGACTGTACCTCACTTCCCTGAATCTGTCCAACAAGGATAATGATAATACTTTCCCAAGGATCCTTTGTGAGGCCAGAGATAGAGCTGGGTAGTCGAGCCGTTGCCTGGCAAGTGCATAGCCATGTGTTCCACTCCCACTACCACAAACAAAAGGGGGAGAGATATTTGTGAGAATTAAATAAAATAATGTATATCAAGAGCTTAACAGAATGTCTGATCCAAAGTGAGTATTCAGAACGGGTGAGGGCAAGGGTGGGGATAGTTCTCCCTCTCACCCTCCTCATTATCTTACAGCGCAAAGATTTCCCCAGCAACAGCTTTTACGTGGTGGTCGTGGTGAAGACTGAAGACCAGGCCTGTGGAGGTTCCTTGCCCTTCTACCCCTTTATGGAAGGTATGTTTTGTGCCCTAGGCCTGGCTAGGGACAGGCAGGGCCTAGTAGCTTCCCGGGAGGTAGAAAGCCTGCTTGTCTTTTGGTAGATGTGATGGGTCCTGGGGTTTGGGGTCCCAGACCCTCCAAAGCCTGATCCCACCAACTTTAAACACTCTGCAAGCAATAGTTCTTGACCACATTCTCTGACATTTTACTTCCAGATGAACCGGTTGATCAAGGGCATCGCCAGAAAACCCTGTCAGTGCTGGTCTCCGAAGCGGTCACGTGTGAGTGTGGGTGGCTGAGTGGGACAGATGATAGATGAGCTCCCAGGCTCTTCCTGTCACAGCCAGGAAGGAGGCTGTTCTCTGAAAGGCAAGGGTGGTGAGGCGTTTGCCCAAGCAGGCTGATGAGTGGAGAGGGGTGTTCTAAGTGGGGAGGTGGGCTCTACGGTGAGAATCGCTGAGAGGGTGGGTCCTAGTGTAATGCAGGACAGAATCCATGAGCAAAGACTGAGCAAATCCATGAGCAAACCACCCATGGCTCACACCTGTAATCCTAGCTACTAAAGAGGCTGAGAGCTGAGGATCACAGTTCGAAGCCAGCCAGGGCAGGAAAGTCTGTGAGACACTTATCTCCCATTAACTACTAGACAAACTGGAAGTGGAGCTATGACTCAAGGGGTAGAGCTCTAGAGTTGAGCACAAAAGCTCAAGGATAGCGGCTAAGCACTAAGTTCAAGCCTCAGGATTGGCACAAAATAAGCAAACAGGGCCTCGGCTGGTGGGGCATGACTTAAGCTTAGAGCACTTGCCTAGTAATCTTAAGGTCCTCAGTTCAAACCCAAGAACTGCCAAAAGAATTTTTTTTGTGGGGGGAGGGGGAGGAGGTGGTCGTGGGGCTTGAACTCTGGGCCTGGGCGCTGTCCCACAACTCTTCAGCTCAAGGCCAGTGCTGTACCACTTGAGCCACAGCACCACTTCCCGTTTTTCTGAGTGGTTTATGGGAGATAAGCGTCTCACGGATTTTCCTGCCTGAGCTGGCTTTGAACCCCAATCCTCAGATCTCACCCCCCTGAGTAGCTAGGATTACAGGCGTGAGCCACCGGTGCCCAGCCCAAAAGAATTTTTAAAATTTTAAAAAAAGAACCTTAGTTATGCTCAATAATATTTACTGAGTGATTAAATAAGGCCTTCTATAAACTGAAAAGGATTATGGTAGGAAAGGAAAGAAGCTGAGTCTTTCTGTCTGGCTTATTTATTCAGCAAATATTTATTGAGCCCCTCCTGCAGGCCAGGTGCTGTGCCAGGCTGCCGTTCTCAAGAGAGCTACTGTGTAGAGGAACTGAGGCCGAGGCTCTGCAGGGTAACTAGAGCTGTAGTGTCACTGCAGAAATTAGGACAGGGAAGCCCTCCTCAAGGGCACAGTCTCTGAGCCATGGTTAAGTCCAGATGGAGTTTTCAAGAAGACAGAAACCTCTAGCACAGGAAGTGACGTGAGCAAAGTCAGAATCAGGACTGAGTTTGGTGTGTTGCGGGACTGCCAGTTGTTCATATAAGCTGGATATAACATTTAGAGAAGTGGGGAGAGCTTGGGTTGGACTCACAAAGGCCCTTGGATATCATGGTGGGCGGTGTTGGAAGGTTTGCCATCCTCACCTCTCTGTTTGCCATGTTTCCTTCCCTGCAGCAGAGGCCTATGTCGGTGGGATGCTCTTTTGCCTGGGCATATTTCTTTCTTTCTACCTGCTGACTGTCCTCCTGGCCTGTTGGGAGAACTGGAGGTAAAGTGGAACTGCTGGGCGCCCCCTGCTCTGGAGTGGACTGGATGGGAGGTATGGGGGACATAGCCCTAAGGGATCTGTGCTGGCCCAGAGTTATCTTGGAACTGTCCCTGGGACAAAACAAGACAGGTTATCCTGTTGGGTCTGTGGTCCATCACTGGCTACTCCCCTGGAAATGGGCTCTTCTCCCTCAATGGCTGACCCAAGCAGGAAGATCCTGCATTGTTCCCCAGCCTGGGAGAGACCATGGGACCAAGGGTGAAGAGAGAATGACAGGGATCAGAGTAGGTGGAGAGGGTAGAAAGAAGGACAGCCCAACCCAGAAGGTTCTCATGTGGGTATCCTCTGGATCCTGTCCCTGTAGGCAGAGGAAGAAGACCCTACTGATGGCCATTGACCGAGCCTCTCCAGAAAGTGGTACCTCACGGGAGTCTCTTGGGGGTGGGGGGGGAGGAATGGGCAGGATTTACATAGTATTTGAGGAGGGCAAATGGTGGCTAGTTCCCTTGGGAGCTGGAGGAGCTGGGTTGGGGCTTTTGCATGTTCAGATCGTGAGAGATACACCACAGGTGGAAATGGAGCCAGGATCTGGTGCTCCCTAACATGCAGGTCCTGAAAGGTGTCGCTCGGTCTGTTCTGTGTCTGGTGGCACTGTCTGCCTCAGGAAGTCTATATCTGGGATTATTAACCTGTTCTCTCTCCCTTTCCTCCACCCGTCATCTCTTTCTATTCTCTTCCTGCTGGGGACCTTCCCTCTCAGCTTCTCTCCTTGGTAAGCCTTAGGTGCAGTGGGCATAGGAGCCGCTGCCCAGGTTGGGGAGGGAGGTGTCTCAGGGGAACTGGGCAGCTGGATGTCATTTGTCCTAGCTGCCAGTCTTCTTAGTTGTCTTTCTCTATGAAGGGAAGACACAGGAGGGTGCGTGTTTCCATTGAGAGGCACGTTGGAGTTGGAGTGCAGGGGGGGGTTGGTGGGAGTGGTGGATGAAGTGGGCTGATCAGATAAATGCATGTTCTTTGCTACTGGCATGACCCCTCTATGATTCTCACGTCTCCGCTGGATTCTCCCTTCACTCTTCCCCTGGCTCTAGGTCTCTCTCTGCTTCCAGAGCTGAAGGGAGCTTGACTTTTCATTGCAGGTCACCCTCGGGTCCTGGCTGATTCCTTTCCTGGCAGTGCCCCTTACGAGGGTTACAACTATGGCTCCTTTGGTATGTGTCAGTGCTAGAGACTATACATGGCTACTCATTGCCTGGTCTCCTTTGGTTAAGGTTGCCTAAGTCACCTAGGGGTGGATGGTTCTGGGTTCCCCTTCCCCAAGGTCACTCCCTTCAACCTCCCTTCCTATATTCCCTGCAGACACTGGTTCTGGATCCACTGATGGTCTGGTTGACAGCACGGGTACTGGGGACCTCTCTTACAGTTATCAGGGTGAGTGGGCCAGGCGGGAAGGGGGCATGTGGTGCAGGGCTGCTACTGGCTGGGTGAAACGTGGTGGGCGGTTGCCTCTTTTGCCAGATGCTGGAACTCGGGAAGGGCTGCTGTTTTCCCGCCCCTTCTCTCCCTCTTTCCTCCTCAGTCCCTCTGTAACTTTCCCTTTCCTTTGAAGGGCACGACCAGTTCAAGCGACGCCTCCCCTCTGGCCAGATGCGGCAGCTGTGCATTGCCATGGGTAGATGTGGGGAGGGGGTGGGGCTGCCCTGCCAATCAGCTCCTGCCAGGGCGGTTGACTGGAGCCTCTGGGCTCCAGAGCCAGAAGGATGCTTGGTGCATGGCTTCCCCATCTAATGCCAATGATGCCAGCTCCTGTGTCTTCTGAGATAGGCACTGGCCGCCAATGACAGCGGGCAGGCACCTTGGCGACTCCTAAGCCAGATGTTCTAGCTTGCTGTCTTGGCCTCTTCCTTCCCTTCCCTGGCCTCTGGGCCTCTGGGCCTCTGAGAGCTTCTAAAGGCAGCCTAGAGGCAGCCTCTTGCCTTTGTTTGTGCCCCAAGCCCATAGTGGCTTTACCCTAGGGGCGGCCAAGGCAGTATCTCTTCAGAAGCCACAAGACTGAGCACTTTCCAGCCGCTGTGATCAGTAGAGTTGAATCCTGTTGCTTGTGTCCAGGACCCTGGATCTGCTCAGTGACTGATCTGGGGAGCTAGCTCAGGAAGGGGAGCCAGATGTGGGGCAAAGCCGGGGTGGCCTTGTTTGCTGGCCTCTTGGAGAGCTCCCCTTCCTCCCCCTCTGACGCCGCCCAGGGCCTGAGCCCACCTCTACTCCTGCTCTGAGCCCTGGGCCATAATTGGCCTCTTCCCAAGTGCCCAGTAATTTTGACAGTTGCCTTAGATGGGTGGGGCAGACGGGGCTTTGTATCCACCAGCCCAGCCTCTTTCTTTCTTTCTTTCTTTTTTCCTGCCTTTCCCAGACCGTTCCTTTGAACCAGTGGGTTCTCGGCCACGCCTGGACTCCATGAGCTCCGTGGAGGAGGATGACTATGACACCCTGACTGACATTGATTCAGACAAGAATGTCATTCGCACCAAGGTCTGACACTCATGGGCCTGGTCAGGGCTTTCTGGAGGAAGATGAGGTCTCGGTCCAGATGCGGTGCAGTGGGGAAGCAGGGGAGGGAAGGAGACATCCCAGGAGACACTAACGCACCTTCTGACTCTTAAGTTCTCCTGGCTTACCTGGCAGTGGGGGCTAGCCTAGAACCCTGCCCACCAGAGTGCTCAGGGAGGCTCCTAACTCTGCGGGGTGAGTGAGTAGGGCTCACTCTGGTTTCTTTCCAGCAATACCTCTGTGTGGCTGACCTGGCGCGGAAGGACAAGCGTGTTTTGCGGAAAAAGTACCAGATCTACTTCTGGTGAGCAGGCCAAGCAGGAACGACCCTGCTACTGGGGGGAGAAGGCGGCTCCCCAGGACCTGTCCACTTCAACACCTCCCTTACTCTCCTTAGGAACATCGCTACCATTGCCGTCTTCTACGCTCTTCCTGTGGTACAACTGGTGATCACCTACCAGACGGTGAGGGGGCAGGCACCAGCTCACCTGCCTACACTTTGGGGACTGCCCTACATTCAGAGCAACTCAGCCAGGGGCTCTGCAGTGTACACTGCACAGGTCACAGGCTTTAAAAATCTATCTCTGAAGCCAGAGCACCAGTGGCTCACACCTGTAACCTTATTACTCAGGAGGCTGAGATCTGAGAATCGTGGTTCAAAGCCAGCCTAGGCAAGAAAGTCTGTGAGACTCTGATCTTTCAGTTAAATTAGCAAAAATGCAGACTTGGAGCTATCACTCAAAAGGTAGAGTGTCAGCCTTAAGGAAATAAAAGCTAAGAGACAGAGCCTAGGCCGTGAATTCAGGTCCCAGTACTGGTACCCACATATATGTGCATGTGTGCGCATACACACACACACACACACACACACACAAACACACATATACAATTCTGCCTCTGTTTTACCAGCAAAGAGACCTTGGTCAAGTCATAAAACCTCCCCAAGGGGCTGGGAAGGTGGCTCAGTGGTAGAGTGCTTGCCTTGCATGCATGAGGCCCTGGGTTCAATTCCTCGGCACCATATAAGCAGAAAAAGCTGGAAATGGTGCTGTGGTTCAGATGGTAGAGCCCTAGCCTTGAGCTGAAGAGCTGAGGGACAGTGCCCAGGCCCAGAGTTCAAGCCTCATGACCGACAAAAACAAAAAAAAAACCTCCCCAAGTATCAGTTTCTTCTTCATCTGCAAAATTTGGGGGTGTTAGCTCGAAAGTATTGTGGTAGGGATGATGGACTTTGCATGTGTTTGTTTCTCTTCCTTTTTCTCGGCACTGTGTGGCAAGAACTGTCATGGTCCTGCCTTGTAAAGAGCCACATGTAAAGAGAGGGGACAGGCCTGGTGCTGGTGGCTCAGACCTGTCATCCTAGCTGCTCAGGAGGCTGAGATCTGAGGATCATGGTTCAAAGCCAGCCAGGGAAGGAAAGTCTGTGAGACTCATCTCTAACCACCAAAAGGCCTCAAGTGGCGCTGTGGTTCCAGTGTTAGAGTGCTAGCTTTGAGCACACAAGCTTATGGACAGGTTCTGGGTTCAAGCCCCAGTGCTGGCACACTGGCACAAAGTTTTACAAAGGGGGCAGCGACTGTGCCATTTGGCATCCCTCTGGTCACGGGGACCACGTGCCTGGGGGGAGAGAGAGAGAGAGAGAGAGAGAGAGAGAGAGAGTGTGTGTGTGTGTGTGTGTGTGTGTGTGTGTGTGTGTGTGTGTGTGTTGGCCACAGGGGATTTACTCTTTTGCTCTTTTTGGCTGATCAGGTGGTACGGTGTGGGCTGTGGAGCAAGGCTGGCACATGAGCGGCTCCGCTCCTTGCCCCTCCCCTTCCTCCCCCCCCCCCCCCCCTCCATAGGTGGTGAATGTCACAGGGAATCAGGACATCTGCTACTACAACTTCCTCTGTGCTCACCCACTGGGCAACCTCAGGTGGGGATCATGCTGGTTATTGTGGGACTGTCCCTTCTCCAGGGCAGAGCTGGGGGTGGGGGGGTTGTGAATGAGTGCCTGTCTGGGCCTCAGGAGAGAGGCCTGAGTGTGAGGTTGGAGGTAAGTACCTGGCTGTTGCTCCCTTTAGCGCCTTCAACAACATCCTCAGCAACCTGGGGTACATCCTGCTGGGGCTGCTCTTCCTGCTCATTATCCTGCAGCGGGAGATCAACCACAACCGGGCCTTGATGCGCAATGACCTCTACGCCCTGGTGAGTCAGCACCTGCCTGTCCACTGACAGGCTCTCCCGCCTCTCCCGCCTCTGCTCTCCGACCTCCTCAAGACGCGGCCCTGCCCAGCTAGCTCTGTTCAGCCTGGATCTGTCCTGCCCTGTCCTGTCTGTGCTGTCCTCCTATCCTTCTCAGCCCAGCCTTCCCCAGTCCAGCTCTGCCTTCAATTGTCTAGGCCTTCCCTGGCCAGCTCTGGCCTGCCCTTTCTCTCCTTGCTCTGCTCAGACCTTCCCTGCCCAGGCTCACTCTGCCCTGCCCTGTCCTGCCTAGCTCTGTCCTGGCTTACCCTGCTCTGCCCAGGCCATCCCTGACCTGACCTACCACGCCCAGTCCTGCTCTGCCCTGCCTAGGCCTTCCCTACCCAGGACAGCCCTGCCCTACCTGTCCTCTTGGGGTTCCTTCTTTGGAATCCCTTCTTCCCTTCCCACCTCACCTCTGCCCTGCCTCTCCTTCTTTCTCTCTGCACAGGAATGTGGGATCCCCAAGCATTTTGGGCTGTTCTATGCCATGGGCACAGCTCTGATGATGGAGGGACTGCTGAGTGCTTGCTATCATGTTTGCCCCAACTATACCAATTTCCAGTTTGGTGAGTAGAGCCCTTATCTTTGCTGCTAGAACCTAGAGCAGGGACCTGTCTGAGCTTTCTACCATCTCTAAGCCACCCACACCCACCCCAAGACTCAGCCTATAGGTGGCTCTGATGCTGAGCACACACATCCTGGCATATAGAAAAGGGCCATTTGTTGAACTTTTCCTGCAGAAATACTGAGAAAGTAGAGATAACAAGAAATGCTCCCTGATCTCAGGGTACTTATATAGATGGACACCCTAAGTTTCCTTGCCAGGGGCTTCCCTCTGGGTGACAGGGATAGTTAAGAGACTAGTGCTAAAGAACCAGAGATGGTGCAGGGACTAGAGCTAAAGTACCAGTCAGCCACCATCCCCGATGCAGACACGTCATTCATGTACATGATCGCCGGCCTCTGCATGCTGAAGCTCTACCAGAAGCGGCACCCGGACATCAACGCCAGCGCGTACAGTGCCTATGCCTGCCTGGCCATCGTCATCTTCTTCTCCGTGCTGGGCGTGGTGAGGGCCTGACTCCTGTTGCACACTCCTGCTCCTTCCCAGGCCTTTCTGAGAGCCTTCCCCTGGCTGAGCAGCCAGCCCCAGCAAGGATGAGCCTGGGAAGCAGGGGAGCAGCTGCCCTTAGCCCCGCCTGCCTCACCCCTGCCCCTGGGGGCTTCCTGACAGGTCTTTGGTAAAGGGAACACGGCGTTCTGGATCGTCTTCTCGGTCATCCACATCATTGCCACCCTGCTCCTCAGCACACAGCTTTATTACATGGGCCGCTGGAAGCTGGGTAAGGGGCATACCCAGGAGCGCATGTGTGTGTGTGGGAGGGGCACTGGGGGATGCCTGGGGTCAGGGGTCAGTGGCCCTGGACACACAGGAGACCCTTGGATTATATCCTTTGAACGGGGGTCTGGAGGACTCACTGAGGGAGAAGTTAGAGAAGACCTCGGCCTTGCTGTACCCTCTGATGCCCTAGCACCTTTCAGCAGGCACCCCTCCCCCCCAGGGGTTCAGCACAGGAGGGAACCCCAAAGCCTTTCATCTCCGTGCCCTTCTCTGCAGACTCGGGGATCTTCCGCCGCATCCTGCATGTGCTCTACACAGACTGCATCCGGCAGTGCAGCGGGCCCCTCTACGTGGTACCTGCCCAGCGTCCCGGCCCCTTCCTCCTCCGTCCACTCTCTTCTCTGTGGGGGCAGGGAGGCGTAGAGGGGAGATCAGGGCAGGAGTGGGGAACCATCTGACTCGGGCCTCCTGCCACTTCTCTCCCTGTCTCTCTTCCCCCTCTCAGTCTCCGTGTCTCTGCTTCCCCCCAGGACCGCATGGTGCTGCTGGTAATGGGGAACATTATCAACTGGTCGCTGTGAGTGTGGCCATTGGCTGTGGTGGCCCCTGGCTGGGTGGACAGCAGGGGATGTGGTCAGCCATGACCCTGGCAACCATGACTGCCTGGGGAACTTAATGGGATGGGGATGTGGGCGGAGTAGGGTGGGAGATGAAAAGACAGGTGCGTTAGCTCTAGCCTTCTAGAATTTTCTGTGGGCTTCTGAGCCCACCTTAACATGAGCATAAAGCGTGGTGCAGAGGGGGCCAGGGAAAGGCGTTCTGCTTCATCAGCCCTTCACCCCTCCTGGCAGGGCTGCCTATGGGCTCATCATGCGCCCCAATGATTTCGCTTCCTATTTGTTGGCCATTGGCATCTGCAACCTGCTGCTTTACTTTGCCTTTTACATTATTATGAAGGTGAGTTGGGGAGGGCTTAGCCGTGTCTAACAGCACTGTTTTGTGGGGGTGGAGATGGGCCTCTATCTATGCCAGAGACTGGTCCAGAGATGAGAGCGCTTTCATATGCTCCGGAGGGGCCAACTACTATGTATTGGTACCCTACACCAAGTTGTGCCCCCAATCCAGAGCCCCTTTCATTGCAGGAGGAACTGAAGCAGGGGGTGGGGGGCGAGGGCTTGGGGAGGACCGGGGACCAGGTGCCATCCTGAGTAAGAGGAAAGCATCCTTTGCTGGTGCAGGGTTCTGGGTAGACATGAGGAGGACAGAAGGCTGCGTGAGCTCTGGCTGGGGCTTCCTGCAGGATGCATCCTCAGTGTCCAAGCCGCCCTGGGAGAGGAGTCTGGGAAGGGCAGGAAGTGGCCTGGGTGGCAGCCTGACCCTCAGCACACACCCCTTTCCCCATGGCAGCTCCGGAGTGGAGAGACGATCAAGCTCATCCCCCTGCTCTGCATCGTCTGCACCTCTGTGGTCTGGGGCTTTGCACTCTTCTTTTTCTTCCAGGGGCTCAGCACCTGGCAGGTGAGTGGGCACCTGAGGTTCCTATGAGTCACCGCCTGGGCCAGTCCCTCCGATGGTCCAGCGCTTCCATGTAGCTGCCCTTCCATCCAGTCTTCCCAGTGCTTAATATTCTAGTCATTCACATTTTACTTAGGAGGGAGCTGAGTCTCAGAGGGGCTAAGAGACCTCCCAAAAGGCACACAGCCAATGAGTGGCAGCTTGGGTTTGAAGGCATAGTTGCCAGATACTCTGCCACCTCCCAAGGGCACCTACTGGGTGTCAGGCTATAACTCTGTAGAATCAAGTTCCACATCATCTCTTGGCTATGTGGTGCTCATTGTTTAGTTCAAAGAAATGCCATCCATGTCTTTTATGCTGGGGATCAGACCTGGGCCCTTGCACATGTTGAGCGTGCATCTACCAGGAGCTATGCCTTGAGCCCCTCGGTCATGCTGTTTACAATATGGTAAAGATCAAAGGCCAGCTGGGTAGGAAGACTTCAGGAGAGGCTGGCAAGGTCCAGGAAAGCTTCCTGGGAGAAGCAGGCTTTGTGATTTGCTCTCCGTCATAAAGGCTGTGGGTGATGGGGACCAGGGCCTCACAGTGCAGATATTGTGCTCTGAGTCATGATTCAGAGGCAGGAATGAGGGAGGCAGATGGGGAAGTCAGTTAAGGTACTGACAGATGAGGAAACAGATGAGGACTGTGAGCGCTGCCAGGGTGGGGCCTGAGCATGGCACAGACTGTGGTAGACACAGGCTATGTTTGTGGGGCAGAGCAGGGAGGACCTTGGGGTCATGTGGCAGGGGATCTGGCTTGGTATGGCGCTTTGGAGCAAACAGTTGACTCAGGGTGGATGAGAACAGGGTCAAATCCAAGACAGAGCAGTGGGCTTCTGGCATGCCTGGGTCAGAGGGGGCTGCAGGCAACGTGGGCTGCTGCCCTAAGATAAAGAGGAAGAGAGTCTAAAGGGAGCAGAATGAGAAGAACAGAAACCTTGTAACAAATGGGAAACAAAAGAAAAGGAATTTGTCACAGAGGCCATTTCTTAGGGAGGTGAGGGACAGGTTAGGGCAGAATGCTTTCCTGCCTGAACTGGGGGTTGGTGCTCTGATGTGGGATAAGGGGGTAGTGGCTCTGGCCTGGCCAGAGCAGGACCAGCAGGCTGCTGTCCCTGTCCCTGCCCCAGAAAACCCCTGCGGAGTCAAGGGAGCACAACCGGGACTGCATCCTCCTCAACTTCTTTGATGACCATGACATCTGGCACTTCCTGTCCTCCATCGCCATGTTTGGGTCCTTCCTGGTAGGCGGGGCTCCCCTGGCCCAGAGCCTGGAGGGCGGAGTAGAGGCGGGGGCTGCCTCTTGTCCATGCTGACCCAGCGTCCTCCGCAGGTGCTGCTGACACTGGATGATGACTTGGATACAGTGCAGCGGGATAAGATCTACGTCTTCTAGCCTGCACTGGACCCTTGGCTTCACTTCATGGGGCTCTGAGCTCCCCTGCGTCCCCTGCCAGGTGCCTCTGTAGGCCTGGGGCTGAGTCCCAGCCCAGCTGCCCAGCACTGGACATCAGTGGGACAGTGAGGTCTAGCCCAGGCCCAGGTCAGGACAGTCATGGAGGGGGTGGGCACTGAGATTTGCGGCTGCCCTCTGCCAGGGAGGAGGCTGCTCCCCTGCTTCCCCAGACACTGGCCAGATTGCTGCTTTCTTCTCAGTGTTGGGCCTTCCGTGGGCCTCTGTCCATTGGCTCTCCGTCCGTCCGTCCGTCCGTCCGTCCGTCCGTCTGTCCGTCCATCTGTTTTATCCCTCTACAGGAGGGATAAAGGAGTGAAGGTGTTTCCTGGCCCCATTTCATGCCTTGCATTCTGCCATCTTCCCCTCCCCCCCAGCCGGGGCCCCAAAGCCCGCCTTTCCTCTCGAGCTGCGGTCCTCTCTGGGGCTGCCATCACTGCCCACTGGTCAGCCAGGATGGATGCAGCCGTAGGACTTTGGGGGCTGGCCACCTGGTGCCAGGCTTTTGGTGCTAAGGCCTTCAAGGGGCCCTGAGCAAGACCCCTCCCCCAACCCGTGCTCCAGGCTGGCTTTTTAGCAATGAGGATCAGCCCCATTGGAAAGCTGCTGCAGTCTTGAGGGGATGAATTCAAAGGTCAGCTCCTTATTCCATCAGCTTCCAGCAACAGAACTGGAGACAAATGGGGCTCACCTGTCTATTTCCACGCCCACCGTCCTGCAGGCCCCAGCCGGGGGCCCTTTCAGTGCCATTCACACTGCCCAAGTGTGTCCAGGGGCAAAGGAGGGGATGCGCACAGAACCCAGCCCAGCCTGCATCCCGACAGCCTTGGAGCCCCAGTGCCTGTCTTAGGAAGGGGCTTAAGAGGAGACGTGCCATTTTCTTCTGTGTCCCAGGTCCCAGCCTCATGCTAGGACCCTGGGCTGGCTTTTGAGTTTCCGTCCACCTTCAGCCACGTTCTGTGTTAACATGCACATGTGTGTGCAGGTGTGCGTGCACGCACGCACTCACACACACACACACACACAAAGCCTTGGAGTTTACATGGAGTCACCCCAGCTCTGGGCCCTTCGTGGCTCTGATCCTTGGCTCCCTTTCCCTCCACTTGGTCCAGTCCAGGTGCCAAGGATAGGCAGGCAAGGTTGGGCCTCCGCCTTGGAGCTGGGAATGTGTTCTATTCCCCTTGACTTGTTTCTATAGCTCTCCTCGGTCTGGGGAGAGAAGGGGTCTAGGTCTTGGTGTCAGAGCCCCATTTTATGTCTTTCCATGCTACGGTTGCATTTGTTTTATATGAATGAGTGCACTCAATAAAGAACCCGACTCTGTTCCTGTGTCTTTGTTTGCCCCTGTCCTACGTGGGAATGTGGAGTCAGTGCGGGGACAGGGGCTTCCAGGCCACATTTCTTCTAGCTTTCCTTGTCCCTTGGTCACTTATCACCTTGGGAACTGCAGCCCCTCGATTGCCTTGCAGTTTTCCTCAGGAATACGTGGACTCAGGAATCATTTACCAGAAAGCTGCCCTGAACAAGGCTCTGTGCTGTGCAGAGACCCCTTCCGCTGTGATGCCTTCCCTCTCTGCCTCTGCCGTTTGGCCCCACCCACTGGGCAGAGGTCACCTTCCCTCTGGCCAGCCTGGCAGTGACCTCTGCCCTGGCTTTCATGGATGAACATGCAGGGCAAGGTGGCAAGATGGTTGATAGACACCAAGAGGAAGTTTGGGTTTTTGGCTCTAGTTTAGGAGCTTGAACTCAGGGCCTGGTGATTTCAGTTAGCTTTTTCTTCTCAAGGCTGGCACTCTACCAATTGAGTGAGTGACCTCTTCACTTCTGGCTTTGTGTGTGTGTGTGTGTGTGTGTGTATGCGGCGCGCACGCGTGCTGTTCCTGGGGTGTGAACTCAGGGCAGGGATGTTATCCCTGAGCTTTTTTGCTCAAGGCTGGTGCGCTACCACTTGAGCCACAGCTCCACTTCAGGCTTTTTGGTGGTTAATTGGAGATAAGAGTCTCAGGGACTTTCCTGCCCAGGCTGGCACTGAACCTTGATCCTCAGGTCTCAGCCTCCTGCATAGCTGGGATTCCAGTTGTGAGCTAGGAGATTTGAAACATTTTGGAGGGTTGATTTAGATTTCATCAGGCAAAGGATTGATAAGCTCTAGAGGCTGAAGAGTCTGGTGAATTCCGGACACCAGCAGAGGACACTAAAGGGTGTGGGCTCCCCTCCCTGCTCTTCCACACAGACACCACTAGGAGGCGCCCTAGCTCTTCACACCACCAGGATCCTCACAAGGTTGGCAGTGTTGGGCAGAGCTTCTGAGGCAAGTCCTCCCCTGCCTGCCTGGTTTGATCGCCCCTCTCCTGGGGCCCTTGTTTGTCTTGGGTGGTGTGCTGTGTGTGTGTGCTGTGTGTGTGTGTGTGTGTTATAAGGCAGAGAGTGTTAAAGGCTCCTTACCAGGGGCCTAGGATGGAGAGTACCCCAGACCCCAATGTATGTCTCTCATTTTTCTTCAACGGTCCCTTCGAAAGATCCTTGCAGCTGGAGCCAAGCATCTTGGCAGTGGTTGGCAGGTGAGAATGACGAATCATCTAACAGGATAGATGGGATGAAAGAGGGACCACCTGGCTCCCTGGGACCCCTAGCATTCGTGCCTATCCCTGTCAGGGCCTGGAGCCCCTCCCATTGTTACTGCCCTCTGGGCATAGTCAGGTTCCACTCACTGCAGCTGACCGCTCAGCTCTCACCTTCACACTGAAGCTTGCAGCGCAAGACCTGAATGCTGTCCCCAGCCTGGGCAGGGCGGCCAACACTGAAAGCGAGGGCGTGCAAGCCTCTCAGGTGCACAGAGGGGTACACATACATACCCAGGGGTGGACAGGGGTGCCCAGGCCCTGCCAGTCACCACGCACCACTCTGAGACTCGGTTTTCTGCTCTGCACAATGGGATACTAACACGAAACAGAGTCACTGCACAGTGCCTGGCACGGAACAGGTCCTCAGTAATGAGTTCTGCTCATCACTTAGATGCAACAGCCCCAAGAGGACAGGGTGGTTGGTTTGCCCAGGGACCCCCCTCCCAGCTCCTCCCCAGCCCCCTTTCCTCTCCTGCTAAGCTCTCTTGAATATCTGCTCCACTCAAACTTGGGGAGCCACAAAGAAAGGAACAGCCCAAATCCCAAGAGCAGGCAAGGCCGGCGAGGTCCTGCCCATAAAAGGCTTTTCCCGGCCGCGCCCCGCCCCGGCCGCTCCATCCCCAAAGCACGCAGGGAATGTCTCGGGCAGCCCGAACAGTCTGCTCCAACTTGGTGTCTTTCCCCAAATATGGAGCCTGTGTGGAGTCACTGGGGGAGCTGGAGGTGGGGAGCAGAGCCGGTTTCCTCCAGCAAGGAGGGGGCTAGGGGCGAGCCAGCGGGGGGTGGCTGACATCAGCCCTTTAAACCTCTCTCCCCCGCAGCGCCCAGCCTGTCTGCCCCAGCCCGGACACCCAGCCCACCCGGACACGGACACCGAGCGCTCCTGCAGCAACGTGAGTGCGCCTGCTTTCTCAGGGAACTTGGAGCGGGACAGGTCAGGCTGAGCTCTGAACAGCTCCCTCCTCACAGGCTCCCTGGCTGTGTCCTCAGATGATGGCTTGGTGGGTGGGTGGACCCCCCAGGGTGGAACTCTCCCCCCCCTTTCACTCCCCAAATACCCATATGGCTCTCAATTCAACCAGGCTGCCTGGTCTTGTTTAAGATGGCCAGAGTGGCTTGGCTGCTGCAAAGGATCTGATGGTAGAAGCCACGGGAGGGTGAGAGGGAGGCCCACCATTTGAGGCCGTGTGTGAGGCTGGTTTGGCCAAGTCTTTGTTGTCTGTCTCCCTCTAGAAGAATGCCCAACAGAGGGGAAGGGTGGCGAGTGCTCTAGTTCAGGCTGCTCCCCAGGCTGCTCCCCAGGCTGGTCCGCAGACTTGAGGGGCACAGGAGAAACACCCCACCCCCTCCCGGGGTGGCACTATGAAGGACCCTGGACCTTTTCATGTTTCCCAGATTGGTGATCAAACCCAGGCCCCTGCATCAGGTGCGTGCTAGGCTCACCTCCGGCCATGGAGCTACACGCACAACCACACAGAACAGGCTGGCTGGCCGTGTGCAGGGCCTGGCTAGATGACTGTTCTAGAAGCATGTGGTTCCTTCCAGCCTGGGGTGGGAGGTGAGAGGGCTGCAGGTGGAGGAGCTGTGGCAGGGTCTGCTCAGTCCTGGCACTCTTGCCCGGCCCAAAGGATGTTAGTGGTTTCCCTTTGTGGTTATGAGGCTGCCCCGAGGCTGGATCACATTGGTGAAGTGGGGTTGCCCCACTGTATCTTCCCCCCACCCCCTCCCCCCTGCATGTACTCTTGAGGGTCCAGAGGGTCTCCCGAATTCACTGTTTCGTGGTGATGAGGTCTGGGACTTCAGTCTTGGAGAAGATCCCACTTCTTGTCTTTCTGGGCTCCTGAGCTGGTGCCACTCCACCAACTTCCCTCTCATCCTGCCTGGCAGGAGTCACAGTGGGCGGAGGGTCAAAGCCAAGCCCCCGCAGTCTTCTGCCCTCTGATGCCCCCATGTGGAAATGCCCCTGCGTGGGCATCTTCTGCTCCCTCTCCTCTCCCCAAAGGCCTTCATTGGAGGACTCTAGGATTTCTTGGGACTTTCTGCTCTCAGATTCTCTGCCAGGTAGCAGCCAGGGAAATGGGGTGGTGCTGGGTAGCAGCCAGTTGGGGCTGTTTCCTTCCCCTCCCCTTGCTGTGACCCAAATCCCAATACTGCCTCTCCGTGCCTGGCTATAGTGTTGTGTCCTGCCTTCACCAGCATTGACTCCTTGACTTGCCCTGTCAGTTCTGAAGCTCTTTGCAAGTTGTGGGCAAGGGACCATCTCCTTCCACCCTTCCCTTCCTCGCATGAAGGGAAGGTGGGTGCGTGGGAGACACAGGCAAGGCAGGAGCTAGTATGTGTCTATCTGAGATGGTAGGGGCCAGGAGGAGAGAATGGCTGCAGTCACCTGATCCCATTGCCTTGTTGGCTTACTCTGCCAAAGGGTGTTTGGGTGAAGGGAGGAGGTCAGACCTACGGCAGGATGGTGAGGAAGGGAGAGACTGAGCTACTTAGACCTTTGTGTCCTCCAGCATCGCCTGTTGGGAAAGGATGCTCCAAAATCAACGTTCTCACCATTGGTCCCCTCCCCACCTTAAAAAAAATCAGCTAGCAGATTCAGGGAGGCGAGGTTTCCGGTGGCTGGCATTGGGATGAGACATTTGTGTTTTCCTTTCAAACTTGGTCATGGGATCCCAGAATAATTTTCAGAAGGGGATTAGGCCTGTCAGCGTAGCACCTGGGGGAGGCTGAGATCAGA
The DNA here is from genome assembly GCF_024711535.1 of Dipodomys merriami. Taxonomy (NCBI): domain Eukaryota; kingdom Metazoa; phylum Chordata; class Mammalia; order Rodentia; family Heteromyidae; genus Dipodomys; species Dipodomys merriami. Next base: position 18,933,965 of record NW_027204381.1, read on the forward strand.
AGGATCACGATTCGAGGCCAGCCTGGGCAGAAAGTTTGCCAGACTCTTCTCTCCAAAATAACCAACAAAGAGGAGAGATAGAGGTGTGGCCAAAGTAGTGGAGTGCCAATCTAGCAAGCGCAAAGTTCCTGAGTTTAAACCCCTGGAGGAGATTGGGGCTGTAGGGAGGAAGATGGCTCCTGGGCCAGCGCTGGCTCTCTCCCAGGTATCCTCCCGAAGGCCAGCATTTCTAGGAGCTCTGCTCAGGGCCAGGCAGTGTGGGAGGTAGTTCACAGACACGGTCACTTTTACAGCCTCTGAAGCAGATCCTATTATTTCCACTTCACAGCTGGGGAACTCTCGGAGCTCCAGGAGGTTGGCAGCCATGGGGAAAGGAAGGGCAGACATCAGAGTTTGGCTGCAGGCCTGGGCCCAGAGTGATGTGATGATGTTCACTATGCTTCCCACGGGGTGGAGGTGGCCGGGGGAGGGAAGCGGGGGAGAGGGCTCAGCTGTCCCAGGGTAGAGGTTGGGGAACTTGCCCACTGCCCCGTCCTCATACCATTTCTGCTTTGGGAGGCGGAGGGATGGTTTGGGCCTCGTTGGCCTCTCTTCTGGAAGGTTCTTCAGTCATTGGGCAGATGGTGCCACAGCCTGAGGGCACAGAGGAAGTGGATGGGCACCCAGCTCCTCTCTTCTCTCCCCACCCCGACCCCCCTAAGAATACAGATGCTTTGGGCTTTGCCAGGTGTGGGTAAATCTGAGCCTCTTCAGCTGCAGGCCAGAGGCCAAGCCGACTTGGCAAAGAAACCGAAGTCTTGCTTTTCTAGCTCCTAGCCTAGAAGATTAAGCGTTGGAGGCAATTTATTCCTTGATTTCTATGGGCCAAATCTAGCCTGTTGCGGATTTGATTGGTTGTTGTTGTCATGGTGCTTGAACTCAGGGCCTGGGCACTATCCCTGAGCTTTTGTGCTCAAGGCTAGCATTCGACCACTTTGAGCCACAGCACCACTTCAAACTGCGATCCTTAAATCTTAGTTTCCTGAGTAGTTAGGATGATAGGTATGAGCCATGGGCACCCAACCGTGTTGTGGGTTTTTGTAGATGTAGTGTTATTGGTACACAGCCATACTAAATTGTTTACATATTGCCTACAGCTGCTTTGAGGCCACAATAATAGACTCACAAGTCCTAGACTATTTACTATCTGGTCCTTTCATAAAATGTTTGCAGAAAGCAGGTGTCGGTGGCTCACGCCTGTAATCCCAGCTACTCAGGAGGCTGAGATCTGAGGATCGCCATTCAAAGTCAGCCCAGGCAGGAAAGTCTATGAAACTCTTACCTCCAATAAACCACCAGAAAACCAGAAGTGGCGCTGTGGCTCAAGTGATAGAGCACTAGCCTTGAGCTGAAGAGCTGAGGGACAGCGCCCAGGCCCAGAGTTTAAGCCCCATGACTGAAAATAAAAATGTTTACAGACCCCTGCTCTAGACCTCCACACATCTAGTGTCTGATTTCCTAGGGCTCAAGTCCAGGGAAGCCTCTGCCCTAGGGGGTAAGCTTGGCCTAGGTGGGCAGGGCTGTGGAAAATGTGTACCCGCGTGGAGGTCCCACGCAGAGCTGGAAGTCGTGCCTGGCACAAGGGAGAGCAGTGCTAGTATCTGATCCTTTGACCCCGCCTCGTCTGCCCTGTCCCGCTTTAGCTCTGCCCCAACATGGCCAACAAGGGTCCTTCCTATGGCATGAGCCGCGAAGTGCAATCCAAAATTGAGAAGAAGTATGACGAGGATCTGGAGGAACGGTTAGTCGAGTGGATCGTCATGCAGTGTGGGCCCGATGTGGGTCGCCCGGACCGTGGGCGCCTGGGCTTCCAGGTGTGGCTGAAGAATGGCGTGGTAAGTGACTCCCTGGGCAGGGCGCGGGGGTGTCCTGTCCTGCAAGTCCCAGGCAGGCTCTGTAAGGAGAGTGCCCTGCTGTGTCTGGTACCTGGCAGATTCTGAGCAAGCTGGTGAACAGCCTGTATCCGGAGGGCTCCAAGCCAGTGAAGGTGCCGGAGAACCCGCCCTCCATGGTGTTCAAGCAGATGGAGCAGGTGGCTCAGTTCCTGAAGGCTGCCGAGGACTATGGGGTCACCAAGACTGACATGTTCCAGACTGTTGACCTCTTTGAATGTACGGAGGAAACCCAGGGCAGGGGCTGGTGGGCAGGTGGAGAAGATTCTGAGGGAAAGAGGGGGAGTAATCAAAACAGGGATCTGTCAATCTATGCCTAGCAGGAATGGAATAATAGCCCAGTTCACCCCACAGGGGCTGGGGTGTAGCTCAGCAGTTGACTATTCTCCAGCGTGCACAAGGCCTTGGGTTCGATCCCCGCTAAAGGACTTACTGCAGGACTTACTGAAGTCCTAGCAAGGGCACTTCCCTTTGGGGCAGACACTGGCTTGAGGGTTCGTCCTGAAGTTTGTCCTCTCACCACCTCTTTTTCTCATAGGCAAAGATCTGGCAGCAGTGCAGAGGACTCTGATGGCTTTGGGCAGCTTGGCAGTAACCAAGAATGATGGACACTACCGTGGCGATCCTAACTGGTTTATGAAGTATGTGGCCTGGGGCATCCTTGCCCGCTAGCTCGGATCTCTTTGTGGGGTGGGGTGGCTGCGGCTGGTCAGTTTAGGAAGACAGTCAGGTGAGGCTGATAGCCAGGGAGGTATCCAGGGAGGGAATTAAAGAAGTGGGACCTTTATACATCTTTTTTGTGTGTGTGTTTGCTGGTGGTCCTGGGAATTGAACTCAGGGCCTGGGCACTGTCTCTGAGCTTCTTTGGCTCAAAGCTAGTGCTCTACCACTTGAGCCACACACCACCTCAGGCTTTTTCTGAGTAGTTGATTGGAGAGAAGAATCTGACAAACTTTTCTGCCCAGGCTGGCTTCAAAGCATGAACCTCAGATCTCAACCTCCTGAGTAGCTAGGATGACAGGCAGGAGCTGCCAGCAAGCACCTGGGAAGCTTTATACTTCTTGATCCTTCCTTCCTTTTCTTTTTTTGGGGTGCTGGTACTGAGACTTGAACTCAGATCTTTTCATTCTTTCTTGCTTTTTTTTTTTTTTTAAACTAGAGCTCTAACAACTTGAGCTATGCCCCCACTTCTAGATTTGGGCTAGTTAATTGGAGATAAAAGTCTCGCAGACTTTTCTGCCCAGCCTGCTTCAGACCATCATCCTCAGATCTCAGCCTCCCTAGTAGCTAGGATGTCAGGCATGAGCCGCTGGCACCTGTCAAATTCTTTCTCTCTACTCTTGTGTGCTCAAATCCATAGCCCATGGAGCCAGCTGGATTAAGGGGAGAAGAAAAAAAAGAAGAAAAGGAAGAGGAAAAACAGGAAGGGAATGGAACTGGACAAAGAAACAAAGGGATGAGAACAGGTGGGGAAGACTACATTCTGCCAATCTTACCGTGTTCCTCTTCTTCCAGGAAAGCCCAGGAGCACAAGAGGGAATTCACAGAGAGCCAGCTGCAGGAGGGGAAGCATGTCATTGGCCTGCAGATGGGCAGCAACAGAGGGGCCTCCCAGGCCGGCATGACAGGCTACGGCCGGCCCCGGCAGATCATCAGCTAGAGCCCTGCCCTCTCCAGCTGTAGCCGTCCTGCATAGCCAGCCAGCCTCACTCACACCTGTGTAGGTTCTTAGCCCTGGCCAAGCTTTGGGGCTGTCACTGGGCAAAGGTGACCGCACATAGGCAGCTTCTCCACGTCCCTGCTTTGGCCAGCTTCTTACCTCCAAGCACCACAGCCCTGACCCCTCTGCCAGATGCACCCACCTCTACTGTCTCTCTCTGTCCTGGGCTAAGCAGGGGGCAGTGGGCTTGGGTATATGGCCAGCACCACTGTCCTCCTTGGCCACAAAGGTGTCTTGAAGGAGACCCGGCCCAACCTCCTCGCCTCGCCCTCCCCCATCTCCTTTTGCTGGAATATTTTTGGGATTGAAATTCAAAAAAAGAAACAAATATATACATGTCTTTTTTCTCAGGCCTGGTTGGCAGCCTTTTGCTTGTTCGGATCACTTACAGTTAAGGTTCTAGGACATTTGAACAGGGAGAAGGTAGCAACTGGGGTTGGTGTGTGTTCCTGGCCATTCTTTTCTGGTGGCCTTCCTGCCCGCTCAGGCTCAGGCCGGCTAGAGGAAGCAGGACGAGGGGGTAGATGGGAACACGGGGAGGAAGTGCCACCGGTCCACCTGCGTTGGATTTGGGGGTGGGGGTGGGTGAAGAAAGGAAAGGCTGGGGAATGTTGCAACCGTTCAGATGGACTTTATTTTGGAAAAGCTGTGCAGAAAAAAAGGATTCAAGAAAATGTTGCGGTGGAAAGAGAAAATCATCAAATCTTAGGTATTAAAAAATAAATCAAGTCAGTTAGCTCAGAAGAAGGGAGGAGGCAAAGACTGAGGGGAAAAGTCAAAGGCTGTCAAGCTGATAACGGCCGGTGGGAGAGGCCATTTCCCTGAGCACTTTACGGAGGAAGACAGGGTGGTGGCCGGCTGGGGGGTCTCACGCCTGCTCTCGTCTCACCAGAGACTTCCTTAATGAGGTGGCACAAGCCCTGGCGCCGAGTGGCTCCCGAGCGGCGCCAGGAGCCTGGCCCAGACTCATGGTTCAGGAGGAAGGGCAGGGGCGATGGCGGAGTTCAAGGCTGGCTTCGAACCAGGAGCGCAGGAGAGGATATTGGAGGCAGCTGCTTGCAGGACCGGCCCGCCAGGGCCTCGCCCCAGCCTCTCCCCCGTGCCCTCGTCCCAGTTGACCCCACTGGGGTCCACGCTTCCTGTTGCGTGCTCCCCTGGCAGTGCGGGACCTGCTCAGTCTACACGTGGGTCAGGGTCCCCGTGACCTGGGTCACTGGCCTCACCCGAGAGAGCGGGATGGAAGCCTGCTGGGTGTGGGTGCCAATCCCTCGTCCGATGCTGCCTCACCCAAAGCTTCTGATTGGCTGGAGGCGGCCCGGGGCTCTGGCAGCAGTCCATACCACTTGTCATTAAGACAACCCTCACTGTGGGTGGCCAGAGGATGCTGTGAACGCCTCCGTTCTGGGAGGAAGCAGAACTTCCCCTGGAGCTGGCCATGGGTGGGAGGGAGGCAGCCCTGTCCCTCCCGGAGTCCGTCAGGCCCTGGGGTCAGCAGATCTGATCCTCCTTTCCCTGCAGCAGGTCTGTGGGTGGGTGCTGATGAGGCCTGTCCAAGGCCCTCTTGTTCTGGGCGAGGCTCCAGTCCCCTTCAGGAAGCAGGTCTGGCGTGCGGCGCTCCGAGGTCCTGGAAGGGCCCCCATTCTCCATCTCCGTGCTGTCTGCAGCCTTGCTGTTGCAAAGTGGCACCGACTCTAGCTCTGTCCCCTCCTCCCTGGGTCTCCGGCTCCGTGGGGGCCAGTGGCAGGGTCCACTCCTACAACCAGGGCTGGAAGCCATATTCCTCTGGCTCAGGTACAGTTCCAGCATGTAGTAAACAGTCCAGAAGACGGTGAAGCAGCCCACCAGCACCAGCATCTGGGAAAAAAGCCACACGTTTATGTTAGGGGCTATTTCCAGCTCAGAACCGTGCACTTCCCTCCCTGGACTGCCTCCCCATCTTACCTTGCTCCCCACCTACCCGAGGGAGCACCCCTAAGTCGGCTAGTAAGATGGGAACAAGGCTGCCTGCTCTCATTCCCTTCACCCCTCTGGGTAGCACCGGAAACCAAATCCTCCGGGGCCATCCTGCCCGCCAGAGTGGTTGAGTTTTGGTGTCAGTACCTTGAGGGTGTTAGGAGTGAGGACGTAACCATCTTCCTCAGGGATTTTCAGCCCAGGTGGGCAGGGCAGAGCGAAGCCGTCATGTAGGTATTTTCCACTCATAGCACCTTCTAACAGCCTGTGGGGAAGAAGGGATCGTGGCTCCCATCCCGTCCTCTCCCCTGGGGACAGCCCCATGGCAAAGCTGGCCAGCACAGTGTGGGTTTCCTGGCTATGGCTCTGTCCTCTGGGTTGAGCCCGGAGCTGGGGCTTGGGAGACGGGCTTCCCTAGGCGGCCTCTTCCCATCCCCTCCTGAGCATCCTGTGTGCTGTACCTACCTCTGCCTGTCCCTGATGTCTACGGGGCTCCACACGGAGCCATACAGGGTCAGCTGCCACCGCTGCAGGACGCCCACCTGGAGCGGCTCATCTCCTAGGGGAGCAAGGGATTGCTCAGTGAGCCGGGCCAGAACAGCAGAGCCGGCGCCCACCCCACCCAGGGAGATGCAGACCAGTGTGCGGACATGGTTGTGTTAACTAGGCCCCAAAGACCCCAGGTTGTATAGTGACATCTCACCAGGTACCCTGGGGGGACAGGGAGGTTGAAAATGTACTGGAAACAGAGTTTTGTCTTTATCTCTCCTATTTCAGGAATTTTGCTTGAAAGGAAGAAAGTCTTAGCCAGGCACTGGTGGTTCACACCTGTAACCCCAGCTACTCAGGAGGCTGAGATCTGAGGATCAAGGTTCTAAGCCAGCCTAGGCAGGAAGGTCTGTGAGACTTATCTCCAGTTAGCCACCAGAAAACTGGAAATTGCACTGTGGTTCAAAGTGGTAGAGTGCTAGCCTTGTGCAGAAGAACTCAGGGACAGCGTCCAGGCCCTGAGTTCAAGCCCCAAAACTGTCAAAAAGAAAAAGGAAAGGGAAAATCTTTCTACCACATTGAAGATTTGAAAACCAAAGGTTAGGTGAACACTTCACTTCACTGGAAAGTTGGGCTTATTTACTAATAGTACAGATACTTCTTTTCTTTTTCTTTCTTCCTTCCTAATAATGCTGCTCATAGGGCTTGAACTCAGGGCCCAGGCACTCAAGGCTAGCGCTCTACCACTTGAGCTGTAGCGCCACTTCCAGTTTTCTGGTGGTTAATTGGAGATAAGAGTCTCATGGCCTTTCCTGCCTGGGCCGGCTTTGAACTGTGATCCTCAGATCTCAGCCTCCTGAGTAGCTAGGATTACAGGTGTGAGCCCAGTACTCGCGTCAGATATTTCAATATGCATTGTGGGTAAGGCTTTTGCTACTGCTGTGATCTTATGAGTCACTTCAAACCTCTAGGCCTTAGTTTAAAAATCAAGACAAAGCAAAAAGCAAAAAAAAGTGAAAGTGAGACCTGCCCTTCCCTGCCTATGAGGGCTGGCCGAAGGGTGGCTATATGCGAAATGACTTGAAATGTGGTTTGTCAACAAGGATTTGTGGGGGTGGGGGGGGCGGTTGTTGTTGTTGCTATCCTAAAGAAGAGTGGATTGGTCACTTCTCCAAGAGAGGCTGGATGAATAGTATTATTTTGGGGATCAGTGCCCATTATTTAGGATGGGGCACATTTCTTGACATCTACTCTCTTCACCAATGGCAACCATCTGGATTCCTCATGGGGAGGGGGAGCCCTTCTATAGGGTCCCTGAGATGGGGAGGAATCAGGTGACAATGGAGAGGCGGAGCTTACCCACATCTCTCACTACAAGTCTGTAGATGCCTCGTGCTCTCTCCCCCCAGCAGCGCACAGTGGAGAAGGTCCAGTCATTGAAGCCATTGGGATCCCTGGGGAAAGAACCATGCAGAAATCATGGAAGGCACACGCAGGGAGCCGCCCTGCCTCCCCGAACCACGAAATCAGCTGCAGCCATTTGGGAGGCTGAGGAAGGGTCCTCAGGCACTGACTGTGCTTTGCCCCTGGGGTCTCAGGAAGAGAGGGACTTGTGTGCATTGGTGTAGTGGGAAATACCAGCGTGGAGAGAGCGCTGGGCTTGAGTCCCAGAGCCCAGAGGTCTCGAGTTATCTTTACTGTCTCAGGTACTTGCTATGACTTCTTCCTCCACTACTACAGGAGACTGCAAAGTCTACTTGTGTGTGTGTGTGTGTGTGTGTGTGTGTGTGTGTGTGTGTGTGTGTGTGTGTGTGCACGTGCATGCACTAGTACAAGGGCTTAAACTCAGGGCCTAGGAACTGTCCCTTAAGTTTTTTTCACTCAAGGTTGGCACTTTTACCACTTGAGCCACAGCTTCACTTCTGGCCTTTTGATGGTTAGTTTGAGTCTCACAGGCTTTCCTGCCCAGGCTGGCTTTGAACTGTCATCCTCAGATCTTGCCCCCCAGTGTAGCTAGGCATGAGCCACTGGTGCCTGGCTGGTTTTTGCTGTTTTGGAGGAGGACGGGGTCTACTCTGTAGCCCAGGATGGCTTCAGCTTTCAGTCCTCCTGCCTCAGTCTTCCAAAGGTTGGGACTGTGGGTATTTACATGTGTTCTCTGCTCCCGAGTTCTTAAAAGGATACAGAAAAGGGTATGCACAGTGTGACGGTGCCCCCCGCCTCCCAACACCACAATAAAGCATGGGATCAATGGTGTCAGCCAGGACCACGCTGCTCAGTCTGGCACGAAATGGAAGGTCTATGTTGCATAGAGAGCTCAGGAGGCCGTGGGTGGTTGTACGTACGAGTCCATGCTGCGGGGGGCACCAATGAGGGACATCATGCCACTGGGACAGAACAGCGTCAATTCCAAGCTTCCGCGCCGTGGGTGGCTGATGGAGACGGTCACGGCCACGTGCTCCAGTGTCTTCAGCCCCGACATGTCCAGGTCCATCCTGCTGACTACAGGAAGTCAGGCGGGCAGCTGGGAAAGCAGCCCACCCACACTCCTGCCCTCCCGCACCCAACATTCACCAAGTCCACAATCACAGAAGCCAACCGGGGCTGTGCGCCCTAGCGGCGGATGGCGGTACTGCTTTCAAGTCACACGAAGCTCACAGTCTAGTTGGCCAAGATACAATCGGAGAACCAGCTTCGATCATTCGTTCATTCAAAAAATACCTCCTACAGTACAGTCTCTGAACCAGACGCTGGGAGTGTAGAGTTAAGCTGGGCATGTGCTGCCTTCTACCCACACATGGAGGCAATATGATGGATGATATGATACATGATACACATAACTGGTAAAGGGAAAGACGTGAGATGAATGAGTAGAGGCACGGAGTAGGGAGATGAACTAAAGAAGGAAATGGACTGATGGACAGAAGGGATTCTAGAAGGAAGAACAGCATGCGCAAAGATAAGGTGGTTCAAATCCCAGACATGAGACTGCACAAAAGTCACTTCAAAAATGACTGAAGGAGATGAACTTCAAGGAAGTTATGCTGAATAATGATGATGGCTGGGAATGTGGCTGAGCAGTAGAGTGCTTGCCTAGCATGCATGAAGCCCTGGGTTCAATTTCTCAGTACCACATAAACAGAAAAAGCTGGAAGTAGAGCCACCGCTCTACTGGGCACCGCAGGACTGGGCACCAGTGACTCACGCCTGTAATCTTAAATCTGAGGATCGCAATTCTAAGCCAGCCTGGGTAGGAAAGTCTGTGAGACTCTTATTTCCAATAAACCACTCAGAAAACTGGAAGTGGTGATGTGGCTCAAGTGGTAGAGTGCTAGCCTGAGCTGAAGAGCCAAGAGACAGCGCCCAGGCCCAGAGTTCGAGTCCTACAACAACCACCACCACCACCGCCACCACCAAAAAAACAAACAAAAAAAGCAGCAGCTCAGGGACAGTGCCTGGGCCCCAAGTTCAAGCCTCAGGACTGAGAAAAAAAAAAAAAGTAATAATAAAGCCAATCTTGAATGGCTATTTGCTGTGTAATTCCACGCACGTGACATTCATGCCTGGGGGCGAGGGGTTGGTAAAGGGGGTGCACACAGCCATGAAGAGTTAACACAGAGGATCCTGGTTGTGATATCTGCACACACTACATGCATGCAGAGCAAGGGAAACTGCTGAGGACTGAAATGAGCTCTGGACTGTAATGATATCAATTTGTTGTCTCGCCCTAGCAGGACCTCTAGCTGGAAGACAGGAGGAAGAGTCCGCAGGGCAGGGAAGAGCAGGCTGAGCGGGAGCGTGTGTGAGGGCGGAGGGCAGGAGGGCCAAGGGGGTGGGCAGTGGGTCAGCTGGTTCACCCCGGCTGCACAAGAGGACAAAGGACAGGTGTGAGTGGGAGATGGAGAATCTTCCCTGGTGGAGGAGACACACCCTCGCAGCCCACTCTCTCCGTCCCCTGGAAGACATGCGGAGCCGGTGCCCTCTTCTCTGCCTGCTCACTTGTGGGTGCGAGAGTGAAAACCTGGCTGGCCCTTCAGGTGCACTGATTGGGAGGGCAGCCGCCAGTCACACTCGGCTGCTTAATCATGATGAGATACGATAAAAAACTGGGCTCTGAAATCACACTGCCCACGTAGTGAATGTTCGACAGACTCGCGGTGGCACGCATGAGCATTTCTGTCAGGAGGGGAAGTCCTGGGGGACAATACTGCTCCGGGGGCTTCAGGGGGTTCTGACTCCTCTTCTGTCTCAAGGATGCCCAGCTACGCGCGCGCGCGCGTGCGTGCGTGCGTGCGTGCGTGCGTGCGTGCGTGCGTGTGTGTGTGTGTGTGGTGTCCTGGGACTTGAATTCATGGCTTGGGCACTGTCTCTGAGCTATTTTGCTCAAGGCTTGTGCTCTACCGCTTGAGCCACAGCTCCATTTCTGGCTTCTTTTGGTAGTTAATTGGAAGATAAGAGTTTCACAGGCTTTCCCGCCTGGAAGGGCTTCAAGCCATAATCGTCAGATCTCAGCCTCCTGAGCAGCTAGGACTACAGGTGTGAAGCACTGGCGTACCCAGCTACTTCTTCCTTTCCAAAGGGTTATTTCTAGCTCCAGACATGGAGTCACCCAGCTCCTGCTGGATCTGCAGGGGAGGAGGTGTCTCAGTTCTGTATCACCTAAGATTCCTTCCTCCAGCCACCATGCCAACTCTTCAGCTGATACCTGTTCCTTCTTTGGCCAGTACTGGGACTTGAACTCAGGGCCTGGGCTCTGTCCCTTAGCTTTTTTACTCAAGGATGATGCTCTGCCACTTGAGCCACAGTTCTACTTCCAGCTTTTTGGTGGTTAAGCAGGTATAAGAGTCTCATGGATTTGCTACCCAGGCTGGCTTTGAACTGTAATCCTTAGCTCTCAGCCTCCCAAGTAGCTAGGATTACAGGTGTGAGCTACTGGTGGCCAGCCCATCTGTTCCTTCTGCTCAGAGAAGTCACCTTTGCTGGCCTCTGAAATGGGTGGCAAGCCTGCTTGCTGCCCTCCAAGCAGATGAAGAGCTTTACTAGCCTAGCCGTCATCCCCTCCTTCCTCTGTAGACTGCTCTGCACCTCGCCTCCTCCCACTCCCCACTCCCAGGACAACCACCCTCCTTTCTGCTGCTTCCCAGTGACAAGCACTCATCAGGTTCCTCGCTCCTTTGGGAAGAAGACTGTGAGGGACAATGTCCCCTGGCTATTGGGAGGCCCCAGATCTTCAAAGCCAACTTCCTCATCTGTAACGGCTGGGACTGAGGTAAAGCTCCTCAGGGAGGCCGTGTGAGCCAGGGGCTTTGGAGGGAGTTGCATTCCTGGGCACATTTCTGAACGGATGCTCTGCCCTTTCCAAGAGAGCATTCCTTTCACAGAAAAGGCAGTGACCGGGCCTCAGGTCTCTGTCCGCGTGAAGGGAACTGGCGAGGGCGGGATGTGCTTAGATAAACTCTTCCCACACGGACCTCCACTGAGAATGGGCTGCCTCTCTCCCTGCCAAGGTCCCCTGCTCCAGCTGTTTCTCCCCTATCAGGCGCCTGGGAGATAGGAAAAGGAAGGACTGAGTTCTGGTGAGGTTATGGGGCCCAGCACCTCTCGATCTCCAGAAAAAACAATGAATAAGATAGAGTGTCAAATACTCATGGGGGAGGGGGGGGGGAAGAAAATCCCCCAAGGAACTGAGTAGCGAAAATCAGGAAACGCGTGGACGGAGGGACTGAGGCACAGCTTAGTGGCAGAGTCTGTGCTTAGCATGCGTGAAGTCCTGGGTTCCATTGCAAGCACTCCAACAACTACAACTACAACAACAACAACAATAACAACAAAGCAGTGCAGATAGGGCCTCCTCTAGCACGGGTACCTGACCCAGCTTCCCTTTTCTCTGGGAAGGCCTCCACCCCTGTGCTCAGCAGAGATCCATACTGCTGCCTTGGGGGCCCCTTGAGCCATTTCTAGCAACCTGGTGCCATGGAACCGGGGGAGAGGAGGGGCAACTGCAGCCCACGGGACTTCTCATGCCTCTGTCCCACCCTCAGCAGATGACATTTGGCTCTCTCTCCTCTGTCCCTCTGAGATGATCCCCGGGACCAACAGAGGAAGGAATCCCCAACTCCTTTACTTCATCAGAAGGCCACTGGGCTGGCTAGAACTATCTGGCAAGACCTTAGCCTGGGAATCAGAGGAACTACTTTCAGCCCCACTCCCCCTCTGCCCCCTGCCTTCCTAGTTGGGTTGCTCACAGCTCCACTAGAGGAGCTCAGGAGAAAGGTCCTGCTCACTAGCCAAGTCAGAAGCAGCAACATGTCCTAAAATGGTCAAAGAAAACTCCGCAGGTTTGGCTGGAGCTCAGCTCCTGAAGGGAGGGAGGACCCAGCTAGGATGAGCTTAGCTCCCCCGGTACTGGCCCCAGGCCCTGGATCTAAGATTAACCCTTTGTGCTGACTACTTACCATTCCACAGGACCTCCAGCGAGCGGGGGGACTGCGGAATAGCCTTGTTCTCTTTCAATACGGGGCTGACGTAGGAAGCTAAGTAAGGGACAGATGTCCAGATCTGTTCAAGGGAAGGGGGGGGTGAGGGTGGAAGATCAACAAACAAGACTGATCACGCTCACATTCTCAAAAGATGCATGCACATGTGTGTGCGCGTGTGTGAGCTCCTGAACGCACGCACATAGGGGATAATGAGATCTTCAAAGCCTCGCTCTCTAGGTTTCCTCTCTGTATCACCACTTTTGCTCCTGAGGCGCCTGCTGGTGGCCCGGATGTTCATGAGATCACCAGGTTGAGGAGCCAGAGGAAAGGGCCACATCTGGGGTGGGAGACGCAAACCAGCACATCTGGGGAGCCTGCTGCACTCGGGGTGTTTATCACTACAGAGCTGAGCCCCAGTGCTTTCCACTTGAAACCTATCAGCTAGGGTGAGGATAATCCTGGTCAGGTCACTGGAATGAACATTTATTAAGTGCCTCCAGTGTGTCTGACAGTATCCTAGGCACTGGGCTGTGTCCCACAATCATGCCACACTGAGCACCCTGCCGGGCCAACACCTGTTCACCTTGGCTGCATTGACGAGTCTCCAAGCGTTGAGCAGGCCAAAGCCATGCTGGTGGCTGTGGCTGAAGCCCGCCTCGTTGGTGAGCCAATCTGCCCGCCGATCCTCATACTGAAACGAAATGACACAGGCGGTGGTGAGCTCCCCACATTGCCAGCCAGATTCGTTTCCCTGTTGGCCTGCTGGCGGATCCAGTTCAGACCCTACCACCGAGGCTGCTGGGAATGGATTCCCCCGGGGAAGCTGAGACAAAAAGGTCATCGTCCCATGACGTCACCACCGCAGTGGCTAGCTTCCTGCGAGGGAGCCGGGAGAAAGCAGTTCCAAAGGGGGAGGGGGACAGCCAGGCAATGGTATCAGCAGAAGAGGTATGCGTGAGCGCAGGTCTGTTTGTGGGTGTATCGGGACTGGGGCTTGAACCCAGGGCCTGGACATTGTCCCTGAGTTTTTATTTTTTGCTCAAGGCTGGCACTCTACCACTTTAGCTACAGCAGTGCTTCTAGCTTTATGGTAGTTCATTGGCGATAAAAGTCTCATAGACTTTCCTGCCTGGGCCTGGCTTCAAACCAAGACTCTCAGACCTCAGGCTGCCGAATACACCCGTGTGCCACCGGCATCTAGCAGGTCTGTGGCCTTGATGGGGGTCCCCATACATGTACTCAACCCATGCCACTCTGGAAGGGACTTGGCACCCTGCATTCAGGACATTTAGAGTCGCCAGGCTCTGGGTGGCTGGGCCAGGGCGGTCCTCACCTGGGTGGCTGTGAAGACGATGATGTGCTGGACGTCCCGCCACGTGAGGCAGGGCCGCACCTGTAGCATGAGGGCGATCATGCCGGCTGCCAGGGGAGCGGCCGCTGAGGTCCCCGTGTGGCCCTCGGTACAGCCGGTGCCCTTCTGGAGGTCCCAGTCGGTGGTCACCTAGGAAGTAGAATGGAGTCAGAAGTGCTGTGGAGGGGGCTGGGAAGATGGCTCAGTGGTAGAGCGCTTGCCTCGCATGCATGAAGCCCTGGGTTCGATTCCTCAGTACCATATACACAGAAAATAGCCAGGAGTGGTGCTGTGGCTCAAGTGGCAGAGTGCTAGCCTTGAGCTAAAGAAGCTCAGGGACAGTGCCCAGGCCCTGAATTCAAGTCCCTGGACTGGGGGGGAAAAAAAAGTGCTGTGGAGGGAGGAAACTGAAGTCCCCAGTCTCGTAGCTGGGGACTGTTCCTGGCCACCTCTGCATGGCTGACTAGAAGAGGCTGACGGGAGACCCGAAGTGTTCAGCTTCCTCTGGGACCTCAGCCTGGTGAAATGGGTAGAGTGGGAAAGGAGTGGGGGATCACGAGGATTTGGGTCTCCTTCTCTTCTTGTTCCCATCCTAACTCTAATTCCTGCCAGTGAGCCCCAGGACACGGTCAGGGGGGCTACTGGGCAAGGAGAGCCCCAGATAATGAAATGTAAGTTGGTGCCAGGCATGGGTGGCTCACGCCTGTCATCCTAGCTACTCAGGAGGCTGAGATCTGAGGACCATGGTTCAAAGCCAGCCAGGGCAGGAAAGTCCAGGAGACTCTTATCTTCAATGAACCACCAGAAAAATTGGAAGTGGTGCTGTGGCTCAAGAGGTAGAGCGCTTGCCTGGAGCTGAAGAGCTGAGGGACAGCGCCCAGGCCCAGAGTTGAAGCCCCACAACTGGAAAAAAAAAAAAAAAAAAAGCAAGCTGGCAGCTGGGCAGTGGCTGGAACACTGGCGCAGACCCAGGAAGCTTGCTGCGCATCATGGCTTCAACAGCCTACTGGCCATGCACAAGATGAGCTGCCTCCCCAGCCCGCAGGGTGGCTTCCACGAGCCCTCTTTTCCACCATCGCTCTCAGGTGTGTGGTAAGAGTGGGGACAGACATCCATCTGGCGTCAAGTTCTCTTCACATCCCTGCAATACCTCAAAAGGCTTAGCTAAGAGCTGGGTATGATGGCACATGCCTATAATCCTAGCACCCTAGGGACTAAAGCAGGACAGCACGTTTGAGGTCAGCTTGAGCTACACAGGAAGTCTGAGGCCAACCTCAAACCTTGTGGGCTACAGAGTGAGACTCTGTCCCACGAAAACAATGAACGAAATCAGCCAAACAGCGGGGCACAGGTGCTCACATCTGTAATCCTAGCTACTCAAGAGGTTGAGCTCTGAGGATTGTGGTTCAAAGCCAGCTCAGGCAGGCAAGTCTGGGAGACTCTTATTTCCAATAAACTACCAAAAAGCTGGAAGCAGGTATGGCTCAGGTGGTAGAGAGCTATTCTTGAACAGAAGAAAAGCTCAGGAACAGCTACCAGATCCTGAGTTCAAGCCCCAGGACGAACACCAAACAAACAAAACAGAAAAGGCCTTGCTGAGGAGGGTCCTGCTAAACTTTCCTATTGTACAGAGGCACTTGGTCCGGGCACACAGCCTACAGAACGTCTCTTCCTGACTTCCATTCTGGGTCAGGGACCAGGGTGCCAACATCCATTTCGAGGCTGCCTTCCTCCACTGCCTTCCTCCCAGCTGTTAGGGCAGCTGCCAAGGCATGTAATTTTCACCCAGACACTGTGCACTCGTAGGAGGAAGGGGAAAACACTCCAAGTTGTTGTAGTCTCAATGAGCGCGGGAGCCTGGCTGGTGCCAGGGAGCAGATTGATTTTTTCCTGTTAAGGCAGTGACCTCACGGTGACAGTCTACTGTGCAGAAATGAAGCCTGTGAACTGGGCCTGGGTGGCTACAGCCCTGGAGGGGTGCAGGGAGGCTCTCTGGGCAGTCAGAGGGTGGGTAAGCCCTCTCCCACCCCCACCCTGGGAAATAGCCTCATCCCGCTGCCCTGGCTGTTAGACAGAAACCCCTAACAGCAGGCTTCCAAGGCAAGACATTCTGAAGATGGGAACTTGGCTAAATCAAAGCTGTTCATTTCTGGACAAATGATAGTACAGAGGGACGTGGGGGGAGGGGGAAAGCCAGGAACCACACAGCCTCATGTAAGGTTATGGACCCTTCTCAGGCCTGGGCTAGGGGTGAGCTGGGTCCCCAGAGCGCTGCCAGGGGTGTGGTGGGGGTGAAGAACAGAGCCTCCTAACCAAGCCTGGCCTAACGGGGTGGCCTGCAAACCTTCTCTTGCCTCCCCCTCTCTTTGTTCCACTCCTTTTCTCTTCTCCCCAGGGTGGGGGGGGGGAGGAGGAGGGGGAGGGAGCAAGGGCGAGCTGGCACAGTGCCCTGGAACACTGTGTTGACCAGCAGTCATTTACTGCCATGACAAAATTTTAGTTTTGGAAAATGGGCTTGACCCCACTGGAAGACGGAGCAGCCTCACTGCCAGTGGCCCCAAGGAGAGCTCCCAAGGCGGCCCAGGGGCCAGCACAGCCACCCGCTTCCCACCGTGAGGGACAGGAAGGTCCAGGACCACAGCCCGGGGGCCCGGCCCGCCATGGACTAGAGAAGCTCTACTCCCTGGCTCCAATCTCCAATCTCCAGTGGGGAACGGCTGTCCACTGAGTCTCCTATTCACCCGGCTAATAAGATACTTCTGAAGACTCACTGGCAGTATTTACGGTATTTATGTAAGGTCGGACAGCAAAGCAAGCACGATCTCTATTTAAGTCCACACAAAGCAGTGAAAGCCCCAACATTGCAGAGAGGTTGTTTTTATCAAGGCCGCTCTTGTTTCTCTAAGAATATGAGCATTCTCACATGTGTGGAATTTGAGAGTCCTGGGAGCTTCTCCCCAGCGGCGGCGTGCCTTGAAAGAGACATGGCCCTGCAAGGACAGAGGATCCAGGCAGGGGCAGGAAGCTGGGACCAAGGAAAACACCCTGTGATGGCTGACATCTTTCTTTTTGTACTGGCTCTGGTGTTTGAACTCAGGGCCTGAGTATTGTCCGAATGAGACTTTTTCAAGGCTAGTGCTCTATCACTTGAGCTCTACTTCTAGCTGTTTTGGTGATGAATCCTACGCTGGCTGGTTTTGAACTGAGATCCTCAGACCTCAGCCTCCTGAGTAGCTAGGATTATGACCATGAGCTACCTGTACCTAGCTGAGACAAGTCTTGACCACTGGGGCAGGGGTGAGGAGGGCGGGGAGGCACTCACAATGCTTCGGAGCATCTTGTCCCCACCACTGAAGGTGACCGCCAGCATGGAGGCACACTCCTCTGCGTAGAAAGGCATCCGTCCTTCCTCGTCCACAGCACCTGGACACACAGGGAGACAGGAGCCCACATAGAGCTGGTCCTGCACTGGGGCCATGTGCAACCCAAGTCACCTTTGAGTTATCATCTGGGGGTGATCTCAAGCTTTAGAAATGACCTGAGTACCCCTTATCTGAGTGAGTGGGTTGAGTGGCAGAGAAGAGGTGTAATATACCCAGTGTGCTTGTCTGCCTGCCTACCTGCCTGCCTGCCTACCTTCCTCCCTCCCTCCCTCCCTCCCTCCTTCCCTCCTTCCTTCCTTTTATATGGCGCTGGTACTGGGGCTTGAACTAAGGCCTTGCCTTCTTGGCTGGCTTTTTTTGCTCACAGCTAGCACCCTACCACCTGAGCCATGCCTCCATTTCCAAGTTTTTGCTGATTAATGAGAGATAAGAATCTCTCTGATTTGTCCGCTGGGGCTGACTTTAACTGGGATTCTCAGATCTCAGCCTCCTGAGTATATAGGTGTCTTGGTGTGAGCCACAGGTACCTGGCTTCATTTTTTAAAATATGACCTAAGCAGACACTGCGTCACACACTGTGCTAGGCATTAGGGCTACAGGGAAAAGGCCTCATCCTGGGAGGGTGGAGAACAGGAAGGGCGGTAGTGGAGAGAGCTAGGTGATTACCGAGCACTAAGGATCCATGACTAGGGGGATCTCAGGAGGTGGGTAAGGAAGGAAATCAGTTTTGAGCATAGGCAGAAGGTCCTTAGTTTAGGTTGATGAGGAGGCAGGGAAGGAAGGCTTCATTAGGAGGCAGGTGGTCCACAGAAAGAGAGACCAAAGCAGAGGTCTCAGTGGTGGTGGGAATGGCAGCCGGGTGTGGGGTGGGAGGGTGGGCTGCGTGTGTGAGATATCTCCAGGTTTCCATGGAAACACTGGGGTCCTCAGAGATCAGGACTGGTACATCTGAGCCCAGAGACACGGGTGCTCACACAAAGCTAGGGACACACACACACACACACACACACACACACAATGGAGCTACCAGACTACTACCTATGGTGACGGTGTAGATGGAATTGGCGTAGCCATCATAATTGCAGTTGTCATTGTGTTGGCCTCCGTTCCCGCTGGCCACCACGAAGATGCTCCCGAACCCCTGGCGACCAGCCATCACCCCATGCTGCAGGGCAGCCTGTGGGGGAAAAACAGTGTTGAGCTAACACCAAGAAACTCATATTAAGACCTCTGCTTACTACCCAGTCACCTCTCTTCCTCTTCCAGAAAGAAAGGGAAAAAAGCCTCAAAGGGCACTGGGCGTGGGGGAGGATAGAGAGAGGGCACAAGATGAGGAGGAAGCCCAAGCTGAACAGTGCTTGATAGATGTTTTCAGATGACAGATGAGGCTGGGAATGGGCCAAGCACAGGATGGGAGGGCAGTAACTACAAGGTTCTTTCCGTTGCTCTAAGAACTCGGCCCCCATTCCTCCTCTGTCCCACGTTCAGTTCTCCTTCCCTTTCTTTCCTCCTTTTCCTTCTCTCCCTGTCTTCCCTCCCTCCTCCTTCTTCAAACTCAAGGTAATCCTGCCCAAGCCTCCCAAATGCTTGGATTACAGGAGTGTACCACTACACCTGGCTAGCTACCTCTTTCTAGCAGGGATGAGTGGCCTAAGTGGGGCACTGAGAGTTGAATATAGTGGGAAGAGGGCTGACTCTCAGTACTTCAAAGGACTGGAGTCTCCACGCGGTTCCGTTACCTTTCCGAGCTGGTGCGGGCCGTCCACTGTCTTCCCATCATCATCTGGGCCCCAGCTGTTAAGAAAAACCCATAGGGAAGCGCAGAGCCAGGCTGGGGCCACCCGCCCAGGGCCTGCTAGTCTAAGCGGGCCCCTCTTCTGCCTGTGGCAGGATTCTTGTGAGTAAAAGACAGGGTTCAAAGGTCCATTCCTTCTCCGTCATGGAAAATGGAAGTCTGTGTTAAGGTTCTTTTCCTGGAAATGTCCCTGGCTTAAGGCTCATTATCCTGCCCCTTTCTCGGGTCCTAGGGAGCGGGAGACATCCGTAGGGGCAGAGAGGGACCTGCTCACTTCTCTGAGATCTCTTGACAGCGGGGCAGCCTGGGGCTGAGGAATTCTCTCTTCTTTCTCAAAGGAGAAACATCTCTGAGACAATGGCAACCATTGAAGGGCTACTGGTTAGGAGGAGGAACGGGTGCCATGCGTGTCATGGGACCAGCCAACCTGGGTTCCTCTTTATATAGCCCACCAAAGTCACGGCCTGGTGCAGCAGGTGCTTTCAGGGGATGGTGGGAGCTGACCCCAGTGTTCCTCTGGCCTGTGGTTGGAGAAGAAAGCTCACCATCTCCCAGGGAATTTACAAATTTAGAAAATAAGTGTGGGCAGACTGGGACACTGGGATTACCGGGATGACGGAATACCTCCTGGCTGAGTTGAAGGAATGAGGGCAACATTCCTATCTGTTGAGCCCAGTGTGGGGCTCTGCTGCTGGGGGCTCTGCCCAAACCAGAGCTCTTCGCTGGGCTGGCCCTGGCAGATGGTCCAGGTGCTTGCCCCTCACCCCTCTTCCCTCTCTGTGCACCCTCTGCTTTGCCTTACCTGCAGCTGTAGATGTCGTTGATCTGATAGTGCTTGTTGAAGGCCACAGCCTCCATGCTGTCTGTGAGAGGGCCATCCAGCACCCGGATCCCTAGATATGGAAGCACAGCAGCTCATGACTGGGGAGGAGGGGCCCCGGGACCCTACAGGTAGGAGATGCACCCCTCCCCTGTATTCTCTTTTTCTGTCCTGTTTTGAATTCTTATAGCATGTAGATATGTGATCTGTCAAAAAATGTTTCTTACTGTCATGCTGAAACGTTAAAAGTCCCGGAGTTTGGTGACAAAAAGGACAGGCTAGAATGGGAGAAATCAAGAGGTCTTCATCTTTATTCTTATTCTTTGAGTGCTTGACTCAAAAATGGTGTTCACTAATGGTACTCAGGACTAGGTACTCCCATGACCAGGTACTTCTGTCTCTAAAATGGAGTAGTTTGTGTTTTGATGACCACAGACAGGCAGATGGGGCTTTCAGAAAAAGGGGCTCAAACCCTCAGTTACTATACCTCCTCTCTCTATCATCTCATCCGCAGAGGGATGCAGCCCTCTGCTGGAAAATCAGAGTATTGCATCCAGTCTGGGGGTCTGGTTCTAGTGTCCTTCAGGAATCATGGCAGGAGTTCTTTCACTCTCTTTGCCTTCTACTTGACTGATGAAAGACTGAGGTGAAGGAACTGTGAGCCACCTCTAGTGGGGGACTGGGCTGTCTTCAAAGGAGGGAAAGCAATGGTGGGAAGGGTTGGGGGGACAGGAAAGATGGGACTGTGGGGCTGTGGAGGGAGAACTAGAAGGCATTTGGTAAATTATAAGAAGATGAATACAATGCAATCATGTCAAAGGTGTTGTGATCATCACATAGCCATGGTAAGAAAAGGAAAAGAGAAAGCCGTGTGTAGTGGCTCACGCCTGTAACGCCAGCTACTTGGGAGACAGAAACCTGGAAGGCTCAAGCCTCACTTGGGTAAAGGTTAAGTAAGCTCCATCGCAACCAGCAAGCAGGGTGTGGAGGTGTGCATTGGTGACCTCAGCCGTGCGCAGGACCGGTACTTGGGCAGAAACAAGAGACCTTATCTGAAAGATAGCTAAAACAATAAAAGGGCTGTAGGTGTGGTACAAGTGGTGGAGCATCTGACTAGCAGGTGCAACCCTAAGTTCAAAGCCCACTGCCGCCAGGGGACAAAAGAAAAGAAAGGAAGAAGAGAGTGAGCAGGTGTGGCTTGGGGCCTCTGACCGACGTAAAGACCCTTTCTGCTTTTGTTTTATATAGCAGAGCTTACTGCTAAAATACACGTTTGACACACAACTGCAGTGAAAAAAATCAGCCCTGTTAGAGGCCTTCCTTGGCACTAGGCTATGGATGCTGGGGTGAGGAGGGGAAGGCGATGCCCACTATGCCCCCAGAAGCCTATGGAGAAGCAGGAGGTACCTGCTATGCGGCTCCCGTAGGCCACGCCCACCGCACAGAAGCTGTTGTTGGGCACAGCAGCGATTTCTCCCGCACACCTCGTGCCATGGTGGTTGCCGTTCTCCGTGTCTGGGTGGGGCATGGGGTCCGGGTCATTAGAGTTGAGGTCATAGCTACCCTCCGGGCACTGAAATAATGAGGAGAGGACACATGGTCAGTCATTCACTGGTTAAAAGCGGTCAGGTCCTAGAGGACCTGGGAATTTTCACCTCCAAGTCGGGGCAGCAAGGCAATTCTCTGCGCCCCTCATCAGGGCTACACGGGAAAAGCAAAGGATTCTGGGGCAAAACGGACAAGGGCCACAGCTCTGGCCTAGTGAAGGAATGTGTCCGCTTCTCCCTGGCTTGGGAAGCCTGGGATAGATAGCAGCCTGGGGGCTACCAAACGTCCCGCCTTGTAGGGAGACTAGAGGGGAGAAGGGAGTCACCCTCAGGGCCCACTCCTTACTCTGCACAGAGAGAGAGGAGCCACAGGAAACAGGAAGTACTGTCTGGGATTACCCTCCCATGGGGTTGGGTCCCCGGCTGTGCCAGTGTGGGAGGAAGAATTCTATCCCACATCCCAGGCTGTTTGCTTTGGCGAGCTGCCCTCCAGGAATGGGGCAATGAGGAAGAGGGACGTGGCAGGGAGGGGTCGCGCCGGCCCACTCACGTAGTTGGGTGCAATGTCCTGGATGGTGTGCTCCACTCCATCATCCACGACCACCACAGTCACCCCTCGCCCCGTGACGTTGCGCTCCCACACGCCTGTCACGTTGATGTCCCTGCCAGGGCTCCGACGGTTATTCTGTGGGCGGGATGGGGGTGGGAATCCAATGACACACAGCCTGGCCCAGAGATAGGCAAACGACAGCTAGCAGGCCCTTCTCGCCCCTGGGATTCCACTAAAGAGCCGGGCAGAGGTTTCAGAGCAACAGGGTCCAGGTGGTAGGTGATAGCATGTACGCAACAGTGTGTACCGGGTGCCAGGCAAGTTCTAAGTGCTGATATATATTACTTCATTTATCCAGCCATGACTAGGAGGTAGCTCCTTTTATAATCTCTGTTTTACAGATGGGGAAACGGAGGCACAGGGAGGTGAAGCAGCTTGCCCAAAGGCACATGTGAGTGTGTGGAGACAGGCAGCCTGGGAGCACCACACGCACTCATCGGAAGCAGAAACCAGGGGAGGTAAAGGCAGAGGGCAAACCACACCTCATCCCCACAGGAGTGACCCCACAGTCAAAGAGCAGCTGGAGAGGGACTCAGGGAAAGGGCTGCAGATCCCGCCTGCCGGAAGTGGAGCACACAGAGCCGAACTCACCAGGTGCCACTGCTGAGGGAACTTGGGGTCATTGAAGTGGATGCTGCGCTTGGCCCGTTTCAGCAGTCTCTGCTCGGAATGCCAGCGCACAGCTGCATGCTCAGCCAACACAGCTTCTGCCTGATGCCGCATGGCCTCTGCCTCGGCAGCCTCTCTGTGCCCGGCCGGCTGGACAAAGAGGAAGTGGCCCTGGAGCTCTCCGATGCGCCCAGCATTCACCAGCCCTGCTGCCTTGGCCACGGCATTTGCCTGCCGTGCCAGATTCTCTTCTTCCCACTCGCCTTCCGGGCTGTCTAGATGCACGGCCCAGCTCAGCCCCCCTGCGCTCTGGGTGACAGGCCCACTGGTCTCTGCCAGGCCCATGACCCAGGGAACCAGTATGAAGAGCCCGGCTAATGCCAGCCAGAGGCAGGTGGGCAGGCCCAGGGGGGCATCCAAATGTGGCACTTTCTGCCTCCCTCTCGGCATCAGAGCAGCAGGCTGCGGACAAAGGGAGAAGACAGGAGAGATGAAAGCGCCTGGGGCTGCGGGAAGCTGAGAGGACCCCTTGGAGCCTATTCCTTTCAAATCCTTAAACATCTGATCCAAAAGAAGTTGTTTGTTTGTTTGTTTTTAAATCACATTTATTCCTGATCATCACGGTAAGCCCTGGGTGAGTACTAACTGCAGTGGATGGCCGCAGTTAGATATCCCAGTAGTGTCCAGCTGCTCTTCCCATTCATAGGGCTCCAAGTACACGAAGCTCCCATGAACCACTGGCTGCATCAGGACCCTGCTCCCCTCTTCCCTTATAGGTGAAATAGATTTTTCCCCAGCTGACTTCTCAGCTGGGGTGTGCTCAGGGCTAACTCCCACTGTGGGATCCCATTCCCACCTGGACTCTCTGTGAGGCTGAGCTCCAGGTCTGGCTGACCACGTCACACTCATTTTGTACAACTGGAATACAGGCATCGCCTTCACCCTGATCAGTGTTGATTCCAGACACAGGCTGCAGACCTGTGGGTCAAAGAATGGGAGAAATTGAACAAGTGGAAGCTAGCCAGGAAGAGGACCAGCGGCCAAGGAAAGTGGCCAATGATGAGTATCATTTTTTTTTTTGGGGGGGGTCTGGTCGTGGGGCCTGAACTCTGGGCCTGGGCACTGTCCCTCAGCTCTTCAGTTCAAGGCTAGCACTCTACCACTTAAGCCACGGCGCCACTTCCGGCCGCCCCCCCCCCCTTATGTGGTGCCTGAGGAATCAAACCCAGGGCCTCAAGCATGCAAAGCAAGTGTTCTACCGTTCTACCGCTGAGCCACCTTCCCAGCCCAATGAGCATCATTTCAGGGGGTCTAAGGTAGATCAGAGACTGGAGGAGATCTGGTACAGTCAGGCCAAATCAGTACAAAACCCCAAAGCCCTACTTCTAGTTCTCATGTCAACTTCTTATCCTTTGCTTCACTAGAGATCCAGCAGAAGGTTTAACGGTTACCAAAAGCCTTGCTGGGAATGCAGGCAATACACTTCCCTGAAACTCAGACAGAAGGCAGGGTGAGTTGGGGTGGAGAGCCAGAAAATGATAGATATAAAGGGCAGGTGGGCACTTAGGGGAGAAGAAATGATCGCAAAGCAGCACTAAAGAGCTGCCCTAACTAACTCAGTAGGTTGGCTCAGAGTTGAGTCAGGACACAGGATCCAGATCGGGTCCCCAAGTGCCCGGGTTTGATCCAACCAAAGGGGAAAGGGGGCAGAACGGAGGAGCGGAAGTGGGTGGCTGCCTACTTGAGTCCACCCCAGAGCCGGTGCAGCACTCAAGACACACACCCAAAGGAGCTAACTCAGGTGCCTCTCCGCACAGCCTCGGACAACCCAGAATCTTGTTAGAAAGCCAGGAAGAGACCCATCAAGGTAGTAGGCTCCTGGGTTCTCAGTAGATGCCACACACCTTTCTAGAAGAGACAGAGACGGGAGCTCTGTGTGTCCCGGAGGCAGAAGGACATTGTTTATCAGGACGTACACCACAAAAGCTAGATACTTTCTGAACTACAACTTCTAGGCGGAAGAAAGAAGGAGAAGGAGAAAGAAAAGGAAGAGGAAGAGAGGAAGTTGGAGGAGGAAGAAGAGAAGGAAGAAGAAAGAGAGGGAAAGAGGGAGGGAGAGCGCTGAAAGTCCAAGTCTTTGCTCCCAAGCGACCGTCTAGCATCCTCTTCACCCCGCTCCTAGCAACCGGGCCACCAACAGGGGCTGCCGTCCCGACGACCGCTCCTCCCGGCCTGGCCCGCGCGGTGCAGGGAGCCCCGCTCCTCCTCAGCACCCGCCCCGTCCCGGATCCAGGACCACGGCCCCGGCCCCGCTGGGCTGCCGCCTGCCAGCACGCAGGGCCCGCGGCGCCGCGCCCGCGCCCCCGGACGCCGCCCCCCGCCGGCTCCCCACGCACCCGGCCGCCCGCAGCTGTCGCCGCCGCCTCCCTGCGGAAACTCGCGGCTTCCCCGGAGCCGGGGCAGCCAGTGACAGCGGCATCACTTCCGCCCCGGGCCGCAGCCAATCAGCGGCCGGTCCTGCGGCCGCTCGACCCGCGGGCGCGGGGAGCGGGAAGGGCCGTGGGCTGCTTGCGGGGGGCTTCCGGAGCCCCCGGCTCGGAGGGCGCCGGCCACCGGAGCCCGCCTCGGAGGGCTCTCCTTCCTCACGGCGTCCCCTGAGAAGGGCGGCCCGCTTCGCCTCGTGGCTCTGTCTTCTCCGTCCGATCGCCATGCCCTCCCCGGAGGGGCTCCGGCCTCCCGCTCGGTCACCGTCCTCCCGGTGACCTGGCGTCCCCGCTTCCCCCGGAGCCCGGACCCTCGGATCTCCCGGGATCTCGTCTGGCATCCCGGCCGGGAGGGGTGGGGTGGGGTGGGGTGTCGAGGCAGTGCCCGCTGTCGCCGCCAGGGGGCGCCGTCGGGGGCGGCGCGCGGCCGCCGCGGCCTCTCCTGAAGCCACCCGGGCCCCGCCCCCTCCGCTCGTGCCGCCGGAAGTGGGCGGTGTCACGCGCGCGGGCCGTGCTCGACCCCTCCCCCCGCGGCCGGCCGCCCCCTCCCCCCGCTCCGCCCGCCTCAGGTGCGTCCTCGAGGGGCGCGGCGCGGGAGGTGTGTGCGGGGCGGCGCGCCGGGCGGGGGGGTGCTGCGGCGGGGAGGCGGGGGGGGGGGGGGACGTGTTGGGGCTGAGGGGACGGGGGCCGAGGCGGCGGGGGTCGCGGGGGGAGCGTGGAGGGGCTGCGGGGCCTGAGGCGGGGGGTCGTGGGGAGCGTGGGGGGGCTGCGGGGCCTGAGGCGGGGGTCGCCGTGGGGGCCTGAGGCGGGGGGTCGTGGGGGAGCGTGGGGGGGCTGCGGGGCCTGAGGCGGGGGTCGTGAGGGGGCGGGGAGCCTGGCCCACGGGCGCGTGGGAGCGGAGGGCGGGCGAGGCGGGGGTCCGTGGAGGGTGGTCGCGACCCCCGGCGCGGGCCGGCCCCATTGTCCCCCGGCTGTCCCCGCGCCGCGGGCCCCGCTGTCCCCCCTACCCCCCCCTACCCCGGGCCGCGGGATTGCGGGGCGCGCCGGGGTCCCCGCCGGCCGTGCTCGGCCCCCCGCCCCTCGCCCGCGGCCGTGTGGCCTGTGACCCTTGTCCTGGGGCTTTGTGGATGGGGCACCGGTGACCCCCGACACTGGACTGTCGAGGCAGGATGTTTGCCTCTGTGAGAGCAGCAAAGGGTGATTTTTGTTTTGCGGGGAGTGGGAGGGGGGAGTTGTCGCGGGGCGGGGCGGCGTCGATTCTGTGTTTTGTGTAAAGAGGGAAACTGAGGCTGTCTTCAGGGTTGAGCCAGCCACGTCTCCCCGCCTGCTCTGTGCGTCTTTCAAGGTTGAGGGTTTACCTGTGATGCTATCAAAATAACCACGGAATCCAGCCCCACTCCCAAGGCTGTTTTGTGTTTTGTTTTTTGGGGGGTTTGCTTTTTTTTTCTCCATCTCTCCATAGAAAGCTATGAGTTTGTCTTGCAGCGGAAAGGATGATCTTTTGATTTAATAATAAAGCTGCCTGGGTTCCCTTATCATATGTTTTTAGCTTCTCAGTTTTCTGCTAGGTTACCAAGTCTCATCCTTTTTTGCACCACTGTGTTAGCCCAGAAGAGCCTGTACTTTGCTCAGGCTGTGGGCATCATTACATTGATGGATAAAAGACACTGGGGATTGCTCAATATGGTATTGCTTGTTCTCGCAAAAAACCTTCGAAAAACTTCACTTAAATTAATGGAAAATGCCTTGAATGTAACAGCCACAAAGTGACGTAAGGCATAAGACTTTATTGATACTGGATCAACAGTTCTTCATTTATAAATGGTAGTAGACATGGTAGATACGTGAGCTGTTTAGAAGATTCTCACCAATTATTGTCTATTTTTTGTGCTTGTACCAGGGCCTGACCTCAAGGCCTGGGTGCTTTCCCTCAGCTTTTTAACTCAAGTGCTCTACCATATGAGTCACACCTCCACATCTGTTATTTTTAAACTGGAGATAAGAGTTTATGGACTTTCCTGCCTTGGCTGGCTTTAAACCAAGATCTTCAGATCTCAGTCTTCTGAATACTAGGAATACAGGCATTCTCTATAAGCTCCCAGCAAAAATCTATTTTAACTGATTATATTTCTGCCAAAAGAGAAAACAAAAGCTTTGCACAGACTCCTATTTAAAAAGAAAGATGGATTCTGAGGCTCGGTGCCCCCCAGGACTTAATTGTGTGCAGTAGCTCCTTTAATACTGTCTCTTATTAAATGAATTTTTTTTTGGGGGGGGGTCCAGTCGGGGACCTGAACTCTGGGCCTGGGCGCTGTCCCTCAGCTCTTCAGCTCAAGGCTAGCGTGCTACCAGTTGAGCCACAGCGCCACTTCTGGCTTTTTTCTTTTTGCTTACGAGGTGCTGAGGAATCGAACCCAGGGCCTCAGGCATGCAAAGCAAGCGCTCTACCACTGAGCCACCTTCCCAGCCCATGAATATTTCTTTGTAACTATTGAAAGAACTCTGTTGTGTGGACGTTGGTTGGGGGGGTTGATAAGTTTATTAAACTTTTGAAACTTGTACCCTGTCATTTGTTTCTGAAGGTACAGGGCACCATGGCGGCTTCTGAGGTAGCTGGACTTGGGGCCAATGCCCCTAGTCCTCCAGAATCCAAATCAGATGAAGGGCTCCCTGATGCTCTAAGGTAATGTGTGGGTTCATGACTCTGTAGCTCATTCTACCTCTTCGTGATTTTGTGGTTGTAACTGCACTGTAGTAGATTGAGTTTTGTTGTTTTGGTGCTGAGCCTGAGGCTTGAACTCAGGGTCTGGGTGCTGTTCCTTAACTTTTTTACTGAGGGATAGTACTTTGTCACTTGAGCCACAATTGTACTTCTGGCTTTTTTTTTTTTTTGCCGGTCGTGGGGCCTGAACTCTCGGCCTGGGTGCTGTCCCTCAGCTCTTCAACTTAAGGCTAGCACTCTACCACTTGAGCCACAGCACCACTTCTGGCTTTTTCTCCTTATGTGGTGCTGAGGAATCTAACCAAGGGCCTTGTGCATGCAAGGCAAGCTCTCTACCACTGCGCACCTTCCCAGCCCCTGGCTTTTTTTTTTTTTTTTTTAGTAGTTTATTGGAGATGAGAGTTTCCTACTGGAGCTGGTCCTCAGATCTCAGCCTCCTGAGTAACTAGGCTTACAGGCATGAGCCACAGCACTTGGCTTAGATTAAGCTTAAAGGAAGGGATTGCCTAGCTTTGTAATTCTGGTACTCAACACAGCCTCTGATGTTCAGCAGGCATGCTATGTATTTATTGGATAAAGCTGTCAGACTATAACCATCAGTCCATCAAAATATTTCCTCTGTAACATAGACTGTATGTTCATTTAACCATAGGTTTATTTATCAAATTCATACTCGTTATATAGTTAGATATACGTACATTTTTACTTATATGGTCTATTGCTTAATGTATGCATTTTGTTCTGTGTGTGTGTGTGTGTGCGTGCGTGCGTGCGTGCATGCATGTATGTGCCTGCCTGTGTGAGGCTGTACTATACGTACGGTGTGTGTGTGTGTGTGTGTGTGTGTGTGTGTGTGTGTGTGTGTGTGTGTGTGTGTGTGTGTGTGTGTGTGTGTGTGTGTGTGTGTGTGCCTGCCTGTGTGAGGCTGTACTGGGGCTTGAACTCAGGACTGGGGAGCCTTTTTAGAAATTTTTTTTAAATGCTGGTACTTCTATCATTCCAGTTATAGCCCCACTTCCAGCTTTTTGGTGGCTAATTAGAGATAGGTATTTCATGGATTTATCTGCTGGTCTGACTTTAAATAAGCTACCGTCCTTAATTTCAGCCTCCTGTGTAGTTAGGATTATAGATGTGAGCCACCAGTGCCCAGCAGTTGTTTTATTTTGAACAGATACTGTTAAGGAAAGACATACGTTGACCTGCAGCCTCAATCAGTGCTACAACGTGGAGAGAAAAGAAATTTAACGGGATTAAACTCCTGAGTGAAAGACTTTTGTCAATGTTGGGTATCATTGTAAATATCATTTAAAAAAATCTCTTTAAAAATCAATGCTTTGTCTGGGTGAGAAGCTCTGTGGAGAGGATGCCTAGAGAATGTGCAAGTTCTGGGTCTGATCCCTCAGTTGGGGAACAGGAAGTGAAGGCAGTACACTGTCTGTGATAAACAACAAAGTAATCATCCCAATGTTAAATCTTTCTGTTACTTGCTGTCTAGGATACATTTTCTATTGACAACTTCTGTTTGGATTCAAAATGGTGCTTTTGACAGCATGAAGTGATGCTATGCTCTGGAAAACTGTTGAGTTATGAAATTAATTGTGGTCAAAAATTTGTATAATGGGTCTGAAGGACAATTACTTTTATGAATTATGAAAATAAAAACAGTATTCCTAGCCAGGTGCCAGTTGTTCACGTTTGTAACCCTTGCTACTCAGGAGACTCAGTTCTGAGGATGGCAGTTGGAAGCCTGCCTAGCAGGGAAGTCTGTAAGATTCTTGTCTCCAATTAAGCACCAAAAAAAGCCAGAAGTGGAGCTGTGCTCCAGTGGTAGGTAGAGCATTAGCCTCAGAGACAGTGCCCAGGCTCTGAGCTCAAGCTCCAGGATTGGTGCCCCCAAAAGCAAAAAATAACCCCCCAAACCCAACAGTATTTGTAAGTTAATATTTTATTCACAAATATTTGTAAACAAATTCTTTTTTTGGGTCCGGTCGTGGGGCCTGAACTCTGGGCCTGGGTGCTGTCCCTCAGCTCTTCAGCTCAAGGCTAGCGCTCTACCACTTGAGCCACAGCGCCACTTCCGGCTTTTTTCTTTTTGCTTATGTGGTGCTGAGGAATCAAATCTAGGGCCTCAGGCATGCAAGGCAAGCGCTCTACCACTGAGCCACCTTCCCAGCCCCTGTAAATAAATTCTTATAATCAGACATTGACTAGCATCATTTTGTTTTTATTAGTTTGCTCCAAAGTTCTTCAAATTGGCCCTCAAAATTTCTTGGGGTCTTCAAGGTCATTTATGTTGAGATAGTTCCTATAGACTGTCACCCACCGAGCTAGATTCCCTGCTTATGAGATGAAGATTATTGGATAGAAACATCTTCGTTCTGGTGATTGAGAGGGTTTATGTAGACCAGTTGTATTCATCTGAAAAGTTAGTTCATTCTCTAGTTAATCTTTGTTAACATCGGGAGAAAAGAGAAACGTCTTTTTTGTGGTGCTAGTAATAGAACTCAGTGCCTCGTGCATACAGGCAGCCATTCCACTGAACTGCACCCCCCAGCACA
The DNA here is from genome assembly GCF_024711535.1 of Dipodomys merriami. Taxonomy (NCBI): domain Eukaryota; kingdom Metazoa; phylum Chordata; class Mammalia; order Rodentia; family Heteromyidae; genus Dipodomys; species Dipodomys merriami. The sequence continues at coordinate 18,964,415 of NW_027204381.1, forward strand.
GAAACATTTCACCTTCTATATTATATATAAAAATAAAAAATTAAAATTGTTATTATAAAGGTGGTGTGCAGAGGGGGTTAAAGTTATGTAAGTTGGGCTGGGAATGTGGCTTAGTAGTAGAGTGCTTGCATGCAGGAAACCCTGGGTTCGATTCCTCAGTACCACCTAAACAGAAAAAGCTGAAAGTGGAGCTGTAGCTCAAGTGGTAGAGTGCTAGCCTTGAGCAAAAACAGCTCAGGGACAGTGCCTAGGCCCTGAGTTCAAGCTCCAAGACTGGCGAAAAAAAAGTTACATGGAAGTGGTGCTGTGGCTCAAGTGGTAGAGCGCTAGCCTAGAGCTGAAGAGCTGAGGGACAGCGCCCAGGCCCAGAGTTCAGGCCCTACCACCGACAAAAAAAATAAAAATAAGTTACATAAGTCAGGTAAAGAGTACATTTCCTTTTGGACAATGTTACCTCTTCCTCTCATTTTTTCCCTCCTGTCCCCACCCACAGTTGTATAGTTCATTTTATTTTTGTTTTAAATTTTTATTTAATTAATTTATTTTTGTCAGTCATGGGGCTTGAACTCTGGGCCTAGGTGCTGTCCCTGAGCTCTTCACCTTAAGGTGAGTGTTCTACCACTTGAGCTACAGTACCACTTCTGATTTTCTGGTGGTTATTTGGAGATAAGAGTCTCACAGACTTTCCTGCCCAGGCTGGCTTTGAACCATGATCCTCAGATTGTTACTATAAAGGTGATATACAGAGGGGGTCAGTTACATAAGTTACATAAGTCAGGAAAGGAGTACATTTCCTTTTGGACAGTTCATCCCTTCCCTTGCTCTCTCTGTTTTTCCCTCCTGTCCCCACCACAAGTTGTATAATTCATTTTCATATTGTGTTTTTGACAGCCCCAAAGACCCTCCACAGAAGCAGAAGAACTCGCCTCCATCAACTGTAAATAGCCACATGATAATGAAGGAGAATAACAGAAATGTACGTGTGGATCACCCCGAGCAGAATCCTGGTTCATCAGTGGGTGACCCTGCAGTGGCACACCAGGAGGCTTTAGGAGAGAACTTGGTAGCCACAGCCCTTTGTCTTTCTGGCAGTGGCTCTCAGTCTGATTTGAAGGACTTGGCCACCACAGCAGGAGAGGAAGGAGACATGAGCCTCCAGGAGAGCTTCCATCCAGTCACTCGGTCTCTTAAGGCAGGGTGCCATACAAAGCAGCTTGCCTCCAGGAATTGTTCAGAAGAGAAATCCCCACAAGCCTCCATCCTAAAAGAAGCTAGCAGAGACACAGGCTTGGATTTCCGACCTGGAGTGCCTCCAGCAAATGGGGTTGAAGGAGTCCAAGTGGAGCCGGAGGATGATCAGGACAGCTCTTCCCTGAAGCTTTCTCAGAACATTGCTGTGCAGGTTGAACATCAAGTTTCCACTACTAGAATGGAATTGAGCTGGGGGGAACATTGCGGGCAGGCAACACTTCTGCATATTTGTGGAGAACTGTACTGTCCTGTTTCATGCTAGCAGCCATCATGCTGCTTTCATACATTTGCCATACAGGGACTTGATTCTAGCGTAGAAATAAGTCACTAGCCAGTATCAGTTCTTACAGCAGTCAAAATTTCATGGGCTCTGAGAATAAGTGGTATATAGGTCCCTGTCATAAGCATTTCTATGTCCGATCTTTATCCTCACATGTTAATTCCATAACCTACCTTTTAGTACAGTGTGTCATGCCTTCTAATTGCAGAGCTCTGTCATAGGAAGATCTATGGGCACAGTAGGTTGTTGGGGATAGCTAAGTGTTGGTCTTGATTAGTTTTTTTGTTGGTGGTGGTCTTGGAGCTTGAACTCAGGGCCTGGGCACTGTCCCTGAGCTCTTCATCTCAAGGTGAGCGCTCTACCACTTGTGCCACAGCACCACTTCGGTTTTCTGGTGGTTAATTGGAGATGAGTCTTACAGACTTTCTTACCCAGGTTGGCTCTGAACTGTGATCCTCAGATCTCAGCCTCCTGAGTAGCTAGGATTATAGGCGTGAGCCACCAGCACCTGGCTCTTGATTAGGCTTTCTTGTGAGCTGAATGATTGGTACAAATGTAGATATTGGTGTCCATTTGCCAGAACTGCCTTGCTTCACTCACAGTGAAGTTGGTAAAGTATCTTAGTTGTTTGAGGCAAATTTTTAAATGAAAATATAGAATAAGCCAGGCACCGGTGGCTCACGGCTGTAATCTTAGCTACTCAGGAGGCTGAGATCTGAGGATTAGATCGCAATTAGAAGCTGGCCCATGCAGAGAATCCCCATGAAACTTATCTCCAATTAACCACTCAAAACCTGGAAGTGGTGCTGGGGTTCAAAATGGTGTAGAGCACTAGTCTTGAGCAAAAGAGCTCAGAGACAGTGCCCAGTCCCTGAGTTTTAAGCCTCACAACTGGAAAAAAAAAAAGTATAGAATAATTCTGCCTCTTCTAAAGTTCTGAATGTACTATTTTTTCCTTTATAGACTGACTTTAAGACGACGGATTCAGAGGTAAACACAGATCAAGATATTGAAAAGAATTTGGTAAGTAAAGTGTCATTGTTATTATCAAAGTTGGAAAATGTGTAGGAATCTCATTTATAAAATCCCTCATGGAGTCAGGTGCTGGTTGCCTTTATTCCTTGCTCCTCATGAGGCTGACATCTGACAACTGGTTCAAAGCCAGCTCAGGCAGAAAAGTCCATGATACTCTTATCTCTAAAAAAACACTCAGAAAAAGCCAGAAGTAGCCCTGTGGCTCAAGTGGTAGAGCTCTAGCCTTGAGCACAGAGAGCTCAGGGACAGTACCCAGACCCTGAGTTCAAGCTCCAGGACTGTCCCCTCCCCCTAAAAATCTCTTATGGATGGTCCACTTCTACTTGCTGACTCCAGAAACTTAGGCTTCCTCCCTCTCACAGACATCCACTACCCGGCATCCCTCCCACGGATGCCCATTACCCTGCATTCCTCCCATAGATGCCTACTACTCCCACATCTCTCCCATGGATGTCCACTATCCCACATCCCTCCCACAGACACCCACATCCCACATCCCTCCCATAGATACTCACCACCTCAAATTCCTCCCACAAACGCCCACCACCCTGCATCCCTCTCACAGATGCCCACTATCCCACATCCCTCCCATAGATACTCACCACCTCACATCCCTCCCACAGACGCCCACCATCCCTCATTCTTCCCACAGATGCCCACCACCCTGCATTCCTCCCACAGACGCCCACCAACCCACATCCCTCCCACAGAGACCCACTCTCCATCTAGTCTGAGCCTTGCAGTGAAACATCTGCACAGGTTTTTACCATTCTTTTCATGTGTACTTTTTCTTTCCAGTCTTTTATCCTGTCATCCTGGTATATTCCACCTCACATGTCCCATTTTGTCAGTGTTTTGTTTTTTTATAGCAGTCCTAGGACTTGAACTCAAGGCCTGGGTATTGGCCCTGAGCTGCTTTTGCTCAAGGATAGCACTCTACCACTTGAGCCACAGCTGCCTTTCTAACTTGTTTTTGGGGGAGTGGTTTATTATTATTTTATTTTTTATTTTTTATATTTTTGTTGGTTGTGGGGCTTGAATGCTAGGCCTGGGCACTGTCCCTGAGCTCTTCAGCTCAAGGCTAGCTCTCTACCACTTGAGCCACAGTGCCCACTTCTAGCTTTTTGTGTTTATGTGGTGCTGAGGAATCAAACCCAGGGCCTCATGCATGCAAGGCAAGCACTCTACCACTGAGCCACCTTCCCAGCCCCTTAGGAGTAGTTTATTTTATTTTTTTTTTGGTCCAGTTGTGGGGCCTGAACTCCGGGCCTGGGCACTATCCCTCAGCTCTTCAGCTCAAGGCTAGTGCCCTACCACTTGAGCCACAGCGCCACTTCCGGCTTTTTTCTTTTTGCTTATGTGGTGCTGAGGAATCGAACCCAGGGCCTCAGGCATGCAAGGCAAGCGCTCTACCACTGAGCCAACTTCCCAGCCCCTTGGGAGTAGTTTATTAAAGATGAAGAGTCCCAGCCGGGCGCTGGTGGCTCACGCCTGTAATCCTAGCTACTCAGGAGGCTGAGATCTGAGGATCGCGGTTCAAAGCCAGCCCGGGCAAGAAAGACCATGAGACTCCTATCTCCAATAAACCACCAGAAAACCGGAAGTGGCTCTGTGGCTCAAGTGGTAGAGCGCTCGCCTTGAGCTGAAGAGCTGAGGGACAGCGCCCAGGCCCAGAGTTCAAGCCCCACGACCGACAAAAAAAAAAAAAAAAAAAGATGAAGAGTCCCATGGACTTTTCCTGCTCAGGTGGGTGTTAAGCTTGATGGCAGTATAAGAAATGTGGGTTCTGTTTAGCTCCTTTTTTTTTTCTCTTTGATAATACTGGAGTTTGAACTGAGAGCCTCACACTTTCTAGACAAACATTCTATCATTTGAGTCACACCCCAGTCCTTTTTTATTTTTAGGGTGGGGTCTTATTTAGGTCAAGCTAGAACCCTGGACTCTTTATCCTTCTGCCTCTATCTCATAAGTGTCATAGGCCTGTGCCATGTCACTGTTTATATTCTTCTTCTGTTCCTTTCTCCATCCCTCTCTTTCTTTCTTGAAAGCACTTTACCAATCAGCTATATCCCTAGACTTGTTTATTTTCTCCCCTTTCCATATATTTAAGGTCATCAGCCAACTACTTGCAATTCAAACTGTTACTTCCGGTTCTAGGAACAAAGTAACAGTGGATTAAGTGATTTACTGTATGCCTTTAGTGTGTCTATTCCTGTGTGCTAATAGTATGTGCTATTCTATATGTGCTAATAGACTTCTTTCCATGATGTGAACACTTTTCCCCTTCTCCTGTGCTGTTTAAGCATGTATCATGGACAAGGGAGGTACCATGAGACAAAGGGAAGGTTGTGGTTAAAAGGAAAAGAATCCTCTTAACTACTAGTTTGAGTGACTGCCTCTCAAACTTTAACTTTTCTTAAGTGCAGGGCCTCTTTCAGAATCTTGAAATCTGTGAATACTTATTCAGTAAAATAAACACGTGCACATGCATGCACACACACGCACCCCTACATGAAACTCAAAGATCCCAAGGGCTGTCTACAGACTCCAGATTGAGAATTCCTGCAGAGATTTGAGCTGAGGAAACAGCTGTGTGGGTAGCTGTAGTCACATTTCAGAGCGTGGACTGCAGACTAGTTTATCCCAAAGCTAAATCATCTTGAGGGCCTATTTTTTATGGTCATGATATGGTAAGTTTTTCCATATTCTGGAAATTTCCTTTTCTTTGAAAATAGTAATCTGCTGATGAACAAACTTGGTTTAATGGTCTCAGTTTAAACCTCTCCACAGGTTGCCTTATGCTATGTATGTGTGGTTGTATTTTTTTTTTTTTTTTTTTTTGTGGTGCTGGAAATTGAACCCAGGTCTTTGGGTACACTAGGCAAGTGCTGTGCCAATGAGCCACTCCCAGACCTACTATTTTGTTAATGACATTTTTACTGTAACACAGCCACGCCCATTGGTTTACAGGGTCTTTCCAACTGTAACAGCTGAATGGATTGGTTACACCAAGGGCACTGAGCCCACAGAAGCCAAAATATTTCCTATTTGACACTTTACGGAAAACACTTGCTAACCCTTGCTCTGAACGATAAGAGGAAGCGATAGTTTGTCAGATCTACCGAAGAGGTCTAGGGACCTGATCTTAAGACTGAGCGAATGCAAGGCCCCGGGCTTCATATACAGCACTAAACAACAAACACAAATAAAGAACAACAACAAAAAAAGACAGGCAATGGCTGTCCAGTAGATGAGTTTGGCTCAGCCTTGCTTTAGGATGGTGTCATAGCTGGGAGCCAGTGGCTCATGCCTGTAATCCTAGCTACTCAGGAGGCTGAGATCTGAAGATCGAGGTTCAAAGCCAGCCTGGGCAGGAAAGACTCTTATCTCCAATAACCCCCCCCACACACACACCCCAGAAAACCGGAAGTGGCGCTGTGGCTAAAGCGGTAGAGCGCTCGCCTTGAGCTGAAGAGCACAGGGACAGCGCCCAAGCCCAGAGTTCAAGCCCCACGACCAACAAAAAAAAAAAATAATAATAAATAAAAAAATAGAGTAGTGTCGTGTAATAGGACTTTCTGCTGTGATGGGAATGGTTTTCTTCTTTCTTTCTTTCTTTTTTTGTTGGTTGTGGGCCTGAACTCTGTCCCTGAGCTCTTCAGCTCAAGGCTAGCGCTCTATCACTTGAGCCACAGTGCCACTTCCAGCTTTTTCTGCTTAAGTGGTACTAAGGAATTGAACCCAGGGCCTCATGCTTGCAATGCAAGCACTTCACCACTGAGCTACCTTTCCAGCTCTGGGGATGGTTTTCATCTGTGCTGTTGGGGATGGTACTCGCTAGTCAAATGTGGCTTTTGAACACTTAAAGTGGGGCTACTGAGGCCTGGATTTTTTTTTTAATCGTATTTAATTTCAAGATAGCTACATATGGTTAGTGCAGTGATAGAATTCTTTATAATGTTTTGTTTGCTTGTTTGATATGTGTGGGGGGAGGCTGGGAAGGTAGCCCAGTGGTAGAGCGCTTGCCTTGCATGCATGAGGCCCTGGGTTTGATTCCTCAGCACCACATAAGCAAAAAGAAAAAAAAGCCAGAAGTGGCGCTGTGGCTCAAGTGGTAGAGCACTAGCCTTGAGCTGAAGAGCTGAGGGACAGTGCCCAGGCCCAGAGTTCAGGCCCCACGACCAGACCCCACCCCCCACCCCCCCAAAAAAAAAAAAAAGATATGTGTGTGTGTTCATGTGTACTTGTCTGCACCTGTATGTGACTAGGGTAGGGCTTGCACTCAGGGCCTGGGCCCTGTTCTTCCTTAGACATTGTTTTTTTAATTTTTTAATTTTTTTAATTTTTTTTTTTTTTTTGTCAGTCTTGGAACTTGAACTTTGGGCCTGAGTGCTGTCCCTGCGCTCTTCAGCTCAAGGCGAGCTCTCTGCCACTTGAGCCACAGTACCACTTCCAGTTTTCTAGTGGTGTATTGGAGATCACAGTCTCATGGACTTTCCTGCCCTGGCTGGCTTTGAACTGATATCCTCAGATCTCAGCCTCCTGAGTAGCTAGGATTATAGGTGTGAGCCACCAACACCCGGCAGTCTCACAGACTTCTCTGCCCGAGCTGGCTCTGAACCATGATCCTCAGATCTCAGACTCCTGAGTAGCTAGGATTACAGGCGTAAGCCACCCGTACCGGCTCTTCCTTAGCTTTTACTCATACTGGCACTCTACCACTTGAGCCACAGCTCCTCTTCTGGCTTTTTGTTGGTTAATTAGAGATAAGAGCCTCACAAACTTTCCTGCTCAGCCTAGTTTTGAACTGCAGACCTCAGATCTCAGCCTCCTGAGTAGCTAGGATTATAGGTTTGAGCCACTGGTGTCCAGCTCTTTATAACATTCTTGACAGCCACTGGGTCGTTATTTCTTGTTATTAAATTGGGAATTAGCTTTTCTTGTGCTTTTCCAACAGGACAAAATGATGACAGAAAGAACTCTGTTGAAGGAACGTTACCAGGAAGTCCTGGACAAGCAGAGACAGGTGGAGAATCAGCTCCAAGTGCAACTAAAACAACTGCAGCAAAGGAGAGAGGAAGAAATGAAGAATCACCAGGTATTTTGCTTATATTTGAATTGTTCATCTGAAGATATAACTCAGGCCATTGGTTTGATTCCTAGTACTGCAAAGGAGAAAAAGAAAAACAAATCAAATAAAAATTAAGTTGTCAGTGAATAATATCAGACTTTTAGTATGTTTCTGAGTCACTAGAAAAAGAAAATCAGTATTTACTTTTTTTTTTTTTTTAAGTGTGTCATGGGACTTGAACTTAGGGCCTGACCCTAAGTTTTTTCACTCAAGGCTAACACCCTACTACTTTGAGGCACAGTGCCACTTTGGTTTTCTGGTGGTTAATTGGAGATAAGATTCTCACAGACTTTTCTGCCTGGGCTGGCTTTGAACTGCAATCCTCAGATCTCAGCCTCCTGAGTAGCTAAGATTGTGTGAACCACTAGCACAAAGCCCATATGTGTTTTATATATACCCAGTTCAGTATTTACTTCTTAATGATTGTTGTTGCTGCTGTTGTATGGGACAGGGTCTAGCTGTGTGGCCCAAGCTAGGCTTGAACTCTCCTGCTTTAAGCTCTTGAGTACCAAATTAGGCATGTACCATCATGCCCAGCTTAAGGATACAAAGAAGCTTTGTATCCTCTTGTTTAAACTCTTAGTTCTATTTTGTTCATATAGAAAAAAGTGATTTATTTAATATGCTTTAAGTTAACTACCTGGGAAATACTTGTTTACTCTCCTGTCTCAGATGTAAAAATTATAGTTCCAAGTGGATTAAAAATCCACCTATAAAAACAAAAAAAATTAAAATATTTAAAACTTCACATTGTAAGGGGTCATTTTAAGCAAGGCAGAAATCTCAGAAATTATAAATAAAGATCCATTATATAGTAAGTTATCAGGGGCGCGAGGTAAAGTGAACTTCAAATGTGGTAATAATATGATTTGTGAATGACCTGTTGGAAAGGTTATTCATAATTCGTATTGTCAGGCCCAGGTCTATAATTCCAGCGCTCATAAGACAGAGGTGGGAGGATTGAGAGTTTGAGGCCAGCCTGGGCTACATAGTGAATTTAAGGCCTACCATGTGTAAGGCCTTGTGTTTGAACCCTTGCACCACAAAAAAAAAATAAAGTAGGGGGAGAGAAAAAGATTTTCAGGTCAGAAGAACAAATTTGTTTCCTTCTTTTGTGTGACTGTAATTGTTTGGGCTATAGGAGATACTGAAGGCTATTCAGGATGTGACCATAAAGCGGGAAGAAACAAAGAAGAAAATAGAGAAAGAAAAAAAGGAGTTTTTGCAGAAGGAGCAGGATCTGAAAGCTGAAATTGAGAAGCTTTGTGAGAAAGGCAGAAGGTAATGTAATGCTACTGTTAAGAATGAAACCCTTACACACACATGTGCACACATATGCATAATGGACCAGTCCCACTTGTATGTTTCACTATTTATCCTAGGCTGGAATGGAACTTGTGGTCTGTTATCTCAGCCTCCCAGTGTAGAGATTACAAGGGTATGCCACCAGGCTAGTTTCTCTTCTTTTCTTTTTCTTTTCTGTGTTTGGTGCTTTTGTTTGTTGGTTGTTCGTTTGTTTGTTGTTTGTAGTGTCAGTACCGAAGCTTGAACTCAGGGCCTGGGCACTATCCCATAGCTTTTCTGTGGAAGGCTTGCACTATACCACTAGAGCCCCAGCTTTTTGGTGGTTAATTGGAGATGAGAGTTTCATGGACTTTCTGCTTATGCTGGTTTTGAACTGTGGTCCTCAGGTATCAGACTCCTGAATAACTAGGATTATAGGCATGAGCTATCAATGCCCAGCTAATTTCTTTTCTTTTAATGTATTTGTAGTTATAAAACAAACACCCAAGTAAAATTTCCCCAGTGACTTGGCATTCTCAACACCTTATGTCATAAGAAATGTTTCAAGGATAGTGCCGTTGGCTCACGCCTGTAATCCTACTACTCAGGAGGCTGAGCTCTGAAGATCAAGGTTCAAAGACAGCCTGGGCAGGAAAGTCTGTGAGACTTACCTCCAGTTAATCACCAAAAAGCCAGAGGTGAAGTTGTAGCTCAAGTGGTAGAGTGCTAGCTTTGACTGAAAAAGCTCAGGGACAGCACTCAGGCCCTGAGTGCAAACCCCCACAAATGGCATAAAAAAAAAAGTTTCAACTGTTTTCATAATGCTATCTATACACATATACACACACTCTCTCTCTCTGTCTCTCTCTCTCTGTTTGCAGAAGCTGGGGGAGGAATATAATAGAGTAGGTGAATTTAATCAGAGTACACTACATGCATCTATGGAATGATCACAATCAAATCTCTTTGTGCTACTAATGTATGCTAATAAAAACAGTATTAAAGGGCTGGGAAGGTGGCTCAGTGGTAGAGCACTTGCCTTGCATGCATGAGGCCCTGGGTTTGATTCCTCAGCACCAGATAAGCAAAAAGAAAAAAGCCGGAAGTGGCGCTGTGGCTCAAGTGGTAGAGCGCTAACCTTGAGCTGAAGAGCTGAGGGACAGCGCCCAGGCCCAGAGTTCAGGCCCCACGACCGGACCCCCCCCCCCCCAAAAAAAAAAGTATTAAAAATTATAGCATTAAATTGTTGAGTTCTAAATATGATCAAAATTTTGAGCCAGCTAAGGTGGCATCCTGTAATTCTATGGAAGTAGAGATTTGGAGGCTCAGATTCAAGGCTAGCCTGGTCAAAAAGTCCATGAGACCACCATTTCAACAAATAAAACCTGGGCTTGGTACACACCTGTCATCCTAGCTATGCAGGAAGCAAAAAGAGGAGAATCATAGTTCAGGCTAGCCCAGGCAAAAATGTAAGACGGAATTGGACAAAGAACTAATATAACTAGGTGTGTGGATCAAACAGCAAAGCACCTGCCTAGCAAGGGCAAGTCCCTGAGTTTTAACTCCAGTACTCAAAACAAAACAATTTGATTGGCATTTAGCACTATTTCACTTGCTTTATAACCTGAGATTTCTTAAATTTGTTTTTTACTGTAAAAATACTGTACAGATGGGTTCCAATTACATGAGTAAGGTAATGAGTACATTTCCTCTGTTTTTCCCCTACCATCCCTTTCCCCCCGCCCCCCCCCCAACAAAACCTGAGTTTTTAAAACAAGCTTAGGCCATGAGAATATTTTGACTGATTATAAGATGTATGTTATTCAGCACCAAAAGCAATTTTACCTTTTTTTTTTGCCAGTCCTGGGGCTTGAACTCAGGTTCTGGGCTCTGTCCCTGAGCCTCTCTGTGCTCAAGGCTAGCACTCTACCATTTGAGCCACTGCACCATTTCCAGCTTTTTGTGTTTATGTGGTACTAAGGAATCGATCCCAGGGCTTCATGCATGTTAGAGAAAGCACTCTTATCACTAAGCCATGCTCCCAGCCCACCAAAAGCAATTTTAGAAATAACATTGTAAGTTATTCGTGAGAGAATCATCTGGGTACTGCAGGAAGAGCCAGGTGAGCATAGAATTTGGTCAGATTCTCAGATTTCTTACAATAGGCTGCTTGGAAATTAGCTTTGAATATTGTATTGATTTTACTCAAATTCACTAACATGCACTTTTATTTATTGAGAAAATCTTGGCTTCTGCAAATGTGTGAGAGAGAGTGAAATTACAAGTAGTAAGCTACTTGCTGAATCAGTATTCAAGTCTGAGAGAAGTAACTGGAAGCTTCTATGAGGAGAACATTGGGGAGAAAGCCTATAGGGCACTCACTTGTTCTGTTGAGAATCTAGTCTCACACTGTGTGGTGGAGATGAGTCAGTCATTCATGGTGACCATTTTCCCAGCAGTGTCGTAGAGTACTGCAGAGCAGTACACTGTGCAAGCATTGACAGTGATCAGCAACTGGCCCTACGGCAGCATTGGTCTCTGCTTTGTTTTCATGGTCTATGTGGCAAGGATGATGCATATTTCCAGACGTGTACATGTGGCAGCTTAACAGATCTCCTAAAGAGTAGGCACTGGGGAGGTGGGCTTTGTGATTTGATTCTTGTTGATACATACTTATGTGGGGTTTGAGCTCAGGCCCTAGGTGCTTTTTTGCTCAAGTCTAGTGTTCTACCACTTTGAGCCGCAGTGTTACATGCAGTTTTCTGGTACTTAATTGGAGATAAGCATCTCATGGACTCTCCTATCTGTGCTGGCTTCAAATCGCAATCCTTAGATCTCAACCTCTTCAGTAGCTAGGATTTACAGGTGTGAGCTACTGGCAGCCAGCTTGATGTGTATTTTCTTTTCCCTCTGGTTGAATAACTATAAATGGTGATTGATAACAGTTTTGTTGCTTGTATTGTTTTGGTATTGAAGACTTGTGTTGTTTGTTACTATTTGTGCCAGTCTTAAGGTTTGAACCTCAAGGCTTGGACACTATCCCTCAGCTTTTTTTGTGTGTATGTGGGGGGGTCCGGTCGTGGGGCCTGAACTCTGGGCCTGGGCGCTGTCCCTCAACTCTTCAGCTCAAGGTTAGCGCTCTACCACTTGAGCCACAGCGCCACTTCCGGCTTTTTTCTTTTTGCTTATGTGGTGCTGAGGAATCGAACCCAGGGCCTCATGCATGCAAGGCAAGCACTCTACCACTGAGCCACCTTCCCAGCCCTCCCTTAGCTTTTTTACTCAAGATTAGTGCTGTACCATTTGAACTATAGCTCTGCTTCCAGCTTTTTGGTGGTCAATGGGAGATAAGGCTGGGCATAATTCTTAGATTTCAGCTTCCTGAGTAGCTAAGATCACAGATGTGAGCCACCAGTACCTGACTAGTTCATGTATTTTGTGTCCAAAAAAAATCTTAAGTCACCTTCTAGATCATTCATTGTTTTAATCTTTTTTTTTTTTGGCGGGGGGGTCCGGTCCTGGGGCCTGAACTCTGGGCCTGGGCGCTGTCCCTCAGCTCTTCAGCTCAAGGCTAGCGCTCTACCACTTAAGCCATGGCGCCACTTCCGGATTTTTTTCTTTTTTGTTTATATGGTGCTGAGGAATCGAACCCAGGGCCTCATGCATGCAAAGCAAGCGCTCTACCACTGAGCCACCTTCCCAGCCCGATTGTTTTCATCTTCACCTGCACTCAGCCTGTTTTTTATTTCTTTTTTTTTTTTTTAACATTTTCAATTTTTTTTTATTGTGAAAATACTGTACAGAGGGGTTACAATTATATGGGCAAGATAATGAGTACATTTCTTATCAAGCATTGTAGCCTCCTCCTTTGTTTCCCCTTCCCAACCCTTCCCATCCTTCCCCCTACCCCCTACCCAAGCCTCCCCCCCCCCCCCGCCCCCACCAAAGTTGTAAAGTTCGTTTTCGACATAACGACTTGTACATCTCATTGTTGCAATGGGTCCACCTCTATCCCTATTTAAACGATTTGTTTTTTCTTTTCCCCTCCACAAATTATACCGACATCTAATACAGTGAAAGCAGGGGTTATACTGTAGGGGAGGGACATACAAAGCAACAAAGAAATAATCTTATAAATGTGTTAGAAACAGGGCTGGGAAGGTGGCTCAGTGGTAGAGCGCTTGCCTTGCATGCATGAGGCCCTGGGTTCGATTCCTCAGCACCACATAAACAAAAAGAAAAAAGCCGGAAGTGGCACTGTGGCTCAAGTGGTAGAGTGCTAGCCTTGAGCTGAAGAGTTGAGGGACAGCGCCCAGGCCCAGAGTTCAGGCCCCACGACCGGCCCACCCCCCCCAAAAAAATATGTTAGAAACAATTGCATGAAAGAAAAAAACATTTGAATACATATCTTAGGGTTCATTTCCCTAATATCAACTTATCTGACCTTTTCTGCTTGATGTTTTTTATTTCTTATCCTACAGGGAAGTGTGGGAAATGGAACTGGATAGACTTAAGAATCAGGATGGTGAAATTAATCGTAATATCATGGAAGAGACAGAACGAGCCTGGAAGGCGGAGGTGAGAAAATCTGACATCTTGAAAGTCTTGTTTTGGGGCTCCCAAATGGTATATGCTTTGGGTATAGTATTAAATAGCTGATAAGCATTTAACTATCTAGGTGTTCTGTGTGTATAAAATTAATGAGATGTATGTATATATGTGTGATTTCCTTAGATCTTATCACTAGAGAGCCGGAAAGAGTTGCTAGTATTGAAACTAGAAGAAGCAGAAAAAGAAGCGGAGCTACATCTTACTTACCTCAAGTAAGTACTTTCTCATTCTAAAGCCTGTATTTTATTTTACTTGTTTTATTTATTTTAGTTTTTGTGGGTAGTAGGACTTCAGCTCAGGGCCTGGGCACTGTCCCTGAGTTCTTTTTGTTCAAGGCTAATGCTCTACCACTTAGAGCCATAGTGCCACTTGACTCATTGTTTACAGGTGTTTGAATCCCTAGGCCAGAAATCCTGGTACCTACCTTATCTTCATGAGAATTTTAAAGCCATTTCTATCTATGCAGTTATAATTGCTCAGTGATTATTCTACACTTTCTCATTCTTTCCTTTTAGAGTGGGTTGTTTGTTTTTTGCCTTTATTTATTTTTGGTAGTACTAGGATTTGAACTCATACAACTCCAGCTCTGCTTTTTTTTTTTTTTTGGCTAGTTATTTTGGAGACAGAGTATTTCTGCCTCAGATGGTTTTCAGCCACTGTCCTCTACATCTCAGCCTCTTGAGTAGCTAGGATTACATGTCTAAACTACATTGCCTCTATAATATTGTACAGTACAGTTCAATTCAGTACAATATAATTCCATACAATACAGGCAGGGAGAGTGGTAGAGGTAGTGAGATTGATTTGAATACATTGAAATATGAGGAAAGGTAACAATGAAATCCCTGTTCCTCTGTATAACTAATGTAGGCTAATAACAAAATTTAAAAGAAAAAAATAAAGAGTTTAGCGCTTTTTATTGTATTACTGTCACTTGAATAAATGCAATCTGTCAAGCTGTCAAAATAACAAAGGCTTTGGAGGTTTGAGTCTTATATAGCCACTTCTCCTTTTCCTGCTGTGGGATTTGGATGAGCCCTGGGGCATATTTTCAGGCAGACAACCCTCTCTCTGGGTAGTTCTCTCTCCACTATTTGCCTTAAAAGACAATAGAGTTTAATGAGACAGATGGCTTAGACTCCTAGGCTGCTCCTGCACCTGTTCCTACCTCTTCTCTCAAGGCCCATTACCCAGAAGCTCTTGCTGTCTCTCAGAACCAGGAATGGGATTTTCTTTAATTGCATAAATTCCTTTTGGATTTCTTAAAAGGTCAACTCCTCCAACACTGGAAACAGTTCGTTCCAAACAGGAATGGGAAACAAGACTGAATGGAGTTCGGATGATGAAGAAGAATGTCTGTGTAAGTAAGTGTAGTAGCAGGTAGCTATTAGTCAGTGTTCGTTTGTTCTTCAGCTCTTCTGGCAGTAGGGAGGCAGTCTTTATGTTACACTTTGGGCCTGCCTGCTGCTCAGGGTTTCTATGAGAGTGGATGTTGTGCTTCTTTAGAGACTCACTCCATTCACAGTGAAGGATGATTCTTTCTTTTCCTTTTTGTCTAGGACCAATTTAATAGTCATATCCAGCTAGTGAGGAATGGAGCCAAGCTAAGCAGCCTTCCTCAAATCCCCACCCCCACTTTGCCTCCGCCCCCCTCAGAGGTAAGAGAACTGGCATTTGGGACTCTACTTTTCTGTATTGGTGGCAGAGTCAGAGTCTTCTCCTTTTTCTTTTTTCTTCTTTCTTTCTTTCTTTTTTCTTTTTTTTTTTGTCAGCCTGGGCACTGTCCCTGAGCTCTTTTGCTCAAGGCTAGTGCTCTACCACTTTGAGCTACAATGCCACTGCTGGTTTTTGAGTGGTTAATTGTTGATATGAGTCTCATCGGGACTTTTCTGCCTAGGCTGACTTTGAATCATGAGTAGCTAGGTTACAGGCGTGAGCCACTGGTGCCCTGCTACCTTTTTCTTTATTTATAAAGTTATTGGGTCTATTCCTGTTTAGTGTAAAGAGTTGTTTATTCATTTTTACTCTAGATTCCTAGACTTTGTTCTTATCTCTCTTGCCTTCCACTCTTTCCTCTGCAGACAGACTTCATGCTTCAAGTGTTTCAACCCAGTCCCTCCCTGGCTCCTCGGATGCCCTTCTCCATTGGGCAGGTCACAATGCCCATGGTTATGCCCAGTGCAGATCCTCGTTCTTTGTCTTTCCCAATCCTGAACCCTGCCCTGTCACAGTCCAACCAGCCTTCCCCACCCCTCCCTGGCTCCCATGGGAGAAATAGCCCTGGTCTGGGTTCCCTTGTCAGCCCCCACAGTCCACACATGCCCCCTGCCGCCTCCATCCCGCCTCCCCCAGGCTTGGGCGGTGTTAAGGCTTCTACTGAAACTCCCCGACCCCAACCAGTAGACAAACTGGAGAAGATCCTGGAGAAGCTGCTGACTCGGTTCCCACAGTGTAATAAGTAAGTGGATTTAAGGATTCATTCATAATTTTCATGACTGTTCCCCATGGATGTAGTGTGGGGTCTCCATCCTCAACTTTTTCTTTTTTAGGGCCCAGCTGACCAACATTCTTCAGCAGATCAAGACAGCACGCACCACCATGGCTGGCCTGACCATGGAGGAGCTGATCCAGCTGGTAGCTGCACGGCTGGCAGAGCATGAGCGGGCAGCAGCAAGTACTCAGGTAAGATGGGTAGCCTTGAAAGAACGGAGGTCACCTGAAAGGTGGAGAGGCAGACTCCAGAGAAGTTGGGGTGGAAGAAGCATTATAGCTGGGCTTCTCTTCCACTTTCTTGCTTTGTTGGAGTTGGAAGGAAATTATGTCTTTCTGCTGCATGCTGTGTTACTCAGACTTCTCTTACTCTATATTATTTTTACCCACAGCCACTTGGTCGGATCCGGGCCTTGTATCCTGCCCCATTGACCCAAATCAGTACCCCAATGTTCCTGCCTTCTGCCCAGGTTTCATATTCTGGAAGGTCTTCACAGGTAATAACTCTTTTTCTCTGCACAGTAGGGTATGCATCAGCTCAGAGTAAGGAAGGAGTGGGTTTGCAGGTACCTTGCAGGAGGAAACCATCACTAGCTGCATTGTTGGTAGCCCTCCTGGGAGTATACAAGTACTTCAGGCAAGAATCTATATTTCGACTTTTCTTTCTTCTGGTGTAAGACCCTTCTATCTACATGGAAACAACAGGTGTAGTTATGGGCATAAAGGCAAGTTGGACCCAGAGTTCCCTACCTTGGTGGCCAAACCATCACTTCTCTCTTCTGCAGGCTCCAGCCACTTGTAAGCTGTGTCTGATGTGCCAGAAACTTGTCCAGCCCAGTGAGCTGCACCCAATGGCATGTACCCATGTATTGCACAAGGAGGTGGGTATTATGGACTCCTCATGGTCTACTCTTTTCCAATAGCTGAGATCATTTCTCTTGAGCATTTTACTCTTGAGCATTGGATTGGTTCTCTCATCATTAACATCTAATCACGATGTTTTCAGTAAATTGTAGCTTGAGCATCAGCAGATACTAGCAGCCTACTGCAGCTAGTATCTGCTTCTTTCCATCTCAGTTCCGTTAGGGCACTGGAAAACTGCCAGTAAGGTAGCTCCTCAGGTCTAGTGGTTGTTTTAAATATACATTGTCAGGAGAATTTGTTTAGCCAATAGGAGTGGATAGGGAGCCTGAATATGAGATCAGCAGCTCCATTGACACAACAAGACATCTTCACTAACCCCCAGGTCGGTCCTGTTCTGTATATTGCTAGGCAGAGACAGTTTTCTCAGCAGCAAGGGCATTATTCCTTAATGATTTTGGTTTGTTCATTTGTTTCTCCAAAAGGTAGAAACTGAACTGATACTTAAATTCTTGATAAAGCCCTGAATAAGGGTTGGGGATAAAAGGATATGAAGTGAAACTCATCTTAGGCCAAATGATCATAAGGAGGAGGCGAGCCACATTATTACTCCACAAAAAGCAGCCTCATGAGCACCCTGAGTGTTCTTAGTCCTTGAGAGAAGGATGTGTTTGCCTGCTGTAGAGATTCTTGGGGGTGGGGAGGTAAAGAGCCATTGAAATAGTCCGCCTAGTCTCCCCAATCAGGACACTTTGGCATTAGACCTTGTGAAGCTTAGCGGTCCTCTTTCTGTCCTTCCCTTCATCTTTCCAGATAAACCTGAGGTGTGTCTGTCTCTCTCTCTCTCTCTGCAGTGTATCAAATTCTGGGCCCAGACCAACACAAATGACACTTGTCCCTTTTGTCCAACTCTTAAATGACTGACCTGTCTGAGCAGGAAGAAGAGGAGAAACTGATGTGAGCAGGAAGCACGGGTTGGAGATTTCTAAAACTCTATATTTATACAGTGATATATACTCATGCCATGTACATTTTTATTCTATAGGTAATGTGTGTATAGAAAGTCTGTATTCAGATGTTCGTAAATGAAAATATGTATATAACGCAGAAATATTGTTTCCCCCTCATCTTGCAGTCCTTTTGGGGGAGGCAGATTGTAGAGAAGATGTTGTTTAGTTTGGCCTCAAAATTATGATATCCTGTTTTCAAATACATCTAGGAAGCTGCTGTCGCTCTAAGGCCATCCTGCTTTGGTTTGGCTCAGCCCCTAGTCCATTTTCTTAAGGCTCATGTGTGCAGATTTGCAGCCTGGTGCTCACCTGCTGTCCAACCAGATGCCTTGCTTGTGGAGAGCCTCTGGAAGCCTCAGTGTTGTAGCCGTTCCACTCTGAACAGATAAAATAAGACTCATGAAGGGAAAAATGTAATCCTAGTAGTTTGACTTCTCATTGAATATTTTACTGTGTTAATGCTCATTATTTATACATAGACATCAGGTTTACAGAATATTGTTTTACATCAACAAAATTCACAGTCCAAGAATAACAATATAACCAGGTCCCATTTCCCCCACAAGCTTCTGTCCACCCCATTTCCTGGGTAGTAATTAGCACAACCAACAGGTTTTTCCCAGGCTAAGCCATTCCTTTTGGTCACTGACTTGGCTTCCACTCAAGGTCTGAAAATGCAGCTTTGTGAAGTCCTCACTCCTACCCATTCCTCTGGTCTGCTAGTCTGGCTAAACCCCCAAAACCCCTCAAAGGTTAAGGCAGTTGGTTTACAACCAAGTTGTTGGGTGACCTTGGGTGAGCTCCTGACAGGCACTGGGGTGAGATGTCTGTGCAGTTACTTGCCAAATATTATCTTGGGATGCTGGGTTAATTTTTGGAGCAAGAAAGCTATGGGGGGTGGGAAGGGAGGGAAGAGGTGGAACGCGAGGGTATAGTATGTTTCCTGTTCTGGAAAAATAGAAAACAAAGTGATGAAAAAGGGTGGTGTGGGACTTTATGGTTAATGTGGAACTGGGTCATTTTTCTACCTTTGCTTATTAAGCACTTCCATTTTTTAGGTTTTATACCTGGGAAGGCAATAGCTCTAATAGAGCTTTAAATCTTTTTCTTTTTATTGCTAGAGGACATAGCTTTAGCTCCCTTCTCTTTTAGAATTAAACAAGTAACTATAAAGTGTTAGTGGCTCCAGGGGAACAGTATCCCTGTTATTAGCAATCAAATTTTCCCATTCTGAGTCTTGGAAAAGTCCATTGGTTCTAGTAATATGTATCAGGGTAGCAAAGACTTCCTTTCAGATCCACCTAAATTCTCTGTTCTTGTTACCATCTTTCTCTTTGTCTCTCATCCTTGCCTGTTAGCTCACAGACAGATTTTCTTGCTCTTGCCTTATGTGTCCAGGTTTACTGACAAGCATCAGTCTAAAGAACTGGACTTCCCTGGCCTGCCTTGGCATCATCTTGTAGGGCAACTAGAATGGCCTCAGTACCAACTCTTTAGAGGTCAAATGATGTACTTCCTTTGCCTATTACTAATATTACTTTCTCCAGTTTGGAAAACAGGAGAAGTAAGAGGAACAGGAAAAGTAGCAAAATGGAAGATCAGTTCTTTTGTTCTTTTCATTTGGAGGATTCACTTTTTATTTTACAATCTTAGGTTTCTCTCTTCTTTCAACTTTGCACAGCCTTGAGTTACCTGTGTCTCCTGAAAATCCAGAAATTGGCATAAAGAATATTATTTCTTTCCCCATTACAACCTTTGAAGCTGAAAGAGAGAAAAAAAAATGAGAAAATGAGCTAAATAGGAGGGCAGAGCTGCTTCCTGTGAGAGGCCAACTCTGGCTGGAGGGCAAGTGTTCTAGAAAGTTGTACATGGGGAGTTGAGGCCTGATCAGTCAGATGCCACACTTAAGCTTTGGGCATTCTGGTCTTTCTCCCTCTGCTTACTGGCCTTCAGTAGTTCAAGCTTTGCAGACCCAGTGACGAAGGCCCCAAACGCAGTGTGTGGAGATGGGACTATCTCATTTCAGGAATAAAATTTTGAAAATAGAGATATATGATGCATATTTTTACAAGCAAGAAGCTGTTGTCAAGATCTTTTTTTACACTTAGAATTCATAGATTCAAGGTAAAAAGGAAGTAACTGTAAAAAGAAAAATAAATGCAAGTTTTCTTTAAAGAACAAAACAAGTCACAAACAATAGATCAACAAGAGTTACTAATGTTTAGGTTGAGATTTATGCCTGGAAAGAGCCAGTTTTCCCCGACATAGGTATGAACTATAAAGCAGAATGTGTCCTTTTCTTCCTGCAGCAGTTCTAGGTGATTTACACTGTAAGTCTGAACTGGAAGTGGACAAGTTTTCAGTCTTCCTGTTTGTTTTTAGAGTCATGGGGAGTTCCCAATCAGTCAAGCAGCACCAAGTGCAGTGGGAATGAAGAGAACCAGATAAAAACTGTGACTCAGTATTCTTGTTTTATTGGTTTATGGCTTGTGGGCAGCTGGCTCAGACCAGCAACTCCAGAGGCCCTCCTTACATTTCCCTCTGCCTTGGCAGGTGCCCTACCTGGAGGCATTGTGCAGACCAGATAGGAACAGGCTATGCAGCAGCTACCTTCCCACTCACATGAACCATGGTATTTGAACTGACAGAGGAAATGAATGTGGCCCCATGACCTTGCCCAAGAACCAGCCTGGGTACCCATGTACTACTGGGAGTGGGGAACAGAGAACAGGATAGGGAAAGAGGGTGGCCTTCAGTGGGGGAAGATGGAGAAGAAAAACAAGAAGCTTTTTGAGGCTCCTGTTCTTACTCCAAGTGGCCTTGATATTGAAGACCAAGGGAGAAAGCCTTCTATTCTGTACATTCATGGTGCAATACTAGTCAGTGTGTGAATGCATAAGCCAAATAAATATAGGGCCATTAGGGAGAGAAAGCAGTGAAACTGCTCAGTACTGGGTTAAAGGTCTTACCACTTGGTACCACTAATCAGAAGAAATCCAGGTAGAGGTTATAGGTGTCAACCCTGTACCTGTTGAATGAATCTTCAAGGTTCACTAGGATTAGGTAGGAGAGGCCTCCTTTCTATAGCTTTAGCACCTCGGCTACAAAGCTCAAGAGCCATCATGGGGGGTTGGGGGGGGTTAGTGAGCCTGTGATCAGGAAGACAGTGTCCACCCTGCCCTGCTACATTCCAAGTGCTCTCCTACAGGGAACTGGGCTCTGGTGGTTGGGATGTCTCAATGCCACTATCATACCTGAAAGGAAGGGTGTAAGTAGAGACAAGTGGGATTAATAGGGTAGGAATTCATTTATGTGAACTTCCTTGTGGGTACTTTTCACTGAAGAGATCTCTTTGGCTTGTGTCAGCCTTCTTCCCATCTCACTTCTACCACTGAACACTGGGGGAACCACACCATCTTAGGAGGTGGAGTTGTGTCTTGGAGATGAGGTCTAAAACTGGGGTTGGCAATTGTTGTGTTCCTGCCTTTTCTAGCTTTTCATTTCAACTGCTCCTTGTCTTTTTATTCTATTCTCCTTTTCTTTTTTGGGGGGGGTCGTGGTGGTGGTGGTGGTAACTGTTAGAATTCAGGGTCTTCCACTTGCTAGGCAGGTGCTCTACCACTGAGCTATGCCTCCAGCTTTTCTTTCTGACCACCCCCATAAGTACAAATATTCCATCCCATTGTTCTTGGTTTAATTCAGGAACAGTCTTTGCACCAGTGTAGGCTTATTTCTGTAGGCCCTATCTCTAAAACAAATATCAAACTGCATCTTTTCACTTAGGTCAGCAGAAAAATGAAGTTGGCCCTCTCTCTGCCAGGGTACCACAGAGACACTAGGATGGCCTGGGCATGATGCAAGTACTTCCAGACATAAGGAAAGAACACTTTGGGTTGGAAAACCTAAAGGGATGGTGGGCAAAAGTTCAGCACTGAAAGTTTAAGCAGCAGAATTTCCCAAGTGGAGTTTGAGGTGACCGAAAGCATTCCCGCTAGCAGTGTGCTGCTGCTTCCCTTCCGTTTCCTACAGGTGCAAGCCCTGGAATCCCCCTGTGGCCCTTTTCTTCCTTCAAGGCAGAGGCATTTGGTGGGTGGTTGAGGGTCCTTAGGGCCACCTGTGTCTCCCCGACTTGTGACCAAGGCGAACCACCCAGATGTGGTCCTGGGCGATTTCTGTCTTCCACCTTCGGGCCTCCTCACTTCAGCAGGGAGATGTCATCAGCAAAGTCATCGTGCTGATGGCGCAAGCAGCGGAGGCAACGCCACTGGCACACCATGAGGCAGAGTGGCAGCATGAAGAGGGCACAGATGGCAGCCATGACATAGGCTATGGTCATGAGGGTTGACTCATCTGTCTGTGGAATGTTGTAGCCACAGTCTTCCATGTCAGGGGTGACAAAAGGGCCTTCAACCGCTGCTGTCCTGAACTCATCGTGCACTGGAGAAAGGGCAGATAGGAGGCGAGCTGTTATTGTCACACAATAAAAAGAACTTCCTACCCCTGCAGGCTGCTCATTCACCTTTCGGGGGGGGGGGCAGGCAAGGAACCCAGTGCTAGGTGACCGTCTCCCGCAGGGCCATTGGACAGCCACCCTTCCCCGTTTACCCCATTTAGGTATGATACCTAAGAGGCCTTCTGAAGCTAGCCCTTCACACCCATAGCAAACTCCCCTGCCACTGTGCAAGTCCAGCTGTGGATCCTGCCACCTTTGCTAGCATTCAACCTCCCTGTGGGGTAGCTCACTAAACTAAAGGCTCAGCTTCCTGCCTCCCCATCCAGGGCTTCTCAATGCCTCAGCTTCTCCTGATGCTCTAGGTTTGCCCCAGAGCTTCACGATTCAGGCAGGGGCAGCAGAACAGCACTTATACCAGCTTTGTACACCATGTGGATGTATTCCTACCTCCCGCACAGATCCAGGTAGCCTAACTGAAGAATATGGATAGACTGGCTCCACCCTGGTCCCTGGTGCTCTTACCATGGCAAGCACTGACTGCAAAGCCAATTCGTTTTCGGGCCCGATCAAAGACAACATAGAAGCCCTCCATGATGACGGCCCCCATGACAGTGCCTGTAGATGACTGTGAGATGGCAAACTTGTAACAGTCGTCTTGGGACGTGGCCACATCTTCCACTGGCCGCAGGTATTGCTAGGGGTAGATGAGTGCAGGGTGAGAGGGTGCCCTCCTCATTCCATCCTTCACCCCATCTGCCCACCAGGTTCATTCCTGAGCCCTGAGGGGTTGGGTTTTCCAAGACCCCTTTACCACTAACTCTCCTTATCTTGTCTTCCAAGTCCTCAGAGGCCACACTGGCTTGCTGTCCCCATAGGTGCCCATGGGTGTTTTGTCCTCTTCACAGACCCCACTGTCTCAGGGTGGGACCTACCTGTGGAAGGATGGTGATGCGGAAGGACTGATTGGTGACCTCACCCATGAGGTAGAGTGAGATGACCGGGAAGATGTTCCAAGGGGTGGTGCCTGCTTGCCAGCATACCAGCTGCTCCCCTAGCCAAAACCCATCTGGGAACTTCTCTGTCTGTGGCAATGAGAAATAGATGACTAATCATCTGCCTGTCACTCTTTCACCTCTTCATTTTCATATAACATTGACTGGCCTCTTAATTTGCTTTAGCTATTTCTGGGAAACATCCAAAGTAGGGGAATTCTGCAACCCAGAGGCCAGGAAGAGAGAGCAGGAGAAATATGTATCAGGACAGTAAGGTGCATGCTACACACTTATAATCCCAGCTCATAGGAAGCTGAGGCCAAAGTATCATGAGTTTACAGCCTGGGCTAGCTGTAGTGAGACTGACAAAACAAAATCATTTTGTACAAGGAGGATTGTATAGTGAGTACATAGAACAATTTTTTCGTTTTTTTTTTTTTTTTATGGTTTGGTTTTTTTTTTTTTTTTTTTTTGTGGTGGCGTTTTAAATTCCAGTACTGGAGTTGGAATTTGGTGACTTGAGCTTGATTGGCTGTCACTACTACTTGACGCATCTTCTAGCCTAGTGTTTTTTTGCTGGTTCATTGGAGGAATCTTGTGGACTTTTCTGCCTGGGCTGGCTTCGAACTATAATCCTCCTTATCTCAGCCTCCCAAGTAGCTAGGATTGTAGGCATGAGCCACTGGCACCCAGCTACAAGAATAGTTTTCAAGAGCTTTAAGTGAAAGCATCTCAGCTCTTATGAGGAATGGGAGTGTCACTGACTCCTTTGATACCATGCCATCTCTGGTACCCGCCCGCACCCTTAGTCTACTGACCGACGAGGCTGCCTTGATGGACTTGACAGCAGCTTCAAACACTTTCTTGGGCAAACGAAGGTTGGTGGTACCACTGTCCACAATGCTCTTGTCATAGTTGTACTAAGAAGAGAGGAAAGAAAGGGTGAGAATAGCTTTCTTGATGCCCCACTCTGAGGAGAGTTGGAGCATGAGCCTGGCTGCTTGGGGTCCTGCCTGGGTTGGTTTCTTGGTTTTGCCTCTGTGTACCTCCTTGTGCAAGTTGCTTAACCTCTGTGCCTCAGTTTCCTGATCTTCAAAAGGAGGCTGGGTCTCTACCTCAAAGGTTATTGTGAGGACTAAATTAAACTTCCCTGGCAGATAGGAGGCACTCAGTAAATGTTAACTTTTTTTTTTATCTAGCGTGGGCAAGCATTCTTCAGTTCTAGAATATGGATACCGTTCAGTAGTTTTCTATCTATTCTAATTTATCATGCGTAAGGATCTAGGGAAGGATCTGAGCACTGGTGGCTCACGCCTGTAATCCTAGCTACTCAAGAGGCTGAGATCTGAGGATCACGGTTCCAAGCCAGCCTGGGCACGAAAAAGTCTGTGAGACTCTTATCTCCAATAAATCACTCAGAAAACTGGAAGTGGCGCTGTGGCTCAAGTGGTAGAGCACTAGTCTTGAGCTGAAGTGCTGATGGACAGCGCCCAGGCCCAGAGTTCAAGCCCCATGACCAAAAACAACAAAAAGAATCTAGAGAAGGAGATCCAAATACTTTAGCTGGCAGTTGTTGGCTACTGCCAGCCTCAGGGATTAACACTTTGAACTTTATCCAATCTTTTCCACAGTCCCTGAGGAAGTTGTTTTCACCAGTTTTTGATTGGCCCAGAGACACATAGCTTGTAAAGCAGATAGACTCCAATTCATGTCTTTTTAACTCCATCATACCCTATAAATGGCTTCCCAAGGCCATGAAGTCAGACTGTCTGGGGTCCAGACAGGAGCTAGTTCTACACTCACTACAAGCCCTGGGTAAGAGTGCTCTGCCGCCCTGCACTTCAGGCTTAGTGTGACCAGTAATTTCCAATTTCTGGGCCCAGCCCCAACTTCATAGATCCTGTACCTCTGCACAGCATCCCCTCACTATGATGCCTAACCTTTTTCTCCCCTCAGCTCCCCCATGGGTTCTTACCTCCTTGCAGTCCATTTTCAGGTCTTGTCCATTGATTTCTACCCGTACAATGATCACCTCATAATACCATTCCCGCCGGATGGGTGTGTACCAGAGACTCCCCGTGTACAGCGAATGGTCAATGCCCCCGATGATCTGAAAAAAAAAGAGCTCACAGCCATGTCCTGGCCCAGGGGAGAGCAGGCCACGTGGAGACCTAGCAATAAGTTCTGTTGTTTCTGCCAACAAAGGTCCTTTACACTTCGTTGTTTTCCCTTCCAGCTTCTAATCAAATCATGCCCTCAAGTGATTTATATTTTCTTAAGTGTGTTCAAGGGAAGAGACTGTCCAGGATTTTTAATTATTTGTTTCAGAGTCCCATAGCCCTGATATAAGTTATTTAAAACTTACACTGGCACAATAAATGTTGAGTGAATTATTATGTGCTTCTGTTACAAGTTTGATTTTCTTTGCCTGTTGAGGAACCTTTCACTATTGTCCTAGTCAATAAATAGATTTTAACTTCCTTACATCTTTGCCTTCTGACTATCAGACTTAAAAAATCTTAAATTTAGGCTGGGAAAGTAGCTCAGTGGTAGAGTGCCTTGCATGCATGAGGCCCTGGGTTCCATTCCTCAGCACCACATAAGCAGAAAAAGCCAGAAGTAGTACTATGGCTCAAGTGGTAGAGCACTAGCCTTGAGCTGAAAAGCTGAGGGACAGCACCCAGGCCCAGAGTTCAGGCCCACAACCGACCAAAAAAAAAAAAAATCAAATTTAGTATGTTTTACCCCCATTTCCATTGAATTATTCCTAATCCATTTTTTTAATTTAATTTAATTTTATTTGTGAACATACTGTACAGAGGGGTTACAATTACATGGGCAGGATAATGCGTACATTTCTTACCAAGCATTGCACCCTCCTCCTTTGGTTTACCCTTCACATCCCTTCCCAGCCTCCCCCCTCCCCCCCAATCCCAATCCTTCTCCTTCCTCCCCCTCCCCCCTCCCCCCCCCCCCCGCACCAACGTTGTAAAGCTCGTTTTGGACATGACAACTTGTACTTCTCATTGTTGCAACAGGTCCACCTGTATCCTTAAACAACTGGTTTTTCCCTAATTCATTTTTGACTTTTCCCTCAAGTGCCTTGAAGCCTTTCAGATCAAATGCAAGGAAGAAAAGAGTGGGGAACAAGTAGAGATGGCTTCCCTTGGTATTATGTGGTAGAGCCAAGACTATCATGACACTAAGGCACATTGGTACCATCTCTCCTAATGTCAGAACCTCCCCTCCCTGAGGACATACTCACCATGCTCCCTCCGACTGAAGCCAGCACCTCAGACTGGTTGAGTGGGAAGCCTGCGCCACAGAGCTGCAGGGAGAAGAGGTTGGGAACGTGGGTCTGCTTTACCAAGGAGTCAAAAAAGGGCTCCAGGGAGTCATCAGGCTGTGGTGGGAAGAGACAAGGAGTGAGTCCTTTTGTGGAAGTCCTGATGAATAAGCCTAGATTCCTACCTATGTTGGAGGGTAAAAGCAAAACTTGGGGTGTTCCCTAGGTAAGACTGAGATACTAAGCTTTGACAGAAAGAAAGAATGAGAGAACACTAGCAGGAGATGTATACAGGAAAATACAGGGCCATAGTCTTTCTTCCCCATAGCCTAATGTACTTCAGATTTACAAGGCCTTTTAAAGATCTCAAGGTATATAGAAATCAAGATCTGTTCATTCCAGTGCCTATCACAGCTGCTCTCAGATTGCCACCCTAGCTCTGTCCAATAATACTTCCAACTGACTTGCTTTCCTCTTTTAGTCCACTCCCTTTCTTTCTCCCAATCCCTTCCTGTGTCCCATGCAATGTGCAAGGTGCAGACTCTGAGGAGTGCAAAGCCTTGTTCTTACCCTGGCAATCTCAGCATAGGCCAGTCCCAGGATGCCTTCCCAGTTGGAGCCATTGATGAAGAACTTATCCGATTCAGTGATGGCAGCGATGTTGGCACGCACAGTGACGTTGGGACCATGAGGGATGCTCACCAGGTCGGTGCCCAGCTCTCCCTCCCACTTTCCCTGGGTGTAGGGCACATAGACACCCTTCCGGAGATCCCTGTATGTGCTGGACCTGTGGAGTGTAAACAGAGATCTATAGATGTCAACCCACAATGGGCATAGGAATCCAGGATCAAACCTACTTCCCAATGCCAACATCTCTCAAGGCGTCCTAGAGTCTGCTCTATTTCCCAGAACAGAATGTAAGATGACCTTGCAAGATTGGGGGTGGGGGCGGGTGGCGGGAAGCTAGTGCTGGGGCTTGCTCTCCTGTGTCTGTAGCTCATATTCCTGGATCTGGAGCTCAGGCCTGTGAAGAACAAGCTGGGCTTTGTGCATTGTGCTTGCTGCTCCTGCAGGGACAGCTCGCGGACATCTCTTCCTCCCCCACTGCAGCAAGCTCCCAGAGAAAAGGAGCCATTGACAGTCATGGTGCCTTGGGGCACGGTGGTGCCATCTGAGTGGTGGAGAATGTGCCAAGCAGGGTAAATATGGAAGTTCTGCAGCAAGTTTTAGGGAAGAGATTTGCACATGCATCCTAGCAGAGCAGGGAGGTGGTGTCTCCTGGCATGGGGCAGCCGCTAGGGTGGGACTGGGATAAAGGCCTGGATGAATGCCTTGCCATTGGTCCTGCTCTCCCTCCCCAACTATTTCCTTAGCTAAGGATACTCAAGATTCAAGGAAAAGGGGTCATAGAAGACAGGAAATGGGAAAAGGCTTCACATCTTCCTTGAAGTGCCAGGTGCTCATGTTCTGTCACACACAGATTACCTTAGATGTTAAGACAGCCTCTCACCACTTTCCTGTCCTGATTGTATGCTAGGGGGCCTTCCAGATCACCCCTCCTGGCTCTCCTACCTAAAAACCCACTGTAACCCCCTCTGCCTCCAGCTGTTGGCACTCTGGGTGGTCCACAGAAGAGATATCGGACATAAGGGCCCTCACAGCCTTATGAGAAGATTCTTTCCTTCACATCCTTGAATCATTCGAAGCCACCTGGATGGAGTGGCCCCTGGGTAAAAACAGAGCAAAGGGAGCTCATTGCTGTAGCGTGATAGCCTAGAGTCAGCTGCTGATGTCAGAAAACTGCAAGCCCCTGAGCAGATGTGAGTCCATGAGGCAGCTCGCTCTCTTGGGAAGCTGCCCACCATTGCTGTGGTATGGGCCCCCAACCCTTCTCTCCTCACCTCTGCTGGCTTCTTTTTCCTTCCACTTCCCCAGCAGGACCAAAGGATCTGAGGCTCTTACCTTTCCCCCTTCACCCCTCCCCTGACTCCCATTGGGAAAGGCTGTCCAGCCCAGGCTCTTCCCCACTGGGACTCCCCGCTATGACTCACAACTGTCTCTGGTAGTAGCGATGCAGGAAAGGGTGAGGGGCTGCGC
Organism: Dipodomys merriami; assembly: GCF_024711535.1. Taxonomy (NCBI): domain Eukaryota; kingdom Metazoa; phylum Chordata; class Mammalia; order Rodentia; family Heteromyidae; genus Dipodomys; species Dipodomys merriami. The sequence goes on from NW_027204381.1 coordinate 18,993,196, forward strand.
CCACTGCAAAGTTACTGCTGCCTGTGTCCACCAGGATGTTGAGCTGTCAGAAAGGAGAGAAAGGTATAAACAACCAGGTAGCTTTGGGCTCACCAGCCTGGTGGGCCTTTACCCCATAGTATAGTCTCCTATTAGAGTGTCCAGGGCAGAATTTCCATGATGCAGGGTTGGTCAGGCTGGCACCTGCTGGATACAACCATAGACAGAACTTTGGGTCTTAAGATGCCCTTGGTATGGCCTCAGGAATTTTGTGTCTGCTTCTGTCTGTGGAATCCTAACATTTTCTTTTTTTTTTTTGGTTGGTCGTGGGGCTTGAACTCTGGGCCCGAGTGCTGTCCCTCAGCTCTTCAGCTCAAGGCGAGCGCTCTACCACTTGAGCTACAGTGCCACTTCCGGTTTTCTGGTGGTTTATTGGAGATAGGAGTCTCACGGTCTCTCCTGCCCGGGCTGGCTTTGAACCGAGATCCTCATATCTCAGCCTCCTGAGTAGCTAGGATTACAGGCGTGAGCCACCAGCACCTGGCTTGTCTTTGAGCTCTTTATCAAAGTGATAGCTATCTATCCCTTTGAGCCACAGCTCCATTTCTGGTTTTTGAGTGGTTAACTGGAGATAAGAGTCTCACAGGGACTTTTCTGCCTGGACTGGCTTTGAACCACGATCTTTAGACCTCAAACTCCTGAGCAGCTAGGATTATAGGTGTGAGCCTCTGCTCTTTGTATAGCTGACAGAGTCTGTCTTCCCCTCCTTTCCTAGTTTTCCCATGAAGAAGCTTGGTGCATCCCCTTTCAGCTCAGAAGAGATATTCTAGGGTCTGGGAAGGTGGCTCAATGGTAGAGCAAGCGCCTTGCATGCATGAGGCCCTGGGTTCCATTCCTCAGCACCACATAAGCAAAAAGAAAAAAGCCAGAAGTGGCGCTGTGGCTCAGGTGGTAGAGTGCTAGCCTTGAGCTGAAGAGCCAAGGGACAGCGCCCAGGCCCAGACTTCAGGCCCCACGACCAGACCCCCCCCCCAAAAAAAAGAAGAGATATTCTAGGCATTTGCTTTGGCAAGTGGAGTCATGGGGACCAGGATGGCACATGATGCACATGTGTGTGTATGACCCTGCCCACCAGAATGTGGCATTTCAGCTACGTGTGCCACTGTTAGAAATTATGGAGATTCAGGAGCCCCATATGATGTCCTGGTGAAAATTCATCTTGTCAATGCTTGTTTTGGCTAAGGGAATACAGACAGGTGTTTTCTCTATGTTCCTTGCTGAGGTGCTCCTAGCATCTCATCTAACTTGTCTCCCCTTCCTCCTCCTATAACTCTGTCTATAATGGTATTAGAAAATCAACTTAAAAGGAAGGTTTTGCCTCATAATTCCAGTCCATGATTGTTTGGCTATACTGCTTTGGGCCAGTGGCAGCACAGTATATCCTGGTAAAGGAGGCCTGGTCATCTCTCAATGGCCAGGAAGCAGAGAGAGGAAGGGGCTCAGTTCCCAATATTCCCTTTAAGGACACACCCCCAATTACCTAACTTCCTCCCTGTAGGCTCCACCTCATACAGGTTCTACTCTCAATAGCACCAAGCTGAGGACCAACCCTTCAACACATGGGCCCTCTGGGGGACAATTCAAACTATAGAAATTATGTTTCTTTACCCTATAAGTCCCTCTAAACCTCCTCAGAGAGACAGATTTGAGTCTGGGAGCTCTTATTCCTCATATTTAGCCACCTCATAGATGAACGCTTTGCAAAGTTTGTCATTTCATTAACTGCACACTGCACAGAAGACACAACAGGCCTGGTTCGGTGACATGCCACTGTCCTGGCCCCCTCCTTCAGCCCTCCACTGTATCTCTGTGAGCAAAAGAAGGCAGGTCCTGCCCTCAGAAAGACCACTGTTCCAGAGCTTCTGCCCTGACCTTAGGGCCTTCCTTTCTATATCCTCTCCTCAGTGCACCCAAGTCAGCAGAGCTTCCTCCAGCAACCAGGCTCTGACCTTGTCCCCTTGAGCAGGTCACTGTGCTGCTTTCTGTCCGTCTGCCAAATCATCTGCTCTCCGTGGAGCCTGTGTGGCTGTGCTGGCCACTCCCCCAATGCCTGCTTGGGCTTCCTGGCCACCCTCCCATCCCAAAGACCCCTCTGCACTGGCTGCCAGTCCTCCCCAAACCTGCCGTCCTGGCCCTGGTCCCATTTCCCTCCCTGCCCCCTTCTCTCCACCTCTCCTCCTGTCCCTCTTCCTGGTCTCTGGGCAGCTACCAGCTCCAGCTGCTGGGCTTTCAGAGAAAATCAATAGAGCTGGGAGGCTCCCCGGGTCTGATTTCAATCAACCAGGTTAATGATTTTAAAAAGCTGCTCCACTGTCCCCTCCCCTAGACCCCTTTTCCCCAGCACCAGGAGTGGGCCTCATCTGCTGCCACTGGACTTCAAAGAAAGAAGGCCTTACCACACTGTCCCTGTAGCCTGTGAGAGCAAGGGGCTGCCTACAGTGTGTGTAACTGGCTAGCTCTAGCAAATACGGCTACGTCTTGACAGTGGCATGGAGCTTTGATCTGGGGGGAGGGGATCCTGCTGTCCCCAGCCCCTCCCTGGGCCCCCTCTCCTCTCTCTGCAGGCTGCTACTTCTCCTCCGACCCCACGTACTCCTGTTGCCCTTCCAGTCCAGTTCTCTTTCCTCTGGTCTCCCTCTTCCACCGCTAAGGAGCCCAAACCCAGGAAAGAAACCACCTTGCTCCCATCCCCAGTTTCAGGCCCTCGCTCTTTCTGCCTCAGCCTGTCCATATTCCACCACAAAATGGAAAACCAGAGTAAACACTGAGATTCCCTCCGAGGAAATGTCTGAAGCTGAGAAGTGATTGCTGTCCTTCAACGTTTCTATGGGAACCTCCTCGTAGCCAGCAGCCTCTCTCCCTCTCGCAAGGCAGCAGCCTGGGTCACACATGGTGCTTGCTCATCATGGAACATGGCAGTTCGGGGGGCATGGAGATAGAAATATGCAGAAGAATCTCACCTCCTAATTTCCCAGGCTGGAGCCATTCAGTGAGAACACTTTGCGACCCATCATCTATGCCTGTGGCCGCCCCACCCCCTACCCTCAGCCGGCTCACCAGGCTCAGGCCTCAGCGTCCACCTAGGATCAGGAGCCTCTTGCCTCCTCCATTGTCAGGTCCTTTCTCTTTCCCTTTCCCTGCTGGCATTAGCTCAGGGTCTTGTAGGAACTCTACCATTTCAGTCTCATCTCCACCATTTTTGCTTTTCAGGCTTTTTTTCTTTTTTGTCCGTCATGGGGCCTGAACTCTGGGCTTGGTCGCTGTCCCTCAGCTCTTCAGCTGAAGGCTAGTGCTCTACCACTTGAGCCACAGAGCCAACTTCCGGCTTTTTCTGCTTATGTGCTGAGGAATTGAACCTAGGGCCCCATGCATGCAAGGCAAGCACTCTACCACTGTGCCACCTTCCCAGCTGCTTTTTTTTTCTTTTTTGTCAGTCATGGGCTTGAACTCTGGGCCTGGGCGCTGTCCCTGAGCTCTTCATTGCAAGGCTAGTGCTCTACCATCTGAGCCACAGCGCCACTCTCAGTTTTCTGGTAATGAATTAGAGTCTCACAGACTTTCCTGCTTGGTCTGGCTTTGAACCAGATCCTCAGATCTCAGCCTCCTGAGTAGCTAGGATTACAGGCGTGAGCCACCAGCGCCCGGCTTTCAGGCTGTTTTTCAGTTAGGGTCTTGCTTTTCGCCCAAGGCCAGCCTTGAATGAGATCCTCACTTTCACCTCTAGCATAGTTGGGATGCTGTAGGCAGGCAGCACCATGACTAGTTTGTTTAGTTGAGATGAGATATGGATACCTTTTTTGCCTAAGTTGGTGACAAACCAAGTTGTTCCTAAGTGGCCAGGATTACAAGCAAGTGCTTCTGTTCCCAGTACACCTGCCTATTAATGATTAATTTTCCTTCCGGTAGCTCCTGCTTCCCCAGCCCCACCCCCCCATCACCAAACTAGATTCTTCTAATTGGCATTTACAAATGCTTGAGTTTCTTCATTTAAAAAACAGCAGCAGCAGCAACAACAACAAAAACCTTTCCTTCCCCTCACACCCGCCTCCAGCACCCTTCTCTCCCTTCACAGGGTAAGCTCTCAGCCAAGCCGTCTTCATTTCTTCACCTCCCACTCATTCCTCAACCTATTCTAAAACTGGGTTTGCCAAGAGCCCTCTACTCGCAAGCAGCCCTTACTACATACAGTTCACGGTGATTTCATGTCACCACTGCAAGTCAGTCTCCACCTCAGTCCTCACTCCTCATCTTCATCCGTTCACATCCCAGGCTGGCTTTAGCTTCTTCCTCATTTTTCCTCTCTCTTTGAGCACCTCCCCCAGAGTCCTTAGACCTTAAGCTTCTAATGCTCACCCTTTCCTTCCCTTTTAGCTCCAAGGCACATATGGAACCCCCTCCACCCCCAAGCACCTCAAAGCCAGAATCTCCAATGCTGACCTTACAGTGTCCTTCCCAGGTCCCCGTCCCAGTGAGTGACGTCATCACCCATCTGTTTGGTCCGGCAGCACCTTCAGAGACATCTTCACACCCTCCTCTTCACATCCTGGCCAATCATTCTCCTTCAAAGCGCCTGCAGGCCTGAAAGTCCTCCAAACTCTGCCAGTCTAGGGCCCAGCTAGCATCAGCTCACCCTGGGCTATGATAAGGATGTCTCCACTTGATCATCGCACACCCACCCTTGACCTCTCCAGTCTCTTTTCTGCACCATCTTTCCAAAGTGCAAACAGGACCAGGTTACCCTCCTAAATCAATCTTTTCCTAAACCAACCTTTTTCTTTTTTTTTTTTTTTGGTCGGTTGTGGGTCTTGAACTCTGGGCCTGGGCGCTGTCCCTCAGCTCTTCAGCTCAAGGCGAGCGCTCTACCACTTGAGCTACAGCGCCACTTCCGGTTTTCTGGTGATTTATTGGAGATAGGAGTCTCACGGTCTTTTTTGCCCGGGCTGGCTTTGAACCGCCATCCTCAGATCTCAGCCTCCTGAGTAGCTAGGATTACAGGCGTGAGCCACCAGCGCCCGGCTTAAACCAACCTTTTTCCTCTTGCCACTAAAACAAAGACTCTAAGCGTGAACGTTTCCTACAAGAGGCTCCCCAGTCTGGCCCTGCCTCCATTTGTCCCCTCCTCCCCTCAGCCGCCTCCATCAGTCTCAGGGGCCTCATTGCACGTCCTTAACACCTGTGTTCCCTACAGAAGCAGCTGTGCAGGCCTTCATCCTGCCTGGACCAACCATTCGCTTGGATTTTGCCTGCTCATCCCTCTTCCTTCAGTCTGAACTGAAAAGGGGCTTCCTGGAGGACAAAGCCTAGGTCCCTTTCCCTTATCCACAGCTCTCTACTCTGATGCTGACCTCCCTTTGTATTGAATTTCTTTTTTTTTTAAATTCCTAGAGTGGCCTCAGTGCTTGGAAGTAAGTCTTTCTTGAATCAATGAATGCTTAAGGAAAAGAGAAGGTGGAAGAGCTTTATCCTGTTTGTAGTGGTGGGTGCGCAGGAGCCATCCCTCCCTGGCTCCAGTGATTGTAGGCTGGAGGAATGACGCCAGCTCACACCTGGCTCCCAGGCCCCACAAGGGAGGTTGTGTGCAGGCTGCCTGTGGTGTTGCAGCCATTTACCTGGTCCCCTGGCTCAGACAGACCCCGAAGTCAGATGCCCAGGGGGCTGTAGCCTGGGGTCAGGGCTAGGTCAGTGCCAATCACTTAATAAACAAATGTGCCCCCTAGGGGCCTCTAGGGTAGGCAGCTAGGTGGGAAGAGCTAACAAGCCCCACAGGGAAAGGCACACCTGCCCTGGCTCACACTCTGAGCTCAGCCACCGCTTTTGGAGAGTGAAATCAGAGCCCATGAGTTCTTCATTCCCCCAAATTCTACCAGTCTTGACCCCAGCTTTGTCCAGCAGACAGAGCTGGGTCGGATCCCTTTGGATGAGAATAACATTTCAGGAGACATCTTTTCTACTTTGAACAATCTCCAGTGATTAACCTAGGCTGGGCATGGGGCATGGGGTGTAAGTCAGTAGGCACAACACTTGCGTTAAGGAACAGGACATCCTCAAACACAAGGAGGTGCTTCACACAGCACCCGGGATCACCCTCATCCTCTTGGAACCCTGCCCTGAGGTTCTGTGGAAGCAGCTCAGTCCAGCTTCCTTGAGTTTGAATGACTTCAGAGCCAAAATCCCAGCAGACCTGGCTTAGTCCTGCCCTAGCTGACTTGCCAACTTAACACAGCCACGTCACTGAGCTCAACTGGAGGAACCGCGAGCCAACCACAGAATCCTGACAAATGACTCATTTTAAGCCACTATATTTTGGCATTTTTATTACCAAATATCAGGTAACTGACGCACACTCCGTGAATTTAGTCCTAGGACCCTTGACCTTGGGGACATCTGATCAACCATGGGCCAACAGGGAGCATCACCACCTGCCACTGTCATCTTGCTTCTTGTGATGTTTCTTAGGAGGTCCATGACCTCCTGAGGAGTGTTGCTTATGATTTTCCCTTGCCTGGAATGTTCTCTTCCTGTGTGCCCTATTCCTGCCTGCCTGCCTACTTCCATCCCTCCCTTCCTTCCTTCCTGTAGTATTGAGACTTGAACTCAGAGCCTGAGTGCTGTTCATTAACTTTTTTGTTCAAGTCTGGTACTCTACCACTTGAGTCCACTAATAGCTTTCTGGTGGTTCATTAGAGATTAGAGTCTCTTGGACTTTCCTGTCTGGGCTGGATTCAAAACAAAACCTTAGCCTGCTGAGTAGTTAGGATTATAGACACAAGCCACCTACCTGCACCTGTCTTCCTGCTCAGTGAAACATCTTGTCTCCTGAGAGTCTTGATTCCTCAGGCAAGATTTCCTCCCACCCTCCAGCCCCCCTCCAGCAGGTCCTCAATAGCTCCTAGGCTTCTCTGGCTACCCTTTCCCCAGCCTGAATCACTCATTTAATGTCATCTGCTCCCCCCTGCCCCCCCGACCACACACACACCTTGAGCCCACAGGGAGGAGAGCCCTTGACACCCTTCTTACCTAATTTCCCCTAACCCCAGTAGGTGAGTAATGCTCCACACTGGTTTTTCTTAATTGACAGTAATTACCTTACTTTCTGTGTTTGGTTCCCAATGAGCCTACAGACACTGGCTATTAATTCTCAGCCCCAGGGTCCTTGCAGGGGTGATTCTCAACCTGGCACCGCACATGACCACTGTGCACAGTCACCATGACAACCGATACCCTCCAAACCTAAGCACAGTGATGTCTGCCTGGGGCCTTTTGGTTCTTAAAGCCATCATGGTGGCTCTAGAGCTCCTAGGTCCCAGAGCCTTTGGAGTCAGCTCTATCTGCTTTCCTAAGGAGATTTGCCCAGTCTGGAGCTGGTCCAAGACTAAGAGAAGGGGCAAGGAAGGACAGTGAGAGCCAAAAGTCAGCATCTGGGAGTGGCTTATGGCCAACAGCAGCTCGTGCCTGTGATTGGGTCCAGGATTGGGCCCTGTCCAGGTTCCACCTCCCACCTTGAACCAAACAGCTGACCCTCGGCAAATAGGCTCTCTTTCCCAGATACATCCTCTACCTTCCACTTCCTCTCCCGGCTGCAGCTGGGGCCCAGGGAGCAGACAGGCTCCCTGGCACCACTTACCCATCCCTGCCAGGCTAGTTTTCTAAGGAATCCCAAAGTGGCTGGGTCACCCTGGGCCAAACTTACCTCATTCCTTCTTTTAGCCAGGATATTCCTTTTCTTCCCAACCTTCATGCCAGCCCAACTACTACTGATCAGTGCTTCTGGTTCAGATAAGGTGATGGATGGGGACATTTGAAAACTGTCATGTGAGAGCTTTTTTGCACTGTCCCTGAGCTTCTTTTGCTCAAGGTTAGCTAGCCTTCTACCACTAGAGCCACAGTGCCACTTCCGGGTTTCTCTGTTTATGTGGTACTAAGGAATAGAATCCAGGGCTTCATGCATGCTAGGCAAGCACTCTACCACTGTGCCACATTCTCAGCCCTCGTGTGTGCTCTTGTGTGTCAGGGCGCTGTCCCTGAGCTCTTCAGCTCAAGACTAGTGCTCTACCACTTTGAGCCACAATGCCACTTCCAGTCTTCTGGTGGTTAATAGAAGATAAGAATCTCACAGACTTTCCTCCCCACACTGGCTTTGAACTGGGATCCTCAGATCTCAGCCTCCTGAGTGGTGAGGATTATAGGCGTGAGCCACTGGCACTCAGCTCATGAGTGCTCTTAAAGAACACTTCCAAGACAATGCTTCTAATATATTTTTAGGGGTAGATGAGGATCTGGGATCCACCCCAGGACCTCATGCATGCTAACCTACTGCTCTCTACTACTGAGCAGCACCCCACAGCCCTTGTACTGACTTTTGAGGCCTTTTATTTTTTTGTAGGGTGTTGGGGGGGGGGGAGTTGCTGGTCCTGGGGCTTAAACTCAGGGACTGAGTGCTATGTCTGAGCATTTTTGCTCAAGGCTAGTACTCTACCACTTGAGCCACGGGCTCCACTTCTGGCTTTTTGGTAGTTAATTGGAGGTAAGAGTCTCATCGACTTCCTTGCCCCGGCTGGCTTTGAACTGTGATTCTCAGATCTCAGCCTCCTGAGTAGCTAGGATTAAAGGTGTGAGTCACCAGCCAGTGCTCTAGAACCTACCTGGCAAAACCCCTCTCTACAAAGTACCACAGGAGCTACTAGCTGCCTTATCAGCTACCTTCTCCTTAGCAGACAGTAAGTCCTTCCTGCTGTCTCACTTTGTCTCAACTCCAAGTTAGAGTGACTTTCATTTTGTCTTGGTCGACCCCAGTGGAAACTGACCGCAGATCTCTGGCATCTGCCCAGCTGCCCCCATGGCAGTCAGGGCCTCAGTGGCACCTGTGCTCTTCACACAGGGTTCACTCCGTCGGCCTCCTGGGGAAAGATATCTCCCCAGGCACTGGAAAGGGAGACGTGGTGGGGTTTATCAGTCCTATGAGGGAACATCTGGGCTGCACACAATGCAGGTACAGCAGGCAGCAGAGAAGACACCCACAGGATGAAAGCAGGTTGGAAGGGCTGACACTGGCCTGGGGAAGTCAGAGCTTGGTTAGTGCTCCACGGCTTTGTCCATTTCTGCATGGGGTTGTGGGTTGGGGGGCGGGGCAGGGACGGCCACCGGTAGCACGGGTAGCGGGGGAAGGACTCAAGAGTTTCCACTTCCTGTGTCCAAATACCCCTGGGACTATGATACAGAGACCTCCTCAAAACACCCACCCACCCTCAGGAACCGCCTGGCTGGCATTGTGCCCAGGGAACACCTGTGCATGCCTGGCTGGCTCCTTTCCAGAACTTTCTACTGCTCAGGTACCCAAGAGAGTGGGCTTCCAGCAGAAAACAGTTGTCAGAGATGGGAAGTGTGTCTTCTTCCTGCATTATCCACCAGAGTTTCTGCTTGGCTCTTTATTGGAGATGCTCCAGGAGGGCCCCTGACCTTCTACCCTGCTGAGCAGGTAAAGCTCCCCTGAGCTGGGGAGGCGGAAGAGAAGCATGTGAGATGACTGAAGAGCTCAGTGCAGGCCTGCTTGCCACCCGAAGCCAGCCAGCCGGGAGGGCCACGGGTGTTCACAGGGACTGGGGAGGCAACTTGGCAGCTGCAATCTTTGCCTGCTTTGCCTGGTTAGGACGATGGCTCTTTGACTTCAGTGATTTTTTAACCTAAGTCCACTGTGTAAATTAATAAAGAGTAGGAGGACAGATAAGAGGATGGACCGCTCTGTGCTAGGAAGGGCAGGAGGTCCGGATCCTTGCTTGCTCAAGTTTGTCTTAACCTTCCCTTTTGCCTTTGAGATCTCTTGACACAGCTCTGTGAGGCATGTCAGGTGCTGGTGGCTCACACTTGTCATCCTAGCTGCTACTCAGGAGGCTGAGATCTGAGGATCAAGGTTCAAAGTCAGCCTGGACAGGAAAGTCTGTGAGTCTTATCTCCAATTAAATCACAGAAAAAGCCAGGAGTGGCTCTGTGACACAAGTGATAGAGTGTTAGCCTTGAGCAAAAGGAGCTCAGGGACAGAACCCAGGCCCAGGGTTTAAGCCTCAGGAACTAGCCAAAAGAATAAAGAAAGAAAAGAAAAGAAAGAGACAGAAAGAAACCATTATAGAGTCAGGCTCTGGTGGTTCACACCTGGAATCCTAGCTACTCAGGAGGCTGAGATCTGAGGATCATAATTCTAAGTCAGCCTGGGCAGGAAAGTTCATGAGACTCTTATCTCCAATAAACTACTCAGAAAAAGCTGGAAGTGGCGCTGTGGCCCAAGTAGTAGAGTGCTAGCCTTGAGCAAAATGAAGCTCAGGGACAGTGCCTAGGCCCTGAGTTTAAACCCCAGGACCGGCATGTGTGCATACACATGAAAGAGAAAGAAAGAGGGGAAAGAAGGCAGTTATGGGGGACAGAGAGAGGGAGGAAAAGAAAAATCACTTGTAGGTTTGAGATCCTGAACCTCATGGCTCTGATGGTGTTCCAGCTCCCTTGCCTAGATTCATTCTTTCTCTAACCATTTTCCTCTTTTAGCTCTCCATTCTCTTACAGAACAAGTCCATTACCTAATTTGACTTCTACAACCACCTTTGTGGATAACTTCCAAATCTATGTTTCCCCTTCTAAGTGCCCTTCTGGTACCCAGGATGCCCATGGCCAGCCACACAGGTAGCAGCTGGCAGTGCTGGCAATGTGGGCAGGAAACCCAAGATGGAAGAAGCGATCATAAGGTCGCAGACTCACAGGTAACTAGCTTCCATTAAGATCAAAATAGCCTATCAAGGTCAAGGGCTTTCACAAGAAGTCCATGAGGCCTCCACTCAAGGTTTCAAGAAAGATTTTATTTAAGCCTAAGGGGGGTCAACAACAAAGAGGTCTAGGAACAAGGTATCTTTAGCTTAACAAAACCAAGACCTAGACTTCAGAACCCAACTCTGCAGGTCAGGTGCATTGTAATTCTGTAAACCTCTCCTAACTCATCTAGGGCTACTTAAGCAAGAATCTGAAGAGCTGTGCTGACCTTCCACCAAAACCCCAATGTCAACCAATGTCCAAAATGATAAAACACAGGAATAAACCTGGTATTTGAAACTGCTAAAGACTAGATCCGAAACCAGCTCAGTTCTTCCTAGCAAGTAACTTTGGGCAAGACAATTAAATCTTTCTAAGCCAAATTTCTTCATTACCAAAAGACATATGCCAATACCTGAGCCCTCATAATTACAGCAGAAAAATAAATGCAGAACTTGGTCAACTATAGTGTGTTTTAAAAGCTTACTCCAGGCTGGGCCTTGGTGGCTCATACCTGTAATCCTAGCTACAGAGGAAGCTGAGATCTAAGAATCATGGTTCATCACTAGTCTTAAGAGGAAAGTCTGTGAGATTCTAATCTCCAATTAGCCAGAAGTGGAGCTGTGGCTCAAGTGGGAGTGAGCCAGCCTTGAGTAGAAATGCTAATAGACAGGATGCGGCCCAGAGTTTAATCTAACACACACACACACACACACACACACACACACACACACACACACACACACACACACACACACACACACACACACACACACACACACACACACACACACACACACACACTTTGCTCCTTTTGCTATGTTCCCAAACACACACAAGTCTGAGGCTAAACAAGAAGCCAACTGCTTTTCACCCTTCTCTCTCACCCCTTAAATATTATCAGAGACCAAGAAAGACTGAGCTGTGAATTCTGACACTCGGTGAAACCTTTCCTCCCTTCTGCCCTCTTTGTCACCTCCTGCATTCAGATTCCTTGTCTCATGCTCTAGATTGTTCAAGTCCTCCTCCACACTGAAGTCATTTTCCTCCAACCAAAATTAGATGCCATCATCCCTCTTCTCATATCTACTAGGGCTCCTGATGGCTTCCTAAACTCTACTCCACCACAACTACAACTTCCAGCTTCTTTCTCATCACAGCTCATGGAAAGGCATATCCTCCCACATCGTCCTCCATGGAGCACAGCTGTCTCATCATCTTTCAAAGCCATAGTCAAATCTCAAGGCAGTAACAGGAATACTTCCTTCTCAAGCAAGCCTGTATCCTGTCAGAATGTACAAGTTTACAGAATTACAATGTATAGAAGTAGAAACAGCTGGGAGCTGGCAGCTCACGCTTGTAACCCTAGCCACTCTGGAGTCCGAGATCTGAGGATCATAGTTTTGAAGCCAGCCTGGGCAAGGCAAATTTGTGAGACTCTTCTCTCCATTTAGCCAGCAAAAAGCCAGAAGTGGAGGTACAGCTCACATGGTACAGTGTCAGCCATGAGTGAAAAAGCTAAGGGTGGGTGCAAGGTCCTGGGTTCAAACTCCAGTACCAGTGTACACACACACACACACACACACACACACACACACACACACACACACACACACACACACACACACACACACACACACACACACACACACACACACACACACACACACACACACACACACACACACACACACACACACACACACACACACACACACGTAGTTGTGCCTCTCCAGGCACTCCCAAGACCTATTGCTTTTGGAACAGGTGTACCTGGTCTTAGATGATAGTTGTTTGTATGTCTCACATCGAACTGTGAGCTTGCTAAGGGCTAAGACTATGTTATTATCTTTCTTTTCTATACACAGGAGTTCTCAATAAGTATTTGTTATCCTGATTATTACCAAATTTCATTAATAACACATATATTATTACCCCGTGTTTGCTTGATGATGCTCATATTATCATAATATCCTCTTTAGTGAAAAGAATAAATACTTTCTCCAGGAATTCCACCTCAACATTTATAACTGCCCATAAGCAGTTTGCTTAGATCTCTTGCAGTTTACTTATTCACTCATCCAATATTCTTTTTTTTTTTCTGCCAGTATTGGAGGTGCTTGAACTCAAGGTCTTGCAAGCTATTGCCTGGCTTTTTCACTCAAGGCTGATGTTCGACCACTTGAGCCATGGCTCCACTTCCAGGTTTTTGCTGGTTAATTAGAGATAAGAGCCTTAAATCTGGCTTGAAATCTTGATCCTCATATCTCAGCCTCCTGAATAGCTAGGCGGACAGGCTCACCCAACATTTTTGAGAAACATATTTTAAACTTGACAATGTCATAGGTATTAGAATGTGAGGGCTGGGAAGGTGACTCAGTGGTAGAGTGCTTGCCTTGCACACATGAGGCCCTGGGTTCGGTTCCTCAGCACCACATAAGCAGAAAAAGCTGGAGCTGGCACTGTGGCTCAAGTGGTAGAGTGCCAGCCTTGAGCTGAAGAGCTGAGGGACAGCGCCCAGGCCCAGAGTTCAGCCTCCACAACCGACAAAAAAAAATACAGTATGATTCCCCTCCCCACTTTTTTCTTGCAATGCCAGGAATTGAACCAGGCTCTTTTGCACATGAGGTATGTACCCTACACTGAATTACATTTCCAGCCCTAAGAGCTTGAAGTTTGATGTGGGAACCCAAATCAGTTACAGTGTATCAAAACCACTGTTGTTAAGAGGGGTGAGAGAAGATGTTATAGGGGAGTGGAAGAGGGATACTCGGGATAAACTATTCTCCTGCAAGACAACAGCACAGTAGAAAGAACAAGGAGTGAGCAGGTTCTCAGCTCACTAGCCTGTTCCCTGATATGTATACTAACTGTATACATATGTATATAGCAGGGATTGCTGTAAAGAGCAAAATAATACACATAGAATACATAAAAGAAACTTTGCATATGCTTGGAATAAACCAGTAAAGCAGTACTATTAAATTATGCTCACCTGCGGACTTTTCCATTAGCCATCTGCCATTTCCCTCCACTTACACTCTCCCAGGAAGTCTTCCTCAGCCTTCAAACAACTATCACAGGTCCTACCTTGGAACCCTGCTCACATCCTCCTCTTCCCTTCGCTCTCTGTTTATCACAGCCTCACACCTGGATTGTCCCAACAGAGCCTTCAGCTGTCCAAATCTCTCTATTCCATTCTTCCTATTATTCAGACATCTATTCCTAAGAGATGGTTTTCTTTCATTTCTTTCCCCTGTACAAATGAATTCATGTTTGTCTCATTAACCAAAGAAGACCCAAGACCAAACCTTATAGGTTGACATTTAAGGCTTTGGGCAATTTAGCTCTATTTTATTTACCCAGATATATCTGTTCTCAGCATAAAGCTGTAATATTAACTGGTGTGGCTTTCTCCTGTCTCCTGAACAAACATACAGGAGCCCAATCATACACAGCTTATTCTCTCATTCACGGTAGCCTCTCCTAGTCTGAAGGAAGAGTGGGAAGGCCAGAAGAGTGCAATTACAGTACACAGGAGTAGGAGCCCCTCATCTCCTAACCATCCTTCAAATCCCAGCTCAGGGCACACCTCCTCTGTGAAGCCTTCCCAAATGAACTCATTGTATCTCCAGAATACTTAGAATACGTATCCCCCAGCCTCACCCCTTGCACTTCCACATCTCAGAGTTCCTGAAGCATGAGACAGAGTGGTCAGGCCCCACTCCCAGAGACTCCAGGGGTCTATGTGGACCAGAGAACTTAATTACTTAGCAGGATCTGATGATAAGGACCTACAGATGATCCCTTTATTTATAATTTCTCTTTGTGGGGCACCATTGGTACACACTTGTAATCCTAGCTACTTAGGAGGCTGAGATCTGAGGATCAAGGTTCAAAGCCAGCCCAGACAGGAAAGTCTGTGAGATTCTTCTTTTTTGTTGTTGTTGGTTGTGGGGCTTGAACTCTGGGCCTGGGTGCTGTCCCTCAGCTCTTCAGCTCAAGGCTAGTGCTCTACCACTTGAGCCACAGCACCATTTCCAGTTTTCTACGTGGTTTATTGGAGATAAGAGTCTCACAGTTGGGGCTGGGAAGGTGGCTCAGTGGTAGAGCACTTGCCTTGCATGCTTGAGGCTCTGGGTTCGATTCCTCAGCACCTCATAAGCAAAAAGGAAAAAGCCGGAAGAGGCGCTGTGGCTCAAGTGGTAGAGTGCTAGCCTTGAGCTGAAGATCTGAGGGACAGCGCCCAGGCCCAGAGTTCAGGCCCCACGACCAGACCCCCCCCCAAAAAAAAAAAGAGTCTCACAGTCTTTCCTGCCTGGGCTGGCTTTGAACTGTGATCCTCAGATCTTAGCCTCTAGAGTAACTAGAATTACAGGCATGAGCCACCAGTGCCCGGCTTGTGAGACTCTTCTTACCTCCAATTAACCACTAAAAAGTCCAAAGTGGAGCTGTGACTCGAGTGGTAGGGCACCAGCCTTGAGTGGAAAAGCTAAGGGCCAACACCCAGGCCCTGAGTTCAAGCCCCAGTACTGCTCTGGATGACCTTGGCCCTTACTTTCATTGCCATTCTATCTAAGGTCTTTAGGTTTGATCTTTGTGGATCAGTCTCCAAACATAAACTTGCTGCCTACATTTTCTTTGTTTCTCATTTGATGCCTTCAACCATGTAGGGAGAAAGAGCGCCCTTCTTACACATTGCTGGGGACTGGATCAAAGGTAGCCAGACGGCCCACAGAGCAGAGGCTGGCTGGCGTAGGCCCCCAAGGGGAGCCACGTGCAGTCCACAGAATTGCTGTACTGAGGGCTAGCAGGCACTGGCTCTTAGGGCGACATGCAAGTTTCAGCCCGTTTCTCTAACTTCTAGAGAACTCAAAGGAATGGATGAGCACAGGGTACTCTTCCAGGTGCTGAGCTGAGAATCCCAAGTTCCCGAGTGTACAATATGGAGGTTCAGCCATCCAGGTGTTTACACCTCATTGTAGAGCACAGAAGAGGCAGAAGCTGCCAGACCAGTCAAGGAGAAAGTGAGGTAATACTTCTTTGAAGGTCACTTATGTTCAAGGTGCTTGCACCTACAAGATTTCATGAAATCTTCACAAGGGAGATAGCATCTCATTCATTTTAAAGTGAAAGCCACAGCCTCAGGGAAGTTATATAAGTTGTCTAAGGGCCACACAACTGGGAAAAGGGAAAGCTATTAGGGGTACAGGACAAGCTGGACATTCTTGGTCTGTTTGACCCCTTGGTCTTTTTGGTTCAGCAGCAGGGCCAGAGCAGCATGGTCCTGAGATGTGTCATACGGACTGGGCAGTTGCTCAATGTGACTAACAGTAAAGAGAGTAAACCTCAGTCTCCACGCGGCTCCTGCTCTCAGACAATCCTTAGCATTGTGTTAGCCTGGGCCTGCACAGGATGCATGCTACTTCTGGAAAGTTAGTAGGGAAGGGGGTGGGGGGGAAGGAATGGGGTGCTCAATGTAAATGCTCCTGGATGGCACAGACTCAGGCGCTCCTCCTACATCCAACACACTCTGACTTTCCACACCCTCTATGGACAAGCTTTCTGGACAGACATGACACAGATCTGGGGGTGGCTCACAGAGAGAGAGAAGTGCAGGATCAGATTCAAGGTGACACGTACCAGCCTACACAGACCCACGCCGCCTGCTGCCCAGACTCACCCACAGAGGAGGCAGATGCTCACAGAGGCCAGCCAGGCACCCCACATGGAGGGCCACTCTGGCCCACATTCCCATAGCCAGGTGGGCAGATGAGGGCACAACCTCTACCACCTCGACAGTGGTGGGGAGGGTTAGGGGGAGCGGAAAGTGTTTCCTCCATCACTTCCAGGCCCTTTGCCACCAGAGGGACCCCACTCTGGAAAGGAATGGGGTTCCTTTCCTACAGTTCTTTCTTTCCACAGGTTCAGTTCAGTTCCTTCCTGGCTGTGCAGAGAGGCATAGGTGGGGGAGGGGACTGAGTGCAGAAAGCCTGGGGTGGGGGAGGGCCTGGGGACACGGATGGGAGGAGGAGTCGGGTGACCAGAACCTAGAGGGGTGACAGATGGGAGTCAAGAGTTGGTCAGCACCAGAGGGGCTGACACCTGTTAGAGCTCCCCCTGAAACCCCTTTCTCTAACTCAGGAGACCCCTAAACTGCTCTGTCCCCAAATCCACACTGTGCAGAGAGGCAGAGAAGCAAGGGCAGCTGGCCTAGGGGTCGGGGGAAACGAGATGGCCAGGAGGAAAGGTTCTTTTGGGGGGTGACCCCCCCCTTAGCTGCTGCACTCCAGTCCTGTCCCCCTGTGCGCGCAGGAAGGAGGGCTTCGCGGGCCCCATCCCCTTACCGTCTGCGGGGGGCTGCCCACGGTCATCTCCACGTAGTAGCCTTGGCCAGACTTGCCCCTCAGGTTGTCCACCATCTCCACAAAGCTGCCCCTCGGCCCGGGCTCCTCGGGCTCCTCGTCGGTGTCCCGGGGCAGCCGCAGCCCGAGCGGAGCCCCGGCCAGGCCGCTGCGCAGGGGCAGCCGGATGCCCCGCTGGGTGCCGTGCGCAGGCAGCACGCCCCAGCCCACCCACAGCAGGAGCCAGGGCAGGGCCGGGGCCATGGTGGGCCCGGGCCTTCTGGGCGCTCTCCGGCCCACGATCGCCCCTGTCGCCTGCCCCGAGTGCGGGCGCTGGTGGCTGGTCTCAGGAGCGGGGGCCCGGAGGCATCGGGACCCCCAGATCTCCCGGGCCCCTGCGCCAACCCGCTCGGGTCCGGGCCGGTGGAAGCGAAGCGGCGGGCCGGAGAAATCCGCAGCGCGGCGCGGGCGCGCGAGGAGGGAGCGGGCGGGCACCGGGGACCCCGCCGGGCTACAGCGGGGCCGGGGCGGCCGGCCGCGGCGGGGGGCGGCTGGGAGGGGCGGCCATGGCAGCGGGGCGCCCGGCGGCGTCCTCGGTCCTCCCCCGGCGCGGGGCCCACGGCTCGGAGAGGGGCCGGCCGCTCAGGACACCACCATCCCGCTCCGGCTCCCAGGCGGGCCGGGGAGGCGGAAAGACTTGTGGCGACGGCTGTCAAAGCCCGGGGTTCTCGCTTGTCCCTGGCGTCGCTGGGAAGTGTAGTCTTCCCGGGGCTTCCGGAGCTGCAGAGGGGTCTGGGATGCCCTCTGCCGAGCCGGAGTCCACCCTGCAGGCCCCTGGCAGCGAGGGGGACGGGTGGCCGGCGCCCCTCTCACCTGTCAGCCCTGCCTGCAGTTGGCTTGAGCGCCCAGGGCGTGCGACCAAGCCCTGGGGCTACCCAGCACACCCTAAAATTGATTCCACAGGGGAGGACGGGGTGATTCCGGCCGCGGCGGGGTTTGCGCACCCATGGCGGGTGGCCCGTAGGAGGATGCCACGGGAGGAGCTGGTATTTAATTTGAACCCCAGTTTACGCAGGAGCAGCGATTGGGGGAGCAAGATTAAAGGGATGCATGGGTGTTTTCGACTGCAAACCACAGGAGCAGAGTCTCACAGGGGAATGTGCAGTCGGTGTGTTTTGATTTTGTGTGTTCTCTCCCCCCACCTCCCAAGTCTGCAATCTGTGGGCAGATAGGAGCCAGCCCTGTCTTCTCTGTCTGGGTCCTCAGGACCCGCCCTCCGTGCTTCCTGCACCGCCAGGCTACCAGGCCAAGGATAAATGGCTGTGGAAAGCTTTGAAGTGTTATCTCTCCAAGACGTGTCAGCATATTAATTGAAAAGAGCTTAAGATGAAGAGCTGTAGAGCTTTAGTAGCTTAAAGGAGAAAACGCTTTATGATTGTGTCATCGCATTATTTATCAAGCATGGAGAGACCTTGATAAAATCCAGTAGTCATAATAACAAAATTGTATTTAAAAAACCAGTAGTCATTCTCATTTTTTTTTTAAAAAAAGGGAGGCATGGCTCAGGTGGTAGAGCCCAGCCAATGAGCAAAAGCAAGCATCAGCAAGTTTGCATCCTGGTCTTAGACAAAAACAAAACAAAAGCAATGATGATACTAATAATTAATACTAATTATGATAGAGAGTCTAGAAAACATAATATGTTAAGAAAGCTAGCCAGGCACGGGTGGCTCACTCCTGCAATCCTAGCTACTCAAGAGGCTGAGATCCGAGGATTGTGATTCAAAGCCAACTGGGACAGGGAAGTTTGCGAAACTTTTATCTCCAATTATCCCCAGAAAACCAGAAGTGGCACTATGGCTCAAAGTGGTAGAAGTGATAGAGCACTAGCCTTGAGACAGTACTAGGCCCTGAGTTCAAGCCCCACAACTGGCAGGGGGAAAAAAGAAAGCTAATGTTTGCTGCTGATGCCTTATGCTTGTAATTCTGGCTACTCAGGATGGTAACATTCTGAATTCAAACTCTATTATAGACAAAAGAAAGGCAGAAAGAGAGAGGGGGTGAGAGAGGGGATGAGAGAGAGAGAGGAAGAAGAGAAGAGAGAAGGAAAGGAAGGAGAGGGGAGACAGAGAGAGAGAGAGAGAGAGAGAGAGAGAGAGAGAGAGAGAGAGAGAGAGAGAGAGAGAGAGAGAGAGAGAGAGAGAGAGAGAGAGAGAGAGATACTGGGCATTGGTGGTTTACACCAGCAATCCCAGCTACTAAAAGGCAAAATGTGAGGATAATGGTTCAAAGCCAGCCCAGTCAAGAAAATCTGTGAGACTCTTAACCACCAAAAAAGCCAGAAATGAGGATGTAGTCAAGGTTAAGTGGTGGAGTGCTAGCCTTGGGTAAAAAAGCTAAGGGACAGCATTCAGGCCCTGAGTTCAAGCCCTAGTATCACACACACACACACACACACACACACACACACACACACACACACACACACACACACACACATAATGCTAAGGTTATTCTCGCTGATGTTGGGCTTAGGAAAGGAAGGTCATTATCACCACTGTTATTCCATAGGGTTTAGATTAGTCTGGCCAACTTAATACAGTAAGCAAATAGAACAAGTGGTATAAATATTGGAAAGCAAAAGGATCATTATTTGCAGATTATATGATATGAGAGAAAAATCCTAGCAATGATGTGATTAGACTTCAGCTAAACAAACATAAGGGACTAAAGTATGGCTCAGAGGTAGAGCATTTGCTGTGCATATTCAAGGCCCTGGGTTCAATCTGTAGCATGCAGCTCGTTGTGTGTGTGTGTGTGTGTGTGTGTGTGTGTGTGTGTGTGTGTGTGTGTGTGTGTGTGTGTGTGTGTGTGTGTGTGTGTGTGTGATTCATATGTTACTAGAACCAGTGAGGTCCAGGAACATCTTCCAAAGGGAGGAGGCCTTTACCTAGCCCTTGGGTATGGATTGTTGATGTTGTTGCAAAGAAGAATGTTAGGGCACATTGAGATAGAGACCAAGAAATTCATTAGTGAAGTAGAGCAAAGGAAATAATGGTCCACCCCAGATACATGCACATCTGGGATTTACAACACACCACATACCATTCTAAATGCCTTACATGGAGTACTTCATTGTTTCTTACATCTTGAAGTCATATTCTTATTATCCTATTTTGCAAATGAGGAAATGAGATATCCCAGGAAGGTGAAGAAATGAGCCTGTGGGTTTCCACTTACTGAGTGGAAGAGCCAGAATTGGACTACTAATGTGTTGTGGTACTTCTGATTCGATGGAAGTTCCAAATATTTAAGTAGTCCAGTCTGCGTGTTTCCTGAGTTTCATTAAAAAGCCTTAATAGAAGAAGATTTATGATGATTGAGAATTCCTCTCTTCACTACTGATTTGGTATGTGTCATTTTTCTTACGTTCCTCCAAAGACTTACTTTCTTAATTGTATGTTTGTCTGAGAGCACTTGATAAATGGGCTTTCACATTTCTAAGTATGGACCTATGGGGGGAACCTGTTAAAATGTGACTTGCTCATCACTGTGGATAACTCCATAGATCTCACAGCATCCTGTAGTTTATTACCTAGGAACTCATGTTAAGGACAAATGTCATGGTTATTTTTTACTCAGGTCTCATTGTGTATCCTAGGTCCTTGACAATATTCCTGCATTAGACTTCTGAGTTTCTGAGATTAATGGTCTGGACCATCATACCTGCCAAAAGTTAAGCTTTTCTTTCTTTTTTTTTTTTTTCCCTTGCTATTGGCCATGGGATTGAACTGAGGGCCTGGGTGTTGTCCCTGAGCTTTTGTGCTCAAGGCTAGTGCTCTTCCACTCTTTTATTTTGCCAGTCCTGGGGCTTGAACTGAGGGCCTGGGCACTGTCCCTGAGCACCTTTTTGCTCAAGCCTACACTCTACCACTTGAGCCACAGCACCACTTCTGGCTTTTTCTGTTTGTGTGGTATTGAGGAATCAAACCCAGGGCTTCATGTATGCTAGTCAAGAACTCTAGCACTAAGCCACATTCCCAGCCCTCGTGTTCTACCCATTCAAGCCACAGCACTACTTCTAGGTTTCTGGTGGTTAATTGGAGAAAAGCCCAGGCTGGCTTCAAACTGAGATTCTCAGTAGCTAGGATTATAAGTGTGAGTCACAGGCACCTAGTTTAAAGTTGTTGTTGTTGTTGTTGTTTTTTTTTGTCAGTGATAGGGCTTGAACTCTGGGCCTGAGCACTGTCCCTTAGCTCTTCAGCTCAAGGCTAGAGCTCTACCACTTGAGCCACAGTGCCACTTCCTGTTTTCTGGTGGTTAAATGGAGATAAGAGCCTCACAGACTTTCCTGCCCGAGCTGGCTTTGAACCACAATCTTTAGATCTCAGCCTCTTGAGTATCTAGGATTACAGGCATGAGCCTGTAAAGTACCCAGCTAAAGTTAAGCATTTTGATGATAATTAAAATGGACAAGATTGATGGCAGTTTTGGATACAGGGAGATACAAATGGTGTTTTTTTAATAAGTTTTTTTTTATTGTGAAAATACCATATAGTTACATGAGCAAGGTAATAGTACATTTCTTATCAAGCATTATTGCCTCCTCCTCTGTTTTTCCCCTACCATCCCTGCCCCCCCATCTCCATGACTATCCCTCCCCCCCAATGGTGTTTTGAAGTCCCTGATTTATAAGGTCTGTAGTGGATGATCTGGTGTACTTCTCAGAATAGTTCCTTTGGCTCCTTAGTAAGACTACTTATTTTATTATTATTATTATTATTATTATTATTATTATTATTATTTTGGTCATTGTGGGGCTTGAACTCTGGGCTTGGGCGCTGTCCCTGCACTCTTCAGCTTAAGGCGAGAGCTCTACTGCTTAAGCCACAGCGCCACTTCTGGTTTTCTAGTGTTTTATTGGAGATAAGAGTCTCACGGACTTTCCTGCCCCGGTTGGCTTTGAACCACTATCCTCAGATCTCAGCTTCCTGAGTGGCATGAGCCAGCGGTGCCTGGCTTATTATTGTTTTTATAAAGATGATATACAGAGGGGTTACAGTTATATAAGTCAGGTAAAGAGTACATTTCTTTTTTGGACAATGACACCCCTTCCCTTGCTATCTCTCAGTTTTTCCTTCCTGTCCACACCTACAAGTTGTGTAGTTCATTTTCAACATAGTGTCTAGTAAATTTGTTTGCTTATTTAGGTGGTTTGAACTCAGGGCCTTAGTGAGACTTTTAAGGAGTGAGGACAGGAAGGAGAACCAATTAAAATAATCTGGAAAAGAATCAACTGCAGTGAGATGAGAGGAAACACAGGTTGAACTATGGCAAACAAGTTTGAAATTAAAAAAACATATCCCTAGATGGGCACTAGTGACTCATACCTGTAATCCTGGTTACTCAGTAGACTGAAATCTAAAAATGATCACAGTTTGAAGTCAGCCCAGACAGAAAGGTCTGAAGACTCATCTCTAATTAACCAGAAAAAAGCTGTAAGTGGAACTAGGTAGAGAGTTAGACTTGAGTGAAAAAATCAAAGGGACAGTGCCTAGGCCATGAGTTCAAGTCCTACATGTCCTGGCTATCGGGTACTTGGCCTTATTGCCTTCCCTTCAACTAGCAATGAGACATCTCCACTTTTCTGTTTCTATTTTCCTATTGGCAGAGTGTCTGAAGCTGTCCTTGCTCCATTTATTATGGAGACTGGCCACACAGGAGAGAAAAGTTTTTTTCCCCCCATATAAGCAAAACTCTTTGGAATTATATTATTATGAGTCCTTCTGCTAGACAGGATATGTGGCAAGAGTTGTCCATACACTATGTCATATTTTTTTCTTCTGTTATAGATTCTAAATGACAGTCCCTATTGTCCCCATCTTGCAGATATGCAAACTAAGCCCTGTGTTCTGGTGAGTAGATGGGTAATAGAAACTTGTTCTCTTAATTCTTTTTTTTTTTTTCCTCCAGTCCTGGGGCATGAACTCAGGGCCTGGGTGCTGTCCCTGAGCCTCTTTGTGCTAAAGGCTAGTACTTTACCACTTGAGCCTCAGTGCCTCTTCTGGCTTTTTTAAGTAGTTTATTGGAGATAAGAATTTCACAGGCACTTTTCTGCACAGGCTGGTTTTGAACCGCGATCCTCAGATCTCAGTCCCCTGAGTAGCTAGGATTAGCTGCATGAGCACCTGGGCCCAGCTTAGTTCTCTTACTTCTTCCTGGTCAGGAGTTCATTGATATTATCAGAGCACAG
Organism: Dipodomys merriami; assembly: GCF_024711535.1. Taxonomy (NCBI): domain Eukaryota; kingdom Metazoa; phylum Chordata; class Mammalia; order Rodentia; family Heteromyidae; genus Dipodomys; species Dipodomys merriami. The sequence continues at coordinate 19,016,623 of NW_027204381.1, forward strand.
GTAATCCATTTCTTGTATTTTATTTGAGGGCTAGGGCTAGAGTAGGGAATGCAGTAGGGGGGGTATTGAGACCCTTATATTCACATTTCTTTGGTTTAATAAAAGTCCAGTAAATGGGTTGATTTTTGTTAAACACTGTTATTTACTAGATAGTAATTGGATACTAACGATACTTCTGAGAGTTATGATCCATAGATGCCTTGGATAATTCATGTTACTATTATGAGTAGTCCTTCCCTGAACTGGAAGACATTCCCACATCTAAAATACAGGACTCCATTTAACTCCTAGTGGAGACTATACCTATCAACTACCTTGAACTACAACTCCCATCGTGCAACGGGAAAACGTGCATCATTTCTCGATAATTTGACGGGACCTAAAACCAATCCGCTACCAGAGCTCTCAGCCAGCTACCTATTGGCTCCGGTTAGGGGCGGGACTCTCCGTTGCTAGGCTAGCAGCCTTCCGGAAGTGGTTGTTGGTCGCCACAGGGCAACACCCCGGCGTCCCTGGAAGCGGGGAGCCGGGGTGGTGCCGGGGAGGCGGCGTAGATTTATCTCCGGGATCCTCTCCGGGAGGGGGACCGGTGAGGAGCCCCTGGGGCAGAGGTGCGGTGGCGTGGTGTGGCGGGGAAAGGAGGCACTCGGGTGTGCCCGCGGAGGGGTTTGCGCGAGTGTGGGCGGGAACTGGGGAAGACGGGAGGGAGCGGCGGCGGGACGGGCCGGCCGCGTTCAAACCTCGGCTGGCCGGGCGCGAGGCCGGGGCCCGGCGGGTGAGTGCGGCCGGGCGGCCGGGGCGCGAGGCCGGCGGCGGGCCAGCGGGCAGCGAGGGCTCGCGGCGGCGCCCATCGGCTCGTCCTGCCCCCGAGTCAGGGAGCGAGGCCCGGCCTGTGGCCTGGCCGGAGACCTTCTCTTGTGCGTGGGGCGCCGTGTGTGTGTGTGTGTGGCGGGTGGGGTGCGGGGTGGGGGTCGGGGGTCCTCCTCTCCCCGTCGTCGGCCCGTCCCGGGCTAGCCCAGCCTGATGCCATTGGCTGCCAGCTGGGACAGTTGAAAAGTTTGTTTCTTGTTCTTCCGCCGTTTTCTTTGCACTGATTGAAGAATCTGTCTCCCCTTCTGTAACCGTTTTCTTCACCCGCCTTCCGCGACTTGAGTCTCTTCTGCTTTCCTAGACTTTTGCAGCCACCCCCCCCCCGCACCCTCCCCCGCCCCAGTCACCGTCTCTTCAGTCCAAGTCTCCCCAACCAGACTGAATTTAGATCATCACCCCCAACCTCTCTGGTCCCACGGATCTGTTTGTCCTTCTCTGTTTCTCAAGTATTTTACTCCATCTCCTGGATGTTTGGATTGACCGGAAATGGATGGGTGCAGTTTAGTGACCTTCCCCAGCAGCTCTTAAAGCCCCTGATGGGCACAGTCCAGGCAAGTAGCAAGTACACCCCATGAGGTGTCACCTGAACTGTTAGTGACTGCTACCTGCAGTACAGTGTTGAGGCCACATCTTTGTGACATGATTGGCTGGCATGTCCCTCTCCGTCCTAATGTGTGTGTGTGTGTGTGTGTGTGTGTGTGTGTGTGTGTGTGTGTGTGTGTGTTCGTGTGTGTGTTCGTGTGTTCATGTGTATGTTCTTGCCAGTACTGGGATTCAACTGCTTTATTGCTATTAGCTGGTGTTCCACCACTTGAACTACCCCTCTAGTTCTTGGTTAATTGGCGATGGGAATCTTTCGTATGTTTCTTCCTGGACTGACTTCCAACCATGATCCTCAGATCTCAGCCTGTTGAGTAGCTAGGATTACAGGTGTGAGCCACCAGCATCTGACTCGTCTCACACTTCTGCCCTCTCGATTACAACTTTAGTCCAAGTTGTTACCAGCTCTTACCTAGACTATCTCCTTCCAGCTGGCCTCCTTTCTACTTTGTAATCCCAATGGTTGCCAGAATTCTTTCAACTTCTACATCTACACTACATGCTCATTCTTTGTTTGTTTTTGGTCGTCCTGGGGCCTGAACTCTGGTCCTGGGCGCTGTCTCTCAGCTCTTCAGCTCAAGGCTACTGCTCTACCACTTTAGCCACAGCACCACTTCCTGCTTAAGTGGTGCTGAGGAATTGAACCCAGGGCCTCATGCATGCAAGGCAAGCACTCTACCACTGAGCCACCTTCCCAGCCCTGACTCAGGCTCATTTCTTCTAATGCTTGTACTCTCTCTCTTTTCTTAATTGTGCTGGTACCAGAACTTAAACTCAGCTTTTCTTGTTTACGCTGGCACTTTGCTACTTGAGCCACACCTTGAATTTTGGCTTTTTGCTAGTTAACTGGAGATAAAAAAATCTCTTGGATTTTTTCCCATGGTCTAGATTTTGTTTCTCAGATCTTAGCCTCTTGAGTAGACAAGATTACAGATGTGAGGCATTTTTAAAGATCCGCTTATCTGGCACTGGTCAAGCAATCCTCACTAGATGGTAGCTCAGGAGAGTGCTGACAGAATCTGTGTTTAGTCATTGCTACATTGTCAGTGCCTGGAAATAAACTTGACAGATGCATAGCAGAAAATAGTTCAACAAGCTAGTGGTCTCTACTAGCCACACTCCTCTTTCCTGCAACTTCTTGCTCTTCTCGGAAACCAGGAAAGAAAGTGTTCACCATCTTTTAATTTCTTTTCTTTTTTTTTTTTTTTTGCCGGTCATGGGGCCTGAACTCTGGGTCTGGGCGCTGTCCCTCAGCTCTTCAGCTCAAGGCTGGCGCTCTACCACTGGAGCCACAGCGCCACTTCTGGCTTTTTCTGTTTATGTGGTGCTGAGGAATCGAACCCAGGGCCTCATGCTTGCAAGGCATGCACTCTACCGCTGAGCTACCTTCCCAGCTCCTTAATTTATTTTTCTGGTAGATTTGTTTGAATTTTGGATAATCCACAAATCCAGCTTTTCTAGATTCATCCTGGCCTTTAATAGTTAAATATGGATAGTTACACATATAGTTAATTAGGCCTTAGGCCATAAGGACGAAGACTATGCCGGACCCTTGCTTTCCAGGTGGGAAGTGTCTAGGGATAGGTGATACTTCTCACATGTAGACTTTTCTCACATTCTGTGGCATAGGTAATACAGTGCTTTGTGTAGAGTGCTTGATTGCCCTAGTGTTGGGTCACTATCCAGTTCTCTTTGTCCTTGGGCACCTTTCTTGTCTTTCTCTCTTTAAGAGGATTAAAGGTTCAAGTGGCTCCTTAAGCTATGAGGTACCTCACTTACTGCTCTGGTTCTTGGTTCATTTCTGTTATGCTTTTTTTTTTTTTTTTTTTAAATCATGGGTCTTGAACTCTGGGCCTGGGAACTGCCCCTAAGCTCCTTTGCTCAAGGCTAGTGCTCTACTGCTTTGAGTGACAGCATCACTTCCCATTTTCTGGTGGATAATTGGAGATAAGAGTCCATTTTCCTGCCGTGCTGTCTTTGAACCTCGATTCTGACATCTCAGCCTCCTGAGGAGCTAGGATTACAGGCGTGAGCCACCACTGCCTGGCTAATACTGGAGTTTTTAACACAAGGTCTCATGTTGCTAGATAGGTGCTCTACCACTGAAGACATGCATCTATCCTTTTTGCTTTAGTTATTTGTCAGATAAGAGTCTTTCATTCCCTCTCTCCCCTGCTCCCTTTCCCCCTTCATGCCTGGACCACATATATGACCTCTGTATATGATTCTAGCACATATATAGAATTGTACCAGTGGTCACTTAGAAATCTAGTAGCACCCCCTCCCTGGAACTAGAAACCTTGGATTCAAGAAGGACCTTCAGGCTACTATAGCAGTGTCATATGAAGGGTAACTTAAAAAACAGAAATCCTAGTTCCTGTATTTTTCGTGTTAACACTTGGCAGAGAAAGAAAGTTCTGATTGCTCAACAATGTGTGTGCGCGTGCGTGTGTGCGTGTGTGCGTGCGTGTGTGTGCGTGTGTGTGTGTGTGTGTGTGTGTGTGTGTGTGTGGTCAGTCCTGGAGCCTGAACTCAGGAGCTGGGCATTGTCCCTGAACTCTTTTTGCTCAAGGCTAGCACTCTACGACTTGAGCCACAGCACCACTTCTGGCTTTTCCTGTATATGTGGTACTAAGGAATTGAATCCAGGGCTTCATGCATGCTAGGCAAGCACTCTACCACTAAGCTACATTCCCAGGCCACTCAGCAACTTCTTATAAGAACACTAATCCAGCTGGGCGCTGGTGGCTCACGCCTGTAATCCTAGCTACTCAGGAGGCTGAGATCTGAGGATCGCGGTTCAAAGCCAGCCCGGGCAGGAGAGACCGTGAGACTCCTATCTCCAATAAACCACCAGAAAACCGGAAGTGGCGCTGTAGCTCAAGTGGTAGAGCGCTCGCCTTGAGCTGAAGAGCTGAGGGACAGCGCCCAGGCCCAGAGTTCAAGCCCCACGGCCGACAAAAAAAAAAAAAAAAAAAAAAAAAAAGAACACTAATCCTATCCACTGAGGGTCCACCTTGATGACTTCATCTAATTAACTTCCTCCCAATGACCCTCCCTCTAGTAATGTCACATTGCAAAACAGGGCTTCAGTATTTGGAGGGACACCACCATTGAGACTTCTCTCTTGCCTTCCCTACATCCTGGCCCTGTGTCCATGGTGTCTCTCCCTTCTCCATTCCTGCTGCCTCTGCCCTAGTTCAGGCCTCATCATTTTTCACTTAGATGGCAGCATTTTCAAGTGGTTTTCCTAAGAAAACCAGCTTCTCATTTCCCCAGTCTAGCCATAGCAGTCCTATCAGAGTTCCTGGCCTGACAGATTGACTGTCCCTCTTCCTCCCTCGCTCCCTCCCCCCTAAGCCCTAGTGACTCTGCTTTGCTACAGGGTAGGGACAGGCTCTTTAACAACAGTGCGCAGGCTCGCCATGCCACCCCTGCCATGTCTACTGTTAATCCACGTGCCACACGTGGAGCTGCTAGAAGCTCCCTGCCTAGGATGCCTTCCCCATCCTACCTCGGGAGTTTGGTACTCTTTGTCAGTACATCCTGGAGCAGGAACCTTTTTCCCTAATGCCTTCTCCTGGATGGCAGGCTCCCCAGGCAGTGGTGGGTGTGATGGTGTGACTGCACTCTGGGTTGCTGATATATGGGGTTCTGGTGTCTTGGTACCTCTGGGGTTTTCCACTTGGGGTTCTATGCTCTTAATTTTTTTCCTCCTGTCTAGGGGGTCATATTTTTGGGAGGGACATCTTGGGGAACTTTCCTAATATGGAGCCCATAAGGCTTGAGTTCCCAACCCCACTATCTTTGTGCATGCTGAGAGTCCCTGGCCATGCTGGTTTGCTGGGGCTAGTCTGATCCAGGTGCTCTGTGACCCAGCTCACTGTTTTTCTCTTTGGTGGGATCTGTGTTTTAGGTATCCAAGCCCAGACCAGTCATGGCCGGACGACCCATCCGCATAGGAGACCAGCTGGTTTTGGAGGAAGATTATGACGAGACCTACATTCCCAGTGAGCAAGGTGAGAGACTTGTGCAGTGCTTTGAGGGCAGGTATTATGTCTGGTACATGCACCAGGCTGTTCGGTGTATTCCAAGTTAGTCCATGGGGCCTAAGTTGCTACATTAACTGTTTTGGTAAATAAAATTATATTGGAAAACAGCCATACTTGCTTCTGTGTTATCTGTGGCTGCCTTCATGCTTTGATGTTGTGGTGGTAACAGAATGACCTCTATAGCCTACGATATTTACTGTCTTCCCCTTCACAGAGAACATTTGTTCCTGAGTTGGATCATTAGTTTTAAATGAAAACATATAGGGGATTTTTGTGAAATACAATGTGTCCTGAAGCCAGGGCAACTGTTTTCTTTTTGGTGGTACCAGGATTTGAACTAAGAGCTTCATACTTTCTGAGCAGGTGGTCTACCACTTGAACCCCAGCCTCAGCTTTTATGCTTTAGATATTTTTCAGACAGGGTCTTGTGTTTTCACCCAGGACAGGATTGGGCCAAGATGTGCCTATCTATACCCCACTGAGTAGGCACTACAGGTGCATGCTACCATGTCTTTGGGTTATTTGTTTTGAATGGGGGTCTAAATAACCTTTTTCCTGGGGCTGATCTCAAACCAAGATCCTCTTGATCTTTGACTCCCAAGTAGCTGAGGTTTACAGAAGTGAACAATCATGCCCAGTCCCTAACCCAGTTTTTTAAGAACTGAGTTTTTTTTTTGCCAGTCCTGGGGATTGAACTCAGGGCCTGGGCACTGCCCCTGAGCTTCTTTTGCTCAAGGCACTCTGCCATTTGAGCCACAGCACCACTGCTGGCTTTTTCTGTTTATTGGTACTGAGGAATCAAATCCAGGGCTTTATGCATACTAGTCAAGCACTCTACCACTAAACCACATTCCCAGCCCAAGAACTGAGTTTTTTTTTTTTAAAGCAGTGTCATGATTATGGCTATTTATTTAGTGTTACTATGTGTCAGTCTCTGTTTTGTATTTGTATAGACTATTACCTTATAACCCTCATAAACACCTCTATGAGTCAGGATTATTACTGTTATTATCCCTATGTTTCTTTTCTTTCTTTCTTCCTTTTTTTTTTAAAGACAGTCTAACTAGATAGCTCAGGATTGCCTTGAACTTTCTTTTTTTTTTTTTTTCTTTGTCGGTCGTGGGGCTTGAACTCTGGGCCTGGGCACTGTCCCTCAGCTCTTCAGCTCAAGGCGAGTGCTCTACCATTTGAGCTACAGCGCCACTTCCGGTTTTCTGGTGGTTTATTGGAGATAGGAGTCTCACAGTCTTTTCTGCCCAGGCTGGCTTTGAACTGTGATCCTCAGATCTCAGCCTCCTGAATAGCTAGGATTACAGGCGTGAGCCACCATTGCCCAGCTGCCTTGAACTTTCTATCTTTTTGCCTCAACTTTCTGAGTGCTGTAGTTGTTTGGGGGACAAAGGCTTTTGCAAATCTTAGGAGAACTTATCTCCTTTTGGTAAAACGCCCTCATCCTGGATGGTTTGCCTGTGGCTTTGGGCTCTTCCTGAGGCCTCTGGCACCATGAAGCTTTGGTTTCTTTTTTCTTTCTTTTTTTTTTTGCCTTTTTTAGACTTGGCTTCAGATTGTATTCTTGGGAGTGTGGAGATAACGTGACATAATTCATGTATGCCCTTTATAAATGAGGATGTAGGAAAATGTATGCCTTATATATGCCTATGTATTGCTTATATTTATATATGCCTATGTATTGCTTATATTTTCTTCAGTAAGACATACTTTCTTACTGAACAAAATTTGAAACATAAAGACAAGGTTGGTAAAGGATTGACTGTGTGCCGCGGACCGGGTTCTGTTGGGACGATGGAGGATACCTAGGGGAGGAACCTGGAATAGGATGGGGAGATGGCAAACAGACAACTCACACACATTAGGAGTGGATGCTGAGTGCTGAGTGCGATTTAATGCAGAGGATAACAAACTTTTATAGCAAAAAGTCTCCATAAGAAAGGGCAAAAGGTTACATAATCTTGCTGCAGGGCTTCATTCTTGGGCGGTCACCAGCTGGTCGCCTGATAGGCACTTGTTTCCGGCTTTACCTCTATTTTTAAGAAATACAATTGGTTTCGATGATTGTCACCAATTAACCACTACTTTTTTCTAGAGGCCTTAACTGTCCCATTAAGATCTTTCCTGTTCCTTCTTTAATAGTAAGGTCAGGGAGGCCTAGATCTATACTTTTTTCTATAGAGGCCTTAACTGTCCCATTAAGATCTTTCCTGTTCCTTCTTTAATAGTAAGCACCAAGGAGACTTAGATTTAGCAAGTCTCTTAGTAAATGAGGAAGTTCTTTCTCCTAAGTAGTTATCTCAGCAATTGCCATACATTCTTTCTATTCTAGCCGCGCCTACAGCTTCTTGTAAATTTCTTACAATTCCTTCTGCTGGAGTGACTTTGTGAAACCCCCAATACTTTTATATTTACTTATAACTTGTCTACTAGCCTCCATAAGAGGGGTTTCAGGGTAGCACTGAACTCTGGTGAGTTAGTCATATTTTTAAGACACTCATCAGATATTGGAGTCGTCAACACTCTTAAGAAAGAGCTTTGAATAAGGGAACGTTGACAATGAGTAAGTACAATGAGCAGTAGAAACAGTAAAAGATTAATAGGCACTCTTATGAGGAAAAGATAGGCAGAAACACATCTTTTCCAGGGGTTTTGCCAGCCTTTTCCCAGGAGTAGGCCTCTTAGAAGCCCTATTCTCCGAGGTAGACTTCGGTGAAGTCCCAAAACTTGGAGATAGGTTTCTGTAAAGCCCCATTCTCTGAGGTAGACTTCGGTGAAGTCCCAAAACTCAGAGATAGGTCTCGAGGCCCCTATCATGGTCTGATAGATGGTTTCCCATGCTAAGCAGACTCTACTGGGGTCGGCGTGGCAACTGTGATTTTTTTTTCTTCTTTCCATCCCCTTTCTTACCCTTTTATGTCTTTTACCTTTTCACCCCCTTGCCTCTCCTCTTTGCAGAAATTCTTGAATTTGCCCGAGAGATTGGTATCGATCCCATCAAGGAACCAGAACTGATGTGGCTGGCTCGGGAGGGCATCGTGGCCCCGTTGCCTGTGGAGTGGAAACCATGGTGAGTGATAGAGAGCGTGGCTTCCCTCACCTGCTAGAGGCAGAGGGGCTTGACCCTGGAGATCACCTTTAACAAGGCTGGCCAGCATGATCAGGGACGGCATGGTGTCATTTCTCTGCCAGGAGGCCCGAGGCAGGCTGGCTTGCTGGTTGGTCTCTGTTCTGGAGTCCAGCACTTATCCTTGGAACACAGAGCTGCTGCTCTGGCTCAGTCCTCTGGCACCAGTGTCTGGTGCTGAGGAGGGCAAGAGTCATTGATATTCCTGCACTCTGATACTCAAAGTAATATCTGCATCACCTTCCCATGTCCAAGGTGGACACTGGTGCCAGAGGGGTTTGTAGTGAGTCTGTGCAGACTGGCAGATGGTTTCTGTCTCCCTTGGCAACCATGGATTTCTGCAACCTATTCCTAATAGCTTCATATTCATGGATTTTTTTTTTTTTTTTGTATTTTTGAGTGCTTTGGGTTCAGGTTCTCTCAGGAAAGCAGAGGTTCATGGTGAGGTGCTGCGGTTGGTTGTCCTCAGACTCCCTCCATGTTGTGGGTGAAGACCGCACCCTCTCCCATTTAACACCACACTTTATGCCGCCTGTTGCTCTGCTTTCTCTTCCTGTTGCTCTGCTTTCTCTTCACCACCTCATCCTCACCTCATGCTCATTGTTCCCTCCAAATTATCTCCCTAAAATCAAGAGCCATAAACTTACTTTGATCCTTCAGTATGCTTTCTGTGGTTGCCATATGCTTGTCTTCTGGAGCTTTAGGGATGGCCTCTCAGACTGAGGAGGTACAGTTTGGTGCACAAGGTGAAGTCATCCTTTTTTTACCTGAAATATTTAACATGATGGCTGTACTTTAAAGTAACTGTGATCGTCACTTCCCTCTTCTTAGCTGCGGGATTCTGATCCTTTGAGCTTTTCTTTACCGGTGACTCCCGCTTCTCTAGAGCTTTTTCATGGCCTTGTCTGCTGTGGACCCTCTCCAATTTCACATCTTTCGTGTGGGTGATCTGGCAGCACTTCACACTGTATTGCAAGTGCTCAGGACTTGTGGTGGTGTTTTTAGGGTAAACTTATAAAGTACTAGGGAGCTGTCATTGGTTACGGGACAGCTGTGTGACAGGCTTTGTGCCAGTTGCCTCCAGGTACCTGCCATGGTGGCTAACACGCCCTTGTCCTGTAGGAAGAGCATGAATTATTTAAAAATTTTTAAATAGGACATGACAACTTGTACTTCTCATTGTTGCAACAGGTCCACCTGTATCCTTAAACAACTGATTTTTCCCCATCTCCTCCACAAGTTATACTGACATCAAATATAGTGAAAGCAGGGGTTATACTGTGGGAGAGGGATATACAAAGCAACAAAGAGATAATCTTATAAATGCATTAGAAACACATGCATGAAAGAAAAAAACATTAAAATACACATCTAAGGGTTCATTTTCCTGACATCACATTATCTGACCTTTTCCGCTTGACTCATACATATACTAGATATTACAAATAAGGGAAACCATGGGACAACGTCGGTGCGGGGGGGGGGGGAAGGGGGGAAAGGAGAAGGATTGGGATTGGGGGGGAGGGGGGAGGCTGGGAAGGGATGTGAAGGGTAAACAAAGGAGGAGGCTGCAATGCTTGGTAAGAAATGTACGCATTATCCTGCCCACGTAATTGTAACTCCTCTGTACAGTATGTTCACAAATAAAATTAAATTAAATTAAAAAAAATTTAAATAGGATTTTATTGTTATTATTAAGGTGTTATACGGAGGCGTTACTACTTCATAAGTCAGGTAATGAGTACATTTCATTTTCGGACAATGTCACCTCTTTTCTTTCTAATTTTCATTGTTAAAAATAATAGAAAAAACTTAAGAGCTTGCCTGTACATGTTATCTTCCACTCTAGTCTCTTTACCAAGGGTCATTACTGTTAGTTGGTAAATTCCTTTCAGACCTGTTACATGTTAAGTGTAAGTGCTATATTATAGGCACTATTCTTCTTCTTTTTTTTTTTTTTTTGCTTATGTGGTGCTGAGGAATCAAACTCAGGGCCTCAGGCATGCAAGGCAAGTGCTCTACCACTGAGCCACCTTCCCAGCCCATAGGCACTATTCTTCTATGTCAGTAGATGCAGTAGGACGTAAGACCACTATATTCCTGTTTTAATTGTTTAGATAGGGTTTTTAAAAAAAATTAATTTATTTGGTGCTAGGGATTGAACTCAGGAAAGGCAAGACACTCTACCATTTGTGCACATCACCAGCCCTAGGCAGGGTCTTGCTCTATAGCCAAGGTTAGCTTAGGACTCAGAATCCTTTTGCCTCAGTTTCCCAAAGTGCTGGGATTATAGGCATGAACCACTATGTCTTACTCTACCTTATTTTTTCCTGTGTTGGTACTGGGGCTTGAACTCAGGGCCTTGTGATTTTGCTTGACTTGTTGGCTCACAGCTGGCATTTTATTATTTGAACTATACCTCTAGTCTAGCATTTTTCTGGTTTTGGAGGTAAGCATCTTGAGGGCTTTTTGCTCAGGCTGCTCTGGAATCACAGTTCTAAGATCCTGGCCTCCTGAGTAGCTAGTATTATAGTTACGAGCCACTGGTGCCCAGCTTGCTTTGATTTTTTTTTCCCGGTTGTGGGTCTTGAACTCTGTGCCTGGGCACTATCCCTGAGTTCTTCAGCTCAAGGTGAGTGCTCTACCACTTGAGCTTTGCTTTGATTTTAAGATGATCTTGCTATGTAGTCCAGTCTGACCTCAAACTACAGTCCAGTTGCTTAAACCTCCTGATTACTGGGATTACAGATGTGTACACCATCCCCAGCTTAACTGTTCCATTGAAGGAGATTTAGGTATTTTCAAGACAAACCACGTTTATGAGGGTCTATTTTTGGATTCTCTGTTCTCTTCTATTGATCTGTTTATTTTTATACAAGTACATTCTGTCTATACTTGTATTTATATCTTATTTTGTGTTGGTACTGGGGCTTGGACTCAGGGCCGAGATACTGTCCCTTAGTTTTTTTGCCACACCTGGCTTTTTTGTTGGTTAATTGGAGATAAGAGTCTAACAGGTTTTCCTGCCTGGGCTGGCTTTGAACTCGATTCTCACATCTCAATCTCCTGAGTAGCTAGGACTACAGGCATGAGCCACTAGTGCCTGGCTCACATACTGTCTTGATTATTGTAGCTTTTTAATAAATCTTGAAATCATTTAGGGTAAATCCTCCCATTATCATTTTCTTTTTTAAAATTTATTTATTTATTTTTGGGTCCGGTCATAGGGCCTGAACTCTGGGCCAGGGTGCTGTCCCTCAGCTCTTCAGCTCAAGGCTAGCGCTCTACCACTTGAGCCACAGCGCCACTTCTGGCTTTTTTTCTTTTTGCTTATGTGCTGCTGAGGAATCAAACCCAGGGCCTCATGCATGCAAGGCAAGCACTCTACCACTGAGCCACCTTCCCAGTCCCTCCCATTATCATTTTCAAAGTCAAATTCTAGGTGCTTTGCATTTCCGCATCAATTTTAGAATTGTTGATTTCTGTTAGGATTTTGATTGGAATTGCATATAAGTGAATTGGGGGAGAATTGACATCTTAATATTGAATCTTTAAATCAATTAACATGATCTATTTTTCCATTTAGATTTTCCTTATTATTTCTAAGAAATACTTTATAGTTTTTGTGTACATGTCTCATTATCTTCTCAGATTTATCCCTATATGGTTCATATTTTGGATGCTTCTATAAGTGATATATTTTTAATTTCCAATTGTTTTCTTGCTTTTATGCAGAGGTAAAATTGTTTTTTGGTATATTGATCTTGCTCAACTCAATTATGTCAAGTCTAATAGCCTTTCTTTTCTTTTTTTTCCTATAAGGTTTGCTAGAGATGGTAATGTCTTCTGGGAATAGAGACATTTTTACTGCTTTCTTACTAATCTGGTTACCTTTGTTTCCTATTTCTTTCCTTAATGTCTTGGCTGGAGCCTTTGGTATTATTTATAAATACAAATGCCGACAGCGTATCTTTGCCTTGTTCCTGCTCTAAGAGAGAAAGCATTCAGTCTTTTCTTGCTAAATAGCTATTAGCTATAGGGTTTTTGCAAATGACCTTTGTCAGGTGAGGTTTTCTTCTCTTCCAAGCTTGCTGAGAGTTTAAAGCAGGAATGGTTGTTAGATTTTTCACAATATTTTTTTCTGCATCTGTTAGGATCATAGGAATTTTTTTCCCCTTTTCTGGTCTGTTCATATAAGTTGTACTGATTGATGTTCGTAGGTTAAACTAATTATATTCTTAGTATCAACTCTATTTCTTCATGATATATTATCCTTTTTATGTTTTATGGGATTTCGTTTTCTAAAATTCTGTTAAATATTATTGCCTCTATGTCCAGGGGGCAAATTGGCCTACAGTATCATTTTTCTAATAATGTTTTCTTCTTGTTTCAATATAATATTGGCTTCATGGAATGATTTGTGAATTCCTGCTTTTGTTTTCTGGACAAGCGTGTGTAAGATTGCTATTATTTCCTTCTGTATTTGATAGAGTTTACCAATGCAGTCATCTGGGCCCCAAGGTTTTCTTTGTGGGAAAAATTCTAACTATAGATACTTTCTTTAATGGACACAGGATTCAGGCCATCATCTCTTCTCCCCTCCTCTTTTCCTCTCATCTTCTCCCTCCTTCCCTTTTCCTTTCATTACTTTTCAAATAGGGTCTCTTGTTTATGCCTGGTTTGACCTAGATCACTATCCTCCTATTATGCTTTTTCCTGGGATGATAGGCATATGCCATATCGCCCAGCTTTTTATAGGTTGAGATGGGGGTCTCCATAACTTTTTTTCTTTGAACCTTGATTCTCCTGATCTTTCCCTCTCATTTAGCTAGGACTAAAGGCATGGACCACCAAGTCCTGTACTTGCTAGGTAAGCACTCCACAACTGTAGCTACCTCCTAAGTCCTGGTCCCTATTTCCCAGAGGTTCCACCATCTCTTAGCCATCACCACATTGGGGACCAAACTTCCAATGCATATCTCTTGAGGGATAACCACTTCTATCACATAACTCTTTAATAATTTTCTTTTCTAATTTTTTTCTCATTTTTCCCATTTTATTTGAATTAAGATTCAGAATGTTAGATTCATAGGGAGCCTGAATGGGATTGTATTGGATTTGTACATTGATTTGACAGTTATTGGCATTTTGTCAGATTTGAGTCTTCCAGTCCTGGGATTTGAACTGAGGGCATGGGAACCGTCCCTGAGCTTTTTCACTCAAGGCTAGTTCTCTACCACTTGAGCAACAGCTCCATTTTTGTCTTTTTTGGTGGCTAGTTAAAGATAAATTCTCACAGACTTTCCTGCCCAGACTGACTTTGAAACCACGATCCTCAGATCTCAGCCTTTTGAGTAGCTAGGATTACAGGAATGAGCCACTGATGCTCTTTTTTTTTGGTCTCTTTTCTTTTTAACTGTGAAGCTTTGCAAAGATTTTACACATTTTGGATTTATTCCTGCGTGTTTTATCTTCAATTTTGCTGTTATGAATGGATTCCTTTTCCTGTTAGCTGCCCTAGCGGAGATGGGGTGGAGTTACTGGGGGTAGGATGAGTGGTTTACTTTGTTGCCGCACAAGTTCTCCTGCATTATTTCTCTTTCCCAGTAGCGTGGCTTGTCACTTCTTTTGAGATTAGAATCTTTTGCAAAAAGACAAACAAAAAAGCTTTTACAATGCACTTTTCTTCAGATTGTATCTATGTATATTTTTTTGTGCTATTACCGGGACTTGAACTCTGGGCCTGGGCACTGTCTCTTAGCTTTTTTGCTTAAGGATGGCACTCTGCCAATTGAGCCACAGTTCCACTTCAGCTTTTTAGTGGTCAATTGGAGATGAGAGTCTCAAGGACTTTCCTGGCTAGGCTGGCTTTAAACTGTGATCCTCAATCTCAGCATCCTGAGTAGCTAGAATTATAGGCATGAGCTGCTGACACCCAGGTAGTTATTTATTCTCAATCAATGATACCTTCAATTTTGTGTTAGTCCTTTTCCCTGCCTTCCATCTAATCTTTACATACTCCTTTTCTACATCCTCTCTCTCTCTCTCTCTCTCTCTTTCTCTCTCTCTCTCTCTGGTCAGTTGTAAGGCCTGAACTCTGCGCCTGGGCGCTGTCCCCGAGTTCTTCAGCTCAAGGTGAGTGTTCTATCAGTTGAGCCCCAGTGCCACTTCCAGTTTTCTGGTAGTTAAATGGGGATAAGAGTTTCATGGACTTTCCTTCCCAGGCTGGCTTTGAATTGCGATCCTCAGATCTCAGCCTCCTGAGTAGCTAGGATTATAGGCATGAGCCACCAGTCTGCTGCTGCTGCTGCTGCTGTTGCTTCTCCTCCTCCTTCTCCTCCTCCTCCTTCTCCTCCTCCTTCTCCTCCTCCTCCTCCTCCTCCTCCTCCTCCTCCTCCTCCTCCTCCTCCTCCTCCTCCTCCTCCTCCTCCTCCTCCTCCTCCTCCTCCTCCTCCTCCTCCTCCTCCTCCTCCTCCTCCTCCTCCTCCTCCTCCTCCTCCTCCTCCTCGTAGTTTGGGGCCTGAGCAGGGACTAACTTCTTTTTTTTTAAATTTAAATTTTAATTTTTTGTGAACATACTGTACAGAGGGGTTACAATTACATGGGCAAGATAATGAGTACATTTCTTATCAAGCATTGCAGCCTCCTCCTTTGTTTTCCCTTCACATCCCTTCCCAGCCTCCCCCTGCCCCCCCAATCCTCCCCCCCCCCACCAAAGTTGTAAAGTTTGTTTTCGACATGACAACTTGTACTTCTCATTGTTGCAACAGGTCCACCTGTATCCTTAAACGACTTATTTTTTCCCATCTCCTCCACAAATTATACTGACATCAAATATAGTGAAAGCAGGGGTTATACTGTGGGGGAGGGACATACAAAGCAACAAAGAAATAATCTTATAAATGCGTTAGAAACAAATGCATGAAAGAAAAAAACATTAAAATACATATCTAAGGGTTCATTTCCCTAACATCACATTATCTGACCTTTTCTGTTTGACTCATACATATACTAGATATTGCAAATAAGGGAAACCATGGGACCTATGTTTCTTTGGCCTTGGCTTACTTCACTTAATATAATTTTTTCCAAGCCTTTCCATTTCCTAACAAATGGGGCAATGTCATTCTTTCTGATGGAGGCATAGAATTCCATTGTGTATATATACCACATTTTCTTGATCCATTCATCTACTGAGGGGCATCTGGGTTGGTTCCATATCTTAGCTATGGTAAATAATGCTGCAATAAACATAGTTGTGCTGGTAGCTTTAGTGTGGTCTTGTTTGTAAACATTTGGGTAAATGCCCAAAAGTGGGATTGCTGGGTCGTAGGGGAGCTCTATGCGAAGTCTTTTGAGGAACCTCCATACTGCTTTCCAGAGTGGTTGAACAAGTTTACACTCCCACCAACAATGCAGTAGGGTTCCCTTCTGTCCACATCCCCTCCAGCATCTGTTGTTATTAGAATTCTTGATTATAGCCATTCTAACTTGGTTGAGGTGGTATCTCAATGTTGTTTTGATTTGCATTTCTTTTATGGCTAGGGAGGTTGAGTATTTCTTCATGTGTCTATTGGCCATCCTTCTTTCCTCTTCAGAGAAGTTTCTCTTTAAGTCTTTAGCCCACTTATTTATTGGGCAGTTGTTTCTTTGAGGATTTGTTGTTGGGGGATTTAATTTTTTGAGTTCCAAGTATATTTTAGATATGAGACCCTTGTCCATTGTATGCCTAGTGAACATCTTCTCCCAATCCGTGGGCTTTCTATTGATCTTGCTAGCTATGTCCTTTGCCATGCAGAAGCTCTGCAACTTCATGCAATCCCATTTGAGAGACTAACTTCTGAACTCTGCTTATCCCCAGCCAGGACATCACAGGTGATATTTACTACTTCAACTTCGCCAATGGGCAGTCCATGTGGGACCATCCATGTGATGAGCACTATCGGAACTTGGTGATCCAGGAGCGGGAGAAACTATCTACTCCTGGGGCCACTAAGAAGAAAGATAAGAAAAAGAAGAAGGAAAAGAAAAGCAAGAAGGACAAAGAGACCACCAAAAGTCCCCGGGTAAGTAAGTGGGTGTCAGCTTCCAGGGAGGCAGGGTTGAAAACTAAGGGGTATTGGACATCTCTAGACGTCTGTAGCAGGGAACAGCCGCAATCCAGCTGTAGTGGCACACACCTATAAGCCTGTTACTCAGAAGGCTGAAGCAGGTGTTTAAGGCCAGCCTGGGTTATATAGTGAGACCCTGTCTCAAACAACCCTCCCCCCCCAAAAAAAAACCCCAATAATAAATTCTTTGATAGTATATCATCTAAAATTTGCCTATCTTCTGGCTGACTTTTTTCTTCAGTTTCCTGGGATTGTTAACTTCTTTAAATAATTTCTTTCCTTGGGAAGTACGTGTTATGTAACAGAATAGAGCACACTCTGTCCAGGATGGTGTTTTGTAGAAATCTGGGAAGAGGTGGTGTGTGTCATTCTGGAATAGTCGATGAGGCCAGTGTGCCTAGATGAGCGGGTGTGGTCTCATGTTTGTCTTTAAGTGGTATGAATTTCATTATCAGAACACCCATGCCTTCAGGATTCAAATGAGAGCTCTGGGCTTTCTCTCCTCTGTGGCTTGCCCTTGTGGACAGCATCCTTGGTTAGTGATAGGTAACTGACATTGAATTACATCCTGCTCACTGTGGTCTTTGAATAGTTTTTGTACTGAGTTCAAGGAACTCTTACTCATGTGTGATCTGGAAGGTGGTAATGATTGCCCTTATTTTAGTGGTAGCTGTACTGACATGAGACCCAGGCTCTTGCTGAATGCTGGTATACAGGGAGCATGCCTCATTTCCTTCATCTAGCTGTGGGTGGGGGTCAGTGGCTCTACGAGGAAGGGGGCATGAAGGAACTCTGTACTCAGTTCAGCCAGGTGGTGAGCCCTGGGAATATTTTTTCCACCCTCTCAATGGCCTAGTTGTTTTTTCCTTTGTCCTTTTTCTTTTTCATTTTCCATTAGAGTTTCTTTTGCCTTCCTGCCTGCTTTCCTTCCTTCCCTTCCCTTCCTTCCCTTCCCTTCATTTCTCTCCCTTTCCTTTCCCTCCCTTTCCTTTCCCTCCCTTTCCTTTCCCTCCCTTTCCTTTCCCTCCCTTTCCTTTCCCTCCCTTTCCTTTCCCTCCCTTTCCTTTCCCTCCCTTTCCTTTCCCTCCCTTTCCCTCCCTTTCCTTTCCCTCCCTTTCCTTTCCTTTCCTTTCCTTTCCTTTCCTTTCCTTTCCTTTCCTTTCCTTTCCTTTCCTTTCCTTTCCTTTCCTTTCCTTTCCTTTCCTTTCCTTTCCTTTCTTCCCTCCCTCCCTCCCTTCCTTCCTTCCTTCCTTTTTTGGTGGCGCTAGGCATGAACCAAGGACCTCATTCAAACTAGAAGCACTTTACTACTTAGCTACACACTCAGCCCTGTCTTCTTTCAATTATTGCTTTAAGCAGTTGTTGATTCATTTGGCATTTTTAAAAATCATGTTGAAGCTTTGTTACTGCTCCCCCCTCCTTCCTCTCCTTGACATATTATTCATGAAACTAAGGAACAAGATAAAAGGTCTATTCTTCTAGACAGAGAAAAGGAGACAGGTGATTTCCCAAATAGTTTGAAATTTTTTTTTTTGCTAGTCTTGTGGCTTGATGGGGCTTGAACTCAGGGTCTGGGCACTGTCCCTAAGCTGCTTTTTACTCAAGGCTAGCACTCTACCTCCTGAGCCACAGAACCAGTTCTAGCGTTTTCTGTTTATGTGGTACTGAGGCATCGAACATAAGGCTTCATGCGTGCTAGGCAAGCACTTTACCGGTAACTTCTAGCCTAGGTTGAATTTTTAACATATTATAAGTTTGAAAGGCATCAGGAGGCTGATAGACTTTTCAGTAGCCCTGGATTATTTGAAATGATATGAAAGAACCTGAGAAGCTCTGGCATGACCCATGGTAGAAGAGGGAGTGAACTGAGGGTTCTAGACTTGGGTGACATTCTCAGTTCTGGTTGAGTGTGAGTTTCAGGAGTTCCTTGTTAGCAATGCTCTCTTCTATGATTTTGGAAAATGAGGACAGTCAGATAGCCCTGCACGATCAGGCTGGTTCTGAGGATTTAGATAAAGCTCCTCAAGTTTGAGTTTGTGCAGGGATAGGTGTGAGGTAGGAGGGCTACCTGGGTTTAGGGGGTTTTAGGCCTCTGAAGGTGTGTGTGCCCCTAGCTGGGTGAGGTTTACAGTGAATATGTTCAGGATATAGTTGAATTTGTTAGGGTTTTCCTAGCCCCAAGGTTCTATGACTGGACATGTAAAGAGTACCAACTTATGCCTTTGGTAGAAGGGTACTAGAGTTTTGAAAGCTCAGGCCACTGGATGAACTTTTCCTCCTGTGTCCCTCTTAGGAAATTTCTGGGAGTCCTCCGTAAGTATAGCAGGTTTTATAAAATTATCCGAAGAACTTGAGGTCTAGGTGATACCTCAGGGATAGCTTAGCTGCTAGTTTTCAGGCTTTGGTTGGTAGTAAAGTCCTCTGTAGAGGTCTAGCTTATAAAAAAAAAATAAATGAAATGTCCTTGATTTCTTTGGGGATGTGGGTCATGGTACTTAGGTCCTCCACACACTATTGCTGCCCCTTTGTGCTGAGCCCCAGGTTCCATGTGGCAAGGGTGCAGCCCCTTGATCTAGTGGAGCTTCCTCTTTATAGAGGGAAACTGGGCCCCCGAAAACAATGTATATTTGGCCTGAGGGAGTTTTTAACTTTTCTTCTCACTTTGATTTCTGTGTTACTTTAAAGGGAGGGTGGGTTTCTGTCAAGGGCTTCTCAAGGGCTGAGGTAGCACGTATAAAATGCTTTCTCTTAGTTTTCTCTGCATGTTTGTATGCCCATCTAGGAAACACAGCCTGAGCAGGGACTTCTGCCTTCTTCCCTCTTCCTCCGTGGCCCATCCCCTCTCCCAGCACCTGGGCTTGCTGATCTGGACTTAGATCAAGAGATGCAGGCTAAAAGTGAGGGTTCCTTTAAGAAAGGGAAGAGTCCATGTGTACCTCTTATGGGTGTCCTCCCTAGCAAATTGCAGCCACTCTCCAAAGGCCAAGCTTCCAGAACCCATCCGATCTTTGCCGACGTGGAGAAAATCTTAGGCAGGGTTCCAGCCCAATGTAGGACAGAATTAGGTGATCAGCAGGGTCTGGAGATACCCCAGAAGGCAACAGAGAAAATCTACCTGGGGTTTTCCGACCCTGAAATAGAAGAGCTGGAAATAAGGACCAGACAGCAGAAACCTGGTGCCCTGGGCCCTCAGAACACTGGGCCTTTCCTAGATGGGCTAGGATGCAGGACCAAGATCCCTGTCCATACCAAGCTTTCTGATACCATTGATGGCCCGCAGCTGAAAGGGGAGCAACAGAGCCACAGCATAGCCACACTGAGTCCAACTGGTCCTGGAGGAGACAAGGGTCAGAGTTTCATTCCCTTGCTGCCCCCTGAGGAAGAACCCTCTTTGTCCCTTTGTTCTGACCACATGTTGTCTCCTCCGAAGTACAAGTTCTTACTAGATGGCAGCCCAGCTGAAGACCTGAGCTGGCAGCACGTTCTCGGGGAAGGTGGGGGTCTGGGCTGGGGGAGGCGAAGGAGAGAGACTGCAGGACTGTGGATGGGGCAAGTCTCCAAGCTTGTCAATAAGGACATCCCAGGGAGTTGCAAAGAAACCGAGCCTGATGCCTCTGCGGCTCCAGGGGCGGCCACAGCCGAAGATCCACCCCAGGGCCTTTTACTAATACCACCTGATACCCTGGCATCAGAACCAGCTCGGAATGCCTCTGCAGGGGATTCGCCTAAAGAGAAGAGACACCCTCAAGAATCTCCAGAGACCCTCAGGGAAGATAGGAATCCTAGTGGGTCTGAGGCTGGCTTGGAGAGCAGCAGTGGCAGTTGTGGCAGCCCAGCCTCACCCTTGGGCTCTCATATCCTAGGTGAGGTGCACAATATCCCTTGGGACCTGCAGAGCTCTTGGGCATCTGTGGTAGTCACGGGTCAGTCAGGCCCTGGGCCCAGGGACCCCACCTCCTGTCCTTACCTGGTGCCCGAGCTGTCCCAAGTGCAAAGCTCTGCTGAGGAGCAGTCACACAGTGAAGACTACTCTGAGGATCAGAGGTTCTACCAGCACATCCTGCAGATGGTCAAGATCTCCAGGCAGCTAGAGGGCCTGGGGCTGCCCCAGAGCATGCAGGAAGCGCCGTGCAAAGACATCGCCAGTATGGTCTGTTTCATGGCCACAGAGTCTTCCAGGATGTCTAGTGAGGGCGAGAATGAGGCCGTCAGAGCCATGGAGAGGGACCCGAGATTTCTAACCTGGGGCCCAGAGCTGCTGGAACATCCTCAGGAGCTGGCCCTGGCCTCTGAAGGACAGGAGGCCTCTCAGCAAGCACATTGCCAGCCAGGCAGCAGCTCCCCCCAGCAGGGTCTGGTAGAGCTGAGTTCTGACACTGGGTTCACTGCAGAGCCAGGCGAGATGAAGCTTCTTAACCAGGTAGGCATCTCAGAGAGAATGGCCTAAAGCCCCAGGCCTTGGTGACCGGAGCAGGGCGGGGGAGCTGGTGGAGCTGGTGGAGCTGATGTAGCTGATGTCTACTACAGCCACCCAGTCTGCTTTCTTGTTCCCTTCTCTTGGTAACTGTGCTAACTGTTCTTAATTCCCTAAGTGGCCATCCTATTGGGATGATAGGTATTTCAAATTAGTTCTGCTCTATTACCTGCAAGGTAGAATTGAATGTATTTATGATTTCCTTTCCTTGCATCTAACTGTAATTCATAGGTGGCTCACATGATTGCAGGTGACTGAGTCTGAGGGTGGACAGGGTGGCCTTTCCCCCGGATATGAGTACCCTCAGGGATTTGGGAAGCCTTTCCCTTGAGTTGATTCTAGAGAGAGGGAGGCACCCTACTCCAAAACTCTGAACTCATCCCTTCTGGGAGGCATACAGGACCAGAGTTAATATTTTCACACAGGAGTAAAGCTCACAGTTCTCCTCTGTCATCTAGTCAGCTGCTTCTGTCCTTGTCTCTTAGGGTCCCCTGAAAATTGCATGGCCAACCAGTGTCATTCTGTATAGATCATATTTGTGACTTCATTTCTTTCCCCACTGGGATTTGCTGAGGGGCTGGGCTTTCCCTGTCATTCTGAGTCTTTGTTGCCTCAAAAAGTGACCCTTTTCTTCATTCAGAAGGAGTCAAGTTGGATCAGAGGCCATGGTGATCAGTGTGAACTTTGCTGTGGTCCAGCTGTGGCTTTACCCAGTTGTTCCCTCTGGTTCCTAATTGCCAACAGAACTGGTTCTCGGTTAGTGCTAATAACTACTGTAGCACTATAAATATCAGATAAGCTGCAGATTATCCTGAAAGTTTTAATTAGCCCAATGGCAGCAAGTTTATCTGCTCTGGAAGGACAACGCCACGCATAGCCCCACACTCAGAGTTAATGGCCAGCTATAGAAGATGATCAGCTAGGAGCCAGGAATGTATAATTTCCCTGCTAACCACTGATTTAGTAAAGGCCTGGGAGAACAAAGCCCTCAGCATGCCTGTCTCCTTGCTCAGGCCCCCAGTACGCTAGCAAATTAGCCATGTTAGGAGTCTGTAATTTTCTATAAATACAGTGTGGGAAGAATGTTGCTTGCTGATACGCTGGGGCTGTTGGACGGGCTGAAGATGGGAGGAGCAGGCTGTTGGCTTGCAGTTCACTCAAAGAAGCTTTTTTTTTTTTTGGCTTTTCATCCTGCTGCATTCAGAAGGCAGCATGAAGTACGATAACCCAGGGCTCACTTCCATCACTGCCCCTCTGTGACTCTGTGACTTTGGACTCTTGACGACCTTACCCACCTCAGGTTGTTGTGAGAGTAAAATGAGACGTCGCGCCAGTGGCTGGTGCTCAAGCCTTTCTCAGTTGTCCGTCAGTGCCTTTTCTGCAACAGGCCAGATGATGAGGAATCTGCACAGGTTCAGGAGTGGGGCTCATCTCCCCTTTCTTTCAACTGAGCGTTTGTGTGTATACATGTGTGTGTGTATGGGGGGGTAGGGGTAGTGGGTCCTGGGGCTTGAAGTCAGGAGGGTATGGGTGCTATTTCTGAGCTTTTTAGGCTAAAGGCTAGTGCTCTACTGAGTGAGCCACAGCTCTACTTTTCTTTTTTGGTGATTAATTGGAGATAAGAGACTCACAGACTTTCCTGCTTAGGCTGGCTTCAAACCACAATCCTCAGATCTCAGACTCCTGAATAGCTTATGGCATGAGCTACCTGATGCCAGGTGCCTTTGATGCCCTCCCTGTGCAGAAGCAAGCTTCTCTGGGGCCTGCCTGGTGGCCTGGCCCCTAGGTTAGGCTGTGGTGGAGAAGATGGCTGACTTGAACAAAGATTTCCATCTTCTCTCTTCAGTCCCTGTGGAATTAGATTTTTTTTTTCTTTTCTGTCTTGGGGCTTGAACTCAGGACCTGAGCTCTCTCCCTGAGCCTCTTTGTGCTCAAGGCTAGCGCTCTACCACTTGAGCCACAGCGACACTTCCAGCCTTTTTTGAGTTGTTTATTGGAGATAAGAGTCTCATGGACTTTTCTGTCTGTGCTGGCTTCACACTGTGATCCATAGATCTGAGCCTCCTGAGTAGCTAGGATTACAGGTGTGAGCCACCGGCACTCAGCTAGGAATGGCATTTTTGCTTTGTTCTATGCATTTTAAATTTGAGAAAAAGAATTTTGAAGAGCTTTTCATAAATTGACCCCAGGATGCTATCCTAGCCTCTTATTTCTGTTAAGCCCAGATGATCACAGTATGAATGCCATAATATTGACATGGCCCTGACTCTTGACCCTGACTCTCAAAGGTCCCTTGCTTTCATCTGACTGGAGCAGCTCTGCAAACCTCAGGGCATAGCAGGTACCCTAGTGGATTAGTAAACTGGGGTTTCACACCTTCTGACCCCATCCTGGTCCCCCTTTCCCTCTCCTTCCTCACTAGTACGGAGCCTTTGCATGGCCCTCCTGAGAAGAG
Source organism: Dipodomys merriami (assembly GCF_024711535.1). Classification (NCBI taxonomy): domain Eukaryota; kingdom Metazoa; phylum Chordata; class Mammalia; order Rodentia; family Heteromyidae; genus Dipodomys; species Dipodomys merriami. The sequence continues at coordinate 19,040,321 of NW_027204381.1, forward strand.
AGAAGAGAAGACCTGGTCAGTCCACTGCGGCCCCTTCCCCTGGGCAAGAGACCTTCTAGCCCCTTTCCTCATCAGTAGAGGGGGAAGAGTTCTTTTTGTTGCTCAAGCATACTTTTCACAGTTACTTACTTTGATTAAAGGCAGACATGCCCATAGTTGAAGTCAAAGCTACTGACAGGTATACAATAAAGAGGAGCAGTCCTCGGTGTGCAGCGCCGCCCTCCTCAGAAGCCTCCCCTTTTTTCCTGGTGTTTACTTCCATCTTTGGCAATCATATGCTGAGGCTGCTTTTTCTTGATACATCAGTTTTAAACATTATCTATTGAAATTTCTTCTGGTAGCTGAGGGTTTTATGTCTGCCTTTCCTTCCCGCATACTTCTGTATGGCTTCTGGAAGGAGAACAGAACCCATGCAGCATCTGCCAGATGTGAGAGAACTGTTTATGTGAGATGGCATCCGAGAGATGTGATTTCTCACACAGTTGGTACAATGGTAATTTCTGGATGTTGTGTTTCATTAGCAGCCTCCAAGTGGAGGCGGTTTAAATATGAGCGGGCAAGATTTAGATGTTTTATTTTTATATCTGTCTCCAACATTTTCAGAGTCACATGGTATCTGGGGTTTGTAACAAAATGTTTTCTGTCGCCCAGGCCCTGGGTTCCTCCTTAGCCCCAGTGCATGTTCCTCTTTGGGGCCTGGGGCCTTTACGAGGTCATGCGGATGTCCCTCCCTCTGCTGTACTTGGATCTCAAAGCATGAGCCCAGGTAGCGCAACTGAGTCTGGCCAGCTTGGAGAACTCACCCTGGTGAGTACTTTTTCTGCTGGGCAGTGTGTTTAGTTGCAGAGCTGCCTTTGTGCCACACTGAATGATCCATTGAGGAGAAACAGAGCCTAAACTGGGTCTTTGAGTTCATAATCTAGTTCAGGAGAAGAGTCCTGCCTCTGTGGTGCTGGATGTGGACTCTGGGCAGGGAAAGGTGGACTGTGGTGCCATAGGGATGTACTGCTCCTGTTCCCTCCCACATAGCCCAGGCAGTGGGAGTTGGAGGAGGGAGTCAATGTTGTGAGCGGGGGGTCCCTGTTCAGTTTCATGGGTTGGGCGGGACTTGGTTGGGAGCCATCAAGAAAGGAAGTGGGGGAGTCATTCCAGGGTTATTGGGAAGGGCTTCCTGATGAGTTCTTACATGTTCCTTCTCTCTTTTGGAGCCTCCACAGCCTCTTAAGACTTCTGCTTGTGCAAGGGGTCTCTTGGGCACCATCCATCAGGACAAGAATGCTCTCAACCTCTTGGCCTTAGGGGAGGAGACCAATGAGGAGGATGAAGGGGAAAGTGACAACCAGGTAATGTTCAAGTCCTCTCCCTGGTCTGTACATGCTCTGTGCTGTGTGTGTGTGTGTGTGTGTGTGTGTGTGTTTGTGTGTGTGTGTGTGTGTGTGTGTGTGTGTGTGTGTGTGTGTGTGTGTGTGTTCTAGTACTGGGACTTGAATTAAGGGTCTTGTGTATTTGCTTTATGTTTTTACTCAAGGCTGGCTCTCTGCCATTTGAGCCATATCTCCATTTCTGGCTTTTTGCTGGTGAATTGGAGATAAAAGTCTCATGGACTTTTCTGTCTGGGCTGGTTTTGAATCTGGAGCCTTAAGAGATCAGCTTTCTGAGTAACTAGGATTACAGGCATGAACTATCAGCACCCAGTCATTTTAACAGTTATTTTTTTTGTGACAGTCCTGAGGCTTGAACTCAGGGTCTGGGCACCATCTCTGAACCTTTTTGCTTAAAATAGTGCTCTACCACTTGAGCCACAGTTCCACTTCTTTTTTTGGTGGTTAATTGGAAATAAGACTCTTACAGACTTTCCTACCTGGGCTGTCTTCAAACCATGATCCTCAGATCTTAGCCCCCCTGAGTAGCTAGGATTACAGGCCTGAGACACCCACCTGGTTCACTTTAACCATTTTTAAGTGTACAGTTCAAAGGTGTTAAAAACTAATAATGTTGTGCTACTATCACTGCTATCAGTTTTTAGAACTTATTCATAATTCCAAATAGAAGCTATATCCATTCAATGGTAGCTCTTTCCAGTCTCTGGTGATTTCTAATCTAGTCTGTGAATTTGCCTGTTTGAGAGATGTCTTATCAGCACCAACATAAACAATATTTTTCTTCTTGTATCTGGCATCTTTCACTTAGTATATTTACAAGGTTCACGTTATAGCACGTATTAGAATTTCATTACTTTTGAAGGTTAAATGATACTCCAGTGTATACATATTTTGCTTTTCCACTCATTTCTTGTCAAGTGCATGATGCTATTTTAAAGTAAAAATGAGTGAGTATGGTAGGCACACCTGGGAGGTGGGCCTTGGAGGATCACAGCATCAGAGTTTGCAACATGCCATTTCAGTCAAGACTAAGTCTAGTGGCACGCACCTGTTATTTGGGTGCAGTAGACAAGCTTGTCATCCTAGAGACAAAGGAAAGCCCAATTAGGAGGATTGAAGTCCAGGCTTACCTGGGCAAAAAGTTAAGACCCTTTCTTGAGGATACCAGTACAAAAAGGGACCAGCTCAAGTTGTAGAGTGCTGGCTTAGCACTCTGAGTTCAAATCTCAGTACTGTCAAAAAAAAAAAAAAAAAAAAGGTAAAAAATGGATTTCCAGATGACAGCCTCCTTTCTTGATTGGTCTATATGCCTGCTAGGTCTGATCCGGAAAGTAGAACCAACAGGAGCTGGCTGGCACAAAGCATTGTGCACGCTGGTGAGGCCTTCTTAGTAGAGGACCTTCCCTGGAGTCCTCTGAGACCTTGCCTGGATACTACCTGTTAGCTCAGCCCTACCCTCTCCTCCCTCTGCAGGCCCTCACCTGGGCTGACCAATCCCCTTGAACTTAACTACTTGCTTTTTTGTCGGTCGTGGGGCTTGAACTCTGGGCTTGGGCACTGTCTCTCAGCTCTTCAGTTCAAGGAGAGCGCTCTACTGCTTGAGTCACAGCGCCACTTCCAAACTTAACTACTTGTCTTTTTTTTTTTTTTTTTTTGGCGGTTGTGGGGCTTGAACTCTGGGCCTGGGCGCTGTCCCTCAGCTCTTCAGCTAAGGCGAGCGCTCTACCACTTGAGCTACAGCGCCACTTCTGGTTTTCTAGTGGTTTATTGGAGACAGGAGTCTCACGGTCTCTCCTGCCAGGGCTGGCTTTGAACCTGGATCCTCAGATCTCAGCCTCCTGAGTAGCTAGGATTACAGGCGTGAGCCACCCACGCCTGGCTCAAACTTAACTACTTGTAACCGCTTGTTTCCAGAGTGCCCGAAGTCCCAGCGAGCTTCTTAAGAATCTGCACGTGGACCTTGAGGCCCTGGGGGATAACTTTGCCTATGAGGTGAGACCTGAGCTTGTTGATAAACACATATCAGTGTGCCCCTCCTTCCTTCTAGGCCTTTCTTATCAGTAGGAGGCATATTTGGAAAGAAAAGCATTTTGTCTAGTCTTGATCAGGATTTCTGGAGTTTGGAGCATATTTTGGTTTATTTATGTATCAGATAACCATTTATTATGGAAAGTTCCCACATGGAGCTCTTTGCTAAGTGCTATAGGTCACATGAGTGTAAATGGGATATGCTTCCTGCCTGCTCAGATTATAAAGTCTCGTAGACTTTAGGGGAAGAAATTTGTTGTCTGGACTTTAGGGAAACCTGTTGGAGATGACATTTGGCCTGTGTCTTGAAAGGCAGCTAAGTTTTAGATTTGGAGGATATAAGGGAATAATATAGCAAATGAACAGCTTGAACAAAAGTTCAAGGACTGAAATATGGTGGTCTGTTTTCTACTGTCATCAGAATGTTCGTGTGTGTGTGTGTGTGTGTGTGTGTGTGTGTGTGTGTGTGTGTGTGTGTGTGTGTGTGTGTGTGTGTGTGTGTGTGTGTGTGTGTGTGTGTGTGTGTGTGTGTGTGTGTGTGTGTGTGTGTGTGTGTGTGTGTGTGTAAAATGAGGCTTGAACTCAGGTCCTGGGCACTGTCCCTGAGCTTTTTTACTCAAGGCTAGTGCCTACCACTTTGAGCCACAGTGCCATGCCACTTCCAGTTTTCTAGTTGTTAATTGGACATGAGTGTCTCACAGACTTTCCTGCTGGCTTTGAACTACGATCCTCAGATCTCAGCCTCTTGAGTAGCTAGGATTACGGGCATGAGCCACCAGCGCCTGGCTCAGACTGTTCTCTATAAAGAACAGTAAAACTCATCTTGGTGTTGAAATAACTGTTTGTCTTTGTATTTGGAAAGGAACATTCCCTACTATATGTTTTTTGTCTAGTCTGATTCTAGTGTGTGCGTGCATGTGTGCGCGTATCAGATATGTTTTGATTGTGACTTCAGCATTTTCTAACAAATAGGGTACTTTTCCCCCCTAAATGTCCCATCTGTATCATCCACCTGATACATTCTTACTTTGAAACTCTTCCTTCTGATTGGGGCCTGGTCTGGGGTAAAGAATTTAGTGTGGGGGCTGGGAAGGTGGCTCAGTGGTAGAGCGCTTGCCTTGCATGCATGAGGCCCTGGGTTCGATTCCTCAGCACCACATAAGCAAAAAGAAAAAAGCCGGAAATGGCGCTGTGGCTCAAGTGGTAGAGTGCTAGCCTTGAGCTGAAGAGCTGAGGGACAGCACCCAGGCCCAGAGTTTGGGCCCCACGACCGGACCCGCGTGTGCCCCCCCCCCCAAAAAAAAAAAAAGAATTTAGTGTGCTTGGAGTCAGGTGCTGATGGTTCACACCTGTAATCCTAGCTACTTAGAGGTTGACATCTGGGGATTGTGGTTCAAAACCAGCTTGAGCAGACAAATCTGTAGACTCTTAACTCCAGTTAACCAGCAAAAGACCAGAAGTGGAACACCAGCCTTGAGCAAAGAAGCCAAGCAAGAACATAAGGCCCTTAGTTCAAGTCCCAAAAACCGACCCCTCCACCCCCACACACTCTGAATGTATTTGGTTTCCTAGTTCTCTGATGCGATAGCTTTGTTTTCTTATCACCTACCACTAATCAATATAGACAGATTGATGGAATAAAAAGGAATTGATTAGGTTTGTGCCTGGGAAGATGAACTTGGGTAGGAGTGTCAGGAAGGAAGTCTTGCATTTCCTAGAGACTCAGCAAGTTGAGGGTGGATTCTGCCTCATTCATGTCTGTATGTCTTAACACCTAGCCCAGTGACCTAGAACATAGGAAGTGCTTTGGTATATTTTGTTCAGCAATTGAGGAAATGAATAAATGAGCTATACTGGGGTGAGGTGAATGGTATCTAGGCAGATTGTGAGGCTTTTTTTCCCCTTCCTTTGTCTTTCTCAGTTTCTGGGTTGAGTAGATAGTTGGTACTGCTATCAGCTGGTGGGTTGAAGATTCCAGTGTAGATTGGTCATGGTTCACTCTGACTTTGGGCAGACTTTTACTTCATAATGAGTTTCAAATGTCCACAAAAAAGATACTTCTTTGACATGTCTTGGATTCTAAAACTTTCTCTTTAATGATAGGTGCTTTTTGGGGGGACTGGGAGCTTTTAAACTATTTTTTTATTTTTATTTTTATTTTTTATTGTGAAAATACTGTACAGAGGGGTTACAATTACATGGGCAAGATAATGAGTACATTTCTTATCAAGCATTGCAACCTCCTCCTTTGTTTCCCCTTCCCATCCCTTGATCTCTTTGGCACCACGGTGAGGTGGTTCACAGTGTCTCTCATCCCAGTCTCTAGCATACAGCAAATTCATTTCTTTTCACCACATGGAGTGTTTGGATTGCTATGGAGGAATTAGGCAGAAATAAAACTTTTCTGTTGGGAGATTAGTGATGGGGATGAATGAGGGGCTCTAGACAGGCAAAGCTACCCCTATGTGGTCCTTGTCCTTCGGAATGGCTTTCATCTCAGCTTATAGTCCTTGGCTCTGGGCTGTCCACCTTCCCTTGCCCCTGGCCATCGCAGGCAGCCCATGACAGCTCTCCTTCATGGGTTTGCTTTCCCCCTGTTTCACTGAGCAGTCACTTTGCACAGGATTCCATGAGAGGGCAGTAGGATGGCAAAAATACAGCTCTGTTTCCTTCTCCCTCTGCTGGTGTCAGATCCATTTCTCGTCTATTACAAACCAACAGGGAAAGGTGAGTGAATGGGGGAGGTAGAGGAGTGGTAAGCAGGCAGTGTGTATGGCCATGTGGTGCTGAAGAAAGCCCATCAGCTGGATGGAGGAGGGAGGAGCAAGGGCTTAGCAATCACAGGATGATGTCAGTGTGATTGGAAGCGTGAACTATACCAGGGAGCTGTGTAAAGAATTGAGACCAACTGGATGAGTATGAGACTTGGAAAATAAATCAGACTGATGTTTGTCTTGGTGGAGGTCTTCCCGGAGCAGGGTTAATGCTACTACTGCGCCCCCCCCCCAGTGCTGTAAGGATCATAGGAGCCCTGTCTGTTGTCCTGGTAGGGGGTACAGATGGCCATGAACCTGGAGCGCTCATGGCTTTTGGGGAATGTTAAATATTCATATTTATGGGATGGTTCTTACAGACTCCTCCGCACATACTCTTTGTGCAGATGGTAAAGTCTTACAGCTTGGGCTGTGGCAGGAGACAGAGGAATGTGAACATGGACAGGCCCAGGATGAAGCTGGGTTCCCACTGAGCCTGGGATGGGAGGCTGTGATGCCTGAGTGTGGATGCTGGTTGGGGGCTTCAGGCTTTGGGTTTGGGTGACAGACAAGCATGGAGTCCGATGTGATGCTTCATGTCCATTTGTGAATGGTCTGTAGTCAGTGTTTGTCTCCCGTGACTTAGACTCATCACTGAAATTAGTCTACATTTGTGCAGAAAGTACAGTTGTTTATTTTAATAATAACCATTTTTTTTTTAAATTTTTTTATTGTAAAGATTCTATACAGAGGGTTACAGTTACATGAGTGGGGTAATGAGTACACTTCCTCTTGAACATTGTTACCCCCTCCATTGTTTTCTCCCTACCATCCCCTCCTTCCCTCCCTTCCCCAAGGAATAATAACCATTTTTAAACAACATATTTAGGCAGGCAGACTAAGGTCAATCCTGTGATGTGAAAAGTCTGTTTTGGAGGGTGTTGAGGATCAAACCCAGTGCCTTGTTGTTACATGCTAAGTATATATTCTACCAACAAATGGTGTACCAAGCTAAAAATCTTTTGAAGATTTATACTTGAGAGTTGAATAGACTGGAGCAAAGATTTTTTTTTTTTTTTTGTCAGTTGTGGGACTTGAACTTGGGGCTGGGGTGCTGTCCCTGAGCTCTTTTGCTCAAGGCTAGCACTATACCACTTTGAGCCACAGTGCAATTTCTGGTTTTCTGGTGGTTAATTGGAGATACGAGTCTCAATGGACTTTCTTGACTGGGCTGGCTTTGAACTGCCATCCTCAGATCTCAGCCTTCTGAGTAGTTAGGATCACAGGCCTGAGCCACGAACAGCTGGCTGAGCAAAGATTTTTATAATCTGATAATGTAATGTTACCAGATTAATGTTTTCTCAGGTTTTTGATTTTTTTCTTTTTTCTTCTGCAGTATTGGAGCTCAAATCTAGGGCTTTGGACATACTAGACAGTGTTCTATCATGGAGTCACACTCAAACCCACTGATATCCATCCACTGTTTTGATGGGCTACTTGTTTTTTTTTTTCATCATTTTGAATAGTTAATGAATAGTTGAAGTTTGTTAAGCTATTTTTCCTTTCAAAATCACCTTAATCAATAGCCTAATCTCTGTATGACTTTGATGCATAAATATTACATTGCCTTTTGGCAGAAATGGGAAGCCTCAACTTTACATCTACACTACATGCTCATCCTTTTAAAAATGTTTAGCCAATAAGACTTTACCCTGTTATGTGCCAGGTCTTGAGCACAAGAGGGTGCTAATCTGTTGAGGGAAACAGACAAGGATACCAGCAATTGTAATATAGCTATTATGGCAGAGGATGGGGAAGACTCTGCCCCAGGAATCAAGAAGGACTGGAAGAGCCAGTGATCTGTGGGGACCAGTTTCAGTTTGTTAGGAGAGAAGTGGGGTGGAGAGAGATTTTATTTTAAAGGCTGGGGATTTGATTCAGTGGTAGAGTACATGCTTATATATGCAAGGCCCTCAGTTGTATCAAATTAATCGATTAAAAAAAAAACTGTGATCCGGGTGCTGATGGCTCTTGTCTGTAAGCCTAGCTACTCAGGAGGCTGAGATCTGAAGATCACAGTTCGAACCCAGCCTCAGCCTAGGTAGGAAAGTCCATGAGACTCTTATTCTTAATTAACCAATAAAAAGCCAAAAGTGGAGCTGTGACTCAAGTGGTAGAACACTAGCCTTGAGAAAAATAACTCAGGGACAGCGTCCAGGCCCTGAGTTCAAGCCCCAGAACCAGCACCAAAAAAACAAATTACTCCTCCCCCCCAAAAACCCCAAAACAACAATGTATATAACATATTATTTGTTTCTTTGTTGGTCTTGAGGCTTGAACTCTGGGCCTGGGGACTGTCCCTGAGCTCTTCATTTTAAGGCTAGCACGCTACCACTTGAGCCACAGTGCCACTTCCAGTTTTCTGGTGATTAATTGTCTCACAGACTTTCCTGCCTGGGCTGGCTTTGAACCATAATTCTCAGATCTCAGCCTCCTGAGTAGCTAGGATTACAGGTGTGAGCTCCCAGCTCCCAGCTCCATAACACATTCTTGACATTAAATACCATTTATCCGCAGCAGAAGACTGTGTGTGTGTGTGTGTGTGTGTGTGTGTGTGTGTGTGTGTGTGTGTGTGTGTGTGTGTGTGTGTCTGTGTGTCTGTGTGTCTGTGTGTCTGTGTGTGTGTGTGTGTGTAGGGTATGGCTGGAAATGAGCTCTGAGCAGCTTGCAGGCAATGCCTTGCATCAAGTGAAGAGGCGTGGACTTTGTCCAGGAGGCACGAGGTACTGTCTGGGGGTCTGACATCTTTTCTTGCCTCCTGATCCAAGGTCTCTTGCTAGTTAGTGTTTTTGGGGGGACAAGCTTCAATCCCAGCTTCAAGCAAGAAAGCCTTCCTTAATCTTGGCCCAGCATGCACTTGGCCAGGTGAGATTGTCCCTCCTTGCTAAGTGAGGAGTGTGGCTAGCTAGACACCCCTTGCCCACCCCAAGAATCTTTCACCTTCTCCTTGGAGACCAGGTGTGGAGCTCCTGCTGAGTGCTGCCTGTTGCTGCGGGCGTGGGGCTGAGGCCTGGCCAGAGCTGGAAGCTGCTTGTCTAAAGGATAGAAGCTTCTTTGCTCAGTGATCGCAGCATATTTACTCCGTTTGAGCTTGGGATGCAGGGAGGTGGCACTAGGCGGTCCCTGCCTCTGCTACTCCCACCTCTGCTTTTCTTCCAGAGTCAGTCTTGGAGCTAGTGATATTGCCATCCCTGTCTCTAGTGCTTCTTTGCTTTGGGCAGTCAAGGCTCATAACAAGACCCATCTGGAACATTTCACTTTTCTCAATGTTGGCTCAGTTCCCTGAGGGCATAATCTATGTCTGGTCATACTTAGTTTCCTCAAGGTGGTGTTCTGCCCATAGATGGTGCTGAGTGGATGAATGAGGGAGTCTCATCATTAAACATGGGTTAACATTTATGAGACACTGACAGCATACCAGGCACAGTTCCACTGAATGCTAACTTAGTGCTCGTTCATTTAATCTTCCAAGCATCCCTGTGAGGCAGATACGACTTAGATCCTTGTATTTAAGAGGAAGAAACTGAAGCACAGAGAAGTGAAATAATCTGCCTACTGTTAGGAGCTTTTTCTGCATCTCTGCATCTGCAAATATAGAGCTAAGATCTAAGCTTAGGCATTCTGTCTCCAAAGCTGACTCTAAACCATGCTGCTTTACTGTCTCCACCATCCTTGATGGTTGGTTAGCTTGTAGGTAAGCCGCCAGACCTTCAGGCAATGACCATGTCTTTGGCCTTCACAGATACTTTATCAGAGAGCATCAGTAGATTCCATATTTTGGGTGTCTCCTTTGACCTTTCCTCTCTTTAGTTGTGATAGCTGGTTTTCTGCCACTATAATGAAATAACTGAAAGAATTTAACAACAACCAAAAAGGTTAAATTTGGCTTACAGTTTCGGAAGTGCACATCCATGATTGATTTGGCCACGCTGTTTTGGGCCTGGGATGAGGCTGCACATCCTGGTGTGAATGTATGGTAGAGTAAAATAACTTACATTGTATCCAGGAGTGAAGAAAGGAAGGGACTAAGGTACTGCAATCCCCTTTAAGGGAATGCTCACAATAACCTAAAGATGAGGTCTCACTTCCGAAAAAGTTCTGTCCTTCCTAATAGTGCCACCCCAGGCACCAATCATCCAAAACTCAGGCCTTTCAGGGCCATTCCAGATCCAAACCATTGCATTAATCATGCTTCTTGTTTGAGTTTTTAGGATAGGGAATCAAGAAGTCTTGAAAATTCCTCATCAGAAGTTGTTCAGCCTGACAGCCTAAGTGTTGTTAAGCACAGATGTTTTCTGTGGGGAAGGCTTCTCAGCCTGAGCCCAAGAGAGATCACTGGCTCTATTTCCAAGAGAAGATTTTCTGTTTCTATTTTGGTCAACTTTAAAGAATTCAAGCAAAAGCATCCTTAGATTTTTACTAGTCTTTAGAGTACAGTCTGTGTATAAGAAACAGGGTGTGGCCACTGGCAAAGTGTCCTGCTCAGATCTCCTTTCAAAAGATCCTACTGAGCTGAGAGCCAGGGCTCATGCCTGTATTCCCAGCTACTCAGGAGGCTGAGATCTGAGGATCATGGTTCAAAGCTAATCCCGAACAGGAAAGTCCATAAGATTTACTTCTATTTAACCACCAAAAAGCCTGAAGTGGAGATGTGTCTCAAGTGGTAGTGTGTTAGTTTTCAGTGGAAAAGTTAAGGGAAAGCACCCAGGACTGAGTTCAAGTCCTAATACCAACACACAAGACACAGACACAGACATACACATAGACACACACAGACATACACAGACACACACAGACAGACACACACAGACACACACAGACACACACAGACACACAGACACACACAGACACACAGACACACACAGACACACAGACACTCTCTCTCTCTCTCTCTCTCTCTCTCTCCTGAACATGGCTTAGAGCTTGCCAGCTACTGGCTGATGCCCAGACAGTGGTTCTTCCAGAAAGGAGGGTCACCGGGCACTAGAGGCTCACACAGGTAATCTTAGCTACTTAGGAGGCTGAGACCTGAGGACTGTGGTTCAAAGCAAGAAAGTCCATGAGACTCTTATCTCTAATTAACCACCAGAAAACTGGAAGTGGAGCTGTGGCTCAAAGTGTAGAGCACTAGTCTTGAGCAAAGGTGCTCAGGAAGAGCACCCAGGCCCTGAGTTCAAGCTCCATGACCACCCCTGCCCCTTCCCCCCTCAGAAATGAGAGTGTTTTATGACTGAAAAGAGACTTCTCTGATGGCTTGGGAATTACACTGAACTGGCCAGTACTTTTCCTAGACTGTGTTATACTGGCTTCCTCCTGTCTATCATAGACACAGATATGTGTTGTGTCCTGAAAGTTCTCTCTGCCTCCGTTATCTGCCCTAGGCCTCTCCCTAATAACCCTTTTGAATATCCAACTCCATCCCAGCATCTGCTTCTCAGAGGACTCAGATCCACAGTTCTGCACAGAGAATGCTGTCCGCAGGGTTGCCAGTGATGAGCTTGTATAGGCAGGCTTTGGAGCGAAGCACACCCTCTTCATTTTCCCCTGCTGCCTGTGAAAAATAAAAAAAGAAATTTTAGACTTTTCCACCTTTCTCTCACCTATTGTCCATTTTCATCTTTCAATAAATATTGGCATAATAAATAAGTGTGCAATCTTACGATCTGGCTAATGTTGGAATGAGATAGATTGATTACTGGAGGACATGAGAGAGAGGACAGAGTTGCAGTGGTTTTCAGGCTCAGCAGTGGATAGGGGCTCAGCCGGTGTATGGGCATCACCAGCAGAATTCTGAATCAGTAGATCTAGACTATGTATGCATGTGTATGCATGTATATGTGTAGGAACTGTGTTTTAAAAAGCCGTTTGGGTATTAGAAAACCACTGAGGTCAGAACTCAAACACAAATAGCACTGTGTGTTGTAGCATGTTGTTAAAATCCTCTCCTGCAACCCTTGTGCCTTCCTTTCTGATATGGCCTGTTCTTCCCCAGGACTCTCCAAGATCAAGCCAGCCAGAGGAGAAGAAGGATGTTTCTCTTGACCCAGACATTGCCAGGCCCCCCTCTCCTGGCAACCTCTTCAGCCAAGGTGCAGACAGCAGCCTGAGCGTTGCTGATGGCATTGAGCAAAAGGAAAGAGGGAGTCCTTGGCCCCCAGAAAAAGAAGAGGATGAGAAGACTGATCTTAGGGCTCCCATGAGTCCAGTGGTCTCTGGAACAAAGCATGGGGAGGACCAGCCTGCTCTAAAAAGCCTGCCTTCTAAAAAGAAGCCACTGGAAGATTTGGTAGATACAGGAGAGGAGGGTTCCAAGAGGGAAGAGGCAGTGAAGGAGGCCAAGAAGGAGGCTTCTGGCATGAAAGAGAGCAGATCTGATGCCAGTGAGGTATGTTATTGTGTCCCTCGGGCTCTTGCCGATTGTCACCCTCTGTTGCTCTTTCCAGCCCTGTACAGCTTCCTAGCTTCACGTCTTTATTACTGAGTCAGGGACTTCCATTTATTTGCAGGTTCTACACTGGGCTGTCAGCATCAGCCAGAACCTTTAATTGTGACAAATACGCCCAGACCCAGCAGGCTGTAAAACCTTGAATGAAACTGAAAACCTGCTGGCACTGGAAATTCAGAGTAGAAACCTGCTTTACTGTGGCCCCCTCCTAGGATTTTCATGACTCTCTTCTCCTACTTCCTCTTCCCTTTCCCTACCTCTGCTTTCTTCTTCTAGACTTGGTTTGCTCTAGTATAAGTTCTTATAAGGAGGTGTGTATATGTTTGTGTGTGTGTGTGTGTGTGTGCTCATGCATGCGTATATGCCTATATGTAGGAAAGGGTGAAGGTTACTACAGTTGGGAGTGTTCTGCTCCAGCTTAGATAGCTTAGGTTATAGGAAGATTCCTTATATCTGTTTCTGTGTTTCTTTCTGGACCTTCACAGAACATGAAAGTGGTGCTTTTCCAAGGCAAGACCAGTAAACAAGGTGGACAGAAGTAGATCTAAGTGAAGAGCCTTCAGCATTGTCAACTTTCCTACCCTTAATCTTGTTCTTCTAGGTAGACCGTGAGAGAATTTCTTTAAAGAACATTTACTTCATAAAAAAGATACTATCCAAGTTTTTTTTTTTTTTTTTTGTCAGTTGTGGGGCTTGAACTCTGGGCCTGGGCGCTGTCCTTCAGCTCTTCAGCTCAAAGCGAGCACCCTACCACTTGAGCTACAGCGCCACTTCCGGTTTTCTGGTGGTTTTATTGGAGATAGGAGTCTCACGGTCTCTCCTGCCCAGGCTGGCTTTGAACCGCGATCCTCAGATCTCAGCCTCCTGAGTAGCTAGGATTACAGGCGTGAGCCACCAGCGCCCAGCAGTTTTTTGTTTTTTTGTCCTGGGGCTTGAACTCAGGGCCTGGATGCTGTCCCTGATGAGCTTTTGTACTCAAGGCTAGTGCTCTACCACTTTGAGCCACAGCTCTACTTCTGGCTTTTGTGGTGGTTAATTGGAGATAAGAGTCTCATGAACTTTCCTGCCTGGGGTAGCTTTGTACTGCGATATTCAGATCTCAGCCTCCGAAGTAGCTAGGATTACAGGTGTGAGCTATGGGTGCCTGGCTCATCACACTTTTTAGGATAGCATCAAATGTGTGCATTGCTGCCTTTTTTTGTGTGTGTGCTACTGGAGTTTGAACTTGAGTGCTCAAGTTCATACTGGCGTTTTACTGATGAACCAATGCCTCCAGACCTTTACTGCCAGCTTTTTATCCATCTCCAGTGCACTTGGCTTTTGTCGCTTATGTCAGCTCTTGTTGATTTGATTCAGGGTCTGGTTATTCATGTTGGGTAGGGTTTCCTGTCAGTGGGCTGGTGCATGTCCTGTGTTGGTACTGTGGCCTGATGGGAATACCCTGGATAGTGACACTGACCCTCTGTGCTTTACTCTGGGAATTTTTCCATGGTTCTGTCTCCCCAGGTGTCAGAGATCATGGGATATGTGAAGGAACATCTCTCAGACTCCATGGCCTCTGACCCCAAGTCTTTCCTTGGCCTGGTGAGTTTGCAGTAAGGGGATGCAATATGGTGGGTGAATTTTTTGTCCTCAGGGTTAAATAAATAGTGTCACACAGCTAGTAAGTGGGCAAGTTAGGACTTAAATTTGTCTCCGTTAGCTATAGTTTCTTGAAGCATGACACTGTTGTTTTGCTGTGAGAAGGGTAGGGTAGGGCAGAGAACATAAAATAGAGTACATAAAATAGGAGTAACCACTAAATGTAGCAATGTATTTCCTGTGAGATCATGTGATGAGCCTCAGAGTTCTAGCAGGACTAGTGCACAAACTGAGGAAGCGAATGTGTCTTTGGGATCACTGAGCTATGGTAAGGATGGGCCCTATGCTCTGGCCAAGAGGACTGCTGTAGTTTCTTTTTTTGCTTCTATAGTTTCCCTCTACTGGGGTTTGAACTCAGAGCTTCATCCTCTCAGCTTTCTTGCTTGCAGCTGATACTCTACCACCCAAGCCATGCCTCCAATCTAATTTTTTGCCGGTTAAGTGGAGATGGAGTCTTCCCCAGGCTGCTTCAGACTGTGAACCTTCAGGTCTGAGTCTCCTAAGTAGCTAGTATTACAGTCTGAGCCTCTGGTGCTTGACTTGTGGTTTTCCTTTTAAAGTTAAGGCTTTGTCCTGGACTACCAGCATCCATGGTTTCTTTGTCTCAGACCTTCCACCCATCCTGCTATGTCCTGATTCTGTTTGCCAGGTCTCAGTCTAAGGGGAGGAGTTTCAGTGCTTTCTGGGCAAGCATTACCCTACAAGGCACCTCCATCTGTTTGGAGGAGGCAGATGACAGGGACGGGATTAGTGGAGAGGGTCAAGGATGAACAGCGATAATACGAGGGGTGCACAGGAATTAGGCAGCTGTGTGTTCTGGCCCCACACCGAGCCTTGGGCTTAAGAGACAGATGGCAGCTGTATTAGGTGGCATAGGACTCAAACTGCAAGGAAAATACCACCAAAAATAAAAAAATTAAAAAGTCCCGCAAGCTAGGAAGAGAAAGAAAAAGTCATGTTGTTGGCAAAAGCCACCTGTGAAGAATAGCCATGTCACCAAACTCTTGGAAGCAAGGGGGTCTAGCCCTTCCTGAAAAGATGGCATATAGCCAAAATATGCCCATCAGCATTTTTCTTCTTCTTGAGAGTGAGGAGTCCGTGGAGAGCAGGACCACACCTTATCTGGGCGTCCCACCATTTATCAGGCTGATGACAGAACGGTCCCCATTAGATGCTGTCAGGTATCCAGCCTTCACTCAGGGAAGCATGGTTCTTAGGCTCAGAAGGGGTGGAAGGTGGCTGTGTGGTAGCTAAAGGGCAGCAAGGAGCTGGCCCTGGTATGAGCGCCTGCCGCCTGTCCCCAAGAGAAGCTTGTGGAGAAAGCACTGGTAATTAATCCCCAGCATCCAGAAGGACACCTGTATGGGAAAGGGGGAAGGGATGAGCTGGAAAGAGCCCACCAGTCCTCATTTCCAAGCTGCCCACAGGTTTTCTGGCATTGCTGGTGTCCTGGTTGGATACTGAGCAGGGAGAAACAGCCATAAAGTGACAGGCTTTGTAGCATGTGTCATGGGGTCTGCCCCAGGGCCCATTTGACCCTAGCTTTGCTTATCAGCTGGGTGACCTCAACTTATTTCTGCTTCTGTGAGAGGAGGACAAGAGTTTCAGTCTCATAGGGTTATTTTTTGTGCACTGTGAAAAGTTTTAAATGAATAGAAAAATTAAAGGAATTTCACTACTTTGCATTTATGATATTTTACAATACTTTCGTTCTCATATGTCTTTCAACCTAGTCACTTTAAAAATGAGATCAGTCGATGTGGACACTTAGCACAGTGCCTGGTACACAGTAGATGCTGTTCTGGAGGATTGATGTTAGCTGGGAGGGGGAGGAGGAGAGCCGGGGAGGCAGGGAGGCAGGGTGGTGGGGTGGCAAGGCCCAGTGAGCTTACACTGTGACAGAGACAGAGCAGGCTTTTCTCCCCAGTCTCTCCAGGATTTTGGTTTTCGCAGCCGGATCTCAGAGCAGCTGTTAGACGGTGACATGCTATCCCCAGTCCTGGATAGAGCTTGCTGGGAGGTGAGTCTTTGGGTGTTGGGCTGGGCTGGTGCCTCATTTTTCCCTAACAGTCACTTTTTGGGATAACCCAGGATTCCTGCCCAGTCACAGCCTGCGTTCTCTTCCTTCTACTTGTCCTCTTCCTTCTACTTCCATAAGCCACTGCACTGGCTACGCCTTTGATGACACTTCTCACCATTCCTGTTCTGTTTCTGCTGTGAATGAAAATGTTTCTCTCTGTGTATTTATCTCTTTATCTGTTTGTTCAGTGCTCAGCACTGTGGGGATGGTCGATTTCAAGGCACTGCCCTGCCTGGCCCGCCCATCCCGGCCCACCCATCCCTCTCAGCCTCATGCTCAGCCCACCTGCCACCCATCCACTGGGTCTGCCACTCGCTTTTCCTCAAACACATTCTCCAACTCCATTACTGCCTACCTGCTGTTGCCCCTTCTGCCCAGCAAACTCTTTCCTGGTCATGGAGGCTGACTTGCGATGCTGCTTCCGTTTCCTCCTTTGCTCTCCTTGAGACGTCTTAATTTATGTTGTGGATGTTTGCCTTCCCTGCCAGATGTGAGGTCAGTGTTTCCTGAGGACTTCTGGCACAAACAGGATGACTAAAACACAGACGCTGTCTTTAGGAGCCTAAGTTAAGAAGAGGTTTATTTTTTTCCTTGATGGATAGAAGAGGGATTTTGGCACCTGATGTCTGCAAGTTTCAGGGTTTGCCTTCACTTTGGTCTGGATCTTGAACAAAAATCTTTAAGCCAGGTGTTGTAATGCATGCCTATAAGACCAGGCATTATAGAGAGGGAAGATGTAGAGTTCAAGGCCAGCCTAGGCAAAGTTAATGAGAAGCTCTCTCCAAAATGAAATAAAAGGGCTGGGGTGTAGCTCAGTGGTAGAGCAGTTGCCTGGCAAACATGAGGATCTGGGTTCAATCCCTAGTACCAAAAACATCTTTTTGCCTCCTAGCTGAGTTAAGGATGGAGATGTAGTATTGTGAGCAGGATAAAGCCAGAGACTCAGGCTGGGCTTGATGCTCCCCTTTCCAAACAGTGCTGACCTGCTGATTACTGTTACTTACCTGGCATTGTTTCTTTTTCTGGGGCAAGAAGGTCTAAGGAATAGGTAAACCTATTTAAAGGACCCTTTTCTGTGTATCTTCTATGCCATGGGAGCTCACTCAGTTTGCTGTGAAAATAAAGAAGATGCAGTAAGAAGGGAGCAGACAGAAAGACCTGGTCTGCTGTAGCTCTAATCTGCCTGCTTATTTGCTTCTGCAGTTAGTGTTGAGCCCTGGAGTTCTTTTTTTTTTTTAAATATGTTTTTAATTGTAAAAATAGTGTACAGAGGGGTTACAGTACATGGGCAAGATAATGAGTACATTTCCTATCAGGCAGTGTTGCCTCCTCCCTTGTTTTCCCCCTACCTTCCCTGCTGCCCTCCCCCTGGAGTTCTTTTGACACAGCTTAAGTTCTCAATTTTTATCCCTTGTCCCTTGTGGGGTGTGTGTGTATTTGCGTGTGTGTGTGTGTGTGTGTGTGTGTGTGTGTGTGTGTGTGTGTGTGTGTGTGTGTGTGTGTGTGTGTGTGTGTGTGTGTGTGTGTGTGTGTGTGTGTGTGTGTGTGTGTGTGTGTGTGTGTGTGTGTGTATAAGAGTCTCACAGACTTTCCTGCCCTGGCTGGCTTTGAACACTGGTCCCCAGACCACAGCCTAGGATTATAGGCTTGTGTGATTATTATTTATCCCTTGAAAAGTGAGAAAAGGAGCCATTTGATGAGCTTGTATGGCGTAGTGGTAAAGCCATGTTGTAAGTTGAACAATGGAAGGAGAAAGAGGTGGGGCAGGAGGGCTGCTTACCCCTGGCATTGTCTGCAGGCTCTGCCCAGGCTGATGGGATGAGGACTGGCAGCTCTGGCGGGGAGCCCTTCTGCTGCAGGCTCTGAGAGGCGCTCACAGGAGGCATTGCTATTTTTAATGTAATTTGGGGGAGCTGGGTTTTAGTTCAAGCTCTGCCCTTCCTCGTCCATCCAGATGGCAGAGTCAGCCACAGCTGCTGGGGCTCAGGCTGCCAGTGGAGAGGTGTGGGGGGTGGTGGGCACGGGGCTGGGGACCCCATGGGGAAGACGGAGTGAACTGTCTCCTGTTCTGCCTCTCCTGTTGACCCTTGTGTCCCAGAACAGACGGGGCTCCCGTTGCTGTGGCAGAAGGAGTGTGGATCTTAGAATGGGGACCAGCACTGGCAAAGCCTCTTCTTTTTCCTTATTGCTGTAGGCTAGTGGAGAGGAAGAGGCATGTGAGGAGAAGCTAACATTTGTGGCGTGCCTTCTTCAGCTCAGGAGCCAGGCTTCATGTACATGATCTCATTTAATCCTCACACGGGAGCAGTGGGCTTCTCTCCCATTGTACAGTGGAGGAGTTGGCCTTCTAGGCAGGAAGTGCTAGAACGAAGAATGGCCCAGGCTGATTGCATCACTGTACCCTTGCGGGAGATATTTGCCATCATTAAGAATTCTCTCTCACTTGCTCTCACTGTCTTTTTCTCATCAGCTTGCTAAGTTTGCCTAGATACCAAGACTTAAAATAAGCTTTGGGGTTTTATTTTTGAATGGATGATATAATCCTAGACTGGAAAAGGGGACATTCTGGTCTACTAATGGGGCCCATGTCCTTAGGCAAGCCTGGAATGGGGCAGTAAAGAGAATGTCACTGTATCCTCCCCTTCTTGGTGCTGGCTGGAGACCTTTTGGTTTGGGGCACAGCTTTCTCTTTCTTCATTAAGATCCCTGCTCTTTAGGTTTATTCTTTTCTAATGTTCTTGCCTGCTGTCTTCAGTCTTCCCACTTAAATTCAGCACCCTGTATATTGTTGATACTGCTGACCTAGACCTCTTTGGATTTGGGGTGCTCATGGATAGCCGTTCTCTCTCTTTGCAGTTAGCACTGCAGGTTTCCAGTACTGGGGAGCCAGGATTTCTTCTTTTTATTTTGGTCAGTTGTGGATCTCGAACCCAGAGCCTGGGCATCGTCCTTGAACCCTTTGGCACTCTCTACCACTTTGAGTCACAGCACTGCTTCCAGTTTTATGGTGGTTAATTGGAGATAAGAGGCTTACAGAACTTTCCTGCCTGGGCTGGCTTTGAACCACGGTCCTCAGATCTCAGCCTCCTGAGTAGCTGGGATTACAGGTGTGAGCCACTAGCGCCCAGCTCCAGGATTATTTCTTTATGTGTGTTCTCTTTCTGCCCCTGGGTTCTGACCCTGTGTGCAGTGGCTGTGATCGTCTGCCCCCTGCTTTAGCTATAAGCCTGAGGCTTAGCTGGAGCTCATAGAGCTGCATTTCACAGCTCTATGAGTCTTCTGTTCAGTGTCCCCTGGGACCTTGTCTTCTCCAGGGCTCCTTCTCAGTGCAGCTAAGTGTGGGATTCAGCAGGGCAATCCAGACTCCTCTAATGTATACTTTCCACTGCTTCTTGCCTGCAGGCCCAGGGGTTAGGAAGACAAGAGCAGGATGACAGCCAGTCCAGCCCAGGAGAGCTGCAAAGCAAGGAATCCAAAGGCTTGAAGAGGTACAGTACATGGGAGGGAGCTCTCAGGGACTAGAGGGAGAGAGACAGACAGAGACACTGAGACTGACTGGGGCTCCCTGCTTCTCAACCTGAGCTACAGTGGAGAGGAACTCTCCCATAGGAGAGCGACTTCCCCAGTAGGAGAGGGACCTCCCCACCCCCGGAAGTGGAACAAAATAGTCATCCTTTTCTTGAACCTTAGAAAACTCTCTGTATCTTCACTTCGTTAGTGCTGCAGTCTCATGCATTTTCTGTAGACTGACCAACATGAGCCTGGTCTCCACTAGCTCTTCCATCCCTCTCTGGCCCAGTGATGATGAACTCCAGGAGTGGACCTGTGTGAGCGTGTCCACCATTCCTGGTTCCAGCAGACTACCGAGGGAGCTGAGTCTTGAGCTTAGGAGAGTGTCTCCTTGCTGCACATCCAGCTGCTGTGCCTTGCAGCTCTGTGTGGGTGTGGGGACAGGTGGGGGACTGGCTGAGGAGAGACCAACCCAGGGACCACTGTCCTCCCAATCCTGCTCACCACACAGAGGGTCCTGACTGCTGCTCTGTTGGCCGAACCAGGTTATCTCCTCCTCTTCTGCATGGGCAGCGGTTCCACAGTCCCCTCCACAGCGAGGCCAGTGATGAGGGTTCTCTGCAGATCCCCAAGGAGCAGCCTGAGTGTAAAGGCTCTGAGGAGCCTGCGGAGCACTCTGTAGCCAGTCCCAGCCCACTGGTGGTGTCCCTCCACAGGTGAGGATGAAAGAGAAGGGCCCCAGGGTGGTGGTGGCCCTCTGTGTGTTGGGGTGTACACTGGAGCTGGGCCGCGAGAGGGAGGTGAAAACAGGTGGGCCCCTGAAGCCATAGGAGAGGCCACACGGGGAGGGAGGCTGGAGTCGGAGGTAGGAAAGCCTTCTGGGGTTGTCCTGCTCAGCTCATCCCCACCACAGGTCTTTCACCTCCAATGAGGTGCTAATTGAACCTCTTGCCTTCCTACTGGCTTTAACCTCCTTATTTCTCTCAAGGGAGCAGGCCCCAAGCCCACCCTCTCTCGAGAGGGTCAAGGAGCAGCAGCATTCCCAGGCCAAGGACCTGGGCCCTGGGCAGGAAGAGGCCAAGGAGCCTAAGAAGGTGGCGGTCAGCCCCACCCCGCCACTCTCTCCAGAGGTGTAAGGGCCACTTTTATGTGTCTTCTTGTCCCTATTGTGTGTGGATGGCTTGAGTTCTGCCCATTCCCTTTTGTTGTTGGTTTGGGAGGTGATACTGTGGCTCTGGCCCCGGAGTGCAGCACAGGGGGAGATGAGTGCATCCTTGTGTCCTGTGTCCCTCCTGAGAGCCCCAGCAGCTGTCACTGTCACTGATCCTTGTCTTGGGTTAGTTTAGGTCCTGGGACTCTTGGTCAGGATCCCAGGTATGAGAGTAGGCAAGACAGACCTTCTGGCTCATTAGCAGAAACCTGGTCAATCATGTTGCAAATACTACCTTTTCTTTTTAAATCATTTTTGTTGAGGTATTTATACGTGTTGAGGTTTATAAATTGGAACTATACTATTCAGTAACAGTTGTCTGCTTGTGTGTGTACCACACAGCAGCCACTCAGGTTAATGACACACAAATTGTTTCCATCTCTCCGGAAAGTTTCCTCATTCCCTTCTTCATCCACCCACTCGGGCCTCCACTGCTCTGGCTTCCATCCCGTAGGCTGATTTTTCCAGTTTTCTGCCTTCATATAGATGGAATGTGCTGGGACTGGGAAATGCGTTGGGTTCAGAGCTCAGTGTGTTTTTGACTTACTTACATTGTGCCAGGCACTGTGGCAGTTTAGAAGTCATCTAGCTTCTTTCCTCACACTAGCTTTTTTTTTTCTTTGCCAGTCCTGGGGCTTGAACTCAGGGCCTGTGTGTTGTCTTTGGGCTTTATTGTTCAAAGCTAGTGGTCTAGCTTTTTGCTGACTAGTTAGCGGTAAGAATCTTACAGATTTTCCTCTCCAGGCTAGCTCTAACCTCTAGAGCAGCTAGGATTATACGCATAGGCCATCAATACCCATCCTTTCATACTTCCTTTGCTTGCCTCTTGTTTAGATAGGACATGAAGGCTCAGGGAAGTGACAGGATTTGGAGGTTACAGCACTAGTCACTTGCAGAGTTAGGAGTAGACCCTACTTCTGGTTTCTGGTGTATAGCCAGTGAACTTTCTTCACGGAGGAAGACCAGTGCTGGAATTTATTCCTACCCTCCTCTGTGAATGAGAGCTACAAGGCCTTGTTCCTACACTGATGATGAATAAGGATGTGTCACCAAGGATTGCCAGGCACTGGTGCTTTCTCACATCCTCATGTAGTCACCATGACACTTAAGGAGTCACAGAAGGAATAGTGGCCATATTTTCAGATGGCACTATATCCTGCAATGAAAGCCATGACCCACAGAGCCAAGTGGCTCCCCAGGTCTCCTTGGTGACTGTTGACAGGCAGAGCAGGGCACTTTCCATGAGGAGAGAAGAGAGAGAAGCCTCAGAAGGAGGACAGCCTAGGCAGAGGCCAGAGGGCTGGACCTCTGGAGGGGAGCCCCAAGCGCCAGCTTCTCCCCAGGTACCTTGGCTGGTTGGTGCCTTGATTTTGTGTTTCCTCCTCATTCTGACAATGCTGTCTCTGTTAGGGTTTCCAGATACTTTACCTGACCCTGCCAGCCCGGTTTATCCCATTCCTGCCTTTCCTAATAAGTACTTCAGGCCTAGTAACTTGCTTGTTATTAATGTTCGTAAGTGTTTTAGGGTCCAGTTGGTTTTCAGAGTATTTGGGGAAGTACTTATGTCTGACAGCCAAATCAGGGGGGTTAGGAGCAGAGCACGTGCTCATGAGGGCAGGGCCAGGCCATGTAGCCAGAAGACTGAGACCCGGGGACCATGAAGGTCCTCCCTTTTATCACCTTAGCATCTTGACCAGGATTTGCAGTGAACTGGTAGGTGAGTCCAGTCACTGAGTTGAATATGACAGGAGACAAGTTCTCTGATTCTTACTCAGTGTTAATGGAAATCCCCGCTTGAGGACACTCCTGGGGTACCATTTCTCCTTCCTTCCTCTTTATCCCTGCATTCCCATCTTCCTTTCCCTCATTGGTGTGTCTCTGAGCGACTTGCAGAGCCTCTACTGTCCTTGTCATGGTTAGAAACGGGCTCACTGAGGCTGATACCTGAGGGGTTGGCCTACAAACCTTCCTGACTCTTTCCCGTAGAGTCCCGTTTTCTTCTAGATCTTTCAGGAATAGTTCAGTGCTTTGGACCTAAGTGGGGTGTTTGGGTGTCTTTCAAATAACAGGGGAGGGAGGAAACAACTCTGTTAGCCTGTGTGCCAGGTGCACAGAGGGGTTCACTAGTGGTAGGGCACGTGCTGCCGCTGATGCCCTTCTTCCCGCACCATCCATCCCTGGGGCTCCACATAGCTGCACAGCCCGCAAGGGAGTCAGACGTTAAGAGGTACCATCACTGGGAAAAAAGATGTTTTCAGCCAAGGTTGGAAATAAGTTGGGGGGTTGATGAGGCGGAGAGCTGTGGTGGTGGTGGGGGGTGACCCTTTCCAAAGGCAGCATCTCAGAGGAGATGGCAGCCACATTGCTTATGTCTGAATCAGTGAAGCTGTGGGTGGGGACTCAGAGGAAGCCAGGATTTGGCAGGAGGGAGGAGACCGAGTTGGGAGCTGAAAAGAATTGAAGGTATGCTTCGAGACTCTTTCTGGTCTGAGTTCTGCTTTTAGGAAAGGGGGAAGGAGGAGTCTTAATGGCTTCTTTTGTAGCCTCTTCTGTCTTTTTCTCTTGGACCTCAAGGGGCTACAGTAGGATTCCCAAGCTCAGTTTTTTGTTGCAGAACTGAGGACCAAAATCAGAGCCTTGGCACTTGCCAGGCATGTGTTCTTCCACTGAACTAAAACCCCAACCCCTAAACTTTTTTTTTTCTTCCTTCTGTTCTTCTGATCTCCTGCCTACTCACTTCTGTCTGCTGCTGTGCAAAACTGGGGGGAGACAATGATTGGCTCCCCCTGTTTGACTGTTGCTCAGTCCCCTTTGATTCAGGCCTTGCATACATGTTCCTAAGCCACTGTGCCAGCCTGAAGTGTCCGAGGCAGTGTGCAAGAAGTGTGCTGGCTGTGTGCCGAGATCAATTTCTAACACAAGGCTTAGGGACCCAGCAGTGCCAACACCTACTGCCTTTTAAGAGGGTCACCCTGGCAGGTGAATACTTTATCTTGCTTAGGCCTTTGTTGTTCAAAATGTTCTCAGATGTTCACTTGGGTATTTCTTTCAGGAACCAGAAACAAGCAAAATGACAGTCCTTATTACTCTGTAAACAGCTTGTAAAGTATACCATTATCCCTTACAACTCACCTGTGCATTCAGGTCAACTCTGACTTTCTTTTGCCTATTTCTAAGCCTTTAACTTTTAATAAGTGAAAATCTCCTGCCATTTTTAGCTCAATAAAGAGTCTGACTCCCTTGGTGCAAGGGAGGGGAGTTTGCTACTGCTCCATCAGCTCATATGCATTGACTTGGCCTGCTCAGTTTGGGAGGCAATGAGCAGTCTCTGGGAACTATTTTTGATTTGCTGGCATGGGCCTCAAGTAGTGGTCAGGGCTCTAGTGGAGGAGACATGGAAACAGGGCTATGAGCCATTCTGGAGAAGAATCTGTTAGGGCTTCACATTCTCTGCGGCCAGCTCTTGACACAGTTTTAGGTTTTGAGCTCAGGCCACAACTTACCAAGTCTACTGAGAGCCAGTTATGGCTCTCAGCCCTCAGCCTTTGTGTCTTACCCTCTTGGGGGGAGAGAGGGAGGGATTGTCCTATATAATAGATGTTGACTGTATCTGATTGTCTGTCTTTTTGTGGCCTTGTCTGTGGACCCTCCATTGGGGTTCTCTCTTCGATGTTCTATTGCTGAGTGGATATTAGCAGTGTGCTGATGAGCTGCTGCCTCTCTCTGCAGGCTATCTACAGAACCTGCTGTTCCCCTAAAGTGGCTCTCACTGGTTGCACTGAAGGCCACGGGAGAGGCAGTGGCCGAGGACCTTGAGGACCATCAGAAGCAGCTGCTGGAATTGCAGCAAGAGAAGATCCAGCAGCTGCGGGAGAAGCTGCAGCGGGAGGAGGAAGAGGAGATGTGCCAGCTTCGCCAGCAGAAGGAGAAGACCCTCAGGTCCTGCTCTTGCCCTGCAGAGTGATGTGGGGTGCAGGGACCCCCTCCTCCACGCTGGTCTTCACTGGGATGCTCCTAGACCTTAGTCAGTACTTTCCCTGGTATCTTATCGATTTCCCCAGTTGCAGGAGATCCTGGGAAATACTTTTTTTTTCCTGTGCTAGAATAAAAATCAGAGCACTATTAGTTCAGAAGAAAGGTCAAATGGACAGTCGAGAGAGTGAGCAACCTGTCACAGTCCAAGGGTGGGAAAGAAGCTCGAAAAAATACTAATGTATTCGTTGACAATTTAAATCTTGTTCTTTTAGACAGATTATCTAAGAGTGGTAGAGAATTACTAGTTTTAGATACACAGAGCAGAGAATGGATAAAACATTTATGCCTAATTTGGAAAAAAGAAAGCCCAGGAACAATCTCCTTAGTGCAGCACAGGGTATGCAGATCCAACGTCCTTCTGTCATACATAGCACGCTCCTCCACATGACTAAACACTGGGGCTGGGTCTATTCAAGCTAGGGGTAACTCAGTTTACCTTATGATGGGACACTTTGGAGGTAGTCCTGCTGGCTCTTCTATCTTCCTGACCTTTGGTCTGGAACTGTATTTTCCGTACTCCTTCCCCCATCCTGCATCCAGAGGGGAGAGTCGCCTATGAGCACTGTCAGTGTGTAGTAGAGACTGTCATGCAGAACGATCTAACTTGGGGCCTGTAAATGGCAGCACTTGGATTTATTTTCAGTTGAAATCAATATAGTTTCAGTTAGTCTCAACTAAGTAATGTCGCTGTGGGTAAAACCTTGCTTGGTTCTCCTTAAAGCAGAATCTCGTTTCTGTTTGCACTGGAGCCTTTCTGAGGGTTCGGTCCTCCTCTCTGTTAGGAAGCTAACACTGGGCAACAGAAAGCCACAACTGATTTTTGTAACAAATGTTTTTGTTTTTCTTTTTTTTTTTAAGTGAAGCAAGTAGGCTAGACCCTCAGTTGGTTTAGTTGTAAAATGGAGAGATTAGACTTCACCTTTAATATTCCTGCCAGCTCCAACATCTGTGTGTACATTTAACCATGGGAAGAAGAGGAAGTGTTTCTAGGGAGCCTAGAAGGAGGGATTTTTGCTTGGCTTAGATTTTCTTAGAGCAGTGGTGTTGATAACTTGCAATGCAGGATATGATCCTAAATCTTCTTCGGCTTTGGAATTTTCTGTAGAGCTTTTCAAAGAAATTGGCTTCAGACTCATGAGGGCGTTGTTTTGTTTTGTTTGAGACAGGATCTTGCTATATATAGCTGAAGATAGCTTCAAACATTTTGTCTTCCTTTCTTCTTCCTGAGGGCCAGGATTGTAGGTATATACCACCATAGTTGGCTTAAACTGTGATTATTTTTTTGCCAGTCCTGAGGCTTGAACTCGGGGTCTGGGCACTGTTAGTTAATTGGAGATAAGAGTCTTATGTGCTTTCTTGCTTGGGCTGGCTTTGAACCATGTTCCTCAGATCTCAGCCTCCTTAGTAGCCAGGGTTACAGGCGTGAGCCACCAGTGCCCAGCTCCAACTGTGTTTTTCTTAGCATTAAATTCCTTGAGTGCACAGCATATATCCCTTGATCTTTTGGGGCTTAAAAAAATTATGGTTTGTGAAAGCAGGAGTATGTCTGCTCTGGATGGAAATGCTGACCGCTATCATTGGTCTGTAAATCAGGTTTCTTTCCTGGATAATCAAGGCTTGTTTATGGTCTGGGGCTGGATGATTGTGTTCAAAGAAGCACATTTATTGAACATCTACGTCAGTTACTGTGTCTAGTATTGGGATATAGCAGATTTTAAGATGAGACTTTTGCACTAAAGAAGCTCTTATATCTGTAAAGAGAGCAAAGATAGAAAAGCTTAATTATGATGCAGTATGGTGCATGATATAGAGTGGAATGGGATAGAAGGGTCTATATATGCAGTGTGATAGAGAAAGGATAAACTGAAGTATCACCAAGAGCAGAGGCCAAGAGATAAGGCCGAATGTTCTGAGTGGAGATGGTGACATGGTACCTAAAACAGCCAGGAGACTGGGGAGTGGAAGAATGTGGATCCAGAGTCAGGTTGAGGTGGATGTAGAATTCTTTGAATAATGTCATGCTAAGAAGAACCTGCAGGCAGCAGCGAGCCAGGGACCCAGCAGCCTGTTATGTGCTTCCATGGAGTTTCCGGCCTCTCATTGCCCTGGGAAGGCAACATGGGGAGACAGCATGGACCCAGAGGCTGAAGATAGACCGAACTGTAAGATGCGATGCTTTACAGTCAAGCTAGTAGTGCTCTTAGCAGCAGGGAGGCAGGGACTCGAAGTAGATCAGGAAAGGCCTCTGGTTCCTCCAAAAACCCACCTTGCAGCCGGGCATTGGTGGCTCATACCTATAATCCTAGCTACTCAGGAGGCTGAGATCTGAGGATTGTGGTTCAAAGCCAGCCTGTGCAGGAAAAGTTGTGAAACTCTTACCTCCAATAAACCACCAGAAAACCAGAAGTGGTACTGTGGCTCAAGTGGTAGAGTGCTAGCCTTGAAGTGAAGAGCTGAGGGGCAGCGCCCAGGCCCAGAGTTCAAGTCCCATGATCGACAAAAAAAAAAAAAACAAAAAAAAAAGACAGAAAAAAACCCTACCTTGCTGTTTGTGCTTAGTGCCCTGAAGGAGCAGCTGCAGAAAGCTGCTGAGGAAGAGGAGGCTCTGATGAGAGAGGAGGAAGGTCGAAGGCTGTCCCAGCTTCGAGCCCAAGTTCAATCCAGTGCAGAAGCAGATGAGGACCGAATGAGGTAAGAACATACTGGAAGCTTCCTGGCACCCAGAGGGGCCCATGCACAGCCTGGGCCCATTGCGTTCTGTCTGCCCAGAGCCGAGCAGGAGGCTTTACTGCAGAGGCTGAGAGAAGAGGCAGCATCCCAGGAGAAGGCTGAGAGGGCTGGCCTGGAAAAGAAAAGCAGGCAGGCGCTGGAGCAGCTCAGGGAGGAGCTGGAGGCTTCGGAGAGGAGAGCTTGTGCTGTCTTGAAAGCTGAGAACGAGTTGGCTCTGCAGCAGTTGAAGGAGCAGCTGGAAGAGGAAAGGAAAGAAGTGAGTCAAATGGGGGCAGCCCCACCCCCAGCTCAGGTTGCCTGAAGAGAGACCAGGGGGCCAGAGGAAGGGGAGCCCTGGATAGTGTTTTGCACAGATAGGCTGGGAGAGTGAGAGCTGACTGGACCCATTACCTAGTGGGCCTCACTGGGCTCAGGGAAGATGCTGGCCTGGCCTTCCTGGCAGGACACGGCAGGGTGCAATAGGCCTCCTTGGGGAAGGGCTGGATGGTGGTAGCAGCCGGGGGTTGTCAGTGGCAGAGAGGAGGCAGAGGCTGGACAGCATGTGTCCAGTGGATTTGGGACACTTCTCAGGCCGGAGGACTGGAGATGAGGGTGCCCTGACCCTGTCCCTGCAGGGCAGCAGCCCACACGTCTTTCTCTGGCCTTCTTCCCTGCCTTGGAGTGGGAGGGACCTCCCTTTTGTCCTTACTCCCTGTCCCTCTAGCTTCCCGTGTGTACCTCCAGGACACAAGCTGAAGTAGCAGGCCTTGCAAAATTGTTCTTCTGGTGAGGAAGGAGTTAGAAGAACTGCAGCTAGATAGGGCTGCTAAAATCTCCAGCCCTCCCAAGCTTGATGGCTCACTGTGTTCCTGTAGCTAGCCTGGACCCGCCGCCCGAGATGTCCTCCACCTGCAGGGTGCGCCCCTGAGCCAGCCGCAGACTTAGGAACTGAGTTCTTTTATTATTATTTTAAAAATATGGAACACTTCATAAGTTTGCGTGTCACCCTTGGCGCGGGGGCCATGCTAATCTCCAATCTTAGTATATTTGCTGCCCAAGTGAGCCCCTGAATTATTTTCAAAGAGCAGAGATGTGCCTGCTATTCCCCTTGGCCTCTTATCTTGTGGGGGCGGGGGTGGGGGTGGGGGACAGGGGTTCCTCATGTGCTGCTTTCCTCACAGGCCTCTGTTGCTTCCCAGGCGGTGGCAAGGCTAGAGAGGGAGCACAGTGCCGAGCTGGAGCGGCTCCAGTCCTTGCTGGAAGCTAAGCACCAGGAGGTGAGACATGGCCAATTTGGCCTGAGGGGGCCAAGCCTGGGCATCCTAGGATCCCCTTTCTCACTGGTGTGGAGAGAGCTCAACCCCAGCGCTGGCCACTGTGGAGCGAGCCTCCCTTTCCCCTTAAGCCTTGGGGGTGCTTGCTTGATCCCCAGGCATGAGTCCCTGCATGGTGGGTCACACTGCTCCATGTGCGGGTCCCTTCTCAGATGGTCTGTGGCCTCCAGAAGAAGATAGAGGAAGTTCAACAGAAAGAAGAGGTTCATCTGGGGGAGAACCTTGGGTGGGCAGAACAGAGAGCTCACCAGAAGGCTCACCAGGTGATTGAGTATGAGCAAGAGGTGAGTACTGGTCTGTGGGCTTAGTTCTGATCCATTGAGCCATCCAGCCTCAATGCCCAGCAGCTCAGTGGGAGCTGGCATTTCTGGTTCCATCACTCCACCAATACTCCCTCAAGGCCAGGTCCTCCATTCCCAGCCCTGTACACCTCAGGGAGGTAGCGCTGAGGTACAGCCATTCTTGTGCCTTGGTGCTGTGTGTGATAATATGCCAGGGACACTGTCAGGTACCTGGAAGACGGGGCCGTGGGTGCTGTCCACCCTGCATCATGCATGTTGCATTCTTGCTGCTTCCCTCCCCTACAGCTCAGCAGCCTCCTGCGAGAGAAGCGCCAGGAAGTGGAGAGGGAACACGAGAGGAAGATGGACAAGTTGAAGGAGGAGCACCAGCAAGTGATGGCCCAGGCCAGAGAGTGGTATGAAGTCGAGGTAGCTCTGCCATACCCCTGGTATGCGTGTGTACACGCGCATCTGCACACCATTCTGGGGGTACTTGCCAGCTGGCTACGGGGCAGATGGAGGGACCAGCCATGGTCAGGGACTCTGAGGCCTTCCTCATGCGACCCTGCAGTGGGGAAGTCACTGTTTGGCTTTTTACTAAAAACACCCCTCCCCGAGGGGTGCATCCAGTGGTTGTAACAGCTGACAGACCCTGCATGCCAGGTGCCGCTCCAGGCTTTTAGGCATCCTATCCTGTTTGTCCTCATGGTGGCCTTGGGAAGTGGGCACTGTCATTACCTCACCGTCAAAGGCCTGGAGAACCCAAGCAACTTCCTAAGATCACACCCACTGACACATAGAAGAGCAAGGACTCTGCCACAGCTGTCCCAAAGCCCTTTGTTTTGGTCACTCCAGCACCATGCTACTAGGGGGCAGGAAATACTGATTGTCAAGAGCCAAACAGTATTTAGGAAACGTCTGCCCAGCTTTATGCTTGGCCCAAGGGTTGAGTGGACTCAAGCCAATTTGGTTTGCTTGCATTGGGGGTAGTGGGGCGGAGTGAGGTGGTGACTTTCGCCCACTGCTTGACCCCCATGGAATCTATATCCCAGACTTGTTCTGTAATCTTCCAGGGAAGAAATGGTCCTATGATGAAATTTTGCCATGTCTCTTCCCTGACCAATTCTGACTTTGCTAAAGTCTAGTGATAATTGACTAATTGCTGCACAGGGGGCTTCCGTCATGGCGTCTGGCCAACATCATCTGCAGTTGTGGGGAGGAGGGCAGTGGGCAGCTAGGGACGCAGAGCCGACGATGACTCTGACCTTGTAGATTCCCAGGGCTGCCGCGTGGGGAAGACTTGATTTTCAGGGTGTGAGGAGAGGAGCCACTGCGGGCTCTCACTGGCATCCTGCTCTCTTTGCAGGAGAGGAAGCAGCGTGCTGACCTCCTGGGACACCTTACTGGGGAACTTGAGCGCCTGCAACGGGTCCACGAGCGGGAGTTAGAGACGGTGAGGCAGCAGCAGGACCAGCAGCTGGAGGACTTGCGGCATCGGTACCGGGAGCAGGTGAGGCCCGGGCTGGGTCGTTCCTCAGCCATCTCCATGCTGGGGATTGATGCGGGTGCAGCCTCAGGACTGGCATCTCACAGTGGCCGTGTCTGAGCTTGGGGACATCTTTGTGCCTTTGTTTTCTGGGCCCTGGGGCATGCCCAGGCTTCGAAGGGACGGTGAGCCCCCTTTGGGGTGGGCGGGGGAGACAGGCAGGGTGTGTGTGGCAGGTTTGAGTCTCCTTGCCCTCTGGGTTGGCAAGGCGGGGTGCTTTCCTAGGCTGTGGGGCACAGTGGGAGGAGGCAAGGCCTGAGCCTGCCTGGAAGTTATGGTGTGCCACGGTGAGCGAGGAGCCTCCTGCTCCTTACCTAATGCTTTATGCTCTTTCTATATCTATTTCTTTCATTACACTTCTGGGCAGGAAAGGAAACTTCAAGATTTAGAGATGGAACTTAAAACCAGAAGTAAGGATGTCAAGGCCAGATTGGCTCAGCTGAATGTCCAGGTGAGCACGTTGGATAGATAGATGGGCCCTGGCTCAGGGCAGCCTGGAGTACAGAATCTGAGTCTCTGGAGAGGCCAGGCCTGCACCCCAGCCTGGGGCTCTGCAATCATCCCAGGGCCGATCTCTGTATTTCCTCAGGAGGAGACTGTACGGAAGGAGGAGCAGCAGCTGCTGGACGTGCAGAGGCGGGCTGCTCTGGAGAGAGAGGTCTGTCTGCCTTCCCCTCCCTTTGTTTTCCTCTGTAACCCATGTTGTGTTCACCTGCGGTGTGTGGGACACTAGCTCCAAACTCTGTTGGCCCATATTTCACAAATCATGCTAATCTGTGGAACACATCTTGGGAACCTCAAGGTGTCGGGCTGAAGTGGGAAGCTAGGGGCTTCCAGACCCTGCAGACCCCTCACCCCAGTAGCTTCAGTGGCTCCGGCCTTGCCCTTTGTGTCGCTGGGTGTTCTATCTTTCCCTCTGCTCCCAGGAAGCCACAATCACCCGGCAGCATCTGGAGGAAGCAAAGAAGGAGCACATGCATTTGTTGGAGTCAAAGCGACAGCTTCGAAGAGGGTTAGAGGAGCTGCGGGCCCACAAGTTGGATCTGGAGGCCCAGGTGGATCTGTTGCAGGCACAGAGTCAGAGGCTGCAGAAGCTCGTCAGGTGGAGAGGCCCCTACAGCTAGCCTTCTGCCACCTCCTATCCCTACAGCTAGCCTTCTACCACCTCCTATCCCTACAGCCAGCCTCCTACCACCTCCTGTCCCTACAGCTAGCCTTCTACCACCTCCAGTATCATCTTTGCCTACTTCCACTCAGGCCCTATCATTGTGGCCCAATTAGCAGAGATCAGGGAGGGCCCAACGTGGAAGCCAGCCCTCAGCCCTGCCTCGTGGGAGGGCGGGCATCAAGATGATCCCAGTCAGTGGCCCTCCACCCCATGACTGTGCCTCACAGCTCTGCCTTTTCCCTTCCCACCACAGCAGCCTGGAGGCCGAAGCTCAGAGGAAGAAGGACATCTTGAAACAACTGGCAGTTGAGGAAAGTAATGCTTCCTCACACTTTGAGCCAGAACTCCGCACTGAGGACCTGAGGAAATCCCTTGTGAGCCAGGGGGATGAAGTAAGGGTGGGTGGGGAGGAGGGGGAGGATTAGGAGTGGGGGGGTGTCAGGAGGGGGCCTGGCTCTGCTCTGTTAGGACTTGGCCTTCTGTTCTCCACCTCCTGCCCTCTTCACCAATGAGATGGTTATATCTCTAACTGAAGAGGATTTGGCCTCTGGCAGAGCCGTTTCCTTGTCTAGGATACTGGGAGGGGCTTTAAGCTTGCAGGAGGTTGTTTTTGTCTCCCTCAGTGGGTCTTTTCTACCATATGTCTGTTCATAGAACCAGACCAAGGAAATGTCTGCTCTCTCCCAGAGCAAGGAGGAGACTGGCTTGTCCATGGACAGGTGAGGTCTTGCAGCCTGTCATATTCTGGGGTGAGAGGTACCATGGGGCAGGAGGTGTGAGTGACCACCTCACCACAGAGCCAAAGTGACAGTAACTACTAGTGTGCTGGGCTCAAAAGGGAGGCCTAGGGATGGAGGAATATTCTCTGCCAAGCCAACTGCTGCCCCTACTGACCTCTGGCTGAGGGTCAGATTGCTGGGAGTGTGGTGTCTGTCTACAGGCACAGGCACAGTCCCTCTTAGAGTCAGGGTTGGGGACAGATAGTCCCAATGTGTCCCATCTGAAGGTATTTAGCAGGGGCATCCCTGCATGCCCGCTGCCCAGTCCAGTAGCTACTGTGTGTGATCGGTGAATGTTTGCTGGAGGTGTGTTCCTGTGACCCAGGGCAAAGTTCTTCCTGTCTCCCCTCTTTCTCTCCGCTGCCTGTCCTCCACAGCGTCCAGCACTACCTCTCTGCCGAGGGCGTAGCTGTCCGTAATGCCAGGGAATTCCTAGTGCGGCAGACACGTTCCATGCGGAAGCGGCAGACGGCCCTGAAAGCTGCCCAGCAGCACTGGCACCACGAGCTGGCGGGGACCCCGGAGCTGGCCGAAGACCCGCCTGGTGCCACAGTCCTGGAAGACGTGCGCAAGAACCTAGAGGAGGTCAGGAGCCTGGAGCAGAGCCCACTGATCCACACTGAGGGGGGCCTCACCTTTGGGGTCTCCAAAGGTGTGGCAGTGCAGTAGCGCAAACACCTTCCTTCGTAGTGAGTGGTTTGGACTTCATGTTACCCATACATAAAATACCAGGTGATACAAAGTCTGCAAAGAATCCCGTCTGGAAAGCTCCACAGTGAGAAACACTTCTGATCCCAAGCCTCTTGGATAAGGGACGTTCAACTGCTATGTATTACAATGCAGCTTTCCAATGTGGAGCATGACTGAAGTTGGAGGATTTGATCAGTGAAAATCTTTTGGACACAAAAGTATCTCAGCATTAGATTATTTGGTCTTGGGCCACTGTCTTTCTTATCTGTGCTCTCTGCATGGCATGCTGTCACTCCTGGCTGGTGTGGGCTTGAAACGTGGGTATGAAACGTGTAACACACCCTCTGATTTAGTTCTCATGACCTGATGCAAAGTAGTCTTTTTCATACGAGCAGCCTCATTGAGGTGGTTTGTTCCTGAGCATTGAGCCAATGTCTGCACAGTGTGTCACCTCTCCTCTCCTTCTCCCTGGCTGCAGGAGACCAAGCAATTGGATGAGATGAAGTCCATCATGCGGCGAGGCCATGACCTCCTGAGGAAGAAGGAAGAGAAGTTGAATCAGCTGGAGTCCTCTCTTGTGGAGGAGGTGGCCTCCTCTCCCTCTGCTGCTCCTGGAGTGGGGTTGGGTTCTTGGTCCTGGATTAGATGGATTTGGGCCTCGAGGGCCCAGAATTGGTGGCAGCTTGGCCTTTTGGCTGGTGAAACAGCCTTGCTGCCTGTTGTTTGCTGACCCGTCGGTGCCCCAGGGAGAAGGTAGAAGGGGAGCAGGTAGAAGGCACGTGGGAAGGGGTGGCACTAACAGCTGCTTCTGCCCATCAGGCCTCAGATGAGGACACCCTGAGGGGAGCCTCCACCAAGAAGGTGACCTTCGACCTCAGTGACACAGAAGACACGAACAGTGAGAGCTCTGATTCGTGTTTTCTGGCTCGGGGTAAGTGGTGGACAGAGGAGGGAGAGGCAGGGTGAAGCCTCCAGTGTCTGGGAAGAGTGGCGAGTGTGGAGGACATATGTCCAAATAGCATTGCCTAGCCCTACAGGGTAGATGGCTGAGCTGGCAGCATGAGGCCTGAAAGGCCAAGGAACACAGTAGACTATGCCTCTCCTAGGCTTCCTGGAGGCCCCCTGCCCCCTGCCCCCTGCCCTCTATTCTCTGGCCTGCAGGCCGAGCAGGGGCTTCTCCCTTCCTTATCTCCCCGCTGGGCCCCCGCCCTGGGGCCTGCACTGTCTGGAACACAGAAGCCCTGCTATCCCTCTGTCCCTTCATGAGGCTGAGGGACACCAGCTAGTGCTGAGTGCCAGCTGGACCTGTGACTTCCCAGAGCCCTTCCTCACCATCTGCCTCTTTCTTTCCAGACACCCCGACTCCCAATCCCATTGCCTCCAACAAGATCAATTACCTGAGCAGCTCGCTCCAGCGGATCAGCAGTGAGCTCAACAGTGTCCTCGGCGTGCTGGGAAGCTTCAACTCTCAGCCTGTGCCTGTCTTAACCTCCTCCCCAGCTCCGTTCTCACCCCGCTCCTGCAAGAGTGCCTCCAGTCCTGCCTATGCCTCCCTGACTAGAGCCTCATCCCTATCCTCCAGCTCACCCACGTCCACCCAGTGGGCCTGGGCCCGGGGCCCTGGACCTGGACCCAGGCCCACTTCATGTAGCAGTGCTCAATCAGTGGATGACTTCCTGCTGGAGAAATGGCGCAAGTATTTTCCCTGTGAGTCTCCCTTGGCCCCACTGTTTCTGGGCTGTGCCTCGCCATCTCCTCTTCCTCTTCCCTTTCCTATTCTCTTACTCTTTTTTTCTTCTTACCTTGCTCTCAACTTTGAGCCATCGGCTCTCTCTGTGGTCCCTGGCAATGAAGATCTTGCTAGAATCCTGCAGCCGAGGCTCTGTGGGCCAGGTGGCATCATGTGGAGGCGGGGCTGCTTGGGCTTCACTGTGGTTTCTAGAGCTCAGCAGAGCATGAAAGGCCATTGTCATCACCATAATGGCTATCGTATATTATGTGTGTGTCTAGTTACATAGATATGCATGTACAGGTACACATACACATACTTTTAACTTAGACCATGTCCTAATTCTCTGAGGTGGTAATTTGTCCCCATCTTACAGACCTATGGTAAGGCTCAGTAAGTACCTGGGTTTTGACCCCATTTCTGTGTGAATCAGGATTCTGCTCATCACCCCTTGGCTGTATGGCTTCCCCTGGTCACGGGCCTAGCTTCCTCCCTCGGTCTCATTCCTTGCTGAGGAATGCGAGAAACATCAAAAACAGTCATTTGAGGGAAAATGTGAAAAGATCTCTTCTTTTGGCACCACTCAAAATTAAAAATGAAGTTTAGAAATAAATAGGACAGTTCCTGTCTGTCACCTGTCTGTCACGCTCTGCTTTGGGTGTGTGTGCTGAGGGTGCTGCCTCGCGCATTGGCGGGATGACGGGGCAGGGCGGTGGTCCGCAGGACTGCGGCTGGCCCAGCTGACCCCTCGCCTGCTCTGAATTCTGTTCTCTCCTTTCCAGCTGGCATCCCGCTGCTCAGCAGCTGCTCCATGCCCCTGGAGAACCGCATGGGCTATGTGCCCGTCAGGTAAATGTCGCTGTGGGCTCGGGATGAACCCTCACGATAAGCCAGGCCTCTCTGGGCTGGGAGGCCCTGTGTTGCTCGGGGGGGACAGGCAGGTCCCAGTCCACAGACCTTGCCTAGGTCTTAGGTGCTGGTCCAAAGCCAGGGAGCAGCCAAGTCCCTACCGCTGAGATCCAGTGTGGGTGGGCTGTGCTCCACAGCCAGCTCCACCTGGAAGCTGCCCGGAGGGAGCAGCCTGTGGAGGGGCCTCGCATAGCGCCCCTCCAGCCCTGGAATCTGGCCTTGGCCTTTGCCACCGAGCTCTTGGCTTCCCACAGCCCCCTTCTCCAAGTCCTGCTGTGCAACATCTGGGCTGAGAGGGACCCCCATGTGGGAGACAGACAGGCAATTATTTAAACCTGTGCCTAATTTCCCTTTCATCATATTTCTTGCCAAATACATCCTCCATCTCTGTCTCCCCGCCTCCCCCGCTAAGTGCTCCCCTGTTCCTTTGGGCCAGTTTGGGAGTGGAAGCTGGGCAAGTGTGTAAGTTGACACAGCGTCTTGCTGGTCACGTGGCTGGAAATAGGCAGATGTGGGATCCTGGCACCGAGGTCGGCAGCAAGCGCCCGGGGGGTGGGGACGGGCAGTTCCCCTTTCCCTCCTGGCCGCTGATGCTTGCCTTTTGGAGGGGCAGCTCTGAATTGGTAGAGACCCTAAAGAGGGCTGGGGCGATACTGTGAGAAGAGGAAGGAGCTGCTGTCATGGCGCTCGCTGTGTTCCTGCATGTCCCCTACCTCTGACACCCAGGCCTGTCCTTTTCCTCTCCCCTCACTCTTCCACTTCTCCCCCTTCCCAGTGAGCAGCTCCGCCTCCTGCAGCGCCCCCATTCCCGAGTCCCCGAGATGAACAACACCGACATTCAGAAGATGATTGAGTCTAATCGCAAGTGGCTAGAAGATTTCAAGAACAACCCGCAGACGTATCCTTTTAGCTGTCCCAAGCCCCTTCGCTCCTTGCTGTGCCTCCCACTTAGACCTTTTCCTGGCCCCCACCTAGATGTGCTTGGCTACCACAGTTTTCCTTTACCTTGTGGCCAGACATCTCTTCTCAGTGTCCAAGTCAGCAGGCACTTCGGAGCTGCTGCAGCTGGGCTTGGACGAGAACAACAGACTGAACGTGTATCGCTATTGAGCCCCAGGGGCCAGAGGCAGCCGGCCACCTCCCCGCACCAAGTGCCTCCGTGGAAGCCTCCTCCTCCTCCTCCACCTCCACCTCCTCGCCACGTGCCCCACTCAGGACTCAGAGGAACCATGGGGTCCAGGGGTGGAGGGAATGGATGTGACGGCTGGAGACAGTTGCGTACTCTGTGACCAGGCCGTCTTGGGCTTAACTGTGGACAGGTCTGAGCTCCTGGGTCAACATCGATGACATGTTCTTGCCCAGGGGCTTCTGGGATCTGAGCACCTTTGGGAGCCAGGGTCACATTCAAGGAGCTGCCTGTAGACACATGGGTTGGTCTCAG
This sequence comes from Dipodomys merriami, assembly GCF_024711535.1. Lineage (NCBI taxonomy): Eukaryota > Metazoa > Chordata > Mammalia > Rodentia > Heteromyidae > Dipodomys > Dipodomys merriami. The sequence continues at coordinate 19,078,051 of NW_027204381.1, forward strand.
GCCCCTGCTTGGGGCCCATGAAGGTGAGGTCCTTGATTAGTGGGACAAAGCCTCCGGCATGTCCGCACCTAGGGCCTGCCTCAGCTGTCCAGTACCTCGGCTTCACATCCTTCCTCTCTTTTTTTCCTTTTTTTAACTTTTTAAAAAATGACTCCGTTCTTGAGCATTCTGTCTCTCCTCTTGACTGTCTCAGGCCAGCCCTCAGCTGCGGATCCATGCTGAGGATGCTCTTTTTCCTGTGCCACACTGCGCTTTATTGGCACCGTCCTGCCTGTAGCTCCTCCCTGGGCCTCCTGGCCCGTTCTCAGGTCTCAGACATTCCCCGTCTCCAGGAAGCCAAAAAGCCATAGGGAAAATCTGTGTGGCTTCTGGTCTTTGCTCTGGTTATTTTGTTCCTGTGCTCTGTTTCTGCCTGTCTTTTCCACCTGTGCCACTCCGCCCCCTCTCACTGCCCCTCCTCTCAGAGCTTGGCAGGAAGGGCTGGGCTGGGGCCTGGCGCTGGCAGGGAGGTCTTGTACCAGGTGGAGCTGCTGCCTGGCTGGCACCGCTTCCTGCAGCCGCATTTCCCATCAGCAGGCTCCTCGGGTGGCAGGCAATGTGCTCTGACATCTGTCCTATTGTTTAAACAAAATGTCCCCATTTTTCTTGTCTTCAAAGCTGCAGGGTTGCCTCTGCCCTCCAACCCACAGAAAGCACCATCCCCTCTGCTCGTTTCTTTGCCGTGGAATAAGGCACTGTGATCCGATTGGCTTTTTTACCCCCTCAGATAGTTTTTAGAAAAAAAAAATTCATTTTGTTGTTTGGCTTATTCTGTGTGCTTTGGGAATAGCTCATGTGATACGACCAACTCTGGTGACAACCCTGTGTTTCTGCATCAATTAAATCTGCAGGCCTGCTCTGTACAAGGCAGCGCCGGTGACTGGCTTCGCTTTCGAAACGCTTCCTTCCGAGAAGGAGGATGTACTATTCACGAACACCTTCCTGGGTATCCGATTCCAACAATGTAGATATTGATAGGGGTACTTTCGGCTCCATTTTTGTAGAGGAGCAGAAACCAAGTTGACTTGGAAGCGTAGAACTCTGCTCCATCCTTGCTCCCTTAGAGCGCCTGGCCGGCTGGCCTCAGGAAGCTCCCCCAGCCCTGTCCTGTCACTGCCTCTGGCATGCAGATAAACCAGAGACCACTCCCCTGCCCCTAAAAACTTCATGGGCAAAGTTAGATTATTTTATTTTTCTACTACAGTGGTGCAAGCAGTTATACAATCTTGGATTTGTAAAAACAAAATTACTAGAACCAATTGAGATGAGCACGTTTCATAGATTTATATATGAAAACCAAGTTAAAACATACAAAGGGCGACCTGGGAGGTTGATTGAGGAAGAATCATAGTTTGAGGCCAGCCCAGGCATATGCATGCCAGTTTCCTGGGAGGACGGGATCTGGGCCTGACTTCCCCGGTCAGTCTGCATGCATGCACCTCCAGGTGAAGCAGAGTGGTCGCCCCTGCCACTCTGAGGCTCCACTGTGTTGAGGAGCTGGGGAGTTGGAGGCAGATGGGGGTCAAGGAGGGAGGGTGCTGGGAAGGGACCGCTGGTCCTAGCAGCTTGTGGCGAGTCCGTGGAGAGATGATGGTTGAGAATTGGAGGATCTGCCATCACTGTGTCCTGCAGAATTGGAGCACTGCATGGTATGGGCCCTGTCCATCAGGCCTGCACACAGACAGCTGCACACTGCAGAGGATCCAGGCCGGCTGGGCACGAGGCCTGGGGAAAGACAGGCCTATCCTTCCTCTCCATTCTGCAGTTTGACAATGAGGTGCCGATGGGGCCTGAGCAGCCAGAGACAGGCAGGACCAAGGGCCCGGAATGGTGTGGACCTTTGCTGTCCCGCAAGGCGGCGCAGAGCAGGGCATGGTGTCTGGCCATCCCCCCTGCGCACATTGATCCTTGTAGCTGTAACGTGCTTTATGCTCCTGTCAGGCACTCCACCCTGGCGAGTTGGTCAGCTAAGAACAACGTGGGGGCTGCTGTGGGGAAGAGGGGGTTGGAATGAGGTTTGGCTTTGGGGTCTTGGGGGAGCTGCGGTAGCAGCCTTTGGGGTGGAAGTTGGGCAGGCCGGGTGAGGGGCTTTGCTGGCTGAGCTGTCAGCGGTGAGACTCCCCCACCGTCCTCTTGGCCTGGTTTCTGGCATCACACCCGAGACTCATTTACACACAAGCATTGGTTTGCTCATGATTTTGGCAAGTCCACACGAGTGCAGCACCAGCCTCCACCGGCATCTAGTGTGGGCACTTCTTGCAGTCTCGTAAACATGGCAGAGGGCATCACCTGGTGAGACAGCAGTGGGCCAGCTCTGGTGTCTCCTAAGGCCACAGGCGCCATGGTGGTTGTCCACCTCGTGGCCCGCCTCCAGACACTACCCACATGGCATCTGTGGTTAATTTTCCCATGCATGAATTATCGGGGGCGGGAGGGGGTGCGGCGAACGCCTTCTCGACCAGCGAGGAAGAACGACCACCACACCAGGAGTCTTCTCAGATCACACTTTATTGGAGAGCCTTCTTGTTTGTAGGAGAGCTTGAGCGCGAGAGAGCGTGCACAGAAAACATGGCCGCTTATATAGGGAACAGGAACACGTGTCGTCCTATCATTGGTCGTCTGCCTTTCACCGTCACCAAGTGCCACGGGATTGGCTGGGGACTCTACTTGGCTCGCGCATGCGCAAAGGCCAGGACCCACCGTCCCGCCAAGCACTGCCTAATATGGAGTTGTTTACCTCAACGCTGGAAGGGAGTGGGCGGAGTCTAATTGCGTTCGCCCCCGCTCCCCGCAAGGGGGCACATTTGAACCCCAGGAACGCAAACCGGCAGTTCCGGACAGAAGGACAGAGGCCTGCCTCGGGGCGGCTCGCCCGTCCTACGGACACGGGGGCCCTGGGAGCTCACCACAGCCCTCCCCCAACCCTTTGCCCGTGCTGGGATGTGTGTAGGGGAGGGGGAGGGGGTTGTGGCTTGCGGGAAAGAGGCTCCCAAGGGAGGACCACTCATCTGCGGAAGTGAAGTAGGTGCCGGCTAATGACCACGCCCCCCTGCAGTGGCTTCAGACATTGAAAGTTTATTTCTTGCTCATATGAAGTCCAGTTAGCTCTGGTGAGGGTCCCACCACTGAACGGCCGTGCAGGAGCCCAGGTCAAAGGAAGCATGGCCACCTTCACCAGCTACCTGCCAAGCTGCCCGTGGGCATTCGCACCCAGCTGGAGAGAGCAGACGGTGTCCAGGGAGATCTTTGGGAGCTAGCTGGGCCTGGAAGTAGCATACATCCCTTGGGCCACAATCCACTGGTCAGTGCACGGTCTCGGAGCCCATCTAGAAGTTGGGGGCCTAGAGCTTCTTTCCAGCCACTGCTGTGTCCACTTCAGCTCCTGCTTCCCTCCTTAGGCCTCTGCCGGTTTCTGCATACACCAGTGAGGGCCGGGGAGACCCACAGGGCCTTGGTGTCTCCAGAGCCTAGCTCACTACCATGGCAAGTGCTCTGGGGCATTTGGCAGATGAACAAATGCTTGGGCATGAGTGTTCAAAGTACAGGTGATCGGTTGAAAGCAATTTGGCAATTCCTCAAAAGGTTAAACAGAATTATACCACAATTCAGCAGCTCAACAGAGCCATAAGCAACTCAAACAGACTTCAACCACTGTGTTCAGAGCAGTCAAAAGGTAGAGGCATATGTGTGTATATAACTATAAAATAGACATACATGATGATATATATATATATATATATAACATCATATATGATATAACATGATGATACACAATATATTAATTTCAACATAACCAAATAATCATTCATATACACTGATATATGTAATATACTACATACACGAAATGTAATATATTTTATAGAAATTTTGTCAAATAGGAAATTATGGTATCAGCTACAACATAGATGAAGTTTGAAGACATTCTGCTAAGTGAAGTACGCTACAAGCAGAAGGGTTGAACTGTACGATCTCACTTTATGAGATACCTAGAACAGGCCACACCAGAGGGACAGAAAGTAGAAGATTGATTGTCAGGATCTGGGGGAGAGACAAGAGTTGTTGATGGCAGAGTTACAGGATGGTGGTGTTATGGGGGTACAGAGTTTGTTTGGGATGATACAGAAATGGATTGTGGTCATGGATTTCTTTGCAAGGTGAGTGCACTTAATGCTTCTGAATCATACCTTTTAAAATGGTTGTAATGGTAAATTGAATAGTGTGTATCTTCTTTCCATAACACAAACACATATCTCCTGGGCAGTCTGCCAACGCATTCTGATTTAGCTAGGGTTGGTGGCACCCAGGCTTTTGTATTTTTTAACCAGGCTTTCTCAGTGAATGTGTTGGGCAGCTAGGTTTGAGGCCCCTTAGTTTAGCTGTGGGTTTTGACCGAGGGGAAGAAGGGGGTGGGGAGCTCTCTGATGGTGTTCAAGTAGGGGATGCCCAGGCCTGAGTTGGGCATACGGGTTCCCTGAGGATGGTGATAAAATGCAGCTTCCGAACCAGTGGCTCTGGGGTGAGGCCTGACGCTTTACATTTCTCACAACTTGTGACGCCCACACTCTTAGTTTTTGGACCGAATCTTGAGGACGGAGAAAGGAGAGATCTGGAATGGAGTGAGCAGATGTCCGAGATCTGGAATGGAGTGAGCAGATCCGACAGAACAGAATTTTGTAATGGTGAGCTGAGAATGAATGCCAAGAGCAGGGGCTTGCTTCTGGGTGTAGTTCTGGCAGGCAGGCTTCTGGGCTAGCTAAGAGAACATAGCGAAGTTAGATTGTCTGCAAGTAAAACCACCTGGATTTTGAACAAGGCTGTCTCAATTTCCCAGACCTCAAGCCTAGTTGAAGTTTAACTGGCTCATAGTTTGCTTTTCTGATGCCTTTCTTAAAATACTTCTTGACCCCCCCAGTCTTCTCTGGGCCCCAGGTAGTCTCAGAACTCCCTAGGGTTTGCCTTCCTCTCTACCACTGCCTCTTGCCATAGAGAAGTATATCAGCTCTCCCGGTCCCACTCCACCCTTGAAGTTCGGGTTCACCTGCCTGAGCTGTTTGCCAACAGCTCTAGCTCAACTGCTTACCTGCTGTGAGCCTGGCTAGCTCATCTGGACCTGGTGGCATCGTTGGGCAGAACCGAAACTCAAACTTTGAGTAGCAAAGTTCAGTAATCTGGCTCACTTTCAGAGAGAGACACATGAATGTTCGAGGCACGATTCCATCTTTTCCTGCTCCTCTAATGTGGGTAAGCTGCCTACCCCCTTAAAGCCCCAGCTTTCTCACCTGACAATGGAAATTGTGACATCTTCCCCTTGGCTCCCCCCAAATCTGCACCTAGATTGTAAAAGACAATGTGAGGAAGGTTTCCTGCTCAGCACCTGGGTCAAGTATAGGGCTGCACAATGAGTTTTCCTGACATTGTCGCCTTTGTAGCCCCTTAGTGGGCGGCGCCATCTTGTGTCCACTTTGGCCTCTGATGAGTTGTTCATTCCCTGTGCTGCTGGAGTTGGGTCTGTTTCCTCCAAGTGTGGGTACGTGGGGGATGGGGCCCCTTCAGTCAAGTTCTAGGCAGAGCTCCTAGTTCCACGAGTGACCTGCAGATGGCGCGCGTAGCCCTGGGAGGAGTCCCATTCTCCAAGAGGCCTGAGTGGAGTGGTGCTGGCAAGCAGGTGTCTGAAATGTAGGGCCGTGGGTATGAGGATGCTGGTTCTCAGGGGTGGTCCTCGGTCTGTGCGTGGGGGTGGAAACAGGCATTTCACGGAGTTGCCCTGCACTCTGCTCTTCCCACCCTTATCTGATATAGCTATCACCGCTATGTGGTGGTTCATGGGTAAGCCTCCTCTGGGTCCCTCACATGCTAGGTGCTGCACTGATGGCAGAAGGTGCTTCCGTTGCAGTCTCTGGTCCAGGCTGGTGGATGTGGTCTCCTGCTTTGCCACACAGGTTCCCCTCCTTCTCCCGCCTATGAGCCCCCTTCTCAGTCACTTCCGTCTGCCAGGAATACCAAACCCCACACTCACCTTCTGTCCAGATTCCAGACCTATAACCTAGCCTGGACTCAGGGTGCTCCACTCACGAGACCCTTTGTATTTCTCAGTGCACTTCCTTGTTAGTTGGGATCCTGGTCAAGGTGCAGGGAAGGCAGCTAGACCACGGACTTGGTGTCCTGGGCCTTGGCTAGGGTCTTCCCCCCTCCTCTGTCTCTCCAAACGAACCTTAATGACCATGGAGGTCGGGCTCTGGGGCTGCCTTCCTGTGGTGTCCTGTGGGTTCTATCTCCAGAAAGGGCACTGCTGTACCCCAACCCTACCTGGTCGTCCCCAGGTCACCTTTCTTGGCAATCTAGTCCCTGGCTCCTTCCAAACCTGCTGAGGTACCTGGTGGCCTTCCAGCCTGATGGGTTTGGGCTGAGCTCCATTCCCCCTCCCCTTGAGCTCTTTGTACTTGCTGACTTCCAATGGCCTTTTCTTTTTGGCCAGTCCCAGGGCTTGAACTCAGGGCCTACACACTATCCCTGAGCTCTTGTGCTCCAGGCTAGTGCTCTACCACTTGAGCCATAGCTTCACTTCTGATTTTTTTTAGTGATAATCTCAGGGACATTCCTGCCCAGGCTGGTTTTGAACCATGATCCTCAGATCTCAGCCTCCTGAGTATCTAGGCTTATAGGTGTAACCAAAACGTTGGTCCCTGGTTGATGGCCATGATCCTTTCGCACCATCTCCTTTCCACTCCCAGCTCTTACACAACACTGTTTGCTAGTGGTTTTGTTCTGTGCTTCCTGGAAGAGAGAAGGGAGGAGAGCTTTTCTCCCTTGCCCCAGACTCCTCAGAGCTCTCATAGAGAACAACACATGTCCCTGGTTTACAGCTGAGGAACATTTGTCGCAGAGGGGTTTAGGCACTTGTTCAAAGCCACGGAGCTAGCCCCCTCTTAGAACCCAGCACCAGATCTGAGAACAAAAGACAGGCTCCATGGATGCACTCCGGCTCACGGCAAACCATTAAAAAAGCTTCAAGGGCTGAGCCGAAGTCATGCGTCGCACAGACGCCTTTCCACTCTCCCCACTGGCCCCTGCCAGATGGGAAAAAAGCCACCACATAGAAACATAACCTTTATTGCACACGGCGCTGGGTCTTTTTTCATAGAAAAAGGTATTAACACATAAGCATCTGCAAATTGAAGCAACTCCTGGTTTTCGTGGAACAGTAAAATCGCATGCAGTGTGTCTGAGTTGGGAGTTTGGTCTCTGTCAAAACCACCTAGTCAGAAGTGGGGGTGAGGAGGAGGAGGGGAAAAAATTGCTGTCATTGTGCCTGTCTCAAAAGTAGGTGTGAGAAATATATAGATATATAGCTTGGTGTGTTCCCACTCCTCTATATATGTATCTATCTCTGCACGCGGATTTCGAGGGTTGGGGGTGGGGGTTTGATTTGTGCCCTGGCTTCATGGAGAAGAAGAAAATAGTTTGATTTGTACAAAAGAGTCCTATGTACAAGCGTTCATGACTTGGGGAGTTTCTTCTTGTCGTTGGTTGTCATTTGTCTGTTAAATATAAAGAAAACAGGAAACAGCCCAGTTGGTGGATGAGGCTGGAGGTCCAAGTTGGGGTGGGGGGTGCGGGGGGGAGGAAGGGGCCGGGAGGCTGCTCGGCTCGCTGCACCCCTACACCAGGGTGTAGGATTTGGAGTAGGCCCCGGCCCCCTGCTTCTGAGCCCGTCCAACCCCCGATGTGCTCATCTCGAGGAGTGAGTCCCTGGAGCCCCCCATTTTGGTGTGTGGGCCCCCAGCCCGCGGAGGCTCGGTGCTGGGGGCTGGAGGGGCAGCGCTGGGGGCCGTCGGGGGCTCCGGGGGGGCAGGGCCGGGGGCGGGGGGCGCCGTGCCCGCCGGGGGCGCCGGCATGGCCAGAGTCCTCTGAGGTAAGGTGGCTGTGGTGGCCGCAGCAGGGCCGCCCGGGTGGGGGAGGCCCAAGGGCTTGCTGGCAGGGTCTAGAGTCAGGTGGCGGGCCTGGGGGTGGTAGGTTCGAGCCAGGTTCCTGATGGAGGCTTCCCGGGGCGGGACCACCGGGCAGGGCTCTCTGCCGTCTGCCTTTCTGAAGAAGGCCTCCGACTTGGCATACAGGGGCAGGTTGCAGTAGTCACCTGCAATCACAGGGGCAGCGCGGGTCAGAGACAGAGGCTTGGGACCTCCCTCCTTCCCCCCACACCAGACGCCTCGCCTCTCTGAGCCTCAGTTTCTCTACCAGGGACAGGGGGATGATCCCACGTTCCTCCAGGCCTGTAGGAAGCGTGGGGTACGAGGTGCGGCAGCAGTGGCTGGCACTCAGTCATGGCTCAGTAATATGGCTGCTCAATGGTCACCAGAGGTCGGGAGACTTGGAGTGAGGGAAAGCTCCCTGCTTCTAAAGGTAAGGGCTTCCCAGCAGCTTCTCCTCACCCTGTGGGGTCTGACTGTGTCACCCATGGGACCCATCCCTCCCCTTGTTCCCACCTCTGCCTCTCTTGTAGCTGGGATTACAGGCGTGCACTACCACACTCAAGGCTGCTAGCCTCGCTCTACTGGAATAAATTCAAGCAGAGCTGAGACCAGAGGGCAGCGGCCCCCATACCAGGCTGCCTCCCATCTAGCACAGCTTCGGATTACGGATCTGCCACCACTCTGTGAGATCTTCCTAGGCATCGGCCCATCACATTTCAATAGAAATACCCCTTTCCACAGTGCGGAGCGGATAGTATCATTTCACGTTTGCAAAGAAGAAAATTAAGACCAGAGAGGTTCAGAGGTTGAGCAAGGGTGTGGGAGGTCTGTGCTGCCTGCTCCCCAGCTCTCTTTGCCTGACGCTTCGTTGCCTGGAGGCGTGCTGGGTTGTCAGGGTCTAGCGGGGTGCAGGGGTGCAGGTGCTGGCCGGCCAGGGCACTGCAGGGGAAGGCGATCTGAGCACTCACTTTTGTTGGCCCGGTGAGGGATGGGCACGGCCACATTCTTGCCCCGGTCGGCGTCCTGGGGCTTGGGCGGGGAGGCGGTGAAGCGGCAGATGCCCGGCTCAGAGGGCGTGCTCATGGACGTCATGCTGTCGGCATTCTCGTTGGTGCCGGTGGTCATCTGGTCGGAGGAACTGTCTGAGATGAAGCACTCGGTGATCTCGAACTTGGCGTGCTGCAGCTGCTCCTCCAGCTTGGCGTGCTCGTAGGCCCGGGCCAGCTCCTCGTAGGTGGAAGAGGCACTCTCCGTGGACACCATGCTGTTCCGCCCTTTGTCTGAGGGCACAGAAGGCAAGGGGGTTAAAGGGGAGGGCAGGGGGCTCTGGGGAGGAGGAGGGATTTGACTCAATCCTGAGCGTAACTCCGCCCCTAACCCCAGGGGCCATCCTGAAGCGACCAGGCCACCATGTCCATCTCTTGCCCGTAGGTAGCTGATAATGAAGGCAGAGCATCTTCCCCACCCCTGCCTGCAACACGCAGCCTTTGAACAATTCCTTAATGAAGCCCAGATCAATGAGGTCAAGTGTTTCTGTCCTAGACATGCAGTGGATGGCTGGTGGGCTTGTGACTGGAAACTCAGGAGCTTGTGGGGAGGTGGAGGGAGGATGGGAGGTGGGGATGAGAGGAGGGTGGGAAGGAGGCAGCGGGCTCTGCGTCCACCTGTGTCCTGGGACAGGCTGGCACTGTAGCTGTCACTCTCGGTGACGGTCACGCCATGCTGGGAGCCCACGGTGCGCCAGTCGGAGGTGAGCGTGCGTGCAGGCGTGGAGGCCTGGCACTTGGTCAGGGTCCACTGGCTGGAGTACCGGTTCCGGGTGCTGTGGGCCGATTTCACATTCTTCCTGGATACTGGGTCTGTGTAGAGGGAAGCAAAAGAGATACTTGGTATTTAGTGCAAAAGGAGAGGCAAAAGCAGCCACAGATGTCCCCTTGGGAGTGACCACCACGCCACTGACCCCAGAAGAGAGGAATAAGACAGCAGAAATGGGGGGAGGGGCAGCGGGCAGCATCCCATCCTCCCTGCCTGCCATGTCTTTCCCCTGTCCTCCTGACTGTCCTTGGTGGATTCCAGCCTTGGGTCCAGAATCGCCACGTTTGCTACTGAAGTCCACCGGAGAGCGAGCAGACCCAGGTGGCTCTCAAAACTCCGAGGTTAGCCACAAGCCCAAAGCCACAGCCAGTGAGCCTGTAAGCAAGGTCTTCGGGGGTCTGATTCCGGTGATTTCTGTTTTTCTTTCTTCCAACACATGCCATCCTGATTCCTTTTTTAATTGTATTTTTAATCACCCCTGACTCATGCTGTGCCAAGACCCGCCGCGTCTCCCTGGGGAGAATGCATACTGGTGCCCGGCCGGATGTCAGACATGTCGATGAGTGGCCCAGTGCTCTGGATGAGGGCGGGGTGGTGCAGAGACACGCCCGTGCAGAAGCTCTGTGGGTTGACGGCTTGGCTGAACTCCGCGTCCGTCACGGGGATGGTGGCTTTGTCATCTCCTAGAGGAAGAAAGAGCATCACCCGGGGCCTCCCCAAATTTCTCTTTCTCCTATGCTGAGTCCCTTCTCCCCGCCCCCAGCCCTGTCCCCCTGCCCAAATTCTCACCCATGGACAGAAACAAAGAGAAACGGCCTTGGAGAGAAGCGTTGGTGGGTGCCAAGGCTGCTGAGGCCTGGCCCTGACCTGGCATGGGTGGCTTCCCTCCATGGGCTGTGGCTTGGGAACGCATACCTAGAGCCGCGTAGAGAGCACATGCACCTGCCACTCACCCAGCTGCTTGATGCCTTCCTTGTCCTCAATGAGCAGCTGGACCCTGGGAATGTCAATGTGCAGCCGCGGGCCCTGGGGCGGCCCCTTCACGGGGGTGTCAAAGCTTCTGTTGTTCTTGCTGAGAGGGGGAGGAAAGCAGGAGAGGGGGCTCAGCAGACATGCGGGATGGGGAGCGGGGCCTGCTGGACAATGGGACCTTAGAGCCTGTTTTCTACTATAGGAGCTCCTGGGTCCGTGGCAGGGCTCATGGTAGGATAGGAAAGAGGAAGCAGCTGTGTATACTCACCTTATCAACATTTCTGCCAAACTCTTTGCATCTGTAAAACAGTAGAGGGAGAGAGAGAGGGAAAGGGAAAGAGAGAGAGGGAGGGAGCTGGGTGAGCACGGAGTTCCAGAGGGGTGCTGCTGAGAAGAGGCATTGGGGATAAGGCGGGAGAGCCTCCTAAAATGGGAGGCGAATTCTGAGGACCTACAGAACAGCCAAACATGGGGTGACATTTCTGTTGTTCCCAATTCAGGATCTGGCTCACACCTGTCTTCCTTTCCCTCAGGGTTTCATCTCATAGATCTTTCCCAAAAGAGAAGGGGCATGGGAAATGCTTCCCCAGGGGACAGCCTGGAACTGAGCACCAGTGAGGGATCCTCAGTTATCTTTTGGGAAGAGGAGGGTGGAGGGTGAGTTAGAGATGGGACTAAATCCTCACACCCACCCAGAGGCTTCACTCCCTCCTTTAGGATATGGTGCCCTAAATATTCATAGAGAGGTCTGTCTGAGAGTCCCTGGCTTACGTCAAAGGGGCCTTGAGTGTGATTGTGATTGTAAGGTTGGAAGAGAGGAGATTCAATGGGCTCCAGTAATCTATAAGAGCTCTGTGACTTAGCTACATGGTTGTGAGATCTGCATGCATGCATCTGACCATCGTACTACCTATCTATTTATCCAACCATACACTTAACTCACCCAACCCAGCATTCATCCATTCATTCACCCAACCATCCAACATCCTATCACACATTCAACATCCATCCAGCCATCCTTCCACTTGTATATCCAGTCTTCCATGCAACCATCCACTGTTCATCTGATTATCCCACCATTCCAATGAATATTTATCCAACCATATAAATATCCATATTGTCATTTACCTAGCCTCCAAATTGTTCATCCATCCATCCACCCACCTACCCATCCATCCATCCATCCATCCATCCATCCATCCATCCATCCATCCATCAATCCATCCATCCAACTTTTTATTTTACCAATCCATCCAGCCATTCGAGCATCCAACCAGCCACCAGCACCCATCCATCCATGATGAATCATCCGGTCATTCCCAGACTCAATTCTAGAACATCCCAAGGAATACTGGATAGTGCCTCTTTTGTGCTGTATGGGCTCTCGGCGTCTCGAATTATATTGTGAACGCTCTAAGGACATGTTCTTTTTGGTTCCTGATTTCTAAAGTCTAGCAATATCTTCACAGAAGACTCAATGTTTTCCAAACTAGTGAGCAAACATTTACGAAGCAACCAGTAGGCACTTCAAAGTATTTTAACACCTGGCCTGGCATGGAAACCTCGTGGTCAGAACTGAGCAAAGTCCTAAAGTGACAAAACCGTTTGCATGTTTTTACCAACCACTGTGGCATAGGCAGTGCACAGTGAACAGCTGAGGATAGTTCAGAAGGTTTCAGTGGCGACTCTCCAGTGCGGGGACCCAGGCAGTCTCTCTTGCCTAGGAGGTACTGTGGTCTGTGGAAGGATGGTCAGTGTGGCGGGGAGTCAACGCCCTCCCCCAGAAACTCACTCACTCACCTCGGAGCCGCTTCAGCCGCTTCTCCTTCCTCTTCTTCCGCACGATGAAGAGCAGTGCCACTCCCAGGGTGGCCAGGATGACCGGGCAGCCGATGGTGAACAGCTTCTTCACATCATCCCCCTCACCCTGAGCGGACTTGATGGGTGGGATGGTACCTGGATGGGGTGAAGCAGAGAATCAGGGGTTCCTCGAGAGCCGGGACCGGTGCAGTCCCCTGGAGTTTGGCAGCCCGCTGACTTCCCGCTGCTCTTGGTCCCTGACCTCTACCTCCTGGCCCAGAGCTCTGGCCCTCTCCACTGCCCCCATCAAGCAGCCACAAAGATAACTTCCTCATATGATTCGGGAATTACGTCCTAATGTCTCTCAGAGTCATTTTCCTGCCTGTTGGGGTCCAATGTTTAATCCTCGAGGATGGATAAATGGCCTTAAATCCTGCCCCAGATTTGGGGAACGGAGGAAGAGCAGTAGGAAGAAATCAAGGCAGTGGGGTTCTGGGACTAAAACCCCTGCATTAGCTCCCTGCTGCCCCTCCATGGACAATACCCTCTAACTTTGGGTGCTTGCAGGAGACAATGCTACGTGATTTTGCCCACAGAACCCTGGGCCAAGCCCCCATCCTGGCCTGTTTTCCACGTTCTTTCACAAAAAGCCTGCCTTGTTTGGGCCCTTTCTTACATGCTACTTTAATTTTGTTTCCTTATCACATAGGTAGCATTAATTTAGCTTCTGACGGTGGGCTTCCCCTAGCTCTGTAGTATGTCTGTGCGTGCGCGCACACGGCTTGGCAAGTGTCAGCTAGAGGCTCACCGAAGGCAGTTTTCAGCCTTCCCAGACTCCCTTGCCGCTAGATGAGAGCCAGGTTTGGACAACAGTGTGAAGAAGCTAGGAGCATGAGCTCCTGGCCAACTTGGTTAAGAACTAGGGTGTCTTTTCTCTCTCTTTGGGGAGGAGGAGGGTTTGGGGCTTCTTGTGAGAGAGGGCACCGCTAACAGGTGGTTGCTGGCCAACTCTCCATAAGACTTTATGAGAACAAGAGCAAAGTCTTCCCTGGCTAAGCCACCGGCTTTTGTTTGTTGCAGCTGCACAGACTGTCTCATCCTGACTAACATAGGTGCCTGCAGAGCTTCTGGAGGGCAGGATCCGAGCCGCATCTCTGTCTCCCCCTCGCTCATCTCCCACAGCAACCGAGAGAAACAATTACATCTTTTTATTTTTATTTTTCGTCAGTTCTAGGGTGCTGTCACTGAGCTCTTTGGCTCAAGGCTAGCCTTCTACTACTTGAGCTATAGCAGCACTTCCGGTTTTCTGGTGGTTCATTGGAGAGAAGAGTTTCATGGATCTCACTACCCCGGTTGGCTTTAAACTGTGATCCTCAGATCTCAGCCTCCTGAGTGGCTAGGATTCTAGGTGTGAGCCACCAGTGCCCAGCTCAAGATTACGTCTTAAAGGCTGTCCATCCTTAGTGCTCCGGCGGCCTTTGTTAGCTTGCTCGTACTGGTCACCGGTGCATCTGTCTCCTGGCCTGCCTGCTGTCACTGGACTGCTCCGTGCCCTGCTGCATTCCTGCCTCAGTTTCTACTTGTGTCTCTATTGTCTGCTCCCCCCCGCCCTCCCACACTCACTGCCGTCGTAGTCCAGGGTGGCGAACTGGGCGGTCTCGTTGCTGCAGCCCGCGCTGTTGCAAGCCCTCATGCGGAGCTCGTACCACGTGGCCTCCCGCAGTTCGGTGAGAAACACCTCTGCGGAGCTGTTGGCCCGCAGGCTCTGCCAGGCCCAGCCGCCCTTGGGCCGGTACTCCAGCAGGATGGCTGTGATGGGGCAGCCCCCGTGGTTCCAGCCCTGCAGGTTAAGCCGAGCGTGTGTGGAGTTGATGTGGGTGAAGAGGTGTTGGTCTTTGCTGAAGGAGGGCTCTGGGGGGGGGCCGAGGGGGGGGGAGGGGAGAGAGGTTAGAGAGCTCACCAGGGCCGGGAGTGACTGTCCCCGCTGGACAGGATTCCCTGGGGTAGCTGGGACTACGGGAGGAGATGGGGGGGGGATGAGGGAGGGGGAGGGGAGGGGAGGGGGAGGAGGGGGAGTCACCTGTGTCCCCTGGTGGGGAAGCAAGCACAGTTTTCCTTGGGGACCATGATTCTGTCATCTCTATGCTCTAGTGATGGAAAGGAGGCTGAGCCCCCGAGGCCAGGCCTCCACGCCCTGGGCTGCCACCCCCACCCCATCCCCCTCTACCCCCCCCAGCTCCCCGCTGGGATGCGACCACGTCCCAGAGCCGGCCTCACCCCGCCCGTGGGTCTTGGCCTCGATGATCTCGCTGATGCGTCCGGAGCCCACGCTGTTCTTGGCGGCCAGCTTCACCTTGTACCACGTGCCGCACTTGAGGCTGTCCAGCTTGAAGGAGCGCTCGCCGGAGCTGATGAGCACGTCCTTCCACTCCTCGCTGTTGTCCTCCGAGTACTGCAGCACGAAGCCTGCCGGAGGGGCTCGGCTCAGGCGGGCAGGCAGGGCAGCAGAGGCCCGGCCTGGACTGCCCGGGTATCATGAGGGTGAGACCGCAGGCAGGGGCAGAGCCCTTTGGTCTTTGGGAGGGGCATATGCAAATGAGATGCAAATTAGCAATGGTATCAGGTCCACCCTAGGTGAATCTGCCATTCAGCTTAGCTCTAGTGTGAAAACAGAGCAGTAAGGCTTAGGAGGGGTGGGGTGGGGGGCTCTGACCAACTGCCTCCGCAGCATCTCTTGGAGCTTGTGGCTAAGCAGATTCTGACCCCAACCCGGAGAGGAAAGCAGATTTCGGATGCACCCCGCTGACAAGTAGCAAGGGGGTGGGCACATTTCCCACGGGCTTGAGTATCTTGTGGTCATTTCCTGTGGGTTACGGGGCGGGGGACAAGGGGACCCTGCCGTGTGGGACCCTGGACGTCCCTCCTCACCTCGGATGGAGCTGCCTCCGTTGTCCCCTGGGATCCAGGTCAGGGTGATGGATGAAGCTGAGGTTTTGGAGACTGTGAGGCGGGGCTGGTCCGGGGGCACTGTGACGGAAAGCCAACCCCCCTCAGCACAAAGGGTTAAGTATCCCGATGGGGGGGGGGTGCAGGTCCCGCCACCCCCCATGGGAAAGCGCGAGCGCTTCCACACCCGTCCTCCATCTCCTCACCCACTGCCTCCTCTTCCTTTCCCACCACTGTCCCCAGCCTCCATCTCCCACTCAGGCCGGGCTTTTGCCACCCTTCCAGAGCCTCGCCCGCCTCCCCGGGCCTCACCTTGTACCAGAAGATTAACGATGATGGTGTCAAAGCCGCCGGTGTTGGTGGCCGTGCAGGTGTAGTAGCCGGAGTCCTCGGCCTTCACGGCACGCAGCAGCAAGGTGCCGTTGGAGTGGATGAGCCGGTGGCCATCCAGGGCCATCGGGATGGCCGAGTCCTCACTGCCGGGCAAGGGGGTGGGATGTGTTATGGCACGCACCCTCGTCCTGGCTCCCTCCCTCCGTGTGGGAGAAATAGAGCTGGGGGCAGAAGGTGGCTTGTGGGGTTACCCCAGGATACCATCCTGGGGGGTACCCTGGTTTCTTCACCGGCTCAGGGAAGAGCGACCCTGGGCTCCTGCCAGGGGCGGGGCGGGGAGGCGGGCCTGCTGCGGGAGCCGTGGTCATTGGCCCTCTCCTCCGCTCTGGCTCCCAGCACACACCTGTCCTTCGTCCACTTCACAGCGGGGGCCGGGTCTCCCACTGAATTGCAAGGTAGCCGGACATCTCTCATCCAGGGCGTGGTCACGGTGCCTCCGAAGGAGATGATCTTTGCTGGGGCTGCGGGAAGAGAGGCCAAGAGCCACCCGCTTGTACCCTTTAACACCCTGGCTTGCTTGCTTTGGATTTGCCATCCAAGCCACAGTGGAGGTGGACCTGAGGGACACAGATGACCAGTGGCGGGCTGCAGGCTCGAGGGGCTCTGGACAAGAACCTGGAGACTGGTTTGGAAGAGATGGGGGAGGTGAGATGACTTGGGGCCATCTCAGTGGGGACAGCGCCCTTGCAAGAGGAGGGCTCGTGGGGCAGGGGAGGCCGAGGACCCTGACCCCTGGGTGGGTCTGGGGCACAGGACAGAAGCAGGGACTGGACACTCTCTGCTTTGGGAGTCACGAGGGCAGGCAGACCACCAGGAGCGACACCACCCTGGGGTCATCCTCAAGCAGGATGGAGGAGACCAGGAGTGTCCCTGGGGTGAAGGGAGCGGGCTCTGCAGATGAAGCAGTGGCCACAGAAAACCAGAAGTGGTGCTGTGGCTCAAGGGGTAGAGCGCTCGCGTTGAGCTGAGAAGCTCAGGGACAAGTGTCCAGGCCCAGAGTTCAAGCCTCACAACCAACCAAAAAAAAAAAATCAAGAAATGTATGTATATGGCTGCTCTCAGTGTGTGTGTGTGTGTGTGTGTGTGTGTGTGTGTGTGTGTGTGTGTGTGTGTGTAGGGTTGCCAATGCACATGCGTTCCCGGAAGGACAATGCCCTGTAGGAATGTGTTGGAGTTAATACCTATGGGGTGGGCCCAGACTTTTGTCAAGAGCCCAGGTCCCCAGTCCCCTGCTGTCCCCTGCTCTCGGGGCCAGTGGCAGCCATCTGGGGAGGAATGCAGGCTCCAGGACCCTTCTTCCCCCTTCCCCCCAGGAGAGGAGCCCCAAGAAGGGGCGGAAGGGGGTGAGGAGGCTGGTGGAGAGAGGTCCTGGCTTGGAGGCAGAAGAACTGGCCCACTGCTGCTTGGGGCTGCAGAGCTGTCATCTTGTGACAAGTGGGGTGCACGGGAGTCCAGGTCAGAGGTGATGGGGTCCGCCTCTGAAAGGCCTTGTTTCCCGCCAGAGCCAGCTGATGGCCAAGGGAGCGGCGGGCCCAGAAGCGTGCCTGTGACGTGTGCAGAAGCTGAGCACTGAGGCAGAGGCGTGGCTTTGGGTGGGGAGACATGGTGACACCCCCTTTCTAGCTGGCAGGAGCGGGGTGCAGGAACAGGCAAGGGGTTGCTGGAGTCGGAGGGCAGCAGAGGCCTGGCTGGGTGGGTGTGGGAGGAGGGGCGGGGACGAGGGCCCAGTGCTGCCAGCCGCGCACAGGTGCTGCGTGGGGCACAGAGCTCTGATTTTGGAAGAGCTAGAACTCTGGACAAGAGCATCTGGAAGCTTCTGTCCACCTGCCCCAGCTCTAGCCTCCTTACCTTTGCCGGCAGGCTCGATGGTGACCTTCTCGCTGCTGTTGCCCCGGCCGGCTGAGGTGACGGCGGCCACCCAGAGCAGGTACTGCTGCCCGCGGTTCAGGTGGGCGATCCGGTAGAAGAGCTGCTCTGGGCTGGTCTCATACTCGCTGGGAGCCTGCAGGACAGCGCAAAGCCCAACTAAGAGGCAGAGGCCAGGCCTCCCGAGGCCTCCAGCCTGCCCCGTGCGCAGCGCCCAGGGCTGGGAGGAGGGCATGGCATGGGCGGGAGGCGGGGTGCTGTCCACTGTGGCCTTTCCAAGTTTTGAAGCCATAGTGGACACTTTGTGCCGGCCTCAGTGTCTGGAGGAAATAGAGCTGTCCTGCCTGTGGTGTGGCAGGGGCCAGCCTCAGTTTACCTCTCTGAGGGATCCAGGCTCTGGCAACTGTAGCGTCACGTCAAGGAATGCAGTGTTTTGCATGCGCAATGAGGGATACAGAATGGAGAATGGGGGACAAAGGGTCCCCAAACCAGGGGAAAAGCTGAGAAGCTCAATTATTGCCTTTGCCTTATCAGAGGTGTAGACAGCTCCCCCGGCCTGTTCCCTTTCTTAGTCACCTCTCAGTCCTGCTGTCTAATTATAGACCTCCCTCCCTCCTTGCCTCCCTCCTTCCCTCCCTCCCTCCCTTCCTTCCTTCCTTCCTCCCTCCCTCTCTACCTTCTCTCCCTCATTCCCTCCCTCCCTTCCTTCTCTCCCTCATTCCCTCCCTTCCTTCCTGTCTTCCTTCCTTCCTTCCTTCCTGTCTTCCTTCCTGCCTTCCTACCTTCCTTCCTGTCTTCCTTCCTGCCTTCCTTCCTTCCTCCTGTGGGAAGCAGGGGGGGACCGTGTGAGTTTTACTGGGCAGCACTTTATTAATGATTATTAGTGGTATAGATCACCATATATATTTGTAGGTTACATAAATCTATAAAAATTTTTTTTAACCAAATGACAGTTTTGACAAGTTGCCAACAAAACAATATCAGATCCCAGTGGTTTTTTACCAGTTGCTTTGATGAAAAGATTATGTTGCCTTGGAAACCAGAGGCTCAGATATTGAAATGAATTTGAGAAGGAGCTTTTGATAAGCGCGAGTTTGCAGCCCTCCTGTCAGCCTCTTCCTTGGCACAGGCTGGATGGGGCTGACTCTCATTTTATTTTATTTTTTTGGCAAGCTGTGGGGAAGGGAGGGGAGGAGAGCACCAGGGTCTCTTTGAAATCAGGGCAGCGGAAGTCCAAGGAGAGGGGGGAACAGATGGGGGCCCTGAGGCCAGAGGGAGCTAATAATTAGTTATCTCTGTAGCAACAGGATCTTGCACACATGTCCACATGCAGCGGGCCGTGGAGATGCGTGCACGTGCGGACGGACAGGCCTCCAGGCAGATATGGGGTCACAGAGGGACATTCTTTGAGGCCCGCATGTGGGAGTGGGGGCGGGGGGGGGGAGGACAGAAAAGTCGGCTCATTTGTAACAAGAGAAGAAAACATCACTTTTGGCCTCAGGCCATCTGCAGGGAAATATTAGGGAGCAGGCACAGGCTCCTCCCAGACCCCTCTTCCCCCCACCCAGGCAGACTTTCCCTCCTGCCTCCCCCACAAGGGGGCAGGCCTAGCCCCCAAATCCAAGGCCTGCTGGGGACAGAGCCATCTTGAGTTAGGAAACCCTTTCCAGCCACAGCCTCGGGGCTGCTGTGTGTGTCTAGTGCATAGTTCCCATCTGCGCACGAGGTCTGGCAGGTGCAGCGGCTCTGTGTGGCCTGTGAGTGTGGCCTCCAGTGTCGCCTCTGTTTTTGGGTCTCAGTGTTCTCTTCTGCGAGCTGGGAAGCAAAGCAGCTTCGCCAGCCCTGTGTGAGACTGACTGTGGGGCAGCGGGAGGTACTGGTGTATGTTCTTTGTAGCCAGAAGACGTTCTCTGGGCTTGTCGTCAGTGAGGATAGAGGGGTGTGTGTGTGTGTGTGTGTGTGTGTGTGTGTGTGTGTGTGTGTGTGTGTGTGTGTGTGTGTGTGTGTGTGTGTGTGTGTGTGTGTGTGTGTGTGTGTGTGTGTGTGTGTGTGTGCATGCACGTGCATGCAGGCAGCCTGTTCCTGCATGTGTGAAGAAAGCTTGTGTGCTGGTATGTTCTGGAGTAAGTGAACCCTGGTACTGGCACGGGACAGGGACATTTGCTGTCCCCTTGACAACGTCAGCATCTGACCCAGATCCTGGTGCCTTCTCTTTCATCTCTTGAAATCACTTCCCACTAATTGAGTCCCAGTGGATCAAAGGCATAAAAGGAAAAGGCAAATTATGAAAGAAGAAACGATAGGTAAATATTTCCATGTCTTTCTAGTCACAAAAATAAAGGCAAGTGTAAATGATCAATTCAGATCCTTTGAGAAAAAATGCTATGTTGTATTGGGAGCAGGAAGGCAAGGAATAAGCTGCCCAAATACTTTTAATTCATATGATAGAAAATGGCTATTCTTCATATGTAAAAAGCACTTATAAATTAATAAGAAAAAGCATAGGCAATCAAAATAACAAACAATGGATTAAGGGCACACACTGACAATTATCCAAAGGAGAAAAATATAGTGAATCAGTGTATAAAATAACCAACTTAATGAATAAGCAGAGAAAGGTAATTTAGAATCAGACACTTAAGAAAAAAAGCCAACTGACCAAATGAAAACCAAACAAAAGCACACTTAGAATCAGTATGGATGACCAGAACAATGTGATGGTCTATGTCATACCACAAGAATCTACACAGTAGACCCATTCTTGTGGAAACATAAATTAGAGTAAACTTACTGAAAGTCAATTGATAAATGTCTACATAGAACTTTTAAAACATTCATGCTGTGATCCAGGAACTCCTAGAAAATACCTATGGAAATATGACGATATCACTTTTGTAAAGACTAGTCAATGAAGCATTACTGATGAGGGTGAAACTGAAATATACTTAAATATAGACTATGCTGATATTTGTTAAATGGATCATGTAGAGATGGCTGTTGGAGATGGTGTTCTAGCTGGGTGCAGTGGTTCACATCTGTAAGCTCTCAGGAAGTAGAGATGAGAAGGATCATAGTTTAGGGCCAGACTAGGCAAAAAAGTGAGATTCCACCTCAACACATAATCTTGGTGTAGTGGTATGTACCCATAATCTCAACTACATGGAAGACATACACAGAAGGATCATGGTCCCAGGCCAGCCTGAGCAAAATAACCAAGACACTATCTTAATAGAGTGTCTGTGTAGCAAGCATGGGCCCTGAGTTCATCACCCTAGTACTGCCAACAGAAAATATGTTTTAACAGAATATCTGATGGCATGGCCTACCTAAATTACGCGAGGAATGCAGATTATATAAAACATTTAAATTTTGTAAAATGCCAACCACAACCCCCACCAACGAACCCCAAACCCCAAAATATATATGGATCAAAGACTACAATTAGACTGTACAAGTCATTTTTATTTTCCTCTTCATTCTCTGTGTTTTAGAATTTTCTATTCTTGGATTTATTTCTGTAATTGTCTTTAGGATCAGAGGGAACAGAGCATATGTACTAAAATCTTTGGTAAAATTTTGACCTGGACTCCACGCAGCTCAGGTGTCTCCTCCCCTCCCCACAGACGCACTTCCTGCGCTGAGGAAGCCGTGCATGCACATTCCTACCCTCCCACCAGCGTGTACACACACCAGTGTGTGCATACAGTGCACACTCAACCTTGCTGGCATCAGTGTTTAACCCCAGACCACACCCAGAGTTCTATACTGTCACCCATGCTCATCCCTAACACCTGCTCCAGCCGCCTCTTACACATGAGTTTCTGACACAGGGTGGAACTGCAAAGCATTGTCACACATGGTGGCTGGGTCCCTGGGTTCCTCATTATACTCAGCCGACTCCTCAGCCCTGTTCCCAGTCTTCCCATCCAGCTGAAACTGGATTCCAACATCTCACTATGGTAACCTTATGTGACGCCACCCCACGGGAAATCTCTGCTGGGGAGAGAGGATTCTTACATGCCCAGGACACAGAGAGGCCAAAGCGAAGGTCCTTGCTCTAGCTTGGCTCTTGAATGCTCCCCAGAGGCCCATTGTTGAAGCCTTGGGTCCCAGTCTGAGGCTCGACGGGGCAGTGGTGGAACCTTTAAAGCATGGGGCCTGAGGAAAGGGAGTGAGGCCACTGGCAGTGTGGCTTCCCCCTTTGAAGCAGGGAAACTCCTCCCAATCCCCACTTTGCTTTACTTATTTTTTTCTGGTGCTGGTTCTGGGGCTTGAACTCAGGGCCTGGGTGCTGTCCCTGAGCTTTGTTTTTCTTTCTTTCTCAAAGGTAATAATCTGACACAGCTCCACTTCCAGATTTTGCCGGTGGTTAATTGGAGATAAGAATCTCATAGACTTTCCTACTCAGCCTGGCTCCGAACCGCGATCCTCAGATCTCCCAAGTGGCTAGGGTTACAGGTGGGAGGCACTTTTGCATCCAACCACCCTCTGCTTTTTTTTTTTTTTGTCTGTCATTGGGCTTGAACTCTGGGCCTGGATGCTGTCCCTGAGCTCTTCAACTCAAAGTGAGCACTCTACTGCTAGAGCCACAGTGCCACTTCTGGTTTTCTGGTGGTTAGTTGAAAATAAGAGTCTCATGGACTTTCCTGCCCAGGCTGGCTTTGAACCACACTCCTCAGATCTCAGCCTCCTGAGTAGCTAGGATGACAGGTGTTGAGCCACTGGCCCCTGGCCCCACTCTGCCTTTTGAGATGAGGTCTTTATGTTGCCCCGGCTGGCCTTTTCTCCTTTGGCCTCCCAGCCACCACGGGAGAGCATCTTGCTCTACCACGTGCCTCCTACCCCCGTGCTACCTCACCATAGGCTCAAAGGCTTTGGAGCCAAAATAAACCATCCTCATGTAGGCCAGTGCTGGGGCTTGAACTCAGGACTTCATGCTCTTGTTTGGCCTTTTGGTCAAGCCTACCACTTGAGCCACATCTCCACTCCTGCTCCCCTTCCCTCTTCTAAGGTCGAT
Organism: Dipodomys merriami; assembly: GCF_024711535.1. Lineage (NCBI taxonomy): Eukaryota > Metazoa > Chordata > Mammalia > Rodentia > Heteromyidae > Dipodomys > Dipodomys merriami. Next base: position 19,100,869 of record NW_027204381.1, read on the forward strand.
TACCTTAGGTATTGGTCACAGTGCCAGAAAGCTGACTGTCACAGGCCCAGGGTCCTCGTAAGCAGGAGAAAGTACTGGGGACCAGGAGCCCTGCTCTGGAGCCAGGCACAAGCTCTCCAGCCAAGCAATGGGGAACCCTGAAGCCGGAGCTAATGGAGGCTCCTGGTCTCTTTGAAAGACTTTGTTGTCAGAGGAGGAGATGCAAGCAGAGAGTGACTACCTTGTCCCATGGTTAGGAAAGAACATCTGCCCAATGCTGAGCGCTTTACCATCTCCAGGCTGTTACTTATTCACTCATCAAACATGTATCAGTGACCATGACGTTCCTGCAATACTGCTCCACAGCTGGGGACCAGAAGATGAAAAAGGGCTGTTTCTGTCCTGCCTGGGGCTGCAGAGCCCAGTGAGGACGAGGAGGACAGCGAAGAGCTGTAGGGCATGCACGTGGAGTGGGGAGGGGTGAGAGGTACAGTGGGTCGGTCATGGGACTGGAACTCTGGGCCTGGGCGCTGTCCCTCAGCTCTTCAGCTCAAGGCTAGTGCTCTACCACTTGAGCCACAATGCCACTTCCGGTTTTCTGGTAGTTAATTGGACAGAAGAGTCTCCTGGCCTTTCCTGCCCGGGCTGGCTTTGAACCTCGATCCTTAGATCTCAGCGTCCTGAGTAGCGAGGATTACACGTGTTGAGCCACTGGTGCCCAGCCTCCCTGGGGTGTTGAAAGACTTGCCCATAAGAATCAAGACACCGTGTGCATGTGTCACATGAGAGAGGGGGGAGAGAGGGTAAAAGACATGGCTGAAAACACGGATTGGAAAATACCAGGGGTCTGCAGATGTGTCACAGCTGGACTCCAATCCCCAGCGGCAGGGGTGCATCCTGCAGGTGCCCCACCGTGGCAAGGGGCTGCCAGAGAATGTCTCTAGGCTCTGGGACCCGAGGAGTGCCACAGGAAACTACCCAAGCAGGAAGCTAGCATGTGGCTAGGCAACTGGAATGGGTGTACAAAACAAGGCACACGTGTGAGTGAATGCACACACAGCAACGTGAATACAACTCACACCTGGTGGGGGGGGAGTAGTGGTTGGGCGGGACACAGGAGGGTCTGTGGTTGTGGGGGGCGGTGCCATGATGTCCCGCCCTCCGCTCTGGGTGAGTGGCGTGCACTCTGGTGCAGGAAGGCAGGGGCCACGAGGGGACTGACGCCGTGAGCTTCCCTGGGGTGGAGCGATCGTGGCCTGGCGAGTGCGGGCTGGCCCACCCAGCCCTGGCAGGGCCACTCAGAAAGACCACAAGAGGGCACAGCCCAGGAGGAAGGGAGTCCTTCTGGAGCCATGTCCCTTGCTGCACGCTCATGCGCATGCTCTCCCGGTCACTGCCAGGGCCTCTGAGGCCGTGCAGGGGAGGAATGAATGACTGACCCACCACCGACCCGAGGTCAGGCCCACCGCCCAGTCTCTGATTCCAAGCAGCAGCACAGATACCAGCAGCCCAGGGTTTGGTCTGAAGGACAGTTGAACCCCACAGGGTCTTCTTTCCTGCTCCCCGTACCCCGCACCAACTGGCCCTGAGCCTCACTTACCGGCTGGCCAGACCCGGGGCTGGAGCAGAAGATGGTGTACTTGCGGATCACTCCATTGGGTTTGGTGGGAGGAAGCCAAGACACCACCACACTGCTGGCTGAGGAAGGGACAGCCTTGATGCCGGCGGGGGGACCTGGTACTGAACAGGGAGAGAGGCAGGTCAGTCTTGGGAAAGGAAGAAGTGGGAAATGGAGAGGGAGAGCTGGACCCGGGAACTTGGGAGCTCGTCCTGAAGGGGGCGCCCTTGAGTCGCGAGTCCCACGGGGGAGGGCCCAGCTTGGCACGCCGGTGGGACAGGCTGGTTATTTGGAGCCTGTAACAAAGTCTGACAGGAGGACCTTGGAGCGGCCAGCTTGAGAATTCTCTGGCCAGAGCCACAGACCTGGGGAAGGCTAGAGAGAAACAGTCCCTTTGAGCGGAGCACTGCATACAGTGCCCTCACTAACCACAGGCCTGTGCTGGGGAGCTCTCCCCCTTCCTCCCACCTCCTCGGGCATCGGTTGCTTTGCCCTTGCTGGCCTGTGAAGTCCTTCAGGTTGGAACCATAACCTGCTTCCCACCATGAGTCCGGGGCTGTGCTTGGGGGTACTGGTAGGTCCTTTCTGTGGTCTATCTTAGAAGTGACTAGCAAGGCCGTCCTAGGTGGACTGTGAGCTGCCCTGCTCCACCTCTGGGCCTGCCCCTCCTAACTGGGAGCCCAGACCTCTGCCGGGGAGCAGGGGCGTCCTGTGATCAGCCACAGACCACCCCCACTTCCCCACGGCTCCTGTGTGCTGCCGGTCTCTCCTCTTCCCTCCTGGGAGATTTTGTGCTCCGTGGCGGGTGGTGATTGTATCCTATTCCATTTATTTTACCTCTCCGAGCCTCAGTTACCCCATCTACACCATGGAGATAAAAACCACGCTAAAGGGCTCTGGTGAGAATTCGTGTTAATTAAAAGAAGACACCCAGCATACGACTGCCTAGCACCTAGAAGACACTCAAGAGATGGGACAAATTAATTCCTTTTGTCTTCCCTCTGCCAGCTCTCCGTTATGGCCCTGCTTGGAGGGAAGGTGGTCAGTAATTTAGGACCAAGTAAAATAACCAAACACAGCGTCGTCATTCATGGAGGGACGCAGAGCCAGAGGCTGAGAAGCATCCTTCTCCACTCCCCGCCCCCGTTCCTGCTACAGCTCTCCCCTGCGTTTCCTGCAGACCCCAGAGTTCAGTCTTGTCTGTCTTTGCACAGATACACTCGTGCATCTGTTCTTCTTATAACCCATCAGTGTTTACTCGTGAATAAATACATGTAATATATATATATATATATATATATATATATGTTTGCCTTTTGAGAAAGGGTCTAATTATGTAGCACAAGCCTGTGCTAGTCTTGAACTCACAATCCTCTTGCCTCAGTCTTCCTGGTGCTGGGATTACAGGTGTGTACCACTATGCCTGGCTTATTTTTTATAGATTTTGAAATTATACATACAAATTTAGAATTATTTGCTTAGCCAATGGAGTATTATAATTCTTTGCTGTAAAGTACACTATATCTTATATATGAATATATATGTATGTGTATGTCTATATATATATATGTATACATATACACACATATACATATGTATGCACAGAACTGGGATTTTGAACTCAGGGCTTTGTACTTACTAGGCCAGGGCTTTTACCAGCCCTATATTGGATATTAATATTCCAGTTTTAGACAGTTTGCATGGTATGTTTATTTTTTCTACCACCTTTCAATCTTGTCAAACATAATTATCACAAAGACATGTACTCTTTCTCTCTCTTTCTCTCTCTCTCTCTAGCACAAAATGTCTATGGTGACTTGCCACCTACAGGATTAGAATTACATTTCAGGCTTGATATTTTTGATCAGCTTTTAAATTTCTCTTTCTCCTCTTTGGGATTCCTTCTGCCTGTGTCTCCCTCTCCTCAATAGTCACATTCGTGTGTTTGATCCATGGTGGCTTCACTTAAAAGTGTGATAGAAAAGCAAAACTTAGGTTCCACTTGAGAACCACACCACCGCAATCTGAATTTTAACATGATTCTCAGGTGGTTTGTATACATGTTAAAGCTTAATGATCACGTCCCTGTCTCTCACCTGCTCCTTTTAATTTTCTATTCATCTTTTTTGTGTTTCATTTGGGTATTTTCTTCTAACTTATCTTCCAAGTCACAATTACTTCTTCAGTTGTATCTAATATCTTATTAAACTCATCAACTGAGTTCTTTTTTCTCTCCCTTTTCCTTCCTTCCTTCCTTCCCTCCCTCCCTCCATCCTTTCCTCTCTTCCTCCCTCCCTTCTTTCCTTCCCTCTTTCCTTCTTTCTGTCCTTCTTTCATTCAACAGAGCCTCACTATGTATGTAGTCTAGGCTGTTCTTGAACTCATGATCCTCTTGTCTCAGCTTCCTGAGTGCTGAGATTGTAAGTATGTACCACTATGCCTGGCCCATCCACTAAATTCTTAATTTAGGCTATTAGTTTTTATTTTTTATATTTTCCATGCAATAGTTTCTCTGAACTTTTCAATCTTGTCAAGCGTAATTATTGTAAAGGGCATGTTTTCTCTTTTTAAATTTGGAGCTCTTGTGGATCTGTTCTTTTGCATTTTTCTTTCCCTTGGTGGCTTTTGCTCACGTCTCCATTTTCGTGTGCTAGACGCAGCATTTGCCAAATTGCTTACAAAATAATCTGAGGCTTCAGATGACATCATCTTCCAAAAGAGAAAATTCGTATTGGCTTCTGCCGGGCTCCACAACCTGGGTGCTGGCGAGCAGTCCAGGGTCACTTCAGTCCAGCTTCCAGGCCTGAGATGAGTCAGAGCTGGGATGTGTAATTGGTCCATTTTTTCCCTCTTGTAGTGAAAGTGCTGTATGTGGTTGTGCTCTCAGCCGAGGGGGCGGTTTACCACCAGACACGCCCTCAACCCTGCAGGCCTTGATCTCCACGTCATGTACTGTGGAGCCTCTCAGCCACTGCCTGTAGATTTCAGCAAACCAACCCTAGGGCGAGACCCCACTCCACAGCTAGGTTTGCCACCTGGCCCTTGATTTTTCTCTTAGATCCAGCTCCAGTAATTCCTACTCCTAATGGGTGTTCAATACTAATTCTTCCTCCTCTATCCCCTTTTCTAAATTTCCCAAGGTCCCTCTGTTCAATTCTGACAGAGGGAATCAGAGCGAGTAGGGCTGGAATGGGGCCATGGCCTGCATGCTTCCCATACCAACTGAGTGTTAACTGCAATGACTTCAACCGTAAACGGCAGAGCTGGGTGGGGCTGGGGAACTCCAGTGGATGGGCTGCTTCCCTGCCGCCATTCCTCCAGTTCCTTGCAAATGGAACCTCTCTTTTGCTCGGGTTCCGGTGTCACCCCTCTCCCCCCTCCCGCCAACTTCAGACTCAATGTGGAGTCCCCCATCTCTGTCCACCACATTGGAGGATGTGCTAGGCTTGGTGTAAGATGGTCATAAGTCCATTTTGGTAGTCATAATTTTGGTATCATAAGTGCATTTCCTAGCAAAAGGTGAGCCAATAGGAAAGTTTGCTTCCACTCCCCCAGAAAGGTGTGCTGACAGGAAGAGACCGCTGGGCTCTTCCGTTCTCTCTGGGATGCTGGGAGTGGCAGCCATCTTGGAATCATGGTTCACAGCGGCCATGTTGAGGATGGCAGAATGATGGGAGCCACCGGCGGTGTCAATCCTGGAGCTGCACCCCACAGGGCTTCCAGCTCCCTATGATAATAAACGTGCTCATGGGTTGCTTTCATCTTCTTTTCAGTTAGGCTTTCTGTTACATCTTAGAAAGAACTTTCCAGGTAGGTCAGTTTGTCTGGCTTCACAAGATAGCATTCTCCCCTTTTTATCCTGAGAAAACTGGGGTGTGGAGGTGAAGTGATTCACTAGTCAGTGACAGGGCTGGGCAAGTTCTTCTGTGGAATGAGCACTCTACCCTGTGGGGCTTCCCTGACGGTAGGGGCCCTTGGGTTGGGCTCCTGCTGTGTGCATGGATTCCCAGGGGTGGCAGGGTGAAGACTCCTCTCCTTGTAAGGTGGGATGATACTCTCAGACCCCTGGGCCTCCTTCTGGGACTTTGCCCTGCTGAGTTAAACAAGTGGTCTTGACCAAAGTAGGAGACAAGAAGTCTGAGGATGCCAGTGGTTCATTCCCAGAGGCCGGGAAGGTTCCTGTGTTGTATGGCCCTGAGGTCCCATGTAGGACCAGACTTGGGGACATCTCAGCTTAGTGTCTACACAAGAGCAGGGGGCTCTGGCTGGAGTTGCCCTAGAAAGTCTTGGTGGGAGATTAATGACAGGAAAAGTAGGGCAGGCAGGCTGGTAAATATTGAAGAGCTCAGGGCTTCAGGGGAGGGGGTAAAGGGGGGACAGATCCGTCCTGGCCTAGAGCTGGTCTAGCTCCCAAGCACTGGGTGCACGTGCAGTTTCTCCCCATCAGCAACTCCCAGACTGAGTTGCTCTTTTTTAATGCCTCCAACCCTTCCAGAACTTTCTGCCAACTTGTGTGTGTAGGGCACAGACTCTAAGTTTCTCTAGTCCTTGAAGAAACTGAGACTGAGTAAGAAAGAAGTCATAACGCTAACTATGGCTACTCTTTAAACACTCACAGTGGGCTAGCCAACCCTTCTAAGAAGAAAGCCCCTGGCCCAGAACGTTCGGCTAAGAAACAACAAAGCGCTGGGCTGAGAGGATGGGGAAGATGGATGGCTCACAGCAGCAGCCCAGAGTTGACTCCAGTCCCACACAGAGCTGCCTGCCTACCTGTTATTCCCCAGGACTGGGAGGCTCTGGGTCTGGTGGAAAGTTCAGCTCTTCATCCCACCGCCACACCCGCCCCCCCCCCCCGCATTGACTTAGCTCCAGCTGGCACCCACTTTCTTAGCCCTTAACTTTGTCATTCTGCCCACCTAGATCTGTTTTTCTCCCAATTATGCACCCCATCTCCACCCCCCTGAGGAAGGGTCTGGCTTCACAGCCTTGGGTGGAGGCAAATCTCCTGTCCCTTTTGCTGATTGGAGGTGTGGCCCCTGCTGAGGCCTTCGTGGGGGTGAATGCCAAGCCCCTCATGTGGGCAGGGCAGGAAGAGGGGCCTGGCTAGCGGATGGCTGTGTTTAGAAAGCAAGGGATTAGGGGAGAAGGGCAGTTGTCTGTCTCTGCATTGTCCTAGAGCACTTCACCACGGCCCGTGGTCAGTCACGTCCTCTCTGAAGCAGGACCCTCCACCTCGGAGCCCGACGAGGACTCAGAGGGACAGGGGTGAGAATGGCACCCTGCCCTTCCCTGGCACCTGGGGTGGGGCTGGCGGGGAGGCAGGGACTCACCGTCCTCTTTGGTCTGGATGTAGAGAACGCTGCTGCGGACCCCGTCGCCCGCCTGCGTGTAGGCCAGCACCTGGACGCTGTAGTTGGTGAACTTCTCCATGCCCCGCAGCTCCACCCGCTCCCGCGTCGTGGTGATGTTCTGCATCTCACCCCACTCTGCAGAGAGGAGAAGGCGCGGAGCGTGGCAGCGCGGCTGGGTCACAGTCCCCGGCCCCTCGGCCAGCCTGGGCTCTGGTGTTGGCGACCTGAGGCTGGGAACGAGACGCAGCCTCCAGACCATCTCTCTGCCTAAAGTGGCCCAATCGGCTGAGCCTGGCCAGTGGACCTTGCGCCAACTTCAACTGGACAGCGACTCTTTAGACCACACCCACCTCTCCATGTCCACCTAACACATGTCCCCTTGTCAGGGCCTCTCTGGGTAGGGAAGACCCCACAAAGCCAGGGCACGGAGCTGGGCCTTCTCCCCGGGCCGTTCTTCCCTCTTATTCTGCCCTGTGCTTTGTAGAGTCTGGGCTGCTCCCCCCCCCCCCCCGGCAGGACTCTGGCGGGGTTCTGGGAGCCTTGCTTCCTGTCTCTCCCCTTCAGGCCTAGGCAACGCTGGCTTCACACAGGTGCCAGTCCCACTGCCCGCCCTCCTCCCTCCGGCTGCTTTGTTTGACTATGCCAGCTCCTCCACGCCTGATAGGAGGACCCTAGAGAACACATCTGTGTCACCTTAGAAGTGCACAGGTGTCTCTTGTGCCCCAAATGACTCCACACCATACACATGGCCTTCACCCCCGTGTGGCCTCCACAGCTGGGAAGGGAGGGCCGCCCTGGAGTCTCTCAGTTCTAACCTGGCCCGTGAGCAGATGCTAGCCTGGCCCTCCGTCCTGGCAGACTCACCCCCATCCACGTAGAGCGACCAGAAGATGACCCGATAGCCTTTGAGGACGCCGTTGAGGGTGCTGCGGGGGGGCTCGGACCAGGAGATGACAGCCACGTCGGAAGTGATGGACAGGGCCCGGACGTTCTCAGGGGGCTGGCTGGGCACTGCATGGGGCAGGGGAGAGCCAAGCGTCCTTCCGGTTAGTGACAGCGCAGTGCACAGCCAGGTAGGCAAGTGGGGGACCTCGTGACTCCGTGGCCTGAGCGAAGTCTCTCTGCCCGAGTCTGTACGCTTTTAGCTACTCGCTCTCCAGGTAGCAAGTTCTTGGTTGTGTTCTGGAAGGAGATAAACTCTGGCACAGGCCTGGGAATCCCTCCTTGGCCCACCTGGTCCAGGGATTGCACCTGCTGAATATAGCAGGCCTGGAAGACGAAGCTGGCCCTATTAGTGTCTCATCTGAGTGCTGCCCAGCCCAGGGTCCACTGACCCCAGGTCTCAGCCCAAGTCTGGTCCCAGGGACTCCTGTGTCCATGTGCTAAGCAAATGGGAAGGGATCTCAAGGAACTGTGATGTGGACAGAAGAGTTCCTGGAGCCCTCCAGCATTTCTAGGACTCCTAGAAGTCCTTTGTCCTGTCCTCTGCACATGGTCATCACTAACGAACTCTGGGCTTGTGAGGTCAGGGCCTGTGGCCCTCCGGCCCTCTGCCCATCCCTGGCTGGCCAGGGGATAGATCACCTTTCCTGGTCACAAGGGCCCCAGGTCCCAGGTATCTCCTTTGCAAAGGAGGACTTGGGCGGCCCTTCTTGCTGGCTTCCATGAAGCCAGGGACAGAGGGGCAGGAGAAGTCTGCTCCGCTGTGGTTGGAAGAAGAGGCAGAGGCTTGGAGGGAAGGTAATTAGATCCCGTTGCCCCACAAGAGGCAAGTCTAATTTTTATGAGCATTTAAATGATAATACATCATCCTAATGATCCTCTTTGAGAATGATTATTGTTTCATATTACTTAGGTGTAAAAATATAAGCACCATGTAATTAGGGACCCAGTGTAATAAACTAATACAGATCGCCCGTTCGAACAAAATGAAGGTAATATAATTATGGAAAAGACACTCTTGCTAAGGCAGGGGCCCTTGAATACCCCAGGAGGAGCGCTAATATTGCCAGGAAACGATCAGGACCTGACAGTCTAACGAGGGCCTTAATTAAGTATGAAAAACTGCTGAGCAAATGCTGTTGGGAACTTTCTTCCCCCTTTCTCCTCCTTTGTTTGGAAAGGACCTCTGCAGTCCATGCTACACACTCCCTGTGGGAAATCCCGAGGCCACACTGGCTCCAGGCAGAGGTCGATGCACAGTGGCTGTGTGCAGGGTCTGGAGCTTAGGGTTAGGGCTGGCTGGGCTGGGTTGGAGAAGCTGGTCCTGGTGGATCTGTGCCATCTTGTGCTGAACACAGGAGAAATGGGACAGCGCATGGGATTCAGGGTCGGGCCTGGATTTTGATCAGGGCTCTGTTATTTACTAGGTCAGTGATTCTGGGCAGGTCTCTTAACCTCTGAGAACCTTGGCTACCCCTCAAGAATACAAATGTGGCTGTGATTCTCCTATTTTGTTGGTTTAGTTACTGTGCCAGTCTTGGGACTTGAACTCAAGGCCTGGATGCTGTCCCTTAGCTTTTCTGCCCAAGGCTCTCATATAGCCACAGCTCTGCTTATGGCTTTTTTCCCCTTCTGCTTAATTGGAGGTAAGAGTCTCATGGACTTTTTCTACTGGGGTTGGTTTTGAACTGTGATCTTCAGATCTGAGCCTCCTGAGTAGCTTGGATGACAGGTGTGAGCCACCGGTGCCCAGCAAGATGCTCCTTGGGTGTGTCCTGGGGATGCAGGAGGAATGAACATTCCTGGCCCCAGGCCCACAGCTAGCTGCCCCACAGCACAGGCTGGGCCTGGTGATCGGGTTCTGAAGAGAGGTGGAGTTTGGGAACCGCCGTTCGGGCGCTGTTTTGATGAATACAACCACGCGAGGCAGGGACAATGGCTTTCCTAGACACTCGAGGGCTATGTTTGGCGCTGCTGGTGGAGGGGCACAGGGGCTGCCGGCCGTGTGGGCCTCTCCCCTGCATTTTCTGCACCCCTCTGCTGTGTGTGTGCCTTTCTTCTCTTTTCTTCCCCCTTTCTGCAGGCGGCCAACATTTGGGGAGCACTGAAGTCTGCTCAGTCCCCAGGCCCCGGTTCATCTCTCGGGCTGGAGCTTGGATGTCGGAACTTTTGAAAGCTTCCAGATTATCGGAGTGTGGGGGTGAGCTTGTGCAAGCGTGGGAACTTCCGTCCTCACTCCCCTGGCTAAGGGGTGCATTTCCACAGACAGGAGGAGGGAGGAGGCCCGCTGCCCAGCCCCCCGGGACGGGCTCTCTGCTGCTGCAGTGTGGGGCACTGAACCCAACCCTGTGCAGGTTGGGAAGGGGTGACTGAGCATGCTCAGACTCCAGACGGTCACGCTCAGATTCTAGTTTCGAGTTGGGGCATCAAGAGCTGAGTTCCAAAGGACATTTTGCTTCTTTATTCTGCTCTTTTGGGGCTGTGTCCAGCCTGGCATCATCTCTGGGGGCACGAAGGCCCTGTCTCCTGTCTTGAGCTAGTGCAGGCTCAGGTACAGCTGGTTTTGCTTCTGTACGTGGGGGCAACAGGTGTGATCCTGCTTCCTCCCAGCCTTCCTCCTTCCCCAGAACCCAGGCCCCTGCACGCACTAAGCCTGGCTGTAGAATCTTCTCTTGTCATCTGAGAACTAAGTTTTAAAATTAGGGGGTTGGGGTTTAAGTCTGTAGTCTTGGGTCTCTAAGACAGATTGGGAGGGGGTAAGAGTCAACCTAGAGATATGAGGGAAGCTATGAAGGAGGAGAAATGGGGTGCAGGAGGTGGAGGAAAGAGCTCGGTCAGAGAGGGCCCAGAGCTCCACGAGCAAGGGAGGGGTGCAGGGGTGGAGGGGCAGGGGAGAAAGCAGGTGTCAGCTGGGCCCAGGCCCACAGGTAGATCGGAGGCAGAACCCCAGCAGGGGTGGAGAGGCCGGGCATGCTGAATGGACCAAGCCTGCCCTGAGTGTCAGGGGAGGGCACTGTCCATGGGGCCCAGGTCACCCACTGGGCCAAGAGGAGCCCGGGAGTGACTGAAAAGCCCCATGTGGCCCCGCTGCCTGGCCTGGCTCTGGCTGGTGTGGATCCTGTAGCCCATCCTCCCATCCCCCCCCCCCCCCCCCCCCCGTTGCTCTCACCGTCCTCCAGGGTAGTGGCATTGATCTCGCTGGACGAAGGCCCTGTGCCAGCCCGGTTGAAGGCTTGGACCACCACCCCATACTGGGCAAACTTCTTGAGGTTGTCCAGCGTGTAGACCTCGCTGTCCCCCGTGGCCTTCATCTCCACGATGCTGTACTGCCCGTTGCTGCCAGGGCTGTTCTCCCGGTAGCCGATCTGGTATCCCCGGATGACTCCGTTCTGGAGCTCCTTCTTGGGGGCCTGCAAGAGGCGGGAAGGGCCAGACGGAGACACAGTGACATTCTGAGAGGATGCCCAGCAAACCAAGGTCAGCTCACGCCCTGCCTCGGTGCCCAGTGCTCCAAAGACTCCTCACGCAGCCACGCCCTGGCAGTGGTCGCCACCTGGCCCTCTCGATCCACCTCCTTTCTCCCTGGTATTCCAAGCTGCAGCCCCCCTCCAGCCACTTTTTTGCTTCTGCCAGCCTCGTTCTCACCCTGGCATTCCTTCCTTGATTGCCGCCGTGTGGGCCCTGGTCCTCTAGACAGTGGCCTCCTCTGCACCAGGCCTCCCTCAGCTCCTTAGATGCCTCTGCTTCTGGCCCCCACACAGGACGGTTCTTTCTGGCTTCATTCCCCCACCTTCCCAGCAGCCCCTAATAATCTATAGATTTTTATGTATGTTTCACTGTGTGTCTGTAGAATGTAAGAATCCAAGAACCACCAGATCTAGGTGTGGAATCCCTTTCGTTTATTGTTGTGTCTCCACGCAATGCGTGAGTCACTGGATAGGGATAGAATGTGGCCTGGCTCAGGGGCCTGGAACCAAATGACCAATGACCAGTGACCCAGCCGCGGTGGGAAACGGCAGTTCATTCACGTGGCTTCTGGATAGAAACCTCAAAGAACTGGAAGCCGGGCATCAGCTCCTCATGCACTCACGTCCAGGCATTACTCATCATAGCCGAAGGGGAAGCTTAGCCCAAGTGACCAAGAACAAACAAAAGAAATGTGGTGTATCCATCCTGAGGAATATTAGTCGGTCAAGAAAGGAATGACATTGTGAAATGGCTTGTGACATCACTGTGACTGCTGACTACCATCCGACAACTTGTTTTTCCTTCCTTCCTTCCTTCCTTCCTTCCTTCCTTCCTTCCTTCTTTCCTGCCTTCTTTCTTTTTGACACTATTGGGGTTGAACTCAGGGACTTGTGCTTGGTAGAAAATAACTATCACTTGAGCCATGTCCCCATCCTTCTTGCTTTTTAGCTCACTTTTCAGAGAGGGTCTCATACCTTTGCCAGGACCAGCCTTGCACCCTCATTCTTCCAACCCATCCTTACCAGTAGCTTACAGGACTGAGCCAACATATCTGGCTTGCTCATTGAGATGAGGCTTGCTAACTTTTTTTTTTTTCTGCCTAAGTCTGGCCTTGAACTTCAATCCTCCTATTTCACATCCTGCACAGCTGGAATAAAAATCCCCATGCCTGGTCCTCCAGTGCCTCTGGTGATCAGAAGGGACTGGTGGGAATGAAGGGTGATGCCAGAGGCTGGGTAAACAGAGAAACTTCCACCAGCCTCAGTCTGAGGTTGAGAAATGCATTTGCACCACAGGCTTGAATCGTGATACAAACTCAACCACACATAATCCACACACCCAGCTGTCCTGAGAGAAAATGTCAAGGCGTGAATGCTCACTGATGCATGACAGCCTCATACGTGACCCGCCATGTCAACATATCTTCTCATGTCTAGGACTAGGAACAAACACATTCAGACACGTGAAAACATCCTAGCCCTCAGCACCTGCCCACAGCTAGACACATTAGACCCGCAAGTAGAAAATGGCTTCTTCAACCACTGGGCCTGTGCATCTGTAAATTGAGACAAAACAGTCGCCCTCCTCCCCTGGGTATAAAACCAGCGAGAATCAGGATTGTAAAGACAATGAAGTTAATTTAAAAGCCTACTTTTTATGGTACTAAAAAAAAAGTGAGCTCAAAAACAATTAAGTTAGTAAAACAGCCCCACTGTTTTTTATTTTTTTAATTCAATGGATGTTTTAAATGAACTGCAGCTTTAAGTTCACTGTTAACTCAATAAAATGAAGTTTTTAATTTAACATAATAGTTTTGAGCCCACTAAATAGGTGTGTGTGTGTGTGTGTGTGTGTGTGTGTGTGTGTGTGTGTGTGTGTGTGTGTGTGTGTAATTGCTTTGGCTTTTGGTTATTGCTTGAATAATGTTTCTCTCTGCACTTGGGCAGTCCAGTGTGCTGGGCTAGAAGTGAGTGAGCATCTGTGTCGGGCCTGTGTCTGCACATGCCTGCCTCTGCTCTCCCTCACTGCGGGATCTGTGAGGGACACACACACACTTCTGAACCCAGTGCCAGCGATCACGCCCCTAATCCTAGCTACTCAAGAGGTAGAGAGAGATCCAAGGATCATAGTTTGAAGCCAGCCTGGGGAAGAACAGTTTATGAGACTCTTATCTCCAAGTAACCACCAGAAATCTGGAAGTGGAGGTATGGCTCAAGGGGTAGAGCACCAGCCTTGAGCACAAAAGCTAAGCAAAAGCATGAAGCCTTACGTTCAAGCCTTGGTATGGGCGCGTGCACACACACACACACACACACACCATTTTCCAGAGCCTGACCTCATCTTCCCACGAATACATCCTGTATGTTCACATATCCATACAGATATGCATTTGTTTATAATGATTTAAACATCATTTTATGGTATCAAGCAAGTATGCATTTCTGGGGCCATTGATATCATGACAGAGACAGTGCACAGAGGCCTAGGAGAGACCCCATGCACACTCTGATACAATACTATAGATACATACATGTATGTATATGTGTAGACATGTACATGTTCACATATATACATGTTCACATATTTAAATAGATGTTGACAGGTCTTCCCTCTTCTCTCTCTCTCTTTCCTCTTCTCTTTCTTCTCCCCTCCTTCCCAATCTATCCCTCCCCAAACACATACATTCAGGATTTAAATCAATCTTAACAATATTTCTCTGAAGCATTAAGAAATCAATAGGACAGATTGCAAATTTATGTCATAAAGCAGGCGGTATCCGTCTTGCGGAAAGAGTCTTAAAACGAAGTGACTTATCTTTCAAGTGAATCTTTATTTTTCATTAATCTGTTTCTCAGTGTCCAAAAAAAAATTCCCCTGAGAAGTTCAGGCCCAAAATTTATTGACCAGCTGGTTCATTCTGAAGTTCTAACTTTCTAATCAATTTTCTTTTTCATTATGAGACTTTGGAGAAATAAATTTGATTCTAAATTTTTATCGACCTCCGGGTCAGAGCTTTGTGGCAAATGTCTCTGTTTGACGTAGTTTTTCACCTCCTGCCCCCCTCCCCCTTGCTGCACCTCCCCCTCCCAACTCCCTCAGCCTCCATCCTAGAGAATGGGTATGTTCTAGGCGTCAAGAAGGCCCAGTTGTCCCGGCCCTCACTCATTCCACCTGGTCATTTCTCTAGGGATGGAAGGAAGTAGGCCATGACACTCTGTGTGTGTGTGTGTGTGTGTGTGTGTGTGTGTGTGTGTGTGCTGTGTGCCTGAGCACATATCCATAGTCAAGTTTACCTTGAAGAGTCTAGAAGGAGGGCTAATGCTCTTTGGCTTTTCCAATTAGGAGTTTGTCTTGACAATGACCCTGGATGATTAACTCCTTGTGAAGATAAGGCCCCCAGTTGAGATGAGACTGCCCCACGGAGAACAAGAATGGGCCCTAAGAGCTGGGCGCCTAGAAGCTCACACCTGAGATCCGAGGATCGTGATTGGAAGCCAGCCTGAGTGGAAAATCGGTGAGGCTCCCATCTCCAATAAACTACGCAGAAAGGGCCAGAAGTGGTGCTGTGGCTCAAGTGGTAGAGTGCCTAGTCTTGAGCAGGAGAAGCTCCGGGACAGCACCTAGGCCCTGAGTTCAAGCCCCTAAGAAGGGAATCCATCTGCTCTGGAGCTCTGGGCAGGGGGCTGTGGTGGAGACAGATCTGGGACTCCGGACTGTGTAGGTTTAAATTTTATGCCTGTCTCTACCTTAACAACAGTATATAAGTCACCTCTGGTCTCTACAACCAAGGCCTGCTCTGGTCACCCCCTAGGAGCAGAAGGGGGCAGACAAGCTCGCTGGAAGCCAAAGGAGGGAGACACATAACAGGGTCAGGACAGCATCTCTTGGTGCTACTCTTCTCTTTGCCCCTGTAGAAGTCTCCACCCACAGGGCTTACTTGAGTGACAGACGCTTCAGCCAATCCTGAGATCTCACAGGTCTCAGCCTCTGTAGCTCCCACAGTCCCAGAGGGAGGGGAACTTACTCCTTCTAAGTATTAAAAGAAAATCCTGATTCCATACTGATCATTTTAGAGGAGAAACCTTGCACAGGGTCAAATCCAAGTCCTACCTCTTAAAGCACCTGAGTTTAAGGATGGGCCAGTATGGCGGGAGTTTGCTCTTCCCCTCGGCACTGTGGGCTCATCCCACCCTAGGCACAGCCCTCGGTCACACAGCACGTGGAAGGGAGAGACGGCTGGAGGAGGAAGCTGCCCTTTGGCCTCCTTGCCTTCTACACCGTAAACCTCACTGTGTGCAGTGGAAACCAGGCATGGGCACTATATGAAGCTGAGGGCTTGTGAGCCCGCCGGGCCCTGAGTCCTGGAGGGCCGAGGGAGGTGGTGAGGTGGCGTCTCGCTTACCTTCCAGGTGACTTGGATGCTCTGGGAGGTGACTGGCTGGAGGGTGACACCCATGGGGGGCCCGTCGGGAGCTGGGGGTACAGAGGAGGCAACCGAGAGTCAGGGACGGGCGGAGGACAGAGTCCCGGGACCTTCCCTGCATCCCCACCAGCTGCTGAGGATGTGAGAGACGGCGGAGAGCCGGGGTTTGAGGCCGCCATGCTGGCGTTGGACCCATCAGCATGGGTGGTGGGTTTAACTCTCTGATTATTTAAGAAAAAATTGCAATGTGTGTTCCTATAAATTCTTGCATGACTTTGTTTCATAGTAACAAAGAAAAGCAAGAGAAAACCTGTCTGAATTTTTGAACTTAAAAATCTGTGATAGTTGCACACTGGGCGTGGAACCCTGGCTACTCAGGAGGCTGAGCTCTGAGGGTCACGGTTCAAAGCCAGCCCAGGCAGTAGGAGACTCTTTTTCTCCAATTACCCAGCAAGAAGCTGGAAGTAGACCAGTACCTCAATTGGTAGAGTGCCAGCCTTGAGTAAAAAAGCTAAGGGAGAGTGTCCAGGCCTTGAGTTCAAATCCCAGGTCTGGCACAAACCAAACCAAACCAAAACATCTGTGATAAAGGCCATAGAGAGAGCTCTACCTGGGGAAAACAAAAACCCAAAGCACCTAAAACCCAAACCCAGAACCAACCCTCTACCCCACCCCACCCCACCCCAAACCCTAACAGCTCCTAACGGATCCAGAGCCAGACAGAAAAACAACCTGTGAGATCTCTCAGAAAGTCTCTCTTCTTGTCACCACAAGGCCACTGCCAATGCCCAGTGGACCCCTGAGCCCCGGGTCCCGGGCTGGGGAGATGGGGCCAGGACTCACCCGCCTCTTCTGTGCTGATGGTGAGCTCCTTGCTGGGCTCGCTGCGGCCGATCTTGTTGAACGAGTACATGCGGATGCTGTACACGGACGCCGGGTGCAGGTCCACGATATTGGCCTGGTTGATGGTGGGGGAGATGTTGCGTGTGGACTGCTTGAAGTCCCAGGTATCTGGAGAGAAGATCCCCCGCCCCCGTTTCATTGGCCCGAGACCAGAACTTGAACTCGGTATCTGATGCTTTTGCTTACTGGTTGGTGCTCTACCACCCGAGCCACGCCTCCAACCCCAGACCCCCTGTTTCAAAACACAAACAAACATGTTCCAGGATCTCGCCCTGGCCGCTAGCACGAACAGATCCCAATTCTAACTTGGATGCCCAAGATGGCAGGGTCTGTCTCACATGGCCTGCAGAGATGAGGCCCTAACAACTCTTTTGGGGTACACGAGGTCCGCCCCCAAGAACCTGCAGCTTGGGCAGATCTAGACTCAGCCTTGACACCGGTCAGCTCGCAAACTAAGTAGCTCTTCTCCCTGCTCCTCTCAGTAGCTTGTTTTACTGTGAGAAACGCCATCCCCAGTGGGGATGGAATGAGCCTCTACCTTTCTTTCCTTGCGCACTTGGGAGGTGGTGGTTTTGAATGGTACGTGTTGTGAGCATTGCTGGAGGGCAGACCAAGAGCCCGAGCTCCCAGCCTCAACCCACTCCTTTCCCACACCAACCAGCAGAAGGAAAAAGGACTCTGAGAATTTCAGATCAGGAACCAAGAAAAGAACAAATGTGTTCACCACATCTTTGAGGGACTGGCGGTCCATTCCAGGGCTAACGTTCAACAAATGTAGAACATGGAAAACACAAGATAAATGCCACTTGGGGACACGGGGATTACAAACACCTTGCATCTCCGGAGAGCCAGCCATTCATTCAATATAATGAACATTGCTGCGCCTCTATGGGTGGGAGGAGGTGGGTGGAGGTTCCAAAGCAAAACGGGCTGAGTTAGGACCTTCTAGCACAGACGACTAGTCAGATGGCCCCCCTCCCCTTTTTGACACTTCAAGTTGCTAGTCGTGCTTAAAAACCTTCCTTGGGTGTGTATGGATGTCACTAGTCCATCTCACTTTTTTATGCCTTTTACCTAGAGAAGACTGTCCTGAAGAATATTCTCTAGTTTAATTTCTCAACCAAGAATTTTTAATTAGTTTTTAATTTAATTCCTCAAGCAGTATCCTTTTAAAGCTAATGCCTGGTAGGATCAAGAAAATCCTATTTCCCTAAATACTGGTTAACTGAGATGGTGTGTGTGTGTGTGTGTGTGTGTGTGTGTGTGTGTGTGTGTGTGTGTGTGTGTGTGTGTGTGTGTGTGTGTGTGTGTGTGTGTGTGTGTGTATGCGTGCCAGTACTATGGCTTGAATTCGGGACGTAAGCATTGTCCCTTTGCCTTTTTGCTCAAGGTTAGTGCTCTACCACTTGAGCTACAGGTGCACTTCTGGCTTTTTGGTGATTAGTTGGAGATAAGAGTCTCATAGATTTTCCTACCCAGGCTGGCTTTAAACTGTGATCCTCAGATCTCAGCCTTTTGAGTAACTAGGATTATAAGCCTGAGCTACCAGCTCTTAGCTTCTCTGAGGTCTTGATGCTTTTAAAAACACTACTCTCTACTGTGCAGGTTTAGCATCTGTGAAGGGCACCAGCCCAGCTCCCGTCAGTAGTTTTACATTCAATTCTCTAATAGCAGGAGCCAAAAGAACAAGATGGAAGGCTTCTGGGGCCCAGAAACACATGGGTTTCTTCTTGTCCATACATACACCCCCCAGCCACCCAGAGAGTCACTCTATGATTGCCAGGTAAAACCAGAAACTGCAAACATGCAGACTGTGGACATCTATCTGCTGCGGACATCTCTTTGGTGTGGGGTGGAGCAGACTAGCAATGTGGAGCAGGTGCCAGCTCTCTGTGGCATCCTGGGAGCCGGAGCCAGCTCACAAATCACATCTGATTTGCCCATGTTTATGGGGGAGGGAGAGGAGAGGGATCAGAACTCATTCATTTTTGATGAGTGCAGGCGGAGGGAGGAGCCTCCTGGGATGAGTCTGAAATCAAAGGGGCCAAGGAGTACAGGCACTGACATTTACCAGGAGCCGTGAGGTGCCAGGTATCCTGATGGACGATTTAAATATTCGCCATTTACTTTTCACACCTTCTTACAATGCATTGATGCATGGAGGTGAGTGACCTCCGGCCACCAAACCCATTTCACAATGGGTTCAATGCCTTCTCTTCTCCTTTTCTCTTAAAATATGCTTCTATTGTCTCCTGAAAGCAATGCTCTGAGCTGGGTACTGGTAATCCTAGCTACTCAGGAGGCTGAGATTTGAGGATCAAGATTTGAAGCCAGCCCAGGCAAGGAAGTCTATGAGACTCCTATCTTCAATTAACCACCTAAGAGCTACAAGTGGAGCTGTGTGGCTCCAGTACAGTGCTCTAGCTTTGAGTGGAAAAGCTAAGGGACAGCACCCAGTCCCAGAGTTCAAGCCTCAGTACCAGCACACACATATACGTACGTGTGTGCGTGCGCGCGCACACACACACACACATAATCTGCTGCTGGTTTTAAATCAGAGCCACCCTCTTTTGTCCTTTTCTTTGGACTCTGTTCCTCTCCATGTTGTCGTCAGTAAATATCTTTGCTGTCCCTCCCTTGCGTTGCTCAGCTGTCAATCACAGAAAAAGCGGGAAGGGCGTCCCGGGGAACAGTCCCTTCCTTTCTGTCAGAAGTTTGCAGGTGGGTTTGACCTTGTGTTCCCAAATCGTCTATGATGTTGGTGTAAAACAGCTCTCACCCAACAACCCTCTTACATGAGTGCAGAGACAAATCTGGAGGGACTCAGGGGTCCCCTTCCCTTCCCTTCTCTTCCCTTCCCTTCCCTCCTCTCCCCTCCCCTCCCCTCCCCTCCCTTCCCCTCCCTCCTTTCCCCTCCCCTCCCCTTCCCAGCTCCCAGCCTACTGAGCTGGCTTTGGTGAATATTGTCTCGTTTAATATTCCCTTTCATATGAGCCTGGCTTGCTCAGATTAACATATTTCATTAAGGGCTCTCTCTCCCTTTCTTCATCAAAGGGTTTATGATGCAAAATATTCTTAAAAAACTGAGGAAGCGGCTGGGGAGATGTCCGCTCCTTCTCCGCGGGCGGCTCGCGAGCGGGCCCTGGCGTGTGGGTCTTGGCGGCAGAGGTGCAGCCTGGAGGGAAGGTGCATCTGGACCAGCCAGCTCCGGGGGGAGGGGGGGAAAGGGGGGACCCATTGTGCTGCTCTGAACTTCTCCGACCCCATGGGACAGAGAAGAGGGTCTCCGGGTCATAACGGCAGCTCAGGACACCCACATGCTAGCCGATGCAGAAAGAAGAGGTGCCACATGGAGCTGCCCCCCTCCCCCTCCCCCGTCCCCCGTGCCAGGCAGGTAGCCGGCCCATGGCCCATGACACATCCTTCTGGGCTTTGAGGGCCATCTTCACAGAAGCCGTCCCTGCTCCTCGCTTGGAGGGCAGAGGCAAAATGTGGTGTGTGCATTAAAAAAAAAACCAACAACCGTGCTTGGCGTCATCTGCTAGATTTGTGTGGACGGTGCCATTTATCATTCAGCATTCATGTATTATTACTCCGCCGCCCGGGGCCGGAGGAGACGGGAGCGCGCTGCTTCGAAGGGCAGGCTTGGCCATTTCCCCTTGGAAAATGAGCAGATGAGCGACTAGGCAGAGAAAGGCACAAGGCGGGTGGGGAACAGGGCGGGGTGTGTGAGTGAGGAACAGATGGTTGAGGGCCCCAAGCGTGGGTGTGGCCTGGGGCAGGAGGCTGAGGGGAGGGGAATGGGGACCCAGGACAGGGAAAGCACCCATGGGGGTAGGCTGGGAGCCAGGCAGTTCCACAGACGCCATCACTCCATCCCAGAGAATGAGGAGTCTCCACGTCCATTTTCCAGATAAAGAGATGCTGGAGAGGGAAGGACCGGCTAAAGGTCACAGGGTTCTGACATGTGCTTAGCCCAAGTGTCTGGTGTGGGGAACGGACTGGACCCACAATTCCACAGATTCAGGCTGGACTTAGATGCACCCCTTCTTCCTTCGCGCCACCCCTCCGTTCCCTCGGATGCCTTCCTCTCCTCTCACTGCACGCGGGGAGGGGCGTGTTACACTCCATACTGCCGTGTCAGGGTTCTGCGAGCGAGAGTGTGCGCATGCGTGTGCCTCATGAGTTCGCTCCAACCGCGCCGCACATGCCAAGGGCAGCGTTCCGTCTTCTTCTGTGTCCTTTTCCTTCCCAGCCGCGTGGCTGCTGAGAGATTCTGCAGAAATCACTCTGCGTGCGGGGCTGACTGACAGACACATATGTTTCAGTCTCCCAGAGCTCTAGACTGCCGCACCGGGCACTGGAGTGCAGCAGAGAGAGGGACTGACTTCCTTCCTTCCTTCCTTCCTTCCTTCCTTCCTTCCTTCCTTCCTTCCTTCCTTCCTTCCTGCTTTCCCTCCCTCACTCCTTCCTTCCTTTCTCTCTCTCTCTCTCTCTTTTTGGTGGGAGAGGGACTGGGACTTGAACTTGCTCGGCTCACTCACTCAGCTGATGCTGAACCACTTGAACCACACCTCCAGACCTGCTTTTTGCTGTTTTTTTTTTTGAGATGGACTCTTGTAGACTTTTCTGCCTGGGATGGCTTTGAACCACGATCCTTTTGTTTGAAGTGTAGCTAGGATTACAGGTGTAAGCCACAGGTACTGGGCTTGTGCTTGTTATCTTTGAGTCAGGGTCTTGCTTCTCACTTGGCCTGTGTATGGACTGTGATCTTCTTATTGTGTGTGTGTGTGTGTGTGTGTGTGTGTGTGTGTGTTTTGCTGTTTGTTGTTTGCTTTTTGTTTACTTCTCACTGTGCTGGGATAACAGGTGTCTGTCACTAAGCCCAGCTTCTTCTGTTGGGATTGACTCTGGCAGGTTTTTCTGCCTGAACTGATCTAGAACCACGATTCTCCTGATCTCAACCCTTCAAGTAGCTAGGATTACAGGTGAGCCACAGGTACCCAGTGAGACCTAACATTTCTTCATGAGGGCTCGCTCTGGCCTCTGCTCTTTCTTTCTTTCTTTCTTTCTTTCTTTCTTTCTTTCTTTCTTTCTTTCTTTTCTTTCTTTCTTTCTTTCTTTCTTTCCTTCCTTCCTTTCTCTCTCCCTCCCTCCCTTCCTCCCTCCCTCCCTCCTTCCCTTCCTTCCTTCTTTCTTTTTTTGCCAGTCCTAGGGCTTGAACTCAGGCCTGGCCACCGTCCCTGAATGTCTTTTGCTCAACGCTAACACTCTACCACTAAAGCTACAGCACCACTTCCGGCTTTTTCTGTGTATGTGGTACTGAGGAATCGAACCCAGGGCTTCATGCATGCGAGGCAAGCGCTCTACCACTGAGCCACCTCCAAACCCTACGAAGTTGGCATTCTGGCCACACTTCACAGCTGGGGAGGCCGTGCTGGACTCAGAGCCTCTTGCCTGTCTGCAATGACAGGTCCCTGCAGTTCCTGGGGACACACGCTCTGAGTGCCCGAGGGTGTCAGGTGCCTGTCTGGGCGGGAGAGGGGGGAGGCCTGGCTGCCTTCTCGGGGTTCTGTTCCTGTAATGTCTTCCCTTAAGGCTACGAAGAGGCTGAGCTTTGGCACCCCTCCCTCCGCCCTGGCATTCTTGGTTCCTGGAAAGCCAGCAGGGGCCCGGGGAAGACATAGACAGTTGAGAGAGCCGTGTTTTCCCTGGCTGCTTGTCCTTCTCACGTTCCTGGATGTGTGAGGCGCCCAGTGGCTTCCTGCCTCAGGAAAGTGTCCTGTGCATTAGAGGAGTGGTCAGTGGAGGCTGCAGGCTTTGTGTGTGTGTGTGTGTGTGTGTGTGTGTGTGTGAGTGAGTGAGGAAGATGGGTGGGGGAAGGGACCTCCCAGATTCCCACTGCCCACCCAGACATGAGCCAGTGGGGAGACCGAGGGCAAGGGGAGGAAAGAAGGCTGTGGCGCCTCATGTCAGGACGACGTGAGCTGGACATGAACCGTGTGGTGCCCGCTTTGTGTCTCCTCTGCCTTGCGGCTCCCTGGCAGGCCAGAGGGCTGTGTCTGCTCCTACTTGTTGCCTGGATTCCAGTTCCTTCCATTCCCATCCACCCCTTGCAAGGCGCCATGTTGCTCAAGCCTCTCTGGGAGCTCAGTGGTAGTGGTTCTTTCGGAGCCATCTAGAAGCTAGCCCAGAGCCCTCCTTCCCTGCGTCTGCCTCTGCCTTTGAATCTTTTGCTTTGTGCATGTTTATGATTTTTGAAACAGTTAGCCTCACTCTATGGCCTCGGTTGGCCTCTACCTTGCCATCTTCCTATCTCAGCCTCTCAAGGGCTGGGACTACAGGTGTGCACCACTGTGCTGAGCACCCCAAACTGCTTTTTAGTCTCAGTGCCTGGGAATGTGACCTGTGGCCCTAGGTTAGACTACAGGCTTCTCCCTGGAGAGCACGAGGTCGGGGCTCCTCCCCACAGCCACCTGCAGCAGAGGTGACGGAGCTGCGCTCAGAGCTGACTGGTGCCTCATCTCAGCCATGAGTCCTTCCGTGTGCCTCTTCAGCTCCCCCCAGCCCCCCTGATGGGGTACCACATGTGGCTGGCCCTGTGCTGGCTGCTGGAAATCCACCAGGGAAGAGGATTCGGCCAATCAAGGGGATTGTCCGGATCAAGCCAGCCTCTGACTGCGTGCTGTCCTGAATTGGAGAGGAAGGAGCTGGAAAGCGTCAGGAGAAACCACAAGGCGAGCGCTCTACCACTGGAGCCACAGCGCCGCTTCTGGCTTTTTGGTGGTTCATTGGAGATAAGAGTCTCACGGACTTTCCTGCCCAGGCTGACTTTGAACCGTGATCCTCAGATCTCAGCCTCCTGAGTAGCTGGGATGAGAGGCGTGAGCCACCGGAGCCCGGCTCCTATGTTTCATTTTAAAGTTATTTTCAAGAAGCCAGTATGGGCTCATGATGTCCAATTGGAAAGATACACAAGGGTCCAGTTCTCTTCTCACTGGTGCCTCGGAGCCCTGCCAGTGAGTGCCGTCCTGTTCCTCAGACCACCCCTTCCATCCTTCACTGTTCCTGCCACACCAAGGTGGGACTTACCACACTCCTGGCGGCCAGCGTTCACACTGCTCCACAGCGCCCCACAGAGGTGGGGCAGTGCATAGTCTGCAGAAGCAGGGAGCTTAGCCTGAGCCTTCCCAGTGACTCATTCTTGGGAAGGCCAGCTTTCTGACCGTCAACACTGCATCATTCCAATCACAGAGTACGACGGATGACCCTGCAAACCCATGATGCCCCCGTAGAGATGGCCCACTGCCCTGGGCTCAGTTTTTTCCCATTAGACACCTGGAGAGACCGGACATTCCTGGAAAGAAGGGCTGACACCCTTCTTCACCCGCTGAGCCTCCTGGGGTCAGCACCCTGCCTTTCTAGACTGGCCACAGCCTCTCTCTGGAAGCCCTGGGTCCCTGTGCCCTGGAGGACAGTGGTGTGTCTGCCTTCGATGGACACTGCCCAGGGCTGCCCCACCAGAGAGGCACGGGCAGTGTTCATGCCACAAGGAACCACCCTAGGCCAAGCCCTCACCATCCTGATTCTGTACCTACCTGATTTGTTCTTGTATTCGATGTCGAAGCCCGTGATGATGCTGTTGCCATCAAATCGCTGGGTCCAGCGCAGGTTCATGCTCCGGGCCTTCACCTCCCGGATCTCCAGCTCTGGAGGGTCAGGAGGCTCTGGAGCATGGTAGGGGAGGGACAGAAAGAAGGTCAGTAGCAGAGATCTTGGCCTCTCATTTGCCCCTGGGAGTTGATGTCACCTATAGTCAGGAGCCCAGAGCCAGGGTGGGTCTGGTGGCTTGCTTCTCCTCCTGCAGCTTCCTGGGTGACCTTTCCTTTTCCTTCTACACCTGGGATCCTGACTCCACTTCCTCCTAGACCTGCAGCTGCCTGGCTGGAAAGTTCCTAGCTCCTATTCAGAGTAGGAGATGGTAATATGGGGGCTCACCCCGCATTTCCTGCCCTCCTCCCCACTGACACCTCGGCTCCCCAGGGCATCTCCTCTCATCCCCTGCCAGTGTGGCTGCTCTTTGGTGGACCCAGATGTGGGAAGTGGGGGTGTGGGTGGGGGTGGCTGTACCTTGCACAGTGAGCTGGATCAAGCCCCGGTCCTCCCCGTACGAGTTGATGGCGTGGCAGCTGAAGAACACAGAGTCCCCACGGTCAGCTGGCTTGAGCTGGGAGGCGGCCAGCAGGGGCAGGAGAGGGAGGAAATGGGGAGAGGCTTTTAGAGCTGGTCAGTGGAAGGGAGGGGTGCATTTCCAGTGGTATCAGCAAAGCCATCTCTTCCCGGAGGGGACCTGCGAGGGGCTCTGTCACGGGCTCTCCTAGAGGAACCCAAGGGTGGGAGGGGAAGCTGTCCATGTAGGGAGTGAGGGGTTGATGGGCTCAGGAGGGTAGGAGGGAGGTGACTGGGGTCTCAGGAGAAAGACTAGAGCCCAGGGGTTCTAGAAAGGAAGAGAGGCTGGGGAGCCTCGTGATTGACAGCTGTGGCCCTCAGAAAGGAGATAAGGTGACATCCATTCTCCTGCTGGGGAGGGATGGATGGGAAAGGGGCAGGGACTTTTGGGGTGGGGGGTGGGGGGTGGGGAAGGGGATCCCGGTCTTGCCATATTTTACCTGCCCTCGGCGGACAGCTCCCGACTCCCCACCAGTTCAGGGTCCCCTGGGGCTGGCTGGCTTCTCACCTTCAGCGTGGAGACCACCTCGTCCCCGTTGTCCTTGGTGGCGATGGCGTACCGCATGACCCTGTCGGGGTCGATGACGGTGTCCCCCTTCTCCCAGCGGATGATGATGGGCCTCTCCCCGCGCGCCGTGCAGTTCAGCTCTTTCGCGTGGCCCTTGATGGCGATGGTGGTGTTGGGGTGGGAGGTGATCATGGCTGGGACTGGAAAGGGGGGAGGCAGGGCCTGTGAGGGTCTCGGGGCCAGTGGGGGAGAAGGGCGTGGACACAGAAACCCCGTCCTCAGCTGTCCCCACCCACCCACAGGGCACCTCAAAGGGTCTGAGAACCAGGAATAGGGGACTCGTTGGTCTGCTCTGCTCCTTTTCTGCATTCACCATGAGTGCAGTCTGCCCTCACCCCCTCATTCTTTCCTTGAGCCTTTTGAATCATGAGGTATCAAATTTCCTTCCTTCCTTCCTTCCTTCCTTCCTTCCTTCCTTCCTTCCTTCCTTCCTTCCTTCTTCCTTCCTTTTTTTCTCTTTATTTCC
Source organism: Dipodomys merriami (assembly GCF_024711535.1). Classification (NCBI taxonomy): domain Eukaryota; kingdom Metazoa; phylum Chordata; class Mammalia; order Rodentia; family Heteromyidae; genus Dipodomys; species Dipodomys merriami. The sequence continues at coordinate 19,126,816 of NW_027204381.1, forward strand.
TTTTGTAACAGTACTGGGGCTTGAACTCAGGGCCTGAGTGTTCTCTCTTAGCTTTTTTCACTTGAAACTGACACTCTACTACTTGAGCCACAGCTCCACTTCTGGCTTTTTGGGGGTTAATTGGGGATAAGAGTCTTGCAGGCTTTTCTGTCTGGGCTGGCTTTGAACTGTGATTCTTAGACTTCAGCCTCTTAAGTAGTTAGGATTACAAATGTAAACCACTAATACCCAGCCAGATTATTTATTTTTAAACATTGACAATATACATGAAGTTACAAAGGAAATGGGTAATATTAAGATATGTTTATGCCAAGCATTAAGCACATTAAAAAAAAGCAAACTGGATATGGATATATTTTTTTTATCCCATATCAATACGTGCTCCATTACTTTTTATCAAATAAGATCTAGCAGAGACTTGTAATTACTGTCTTCCGTTAGCAGGCTTTTGTGCTAGCGATGCTTACCTAGGATATTTGAGGTATCTGCAGCCGGCGTGATATGACATGAGCTATCTGGGGGTTTCCTATTGGTGACAGTCACACAGACTTTTACTGCTGTGGTACGTGGCTTCCACTTACGGGGGAAGGAAATACTGCGTTTCAGTTAGAGGTTAGTGAGATGTGATTCATGCAAGTTCAAAGCCTTGCTGAACCGGATCTGCACAATTCTAGGGCAGCCTTTGGACCCTGGGTTCAGAATCTGAAGCCAGAACCTCCACTTGCTGGTTAGCCTGGTTTCTCTGTGTCCTAGTCTTACCGAGAAAATTACCACAGGCAGCCCTGCACAGCTTCATGGAGATCAGGGTCCCCTATACTCCCACCTTGGCCCCAGGAAGTCACCAAGAAACAGCCAAGGAGACCCCCTCCCTCGACCCTCACTCTCCTCTGGACTTCAGCAGCAGCAGCAGCAGCAGGAGGAAGAGGAGGGGTGCGCAAGTGGCAAATGGTGCAGGGCTATGATTGGCTGTGAGAGCCACGCCCCCTTCCTAGGGGCGGAGCCCTCTTCTCACTGGGTCTGAAGTGCTCTGCAGCACTGTGGCCCCAATACTGCCTGCTTTGTGCCACGGAGCTGAAGGGTTCTGTCCCCTCTCTCCTCAAAATGGAGTCCCTGCCCCCACCCCCTGCACCCAAGTTTGCCCCATTTCCACAAGCACAAGATGCACTTTCTCCTCTTCCTTTCCAGTGACTTTGGTCTCCCCTCTCCTCTAGTTTTAAAGACCCGCCTCAGACAGAGCTCCTCCCAGTTGGCTCTCCAGGGAAGTCTTTTATCTTTCGTTCTTTTGTGTGTGTGTGTGTGTGTGTGTGTGTGTGTGTGTGTGTGTGTGCTAGTCCTGGGACTTGAACTCAGGGCTTGGGTGTTGTCCCTGAGCTTTTTTTTTTTTTTGCTCAAGGCTACTACTTGAGCCACAGCTCTACTTCCAGCTTTTTGCTGGTTCTATGGAGATGCGTCTCTTGGGCTCTCCTGTCTGGGCTGTCTTCCATCTGTGATCCTCAGATCTCAGCCTCCTGAGTAGTTAGGATGATAGGTGTGAAGCACTGCACTCAGTGGGGACATCTGGCTTTTTTGGAGAGAGGAAGGAAGCTGGGCTGGGGGTGTGGAGTGGCGCTGAGCTGAGACCCCAGCCAGCGGGCGCAGGGTGCGGGTGAGGGGCAGCTCTGGCCCTCCGCTCACACCAGAGCCAGTCTCGTCTGCTGTAAAGCCATGTGGGGTTTGGTGCTGGGCGGGCCCTGGCCCTGGGGCCCCTGGGGCCCCTGCACAACCCCCCTCATCAAATAATGAAGCAGATACATTTTTATAATGCACGGCATTACGCTCAGATATACAATAAAACGTGAAAAACAAATAACGAGGTGCAAGCTATAATGAAGAAAAAGCCCGCAGTCAGAGCATCGGTGTATGAATTATTGACTAAGGTTTTACACTCTCAAGGATGTGTGCAGGAATATTTTTTTCCACCCAAGATTTGCATAATTCACTCGTTGAGACCTGGCTGGAATATAGAGTGGGATTTTTTTTTTAACTTCAACACGTCGAGCCTGGCATGGCAGACACCTTTGGTCTGGGAGGTGCTGGGGGTGGGGTGGGGGGCCCAGGGCTGCTCTGTTCTTGGTACAAGGAGTGACCGGGCCACTGTCACAGGGCTCTAGGTGGGCAGGACCCTGAGGTGGTCTGGGGAGGAGGGATTCTGATCGTGTGTGTGTGTGTGTGTGTGTGTGTGTGTGTGTGTGTGTCTGTCTGTCTGTCTGCTGGGGTGGGGGTGGGGGGCAGGGTTGGCCTCATGGGTCAGAATCAAGGAAATGGAGGGGAAAGGACACAAGGCCCTCTTCGCTCTGTGCCGGGGCGGGGCGCTTGCAGCCCATGCCTGTTCTGGCTCCAGGCAGGCCTGCAGGAGCTCATCGAGGGCCCATGTGGAGAAGCAGAAAGGTCTTCTCTGCCTGGATGTCACCCGGGGGCCAGGGCCACGGCTGGGCCAGGGCGGGGTTCAGAGGGCAGGGTGTGTCCCTTGGAGCGGTGAGCAGCCAGTGCATCCACACATGCCAGCCTGCTGCGGGGAACTTGTCTTTCCAATCAGAGTTGCTCAGGGACAGACATGGGGTAAGTCAGAGACAGCAGGGTCTTTAGAGATTCTGGGGCTGGCTCCTAGCATCCTCCCGCCGGGGATCTGCAACCAGTGCAGCACCCCATGTTCCCTGCACTGAAGGACCCAAGCTGGGGGCTAAGCTCAAGAGACACCCCTCCCCCCTCCCCCCTGCTGCTGGGGAGAGGCAGGGGACCTGAAGCTTGAGGGGTGAGAGGACTGGGCTTCAGTTCTGCTACCAGCTATTTGGCCTTTATCAGATTGACTTCTTGGCACCGCACGACGCGGCTGTGGGGAGAATAAAATGAATGTGGATATGAGATTAAAAAAAAAAAAAGCAAAGAGCCAGTCGCTAGTGGCTCAAGCCTGTAATCCTAGCTGCTCAGGAGGCTGAGATCTGAGGATCACAGTTCAAAGCCAGCCCAGCAGGAAAGTCCGTGAGACTCTTTTTTTTTTTTTTTTTTTTTTGTCGGTCATGGGGCTTGAACTCTGGGCCTGGGTGTTGTCCCTTAGCTCTTCAGCTCAAGGCGAGCACTCTACCACTTGAGCTACAGCGCCACTTCCGGTTTTCTGGTGGTTTTATTGGAGATAGGAGTCTCACGGTCTCTCCTGCCCGGGCTGGCTTTGAACCGCGATCCTCAGATCTCAGCCTCCTGAGTAGCTAGGATTACAGGCGTGAGCCACCAGCGCCCGGCTTCCGTGAGACTCTTATCTCCAATAAACCACTTGAAAACCAGAAGTGGCACTGTGGATCAAGCGGTAGAGTGTTCACCTTGAGCTGAAGAGTGCAGAGACAGCGTCCAAGCCCAGAGTTCAAGCCCCATGAACCACAACAACAACAAAAGCAAAGAGTATGAAGTATCTTATTACCATTTTTACATAGATTACACGCTAATATTTTAGACCTATTGAGTTGAATATGTAACTTGGCACTACAGGGAGCTTTCCTCTTACAAATGGAGAAACTGAGGCTTCAAAGGAAGACACCTGGCCCAAGGCCACTCTTCAGGTGAGCAGTCCTCTACCCTGAAAGATAGAAAGCCAGGTACAGTGGTACACACCTGTAGTCCCAGCTACTGGAGAGGCTGAGCTGGGAGGATCGTTGGAGGCCAGCGTGGGCAACACAGTGAGATTTCATCTCAAACGCACACAAGAAAAAGAAGATGCGGGAGGGGGTCGCTCCCCACCCAGAGCTATTCTGCTGCTGGTGAGTGTCAGGACCGCAGGGGGAGACCTGACCCCCACTTCTGTCTGACTGCGTGTCAACACGCCATCCTGCGGTGAGCACCAAGTCACATGGGAATGTTGGGGTATGGCTGGAGAGGGGAGCAGGCATCACCCCACGCTGGGAGCTAGGGAGTCATGAGCTGCAGGCAGCAGGGGTGGACAGGGGCAAGGCCAGAAGGCAGACCTCCTGTCCAGCTAACAAGGGGCTTTCTAGCACCTTCCCTGAGTGGCACAGCCTCCCCGTGTCCATCATACGTGCGATGGAAGTTGCAACCCAGCTCATTTTCCACGACTCTTCCCACCCCCGACCGCAAGAAGCCTCATTCCCCCATTTCTCTTGTCTCCTTTTCCTCCTTCCCAGCCTCCTGCTTTTCCTCTTCCTTTTCGCAGTACTGAGGTTGGCTTGTGACTCTGCATGTGCTCTTCCCGCCTTTAGTTATTTGTTCATCGGGCCTTGCACGTTTGCCCAAACCAGCCTGGACTGTGATCCTCCTGTTTACCCTTGCAGACTTGGAGGGGGCGGGCAGGAAGGAGACCCTGGCAGCCCAGGTAGCATGGGGTCAGTGTCCTCTGGTGCTGGTCCCAGCAGCGGCAGCTGTAGCCCAGCACCTGCCTGCGTCTATGGGAAAAGACTCATGAGCACGGAGGACAGATGACAATCTCCATAGTCTGTCCTGGGCCCGGGGGAGGGAGGAGCCCGGGGGGGGGGTTGAGAGGGGGCGCAGGGCTCTGCCACTGCCCATCAACCTTCTCTCTCCTGCTCCCTTGGGGCCATCTTGGCAGGCCTGGCCAGCGTGGGACACGCAGCCTGGCCGGCGGGGAGCGTCTCCCTCCCGCGCCCCGGGGCCCTCCGGGGGGCACAGGCCGAGGGGAGAGGAAATCAATTTCAGAAACAAGACAGTTGTCAGAGTGGCGTGTAGCGGGTTCCTGTCTGTGCGCCGCTCGCTCTCGCAGGCCCCTCTGTCACCGGGTCCTGCCCAGGCCGGCTGCTATTTACATTTTAATTTGATGTGAGCGGCTGATAGATTCTTAAAACGCCATGAGATGGCTCTGCGGCTCTCAGCCCCCAGCACCCACACTTAGTGACCCGCCCCAGGCTCCCAGGTGGGGAGATGAGGGTCCCCCCCCTCCCCGCCCCGTGGCTGCCCAGTACCTCCCTCAGTTTCCCTCCTCCTCTGGGGTCTCCTCATTTTGCAAAACACTGATGAATTCTTTGCAGGGAAGCCTCGCTCTGACTAAGGAGGCGGCCTTGCTCCCCGCTCTCACCCAGGAGGAAATGGGAGCTCAGAGAGGTTAAGTGGTTTGTCTGACATCACACAGCTGATGAGTGGCCTCCCCCTGCCCCCCTGCCTTGCCAGAACTGCCCTGGGCCCCCAGTCCCCTGAAAGCTCACCAGTGCCCTTTCCTTTAGCGTTAGCCTAGCCATCTCCTGCCCGGTGGCTTTCCCTACCAGCTCTGTGAATGATCTAGAAGGAGGCGGAAAAGTGGAGCAGGGCTGGGTGGGTGGGGGCTGAGGGACCAGGCTGGGGGTGGGAGAAGGAGAGGGGGCAATGAGCCAGGTCTCCTCCGTGCGGGTCCCTCTCCTCCCCACCTCCCCTTGGTGATGGGAGCTCAGCTGGTGTTTGTGACAGTCCCTAAGCCACCAGGGAATGGGGCTTCAGCCGCGCAATCCCCAGAGGAGAGGGCATCGGAGGGGGAAGCAATTGGAGGAAAGCATCTGTCACGAAGGAGCAAGACAAGAGAGAGGGCGAAGCCGCCCTGTAGGGGGAGCGGATGTGGCATCACAGCACACAGTGGGCTTCACTGGGGCTGACCATGCGCCAACCGGGTGCTGCACTGAGTTCTTCCCAGGCATCAGCTGATTGAATCCTCACAGATGGGGAAATCGAGGCCATGAAAGCCGTGGGAGGGACCTGACACTGGGCAGCAGGGGGGCAGCAGACAGAGCAGCAGAGGCCTGGGAAGTGGCGGTGCCAGAGCTGAGCTTCAGGGCCATGGGGAGACGGGCCTGGGAACTGGGGTGCTATGGGGTGAGGCTGGGCCTGCTCCGTCTGGAGAAGGCTGGAGGAGGGTCTCCTGTGAGGCCTCTAGGAGACCCCTCAGAGGCTGGGGCTTCATTGGCTCAAGGTAGGTGTGGGCATCTGCGTTCCTTAGGAGCCCCCCCCTCCCCAACCAGTGTCAGGGCTGACCCCTCTCCCGTCCTGGTAGGTACTGGCTGGTCTTTCCTCTGCCTCGCTCGATGTAGCCTGCAGCCACCAGGACTGCTGGGTAACACAACCACTGCATTCTTTTTACCAGGGCCTTTGCTTCCCCGCCCCCCCCCCCAGTCCTTCTGAGAGCCTAACTGAAATCTCTCTTAGGAGTCTCCTGGGGCTTTCGGTAAAAGAGGACCTGGGCAGCTGGGGTGTTTTCTCTTTCTTGCCCTGTGGAAGAGAGGTGGCAGGTACTCAGGATCCCCAGAGCTCATCAGGAGAAAGCATCTCTCCGGGGATCCTTTTGTTTCTGCAAGGATTATAGGGAGCTGACAGGTAAGGAGACCCCGCCCCCTTCCTTTCCCCCTTGCTCCCCTACCTCCAAAGCATCTCTGCTCCTTGTTAACAAGCTTCTGACAAGCACGCAGGCCCTGTGTGGCGGTGTGCGATAAGCCGCCACAAGGGGCATTGTTGGCACAGGGGTGGGGTCCCTGGGCCCCCAGGGAGCGTGTGGGTGCAGCTTTGCTCAGCTCTGTGGCAGCCACTCCAAGCTGCCTCTGGGGAAAGGCTTGGGGGTGTGTGTGTGGGGGGGTGTCTTCTGGGGATGTGTGTGTGTGTGTGGGGTGTCTTCTGTTCCCCTTCTTGAAGAGCCAGGCCTCTGCGTTGCTAATTGGATCCCACCCACTCTGGCTTGTTGTGTCCGTTAATTAATTGTTGTGTGATTAACTCATATTGCATGGCAGCCACAGCCTGGCTTCTGAAAGCTATAAGAGAGGTGCCCGGGGAGCTGGGTCCCCCAGAACGCTGGCAGTCCCCTGCCCCACGACAGAATTCGTGGGAAGAGTGTGTGTGGAAGTCGGATTGAGGGTCACGGGGACTGGCAGGGCCGTGGAGAGTTGGATGTCAGGCCCTCATCCTGCAGGGTGGACCGGCCCGACCTTAACGTGTGCAGCTAGAAAATGGGGTCCCTCATGTCCCCCCTTGATGAGGAGTGCCTGGGTGGGAGGGGACATGTTCTCAAAGGAAGCAGGCACCATGCCTCCCTTGCCTCTGGTCTGCCACTTGCTTGTGAACATTGGAAAAATGGTAGTAATAATACGAGCTAACGTTTATTGAATGTTTATTATGTGCCTGCACCATGGTTAATGCTCTCCACGAATTAGCTCATTAAGCCTCCCTGCCCGCACAGCCCGGGGATGCGGGAAGTTTTAAAGATAAGAGTCTATGAATGTGAGATTCTTTCAGAAGCAGGAGAACACCAGGCCCTTTTTCTTTATGTACCCCAGGGGTTCACATGTTAGGATTGAATCCTCCACTGTGAGGTATCAAGAAGATCTGGTGTCCACACCTACCATCCCAGCTACTCACGAGGCAGAGATAGGAGGAAGGTCTGGCCTTGGGCAAAAATGTGAGACCTTATTTGAAAAAAAACAAAAACAAAACCACAAAGTAAAAGCAAAAGAAATTGTGATTGCCTATGGAGCACAAGGCTCTGAGTTCAAATCCGAGCAGCTTCATCTGACCCTGGTGTTTACAGTGTGACTTTGGGGGAAAAATTGGGCCCAGAAAAGCTCACCCTGTGATTGAGTAGTGGGGCCTTGTAAGAAGAGATTGAACACACATGCACGCACACACACACTTTTGCACACACACACACACACACACACACTTTTGCACACACACACACACACACGCACACACACATGCATAAGCACATTTCCCTTTCTCTCCTGTCCTGTAATGTCTTGGAACCACGAGCCAAAATAAACCCTGTTTCCTTAAGATGCCTCTGGCCTGCAGTATTCTGTTGTTATCAATAGCAATTGGACCGGAACACACACCTTGGCACACAGTGGGCACAGGGGCCACTCACGAAGTACACGCTCGCTGCTTGGCTGGTGCAACCATTTATTCTGTCTTGGTTTTCCAGGGCCCTCAGTCATAGCTGAGGGGAGCAGCTCTGGGCTTCCCTAACTTGGGGCAGGGTTGAGGGGTGCTACCCAGCTCTCTGCCTGCCTGTAACTCCTTACCTATTGAATGGAGCCTCTCAGTGGTAACCCGGGCTCTCTTCTGTGGGGTGTATTGGCTGATGCCTATACCTTGGTTGATACCCAGAACACCCATCATCCTGTTATTACCTGATCTCTGCCCTGAATGATATCTTGAAGGCTAGAACCACCTGGGAACTTCAGCGCTGTGGTCATGGAGGCTGTAGGGGGCAGTGGGGCGGGGGGGAAGCGCAGGGCTGGGAAGTGGCGATCATGTCAGAGCTCAGACAGTGGTAGAGCGCTTTCCTCACATGCCCAAGGCCCTGGGTTCGATTCCTCAGCACCACATAAGCAAAAAGAAAAAAGCCGGAAGTGGCACTGTGGCTCAAGTCGTAGGGCGCTAGCCTTGAGCTGAAGAGCTCAGGGACAGCGCCCAGGCCCAGAGTTCAAGCCCCAGGACCAACACCAACAACAAAAAGAATCCATTAGGTTGAGGTTTGGGGTGTGCCTTGGATCTCTCCAATGATCCTGTGGGCATTGCCAGGTCAGACAATCTTCTCCTAACCCTCAGAAACAACTGGGAGACAGCTTTGGAAAGGCAGGGACCAGGGACTGGCATCCAGCCCTCAGGTCTCCATTGGTTCTACAGAACAGGACCCACCGTTAGCTCTGGTCAATACTTGTGGGTGAGGGAAAGTGACTGAAATAAACGGAGTCCCAGGAACTGTGTGTGCACGTCCTGTTTCTCTAGAGGGACCATGGGGAACACTGGTGTGAGAGCCATCACCCCTGGCTCTGGGGTTGCCCGCCTGCCTCCCACGTGAACTGCTTGTTTTGCTGCTGCCGCCGCTGCCCACCCCCCCCCCCCCCCCCATGGCCTGCCAGGAGCTCCGGAGATTTGCTAACTCTTTGGTCCTCTAAGGAGGCTGCCTGCGGAGCCCGGCCTGGTAAGAGGCGGCGTCCGCCTCTCTCCTTGCCTCTGTTTGATGAAGCAGGAGACAAGTGTTGCTCCTTACTCTATGAAGTCTAGAAATCAATAAGGCCAGAGAGCCGGCTGGATAATCATCGCCGTGGAAATCATTACAGTGGCTCTCTCCCTCTTCCCTCCCCTCCCTCCTCCCCTGACAGCCCAGGCACCTTCTCCCGAGCCTCAGAAAAGCCCTCCCCTGGTATGGCCGGGCTGGGCTGGGGTCCTTGCAGGTGCTTTGAGGCCAAACAGGTGAGATGGAAAATGATTACAACCTGTGGGGGAGAAGGAAGATAATGGGCCTCCCCCAAATTCCACAGTAATGGCGGGGTGGGGAGGGAGGAATCTGACTCAGTGCCCTGGCTTCAGTGTCACTTGCAAATCCAGGGGGAGGACCTGTCCCCTACCTTCATTAGGGAGATCACAGGCCCAGGGAAGAGCGGAAGGCGGCTGTGATTAAAGCAGACCTGAAGTCTGGGGGAGGTGGGGGGTGGGTGGGGGGGGGGCTCAGAAAGCTGGCCATTCCCAGGAACCGAATGCCAACTGCGGGAAGGCCTGGGTTGAGATGGGTGCCAGCGGCAGGAATTCCCACCCTGGGAGAGGCAGATCGGCCCCAGCCCCCCAGGTAGCTGCTGGCTGACAAGGAGACAGGACTGGACGCCAGGGACCGCACAGGAAAACCTTCGGCCAGTGGTGGGACCTTTCTGTGCTGCAGTTATTGTCAGTCCTGAGAGGAGCCTGCTAGGCACGCCTCGGCCAGTCCTCCCTCCGTCCACCCGCCATGCCCTGCCGAAAGCCTTCCCTCCCGCCAGGGGGCATCTGGCAGCAGCGTGCCTCCAGAGGAAGACAAACCAGAACTGGCCTAGGATGCTCCTGAAGCAGGCGTGGGGGGATTCGGGCAGGGACTCCCCTGGGTATCTGGAGTGTGGTTAGGGACCGGATTTGTGGGCCCTGGGTGGCCATTTCGTTGGGGAGATGCAGGAGGGACGGGAAGATTTCGCATCCTGAGAGTTCAACCACAGCAGGCGGGCCTGGGGGGGGGGTCTCTGGCCTCTCTGAGGGTGAGGCTCACTCCACCCCCCTCTGCCCCGGAATTAGGTTCTGTCCCCTCCGCCCCATCTTCCTGGGACCGCACGCAGGATGATGCTCGCTGGCCAAGAGCTTGGGAATCTCTATTCAATTGATCTGACATTTTGCTAAACAAACAAATCAAAACTCAAACCAAACAAAGGGCCCTTGTGGGTTTAATTGGCCATGGGCTTTATCTGTGGCTCAATCACTGGGCCTTTGGGTGATAGAGGAGAGTCTAGAGGAGGTAATGAACCTGTCTAACAGGCACTGAGGCTGGTGGGGGCCCCAAACACAGATAGCCTTCTTCTACCTCCTCCTCCTCCTCCTCCTCCTCCTCCTCCTCCTCCTCCTCCTCCTCCTCCTCCTCCTCCTCTTCCTCCTCCGCCTCTTCCTCCTCCTCCTTCTCCTCATCACCATCATCTTTCTCTTTTTTAACTTTGGAAGGTAGATGACAGGTAGTTCTGTGGACATGCTTTGTTCTGTAGTTGATTACGTGTATTATCCACCAAGTTTTAGGAAGCTGTCTGGTGTCCTGAGAAGGCCATGCCTCGGGGCGGGGGAGGGGAGGCAAACATGGCTTCTCATAGCTGGCAGGGACCTGGGATACACTGGTGATTGGATTCTAGTTCAGATGAATTCTTATTGTACAGACGAGGAAACTGAGGCCCAGGGAAGGGAAGGGGTCCCTAGCCAGTGGCTCCCAGGGCAGGATGGGCACCCTTCTACAGATGCTCCGTCCTGATGCTCTTCCTCACAGGCAGCATGTGGGGAGAGCGCCATCAATGGTAACGTTTGCCCGTGAGGAGGCAGAGCGAGGCTGTACGCTCAGGCACTTCGGAGCTCAGCCACTTGGAGATTCTGGGGTCAGGGAGGACCGGGTCGGTGGGGTCTGAGGGACTGTCATCAAGAATATCTAAGGGCTCGGCCAATCACTCTCCTGCTCTCGTAAACCCATAACTCACTGGGCCTGCATTAAGGACTGCAGACCTGTGGGAGATTGGCCTGAGAGTCAGTGGGCCCTCGGGGCGGCCTTATTCTATTAGCCAGGGACCCAGACAGCAAAAGAGGCAGTGCAAAGTGATCTCTTCTCTCTCAGGGAGCGGCCACACTGTTCTCCTGCCCTTGGACATCGAGCACCAGGCTCCCTGGACTCCACGGCTCACACCAGTGGCGTCCTGGCTTTGGAAGAGAGGCTAGTTACATGATTCTCTGGGCAGAAGACTTGTTACATGATTCTCAGTCAGTTACGTGAGCCAAGGTACTTAGTAAATCTCCTCTTGTCTATCATCTCTCCATTCATTCATCTATCTATCTATCTATCTATCTATCTATCTATCTATCTATCTATCTATCTATCTATCTATCTCGTATCAATTCTATCTACGTATAGATCTATATATCACCTGTTGGTTCCATTCTTCTCTAGTACTATCATCCAGATCTGGAGGAGAGTTCTGCACAGCAAGGCTCCAAGTACCAGCTCTGGAATCCCAACCCTCACCAGTGCCTGGGGCTCCTGCTCTGGAGCCTGGGGTCCAGCATCAGTTCAACCCAGGACGCACATGTTTAGCGCCCCAAGTCCACAGCCCCTCACGCCATCCTCCCTGCCCACCCTGCCGCGACTCTCAGCCAGACCTCACCGGACTTGCCTCCACCTGGGACCTTGTTAGTGCTCTTTCTGTATCCCAGGAATGGGTGGCTCCACCTCTCCTATCTCTCGTCACAATCCATCTCATCTTTCCAGCTCTGTTTAGAGACCATGGCTTTGTGGGGCTTTTCTCGATTGCCTTTGCTCACTCTCAGAGTTAAATTGATGACTCCATCCCTGATCCTTGGCTTGTAGTTTTATAGGGCATGGATCATTTTATGCAGTAACGCTGGTTGTGTGTCTATTTCTTCTTTGTGATTTTTCAATTCCCCAAGAACAACAACTCTTGTCTTACTCATCACCAGGATTCTAATGCCTTAAATTAACAATTACTAATGGGTATCGGATAGCTATTTTGGACCAAGTGCTGGATTGAATGCTGTAGGTGCGTAGTCTCATTTGCACCTTACCAGTGAGTGAAAAGTACAGCTGCTCCTCACTTTACAATGCGGGGGGAGAGGGGGCGAATGGCAAGATGAACCTGTTGTGAGCTGGAGACATCTTGTGTTGAACGTGCACTGAGCGCCCCTGACCTAGCGTACCCCGTGGAGTGGGGAGGAGAACGGAATATGATGCTATGGCTGTGCCCAAGAACTAACTACTGATGTCCACGTTGGAGCTTAGCAACCCAGAACTCTGTGGGGTGTGGTTGTCTACGTTCCTTACCACGTGACATTCTGGGGGCGGGGCTGAGCTACTGGGCCCTAGATCAGCAGCTCGAGGAAAGATCAACATTTAACATTTGAAGTCTAGTCTCAAGGAATGTGCGTTGCTTTGCTTCACCACTGTGAAGTTGAAGAGCCAGCAAGTTGGAAGCTGTATTATAATTCTAAACTTGCAGAGGGGGGATGAGGGACTTCCAGAGTTGGTTGCCTCACATCTCAAGGCTGTCAAGTGGTTCCAATGTGATTTGAACCCAGGCCTGTGGAAGCCATCAGGCTCAGTGGTGTCAACCCTCCTTGGCTGCTACATCCCACTGCCTTGGGTGTGGCTCCTTGCTTTCTTCCGCTTGGGGCAGTGGCAGGAAGGTCAGTGTGAGGAGTGACAAGGGGGAGTTGTATCCGGGTCAAACATTTCCTGGTCTGCAGGAGGTGCCCAGGCAGGCTGGGCATGGGAGACAGGCCGGGGAGCGGGGTGAGGGGAGGGGGGAAGACAGGTGAGCAGGAAAACGTGACCCCAAGGTGTTTGTGAGAGAGCGGGTGTAAGAGGGCCTGTGCGTGCCTGGTCCTTGCTGGGGAGAAAAGCAAAGGGAAATGAGAGACGTGCAGCTGAAATTAGGACAGGAGGGAGGAGGAAAGAAGCAGGGAGGAAAGGAGAAAAGCTGGAGGAAGGGGAAAGGAGGAGGGGAAGGAGAAAGGAAGGAAAGAAAGGAGGGGGAAAAGGAGGAGGGAGACTGGAAGAAGGAAAGAAGGGGGAGGGAGGGTGAAGGTAATTGAGGAAAGGAAGGAAGAGGGGAGGAAGGAATGGAAGAGGGAGGGACTAAAAGGAGGAGGGGAAAGGGGAAGGTGGGAGGGAGGAGGCAGGAGGGGGAAAGTAGGGAGGAGGGAGAGAAGGCAAGGAAAGTCTGACCTGACCCAGGGAGGTCTGTAAAGGGACTCCCATCATTCTATGGGTGTGTGTGCAGGGGTCCACACCTGCGCATGTCCATACACATGAGATTCTGTGTACGCTCAAGGCAGCCCTGGGTTTACGGCATGATTTCTCCAATCACACCGGGTGCCTCCTCTAAGCTGCCAAGGTTTGAAGGCAAGAAAATTGTAGCACCCAGAATAGAGGTGACTTGTCTGTCCCCCCCCACCATCAGGGAGCAACTTGGGGACAGGCAGGCCCCCTCCTACAATCCCACCCCCAAATCATGCTGCCCTCTGCCCTCCCTCCCTCCTCATCTCCATGGTGAATCCCAGCGCCACGTGGCCGAATCCTTAACTTAAAGAAAGGTAGCAGAAGGAAGAAATCGGAGAGGAGATGGGAGCTAAGGGTGGTTCCAGAGAAAACCTCTCCTCCCCCACCTCCCACCAACTGAGGGATGTGGATTGATTGCCTGGTTTTACTAAGGACAAAGTGCTTTCTGCTCGCGTGAGAGGAGCGGTTCCCCGGGGTGGGGATTCCGGCCTGGAGCTCCCCGAGCCTCCATCGATCTCTGGGGCTTCCCTGTCTATGTGGAGCGGACACACTGGTGTTGGCAGGTGGTAAAGATGCCAGGGATGTTGGGGGGAGGAAGCGCAGGGGAAGGTGCAGGGTGTGCTGTGCCCCTGCCACAGATCCCCCTGGGACAGCAGGGACACAGGATCATTGCCAGCTGCATCTGTGCCAGCCAGGTGCTACACTGGGGGCTTTACACACGCGCATCACAGGACTGGACCCAAAGCAGAGGAAGACCCTTACATGAGGAAGACACGTCCTTTTTGTGTGTGCCATTACTGGGGTTTGAACTCAGGGCCTCTGTGCTGTCCCTTAGCTTTTTTACTCAAGATGGGCACTCTACCGCTTGAGCCACAGCTCCACTTCTGGCTTTTTGCTGGTTAATTAATTACACAGGAGTACAGAGAGTCAGAGCAATCTGTCCGAGTTTGCACAGATCTGGAATTGGAATCAAGTTTTCTGCCCCAGTTGTGTCTCCTATGCTGTGTATGGAATCTTCCTTTCTAGGCTATAAACAGATTGTACACAAGCAAGGGTATATTAAATCACAGAAACAAGTCGATGGGAGTATTCAGATGGAACTGCCAGCCCACAGATCAACGTAAATGGATGCCACCTGATATTTCTCAGTACAGCAACGTGTGAGCATTTCAGCCCTGGGGTGGACTGGAAGTCCTCTCCAAGAGGACCACGGCCACCTCTGAGCAGCCTTCCTGCCTCCCCGTCCCTTCCTGGGTAGAACAGCAGAATCCGAGAGGCCCGGCTGGGAGAAAGCAGGCCAGGCCGCAGAGAGGGTAGGACTCACTTTTGACGGTGAGGAACATGGCCTTGCTGATGTCGGTGCCCACGCCATTGCTGGCCTGGCAGAGGTAGTAGCCGATGTCCTCTTCTAGGACGTGGCGGATCAGCAGGGAGCTGTTGGGCAGGATCTGGATGCGGCCGGTGAGGGGCACGGGGTGGTACTGCTGGGGGTTCCCGCTCCCTGGAAGGAGGCAGTGGTTAGACGGGCTGGGGAGCGGTGCGTGTGTCAGTGAGGACTGAGCGCTGTAGGGAGGCCTAACCCCCCCCCCCCGATGTGGGGCCCGTTCTGTAGCAGACACACAGCTCCCAAGCCTTGCCCATGGTAGGGTCATGCGGTGGCGTGAGCCTCAGGTAGTGGCCACCTCAGCATTGATCTCCTTGGGGGTGACTTCCAGGGAGAGGAAGAAAGAGTGGTCTTTGGGCCCCTACATAGGTGAAGAGAAATCAGAGCCTTCGAATGGCAGCTGCCTGGTTGTCGTGGGGCCAGGCCTGGGCAAGGGGCAAGCTACGCTTCAGGGGGCCTTTGCGGTACCTCGTCCCCTCTCCTGTCCCAAACGCCAGGCTGCAGTGCTAGGCTGTGGGACCAGGAAGATGTCAAGTGCACCCCTGGGTTGAGATGTGGCTCTAAGCGGCGCCAGGACCCCAGAGAAGATGGGTATTGAGGGTCGGGGACCCGGGGTGGGCACTCAGCTTTAGGGGGGAGGGGGAGGCCAAGCCTATGAGAAGGACACAAGGAAATTCCGAGTCAGGGTGATGCTGTCCCTGGTGCCCAGGGGGGAGGGAAGGAGGTGAACTCTAGATTAACTCTAGGCAGGGGTCCTTTAAGGTCAGAAGCCAGGATTTCCCCGGGGTCCTGGCATTGCACACTGAGAGCCCTGCGCCCCCAAACAGCGCATCCTCCCGCGCCCTCCCTGCCCCCACTCTGGTCAGAACCGCTGCTGGCCAAGGGCTCACCTTTGGCATGCTTCCACATGACCTTGGGGGGCGGGTAGCCGTCCACCGAGCAGTTGAGCACCCCAGCTTTGCCGTAGATGCCATCCTGGTTGTTGGGCTGCACCACGAATCGAGGAGGCACTGCCGAAAGAGGGCAGGGAGGGGGAAGCTGGTCATCTGTCTCCCCTGGGCCTCCTGGGCTTGGGGTGGGGGGCCGTAGGAAACCTTCGGCCTAAAGTCGTTCCACATGGACCGTTACCATGCTGGGAGCAGGCAGCTTCCGACACCCAGGGGCTGTGAGTCCGGAGATCCAATCCCGTCTACACCAGTAACTGACTAAGCCACTGACTCCCCGACTCTGGGACTCAGTTTCCTGCCCTGGAAGATCAGAGGTTTAGATCTCTCCTTTTTGTTGCTGTGGTTGTTTCTTTATTCTCTTGGTGGCACTAGGGTTTGAACTCAGGACCTCATACTTGCTAGGCTGCTATTTTACCACTGAGCCATACCTCCAGCTGGTTACTTTTTTTGGCTGGTTATTTTGGAGATAGGGTCTTCCTTCCTTCCTGGTCTGTGCATGCCTGAGACTGGACCCACCTATGTTTAGGCTTCTTGTTATTGCTGAGATCACAGGCGTGCACCACCATGCCTCACTTTCCTCCATGGAGATGGACTTTCCTGGACTTCTCTGCCCGGGCTGTCCTGGAACCACGATCCTCCCAAGCTCAGCCTCCTATGTAGCTTGGCCTGTCTGGTACGTACTACTCTACCCAACTATGGGTTGAAAATGAGTCTTTCAAATGTCTCGGCTCCAGCTGGCCTTGGAACTGTGATCTTCCTGATCATCAGCCTTCCAAGTAGCTAGAATTACAGGCACAAGCCATTCGCATCTGGCTGGACCTCTCCGCCCTCTGAGAAGCCTGGAGTTCCGAGTCGGGCAAGCCGCCTGCCCCGTCACTCACCACGCACGATGAGCTGGCGCTCCCGGCTCACGGTGGCCGCCGCGTTGCTGGCGATGCAAGTGTAGTTGCCATTGTGCTTGAGGGAGACGCTGGAGATCTGCAGGGAGCTCATGAACTCTTTGCTCTCGATGGTCACACCCGAGCCGGAGATGATCACCTGTCCGTCCTTCCTCCACGTGATGCGGATGGGCATGTCCCCCGAGGACACCACACAGGGGATGTAGAGCAGCTGGCCGATGGAGGCGGGTGGGAACTCGAAGGGCTGGATCAGAGGGGGCACTGGAACCGCAAAGGGAGGACACCCGTCAGCCTCTGTGTACCCTACCCAGGGGGCTCTGTGTCAGGCTTGAGATTGCTCGCCCTCCCCGGGGGGCTCTGGTGCTTTGTTCTCCCGGCCAGGCAGAATCCCTAGGCAGTGCCTGGTGTGCCTGGCTCTCCTGCCCACCCAGGTCTGAGCCATTCTCTCTCGTCTGTGGTCTCAGCCTCCCTGCATTAACCCTGACCTTCAGATGTGATTCCCTTGACTCCTGTGGCGCACCTACACATTTAGCCTCCACCCATCCGCCACAGCCGCTTTCCTAGAACCAGGAACCACGCTGGGTTTCCTCCCACCGAGGCCCCCTTACCCACTCCGCCCCTTCCCTGGCCGGCCAGCAGCTCCAGGCACCGCCTGGCCAATGGGACAAGAGCTTCAACCTGGTTCACAGAGGAGAAGCGGGAGGCTTGGCGCTCCCCCTGCGCACAAGGGGAATCCGAAACTGCACCTGTTGCTTCTCCGAGTCCAAGCTGTCCTCCTGCTTGGCTGCCTCCCAAGACAGCGCCCCGGATGCCCAGATCACCCACCCCTGCCGTCTTCTAAGGAAGTTGCCAGGATAGCGGGAAATTTCCGAGCGGGAATCCTGTCCTCTTACAAGATAGCCGCTTGGTGAGTTAGACTGTCCAGGCGGAGCCCTGCGTGTGCGGCCTCTGCCCTGCACTGCCCATCTCTCAGTCCCCGAAGGGCCTGTCTGGAGCCCGAGTGGCTGGGAGATGAATCCTCCTTCCTCGGCTCTGGCTAGAGCAGCAGCCATTATCTTTATGATAACTCAATTAGGCTGCAGCGACTCCCCCCAGCAAGAGGGGGAGACGAGAGCGAAGGAGACAGACAATTAGCTTAACAAGGATGAGCACCCAGTAGATGAGATCTCCTTTCTGCAGTCAAATAATTAAATTACAAGGCTGACCACAGTCCTCTGGCCTCCCGGGATTCTGCTATTCTCCCACCACCCCCAAACTAGCCATGGGAGGGCATGGCCTGTGGGGAGGGGTTGTGCCGGCATACACAGACTTCCAGAGCTCGGGGGGAGGGGGGCTGCCCCTGGGGGAGAGGCCAGGCATGGACATAGAAAAATCCCTCCATAGGGGCGTGGCTTAAGTGGTAGAGCACCTGCCTTACCAGTGCCAGGCCTTGAGTTCTAACCCCAGTATTTACAAAAGAAAAAGAAAGAGAAGGTGCCCACTGTGCATTGGCAGGAAGGAGGACCCAGAGAGCTGGTCGTGTGGGTGAGGCAGAATGGACGTGAGCCCCTGGGATGGAGGAACACGAGGTGGGAGATCAGTTCAGGCAGGGGCAGACTCTGGCAGTTAAGATGGGATTTTGATAATGGAACAAGTTACTAACGCAGGTTAATTCATTAATTAACCAATTCATCTAATATTTATGAAACGCGGGCTCTGCGAAGGCGGCACGTGGGCTGGGAAAGCAGAGACTCGCTGGGATTACAGGCAGAGCCTCGGGAGGGTATCACGGGGGGGGGGGGAAGGGGTGGGAGGTGGGGCGTTAGGCACCTCTGCTCAGTGCAGAGGGCGCTCCTCGGGGTGACAGGGACTTGAACACAAACGCTTGCCAACTATACGCGGGGTGAGGGAGGAGGAAAAGGCAGAGGCGAGAGGCCCGGCCCCCCATCATTCTCTGCAGCAGGGTCCTGAAGGGGTGAAGAACAGAGGCACGGGCGTGCGCTGCTCAGCGTGGCATCCGGCCACCATAAAGCTTTTATAGTCACTTGTTCGGGAGTGTCACGCAGTCCTGACCACCAAGCCCAGATCATAAACACTTTATGGGGTCTCACATTATCTGTCTTCGAGGCTGAGCCTTTTTATTTACTGTACCCGTTACCGGAGTGCGCAGGGCGTGGAGTCAGGGCCTCTCTGCCCATGTAGCATGGAGGCTGTGGCCAGGAGGCCTGGGTTCCCCATCGAGGGACCCCAGGGCAAAGGCCCTTCTCTCCACCACCCTGCTTCTGCCTCTGGACCAGGCCAGCTCAGGATGGGCCTTCCGATGCGAATAAGTCTCCTTTTCTAAGGAACGATCCCAGCGTCAGATTTTACCATAATCCTCTCTTCTCCTGACCACCATATTGGAATCTTTAAACCTGGGCCTCCTCCCTTGGAGGCCTCTATACAGCGTTCCTCCTGGAGGGCAGGGGCACATGTGTATTGGTAGAACTTCAGCAGTGCCTGGGATGGAGTGGGGGTGCAGTGTCACTGAATGGCTGAGCAGAGGCTCCCCGCCACCTTCACGCACCATCACCACCGTCAGCACGAGCCCCTCTGTCCCGGAAGGAGGTTGCTGGCTTCTGTGTTTCTAAAGCAAGGATGGTTGCTGGCATCAGCAGCTTCCTCAGCCTCCCTCCCTCCAAGGACTATTAGGTGTTATCCTTCCACAGACAGCGCCCCCTGCCTGTAAAGGCTAGTATGGCACCTTCCAAAGGCATTTCAGCCAAGAGCAGGTGTTTGGTTCATTCACTGGGGGTAGGACTCCAGGCTCCTAGGACTATGGCAGGATTGAACAGGGCCCTAACTGAAGTTGTGTGTTGAATAAGTAGGGAGAGATGTATGCGGGGGAGGGTATGGGCATTAAGGGTTAAGGCTGCCTGCGTGGGGGGTGAGGTGTTCTCTTATGCCTTCTCTCCATGGGGCCTGCCACTCCCTCCCAAGTCTGGCCTTGCTGACTGCAGGCAGGAAGCACCTCATGCCTTCATTTCACCTGCAGAAACCCTCAGGATGTGTCTTCACCCAACCAATGCCAAGGATCCCAGTGCTAGGCTCACCTTCCTGGTTAGCTAAACCTTCAGCCCAGGTGCCCAGGATGCTTTCAGGCTATATTATTTCCATCTGCAGGGGGCCCTAAGTCTAGGTTGGATCTCTACGCCCTCCTCTTCCCATCCCTCCAAGGATCTTTCTGGAAGTCTGGAGACAAGCACTGCCTCCCCTATAGACTGGTTGAGCCTGGCAGTCAGAGCCCTCATGCCAAGCCCGGCTGTGCTCGAAGCATCCCCCCAGCTGCTGGCCCCCTTGGGCAATTCCACTTGCAGCTGCCTTTTGTGGTTCAGGAACCACCGATGAAGCATTTGTGCCAATGTAAGTGCCTGCGTGCACACATGCGTGAGAGTGTGTGTGTGTGCTTGAGGGTGAATGGACGTGTGTGTTCCTCTGAGTGTGAATCTGTTGTGCAGCGTGTATGTGCCCTGTGTCTGTGCATGCACACACGGTCTGTACGTGTGTGTGCATGCATGGGTAGGTGTGTTCTGATCGTCCTGGCTCATTGTTTGGGGAATCCGTTCAAAGACAAGCAGTCCTGGAAGGAATGGAGTCAGTGGTTGCTTTCCAGATCCCAGAGCAGCATGGATTTCCCCCCCCCCACCCCAAACCCCTGCCTGGTACACCAGCCCTTGGCCCTATAGAAAACTGGGGGTGGGCTGGAAGGTTCTTATTTTATCTCAAGCTTCTGACACCCTGTCCTACCCCACCCCGCCCTTGTCTGTGCTCTTTACACCGCTGTTCTTGTACGATGCGTTCTCGGCGTGCAGTAGCGGTGGGGTCCGCCCATCCCTTCCTCCCTGGAGTCAGGCCCCCGTGCCATACCCGGGGACAGCGCCCCCCACCCCCATGTAGTTCTTGGAAGAGCACTGCCGCTAATCAAGCTGCATGATCATAATCAGCTTTGATGGGTTCTTCTGCAAAAGTGCATTCTAATGAGGCGAGGGCGCGGGAGTCGGCAAGCAGCCGGGGATGAGGGACCCTGGCTTTCGGAGGGGTAGGGGTGGGGCACAGGGCCTGTGGCCTTCCCATGAAGGCTATGGGCGTAAGAGGAGGCAGGTGGCCTTGTCCCTTCTAGGGCTGGATTTTTAAGAGCCTGATGGGGGGGGGTACAGACTCCTGTACCTCCCCCCACCTACCTCTACCGGGGAGACTTGTCGCTCAGCACTATCACAACAGGCCCAGCGAGTCGCTGAGACGGAATGCATCAGATTCAATTCATTAGGACGGATCGTCCCCTGAATGGGGCTGAATAATTGATGAGCAGAGCAGCTTCCAGGGTGTTCTGAGTACTTTAAGGCTCGCCGGAGCCCTGTTACTATTATTTATTTATTTATTTATCTCCACCAATGAACCCGGCCAAATGCTTGTTGGCGCATTGGGCACAGGGAGTAGAGCAAAGGTTAGATGTTTTAATATGTGATGTTTACACTGTCAGCTCGCGGTCCACTGCTTGTAACAGAAATGGATACAGGCGGCCGAGATGCTGTGACGGGGGTGGGGGTGGGGTGGGAGGTGGAGTGGGGGAGGGTTTGGGTGGGCAGGCTGCTCTATATTCCACAGCCACCAAGTAGATTGGCCCAGGATATGGACCTGGGGTGGTGGGGTTCTCTCTAGACCATGAAGGAGGCCTTGGTACCCCTCAGCTTGTCTGCAGCATAAGATGGAGAAGCAGGGAGGTAGCCATTTCAGGGTGTCCTACCTGTTCCCTAGGCCTAAAAGGACCTGGAGCCCCTCAGCTCTTGGGGCTTTGTGGCAAGGATTCTTGTTAATCACCCCAACCCAGACTAACGTCTCAGGTTTAGTTCAACAAGCACACCCTGTCTGGCACCTTGACAGGTGGCAGGCACACAGAGAGGCTTGTGACATGGCCCTGAGCACTGTTTTGAGAGAGAGAGAGAGAGAGAGAGAGAGAGAGAGAGAGAGAGAGAGAGAGAGAGAGAGAGAGAGAGAGAGAGAGAGAGAGAGAGAGAGAGAGAGAGAGAGAACAGCACGCCAGATGACAAGGAGCCATTTTTGGTTTTTGGTGGTACTGGAGTTTTGAGCTCAGGTCCTTGCTTGTTTAGCTGGGGTCCTATTATTTGAGCCATGCCTCCATGCTGGCTTTGTTAGCTGGTTATTTAGGAGAGGGAGGCTTATAGACTTTTCTGCCCAGGCTGGCTTTGAACCATGATCTTGCAGATCTCAGCCTCCCGAGTAGCTAGGATTACAGGTGTGAGCTACTGGTGCCAGGTTCACAAGGATCTGTTGGATTTTGCTGTCAGTTTCCCAGCCATCCCCCAGTGTTCCTCACTCCCCGAAAACCCCCTCCTCATCACCTGCTTGAAGGGCTAAAATCGAGCCCGGCATCTGTCCCCCAAACCCTGAGTTTCCTCTTCCACCTACCATGTCTCCATTCAATCTCGCTTATTATCTCAGAGAAGACAAAAGATACCAGGTCTGAGATCCATGGTTTTTTCCCCCCATGGATCAGGGGCCTTTTTTTGGTCTGGACCCAAAATGAACCTCATCTTTTTTTCTTTCCCATGGACCATGCGTGGGTCCATGCTAGCTCTCCTGTCCTGGTTAACAGCCCTTCCCTCTCTTCTCTCAGGGATGTGTGTGGTCAGGACCCGAGCGCAGCCCATCTGGTCCCCAGGGTGACCAGGAACCCTCCTCTAATGCACTGTCTGTTGGTTTCAAAGAACACAACTTCACAACCTCAGGATCGAGGGCGCCAGTCACTGGCTCACACATCCCCTTACTTGCTCATTTATATTCATTCATTCCATCCGCCAGGCAGACACCCTCTGCTAGGTGAGCATGAGGGGTTGGGGGCGAGGGAGGCAGGCTTTCTGGGCCTTGGGTGGCACTAGTAAGTGAAGATCCTTCCCTACCGTGCCTTTGAGACAGGGGGCCTGCATGGGCTCCTGCACTGGCCCCCATTGCTGGTCTCAGAGGGGCCCTGCGGAGTTCCTCGTGGCTCTCTTCTGACATCAGGGGCTATACGCAGCACACCATCCCTAGCCTCAGCTTCCTGCCCAGAAATTGAGCTACATTTTTCTCTTAGTACCCAAGCTCTGGTGTCTCTGGGGGCGGGGGTCATCACTGCCTTGTCTTGAAGTCTGTGTGGGAAACTGAGGCAGAGCTACTCTGGACTTTCTTCTTTTCTTTTCCTTTTTTTTTCTTTCTTTCTTTTTTTTTTACCAGTCCTGGGGCTTGAGCTCAGGGTCTGGGCACTGTCCCTGAGCTTCTTTTTGCTCAAGGGTAGCGCTCTACAACTTGAGCCACTGCACCACTTCCGTCTTTTTCTGTTTAGGTGGCGCTGCGGAATGGAACTCAGGGCTTCAGGCATGCTAGGCAAGCACTCTACCACTAAGTCACATTCCCAGCCCCCTCTCAACTTCCTCGTGTCCACTCATAGTCTTCCATCCTCTTCCCTTTCTTCCAAACATCAGGCTCTTTCCTTCTGCCTTCCACCCACTCATGATTGCTGCCGCCCGCGTGGCTGGCTGGAGAAGGGCATACAGCTGGGGAGGCCAGAGGGCGGCGGCTGGGGCTGGGGCCGGACCTACCTTTGACAGCCACGTGCACGGTCTGGCTGATGGAGAGCTGGGGCTGGATGAGGACGCTGCACAGGTACTCCCCCTCGTCCATGCCCTTCTGCACGTCCGTCAGCTTCAGGGTCCCGTTCTCGAACACCACCTGCCGGTGGTTGTCCGGCAGCAGCAGGGCGTCCTTGTACCACTTGATGGAGTAGTAGGGGTAGCCGATGACCCTGCAGTTGATGAGGGTGTCTCTTCCGGCCACAGCTGTGATGTTCTTCATCGCCCGGATGCTGGGGGGTCCTGAAGGGTCGGGAGGGAGGAGGCAGACAGGAGGGGCAAGCGGTGTTGTCAGCCAGGGCCAGCTGGGTGCCACCCTGGGGTGCTCTTCTCAGTTGCTTGGCCTCTGAGACTTCCAGGGGAGGGGGGGGAATGGATGTGGAGTGGACATTGGGTTGGGGCAGAGGGAGGCCTTTCCAAGACTGGAGTCAGAGGCCGGGATTGGGGGTTTTGCTCACACTGGTTGGGGGAGTCAGGGCTATGTGGGTCAGTGGGCAGGTGCAACACGTATATGGGTCAGTGGGCAGGTGCAACACGTATATGTGTGTGTAGGGGCTCAGAGGCCATTGTGTGGGGATCCCATGCAGGGAGGGCCCCCAGAAACTCTCCAAGCCCAGGTCTCCAGCAGTGGATGAGGGGCAGGGTTAGAAGATGGGGGGAGGGGACTGCAGCTCTGTCCCCTTTCCTGTTCTGAGAAGGGTGGGCAGGGCATAGCCAGAGGAGGGTGGGCACCCAGAGCAGGTGGACGTGACACTAATCCCCTCTAGGACCTTCTCTGCCCCTAGCCCGGTGCCCCTTCCCTCCAGCTCCCCAGTTCCTCCTCTGCTAGGGGTCACTGGCAGGGTCAGACAAAAACCAGTCAGAGCCACAGGGCTGTAGAGCATCAGAGGAGATAGACAACAGAAGTGTGTGTGGGGGGGGGGGTGGCCATCTTGAAGACCCTCCCTGACTCTTGGAGGTTGCTGGCCTCCCCCAAGTCTCAGCTCCAGCCTCCTACAAGGCTGAAGTCTTGTGTGTGTGTGGGGGGAGGGCAAGACATGATACCCCAACTCCTGGCTGCCTATACTTCCTGGAGCACTTAGGGGCTCAGTGGGAGATGCTGGGGTCACAGCTGCCGCTGAAGGTCAACTTGCTTTGTACCCCTGCCCTATATCTGTCCTTGCAAGGTCTTGGTGGGGCTGGCAGATGCTAGCAGGTGCATAGCATGGTGGGGGTGGGGTGGGGGGCAGATCAGGCCACAGGAGAGAGGTAGAGAATAAGAATGGGGTGAATTCTACCAGACACACACTCACACATAAGAATGGATGACAGGGATGTGGAGGGTAGGAGAAGGGGGGAGAGAGAGAGAGAGAGAGAGAGAGAGAGAGAGAGAGAGAGAGAGAGAGAGAGAGAGAGAGAGAGAGAGAGAGAGGAAGAAGGAGGAGGAGGAGGAGGAAGGGGGACTATTAAAATCAAAATGATGTTTAATTTTTAAAAAAAGAAAACAAAGTACTAATCACCACAAGAATAATGGTAACCACAGAGATGGAAAGGAACTCAAAAGCCTATTCTGATATTTAAATGTAGACAGGCACCTCTTACGTTTATTCGTGCCTGATATTCAGCACTGCCCACCGAGTTCCGCGCGGTGCACCGGTAAACACCCCCGTCTCGGATCTGGGGGCCCGTGACGTTCATGTGGCTGATGGTGGTACCGTCGGACATGGTGTACTGGTTGGTGCGGTGGCCTCCGTCCCGCACGATGGACTCGTCATCCAGGGCCCAGGTGAGCGTGGGGGGCGGGGCGCCCTTGGCCGCGCACATCAGGGAGAATTGTTCCCCAGGGTTCACCACCTTCTCGCTGAAGGACGAGATGATGCGAGGCGTGCCGTCTGCAGGGAGCAAGGAGCCCCCTTCAGGGTCAGCTGAGCCACAGAGAGACTGTCCCCCCCCTCCCCAGACCACCCTACCTAGAATGGGGAGGATCAAAGCAGTAGCTGTGATATCAGTAAAGAAGGGTCACCTGTCCACTGTGAACGTCGCGGTCCTGGGCAATGCAACTACTACGGCCTGTGGATTGACGCCTGGCCTTTGCTGCTTAGTTTCCTGTGTGTGTGTGTGTGTGTGTGTGTGTGTGTGTGTGTGTGTGTGTGCGTGCGCATGCACGTGCCCGTGCGTGCCAGTCCTGGGGCTTGAACTCAGGATGTGGGTGCTGCCCTTTAGTTTTTTGTTGCTGTTGCTGTTGTTGAACTCAGGGCCTGGGCACTGTCCCTAAGCTTTTAGCTCAAGGCTAGAGCTTTACCACTTTGAGCCACAGCTCCATGTCCAGTTTTCTGGAAGTTCATTGGAGATAAGAGTCTCCTGGACTTTCCTGCCCGGGGCTGGCTTTGAACTGCTTTCCTCAGCCTCCTGAATAGCTGGGATTACAGATGTGAGCCACGGGTGCCCTCTTTGCTCCCGTCTGGCACTCTACCACTAGAGCCACACCCTCACTTTTTGTGTTTAGTGGTTAATTGGAGATAAATATCATAAGGACTTTCCCAGCTGTCTTTGAACTGAAATCTTTAGATTTCAGCCTCCAGAGGGGCTAGAATTACAGGCATGAACCACCAGAGCCCGACTGCTACCCTCAGCCATATGCTAGTGTTGTCTTGTGGAGGGGAGGGTTATTTTACCTCTCAGAGTCTTCCCATCTCTTAATGGTGGCAGATGCAAATGCCAGTGACAATGACTACCCCCCTCCCCTTATTGGGGCATCGTGGGGATTAAATCAAGGAATGCATCTGGTGAATAAATGCTCTTACAACGAACATTCTGAAACTTAAAAGGCAGCTGTGTGTGGTGCTATGTGTGGAATGTGCTGTGGAGTTGGATCCTAGCTCTCTGTGAACTTGATCATGTTAGTGGGGGGGGGGAGGAAGGGGGGGGAACAGGATGGATGCTGTGGGGTGGCAACCCTATTCACAAAAGACCTTAAGTTTGAAGATTCAAATCCACATCACCCAGAGACAGTGCAGGTGAGAGTCTGGCCTGGGCTTAAGCCTTAGCTTAACTGAGTGACCTGAGATGAGATCATTAACATTCCATAGCCTATCCACCGTCCAGTGGAATGCAGGAGGGGGGATGCAATTAATTATTAACCCGGGTCATCCTCTCACATCAGATTATTGTAAGTGATTAAAAAGACATGAAGCACAAATATGTACCATTATGATGTGTCAATTAAAAATAAAACAATGTATGCTGGGCGTAGTGATGCATAACTATAATCACAGCACTTAGAAGGCTGAGGCAGGAGGGTTGAAAGCTGGAGACGGGCCTGCGCTACACAGGGAGACCCTATCTCAAAATAAGTAAATACATACATACATACATAGCTAAATAATGCCATAAAATAGGTGTCAAATACTTTTAAAGTAAAAAAAGAAAATGTACCAAAAGAAAGAAAGGCAAATGGAACACCACAGCATTCTTTGTATCCGGTCAGCGTGGCAGACCAAAAGGTTCATGTAAATCTGCGCTCTGGCCAGCCTGCCAGCCCTGTCCCTATTTCTGGGGGAGGGGGGTGGAGGGGAGGTGGGAGTTGTCATTTGGCCTTCGGCTCTCTTCTGCCTCCTCCTGGCTTTCCAATGGCCTCACCTTCCTGCTCTGCCCACCCCCCCAACCCATGGCCTATTTAACATATGCCTGTCCCAAGCTGGCTAGGGTGGGTCTGCTTCCCAGCTGGAGTGCGTTCCCGTGGGCTTCCTCAGGAATGAAGGGCCTGTGCTGGGCTGCTGTTCTTGCTTGTTGGGAAGAGACCCAGGATGGGCGCAGGGGGGTGAGGGTGAAGGGTCCGCCCTGGGACTGGGGGCCAGTGGGGTGTCACCCTGCCGTGGCAGCGGGGCCTGTGGCTGTGGCCTTGCTTGCGTTCGACATCTTTTGGCAGCAACACAAAGCCCCTGGAAGGCACTGGTCTGTCTGTGGTCTGTTTGTGTTTGAGCAGTAACAAAGGAGGAGCGGGAAGCAGACACCTAAACTTGTTGGTAAGTTGTCTCTTCGTGCCAGTGGGCAGGAGGTGCCTCCCCTACGTGTCCACAGCACCCCCGTTTCAGGACTCAGGGCCTGGTGAATGGAGGGCCAGCTGGGTCTGAATTCCCACCCACCTTAGGCAACGTGTGCAGCAAACGGCCTGAACAACCATACACAGAGAGAGGCCAGCCAGGTGGAAGAAGAGACAAGGTGGGAAACAAGACCCCTGGTTAAGAGCCAGGGGGAAAGAGGTCTGGTAGAGGATGCTGAAGCCTACAGGCTTCCTTCTAGAAGCCTGAAACCCTTTGAGGACCCCCACCCCCAGGAAGAGTCCCCTAATCGCACAGCTCTAGTCATTTTGGAGGGCAAAGGCAATCTGATGGTTAAGAGGCCTGAGTTCAAATCCCCGTCTGTCCCTGGGGCAGCAGCGCTGTGTGATCTTGGGCCATTGACAAAACCCTCAGTTTCCTGAATTGCCAAATAGGTGACATTAACAAGGACTTGTGGTCAGGGTCCTTGGGAGGCTGAGAGGAGACAGGCTTGCGGCTCAGAGCGCGGTGACGCTGGGAGAGCCCACTCTAACCCATCGCCAGGATGGCAGAGGGAGGGGACCTGCCCCGGCTTACCCTCCAGCACAATGATGGCGAAGTCCTGGGCCGTCTGGCTCTTGCGGGTGGCAAAGCACTGGTAGGCCCCCGAGTGGCTCTTCTGGGCCGAGGTGATGAGCAGGGTCTCGTTGCTGAGCCCTCGGATGGAGATGGCCTCGTCGGGCAGCACCAGCTCTGTGTTCCGGTACCAGCGGATGCTGAACTCTGGGGAGCCCGTGAGGGCGCAGGACAGGATGACCGTGCTGCCGATGCCCGTCTTCAGCTTCTTTGGTGTCAGGCTCACGTGAAGGGGGTCTGGGCCGGGCCGGGCAGGGGTGACATAAGGGAAATGGGTGAGGAGGCAGGCGGATGAGAAAAGACAGAGGGTTTAGTGTGGGCGGAGGGGGGCTGGGGCTGGCCATGTTTGCAGGGCCCAGACCTCTGTGTGGCTTGGGACAGGGGCACTCTCTGCTCTAGGCCTCAGTTTACTCCTCTGCTACATGGCAGAGGCAGGCCAGGGAGTCCTCCCCTGATGGCCTGTGCTTCTCTGATTTGGGTCCCTGGGCCAGGGAGGGACTACCAAAGCTCAACTTGGGGGTGGGAACCTGGCTTGCTCACCTTGCTCCCAACCCCCCCCCCCCCCGAGTCAGGGAGGCACCCATGGCCCCACTTGCTGGCAAGTGCTCTACCACCCGAGCCACAGCGCCACTTCCGGTTTTCTGGTGGTTTATTAGGGATAAGAGTCTCATGGACTTTCCTGCCTAGGCTAACTTTGAACCTTGGTCCTCAGATCTCAGCCTCCTGAGTAGCTAGGATGACAGGTATGAGCCACCCGCGCTCGGCTAGCCATGTCTATTTCTAATGCCAGGATGGGAAGCCGGAGTTTCAGACAGACTGGCTATCCTCCCCTCCCTCCAGGACTATCCACCAGGGCAGCTGGGGGAGGGGGTTGGGGGGTCCTCCCTGCTCACTGAGTGCATCCCCAACCTACCGATGACCGTGAGGGTGCCCGTGGCCTCTGCCGAGCCGAAGGTGTTGGTGACTTCACAGATGTAGCTGCCACTGTCCTCTGTGCGCAGGTCGCTGATGCTCAGCCCTGTGATGCGCTTGGTCCAGCGGCTGTCTGCGGGGAGGGGCCGTCCGTCCTTGAGCCAGCGGACGGCAGGGAGGGGGTATCCTGAGGCGGTGCAGGGCAGCTCCACCGTGCGGCCAGTCCACACTTCCTGGGAGTGGAAGCCGTCCAGGATGGTGGGGATGGACTCGGCGGGGTCTGGAAGAAGAGAGGGCCGGCAGGGCGGGTCAGCTGTGGATGGTGAAGAGAGGCCGGGAGAGGAAGAGGAGGGGCCTGCAGACAAGCCCACATCTACTGTCCTCATCATGAGCAGGCCCCGCCAGAGAGCACTGCAGGGAGAGCACACGCGTCCGCGTGTGACCCCGCACCAGGCCTGCCACTTCCCAGCCCACTTCCCAGTTCTTTGTCTGGGTCTCCAGCTGAGCTGGGGGAGCCTCTCAGGGACGGGGAACAGCCTCCCTGCCCCACCCCGCCTTCTTTTGCCTGAATTCCATAGACTCTACCCAGGCCCAGAAAAATCTAGAAGTGATGCCTCTGCAGGACTCCTCTCTTCCCAATAGTGTTGCTCTATGTTGCATCTTCAAACCAAGAAGCAGCAGCTCATACAAGATGTGTGGCCCCAGGCAGTGGGAGAGCCAGGGTCCTGTGGCTGGGAGGTGGCTGACACCTGCGTCATTGCTGCTATCAACACAGTGTGTGTGTGTGTGTGTGTGTGTGTGTGTGTGTGTGTGTGTGTGTGTGAATGGGACTCTGCCCCTGCTGTACGGCCCCCACAGATTCCTCACTTTGCATCCCTCTTCCTCTCCTGAATCCCAAGGGCTTCTGTGATGGGTCTCCAGCCTGGCCTCATCCCAACAGCCTCCTCTTCTGCTGCCTCCACACGGTGGCAAGCTAGGCCCCCCGGGGAGGGGCGGCGGGGGGGGGGGAAGGCCCAGACCCATTGTCTTTCACAAGCCAGCTTCAGTGTCCTCATCTGCATGCCCTGTGCCACCGGGCTCTAGTTCATCGTTTTTCCTTCCTTTTATTGTCAAATTTCCCCCTCCTTTTTTAAAAGAAAAAAAAAAAGGCAATGAAAAAACACAGGTAATGTATGCATACGGCAAAACTTCAGAGAGACAGCGAGACAGCAGAAGGAATGGTGGAGGCTGGCCCCGTGCCTTGGCCTTCAGCCTGGCACCCCCCGCCCCCATCACCACCATCACCACCATCCATGACAGCAGCAACCGCAGGCCATGCGTCCATCTTCCTGGAAGACCACAGGCTCCTTGAGGCAGTGTGGACAGTGAGGTCCCTCCCGTGCCTGGCACAGAACACAGCCCCGGGCTGTTGGCCCATCAGGTCTGCCACTGAGGCATTGGGCTTGCCAGCGAGCTGCATTTTCCCGCATAAAACTCCACATGACAGAGACAGGAGGAGTAATGGAGCTGCCTAGAGTCCATGGTCGTTGAGACCAGAGAGGGACAAAGATCAGCCCAGGATCACCCAGCAGACTGCACATCTGAAATCAGGCCCCCGGCCCTTGTGGAGTAGCTAGTGCCCAAGGTGCACTCATGGAACTTGCTAGATTTTGCTCGGAAAGTGGCGGTGAGAGCAGCTGACTGGTCGGCCCCCGGTCACCTACGAGAGCTGTCCTCTGTCCTCTAATGTTCATGCTCCCTGGGGAGGGGGCTTTCCAGAGACTCTCTGCTTCCTCTCCAGGGCTTTGCTGGGGCTGCTGGGAGGCCGGGCTGGGGCCAGAAAGCCCACAGATGTAGGTTCTGCGTGGACCCCGACAGGCCCCGTATCTTGGGTCTCAGGGTCTCAGAGTCGTGTCCCGCTCATCTCAGACGACTGGCGGCCCGACACGTGCCACAACGGTTCACAGATGACACCGGGGGCCTCCCTGCCAGATTCAGGGGCCTCTTCTGCATCCCACTTCACCCCTGTGGGGACATTCGGGGTAAACAAACCCAGTGCCTGGAGGGGGGGGGGATTACTCAATGTGACACTTAATTGATGCAAAATACACAAATTCCATGGCACACGGCAGAATTTACAAGCGGAAGGGGCCGCCAGGGCGGTGGAGGGGGGGGGAATTAATCACCGAGGCTCAGGCGTGAAATTAAATTCTGAGGGAAAGAAACCTCTTTCATTACTGCGGAGCAGAAGTAAAATGCTGTGGCGTGTACACACGACAGCCCCCCGGGAGGGTGGGGGGGGAGCGGGGCTGGGGTGTGTGTGTGGGAGGGGACACAGATGGCTCTGTCCGAGAGATCGTGGGGGTCCTGGGTGTCCCCTGAAGGGCTGCTGCGACCTCCGGCAGCCTCTGTTCCAGGTCCTGGCTGGTGTGACCAGCCTGGCGTCTCAGCGTCTCTGGGCAGGGTGGGACTCAGTGAACCCCACTGGGAGCTGAGTGGGCACGATGGTGTGACAATAGACTTCTTCTTGCAACGGTCATCTAACTTGGAAAACGTGGCGAGGATGAAAGCTGGCTCCTGTCTCGGGAACATGGCAGGGCCAGGATGCCAGGCGCCCCCTCCCAGGGACCACATGGCACCGCAAAGCCTCCCAGCCTTGTCTTCCTCAGAGCCGCCAGGGCGGCACAGCTGGTCACTCCCATTTGCAGACCAGGGGGCTGAGGCCTGGAGGCCAGATGCATCTGATGCCAGCAGATACCATTACCTAGCCAGGGCTAGTGGGCGATGGGCCCATTTGTAAATCCCTCCCCCCAACAACAACAGCAACAACACACCTCTTCATCCCTCCCTTCCCCTCCTCCTCCACAGCCATGTTCCACTTGTGGCCATCTCCAGCCCATGTCTCCCCCCTCCCACCGCCTCTCTCCTTTGTGCCCAGGAACCCTGAACAAACGTGTCCTTAGAGGAGCTCCCGAGTCCTGGCCACTAGAGAGTGGATCACATCAATCACACCCTTGTCCGGCCTCCATGGAACAGAACCCCACCTGCAAGAGGTCAGGGCTGGCTCCCCGGCACCAATGCCCCCGCATTAAACATTTGCTGAGACAAGCAGCTTCCAGACAAGTTGTACTGTTCCATCCCATCCAGCCCCATCCAGCCCCATCCAGCCCCATGTAGCCCCATCCAGCCCCATCCAGTCCCATCCAGCCCCATCCAGCCCCATCCAGCCCCATCCAGCCCCATCCTGTCCCATCCAGTCCCATCCTGTCCCATCCAGTCCCAGCCCATCAGGCCCCTTGTCACTGCACAACCCCTCCCCTACCCCCCCCCCCCCGTGTCCCTCCCTTCTGTGCCCCCTCCTTCCTTCCCCCTCCGCCACCTTCCTTTGTCTTTGTGGTCTCTCCATTCTGCTTCCTGGCCCTGCGTTATCTCTCACTGTCTGGGCCTCTCTCCCTTGGCTTGGCCTCGGGAAACCCTTCCCTTCTCTGCTTCTCTTCTTTGGGTTGGGCTTTATCTGTGGGTGCTGGGTAGTGTGGTACCTTCCTCTCTCTCCTGATGAGAGTGTGCCCCACAGGTGGTAGTGGGGGGGATAAGGAGAAGAAGGGTTGGCATATCTTCCACATTAAAAGGGGACCCCTACTTCCCACCCCCAAAGCCGGAGGTCCATCCAGCAGACAAGAGGATGAAGGGCTTGGCTGTTACGAAGAGAACAGAGCAGGCCTGCAGAAAGGGGCTTCTGTGCTTTTCCCACATGGTATGAGAAGCATGCAAATGAGATGCAAAACACCACACAAACAAGTCCCTATAATTTGGAGGCAAACCACTCTGACACAACGCTTTTGGGAATCGGGCTGCAGATTCAAAAGGGGAACCACAAAACCTACGGTGAAACGCAGCCCCCATCTCCCCCCACTCTCCCACCACAGCGGCACATTTCTGTTCCTGTTGATTAACGCCATAAATATTTACTTGGCACCTACTATGTGCTGGGCACAGGGCCAGGCACCACAGACACGGGATCAAGGGGAAAGCCTGCCTATTACGTTCCCAGTTCCTGCTCTCTGAGTCTGGCCCCCTCTGAGATAGAGGGCAAATGTGAGGTTTGGGGGGGCTCTGTGCTGAGGGGGCAGATCTCCCCACCTGCAGAATTCAGAGGCAGGCAAAGCCAAGCGCTTATCTAGTGTCTGGCTTGTCGGAATGCGTGACTTAAGGGGTCTAATCTCCTCCCTCCCCTAAAAAGCCCCTGGTATTAAGACTGTCCGCTGGTTCTCTGTCCCAAAGCCACGCCCACATCAGCTCCTCAGAGATTTTCAAATTGTAGGTCACAAACCATTAGGAGGTTGTAAAATCCATTTGGTGAGTTGCAACCAGCATTTAGGAAAATCAAAGTAGGACAGAAGAGACCACAGTGCATTGCAGTGTGTGTGTGTGTGTGTGTGTGTGTGTGTGTGTGTGTGTGTGTGTGTGTGTGTGTGTGTGTGTGTGTGTGTGTGTGTGTGTGTGTGTGTGTGTGAGGCTGGGGGGGAATGCCGGCATGTACTTCATTAGGCCATGTCAGAACACATCCCATTACTGTCCAAAATCCCTGGACCCTCTCAGGAGAGCCAGCCTCCAAGGATGCCACATGCCTCCCTTCCTCTCTGCTGGAGGTTGGTGCGGACACTCTGCTGCCCCCTTTCTAGGGGACATGCAGCTGGACTCTAGGGTCATGGGAATCAGGGGTTCTACCACTTGTGCCATACCCCCTAGCCCTTTTGGCTTTACTTATGTTTCAGATAGGGTCTCTCTCTCTCTCTCTCTCTCTCTCTCTCTCTCTCTCTCTCTCTCTCTCTCTCAACCTAAGCTGGTCAGAGATATTCCTATCTCTCTCTCCTGCAGAGCTGGGAATCACAGGCATGAGTCACCGTACCCAATGTTGAACAGCATCTTTAAAAATACCAATAGACATGAGAGAATGCAATAGTCCCCCCAAATCCAGACAAGCAGTGATCATTTGGGCGTATCAGATTTTACCATTGCCTTCCTGACCAGCAAACACAAGAGGCAGGAAGGGTGGATCCGTAACTCCCCAGCAGTGCATAAAGGTTCACATCAGCTCTTCAGGGAGAGCCAAGTGTCCCCTGATTCTGACTCCTGGAAAGAATTAATCTCTGGAGGCCAAAGGGGAAGGGCCTTGCCCATCCCGCACTCTTCAATCACTTTCTCTGAGGCCCCCGGGATGCAGGGGATGCCTGGGTCTGTGGCTGGAGACATGCCGGCCCACCTGTAGTCTCTGACTCACCGGTCACGGAGAGGCGGGCCCCGTTGCTCTGCCTGGTCTCTCCGCTGTACTTGTGCTTGGTGATGCAGCGGTAGGTGGAGAGGGCGTCTTCCTTTTGCACGTCAGCGATGTACAGCCCTCCGTGGGAAGTGATAAAAAACCTATTTCCTGCAGATACAACCAGGATAGAGCCCGTTACTCCCAACCTGGGCAGCTCTGGCTGATAGTTGTCATCTGGGCTGGAGTTGTCACCCGGGAGAAGAGGCCATAGGGGTGACAAGGGGTAAAGCAAGTGCACCTTAAAAGGCAAAAGGGCATTGGCATACCAGATGAGGCTCTCTCCCACAACACATGACAAACAGAAATGATAGTGATTGTTCTCTCTCTCTCTCTCTCTCTCTCTGCAAATACTCAGGGCCTGGGTACTGTCCCTGAGCCTCTTTGTGCTCAAGGCTAGCACTCTACCACTTTCCACTTCGTGCCACAGCGCCACTTCCAGTTTTCTGGTGGTTAACTGGAGCTAAGAGTCTCATGGGGACCTTTCTGCCAGGGGCTGGCTTCGAACCACGACCCTCAGATCTCAGGCTCCTGAGTAGCTAGGAGTACAGGTATGAGCCACCAGCACCCGGCTGTCCCTGTGCATTTTTTTTTTTTGCTCAAGGTTGGTGCCCTACCACTTGAGCCACAGCTCCCCTTCTGACTTTTTGGGAGCTTATTAGAGATATGAGTCTCACGAACTTTCCTGCCCAGGCTGGCTATCAACTGTGGTCCTCAGAGCTCAGCCTCCTGAGTAGCTGGGATTACAGATGTGAGCCACTGGTGCCCAGCAATAATTGTTCTCCTCTTAAGTGTAGATGCTTTCGGGTTTGATGGCAAGAAGCGGGGTTTAGAGTCAAAACACTGTCTGTCTCATCTACTCTCCAGCTAAAGGTACTTAATCTCTCTGAGACTTACCTGTACAATGAGATGCAAGTGATAAAAATACAAAAGAAACAATAAGATGTTTAGCATAGCTGGGCACTGGTGGCTCATGCCTGTAATCCTAGCAAGGAAGCTGAGATCTGAAGGTCAAAATTCAAAGCCAGCCTGGGCAGGAATGTCTGTGAGACTCTGATCTCCAATAAGATACCAAAAACAGCCAGAAATGGAGCTGTGGTTCAAGTGGTAGAGAGCTAGCTTTGAGAAAAAAACATGCTCAGGGACAGCACCCAGACTCCAAGTTCAAGCCCATGCTGGTGCACACACACACACACACACACACACACACACAAGTTAACCTAGAGAAAGTGCCTGCAACTTCTTTCACGTTCATTGCTTTACTGGCTCCTAAAACAAGTTGAGCTATTTTCTCCATTTACAGCAGAGGAAATGGAGACTCCTGATGAAGTGACAGGCACAGGTCACATTGCCAGCCAGTGGGCTAGAACTCGGCTCTCCCAATTCCAAGCTCTTCCTCGGTGTGAAGCACACACACCTTCCTGCCTGTGCGGAGGTGTGTTCCATTCAGAACATAACAAGATTCATCAACAAACGGTTTCATTCAGGCTGAGCTGCCATGGAGGGGGTGGGGCATGGAGAGGCAGACACACCATACCATCCGACAGACGGCCCCTGCACCTCCACTTTGTGCATGGGGACAGGCTCTGCGTGCCACCGCTGCAGCCACTCGGGTGCCTGGCTGTCAGGACTCAGCAGGGCAGCGGGAAGGACTAACAGCGGGACACCCATTTGCCAGTGGCGCTCAGGTGAGCTGGCTTTCTCTGTCCAAGGTCCTGACAGGCAAACTAAGACCGGGAACTAATGAAGGCTGACTTCAAGGAGAGGCAGTGACCTTGGGTTGGGGAGGGGCTCAACTTCTGTGGGGAGGGAGGGAGGTGGGACCTACAAGCTCAAGGCCTCATCCTCCTGTCTCTGGGAATATAGCCTGGAAAGTGAAGTCTGTGTTCCTCTGGGATGAACAGATTCCCAGGAGCATTTCCACCAGGCTTCCAGAAGGAAACTTGGGTGGGTGGGTGGGGCGCTCACTTCATGCCCTCCAAATCCTCCCTCCACCCCCAAATCCCATCAGGTGCATATCTGCTCCTCCTGCTGGGGCAGAGCAATCCCTCTGCCCGCAGAGGGCCTGGCTGCAGCTCATACTGATACGAATATTCTGTGAGGTCTTGCGTACTCCTCAAGCATGAGTTCAAGACTCTGAACAAGTAGGGGCTGGAACCCGGGCTGTGCACACCGGCCCACCGTGGGACTGTGAGGTGCTCTTTCCCAACAGCCTTCGCTGGCTGGGGCCCCTCTGCCTCTCAGCAGCCTGCTCCGACTTCTGACCTTTAAAAAAGCCTTTCCTGGTCACCATGGCTCTCCCAGCTTCCTGAAAGGCCTTGCTTCTACTCGCTGGAGCCCCCCTCCCCCAGTCCCCAACACCATCTTGAACTCTCAAGAGTCCTTCAAACACTGCAGGCAGCTGTCCTGTCCCTCCATTCTTTTTTTTTTTTTTTTTCCTAGTCCTGTAATTTGAACTCTGGGCCTGGGTGCTGTTGCTGAGCTCCTTTTGCTCAGGCTAGTACTTTACCACTTGCGCCACAACAGCTCCATTTCTGGCTTTTTCTGTGATGAATTGGAGATAAAAGTCTCATGGACGTCTCTGCCTAGGCTGGCTTTGAGTCACAATCCTCAGACGTCAGCCTCCTGAGTAGCTAGGATTACAGGTGTGAGCCACCAGGGCCCAGCTCTTGATTCTTCTTCAGGGGAAAGAGTCTGAGGATTTTAGAGTCTTAGAGTTATTTATGTCATAGGATTTTCAGCAACTTCATCCATCTAAGTGAATTTCGGTTTATCTATAGTTTTCTTCATCCCTCATCTTCCCTTCCTCCCACCGTGTCCCTCCTCTCCTCCCTCTCATCTTTCCTGCCATATCTCAGTAAACAACTGGACACTTGGCCAAGTGTGAGGCTGTAACAATTACCCTTGACCCAGCGGGGGAGCCTGCACTAATTGTTTTAGATGGGAAGGTGTAGGAGGGTGTGTGAGAGCCCCAGACAATGACTCTCCTTGCAGTCTGCGAAAGCTGGGGTCTCAGCCCTCCTCTCTCGCCTCAGACAAGTGGTTCTCTGTGCCCAGGCTTGGGACACCACGGGACCTTGTCCAGCTACCTCTTATTAGGGTTCCTCCAGAATCTGGACTTTGTAGACCCTTCCCACGCCTTCTCCCGCTCTGATCCTCCTGGCACACAGACCACACCTGTGCAGACCCCTATGCGGTGCTGTGAGAAGGGCAGTCTGGAAGGGGCAAAGGATACTGGCCAGCCAGCGTCAGAGGGAGGAGGTCACAGCCTGACCCCTGCACTGGACACCGCATGCACCTTTTTCTTGTTTTGTCTCCATGTTGTGACATACTCAAGTTAAACATGGAAGTGTCTCCATAATTTATTATGTAACTGGGACTGGAATGCAGAACTGCTGGTGGGGGGGGGACGGTGCTGTCAATCAGAAGTAGTTGAGGGAAGGTGTGTGTGTGTGTGTGTGTGTGTGTGTGTGTGTGTGACCAGAAAAGACACAAATCAGTGTTAGTAGCTCACAGGTAACCCCGGTCCTGGGGCAGCTAGAACCCTAGGAACTTGTACCTCCTAGCGCCCCAGGACCAACAGAGCCTTCAGCCTCCGTGTGATTTTGAAGCCTGGAGTGGGGGCTGGGGTGGGGGGCGATGGTGCGGAGATGGTGGTGGGGAGCTGGGGTTTCTATAGCAACAAGCAGCTGCTGCATCTGATGTCTCACATCCCTCATTGTCCTCATTTCCCCCTCCCTCCCCCTTCCTGTGCATACTTAATTGCAGTAACGTTTTCAGACTCAGTGTTTTGCTTCTCCTGAAACAAAGGCAGGCTGCAGCCAGGGGGGGTGCACAGCCAGCTCGAGGGGAAGGAGAAATCAGGGGTATTATGTTAATCCCCTCTGGGGGACTGGAGCAACATCGGCTCTGCATGTTTGATGAGAATCAGTGATGGGCCCTGCTGGGGAAGGGAGGGAGGAGCCGCCTGTGGAGCCCAGAGAGGTTCGGCCAACCCGGCCAGGGTTGGGTGGTGCACTGGCCCCCAAGGCTGCTCTGGTAGATGTCCAGGCAATGTGGCAGCCTGTGAGCAAGTCCTTCTCCCTGGGGAGGAATGGGTCCAGCTAGAGGTTGGAGAGTGGTAGTGATGTTTCCTGGCTAGTCCGTAGGGGGAAATGGGTAGGTACGAGCGGGGACCGCTTCTGGTGATGCCATTATTTTTTTATTTCTATTTTTATGGTTTTTGTCGGTCGTGGGGCTGGGTGCTGTCCCTGCACTCTTTAGTTCAAGGCTAGCACTGTACCACTTGAGCCACAGTGCCACTTCCCGTTTTCTGAGTGGCTTATTGGAGATAAGAGTCTCACAGACTTTCCTGCCCAGGCTGGAACTGAGATCCTCAGATCTCAGTCTCCTGAGTCGCTGGGATTACAGGTGTGAGCCACCGGCGCCTGACTGGTGAGACCATTATTGGGGTATGTGTATGTTAATGTTTAAATGTGGGCTCTGCTCGGTCAAATGGTGTCATCTGTCACCATGCTCATCACCAACCAAGCAAGCGCCTTATGTGACCAATGAATCCATTTCTTATTTCTGTGAACACTTTGGTTTAGCCACCGCTTTCCTGGTGACCTAGAGCAGTCTTCCACTCTATTTTTTTCTTTTTTAGGTGGTCTTAGGGTTTGAACTCAGGACTTCATACTAGTTAGGCAATCTGTCACTTGAGCCCCACTTCCTGCCCTCGTCTTATTTTAGTCACTTCCTGCCCTCGTCTTGTTTTAGTTACTTTTCAGATAAGATCTCCCTTTTGCCTAGGGTTGTGTACAAGCTACAATTCTCCTCCTGTGCCTCCTGGTTGTCTGGATTTTCAGGCATGCGCCATCATGCCTTGCTTCGCTTTCATTCTTTTTTTTTTGTTGTTTTAAATAAACATATGTATTGAACATCCATTGCATGTTAGGCCAAGAGCTGGGACAGGAATAGGGGTATCCCTGGGGAAGTGGAGCTTTCTCTGTGGCTTTCAGTGTCCCATCCATCCAGAGATATGTTAATTAATGTTTTCATTATGTTTATACAACAGAGTCAACTGAGGAGCATTCTAGAATTTCGGGGCTGTGATGACCTAGAAATGGATACTTTCTCAATCTTTGGGAGATCAGGTACAGAGCAGAGAGCCTCCAGCTAAACATGAAGGGCCTTTCTTACTAACAGGGGCATCACTGTGAGCCTTGCTTCTTCTTGTTCAGAATAGAAGGCATGTAAGCTGGATACTGTGGCTCAAGCCTATAATCCCAGCTACTTGTGCGAGTGTGGTTTGAGGGCAGCTTGGGTATGAAAGTTCAGGAGACTTCATCTCAACCAGTGACTGCGTGTGATCTCCGCTATAGCAGAAGCACAGTGGCTGGGGAGCAGTGTCCAGGACCTGTCATGCCCAGCAATGTGTGTGTGTGGGGTCACAAGTTAGATAATCACAGCCCAGACATAAACAGAAACCACCTCCTCCCCCTCCCCAGTTCAAAAATAACTAATGCAAAAATGGGCTGGAGGTGTGGCTCAGGGGTAGAGCGCCCTGAATTCAATTCCTTGCATCACAAAAAGAAAGACATCTAGAAGAGTGGAGCACATGTCTCAGCCACAGTTAGAGCACAGTCCAGTACAACTGAATTATGAAGGGCCACTCTATGGTACACCTGTTACATGAGGGGGGCGGGGGGAGCTGCATCTGTATCCCAGGGAGATGGCAGGTAGGTGGGGGCTGGCCCACCCTTCAGCTCCTCACTGGCTCAGGCTTCCTATAAATTCCTCTCAGAAGCAGGGCTGGAGGTCAAGAAGGCCGCTCTGGAGATCCCTGGGTCCCATACGTGGTGTGAAGTGAGCGGTGGCACCTTTCCAGTCTTTTTCTAAAGGGTCAGAGAGCTGGGCCTTGGAGACTCCTGGCAGCTGTAGGAGCCCCAGAGAGATAATTGATAGCAACTCTCTGGGAGGATGGACCCCTGGCTCTCTGCTCTCAGGGAGGCACAGTGTTGCCTGGGATTATGTATGGAGTGGGCCACCCTTAAGAGACTTTCCTTCCCAGCATCTGAGCATTCCTAGCTTAAAGAATGCCACAGCTGCAAGCCTCCACCACCCAGGCCCGTGTATGCATGGGCTCATGTCTATCCTGCCTTTGTGTTACCATTGCTTTGGGGCCTGAAATACTCTCCTCGGATCCACCATTTCTCTGTCCATGCCAGCTCCTTGGAGAAGCCCTGTCTGACCAGCTTATCAAAGCCAGCCTGGGTCCAGTCCCTGCCCCACAGCTTACCCTGTGCTACTGTGTTCACAGCGGGTGACATTTGTTGTTGACAGCAAAGGATCAGTTTAGTTTGCTCTGTAAACCCGCTGTGAGACCCGCCTCGCACCCAGTAGGAGCTCGGTGAACAGGTGGTGATCCTGCACGTGGGTGAGACAGAGGAGACTTCCAGCTTGGACTTGTCCCCAAGCGGATCTGTCCTCTGGGATCCCTCCTCCTTTAGCCACCAGTGCCACATAGCCATGGTTTGGGCTACTGTTTTCCCATTTAGGTCATTTTTGGCTTTTTCTTAGCACTCCTTCCCCCTCCCCCCGCCCCCTAGCTCAGGTGACTCCAGGTTGAGACATTAAAAGTGGATGGATGGTTTGGAGTGAACAAAAGCTGATGATGAGTTAAGTCCCTGCTGGGCATCCCTGGAGCGTGACAAGAGGCCCTGCTCAACTGTCCTTCTCTGCTGCTATCTCAGCATCCCAGGCTGGACCATTGATGATGAATGGAAGTGTAGTTGACTTGTGGTTCTGGAAGCTCATCAGTCCAGGGACAAGGCCCTGGCATCCGGCAGGGGTGTCTCCCTGCAGCGCCCCATGGCAGAAGACGGCGGGTCAGGGAACACAAGAGCCAGGAGCAAGAAGGGCACGAATTTGCCTTTACTGCAACACCCACTCTCAGGAGAACTAACCTGCCCTGCAGTCGTGATGTTAATCCAGGCAGGAGAGCAGAGTTCCCCGGAGCTGAGCGCATCTATCTCTTAATAGGCGGGTCTTCCCAGCCCTGTTGCATTGGGATCATTTCCCCCCCCCCCCCCCCGCCCCCGGCCCCATGCACTTTGTGACTGCATTCAAGCCCGAGCCGTAGGCCCAGCAGAAGGCGGGAAATAGAGGCTCCCTTACCAGAGCATCTCCTTCCGCCAGCCTTCTCTGGTCAATGGACATCCCTGTGATTGTCTTAAGAATGCCCAGAGCTGACAAGGGTCAGGAGCCATCCCAAGCACGGAATGGAAGGATCGATGATGGATTCCTCTTATAAGGCTGGGACAGAGTGACCTAGAGGTGCAGGTTTTAGCTGTCATGTTTTGGGAGCACTCAGCGTGGAGGCTCAGAGAACAAAGGAACCGGGGGTGGCCAGGGCCCTGAGTGACCAGGAAGGTGATCACAGACAGCAGCCATTGAATGGCCACCTCCCTAGCACCTTTCGCCTTTCTGGAACATTCTCCCCTCCGCCCCTGTGGCACACTGAACCTGGCTTTCTCTGTTCATGGGCCAATGTTTAGGAAAGGTGCTGTGTGAGGGAGGCCGCGTCTCAAATGTGTGCACGGATCATGGGGCTGGGGTGGAGCATTTCTCCTTTTGGAGGTGGATGCTTCCTCAAGCAGAACCCCCAAGCTGAGGGAGGGGTGCCTTCTCTACCACCTCCTCACCCCCAAGAAGGTCCCAGGGAGCAATGGGGTAAGGGGAGGAAGGGAGGAATGAGCTAGAGCGTTCTACAGAGACTGGGGTCTTCGCTTGCCACAGGCCACACCTACTTCCTGGGGTGGCCTCAGGAAATCAAGGTCTCAGTTGGCCCCTGGGACAGCCTGATTCTAAAAGAGAAATTGCAGTCGATACAGGTTAGCGGTTGGTGCTCCGCCCAGTATAGATTTATAAAGACAGGGGTTCAGCATGAAGCCGGAGCCTGTGGACAGCTGACAGGTTGAATGAGATAACTCACCTGCAGTCAGGACATGGTCTCCAGGGCCATTTGTGCTGTGGGACGGAGTGGGGGGCGGCGGTCATTACTTCCTGCCTGGCAGGGTTAGCCTCTGTTGGGGGTCCCCACCAGGGCATCTGCAGGGAGCTACTTGGGCGACACTCATGGGGTACCTCCCTCCCTTTCTCTGATGTTATTCTTGCTGATGAGGAGAGTCCTGGGATTTTCATCTCCAGAACTGTAAGAACAAAGTTTGTCATGCCTCACCGCCCTCCCCTTTCCACCCCCAGTGTGAAGTATTAGCCCAAGCAGATCAGGCTTCATCTGGACATGCTGTTTCCCAGGACCCACTGTTCATCTCCACTCTCAAAGACTCTCACTGAGTGCTGTGGCTCATGTCTGAAATCCCAGCTGGGCAGGAGGCAGAGATTGGGAGGATGGCAGTTGGAGGCCAGCATAGGCACCAAGTTAGCTGAGATCCCACCTCAATCAGTAAGCTGAATGGGCGTGGTAGTGTCACCGTGATTCCAGCCACACCAGAGACTTAGATATGAGGAATCTGGTGTGGGGCTGGCTCCAGACAAACACATGAGCTCCAAAAATGGAAGAGCACCTGCCTAGCAAGCATCAAGACCTCCCAGTACTGTCAACCCCCACCCCCATCACCCCATCTCATTACCACCTCATGTTTCATTCACTGAGGGAAACTGAGGCAGCGTGAATCACACAGTGGGGTTCCTCCCAGCCAGAGGGCTGAAGGGTGTGGAGTACCCAGTCTTCACACGATACCCTTGGATCAGAGTCATGTATTGATCAGTCCACATGTATTGACCAGCCTCCCTATGGGGCTAGCTGGCATCACCCCCAAGCATCTTTCTGCCATGTTAGGCAAGGTGCCACCTCTTCATGGCTACCTCGGGGCTGTGCAGTAGAAGGATGGATGTCAGAATGACCCAGAACAAATGCATCCTGGCAGAGCCAAGAGATCCAGCTCTAGAGTTATAAGTGTTTTGGGTTTGAGTTCTGTTCCCCTTCGTAGGTGGGAGGAGCCACTCTGAACCCACTTCCTGTTAGAATGGAATGAGTTAAGGGATGTGCCCAGGCACAGTGCCTGGCAGATAGGTGAATTCTGGCAAGTGGGAGGCTTCAAGACCTGGACCTGGGTCTCAGCCTCCACGCGGAGGTTCTGACAAGCATCCTACCCCACCCTTGGGGTTCACAGAGGGGTCTTTTAAGGATGTGTGGCTGATGGGAAGAGATTTGGCTCAGCTCTCCAGGGGGTGCTGGCTCACAGTTGATTTCCCAGAGATACCTGGGCCTGGTCTCCACAGCTCACAGGGAGTTGGAGGTAGAGGGGTGTGAGGACTCCTCTGGGGTCTCAGGAAGAAGAATGGTGGTGACTCCCCCCGTTTCTCCCCACACCCTTGTCTTCCACTAGACAGCTCTATCTTCCTCCACCACAGAATTAGCACACATCTCTCATTCCCCTATTGCAACAAGATTTTATTTCTAATTATGCTGTAATAAAACTGGAGTGCTCCCAGGCTTCCTTTCAAATGACTTGTACACACACTGCCGATTGGACCCTCCGCGGCCCCATTGTAATAGCGTCTCCCTGACATTCATTAGGCATGCATGAGAGGGGCGCTTTAAGAATAGAATTGCATTTAAATGGATTTGCTGAGAGAGGAAGATGAAAAAAAAGAGAGAGGGAAAGGGGGGGAGAAGGAGAGGGAGAGAGGTTTGTTGAACAAACTATGAAAACAAGATGCTATAATAACAGGGTACTGAAATAAGCCTTTTATTCCCAGTCCTCGTCTGCTGCACATGGCAGAGCCCAGTCAGGGGGTGACAGCTTCCACCTCGGCAGCCCCCACCGGCTTTAATGCTCCCGCCTGGGAGGGGGAGGGGCTTCATAGCTTCTCACTCCATGTGGCCCAATGGACGAGGAACCATTGCGGCTGCAATTTGGGGATCACTAATGGCTCCCTCAGGACCCGCCCATCCGCTGCAGCCGGCAGGCAGGGAGGGGAGTCTGCACCCCTGAGCCTGGTGGAGGAGGGTGGCGAAGGCGGGCCCAGTGCTCACCTCTCTAAAGTCTGGCTCATCCTTCTACCCCCTCTCCCAAGGACCACCCTGCATCCCGTCAGCCAAAGAGGGGGGGCTTTTCCTGTCACCCCGGGTAGCTCTGCCACAAGGGAGTCGGGGAGGGGACTCCCTGGGTTCCACAGAGCCTTGCTCCCATCTCAGCCCTCCAAACCCAGTGAGGGCACGCTCCCCTGGCACTCTGTGCAAACGGCACAGCCACACTTCTGCCACTTATCGAGGACCTACTATGTGCTTCTATCTACAGGTGTCTACTGTGT
Source organism: Dipodomys merriami (assembly GCF_024711535.1). Classification (NCBI taxonomy): domain Eukaryota; kingdom Metazoa; phylum Chordata; class Mammalia; order Rodentia; family Heteromyidae; genus Dipodomys; species Dipodomys merriami. Next base: position 19,171,170 of record NW_027204381.1, read on the forward strand.
GCTTCTATCTGCTTGTGGTAGGGGTCCACGAGGGCCTACTGTGTGCCTTTATGTGTGGGAGAGCCCTACTGTGTGCTTCTATCTACTTGTGTCTCATCTAAATCACTGACATGGCGATACCCAGATCCTCTTAAAATGGAAACATCTGGCTGTGCTAAAACAAAACAAAAACCCACCCTGGGCCTCCTGTGTCTCTGGAGAGCAAGACCAGAACCCTCAACTGAGCAGCCTAAGCCCGCCTCTCATCCCCGCTCCCACTGCGGCTCATCCCTGCCCTGCCCCGTGTATAAGTTTGGTACAAACCGGAGGGCTGCCAATCCCCAGCCATCCAGCACCCTCCCTGCCATTGTTTGGTCCTTACTGCCACTTGGATGAGGTAGCTCAGAATGAAAAGCATCAGAGCGACTTGACCCACCCTCAAAGCCAAGGCTGTCCAAATCCACACTGCCCTTAGCTAAGTGCTTGTAGTTCCCCGCGTGGCCTGGAGTTCCTGCGGGTGTCTTCCTGTAGGGGGCGCTCTCTCCCCTGTAAGGCAGCAACTCCCTCAGATCTGCTTGCAGACAGATTTGAGGCAGGCTCCTCAGACACCCCACATCCCTCTTCCAAACCCCCACACTCGGGCCAGGGCTGGGATTTCCTTCATTTTTCATTTACTGCCCAAGCTCAGTCCTCAGCCTGCCTCTTTGGCCCCTAGGTTAGGGATCGCCATTGTCCCCAGAGCAGAAGAGATCCAGGTGTGGTGGAGAGCTGTGGCGGCCTGGTGTAATTCACCCACAGGGCCTGGTGGCCTAATGGCTATGGGGGACATCCTAGCTTATCGGCTGTCACATGATCAAAGAACAGGGAGGAATTAATATCCCCGAGGTGGTCGGGAGCCTCAGACACCAGCAGAAAATTACAGGACACCAGAAGAGGGTATTACCGAGTAAATGGGAGGGGACAGGAGATTTCTGTGGCTAATCCTGTTAGTGAGACAATTTCTTATCAAACTCATTATGCTTTGGAAGGGAGGGAGAGGGGATGGGAACAGAGGGGGTGGGGACAAGGGACTGGGGGTAGGGTAGGATGGGTGGGGGCAGCCCCTAGAGAAGGGGAGAGAGGTGGGAGCTGAGGTGGTGACACTAAGGTGAACCGGCGGCTGGCAGGTGTCTTGTCTGTCTGGATCTGTCTGTCTCTGTGCCGCTCAGCAGGAAGCCAACAATAAAAACTGTCCCTGGCAGCTGACTCCCTACTACGTTGCTAGGATCACCAGCCAGTGGGACAGCCCATCTCCCGTTTGAATCCCCTGGTGCCCAGAATAAAGTGTGAATATTGATCCTCCTTTTTGGTCCCAGTCTTTACCTTGTCCAATCTCCTTTAGGTCAAAGAAGATGCTTCGAAACCAAACACACCCATTTGCTTTGCAAAGCATTTTCCTCTCTGGCCCATGTAATACACATAATATCCTCTCCCCTACTGAGATGAGGAGGCCAGAGGAAGAGCCTGTCCTGCTGCTTACTAGTTGAGCATCCCTGCGTAGGTTGCTGGACTTCTCTCGAACACAAGGGAGTAAATAAAACCCTGAGCTATCGATTCACAGGGTCCTGGGGCTTGAACTCAGGGCCTGGACACTGTCCCCAAGCTTTTGTGCTCAAGACTAGCGTTCTGCCACTTGAGCCACTGCTCCACTGCTGGCTTTTTTGGTGGTTAATCAGAGAGAGGAGTCTCATGGGCTTTTCTGCATGGCTGGCTTTGAACCTCAAATTTCAGCTTCTTGAGTAGTTAGAATTACAGGTGTGAGCCCAGCTGCCCAGATCCTTTCTTCCTGTAAGGATGGAAAAGCTAAGAGGGTCTTATCATCATCTGTGAAACTTTTACAGAAAGGGAAGGGGTTGCTATCAGCTTTCTGAAGTTAAGACAACAGGTTAAGTGTCTTTCCGGAATTAACACAGGCTAGAAGTGGTGAGCTGGGCTTGAGCCGTTCACGTCAAATACAGGGCTAGTGGAAGAAGGTGAAGTGAGCCTCTGAGGGGTGCTGATACTCCAATCCTTTTCTGTCTCTTACTCTTTACTTTTGTGAGCACTTTGCTTTTCTATGTGTCTCCACAATGATTACTACCGCAAGGCCTTGAATGAGCTGGGCGCAGTAGCCTAAATTTGTACTCCAAGCTACTTGAGAGGCAGGGATTAGGAGATTGGGGTTTGAGAGACTTCATCTCAAGTAAAAGCTCGGTGTAGTGGTGCATGCCTGTTATCCCAACGATGCGGAAAGCACAGTGTCTGAGTACAGGGCAGTATGCCTTTCATCCCCAGTGGCACTATGAAGCAAAAGTAGGAGGATCACAATCCAAGCTAACCTTGAGATAAGGCAAGATCTTATGCACAAGCAGTACAGCGTCTGCTCAGCAAGCTTGAGACGGTGAGTTCATTCCCCAGTCTCCTGCCAGACACATGCAAGGCTTTCAGTGCTTCTCTGGAGATGATTCAGTGGCTAGGGGATTTGTGTGAGGGACAGGCACATCAGATCTGAGTATGGGAAGGACCCCCACCATCCCTTCCACACTCCTGCCCGGCACCTGACACTATTGGAAGTTCTCTAATTCACCTCCTGTCTTTCCACATCAGAACCTAAGTTCCCATGTTCTCTTGCTGTGCTATGAGCAGGCTTGGTCTCTTCTGACACCCAGGCTGAAATTTAGTGTCCATTAGGGAGGGATACAAGGTGGGACCCGCTCGGCTCTCAGGAGTGGACGGGTCTATTCATGCAGCTAGTGGAGTCAGGGTTAGCTGGATGTGGGGTCTGCTCTGAAATCCATCATGGCTAGGGTCCCTTACCACACGATGCCCTGTGCCACCTTGGGGACTCTGCCAGCAAGAAAGCCCTCACCAAATGAGGTCCCTCGACCTTAGACCAGAACTCTGGGTCAAAAGAAATGCCTTTCCTTTCCTTTGGGGACAGGCTGGCCAAGTGCTGGGATTACAGGTGTGAACTATAATGCCTAGCCAGTACACTCCTTTGCTTTATAGTTTACCCAGCCTGTGGTGTTGTGTTATTGCAGATGACCATATTCAAAAATGAACTAAGGCGTCATCTTGCTGAGTTAGACATGTACCTAGCGCCTAGTACCTAAGTAGGTACTCAATATATTTTTTGGTAACTGAGCAGCAAAAGGCCCTCCGAGGTTGCAATAAAGAGATTAGCTTTAGTGTGTGTGTGTGTGTGTGTGTGTCTGTGTGTGTGCGCGCGTGCGCGTGCAAGGCCTATTTATATCTCCTTTGGCTACTCTAGGCTGTAAGTACCACCCCAGTAGCCAGTGGCATACGTGAGGGTAGCTGCTGACTCCAGGGGTCACGCAGAGCCGTGACCCTTCCTGAGTGTGGGCTGGGGCAATCCCGTGGGATGCTGGGAACCCCTTCCCCCTCCTCCCCCCCCCACCACTGCCACACAGCCAGTGTGTTGAGGCCGCAGCCCTGTTTCTCAGAGGAGCTCAGGGAGGAACGAGGGCTCTGCTTCCTGCCAGCCTAGCCCCATGGCGTCTGCAAGGCCGGCTTGCTACACATGGCAGCTGAAGGTAGATGCTAAGCTTTGGGGATTAATACCAACCTCTTGCAGTACCCAGCTCCTGGGTCAAATGATCTTCACCTGGGCACCAGCCCAGACAAATGAGGTAATAAAAGCCAAGCCTCATGGAAGGGAACGGGTGCAGTAGGGCACCAAGAGCAGAGAAGGTATCAGGAGACCAGAATTCCAGGGAGTCTGTGGCTCAGCCTGGCTCTGTGGCATTCATGTCTATAGATAGGGATGCTGAAGCCACAAGAAAAACAGTGACCTTTCCCAAGATGGTGAGCTCAGTGAGCACACAGCCAAGCTAGATAGAACTCAGGCATAGGACTCCCTGTCTAGTGCTCTTTCCTCTACTCCCTGGCCTCCTGGAGTACCAGTCTCCATCATGGGGGAGGCTGAGATCTGGAGGACTATGGTTTAAGGTCAGTGCAGGTAGAAAAGTTCACCAGACTCCTTCTCAACTATGAGTGGGGCCTACTTGAACATGCCACCACTGGCATTGGCCATTTCCACCTCCTCCTTATTGAAGCCCTCAACTCTTCTGGGCTTCCACAAACACCATCCTGTCTCACCTCCCCTTCTCCCTCATCGCCATAGCTGCTCAGTCTCCTTCCAGCTTCCTCTCTGCTGTGCTGAGTCTAAATATTGGTGTGCTCCAAGGTCCTACCCTGGCCTGCTCTGGCTAGACTTTCTCTGGGGTTTTGCATTCACTGCTCTGGCTTTAGTTCCCACCCACACAGTCCCAGGTCTGATCTCCGAGCCTTACAGCCCTGCTGCCTGTCTACCTCCATCTGATTCCTTCCTTCCTTCCTTCCTTCCTTTCTTCCTTCCTTCCTTTCTTCCTTCCTTTCCTTTATTTTTTTAGGTTGGTTATGGGGCTTGAACTCTGGATCTGGGCACTGTCCCTCAGCTCTTCAGTTCAAGATGAGCACTCTACCACTTGAGCCACAGCACCCCTTCTGGTTTTCTGGTGGCTAATTGGAGATAAGAGTCTCAGGGACGTTCCTCCCCGGGCTGGCTTTGAACCACAATCCTCAGATCTCAGTCTCCTGATTAGCTAGGATGACAGGCGTGAGCCACTGGCACCCGGCATCCATCTGATTTCTCATAGTGACTCCCAAGGGAGTGTGTCCCAAACAGAACCTTAAGCCCGTCTGAGATCCCCAACTTGCATCCCCCAAGCCTTCTCAGATTCCATACAAAAACAAAACCCAAGCCACTCAGATCTATAATCCCAAATGTCCGTAATCTAGTGATCTCTAAATCCCCTCGGTTCCATCACCAGCTATAGCTGAGAACTGCCTACTTTTCTTCAAGTACGTGACCATGGCCTGACCGGCGCCTCGCTCCGCCCCCGCCAGGCTCTGCAGCCCTGCCGTTCTCTCGGCTTCCACTCTTCCCTTTGTGATCCATTCCCCACTTGACAGCCAAAGTGCCCCTCTCAGCAGCAGGCCCCCTCCTCCACGGCCCTCCAGCTCTTTCTCGTGACCCACAGCCTTCCACGATCCGACCTCTGCCTACTTTCTGCATGGACCTTGCCTCTGTGGTCCCCTGCATCCTTGTTCACGTCACGCTGGCCAGTCCAGAGCTGCCCATTCCTCAGGTACCAGTGCCTTTGAGCCTTTGCTTGGGCCATTCTTTCTGTGTGAGAACTCAGGATCACAAGTTCAGTGACTACATTTGTGTTATCACTGTGTTCTCGGTGCCCAAGACATGGCTGGTCACACTCAATAAATAGTTATTAACAAAGGAATAAAATCCAAGTTCCCATCCAGTATTTAAGTTTTAACGATCAATGGAGTTATTCCATGGAAAAGTGGGTGGGGCCCAAGGATGTGGTCTGGCATGAAGAAAGCACTTCACGGCTGAAGATGGCTGGGTTAGCTGTCTGACTGTTTCTGGCATCAACGCTTTGCTTCCTAGAGACAGCAAATGTACAGGGGCAGGGTCGGTGCCCCCCCCCCCCCCCCCGCATCTGCTGTATCCACAGAGCTCAACGTCAGCTGAGGTCTATAAATGTTAAGAGAAGAAACAGCTTATGAGCCAGGAAAGGAAACGGAAGCTGAGAGACCGGGAACATGGCCTGAGGGCTCACGACGTCTCCAGGACTCCTTGTGTGGCTTAGTGCTTCTCTACCTCTGAGCCTCCAGTTTCCTTTATTCCTTTCTGGCACGTGGAGAGGACAAGGCAACATTACCAGGCTCCTTTTCAACATGGAGTTTAAGAACAATGGGCAACCTTCAGTGCTAAGGGTGAGTAGAGGTCACCCTTGCCCTGTGGGCCTGCTGTGTGACGGTGGGCAAGTTCTTAACCTCTCTTGGCCTCCCTTTCTTGATGGGTAAAGAAACAGAGAATCACAGCATGCATCTTCCCTCCCCACCCCACCCCAGCCCCTGCCACAGGAATCCCATGACTATTAAATGAGAAAATGCACTAAAAGCTCCATAGTATGGGGTTTGCATAATAAATGTGGCCCATAAATGTTGATCATCTTAATGCTCATTAACTATTTCAATCTTGAACTGGGAAATGGGTCTTCTGCCTAGGATTTGTGCTCTCTCTCTCTCTCTCTCTCTCTCTCTCTCTCTCTCTCTCTCTCTCTCTCTCTCTCTCCTTTCTTATAGCCACAGGCGAGTCACCTGGAGCCTCCCTTCTTCCCAGCTTTTCTGCAACCAAGATAATGATAGCTCCCCTTCCTTCTAGCACTGCTGTGTGGATTAATTAGTGTTAATTAATGGGCTTTGAAAACGAAAAGCACCTAGGTAAGTGCTGATCATGATTATTAATGGGAACCATGAGCGCAGAGAAGGTGCTGAACAGGGTCCTAAAATTATACAGATTGAAGAACAATGAGGAGAGGTGAGAACCTGGCTATTACAGGGTGAGGCTGAGCCAGGTCTGCCAGCCGCCAACTGCTCCAGTCTGAACAAAAACGGCACAAAGCAACTTGGTGAGCCAAACAGGTGAGCCGCCGTCAGCAAATGTCACAGACAGGCAGGGTCACCGCAGGTCACTGAGCCAACGCTGCCTTCTTCCCAGATTTTCCATGGGTTTTTGACTCTTTTCTTGGAGGGCTCAGATTTACTGGTGTATAATTTGCACAGATGGATGCTCTCCCGTCTTTCGGTCCAGTTCTGGAAGGTTCTGACAGCCGCATAGACTCAAGTAATGACCACTATCATCAAAGAACAGGATGATTTCATCACCTGACTGATTCCCGCTCATCTTCTTTCTCACTGGCCCCTCTGTCCATCCCCAGCTCCTGCTAACCACCCATCTATTTCCCATCTGTATAATCTTGCCTTTCTGAAACCATCATATAAATGGGATTACATAGCCGGTAGCCTTTGAAGCCTGGCTTCACTCACCTAATGAAATACATGGAGATGAAGGCGGGCTAAAATCCATACATTAAAAATGTGATGGGTATTGCAGGTGCCAATGGCTCACACCCATACTCCTAGCTACTCAAGAGGTTGAGATTTGAGGATAGCAGGAAAATCTTCCTAGGCAGGAAAATCTCCGATTAAATAGCAAAAAGCTAGAAGTGGAGCTGTGGCTCAAGTGGTAGAGCGCCAACCTTGAGTGAAAACACTAAGGGACAGTGCTCAAATCCCAAGTTCAAGTCCCAATACTGGTACGTGCACACACACACACACACACACACACACACACACACACACACACACACACACACACGTTATGGGCATACACTATTATCTCTTCCTCCTCAAGGCAGCTCTGACTTAGGTACTACTGTTCTCTTCATTTTATAAATGACCTAAAACATGGCTTAAAGTGTTAGTCCGCTGGCTTAACTAGGTTTCATAACTAGTGAGTCATGGAGCCAGGATTTAAATGGAGAATTTTGGCCCCCAAGGCCATCAGATTCAGTTACCAGGGTTCTGTACAAAGACACCCTCTGAGGCCCTTCTAGAACACAGAGGCAGGAAATTTAATTCACACTTAACATCAGTTCTACTTTGGTTCCCAGAAGAGCTGCAGCTCGGCCATGGTGGGGTTAGAATGAGGTAGGAGGAAGGGTCAGGGAGGAGGTGCAGATGAGTTGGGGGGAGGGGGGAGACCCACAGGAGCAAACACTCCCATCCAGTCCACTTATTGTGAGAGCCCCAGCCTTGGTTTCTCTCAGATTCCGGGTTTTAATTTCATCTCGGCTGTTGCTTTGTGGATGTGAAGCTCCGTATCCATTTACAAGTCTAGTGGGACCTGGGGTGTGTGTGTGGGAGGGGGAGGGGGTGCAGTGTGTGATGTGGTTTCAAACCACAAAACCATTCTCCACGCCTTGGGAGCAGTGCTGAGCCGGGACTGTGGGAGACAGTGTCTGGCGTGGACTCAGCAGTCAGTACTGCAACAAAGGCCTTTTCCCTCCCGTCAGGTCCCTGCTGGGGAGAGGTAAGAGAGGCTTCCATGGCCCACGTGACCCTCTTCTCCTCCCACCCTATCAATAATTATCAAGACGTGCATGAAAGTACATTGACCTACTTGGAGGTTTCATAAATATAAATAGATTAAACAGTCCTGCCGAAAGATGCCTGGGAAAACATGTGGGGGGGAGGAGGGGGAGCTGCTCATGCTCTGGTGGACAGTGGGAGGACCCTCAGGCCTGTTGAGTGACGACAGAAAGACTCTGACTGTAAGGAACAGCCCCCCCCCATCCCGCCCCCAGTTCCCTGCGTGAAGCCAGGACCACCTGGAGCTGGCTGGGCTGGCTCTTTCCTCCCCGTGCTGACCAAATGGAGGCTGGGCCCTGGCTTGAGTCCCTCCAGGTGTCTTGCAGGACACTGAAGCCCAAGCAAGTGACAAACCATGCCTGTGCCCTGCCTACCACGAAGCTCTTCAAGACCTGGGGCCTTGGGTCCTCCATGCTCTCTCCCTCCTTCCTTTCCACCCACTTCCCGGGCTTTTCCCTGCACCAGATCTCAAGCATTAGAGCCTCCTAGCCCTACTCTTTTACCGACCAGTGCCTTCCAGAGCCCTCTCTGCCAGGAAGGTTTTAGACACGGCCTTACTTTACTATTCCTCAGTTCAAAGTCCTGCAAGGTGAGCCTCATGGGTCAGCACCATGAGGAGCCCTGCCCATCCAAATACCATGACTGCCAGCCTCCAAGGCAGGTGACAGCCAGCTCCTTGGGTGACCTCCCCGCTGGCATGAGTATCATCACACTCTACCTTGCATTGCTGGTCACCTGACCATAGGTGTGTCTGCCCCCCCACCCTACCAGAGCCCTTTGGAGAGATCAAACTAGGACTGTGGAGAGTCAGCTTCATCCCTGCTTTGCTCATGCTCTGGAACTGTGCCTTCCTATATAAAATAGGGGTGAGGGGCAGGAACTCTGGAGAGCTCAGAAATCCTTCCCCAACACTCCCATGCCCGGAAATCAGGTGCCAGCAGGTAGCCATGAAAATAACAAGAAGAACTGAATTAATGCTATAGGTTAACACTGGTCCTCTCCAGTTCTGTATTTTAATAAGCACAATGTTTTTGTTTTGTTTTGCCCAAGGAAAGAAGCTTTGACATTTTGGAGGGGAACTCCCTGGAATCCCCCTCCCCACTACATTGTACCCCACAGGGGGCTATTTCCTTGTGGCCACAGGCCACATCTGCTTGGTGGAGATGTTCCCGCCCTTCTCTCTTTCCACCCCAACCCCATCTCCCTGTGTGACATTAAGGGATCCTCAGGGAACTAAGAAAATAGAAACACATTTAAATTCTTTTCTGCTTCTGTCCTCTTTCATTCAGTTGACTGACTCGTGCTCGCCTCTGACTTCAGGCACTAGACCTGAGGGGCAAGGGACATGGCTATGAAACTCCGAAGTTGGGGTTCTTGGTCACTGAGCTGGATGGAGTTGAACCTTCTCTCTAGCTCCTCAGAAGCTGGATTCTCCCTAAGCAGGAACCTCCAGCCCCAAGGCAGAGCTGTCAAACAAGCCATCTGTCTGCATTCAGAACTGCACAGGACCAGGTTTTCCCAAATCCGGAGGACCTGTGGACAGCCATGCTCAGGGCCACACTAGTCAGCTACTGTGGTGGCCTGTGGGAGTTCTCAGAGCAAGGTTCTCAAGGTCTGGGCAGCTCCTGGCAGCCCTGCTATTTGTTCTATGTTCCAATCAGGAAAAGCATCTTCTTAAGTCGATAGCCACTTCAAATGTTGCTGGGTAAAAGCAGCATATTTGACTATCACACAGTGACCTGAGCATGCGCTCTGGGCAAGACAATCAGTCTCCTCATCTGTGACATGGATGAGCCGCCGAGGCGTGCACCTCCCAGAGGTGTGGAGAGGAATGAAGTACTCAGAATGCCACCCGCCCACGAAAAGGGCTCAACACGCACGAACTCTCATTTTTCTAGTACCACTTTGACCTACAGCTCCTGCCGCTCGTTAGCACTGGGCAGCCTGAGTATTTGCCACCGTCTCATTTTAATGATCTTTGTCCAGACTATCCTTGCGTGCTGACTTCTTCCCAATGCTCTTTCCTGACAGCCCTTCTGGCTTTGTTTCCTCCTCTCTGATCTGGGGAGTTGTGGCAATGTCTGGCACAGTATCCTGGCTGCACCTTCTCAGGTCCTTACTTCTACTTCCCAGAATGCTATGCGAAGGGGAGGAGCCAGCATGCTCAGCCACCAGGCAAGATCTCCCAAGATGCTCCTTGGGCCTAGGGATCCCACCCAAACGTCCCAGGGAGGCTCTTACCTCTCCATGAGCTTCCTCTTCCCTCTGTCTAGCTCATCACATGGCTCCAAGAGCCTTCCCTTATAAAGCTATGCAGGACCAGGGAGGTAGCTCGTCCCCCATTTATAGGTTGGATATAGTATACTGCCATGAACACGGAACTTGAACCCCAGCTCTATTCTTTCTTGGCTAAGAGCTTTAATCTCTCTGGGCATCAGATATTTAGGCCTGCTACAGTGATTGGTTTCTGGGAGAGTTTTCAGGTCCCAGGCTTCCCTGATGAGTTTGGCCTGGCAGTGCTTCCTCAGTCCCTGGGGGAATGAGGAGAGCTACGCTCCAAGCCTTCCTGAACGAATCCCAGCCCCCTTCCATCTCAGACCAGGGAATGTTCCTGTCTGACATCCTGGGATTTGGGGTACCATCCCCCAGAGCCTCAGAGCGACCCACTACCCACAGGAAAAAGAATAGGCGGCATTTCTCAAACAAAGACTGGCATGACATTTCCACGTGCCAGGCGTCTAGAGTCAAATCCTTCATACCCCTTTGAGTTGGTTCCACTGTACCCTCATTTTAGGGCTGGGGAAACTGAGTTAATACAGCTACAAGGTAGAAAAGCCAGGAAAGACCCCAGTGGTCCTACAGAAGGATCCATGTTCTTTTGTTGTTGTTGGTAGTGGTTGTTTCTTCGTGCTGGTCCTGGGGCTTGAACTCAGGGCCTGAGCTCTGTCCCTGAAAGCTCTTTTGCTAAAGGCTAGAGCTCTACCCCTTGAGCCACAGTCCACTTCTGGTTCTTGGTGGTTAATTGGAGATAAGGGTGTCATGGACTTTCCTGCCTGGGCTGGCTTTGAACCTCGATCCTGAGAGCTCAGGCTCCTGAGTAGCTAGATTATAGGCATAAGCTACTGACACCCAGGCAGGGTTTATATTCTTGGTCAGCCCCTGGGGGACTGAAGGCTACCTTGCCAGCGCCCCCTCCAAGGGTATCATTTGCCAGTGTCACAGCCTTTTATCTCTCTGGGACAGAGAGGCCTGCTTGCTCATGGAGTGCCCAGTCCAGTCACTTCTGCCTTCCCATCTGGTCTTCCATAGCTTGTGCAAACCGTAGGGGCAAATGAATCCGGGGTAACACGGGCGACTGCTCCCACACAAAGCCACACAGACGGAGCCGCCCTCCCTGCAGTCCCGGAGCTGGTGCAGCCAGGGGCGCGGAGCATTTTGTAGGTTATTATGCAGACACACATGGGCCCTGGAAGGCAGTGAGGCAGGCTGGAGCCTTCACGGCCCGCAGCCTCCCGGGCAGCTGGGGAGCGCTTTCCCCGAGCTCTGCCATCCAGGGATTGGAGGCACTCAGCATGTGGGGTACAAGAACCATTCCATGGGCCCAGTGGGGACTGGCTGGGCTCCAAACATGGAGACCACAGCGAGGGTGGGAGGCCGACACCTGGCCTGAGTTTGGGAAGAGGATGTGGAGCTCCACGTCCTGCGCTCTCTCCCCTCCCTGTCCCCCATCGTGCCTCTCCGTCTCCCCTGCCCCATTCTGCCTTCTGACAAGCAGGAGCATCGGGCTGATGTTTGAAGTGCCTGAGATCAGGGGACCCTGCTGCCATCTGTAGAGAGGAAAACGAGCCTCATCGACCCAAATAAATAAACTAAGCAGGCGCAGAGGGAGAGCATCAGCTACAAAGGAAAACAGGCCTGGCTTGGTTTGGGGAGGCTGTCATGGGCGTAGGTGAGGCCAGAGGGCTTAGGGGTCCAACTCGGGCTTATTCCAAGCCTTGGATGAGACTAGAGGAGGGTCTGGTGTCCCTGCCCTCTATCCTGATCAAAGAGAAGGGGGAGAGAGAGGCAGAGAGAGAGAGAGACAGCCTGTAAATAGAGAGAAGAGCAGCGGATGACAGACATCATTGAATATTAAAACACCAGCCACCAGAGCGAGCTCCTGCCGCCCAGAGTCCGCCTTGGAGATGGCTGCTAGACCAAGTTGGATAAGATACCTGGGGCAGCCATCCTTCCGTCACCCAGCTATTTATTTATGCAAAACAAACACACGCTCAAAGTCTTTTTATTCCAGGTGAACAAAGCAAACACATTCTGCAGACAGAACACCTCCCCCCCACCCCCGCCAGCCTACCCCAACTCAATGTGTTTTCATTAATATAAATTGTTTGCAGTAGGCAAATTAATTCTAGAAATGGTTCTTAGACACGGCAAATCGTTCTTGTAAAGCAAGGAATGCACGAGAGCCGGCTGCATTTTCCTGTGCTCTGGGGAGCTTAGGTAAATATAGTAATGTGGATCGTGATAATCGATGCTTATTACAGTGGCCGGGCTTAATGACCGGTATAGCACGGGGAGACGATGGGAGCTCTGGGATTGCAGGTTGTAAGCTGCAACCCTGTGGGAACGAAAAATGACAGGAGGTTCAGAGAGCTTTGAAGCTGGGGTGTTCTTAGCGTATATTAAAACTTGTCTCTGTGGAGGATTTCCCAGATTAGAGACACTCCCTTGGCTCTGAACAGGACATCAATGGAGTGTGCGGTGAGGGTGAGCAGGCCCCGTCCCACTGCAGGTAAAAACAAGTGAGCTAAGTACCCCCCCCCCCCAACCAAGAGGTTAAACGAATAGGTCAAGGTTACCTCAGAAGGTCATTAGTAGAGTCTGGACTGAAATTTAACCACAACAAGGCTCCTAAACTTTAGTGGTCTGGTTCTCACTAGTGATTCTCTGCCTTTGCTAAACACACTCTGCATTATGATTTACTTAATTAAAACGCTATAAGGTCCCCAAATCAACCTCATGTTATCAAACTTTTTGGGTTAGCCTCGTCCACAGGTACACTATCCACAAAGTTAAGGGCTTGATATGTTGGTTGTATCTTTTTAAAATAACACAGGGCTGAGCCTGGCACTGGTGGCTCACCCTATAATCCTAGTTACTCAGAAGGCTGAGATCTGAGGATGGAGGTTCAAAACCAGCCCGGGAAAGAAAGGCCATGAGACTCTTATCTCTAATTAACCACTAAAATGTCAGAAGTGGAGCTGTGGCTCCAGTGGTGGCAAGCCAATTTTAACCAAAGCGGGCGGGGGGAAGCTAAGGGGCAGCATCTAGGCCCTGAGTCCAAGCCCTAGTACCTTGTGTGTGTATTACACACACACACACACACACACACACACACACACTTCTGTCATGGACCATGTGGAGTTGCTTGGAATATCAAATCCACTTTGGGGAAGCTCTGGCTACAATGGAAAGGAGCCAGCAGACGTGTTTGGGTTCTTCCTGCCATTACTGACAGCGCCACCCTCAGTACCCACCAGATTGGCTCATGCTGCCCACACCAGCCAGTCACTGGTCTACAGTACTGCCCCCAGAGCTGCGTCCCTGCCATCCACTAGAGAACCAGGCTGAGGTAGAATTAAGGCCTGAATTCTGGTAGAAGTGTGGGAATATCAAGCGCAAGCTGCAGCAGAAAGGACTGCTGGTCAGATTCTACTGACCTCGTGCAACAGAGTGACCAGGGCAGTGGCTAGGGAGGGCTCATGAAGCATTCAACCCTCAGCTGATGACAAGGGAGTACCGTTAATCTCTTAAGTGGTGATAATGGTCACGTGGTTCGTATGGGAAAATAGATGCACTTCTGTTCACACTGAAGTATGTAGGTGTGAAATCACTAGAGATTCACTTTAAAACACTTCATCTGCCAAGCGCTGATGGCTTATACCTGTAATCCTAGCCGCTCAGGAGGCTGAGATCTAAGGATCGCAGTCTGAAGCCAGCCTGGGCAGGAAAGTCCATTTATTGTGATAACTCCAATCAATTACTCAGAAAAATCCAGAAGTGGTACTTTGGCTCAAAGTGGCAGAGTGCTGGTCTTGAGTACAAAGAAGCTCAGGGCCTGAGTTCAAGCTCCAAGAATGGCAAAAACAAACAGACAAACCAATAAATAAAATAAAACATTTCATCCCAAAGTAGGCTGAGATGAAGCCAGAGCACGCAAACTTTCATAGCTGTTAAACTGGGTGATGGGCGTGTGAGCCACAGCTTGAGCTTCTTTTAATGACTATTTTAAAGCGAGTGTAGGAGAGGGTGTACAAAGATCTATAAGGAGGTGTGGGGTTGATGGACCATCTTTTTTGGGGGGGTGGACAGAGTTGGCTCCAGACCCCAATGGGTACCTGGCTCCCTGCAAATCTGCACCTAGGTCCTAGGCTGTCCGGATTGCTCACGTAGCCATGGTGTCCCTCCACGAGCACCTGCCTCTGTAATGAGGACGGATGCATAATTGATGGAAGCACAATGTGATACAGTCGCAGAAACCTCGTCTGCTGGAAGACATCTGTTCAGCACACAGAATCCACTCGGCCCCTGTCACAATGCATTTTCTCTATTGTATCAGAGCTGCAGGAACGTGTGCACGCGTCAATCTGTAATCGCCTGTGTCTGGGGACCTGGTACGGTAGGAGCTGGCGCCTCTGCTTTGGATATGTTTGCATCCAGCCTGCATTCCCTGGGCCTCCCGTGTGCTGCCTGCATTCCGTCACAGCCCTCCTCATAAATTACCCCTGTGCTTTGACGGGCTTGTAAGGGACTCAGATGCCGGCATCAAGCTGTCACAGACACCTTGGGAGCCCTGTGTTCTGGAAAGAGGGGAGGAGCAACATGCAAGAGAGGCAGCTCCCCGAGACTCCTTCTCTCCCCGGAAAATGCAGGGCCCTCGCTGGGTGCAACTGCGTAAGAAAGCTACAGTCACATTCTACAGGCTCTCAGGTCTCTGCTCTGGGCCAGGTGGGTCTCTTATATGTTCTCGGTTGGGGAGGGGCGAGGGGCCTGGAGAAAAGGGGAAGGAGCCATCTTTGAGTTGGCCATCTCCATAGTGGGTGTAGGTGGAGAATCTTGGGGGGCTAGGGTGGGAAGCAGTCACCTGGGCTCTGGGGGCCACAGATGGGGCCCACAGCTCAGATGGAGACAATCCCAGCACAGTCCTGCGCTCGATCCCATGGTCTTCTCTCTCGGGCTCCTGAGCATTCTGAATATCTGTGTTCTGTTCCCCTGGAAGCCCTCTGAGGGCTCTCATCCTGTGTGTGATTTCCCATGGGATCTGGGATGGGCTCATCAAGACCCTTCACTCACTGATGTCCACGTGCACGGCTTCTTGCCATGGAGGGCTGGGTAGCCCAGGCCGGCTAGTGGCCAGCACTCTTGCAATGCACTAACACCACAGGCTGAGCCATATTTCATGTGCCTCACACCAATTCAATAAGCGACGTGTGATCCCATCACCTCCTGAGCCTTCGAGGTCTAGGATCAGCCTCACCGTTCAGATGGGAGAAGCCAAGGACATAGTAGTTGTTTTCAAGCCACAGGGAGTAAGGAGCAGGAGCAGGCTTTGAACCCAGGAAGTGTTCCAGAGTCACTTCCACAGGCTTACTATTTTTCTCCACGAAGGGGGCTAATAAAACCCACCTCAGA
Organism: Dipodomys merriami; assembly: GCF_024711535.1. NCBI lineage: Eukaryota > Metazoa > Chordata > Mammalia > Rodentia > Heteromyidae > Dipodomys > Dipodomys merriami. Next base: position 19,186,875 of record NW_027204381.1, read on the forward strand.
GGGTACCCCAAATGCCTAGCACTGTCCCCCGGCACTTATGAAAGACTTGCAGAAGGGACAGGGATGGTGGTTGGGGGTCCAGGTCCAGCTCCTCCACCTACCATGTTTACTCTTCTGCACAGAGAGGGGCGGTTGCTAGGCAACGGAAGCCTCCATCCAGAGGGGAAATAAAATGCCTTCTGTCCCATGGAAGAGTTCCAGCGTTCCTACCCCCTCCAACCTGCCCCAGTCTCTTGCACGGACTCTAACTCATCACCAGAGCTGCCTCCGCTTGTGCTCCACCGGGGACTGTGGGCCAGGGTGACTCTGGGGCTGCTGTGTGGACTCCCTCCTTTGTCAGACAAGAGAGGTGCAAGAATGAACGCTGCTCCCGGGTCACGTGGAAAGAGCCGATGACAGGCTGCCTGCCTGCCACCTTCGACAGGTCCCCGAGGCCGGGAAGACCCTGTGCCTTTTTGTGGGTGGGTGACCATCATGGGAATGTGGTCTCCTTTTCTTAGAACCACTGTATTCTGCCTGCTGCAAGTGTGAAGTGGTGGAATGCAGTGGACTTTTAATTTTACATATATAGTTTAAAATTATTGTCTGTTACTGGGGTTTGAACTCAGGGACTCACCCTTCCAGGCCCATATTCTGCCATTTGAGCAATGCCCCCACTCCCTTTTTTTTTGCTTTATTTTTCAGATAAGGACTAGTGCTTTTACCTAAGGCCAGCCTTGGACCATAATCCTTGTATCCATATCTTCCCTGGAGTTGGGACCCTAGTCATATGCCACCACATCTAATTTACTTGTTGAGATGACGTCTCATTAACTTTTTCCCCAGGATAGTCTTATACTTCAGTCCTCTTAGTCTGTGTCTTCTAGGTAGCTGAGAGTACAGGCAGGAGTCGCCATGAGTGGCTTTACCAGTGGCCATTTGAAAAGAAAGCCAGTCTCACCAAAACTAGCTGTTTGCAATCTTGCCAAGATTGACAGAAGGAAGGGAAAGAGGTGTGCATGCCCAGTAACCCTCACTGGGCTCTGAGAGGGAAGCATGGATTCAGGACCCTGTGTGTGGCTCTACCTCCAGGAGTCTGACTTACATAAATCTCCAGCTGTTTCTTAATGGAGGGTCAAATGGCCATTTGGACATATCATGTGCCCTTCTTTTGGGCCTATCTAGGCAAAATTTTGTGTACTATCCCCATTTTTTTTTTGTCGTTTGTGGGGCTTGAACTCAGGGCCTGGGCACTGTCCCTGAGCTCTGCAGCTCAAGGCTAGCACTCTACCACTTGAGCCACGGCGCCACTTCTGGCTTTTTCTGCTTATATGGTGGCTGAAGAATCGAACGTAGGGCCTCATGCATGCGAGGCAAGTGCTCTACCACTGAGCCACCTTTCTAGCCCTATCCCCATTTTTTATACACTAAATACCAGTAGATCCCTCAGTCATCTGTGACAGTCAGAGACATTCCCCCGTCTCAGGTGAAGAGACTGGAAGACCTCTGGGGCACTTAGCAACACCCATACTGGCAGGGGGTCTCCTGTAACTGCCACATCTTCCCTCTGTATACCAGTTCTGTGCTCCATCATACCTGTGGTCCAGATGTCCCCTGTAGGTGGTATTAGATGGCCTCTATCAATCTCCCTCCCACCTCCTCCATCACTGGCAGCCCTGTTCCTCCTCCTTTCCCTCAGTCCTTTTGTCCTCTCTCCTTCACCGGATTTCCCAGGCCTTCCCTGGTTGGTGGCACCGTTCTGGCCACTTCGTCCTCACTGCCTGGATACCTGGCAGCACTGTTCCCTAGAGAAGAGGGAGGCTCTGGAAGGATGGGTGAAGGGCGTGGTCTAGTGCCCCTGCATTATTCTGCTCTCCTGTCACCTCCTGCCCTTTGACAGCTCCTCTGATGAGATTTTAATTCCTCATTGTTACCTTTTGTCAAGAAGGGGACCCCCTCCATAAACCGCCCCCCCCGTCCTTGATTTTTCTCTTCAACTCTTCTGTTTTGCATTTCTATGGTGGGTTTCTTCCGTTCTGATAGAATGATTACTCTCAAACATAATCACACACACACACACACACACACACACACACACACACACACACACACACACACACACACACACACACCCTTTGATATTTCCTTAAAACATTTCTTTGAAGAGATGTGGGTTGGGGGCTGTGGGGCGCTTTAATGAGGATGGCACCCCTTGCAGGGGAGGGAGGGAGGGAGTCATTAGGGTAGTGATGGAAAGACTCAAGGGAAGCATTGTCTTGGGAGAGATTTTTTTAAACATCTTTTTTTTCTGATTAAAATATAATGCATATTCATTGTGAGAAATGGGAAAAGTTGAGAGAAGAAACAAATTTAAAATGACCTGCAATCTCCCAAACAAGAGATGAAATCAATATTCTGGTGCTTTTGGTACATTTTGTTCATATTCTCCTGTATTAGTCATTGCCCAAAGCATTTTTTTCCTGTGCCAGTCCTGGGGCTTGAACTCAGGGCCTGGACACTGCTCCTGAGACTCTCTCTCTCTCTCTCTCTCTCTCTCTCTCTCTCTCTCTCTCTCTCTCTCTCTCTCTCTCTCTCTCTCTCTCTCTCTCTCTCTCTGCTAGGGGCTCTACCACTTAAGCCATAGCTCTACATAGGCACCTGGGATGGCTTTGAACTGTGATTCTCAGATCTCAGCCTTCTGAGTAGCTAGGATTACAGGCATGAGCCACTGGTGCCCAGATTTTGTTGTTGTTGTTGGTGGTCATGGGACTTGAACTATGGGCCTGGGCACTGTCCCTTTACTCTTCAGCTCAAGGCTGGTGCTCTACCACTTGAGCCACAGCACCACTTTCCTGGTGGTTAACTGGAGATAAGAGCCTCATGGACTTGCCTGCCCGGGCTGTCTTTGAACCACAATCCTCAGATCTCAGCCTCCTGAGTAGCTAGGACGACAGGTGTGAGCCACTGGCACCTGGCCACAAAAGCATAGTTTTAAGGACTACATAATATCCTCTTTCATGAACAGGCTGACATAGATATCACAGGTGTCCCAAACTTAATGTCAGGGCTGGCTCTACCAGTATGGCCAACAGTGTCTCACCAGACAGATGGCACCTGCCCTTGGTAATACCTATTGCCGCCTTGCTTCACAGGCGGGCAGCACGTGTTCATGTTGGCCCCCAGCCCCATGTGGTATGCCCATCCATGGATGGATATACCAGCAAACTTTCAGTCTCCAAATCCTTTACAGCCAACCTAAGACCATCTTCCTTCAAGAAACCTCCCATCATGGCTAGATGGAAGGAAGCAGCTATGGACATATACATTCAGCAGTGGCAAGAAAATGGCCAGGCCTCAGCATCGAGAGGGGATCATGTGGGAGCAGGAAACATATTAATACATTCTTTATTGTTGTTGTTGTTATTCTGTATTGTCCATGATGGATGACCACACAGCATCAATAACTGCAAACATCCCTGGGAAAGAGAGACCAACACAAGCCTATCGCTCCTGCTGGAAAGCAGTGGGCTCAATTCAATTTTGCACATGATGGTGGATTATAGGAGCCTAAACAACATTATCTTCGAGGATTGCCACCACCACACATATAATAAAAGTATAAGCATTGGGGCTAAACAGAGAGGATGTTTTCCCAGGGTTACAAGATGGTAAAGGATGGCCACACTTGAGTTCAAGTCTTTTGAAACTGCAAGGCCCTGATCTTGGTGGTGTTGTTATTAGGAGTAACAAGCTCCCCTATTGGTTCAGGGTATCTTCCACTCGGTGAGAATGTGCCATTCTTTGTGCAGAAAAGGATGGGGCAAACATATAGAGAGGTCTGAATCAGGTTGAAGAGCTCAAAAGGCATTGGAAAGCCCACTTTTAATGTGACTGGGTAGGATTCAACAAGTGGGAAACGTACAGAAAGAGACACAAAGTGATTGGCTAAGCAACATGTCCATCAATTACAGCCCATAGAGCCTGATCACTATGCTTACAGGAAACCATAGAACCACATATTCTAGGAAGATAACGATGAAGGATGGGAAGTAGAGACAGGGATACAGGAACAGCAGTGAAAGGAGAGAATGCATGGTTTGTTCAAAAAGCTAATTCCTGTGAGCCACTATCAGCCAAGACAAATGCATGTGAATTTAATGCATCAACAGGGAACTCCAAGCAAAGAGCTCATTGATTTGAACACAGAGACAAATCTGGACACCCAGTAGGTTACTATAAAATGTTCATAAGTATAAAAAGAAAAGAAAGAATAAACCCAAGAGCTAGCACAGAGATCAACTAGTCTGCTGAGAGCTCTCTGTTCCCTTGGCATGGTTACTCTGATGAGTAGTCACATAAAGCACAATATAAATTTTTATTATTATTGGACGGTGCTATGGCTAGATCAGCGCTGTTCTGCACGGAGGTTTTCAGACATATTATAATTACATTCTGTAGGTTTGCAAATAATGACATAACCCAGTCACCTTACTGTGGGTATGATTTATTACAAATAACAAAATGTTATTATATGGAAATTACTTTCCACACAACAGTGGACTAGAGCGGAGCTCTCCAGAGCGGCTTTAATCTCTAAGATGAGAACCTGAGCCATTTCAGGACCTGGGACAGCGCCAGGCCTGCCAGAAGGCAAGTGGAGGGTCAGGGCAATATGCTTTTAGACAACCACAGTTGAAGGCCAAGGCCCTTGTCATCCTGGAGAAGGAGGTACCATGGATTAATTTTGATTTTTCATTTGAGTGTGGTCTTCTCATGAGCTCTCCCACTTTTTTTTTGCATAGTTTAATTCCCTTGCTCTCACTTAGAAAAAAAATAGTCACATTCAGAATCATCCATAAACTTTTCTCTTTTGAATCTTTGAGAATATTATCCTTATTTAAAAAGAAACAGACAAAAATATATAAAGCCATATTGAGCCTATGCACCATAAGCATATGGATAGTTTGTGCCCAGCCTCCATCCATAAACTCACGTCGGGCCTGATACAAAAAACACAGATGGCAAAGAAGTAAAACATTTATTGATCATTTAGTTGTGAAGCTTCCCTGCCCCCAACATGTAGAGGGGGGGGTCATTATTTATAAAAGAAATCAGAATGTGAAACTATCTTCTTTCCAGTTTGTGTGATCCCAAAGGCCAGCCTAACAGATTTTCCTGTCCTAGTTACTTCCTGAGATTTTTCTATTATGCCTTTTGCTTAAAAAGGCATTTTTACAAGATGGTAATGAAAAATTATACTAATTTTCATAGAACTTTGATGGTCCCTGATGTTGTATGGAGTAGAATTTATTACTCCACATACAGGAGATTGGGAATTAGTTTAGTAACTTGCCCTCTGTTGAAGTACAAAGAAAGGACTAAGTATAAAGAAAGGATTTCTTAATCTTTCATCCAAGGTACATCCTGCTATTTCCTATTACCTTGGCACCTGTGTAACTAAGGAGATGGAATCTACCAAGAGGGAAGGCTGAGAACTGGACAGGAACAGGTCTGGGCTCTACTAGGCTTCTTTTCTTCCCCATGGGAGTCCTTGATTGTTTGGAGAAATCCTGGCCTTTTCGTCTTTGCCTAAATTCAGAGACTGATACCAACTGATCTCATCTTGTACTCTCCAAATACAATGTCCAAATGCTTCTTGGTCTTTGTTGACATCATTTCAAGGCTTGGAATCACTGCGGGGGGGGGGGGGTGTAGGAGAGCAGGAACGTGAGGGGGAGCAAAGGAGGGCAGGGAGGGGTTTTGTGCGACAAGGCAGGGCAATATCAACTGTCACAAAGCATCCCAGGGTTGCAGCCAGGCAGATCCCAAAGTCAGTTTGTCATCATCTCAAAAAAAAAAAAAATCAAGGTTGAATTGCTTTCGCTTAAACTGATTAAGAGCTCTGAGAGTTTTTGTGCAAACCTCCCGAATATCCCATTTTGGAGCCGGGTATTCAGTGATGTCTTTTTGACGTTGCTGCCCAAAGTTTTGAAAGGATAAGTGCATTAAGAATTTAAACACTGGGAAAGCAATCACTCAGTGACATTTAATAACATTAATGCAGTGGAATTACAGAATTATCACAGTAATACGGATCTCAACCCCACTTTCCTTTCAGTGATTAGCGAATTCCTGACCAATTAATATGAAGTATTCTGCAGTGCCTTGGAGTATATTTGGGGTGGGGGGGGGAGCTCTTACGACACCGGAAACTGTTTCTTCGTACTCACAGGTGAAATCGCCTCTGTCTGCTCTGTCTTTCTTGGGAAAGAAGACTCTGAGAAAGTGGCATTGGAGCCAGCTGTGCAGTGTGGCTGCTTCTAGGAATTGGCATCTGTCTATCTTCTCTTCACTAACCAGCAACTGGAACTGAATGGCCATGCTTAGTTTGGGATCAGTCCATACTCTTTTCTCTTTCTTTTATTTATGCTAGTACTGAGGCTTGAATTTAGGGCCTGGGTACTATTCTTTAGCTCTTTTTGCTCAAGGCTAGCGCTCTGCCACATGAACCACAGATCTAGCGCTGTCTTTTTGGTGTTTAGTTGAAGATGGGCTTTTCTGCCAAGGCTGGCTTTGAACTGTGATCCTCAGGTCTCAACCTCCTGAACAGCTAGGATTGCAGGTGTGAGCCACTGGCACACAGCTATAGTTCTGGTCTATACTCCTTCTTACTCCCTGGGACACATGACTGGAGAAGGTTTCCCAAATGGCTTCTTCTAATCAACTCCTCTGGTCACCTAGGCTTGTAGAACTATGTGTGCAATGACCCTGTGTGGATCTTTTAGTGCTGGATAATTTTTGTGTGATTTTCTCCAAATAAAACCCACAGAGAACCCCACAACATAAAATGGGTAAAATTGTGATTTGGGGATGGGATCTAGGACCCTCTCTGCTCAGCAGCCTACTGTGTAAATATACTCACTGAGCTCTTTCATCTCCTCAACACATCTCCCAGGGAATTTTTTTTTTTGGGTCCAGTCGTGAGGCCTGGGCACTGTCCCTCAGCTCTTCAGCTCCAGGCTAGCACTCTACCACTTGAGCCACAGCGCCACTTCCGGCTTTTTATTTTTGCTTATGTGGTGCTGAGGAATCGAACCCAGGGCCTCAGGCATGCAAGGCAAGAGCTCTACCACTGAGCCACCTTCCCAGCCCTCCTGTGGGAATTTGTTTGTGTGTGTGGAGGGGGTGCATGCGTGTACAAGTGCGTGTGTGCATATGCATGCATGTCAGTACTGGGGCTTGAACTCAGGGCCTGGACACTGTCCCTTGGCTTTTAATTGGAGATAAGAGTCTCATAGACTTTCCTGCCCAGGCTGGATTTGAACCACACTCCTCAGATCTCAGCCTCCAGAGTAGTTGTCTTTATAGGAGTGAGCCTGTATTAAGGTTGCTCAGCCCTGAGTTTCCTTTATCAAAACAGATCCAACTCCAAGATCCAGCCCAGTAAGGACCTTGGCTTTGGCTAGGTCAGTGGATTTGCAGGTATGAAACACACAGACAGATACCCATCAGACCCAACAGTGACAGACCCTCCCTCCCTCACAGACATGCACCAATGTCCAGGTTAGCATCTGGGTGGCCAGAAGAGCATTGGATGTCCAGTGCAGTACCTGGAGGTAGTGAGAGGTCAAAGTACGTGGGCCAGGGCCAGGCTCTGCACTTTGACCCAGTGGCTTTGGTGCTGACTTTCTGTGAATTTGAGCTCTGCTCAAGTAATGTCATTTCTCCATACCTCATTTTCCTCATATGCCAATGTGGAGAATAATAAGAGAGAGACAATGAGGAGTGAACGTGTCTTCATGTATGTCACGTAAAAGCATCTAAGAAAATGCCTCACTTGCATGAGGCCTTCCACCAGGGCTGATGATCTGAACTTTGCCAACCCCTTTACCCCCCTATATCATCCTTTCCCAGGTCTCTGCTGGTGTCCTGGCTGGAGTTCCCAGACCCCTGAGGGATGGGGCAGCGTACACTACATAGAAAGGGTGCTTTCTGTCTCTTCCTAGGCTCTGCCGGCCAAGCGGGAACAGTTTGCAGGCGCACGTGACAGCCCCTTCCGGCTGAGCTGCAATGCACGAAGGGATTTACCGTTGTAAAGCTGCATCTTAATCTGGATGGCTTCCCGGAGCGAATCTCCACTCTCCGCGCTCAGCTGTGCACTAGCAGCCTGGCACTGTAGAGGGACCATGCCAGCTTCCCTTTCTCTAGGGTCCTGGGTCCAGGGCCATTTTGAGCCCATCCTTCCTCATACCACAAGACCCCCCCCCTTTACTCCTTGCTCCATTTCCTCCATCCCCGCCCCCCAGGAGGAGGGTGGAGGAGGTGGTCTGAGCCACCACACCAGGCGGTGACAATTAAGCCCATTCAGAGCCGAGTCATTTGCATGCAAGTCCTCACTAAGCAGAGAACACTCAACCTGTCATTATCTCTTGGCATAGCTGGTAAGGGTGCCACGTGGTTGTGAGGATGGCAGCTTCCTTTCCCAGACAGGATGGGTGAAAGGCTAGCACCTTTCCTCCTGGCTACCTGGCCTACTCCAGGAAGCCAAGGGGCCAGGACTGGAAGAGGAAGAGGAGGAGGGAGAAGAGGAGAAGGAGGAGGATGAGGAGGGACCCGACTTCATAGATCCAACTGTGCTTTGGCCTGGGAGAAGATCTCTGGAGGATCCGAGGGGAGAGCGGGAGGGAGGGCACAACTCATCAGAGGCTAGTTCCCACCTCCTCAGCTGGAATTTACTGAACAAGATTATCCCTTGAAAAGTATTAAAAGCCCCCATTTTGCCGCACACCCACAGAGCGGGCTCTGCAGCAGCTGTTCCCTCAAAGGCGCTCCAGCTGTTCCCTCCCCCCCCCCACCCCACCAATCATCACCCACTACTCCTCTCTGCCCCTCCCCCAGCTCCACTCGGAATAAATCACATTGAGATCCAAGTGCTATCAGGCCTGGCTGGGTTGGTCCAATATTTCTGCTCTCAGAGACAAAGAAAATGATCAGGAGGTTCAAGTCCCACACACAGCTCCCTCATCTCGAATCCCAAGCCCTATGGAGAGCTTCATGGAACCCGGGTTCAAGGCCGAGAGGTCCGGTGTGGGGAGGAAAGCAGCGTCTCCAGCAGGGAGACCTACTTCACGCTTCTGAGAGCACAAGAGGGCTCAGTGGAGAAGCTTTCTCTCTCAGGGCTGGGTCACATGGAGTTAGAAGACTTTCTACTCCCATAGGAGATCAAGAAGTGCTAGGAAACACTGTCAGCAGCCGCCAGCCAGACCCAGGTTTGGTTCCTTTCGTGTAAACCTTTGATCTGGGCTTAAGTGCAAATCTCCCTGAGAGAGGCAAACACTGTAAAATGGGTCTAGTCATTTTCTCCTTAATAAGAATGCATTCCCAGGACCCTTTTCTGAGCATGGGCATTGATTCTAAAGGAAGAGAAAGAGATGAGGACATGATGCTCTTGGACAAGTGAGGAGAGCCAGTTCCTCTCTCAGGAGGAAAGATGCAGAGTAAAGAATCTGAGGTGTGGATTGGTTGCTTTCAGAGATGCAATGACCTGGCATACTGCAGTCTAGGCCAATCAGATGAGTTTCACCCAGCCTGGGCTTAGGTCTTAGTACTCCTGGTCAGCAAGGCCTTTGTCCAATCCCTGAGGGAAAGCTGGAGTAGTCACCTTAGGCCTCACCAGCTCACACCTGCTGCAGTGATATGTCACACACACCAGAGCTCAAGCCAGTTCCTCTTTGAAATGCTCAGTTTAGCTAGGTGCAGTAGCTTATACCTGTAATCCTAGATACTTAGAAGGCTGAGATCTGAAGACTAGCCTGGGCAAAAAGTTTGTAAGACCTATCCCAACCAGTACAAATCTAGGCATGGTGCAGGGCATCTGTCATCCCAGTTATTCGGGAAGCAGAAATAGGAGGATCACTGTCTAGTTCTGTCTGAGATGTACCATACTCAGACCTTATTTGAAACAAAAGCAAAAGAACTGAAGTGTGTGTGGCTCAAGTGGTAGAGCACCTTCATACCAAGTGCAAGGCCCTACCACTGAAATATATACATGTATATATATATATATTTATATATGCATACTTATGATAAAGCATGGCTTTATCGAAAGTACAATTGTACTTCCTACCTATTTCCATGTCAGAATCAGCAACTCCAGTGGGGCATGAGCCAGTGGTGTTGGTGCTGACTTTCTCTGATTTCTAAAAACAGGAGTTCAGTTTGTCAGGGAGATCTGAGCGCCGACCATGTATTCTCAGATATGAGAGTGTTGGTGTCAGCCACGAGGTCTTTGTGTTAGGCCCTGAAAACAGGTGTCCTGGCGTGGCCCCATTGTCTCAATGCATGCATCTCTGTCCTCCAGCTCCATGACTTCTTGTGGGCAGGGACTCCCTCTGTCTCTTTGTCTCTCTGTCTCTGATTCTCTTTGTCTCTTTCTTTCTCAGCTCTGCAGTACCCAGCACAAGTCTAGGGATACAGCTGGCACTCAATAATCAGCTACTGGTTGATGTGTAGTCCCTGCCCTGAAATCACTCCCAATCTAGCTGGGAAGATTTGATACCCAGGTAACCCACAGATACCTCATGTAGGTCCCCTAGGAACAGGAGCAGGCACAGGGCCCACTGACCTGGTATGGTGGAGAAGTCTCAGAACCTTCCAGCTCCTGGTCTGGACATTCTCAGTGGCTTCCTCTTCACCCTAAACACAGCTATATCTAGGCCTAGTTTTGCCCATCTATGGCCCTGTTCTCCTGTACCAAATGGCACTAAACAAAGCATCTGGGCAGAAGGAGGTCTGTACGCCAATCTCATGATAGTTAAGAGCTTTGGGTCAGGAATATTTGAACCTTCTGTCTGTCATGGACTCCTGGGATACGGGCAAGTCACCTTCCCTAAGGTCTCAGTTTCCTCATCTGTCAGATGGAGTTAGTGAGCAACCCAGGGGAAAGTTTGCTGTGAAGATGAAACGAGATAGCAGAGCTAAGGCTATTTCGTCTGATTGTTTCCCATAACGGAAGGCTAATGCCGCAGAATTTATTCTGAACTTCAAAGATAGGAGGTCAACTCCCATCTCGCAGCCAGGGTACAATAGAAGAATCATTCAGGGTAAGGAAGCTACTCTAGGAAATGCCAGCCATTTGGATAAAAACAGGAAAACAATAGGCAATTTTCTGAATGATTTTCAAGATTAAGGTATTGGTATGAAGGTCAAACACTGTCAAACTTACCGAGTTTCTACTGTGGGTCAGATACCTTACTTGTAGCGCTTAAAATGAACCTCAAGGAAGGCATGAGGAATCTTAAGCAAGTCCCACAGTGGGTGTTGGGAGCCAGTGTTCATTCACAAGCTTGGCTAACCCAATGCCCCAGACCCTTTGAACCACACTGCCTCCTGCACCCAGAGTGCCTAGCCAAGGGAGGAAACCTTTGATCTGCCAAGGGCCATTGGGTAGTTATAATACAATCCCCAGGCTATCCAAAATGATCAATACAGGCAAGACAGGCTGCGACCACCAATGAGAGGCATACCAGAAGCCCACTTGTCTGATCCATCATGAACCAAATGATTTCCAGGGATTTCAGTGGCCTTTGGGTTGGATATTTCCTAACCCCAAGCATCTCACTCATGGTCATGAGCCTCCGCACACCTACCCAGCCAGCTAGGTGTTTGGCACATGCTCACTAGATTGAACATTTCATGGCACACAGCCCTGGTAGAAGTGGCCTCACACGGCCCAGGCCTTTGTCACCAGGAGAAAAAGACACACTGTACCAGACATGTTTTCTCAGATAACTGCTGTGAACTTGACCTCTTACAGCCTCCTGAACAGAGGTGTACAGAGATCGGCCTCCCCCCTGGGGAGGCCTCTCCCTCCCTCTCCCCCTGGGCCTGCGATCAATTGCAGTGAACCACAGGAGCCCCCACCTTGGTGGCCCTGCTCACAAATAAAGGCGCTGGGCTGCTTTCTTCGGAAGGAATTCTAAGCTGTGTGGCCAAGCATCACTGCAGTAGTTGTTTATCCATTCGTGTCCAAAGGGGGTGGGCTGACCCATTCTTTTCCTTCCTCGAATCCTGTTCTCCAACACCCCCTGCCCCCCGCTTTTTCTTACTACTTCTGGCTTCTCTCCAGAGGTCCAGTGGCAGATAATATGGGAGGCCAAGTAGTTTGATCGTCCCAGGAATCGGAGCCTGGAAATGGAAAAAGATCTTGCCCCTTGCCGGCTTGTCTGCCTATGCCTTCCTGGCAACCAGGCCTGTCTGGGGTCCTGGGCTCCCTGCCACAGAGACTTGTGGCCTTTGGGGACAGCGCTGCCTGGTCTATGGCACCTGTTGTGTGTGGCCTGAGGGTTGGGAGGAGGGACCTGATCAAAGTATCTTTCCTGGGCCTACTGCATGACCCTTTCCCTGCTAAGGTTTTAGGCCCATCCCCACCCTCCTCCTTGCTCCTGCCACATGACTGAGTTGGGCTAACGAACATCTCTCAGCTGCTGGAAAGATGGGGCTGGCTGTTGCCTCATTCTCCAGAGGATTGGCTCTACCCAAGCCCCACTCCTCCGTGACCAGGCATGGGAACTCTGTCTCCCTGCCTCAGCCCCGCAGCAGGCACCTCGCCTTGGAACCATGCACAGAGCCCCACACAAACCCAGCCCAGCCCTGAACGCAAAGACCAGGCAGAATGGCGCGCTTATGTTGGGGCCCTCGGCCAACTTGCATTTACTCCACCACCTGGCTTCCTTTAGGCCTGGGCTCACGGAGTCTGTCCTTGTTGGACACGATTCATCTGCGTAGTCTAGGAGAGTGTGAGGAGATGGTAATTGGGGCAGACACAGAGGAGGCTGGAGGGGTGGGGAGAAATTCAAGGGTCACAGAAGGGGCTCTGACTGGGCCAGCTGCCACTGCAGCAATGACCTCTGAACCCCGGCTTGGCTCCTTGAGCCTCCATGTCCTTGTCTAACCCTAGAGGCCAAACTCAGCCTACTTGGGGGCTGCTATAAGGAACGAGACGGTAGGTGTATTATGGCTGGTCCAGGGCCTGCTTGGTGCTCAGAACCCAGCAGCTATCATGATCATCTTTCTCCTCTCAGTGCTCCATCTGTGCGGTGAGAGCTGAGCGCTCGGTTTAGGCCTTTTGGGAAATCATGCTCACAGTGGTCACAGCAGGTCCTGGGTAGCCACATACAGGGGACTTCCCGCACCCAGCCTCAGATTTCCCTGTGAGGAGGTGGAACCGGGCTCAAGGATATCTCTCACTGCAATGGTATAACTCCTTGAAACAACTTAGCGTTTGACACAGTGAATACCAGGAAATAGAAGCATGTTTTACCAGGGAGGGGAGGGACATCGTGGTCAATGTACACACATGAAAATGGAATCAGGGGAAGAGCTGACATGGTCCAGATGCATCGCACCCACACACTGACATTGAATTGAAGCCCCTTTGTACAATGACTTACCGGTTAATTTTAAAAAATACGTTTTTAAAGGAAAACATTTTTCTTTCTTCCTTGGTGTCTGTGGCTCCCAGAAGGATCTAGATCTGCATTCGCAGCCCATCATGAATTCTGCCTGCCATGAGGGTCACAGCAGGACAAACGGCCAGTTCTTCTCACAAACAGCACCCGAGACTCCTAAATGGCCCTTTACGAACGAGCAACAAAATTTCACTTCCTTTCATTTCACTCGCTGACTGCAGTCCTACCCCCTAAATAAGTAGGTTCTGTTTCCCACACGATATCTCTTGAATATAGGCGATAGCTTGAAAACTCGAGAATGTCCCCTTTCCCTTAGATACACATTGTGTGTGTGTGTGTGTGTGTGTGTGTGTGTGTGTGTGTGTGTGTGTGTGTGTGTGTGTGTGTGGTGTGTGTGGGCATTTTTTTTTAAGTCATTCTTCATTCGATGCAATTCCACGCATCCATCCACCCCGCCATCCAGATATGGCCTGGGCCTACAGAGAAGTGACAAGCCAGAGCCCTCTGTTTCTTGGCCAGGCCATGGAAATATAAGAGTTCCTGTTATTGCCTTTGAATTTCATCTTGCAAAAGCTAGCCCCACTACGGCAGCCCAGAGAGGGAACTTAGGTTTTGATCTGTATCTCGGATGATGTTCTTGACATAAGTTCATAGAAATGAAGTTACTGGGACTACCAGAAAGAGCATTTGAACGCTGATACACACTGCCCTGACTCCTACCATTGCAACTTAGTACCAGTTTCTCCAGCACCAGCTCCAGCCTTCTCCCCTTTACCCAGACTGAGCATTCTATGTAGGAAAATATGTGCTAAAAATGGTAGCTTGCAGCTGGATGCTGGTGGCTCATGCCTATAATCCTAGTTACTCAGGAGGTTAAGATATGAGGATCATGGTTCCAAACTGGCCAGGGTAGAAAAATCTGTGCGACTCTTATTTCCAATAAACTACCAACAAAGCTGGAAGTGGAGTTGTGGCTCAAGTGGTAGAGTGTTAGCTTTGAGCAAAAAGAAGTCAGGGACAGTGCCCAGGCCCTAAGTTGAAACCCCAGGATTGGCACACATACACACACACACACACACACACACACACACACACACACACAGGAGATGGCTTCACTGTAATCTGCTGACCTCAGGGCCTTGCACTTTCTAGGTGCTCTACCACTTGAGCCATGCCTCTAGTCCTTTGTGCCTTGAGCGCAGCACTCTGAATACAGCAGGCATTCACAAACCCTGGACAGATGAATCAAATAATGCGTAAGCACAACGTGCACCCTTGGCCTCCCATAACTGAGACTATGTGGGTGCAGTCCTGTGGGGCAGGGGAGGCCAAGAGCCCCCGCTTCTATCTGCCTCTTTGGCTTGCAGCCCTTCAATTGTATCAAGCCTGATATTCCCATCCTAGATCATAGGTATTTGCCGTGAGGCAAATCCCATATTTTCCTTCCGTCTGGAAGGTTCTATTTTCATTTTCCACATCAGCATCATGCCATCAATCTCTTTTACCAGCCTGCTTATGTCTCCTGTATCTCTTCTCTACCTCTCCCCCCTCACGCCCCCAGCCCTATCCCCTGCCTAGTGGGCTACAGGTTCTACCACGCTCTCAGTGTGGGATCATGGGTAAGTTACTTTCCATCTCTGTGGCAGCCACTGACTCTGCCCCTGTGAGCCACACAGTCAGATCAGCTGGGTACTGATCTACCTGGAAAATCATCTTCAAGTTTTGCATATATGTGCTCTGTGTGTGTATGTGTGTGGTACTGGGGATTGAACTGAGGGCCTCATACTTGCTAGGAAGGTGCTCTACCACTTGAGCCATGATGTGCTTTTTGCGTTAGTTATTTCTTAGGTAAGGTCTTGTGATTTTTCTTTTTCTCTTCCTGGGGCCAATCTCATACACCAATCCTCCTATCTTTGGCCTCTTACACACAGCAGGGATCCAGGACACATACTACCATATTCAGCTTATTGACTGAGATGAAATCTTGCTAACTTTTTTTTGCCTGATCTGGCTTTAAAACTCTATTCTCCTGTTCCCTGCTTCCCAAGTAGCTGAAATTACAGGCATGAGCCACAACACGAAGCCTGACACTGGACTTTTAAAGGGAATCCTTGACCCCCAAATGGTCAACTCAAGCATCTAGAGAGACTCAAACTAAAGATGCTCAGTCAGAAAGGGTGCTGCTGTTGGCCTCTGGGCATCTGGGGGAGATACCTTACCTTCTCCCCGACTTATTCTGCAGGTCACAGACCATGGAGGGAGGTCTCCCCTGATGTTGCTGGGACCCATAACAGGTACCCTAGGGGAAAAGAAGACTCAAGAGCACCTTTGATGTGAACATGAAAGGCGAGTCTGGCAGTCAGTCAGATCAGTCTGGGAAGACTCCCTAGAAGAGGTCAAGTTCAAGAATAAGATACTATTGCCAGGTCAGGAAGAAGCTTAAAGGAGGAGGGAGGAGGGGGCATCCGGGAGGCTGGCCTCTCCCCCCTGGGAACCGCAGGAGGCCTTGTGAGGAGAGACTCCCAATTAGTGGAGGGAGCTCACAGTCCTCCACCAAGAACAAGAAATCAAAAAGTCAACACCAGCTCATTAAACACTTGGGGCTGGCTAGCTATTAAAAGAATTTCCATTTCTGAACAGGATGCCTACCAGGGAATGCCAGACCTAAATATAAGCCACCCCCACCCCTCCACACCCCTCCCTGCCAGGAGCCTTTCCCGTGTTAGGCAGGCAGGAGGGAGGACTTGTACAGATGTGTCATTACTTTTAACATCCAAATATAACCCGCCCCAGGGGGTCAGAAGACTAAGGCTGCTCTTCCCAGCTGCTTCCTGCTAGGGCCAGGGGCGGGGGCATGGGGAGCGGGGTGCAGACCCCTGCAGAGCTGGAGGTGGGGCTGTGGGCAGTCCCCCACCCCACCCCCCCACCGCCACAGCTATCCCTTCCCTTGTCCCAATGTTGGGGTCTCACGGGGACCACGGAGACATTTCTGATCTGGTTAGTGGGGTGGGGCGTGGGGAAGTCTGAGGGGTCTTTGGGTACAGGAAGGGTTGATGTGGGATATTTAAGATGACTTCTGTTCCGGGATGCCTTCTTCCTGCAGTAGTGGGGGAGGGGGTAGGAAGCGCTGTCCAGCTGCTGGTGGATCTACAGACATACGCGTATGCATCCTGGACAGACTTTCCAATCAAGAACTGGGTGCATCGAAGGCAGCCGTCACCTAGGATGTGGCCTAGTGACCCGGGCACCATCTCTGTGGGCGTAGGGCACGCTCCAAGCCGCTCACACGGCACGATCGCCTCATGACACGTGGATCCAAGCGCCTTGCCCCGTCTAGTGGCCCGTGGCATGCGAGGCGTGGCATTTCCTCCCTCACCCACTCTCTCTCTGATTTCCTTCCTTGCCAGTGTACTCTAGGTCCCCATCATCCAGAGGTTCCTTGAGAACGCAAGCTTGTATCCGTCCATGTTTCCACCCACCCCCCAGGGTCTGCCCAGAGTCCTCAGGAGCTGAATTAGCCATGGAAGGGGTCATTCTTCGCATGGCTGCTTCTTGGCCCGCTGCCCAGTAGACCCCTTGGTGTCGGCTTTTGATTTTATTGGTCTGGAGCGCATCGTGGCCGTGCTGCTGTTTATAAACTTGCTCCCCCAATGCTTCTAACATGCAGCCACACATCACCTCTTTCCTCCTCCTCCCTCTCCTTTAGTCCCCCATGCTTAATTCTTTCTTTGTTAGTCGTGGGGCCTGAACTCTGGGCCTGGGTGCTGTCCCTCAGCCCTTCCACTCAAGGCTAGCGCTCTACCACGTGAGCCACAGCGATGGCATCATAGGCTCCGCAGTTGGCGGACCCGAGTTCCTTTGGTTTTGAGTGAAGGAGTCTCACGTGCATGAACCTCTCAGGAGAAGCCGGACTCGATGGGAATCTGCATCATGGGGGTGGGCGGGAGTGACTGGAAGGGGAGCCAAGGCAGGTCCTGGCCCCTGGGTGTCATGGTTCTAGCATCCTGGTGATGCTGTTCTTGAGCTGGGCAATGATTACAGACATGTTTACTCCCTGGCAGATGGTAACGCTGCGCACCCGGTGCCCTTTGATGCGTATGTCATGAGAACACTTATTTGAAAACAACTATGGTGCGGCCATGATGGATTTTGAAATAGTCGTAAGATAATGACAAGCGCGTCACGATTCCCGTGGACTGGCAAACACTGAGGCCTCATGGGACGCCCTGACACATTCAGAAATCTAGTGGAAATAAACATATCCGATCACCCCAAACTGGCTCTGCCCCAGATATGTCCCAAGACTTCTCTGTGTATTATATTGAATTTTCACAAGCCTAAGTGGTCAGTGTTCTAGCTTTGCAGGAGGCCCAGAGAGGTTAGCCAGGCAGGGAAAGGTCACACAGCTGACTGGGAGTGGAATTGGGTTTCTAGACTACAAAACTGGAAGCATCTTCTGAGCACCTGGTTTACCTGAATGAAAGGCACACCTGGTCAGTTGGGGAGGGGGGGTTGGGAGGAGTGCCACCCTGGGTCAGACAAAGAATATTCCACTTGACCACAGTCTAATGTGGGTTTCTGGCTGACTGAGGGGAACCTCCTCTCCCCATTGTGAATGTTATGTCTTTTGAAAAAAAGAAGTAAACAAGTCTCACCATTTGCATGATATCTCACGCTGACTCTGCCTCTCAAACCGTTACTCGTCTATCCATGATGGCACTGTGGGATGCCTGAGATATTTTATAAAGTTAATAACTTTCTCTTAATTGGATGAGTTTATAGAATAGTCTGTGCAATTAACAATAATTACGCCAAAGACACTTTGATTCCAAGGATACTCCACAAACATTGGCGTATTAAGTCATTTAGGAAAAATCAACAACAACAACAACACCACCACCACTGCACTGCTAGGATGAGCACGCACACAGACCTCACGCTCGCGGTAGAATAACCCTCAAACCCTGTGACCTAGAACGAGGTCCTGTTCCCAGGCCGTGGGATGGGGCTGTGGGGGGCGGAGGGGGGGTGTTCTCCAAAGTGCTAGAAAAGCAATGGCCTGTGACACTTCAGGGCCCCCATCCCCAGGGAGAAGGAGGGGCTGGCACAGCCAAGTCCAGCGGCCATTTGTTGAAGGACATCTTCTGTCTAGGCCCAGGTGACCGTGAGGAACGACAATGGCAAAGACATAATAAACGAGGTTGTAATTGTGCGTCTCCCTCACCCCCTGCACCTCCCTTTCTTACCCCCCCGTTTCTCTCTCTCTGCATCTTTCTGTGTCTCTCTGGGCACCTCTTGGACTCTGTCTCTTGGCTTTTTTTTTCTTTCTGCCTCTCTCTTTTCCTGTCTCTTTCTTGGTGGGATTGTGTTTCTACTTCTGTCTCTCTCCCTTTTTTTTTTCTCTCTCTCTGCCAGTCTTTCTGTCTCTCTGTTTCTCCCTTCTTTCCCTTCCTTCCCCCTTCTACTGCTACCTTTGATCCTGACAATACCCTATTCAGGACGACTTCTCATTCAGAGCTGACAATTGCCCGGGGACCTGGATTCCGTTCCCTGAATCCTCTTTTTTGAGCTATTCATCATAGCTCCTTTCATAACGTCATTCACTTCATTCCGGGGTTGGATGGCTTCTTCCACATTCTACCAGGCGGATGTTCTATCCCTCCTGGGGTGTGTTCCTGGTCAGGGAGCTCTTGTTACGGGAGACAGGGAGACATCCTTTCGGTGTTAAGATGGCTTTAATCATGAGGAAAGTCCTCTCCCTAAGTCCTCTGTGCTGTCGACCGATGGTGCCCACTCCTGGGAAACCTTCTCCCATTCCACACCAGCCTCAGCAACCCATCCACCAGGTTGCAGTCCCAATACAGAATAGGTCCTTCTGTTAAAGCGTTTGTGTGACCGCAGCCAGCTCTTTGTTGGGCCTTTTGATTTGGTAGATGTTGGTGTTACAGCCGAGGAAGATGTGTGTGGCTGCCCAGGTGGACCTCTTGTTCAGGAGGCTGCGGGAGGCAGCCCAGGGCCAGCGCTGGTGGACTCAGCCCTTAGTCCTCCACAAGGAGGCCGCCTTGCTCACTGCAGGGTCACAGGAGAAGACTTCCCAGACAGGCTGGAATAATGCAGAAGCCAGGCCATTTTGGCTGGCTAATCCCTATATCAAGCTAGCCCCAAACTTCTCCTTGAGCCCAGCCTGGCTCCATCTATGAGTCAATCCCTGACCTGTCTCTCGGTTCCCTCCCCAGCTCAGCTCTTGCCTTTATGGTTCTAGCTTGGGGCGCCCCATGCCCGGCCCATCTGTTCAGTCCCATATGTTTCCTGCAAGGACTGCCAACTCAGGGCCTGGTGCTCAGTGACTACTCCAGCCCCAGGCTGCTGGTCTCAGGGTTTCTCTGTCCGATCTGGTCGCTAGGAAACAGTCCCATTGAGCCTTTAGCTATGGTGTTGGTGTGGTAGGGTTAGGCTGCTTGGAGCTGGCTTTCCCTAGAGCTCATCTAGGGTAGATGGGTGTGGCCCCAGGAGACCAAGGACCCACATGCTTTGGAAGGTGTGGATGAGTAAGACCCGCCCACTTAGACACACAGAACGGTCTAGGCAGAGAAGAATTCTGATGGTATGACTCTGCGAACAACTCACTTACAGCCTAACACAAATCAATACCAGGAAACTGGGACTTGGGGGGTATCCATGGGGAGAAGCTGAGGGGCAGGGGCTGATAAATGAAGGGAGGAAAGGAGGGGGGAGTACAGTTACAATGTTCAACGTACAGATGCACACATGGAACTGGGGACATTGAGCAGATGAGTGGGGTCGGGAGAGAGGCGGGAGAACGGCAGAAGGGTGACTGTGGTAGAGATGCATTGTGCTCTTTACCTGACAAGTTGACTTTGTACAACTACCTAACGATTAAAAACAATCAAATACATAAAGACCCTCCCTGGCTGGAGAGTCGACTCACACCAAAACTGCAGACCACCGAGGAGGAGAAATACACCTGAAAAATCAAAACTTGGAGGAAAATGCAAACTATGGCTCCTCTCTCTTTTCCTGCTTAATCTGTTTGCAAGTCTGTAGTTCCTTCTAAAGTAAAGATTTTAGAACTGGATTCTGGGTAACACATTTTGATTTCAAAATGTTCCTGGTGATAGGTTTAAGGGGGCATAAATGAAGAATGGCTACATCTTCGGGATAGGAATCTTCCTTTCTTTTGTTTATCTTCTTCTGCTGGTAGAATAGTAGATTCTAGATCCATCTATGTGCTCTCAGTTCACAGCAGGTAAGGGCATTTTCCTGAGCAGTACTTTTTTTTTTCTTGTCAGTCATGGGGCCTGAATTCTGGGCCTGGGCACTGTCCCTCAGCTCTTCAGCTCAAGGCTAGTGCTCTACCACTTGAGCCACAGTGCCACTTCCAGTTTTCTGATGGTTGATTGTAGATAGGAGTCTCACGGACTTTCCTGTCCTGGCTGGCTTTGAACCTTGCTCCTCAGATCTCAGCCTCCTGAGATCCTAGCTAGGATTATAGGCGCGAGCCACTGGCACCCGGCCCCTCCAAAGTTCTAGGCAGGTCAATGAGAGGCCTGATACAGGGGAATGAAGTGGACATGGGATAAACATCTGAATTTGAACTCTGACTCTTTGATTTCCTAGCTCTGTAGCCTCACATGCTACTTTGTCTCAGCTCTCTCTCCTCTCTTCTTCTCTCTTTCTTTTTTATTTCCTTTCCTTTCCTTTCTTTCTTTTTTTTTTTTTTTTTTTTTTTGGGTCCGGTCGTGAGGCCTGAACTCTGGGCCTGGGCGCTGTCCCTCAGCTCTTCAGCTCAAGGCTAGCACTCTACCACTTGAGCCACAGCGCCACTTCCGGCTTTTTTCTTTTTTTTGCTTATGTGGTGCTGAGAATCGAACCCAGGGCCTCATGCATGCAAGGCAAGTGCTCTACCACTGAGCCACCTTCCCAGCCCCTCCTTTCCTTTCTTTTCCTTCCTTCCCTTCCTTTCTTCCTTCCTTTTCTTTTGCACTGGTCCTGAGCTTTGAACTCAAGGCTTATACTCTCACTTGGTTTTCTTTGTTCAAGGTCCTCTACCATTTGAGCCACACCTCCTATTCCAGCTTTGTGCTGCTAAATTGATAAGACTCTTGAGGACTTTTCTGCCCCACTGGCTTTGAACCACGATCCTCAGATTTCTACGTCTTAAGTAGCTAGGATTACAGGTGTGAGCCACCAGCTCCTGGCAAAAATACCTTAAGATGAGTTTGATGGAGATTTTGTACAGGGAGGGACCTGGTACGCCAGAGACAATGAATCATTGTTGGGTAAAGATGAGTCTAGTAACATATGTCCTTGTGAGTGGCCTGTGCAGTGGCCCAGCTTCCTCAGAGAGGCAGACAAAGCTCCTGGGAGCACTCTTAAAGGAAGGCAGAAGCAGCTGAGATCAGTGGACACGGGGACCTGATCCAGCCTCTCTTCCAGGCAGAACTAGGTCTGAATTTCATCAGCTACCAACAGTGCAGAGCTAACAAATGGCTCTCTTTACCCTACCAGTACCTGCAAACACTGCCAGCCCCTGCCCTTCCCCCTCCCCCAGATTAGATTGGATTCCAGTTTTATAAGGACATTCTGACACCTACAGCCAACCAACTGCTCCACTTAATAGGCAAGATGCTGTGGCTGACGTTAACGCCAGAGGGAGGTTTCCAAGCCATTGCTCAGGCAGGTACCTCTGCTCGCTACCAGTTTGGGCCTGGCCCCCACACCACCTTCCCTTCCCTTTAGTCTTCCTTTTATCCTCATACTTAGCAGAGACACCATGCTCCTATATCCTTGCTCCCATTTTAGGCCTGGAGAGGCTGGCGTTCATCATTCAGAGACCAATGGAGACTGAACACACAGCATGGAGAGTCTGTGTGGGAAGCTAGAGAGGACCTGGAATCAGATAGGTAAGTTGCAATTCCATTCCTCCCCAGTTCTTAGCTGTGTTACTGCAGGCAAGTCACTAAACCTCCCTGATCTCCGTTTCCTCAACTGCAAAATGAGTAAAATAGAGTCAGGTCCCAGCGGCTCAGGCCTGTAATTCTAGCTATTCAGGAGGCTGAGGTTTGAGGATCATAGATCAAAACTAGCTTGCGTAGGAGAGCCCATGAGACTCTTATGTTCAATTAACCAGGAAAAAACTAGAAGCAGAACTGTGATAGAGCTCCAGCATTGGGTGAAAAGCTAAGGGAAGGGTCCTGAGTACACATATGTGCATGTGCATTTTACACACACACACACACACACACACACACACACACACACACACACACACACACACGCACACACACACACAAATAGGTATAATAATAACTTCTGGGTAGAATGAAGTAAGATAATGCAATTCAATGTGCTTCCTGAAGTACATAGCAGGTGTTGGACGCTGAAGTTCAGCTTTCAGGCAGAGAGAGACAATCCCTCAGATGCTGAAAATCCCATCATTTCAAGCATATAGTTGCAAATGTCTGTGGCCATGGCACCTGGGATATTTAAGCTGAAAACAGGAAAGACTTGTGTTCCACTCAAAGCCCAGCTCAAAAATCTCCCTCCACGAGGAAGCCATCTTTGATTAAACTACTTAAGCTTTATTACTCTTTTTATTGGCTGCCCTTTAGCTCTTATGAGCACATTTGAGACCACAGAGAAAACTCAATTATAAGTAAACATGGCAGGTGGATGCTTAACTCCCATACTCTTAAAAACAAATTCACTTGATGGAATGTGAAATGGTAGCCAAGCCATTTTCAGGTGGCTCAGTGCTGACACCTATCTGTGGAGCCTGGTACAGCAGACCAGCTTTATTAAGACTCAGAAAGGCCTTTGCCAAAAGCCAGGGAGAAAACTTTGGTGTACTTTCCCAAGTTGAGTCAGGAGAGTCTGAGCCTCAGGAAAAGAATCTTTCTGTATGTGAACAGTCCATTGCCTCTTGTTCAACTGAACTCTACCATTCTAATAGTTCTGGCATATCTCTTCCTTTAGGGGAAATAACTTCACTATGCCATCAGAATATAGGCTCTATCACTTGTTAGCCATGTGAGTTGGGGCAAGTTATACAACATCACAAAACCTCATTTCCTGATCTATGAAAGGAAGATGAAATTTGCCCCACTGGTATATTTATTTATTTACTTATTCTTGTGGGGCTCAGGATCAAACCTAGGTCTTCATGGATGCCAGGCAGATACTCTACCACTGAGCCAGACCATATTGAGACATCCTGTCTTACAGAATTAGTTTAAAAGACTCATCCTAGCTAGGTATCCACAGGCAAAAGAGGTTATGTTTCTGAGCCTCATTTTTCTAGTTGGAAAGTGGAGTCATTGCAAGGTTACCATGAAGTTCAAATGAAAAGATATGCCTTGTAAAAAATGCCATCTACACAGAGGTATTATAATTTAGATATTTAGTTATACACATAGCAAGCATATGACTCTAAAGCCTGAAGCTCAGATGACCCTTGCCCCATGGCCACTGGTGGGTGGTGAGAAGAGGCTGCCTAGTGAAGGCTCAGGACACCTTCCTTTCAAAGGTGAGGAGGGCCAGTGAGATTATTACTAGATGGGTTTTGTTCTACCACAGCCATGTTTAGCTTTGCTCGTCCCAAAGAACCATAGCCTGAAGCTCTGCAGACCTGAGGGGGAGGGACTGTTGTTGTCTCCTGGCAACCCCATGAGACATGCCTTCTTCTGGGTGCAATGACCAAGCCAAGAAGCCTCCATCTATATGAAGTAAATTTTGATTTGTCTTCTAGGAGGAGGAACGGGTTGTTACAAAGTCACCCTTCTGCATTCCCCCGGGATTCATGGCAGCATCAGGAGGGAGCTGGCTGGCCATGGTGGAGAGTGTGTGCTGCTAACTGCCCATATATGGATCTGGAATGTAGAGATTGGGGCTGAGGACATCATCCTAAGCCAGCAGGCCTGTGAGTTCCCTGTGTACCTGCATGAAGGCTTTTCTCTGTTCTCTGTCTCTCTCCACTACCATCTTGAGTGAAAGATATCACAGCTCCTATTTCGTGTCTTGTTTTCACCTAGTTTAGGATGACTAGAGCCCTAGTCCACTAGGGATGAGGCGATCAGATCCCAGACCCTTTAGCAAAACTACGAAGTGAGTTAGGTTCATCTCAACTTCTTGCATTTTGGTGCTCCTCATTCTCTCACCCAAGGTACCCAGCATGCAGGGTGTTTCATTGGGATCCCATGGGTAATGGTAAGGAGCAGAGATTGGATAGAATTGACATCTCCTGAGTCCATAGCCTGTACTGACAGCTTCAAGGGGTGCTGTGTCCACATCTACCGGGCAGATTTGCCATGTCAGTGCTTGGCCTTCTACAAGACCTGGCTAAGCTCAAATCCTAGTTCTATTATAGACTGGCTTTGTGAGCTTGGACATGCTATTGAATATCTTGAAGCCCTATTTCTGTTCCTTTTGCCCATCAACATCAACTGAACCCCACGCCCCCTGCCACTGTCTTCAATGCAGAAGGCTTCTTAGTGTGGGGTCTGGACCCCACCTGAGCCTAAAGTAAGGATAATATTAATGCCTATCTCACTGTATTGCTGCAAGGTTAAATTCGACAGTGCCTCTGGCTCATGTAGCTCAGCACTTGGTATATAGGAAGTGTCTAGTAAATGATTGTGAACACCCAAAAGATAATGGAATGGAGGTTTTAGAAGCTCGGTGGCTAGCCTCAGATCACACATGAGAGATCTGAACCCAGGCCTTCTACCATGGAGACCTGTGAGCCATTTCCCTTGTAGGATGCTGGCCAATTTGAATAATGTATGCTAAGACACAACAGAGGGATGACGGCTTGCTGCCTCCTCTGCGTAAAAATATAGTGACAACTCCCACAGGAGCTGTCAAGATTCAGTCTCGAGCAAACAAGGCTGGACAATCAGGTACCTCAAAAGACAGGTGGGAGAGAGCTGTGTGCGCAGGAGGCCCCGAGGAAACAGAACTACTCAGCTTCATTACATGATTAGCTTTCTTCCCCACCATTTGTTGGTTTCAAATTAAAATAAGTCTAGCCACTTCACAAAGCCACCCACCAGCTTCCACTTGATTGAAACCAGCCGAATCCCAGTGACAGCATGGCGAGGCGTTCATGGAGGAGGGTGAGAAGGGGTGGGCTCGTGCCAAGTGGGGAGGACAGCTGCTTCAGCCAGATCCGTCCCCGGAGGATGATCAGAGCTGCTCTTGACCTTGTGGCTCTTGAGAGAGTCATGAATGGCAAGGTCATGTTCAAACAGAAAAGGGTCTGGCCTTTTAAAGACATCTAGGAAGTGCTCTGGGAGGGTTGCGGAGGGTGTGAGGCAGGAAGAGGAAGTTGAGTCCATCACCGATGTACAAGACAGCCTCTGGTGTACTTGGGTTTGACTCTGCTCGTTGTATACTTTGGACTTTCCCTTTATGGCTTTCACATGGGTAAGACAGTCTTTGATGCTTACTGGTACCCCCAGCTCGGAGCCCCAAAGTTACCATGAGGCCCCATTACTTGCTCCCTCCTAAGCTTGGGCCCTGGAGCACTTCTCCATCCATCCTGTATTGAGTCACTTCATGGGTGTGAATGGGACTCGAGACTGAATCCTAGCCTCAAGAACCAGCCAGCTGCGGATGAATCAGGTGGTTTGAGATCTGCCCAGCTCCAGACTTCCTTGTTTTGAGACCTCAGGAAAGGTTCTAGGAATCGGTTTCCTCACATAACAAAAACAAAGACTGAGGGTACTATTAACACCAATCTCATGCATTGTTGACAGGCTAGCCAGTACCTCTAACACACCATCCAAGCAGGACTAGGGCAAGGCCCGGAGTTCAAATCCCAAGATCACAAAACACCTCCACCAGGAATAATCCGCCATGCCAGGCTCAGGCCTCCACGTTGTTGTGTTAGTCTGCTCTGAGCTTTGGTATTGACAAAGGCTCCCGGGTGATCCTCATGTGTGGTCAAGGCTGGGGAATCACTGGTCCTGGCTCACTGGGGAGGACAGTCTTGCTACAAAGCAGGTACAAACCTGGTCTCCATGTCTGTCTCCCACCCCTAGCCAAGTGTTCTCCTGGGGGTGGGGCGGGGGGAAAGGGGGGGCTCACCAGTTGCTGAGGCAGGGAGGCCAGCTGAGCATAACTTTGGCACAAAGGGATTTTAGATCCCTGGGGAAGTCCCCCGTGGGTTTCCAAAATGCCTCTCCCACCTTCCTAACACCCCGCTTTTCCTTCACCAGGACAAAGCTCTTTCTTCCATGGTGAGAGATAAGGCTTAAAACAGCAATGCCCTTGGGAGAGGAAGGAGAGTGACTCAAATTCATGCTAAGCTATAAATGACGGATGAGGAGGGAGCGGGGAGACTGAGCTGACAGCCTGCTGCAGCGAGGGGAGGGCGTGTGAAACAGGAAAGCCAGAGAGGCCCCTCATTTTAGGAAAGAGAAGAACTGGCTGCAGAGGTGTGACCCAGCCTGCCCAAGGCCATCTGCTGGGCAGGGCTGCGCGCCTGGCGGGCTCCCCTGACCCATGCCGTCCAGGGCTGCCCTGGACTCTCAGCAGCCATGTTCTGTAGGGCAGGAGTTCTGAATCAGACATTTTACTGCCTCTCAGTGACAGCCACAGGGTAAGCAGCCCGCACACAGGCTCACACCTGTAATGAATGCTAGCTACTCAGAAAGCTGAGATCTGGGGACTGTGGGTTGAAGCCAGCCCAGGCAGGACACTCTTATCTTCAATTAACCAGGAAAAAAGCCAGAAGTAGAGGTGTGGCTCCCATGGTAAAGAGTGCCAGGCCCTGAGTTCAAACTCCTGCTGACCGCTAGTGGGCAGGGTCTAGGCCATTCCTAAGGATTCCTGTCATCCAAGGAAGAATGGCCCAGACCCCAACGTCACACCCACTGCACTATTCAGCAGCACCGTCCAGCAGCAGATGCCCGCCTACCGCCAGCACCCTAGTCCTCCAGGAAGAGAGAGGGAGGGAGAGAGAGGGAGAGGGAACAGAAGAGAGGGAGGAGAGGAGAGGGGAAGAGAGAGGAGAAGGGAAGGGAGGAGAGGGAGGGAAAGAGAAGGAGAGAGAGAGAAGGACAGAGGGAGAGAGAGGAAGAGGAAGAGGAGGGGAGGGAGAGAGGGAAGAGAGAGAGAGAGAGAGAGAGAGAGAGAGAGAGAGAGAGAGAGAGAGAGAGAGAGAAGAGAGAGAGAGAGAGAGAGAGAGAAGAGAGAGAGGGAGGGAGGGAGAGAGGAAAATCCACAGAGGAATCCAGCCAGGGCTCTCAGTTGACATTTATGGTGGGAAGTTTTATCTCAGTGGTAAATAACCTCTAATAGTGTAGGTCATTACACTAATTACAGCAGATAATTAATTTTCTAATTCTTTCTGTAGGTGGCTACCTATCACTAGAGAAGCTTAATTTATTCCTTTGCTTCCTGGGCGGGCGCAGGCCGCCTCCTGCTTCACTGGCTCCTGGGACTGCGCGCAGGGCGCCCACTCTTAAGATGTCTGGAGAGGCGCCCGACAGCACCCCCAATCCTCTCCCCTCTGGGGCCTGGGCATCTTCACTCAGATGGCTTCCGCCCTCCCCTCCCCCTTGGGGGCGGGTGGTCTTTACACCTGTTTGTCTCTCTTTGGTGTGGACGCGTGGCTGCCCTGTTCCCAGCAGCCTTCCCAAAGGCCTGTGGGTTAAAGGCATGGTGTCCAGTGTGGCATTCTGGGTGCCAGGGACCCTCGTGTCTGTAACTCACCTGAGCTTATTTCGACTGGGGTTAATGAGGGGGCTTCCATGCCAAACACCTTTGTGTACCTTATCTCACCTCACTTCTGAAGGCGATTTCAATGCCCTTTGATTTTGGAGTTGAGGAACATGAGGTCTGAAGAAGCCAAGTGCCTTCTCCTGGGTGAGACCTTCTAGCAAAGTGGCCAAGGTAGGCTGGACATCTGCTAGGAGCCAGATGCCTCTTGATGTGGTTGGCAGCACCAAGTTTAGTGTAAGATCCTTGGCTAACCCTCCCCCAAATCTGTAACCTCAAAAGGGATTTCCAGCTCAGTTCCTCTGACAGAATTCCTCTTCCTCCCATTTCCACACAGCTCCTCTGGAAAAATCTCTCCTTTGACCCTCCTGCCTGGATCCCAGTACGTGGATTTTCTTACATGAGCTTGATAGGATGCTGTCCTCCGGTGGGTGGGTGGAGGGAGCTCTGTGGGTGGTTTCTCTCAAGCTCCTTTCTGGAACCATCTACCCAGAGCTGGGATTTGTTTCTCTTGGAAACCAACTGGCTTGACCTGTCCATTTTATAGGAGAAGCCCGGAGAATGTGTTTCTTGTTTCTGTGACCTTGATCTTATTCAAGGTCACAAAGGCAGACCTCCCTTGCGGATGGTCTATAGTTCTACTCTGGCCTGCTGCCCTCTGTGGGAAGCTGGCAGCACCTGGGAGAAGAGGGCCTGGCTACCCCAAGCAGAGCATGAGTTTTCACAACTGGATAGAAATTAGATCAATGCTAACAAGGCTTAGAAAAAAGAAAGAAAAAAAACCCCTAGGAACAAACCCAGGGACTAAAATAAAAGATGATGAAGAAGAATTAGTTTCACTTTAAGCAACAACAAAAATTGCTCAACTAAGAGCAGCCCAGGTTATTCCTGTCACTGTCTAGAGCATAGACGTGTGTGTGTGTGTGTGTGTGTGTGTGTGTAGGGGAGGCTCAGGGTATGAGGTTTGCTTTTGGAGGCTCAGCCACAAGGCAGTGTCCTTGGTGCCCAGACCCATGTGTCCCAGGGTCCCCAGGCCCTCTCTGAGAGCTGTATTTGAGGTTGGCTCACTGGTTGGACAGGCCAGATGCTGCTACTGTCCCCAGGCCAGGAGGACACAAGACAAGTGCCGATGTCTCCTTGTGCTGAGAGCACTGTATGCAGGGGCCATGAGAAGCTATGGTTAAAACAGTCAGGCCAGAAGTGGCAAGTGATAGAAAATGGGAGAGAGAGAGAGAGACAGACAGACAGACAGACAGACAGACATTCAGACAGAGACAGCAAGACTTAGAGAAGGCTTGAAAGTGGGTAAGGGAAGGAAGGGAGGGACACTGACAAAGGAGAGGATACCTTCCCCTAAATCACAGGAACCAGACAACAAATGGAGGCCGAAGGGTAGATAGCACACTGCCCCGGGTCCCCTTCCTGGCAGCTTGTCCCTTGCCTGGTATAGTAATTACACGTGCTTTCCCTTTCTCCTCACCATTCCTGTCCTGTTGAAAGAAGGTGCTGGCAGGAGGGGAGGAGAAAGAAACACAGGTCAAGGCGGGCCCAGCCCACCTGCTGGCTGCTGACACCCCCCTCCCCCACTGCCCAGTCTGCCATTCCGGTGGAGAAAGGCACTGTTCCTGGGGCTCCCAGAATGCCCAGGGCTTGGCCTGGAGGTCTCTAGGGCAGAGGGAGAGGAGAGGGCAGCTTGCTCTGGTGAGTACAGCCCTGCAGGGGGCGCCAGGGAGGTTCTGACGGCTTGTCAGGTCTGGGGAGCTCTGTGGCCCCACTGCCTTCCTGCATTGAGGTTCACAGCCACTCTTTGTGCAGCCCCCACCTTACAGAGGTGGAAACTGAGGCACAGAGGAGCCTCAGAGTGCAGGATACAGGGCAGAAGTCTGACTCCAGGACGTAGAGGGAGGAATGAGCCTTGTCTAAGTAGTGTTCTTCTGGGACCACTTGGTGTGAGATGAAGCGCATAGCTAGCTACGGGGTGAGAACCTGCGTTCAAACTCCAGTTTGACCCACTGTGGCCTCGGGCAGGTTCTGTGAACCAGCTCTGGGCACCTTTCTCTCCTCACTCACAAAACTGGGACAACAGGGCTGTAAGAGAACATGAATGGGGCCTCTTGCTCACAGGCTCTCATGCCGCCTTACATAGTCCTACGGCTGAGAAGCTCACCGTCTCTTCAGAGCAGATGCTTGGCTTCCAAGATAAGCCAGGCCCAGCCTTCCAGCCCTCCCCACCAAGGCTGGTGCTACAAGGCCTTCAGGCATCCGAAGACCAGGACTTTGCCTTCTTGGACTCTTCATCCTGGCCTCATCATCTCAGCTGGAGCAGCTTACTGAGAGATTGCTTCCAGAGATGCTCCCAGCCAACCTGGCTGAACACAAACTGCTTATGGACAGCTCAAGAGTGGGGCTAAGTCTCCCATGCCCCTGGCTACTGCCAAGGTCCAGCATGAGTTTTTGTTTGTTTGTTTGTTTTTGGTTTGGTGGGTTATGCGGCCCGAACTCTGGGCCTGGGCACTGTCCTTCAGCTCAAGGCTAGTGCTCTACCACTTGAGTCACAGCACCACTTCTGGCTTTTTTCTGCTTATGTGGTGCTGAGGAATCGAACCCAGGGCCTCATCCATGTGAGGCAAGCGCTCTACCACTGAGCCACCTTCCCTGTCCCAGCATGGGGTTTTACAAGAATTTTCTGTTTAAAAAACCAATTGAAGCTTGTGTTCTGTATATTCCCAGGAAGACCTTTAACTTCTCCACACCCAGGGCTAGCACTGATTCATTCACCACCACGGTAACTATGGCAAGCTAAGCATTAACTCTGTGCTAAGCACCACTCACATGATCTCACTTCTTTCTAAACAGAACTGGAAAGTGGACACCACAGAAAGAAAGGAAGCGGGACTTACAGGAGCTAACTTAGGCCCGAATGTGCACAGAGTGATCACTTCAAAGGCAGAGGTTCTAACCACTGAGCTCCCTGGCTACCAAGGATAACCACACCAGGTGGCATCTCTGTATTTCCAACCCCAGGACTACGGCTGCCTGACCTTCTGCCCTACAGCACAGAACCTAGAAGGGGGGAGGTGGGGGCAGGGCTTGACAGTGTGGGAATCCCACAGTCCCTCCCCTGGGATGTCCTGCCACCTCCCTGGCGCCCTGTGGCCAGCCAGCCAGCCAGCATTCTGGCTGTTCCTTCAGTGGGAGCATCTTTCCCACTGGATTGAGCGAGTCGGAGGGGTAGGGAGGCGACAGATATGACTAAATCCCCTCCTTGTCCCCTGTCAAGGCAGAAGGAGGCCTCTGCATGCTCTGAAAACTGGGTTAGAAATGGCTGGGCCGTACCTATCTTATCTGCTCTGCACTGAAAGCCGTCAGCGCGTGGCAGGTTTTCACGCAGAATTCTCCTGGTTAATCCCCCTTTGTTAGCTTGATGCCAACATCGCAATACCAACCTCGTCCGGGCGATTTGAGAGGGATTACAGGCCCTCAATCCTTCAGCATGCGGGAGAAGAATGTTTTCTCAAATCACATTTTTCACAAATCTGTTTTCAAAAATAATCAAAGTGCAAATCCCGCCTCGGGACGGCGGAGTGGGGGGAGAGCGGGCGGGGGGGTAAAGGGGGAGACACCGGGCTCTTCCTTTCACGTCTAACATGGCAGAAGCAACATTGCTTCCGAGGAGGGGCGGGGAAGGCCCATTAGGCACCAACCTCCGTGTTCTCGGGGCTTTTGTACAGGCGAAGTGAGGCTCTGCCAGGGGCTGGCTGGAGAGGGCAGATGCCCTAGTAGGGGCTGATGTTGACTCTGATTGGTACCATGGATGCACGAGCAGGGCTGAGTGGTAACGGGGCGTGATTCAAGTTCAATGCCGATGTATGTGGCTATGTGGGGACATGATAATGAATACAGTTGTTCCAGTGCCTGGAGGAAACCAAGTTGGCAGCTGTCCCATAGCATCCTGGGACAGAGGGTGCTCAACAATCTTGGACAGCTTCTTGGACATGGTGGGGGAGGGGGGGGATGGGTTTGGATGGGTCTAGGTTTCTTTTGTTGTTGTTGTTATTGGTTGTGGGACTTGAACTCTGGGCCTGGGTGCTGTCCCTGAACTCTTCAGCTCAAGGAAAGCACTCTACCTCAGACCCACAGCACCACTTCCGGTTGGTTTCCTGGTGGTTTATTGGAGATAAGAGTCTCACGGACTTTCCTGCCCAGGCTGGCTTTGAACCTCGATCCTCAGATCTCAGCCTCCTGAGTAGCTAGATTACAGGCATGAGCCATGGGTGCCTATGCTTCTTGTGGGTTATATGCTTCAAAGTTTGCCCCGTACTGAACACAATGAAGGCTCATGGGAGCCAAGGAGATCTGAATTCTGGCTGGTCATCAGTGGCCATGGGATTGTGAGTCTTGGCTACATGCATCCCGACTCTATGGCCTACAACCACAGCCCTCCTGCTGCTGCCTGGCCTGGCTTCTTTAAGGCCCTTCTAGGTCCGGGATGAGGTTCAGAAGGTCCAGCCAGATAACTCAAGATGGCTTGGCCTGTGGATTTCGTTTTAAGCCATTCTGGCCTATGCTGTCTGTGGTTTGCATGTGCCATTTTTCCTTCATGTGTGGGCAGTGGGGGTGGGGATATGGGGGGCTGACAAGCAGGGTCTCAAAGACACCCCCACTTGTCACCCACCTACCCTTGCCACTTGCTGTGAAGTTGTAACCCAGCATACAGGGAATCCCCAACCCCTGCCCTTCAAGGCTTCTGTCCCGAAGGCGGGCGAGCTTAGAACTTGGGTATCCCCATCCTCATTGGGTCCCAGGACCTGGGCTTTTCTTTTGTTGGTCCAGCTGAAGCCTGGTGCCTTCCAAGAACCAAGGCCTGTGACAACAAAAGGGTCATGAAGTCTGATCTCATCTCAGACACTGGACTGTGGCCAGACAGGAGTGAGTATGTCCATACCATAAACTCTCCCAGCTGGCACCACGATGTGGCTGCCCTCTGAGCCCATGAGAGGACACTCATGGGAACAAATCACCCTTTGGGGGTTGATTAAAGATGGATGTGTAGTTCCTGAGGTTATCTGAAGCTCGGCTTGCTCTCAAATGCATAACCCCCATATTTTCTTCTTAAGCAATTCTGTGCTTTGATGTTCAGCACCTGGCACACAATCACATTCGGTTTGATGCACAGAAGGGGGATGAGGCAGGGAGGCGGGTCTGGGGTGGGGAGGGAGCTGAAGAGGGAGAGAGAAAAAGTCCCAGCCCTGCCCGCCCCTGCTCTCCAGGCAGATTCACATTTACCACTCCATTCCTGGATGGTCAGGGGTTGGATGAGCTGTGGGTTGTCTATGCACCCACCATGCCGGAGTCCTGGGCATTAGGAAGGCGGTGCCAATGGTTGGGTTTTTATGACTTTACAGGAAGAGCTTTGTAATGCATGTGTGTGTGTTTTAACATTCTGTGACTTGCTGGTGAATTCTCCTCTTGCCAGGGTACTCAGAACACAGGAGGAGGAAGAAGAGGAGGAGGAGGAGGAAGAAGAGGAGGAAGAAGAGGAGGAGGACAGATGAGTCTCAGAACAATTTCTCTCTCTCTCTCTCTTTTTTTTTTTTGGCCGTCATGGAGCTCAAACTCTGGGCTGGGCGCTGTCCCTGAGCTCTTCAGCTCAAGACTAGCCCTCTACCACTTGAGCCATAGTACTACTTCCGGTTTTCTGAGTGGTTTATTGGAGATAAGAGTCTCATGGAGGGCTGGGAAGATGGCTCAGTGGTAGAGCACTTGCCTTGCATGCATGAGGGTTCGATTCCTCAGCACCACATAAGCAAAAAGAAAAAAGCTAGAAGTGGTGCTGTGGCTCAAGTGGTAGAATGCTAGCCCTGAGCTGAAGAGCTGAAGGACAGCACCCAGGCCCAGAGTTCAGGCCCCACGACCAGAACCGCCTCCCACCACCCCCCCCAAAAAAAAAAAAAGAGTCTCATGGACTTTCCTGCCCAGGCTGGCTTTGAACCACGATCCTCAGATCTCAGCCTCCGGAGTAGCTAGGATTACAGGCATGAGCCACCGGCACCCTGCTCGGAACAATTTTTGTTGGGGAGGAGGAGAGGGAAGGAAAGGGAAGACAAGAGAGGATAAAGAGGAAAGAAAGAGAGAGCAAAGCAAGATAGGATGACAAGGAGGCAGTCACAAAAGTCAAGTACAACATAGGAAGGGAAATGATGGGAAGAGGAGAAGCTGACCCTTCTTGACATGAGAAAGAGGAGAGAGCAGGGGCGGGCGGTGCTTGCTGGCAGCCGCTGCTTTAGGGAAACCTAGGCTGCCATCTTGGAACTCTGCGCCTAGGGCACCAGAGAAGTCACTGAGCCCCAGGGCTTGTTCACGGGTGGATCTCTGCCCAGGTCCGTCATTCCTTCTGTCCCTACCCCTTCCAAAGAGACCCAGCAGGCCTACAATCAGACACAAGGGTTTTAGAAATCTCTCCTTTCCCCACAACTCTACAACCTGAAGTCAGACAGTTCCCCACACGGCTCACCCCCTACCCCCGTCCCCCGGCAAGAGGAGGGGTCTGAAGTGGGGACAATTTAATGTGATAAATATATTCAAATGAGGATCAGATAAAAATTGCATCCAGGTTTCCCCTGGCCAGGACATTTGGGGAACGGGGAGGGGTGGGTAGAAAATTCAAATATTCCTTTCTAAGAGTGAGGCTAAGTTTCATTATCATATTTTAATTAAAAGGAAAAAAAATCCTATTAAACAATTCCCAACGCATTGGGATTAGCAGAAACCCAGCACCTGGGACCCAGGAGCTCAGCATGTATGAACACATGAGCAAGACTTATCTTCTTTAGGGATGATCCTTGCACCTGCCCCCTTCTGCCAGTGACACAGCAATGGCTGTCCCTGGCGGGTCCCAGTGGAGAGAGGTCCAGGCAGAAGGAGGTGAGGTTTTCTCACCTGCGGGGGGATAGGGAGAGCCGAACCTGCAGGGCCCCTGATGGGTTGGAACTTGCAGAATCTATCCTCTGCCAACAGCATTGCTGGCAAGAAACCCGGCTTTAGGATCAGGTTAGCTAGGCTAAAAAACCCTAGCCCCACCACTTGCTAACTGGGTTATGGTTGACCTTTCTTTGATTCCTCTGAGCTTCAACTTCCCAATTTTGTGAACCGTGGATTTTATGTCCCATGTCATTTGTGAAAAGAACCTAGTACAGAGCCCAAATAAATGATCTTATTACCCAATAGGGCTCTTATTTGCAGATAAAGACACCACCGGTGCACAGCGAACGTCACAGCTGAGGGCGATAGACTTCTCTCTCATCCCCTGGCCTTTGCACATGACCTGCCCTGACTACTTTCCAACCCCACACCCTTTCCTGCTTGGCCGGCTCACTGCCATCCATCAGCGCTGAGGGCCTTCCCCAGTACCTAAGGCCAGGTGGATGGCTGATCTCTGGGCCCGCATGGTGTTGCCCCCCTCTCAGAGCAGCCCATGGCTTTCCTCCTTGAGATTCCACATCCTGTAAGAGTAGAGACCAGTCCCTGTGTGTCGTGGTTTCCCCAGTATTGCTATATACACTAGGTGCTCCATAGATACCTTGAGAAGAAGAAACCAACGAACAAATCAGGGAAAAAACACAACCAGATGCAACATGGAGTAGCGATGGGTTTACACACAAACAACCTAGGGCTGATGAGGACCACACATGGAGAAGCCAGGGTGATCTGGCTGCCTTGGTGGGGAGACGCTGTTCACTCAGAGTGTAACAGCTTGGGGGCACCCCCTCCACAGTGCTGCATTCAGCTCCAGACCTCGAACAGAGTCCATTCTGTAGGGTAAGGCTGCCCAGATGGTGAGGAGATTCCACTCCTCAGGCCTGCAGGTGTGTGTGTGTGTGTGTGTGTGTGTGTGTGTGTGTGTGTGTGTGTGTGTGTGTGTGTGTGTGTGTGTGTGTGCGCACACGCGCGTGTGCATTGGGGAGAAGGGACCAGAGAA
The DNA here is from genome assembly GCF_024711535.1 of Dipodomys merriami. Lineage (NCBI taxonomy): Eukaryota > Metazoa > Chordata > Mammalia > Rodentia > Heteromyidae > Dipodomys > Dipodomys merriami. Next base: position 19,223,043 of record NW_027204381.1, read on the forward strand.
CATGAGCTCAGCACGGGTGTGTTAGGCCGGGCAGGGGTGCAGCCTGAATGTGTTCCCGTGAGCCAACATGAGGCAGAGAGGGGGATTTGGGTTCACATGGGGTGAGCAGCTATTCCAGTTTTCCCAGGACTGCCTCTGTTCTGAGCACTGAAAGTCCCAGGTTCAGGGCAGCTGGCTTAGTGCCACGCAAGAGAGCAAATGTACACGCTTGTATGCATGTGTGCATATTTCATCATATAGACCAACTGTGCCATATTACAATTGCTTATCCATTCACTTGGTTTGTGAATAGATATTTGCTTTTTCCCACATTAGGTTATTATAAATAATGTTGTTATGGACATTAATGTATGGCCATCCATAGGGATCTAGTGTGTGTATGTGGGGGGAGGGGAGGGTGTTTCCAGAAATCCATGGGGATTTCCAAATAGGTCCATGCTCAAGTCCCCTTATATAAGATATAGTGTCTGTCTATAATATACATATTTCCTTTCATACACTTTAAATGATACCCAGTTGACTTATAATACCTAGACAATACAAACATGCTCTGTGAATAGTTGTACTATATTATTTAGGGAATAATGTTGAGAAAAGTTCCCATTTAATCTTCCCACCCCTGACTGACTGAATCCACGGATGGGGAACCTGTGGACACAAAGCACCGTGTATATATCTGTTTTCATGTGGATGTATGTTTTCGTTTCTTCTGGGTATGGCTGTCCGAGAGGAATTGCTGGGTCACACGGCAACTCTATGTTTAACCTTTCAGGCAGCTGTCAAAGTGGTTTGCAGAGTGCCGGCACCATTTTATGGCCCCACCAGCAGGGTCCCAGGGATGGTTTCTCCACGTCCTCAACAGCACTTGTCATTATCTGTCTTTTTAATTACAATCATCCCTGTGAGTGTGACACCGTGTTTTAGCCAGCAGAGCCCCGGGGAGATGAAAAAGAGCTGCCTGCAAAGTAGTGAGGCTTTGGTCCTCCTTTTTGGGTCCCCGGGCTTATTTAGCTAGGTGGAGCCTGGAGGAAGGCTGTTCTGGACTGCCAGAGGGCTGAATGAGAACAGATCACTCTCAATCGCTTCCCACTCCCCTTGGGGTTGAGTGGCTTGGAGGAAGGATCAGACCCTGGGATGGCTCTGAAGTCGACAGCGGAAATGACTCAGGCACCATCGGTGGCAGGGGCAGGTGGCCCCCAAGATGACAACCACCATTCTCTACGTTCTCTGCACCTCACTGTCTGATCTCCAGGGGACCTGGCTGGTCGGCCCTCTTCCTCCCTCTGACACCTGACCTTTCCCGCCACCATCACCCCTGCCCACGTTCTTCCAGTCTTCCTCGCACGCACAACTCACACCCTCACGCATGGACAGGGGCTTCTTCCCCGCCACACAGCCCAGGTAATTGTTCTCAGACCACCAGCGATCTGTTTAACCCTAGGGAAATCTGTTGAAGATGTGTGTGTTGGGGGGGGGGGCGGTGTAAGTTGGTGGGGGTGAGATGGGGTGAGAAATCCCATGCTGTGATTGGGCACTAGTTGAACCTGGGCGGGGATCAATTGAGACATGGATAGTCAAGTGTCCCCTGACCCCCACCAGGAACGATACAGCTGACCCCTCAGAAGGCTGCCAGGGCCGTTCGGGAGTGGCCAGCCCCGGTCTCATCTCTTGTCTTTCAGGTCTGATCTCAGCATTCTCTGTGATCACATTGGTGTGAGAACATCTCTGTCTGCATCCAAGGCCGGGATGGATAGAATGACTTTGCTAGTGTCACGTGCACGTGCGCACAGCCAGCCCCGCCCAGCGGACACCTGCTTGGTTTCCACAGAGCTGCGGCCACTGTCCCTGAGCGTGGCCACAGAGGCCCAGACCAGAAGACGACTCGTGGGTCCTGCTTCCTTCCCAGGCCTGTGGGCAGCTCTTGCTGATGCTCAGATAGAGGTGTTCGAGTACAGGGCTGACATCGGTGGGGGCCTGCCATGCTCTTAGATTCCTTCATCCCCTTCTGACCTCTGACCCTTTGCCAAGACTTCCTTCCAGATCCAAATTTCTAAAGCTCCTTGTATTCACACAAGCTTGAGAAGCGATGGCTCCCCCAGGAAGCCCTCAGCAACGTGGGGAAATCAGGACAGTTTTCACCAACCTTCTTCTCTAGGAACTTCTGTGGTGATCTCCACTGGTATCACCTCCTGCCAGTCCCCCCTCTTGTCCCTCCTCCTCCTCACAGGCCCCAGGTTCTGCCTCTGCTCTGCTGAGCTGAGCTCTGCATTCCCTTTATGTCTCCTTGTTTCCAGTTCCCTCTCTATGAAGCTTTTATGGAGCTAGTATAAGAGCCAAGGCAAGAAGTACAACTTCATACGGATGCTTGTAAACTTACAGCTCATCCAACCCGGAGAGGTGGGACAAGCTGCAAATAAAAATGGCTTCTGAAGTGGTTTAGCACCTCAGCACAACAGTGAGTATCTGACAAGAACCAAAGTGACAATGTGTGTGTGTGTCTGATGTGTGTGTGTGTGTGTGTGTGTGCGTGTGTGTCTTTGGGTGGGGGTGTACACAATCCTCCCAGTAGATGCTACAACATCTTTTGTTCTAAGAGCCTCTCCTTTGAGGGGAAAAAAACACCCTCAACTGTTCCCCATGTAGCTGAGCCCTAGAGGAATTCTGCCCATTTACCTTTCATTTGAACTTCCTGGAGGTGGGGCATCTCTCTCAGCATGGCTTTCATTCATTGCCCAGTTCCTCCAAGGCACCCTACCCGAGTTAGACCTGTACAGTGTCAGGTGAGTCAGGTGAGCAGGTGGTCCAGCCAAGCACTGGGCCCTGGCCCAGACCCCTATCTGCTGTAGGGCTGCACATGGCAGAGTTGGGGAACTTCACATAGGCCTCTCAGGGCGGGGCATGGGGAAGCCCCCCAGGTCACAAATAGAATGCCAAGGTCAAGACTTCTAGACATCTGCTCGGACTCCCAATTTCTATCCCAAGAGCTCTCCTCCTTTGTGGGGTACAGCCCCTCACAGGAAGCCTACAGAGGGCATCATGGGGAGGTCCTGGGCAGTCTGCACCCCTGAGTCATCCTGAAAGACACGTACATCATAATAACCCTTAAGCCTTGCAAGCTTCCAGAGCTAAGACCCCAAGGAGTCTCCGAGCATCGAAGCCATTTCATAATCCTAATGTCCCAGACCCTGGCCTGCTCGCCACCTCACGGGCAAGAGCCAGATGCTGACGGTGACCAGAGCCTGGCTGTCTAGTCTGCCTAAGAACTGAGACTGGTGCATAGGTCTGACCTGCCCCTGGGCCTTGACAGCTCAAGACCAGGCCCACGGAGATGCTGGGTGCACTCGTGTGTGTGGTGTGTGTGTGTGTGTGTGTGTGTCCGCCGGCATGGGCCAGCCTTCCAGAGCATTCTTTCCTCCGGCAGGCCCACTTAGGAAGTTTTCTTTCCTCTCTCCCGCTGAAGACATCCATCACTTTCCCCAGCAGAGGCAAGGCAGCCGCGACTCCTTCCTGGGGTTTATTAAATACGTTCAAGAGCCTATTTGTAGCTGTCAGGGAGACGCGAGGGCAAGCCTGGGAGTTCTCTCAGCCATACACACCCCCCCCCACCTCCAGCGTGGGGACCTCCCCCTCCTTCTACCAACGCTTCTCTAATGAGACCAGTCCACTCTCAAACTGCCATTTGTGGAACCACGGAGAGGAGACCGGAGGAGGTGACCAGTAGCAGCTGGCCGGCCAAGGACAGACCATCCCATATCACTCCCCCACCTCAGGGGGGAGCCAGGGAGAGGAAGCTCAACCATCCTCCCTCCCAGATGCCCTGGGCTATCTCTAAGGTCACAGATGGGGCCTGGGACATCCTTAGCCTGGGGATGGACTTTAGAGGCCCTGGAAATGGCCTCTCTGTTTAGTGGACAAGAGCAATGAATTCTAAAAGGGGGGGCGAGGAAGGAGGTTGCTTGAAGTCCTTGAAGTTCGACCCCCCACCACCGAGTACCTCCTCTTCCTAGCACGTGTGTACCGGCCACCTCCAATGAACACCATTGTGATTTCTATTTCCAAATTCGGTATTAGCTACTATATGGTTAGCTATGTTTGTATAGCTTCTTCTTTTTTTTCAAATATAAGATAATTGTATTCTTTTCAATAAAGGCATCTCATTAAATGTCTAACCAGGATTGAATTTTTAGACCGTGAAAAGCTTCACTGAAATACAAAGTCAAAAGCAAAACCCTTTGGATATATGTGTATATATATATATATTTTTTTTCTTTGTCACAAAGATATTGTTTTTGTGGCTATGGCTCAGCCAGGGTGAATGGGGTCCACAGAGGCCTGAGATTTCCAAGGGAAATCTTTAGGATGAGCCTCACCCAAACTTTCTCTCAGAAGGAAGGTAGCCTGACCTTGGCTGACCTCTCCTGCTCTATTCCCACCTGCAGGCTCTTGATCTTCTGCCCCTACCACCCTCATTTTAGCTCTTTCTTACCTACTGCCTTTTTATTTAGTATCTACTATGTGCTGACAATTCACACATCTCCCTTGGCTGGCACTGTGTGTGTGTGTGTGTGTGTGTGTGTGTGTGTGTGTGTGTGTGTGTGTGTGTGTGTGTGTGTGTGTGTGTGTGTGTGTTTTACAGGGGTTTGAACTCAGGGCTCTGACCTTGCTAAATAGGTGCTCTACCACTTGAACCACACTCCCAAGCTTTTTTGAATTAGTCTATTTTTTAGGTCTTGGGTTTTACTGGTGCTGCCTTGGACCTTGATTCTCCTACTTCCAATGTCTACATCATTGGTATTATAGCCATGTACCGCCATGCCCAGTCCTTTTGCTGGCACTTTCCACATCATCTGATCTCTCTTCCTGAGCCTACTCGCTGGGAGCTGAAGCTAGAGAGGGGTTGCTGGAGGCCAAACCTAAGTGGCTTCAGTAAAAGAGCAGAGTTGGGAATAAATGGCTTTGATGCTTCCTGTCTTTTTGCCCTTACACTGCTTTCCCAGAAAAATGCTGGGCATCCTGGCTTAGCAAACACTCGAGTTGAGTCAGACTGATGAGCCCAGTAGGCAGGGGCAGGATGACCCGGGAGGGTTGCTCCTAGTGGCGTGAGGGGTGATGACTCACTGGGCTGGCAGGTCCCTTGCAACCAGAGCTCAGGGGGCAGGCCACAGGATGGGGCAAGGGGCAGGGCACAGTGACGGACAGGCCACAGGGACAGGCCTCAGGGACAGACTGATGCTTGCCTGGCCTTCCTAATGAGATTCTTCCCAGGAGGGTCAGAAAATAGCCAACATCTTCAGAGATGGAAAAAGCAAGGATGCCCTTCAATGGATCAAGGAAATGTGATCTATCTGTATCTACATCTACATCTACATCTATAGCTACACATCCACATCCATACCCATCTCTCTATCTCTATCTCTTATCTAATGGAGTATTACCCATCCATCAGGGAGACTGATATTACATCATTTGCAGAGAAATAGATGGACCTGGAAAAAAATTATGTTAAGTGAGGTTAAGTCAGCTCCGAAGAGACAAAGGACACATGTGTCTTATTTTTCTCTCACGTGTGGATGTTGGATCTAATTTATCGATATGTATGTCATATGCACATACACACAAATGCATCCGTGGAAGTCTGGCACATGCAGGGAGGATTGCAATGGTGTGCTTCTTTGGACAACTAACTTATAGGGAGCTGGAATTTGAGATGTTGGGATTGGGGGGAATCAAAGGGAGGGGGTGGAATTTGAGATGTTGGGGTGGGGGGGAATCAAAGGGAGGGGTGGATGAATGAAGAGAGGAAAGGTGGGGGAATGCAGTCATAATATTCAATATACATATGTAAAATTGGGACTACGAAAGTGGAGGGGATGGATGGGGTTGGGAGAGATGGGGGAAAGCAATGAAAGGGGAGACCTTAGTCAGGACGCATTGTACTCATAACCTGACAGGTTGAATTGAAACTCCTTTGTGCAACTACTTAAAGTAATAACAAAATAATAAAAGTAAAATAAAGTAATAATAATAATAATAAACCCAAGACCTAAAGTCCCCAGATATCTAAGTGTGGGCCACAGGCTGAGGGCCTGAAGAAGCCAGCCCAGGCTTTTAGGTCCTGGAGCATAGTTCAGAGAAATGAGATCGAGGATACGTACATGGGACACAGGGGAATGATGAGGGAAGCAGTCTCGGGAGCAGAGGAGAAGGAGGACAAATGGGGGCCAGGGAAATGGAAAGGAAAGACTCTCTCTGATTAGCAGAAAGCAAACACAGAAGCAGGATATGGAGAGACCAGTCAGGAGAGAATATGAAATGGTTGGAGTCAGAAAGACAGAGTGAGTCCTGAGAGAGAAGGAGGGAAGACAAGAGAGACTTGTTCTCCAGGAGCCTTGGCTGTCTGGCCTTGGCCCTCACCTCCTCTTCCTTCCCTGCAGCAGCAGAGCGTGTCTCTGGAGCCTGTGGTTGCATCAGAACTTTGGGTCCAAAGATGCCGTGTCCCACCACAGGCTCTGTGGCCCCTGGGACTGGCGGTGCCACCTGGCGCTGTCCACAGCTCTCTCCAGTCACATGCACAAGTGGCCGGCCACTGCCTGTCCCCAGTGCCTGGCCTCCCTCGTTCCCCCCGCACCCTCTGTGTCCCCCCCCCCCGCATGTCAGCACACTCCCCACCCCCACCCCCCATCACAGGGCCGCAGTGACCTGGAAAGTAGACCTGGCTTTTCTGCCCAGCTGTGTGTCCCTGGGGTGAATTACTTCCACTCTGGAAACGCAGGGAAAGAAGGGGTGGGATCCCTCCATGGGATGCTCTTAGGCATCCCTGGCAGGGGCAGGCTCAAGCTTGAGTTGGCAACCATGTCCTAGTCCCAAAGCCCTTGGCACGGGGACAGGAGCCAAGCTGGACTGGTTTGGTGCGATTCACCTCCGTCTGCCTTCCGTCACTCCGGCTGAGCAGGGGTTCCTGCTTGTCTGAAAGAGGAAAGCCACCAGCCAAGGCAAGAGGAAGGCTGTGAAAGCCAGAGGCAGCGGGGCCTCGGGAGAGCACTGGGTTTGGGGTTAGTTCAGTCCCCCGGGCAGTGTGATGCCTTTCGCCTTGCTTGTGCCGTGCGAGAAGAAAGTCACAGCGTAACTCTCCTTCACTTTGACTCCCTTTCTCCCTCCCTCTGCCTACTACCAGACTTCTGGCAAAGGAGAGGGTTCAGACTCCACCCCAGAAGTGAGGGAAAGCTCCAGCCCAAACAGGAGACAGGCTCTTTCACAGAGCCAGATGCTTAGTGGGTTTGGGAAGATGAGGTCCATCTTGGAGAATCAGACCAGGATGGAAGATGAGAGAGAGGTTTTTTGGTTTTTTTTTTTTTTTTTTTGGTCAGTCATGGGGCTTGAACTCAGGGCCTGGGCACTGCCCCTCAGCTCTTCAGTTCAAGGATAGCGCTCTACCATTTGAGCCACAGTGCCACTTCTGGCTCTTTCTGCTTATGTGGTGCTGAGGAATCGAACCCAAGGCCTCATGCATGCAAGGCAAACACTCTACCACTGAGCCACCTTCCCAGCCACCTTTCCAGGTCCCTCAGGAGGGTCTTTAGAACAACAGTCCCTGAATGGACTTGGAGTCGCCATCACCCTGGCTTCCTGCTGGTTCTTGGGCTAGGCACTGATGCTCCCTTCCAGGCCCCACAGTCATGCTACCCTACAGGGACAAGTGTGGAACTCCTCTTGACTCACCTCCTCCATCTTCCAGCCCTCAAGGGGCTGCCCCCTTGAGCTAACTGCTCTCTTCGCTTTGAGAGCAATTGCTTCCAAATACCACTGGCTTAAAACAACAACAAAAAAAACCAACCTTCCCTAGTGCCCACTGAATAATGGATGCAATCCTTGGTCTTAGATTTGTTCTCAGTCTGCCTTTCTGGACTGATCTCCGATTTCTAACAAGCCCAGGAAATGCTCACTTGAGACCTGTGCTCCACCTTCCTCCCATTTTCCCCCATCTGTGAAGTCCCTGCCTTCCCCTGCTGGTTGGGGGTCTGTATCACACCCCTCCCCAGGAACTGCCTCTGAGAAGCTTTCCTGGATGACTCCTGGTTAGAAAACCCTGGCCTGGCTCTACCGGTGCCCTCTCTGGTTGGCAGGATGATCTAGAAATGGTGCTGAACACGCACTGACCACCAGCCAGGCAGGCATTCACGCTCCTCAGGGAGGAATCAGGGAATAAATCAGAATGGTGGTCCTCAGATATGGTCTTCCCTTCCTCCCTCCCTCCCTCCCTCCCTTCCCCCCTTTTCCTGCCTTCCTCTTTTCCCTTCCTTGTTTTTCTTTCTTTTTCTTTTTTCTGGCAGTACTGACATTTTCAGTGTTGCCCACTTGCTAAGTAAGCACTCTAACATTTGAGCCATTCTCTCTCTCTCTCTCTCTCTCTCTCTCTCTCTCTCTCTCTCTCTCTCTCTCTCTCTCTCTCTCTCTCTCTCTCTCTCTCTCTCTCTCTCTCTCTCTCTCTCTCTCTCTCTCTCTCTCCCTCTCCCCCCCCTCTTGCTTTCATTATTTTTTCAGATAGGATCTCACACTTTTTGCCAAGGACTGCCTTCGACTATGATCTTCTACCTCTACTTTCTGCTTAGCTGAAATCATAGGTATGTCTAGCATACCATTTCTAGCATGTTTGTTGAGATCAAATCTTGATCATTTTTTTTTGGGGGGGGGGGTGGCTGGAATTGGTCATAAACTGTGAATTTCCAGATCCTTATCTCCCAAGCAGCTGGGATTATATGTGTGAGCCATTCAGGCACTTCGAAAGAGAACAGACTCTAGGCCGAGCCTGGGCCTTTGGAGTCTGGACGTCTGGGCTGGGGTGTATCCCATTGGTATGCATGTCCCAAATAGGCAGTGATGGTTTATTTCTGAAGTTGTGAGAATGTTCTGAAATTGACTCTGGCCATGGTTACATGGCTCTGTGAATTTGCTAAAAACGACCAAAATGGGCATATGATATAGCATACCTCAATAAAGCTGTTAGAAGAAAATCAAAAAGAGAGATAGGGTCTCAACCTGGATTGGAGAGCTGTGGGGTCACACGGCGGCTGTACCACCAGATTGCCCCGTGGTCCCGGAAAAGTCGCTTCCTTCTATCGGTCCATTCACGAGACAGGGAACAATCACTTCCTGTCTCTGAGGAGTGTTGTGAGCAAGCGAGAGGGAGGGCGTGTGAGCTAGTGTGCGGGGAGCAGAGGCATTACTTAAACAGACAAGATTTACTGTAGAGATGTCGCCGTGCTAGTTGCTGTGGCTTCCTTGAGTTATGGGCTGAGAGTCCCTCAGAATGTTAAGCTAGAAGGGACTTTAGAGATCAATAGAGAACGCAGCTAGGCCGGTCCTGTTCTGCTCAGGTGCAGACAGTCCCCCAGCCCCCATCACGCAGCACGGAAGGCCCAAAGCACACAGAGGAAACAGCAGGTAAAAACAACAGTACTTGGCCTTAGGTACCCTTCTGGGACCAACATCTCTTACCCAGGATGTAAAATACAGCAGCAGAAAACCCTCGGTCCATGTTTCCCTCCCAGCCCCAATGCCAGGGGTTCCAGATGTTCCAGCAGCTGCCAGCACTTCCCTCTTCCTAAGCTCTACGTGCACAGTCCAAGCCTGGGCCATGACTTTGAGCTTTGCAGCCACTGCTGGGAGTGGCTACACTTTACATGCAAGACTGTGGCCCTAGCTGCCATCTTGGTATCCCAACATACTAGAGTCTAGCTGCAAAGAGAGTCTTACCAGCAGGCATAGGGTTCTGGGTGTGAACAAGTTGAGATCAGAGCAGGGTTCAGTATACAGGCCAGAGAGGGCTGTCTGTCTGGGGACTTTACATTTTGAGGTTATAAGAGATAATGATGGTAATGGCCACATTATTCATAAATTGCTCCTTTTTCAACATTTACTAGGAGTGGACATCACAGGTTTTATTATAATACAACTAGCACTTACATTAACTTTATGGGCTATATATACCCTTGTCCCCATTTTGTTGATGAAGCTCAGAGACTTTTCTGAGCTTTTTTTTTTTTTTTGTCAAAGCTAGTGCTCTACCACTTGAGCCATGGCTCCATTTCTCTCTCTCTCTCTCTCTCTCTCTCTCTCTCTCTCTCTCTCTCTCTCTCTCTGTATGTGTGAGTGACTAATTGGAAATGAGTCGCACAGACTTTCCTGTACAGTCTGGCTTTGAATCACAATCCTCAGATCTCAGCTTCCTGAGTAGCTAGAATGATAGGTATGAGTCATCAGCACCCAGCTCCTTTTTGGAGTTTTAAAAGCCCTTGGATTTTCCAAAAAGACCTGGTTCCCTAGAATATCCTCCTCCTCTTCCCTCCATTCCCCACCTCTACCTCCAGACTCAATAAGCTCCTGAAAGAAGTAACGGAGAAAAATGACTGGCCAGAGAAAGCCTTGAGAGGTCTGTGGAATAGAAAAAAATCAGAATATGGACAGGGAAACAGAAATAAACTGTCACTTCCAGGGTCACCTTTTCTGGCTGGTAAATGAATGTGGTTTGCTTTAAAATTTAGTACCTGGGAAAAGCGGGTCTCTCCTGCCACGAGTCCTTTTGTCAGACACCCATATAACAATCATATTTCCATTTTTGCCTTTGCTGCCAAAAAGCTCAGCGTTGAATTTAATGCTCCGTGTCAGAGACCAACTAATCCTAGGTCGCTAGCAAAACAATCTCATCCTCTTACACATAAGGGGAACCTACTTCTCAGACTTTATTTGCAACTGTCAGCGTCCCCATTCTCCATTTCAAATGCTGGCAGGACCCACAGAGACAGACACTGGGTCACAGAGTGAGAGAGCAGCACTAAGAGGACCTAGGACCTGTGATCTTTCAAGAGCTGGTTTTAACTCTGGGAGCAAGAACAGTCAACAGTGGCCGGGCCATTGTTCTACAGAAAAGCATCCTCTCCATTGCCTGCTGAGAGGGTTGTGAATCAAGGAATGTCAAGGAGCGCTGGGCTCGGTCTGTGTGCTGGCATGGTACAATGAATGTGAGGATCGTGGCTGTTTGCTAGTGTCACCTTACAGCAGCACCAGGCTTGGTCATCGGACGCCAGCTGGCACGGAGGCACTGTGAGCTGACTGCTGGAGAACAATGGCCTTTCTGCCATGCCACTGTCTGCTGCCTGACAACAAAGCTGTGCCGTGCCCGTGGAGTCACGAGGCTGGCTAGACAATAAGCACGGGCTGGAGTGAAAGCCTCTTCCAGCCACACACAGGTGCTGTCCTGGTGTCCCTCTGCAGCCTCTCCAGTGCTTGGTGCTGATGTCACATGTTAATCAGAGCACAGCATCAGAGAGTCTTGACTTCTAAGAGTCATCCATACCGTGCTTGGGTTACAGGGTGCCCCCATTTCTCTTGTCCTGACCCTTTTGTTGATCCAGGTAAGCTGTGACTGTGAGTCCTTGTATGGAACCAGCCAGAAAAGGATGACTCAAGCTGGAGTGTCAGGGACAATGAGGAAGAGGCCATCCTCAGCTCAGGATTAGGAAGATGTATTTTCAAGTGGCAAAGACTCTACTTAGGGAAACCGGGTTGCTTTGTCATGAACTAACCCAGGAAGAAAAGTTGTAACAAAACACACTGCCCCTCCATCCCAGCTGCTCAACTCAGACACTTCTTACTTGGGTTCTTGAAGCAAAGATTGGTTTGGAGGATGCCCCCAGGTCACTGAGTGAAGACCCCATCTTCATTTCTTTTCCATCCACCTGTCCCTACCTTCAGTCTTTCTAACTTTCAGACGCACCAACCTGTAATCAGAGTGATAAGCAGAGCTGTCCACCCTCCACTGACCAGAACACTTCCTGACCCTCCCATAGCATGTCCACCAGCTCTGACATGCATGGCCGCCATCCCAGCGTTTCTGGAGGGCTCAGCAGCCGGGTGCAAGGAGAGTCAAGTTCAGTGTTGTCCTGCAGTTCCCATTGGAGGACCATCTTTCTTGTGTGTCTAGTTTATGCTCCCTTGCACCCAGAAGCAAATGGGATAGGAGATGCTTCCTGGCTGTGATAATCACCACCCGAGTTTGGCAATTACCACAGGGCTTTTTGTTTGATGGATCGAGTAAAAATCTGACCGCAGACGATGCTCTCATTTAACAATAGGAAATTGAGTTCAAAAGAGGGTAAGTTCCTCCAAACAGACCACAGAGTTAAATGGTGAAGTCAGGACCAGTAGTCTGACTTCCTGTCTCTCCAGGGAACAGAGACTATCTTCCAGAACAGCTTGACTCATCTAGACCCTTGCTAAGACATTGCAATTGATGACGTGCGGGTCTTACTATGGTCCAAAGGGGCACTAGGCACCACTTTGTAGCTTGTCTGAGTTCCCCCGGGAAAGGCAGAGGAGGCTTATGGGCTTGGGTGATGGGGATCCACAGATCTAGTGTAGCACATATCTTCTGCTCTATACTCTTGTCCTAAACCCACTTAGAACAACTTCAGCATCCTTTCCTGCTTCTCCACCCCACCTCCTGCCTCTCCTCCCAGACACAGGCTGGAGGAAATGGTCGAACTACATGAGTGGGGTCTCCTGCTTCAGAGCTCTGGTCCCCTAAGGTCCAAGTCTTACACTACAAGTCCAGAATGCCAAGCCCCGGCAGGCAAGATGGAAGCCACTGGTGCCCTTCCCAGGTCCTCTGGAGAAGATGTTAAAAGTGCTGCTGGGCCAAAAGCCAGTTATGCCATAGTCTTGGGCAAGTAAGCTTTCTCCATCTGGGCTTTAGTTTCTGATCTGAAAGAGCTTTCCTGTCATGAGGAAGGCTGGAGGAGGGACTAATAGATTCTCTCAAACTCTGGAGAGTCTACGAGGGATTTTAATTAAAATGTAAATGTAAACATTCAAACTTGCTCCACTCAGAGAGACAGGGCCCAGCTGCCAAGATGGTCAGGGCACCACTCAGCATCATTAGCATGAGCAGGTGCCCTGTGTACCCTGTCAGCACAGAATTTGATTAGGGGATCTCACTCTCCTGGGACACCCAGGCCAGAGGGGATGGGTGAGTTCAAGCTTAGAGATATGTCCAGGGGTATTTTGTTTCCTGACTGTAAGGTAGATCTCTTGTCCCTGACTAGCTTTCCATCCCATTATACATACTGCTGGGGCCCCGAATCTCATCCTTAGGGCTCCTTTGTGGGAGAGACTGTGCTTCTATTCCTAGGAAAACGGGGCAGAATAGTTAATATGTTTTATCATCAGTTAACTTCCTAGCTATGCAACTTGGGTGCTTTCTTAGAAATGGTGACCAAAAGCTAGTTGTAGTGGCTCATGCCTATAATCCTAGCTACCCAGGAGATGAAGATTAGCAGTATTGTGGTTCAAGGCCAGCCCAGGCAGAAAAGTTCCTGAAGCCTGTTATGTCAACCAAGAACAGATAGGAGAGGGGTGCAACTTTCATTTTAGCTATGCAGCAAGCATAAAAAGGAAGACTGTAGTTTGGGCCAACGTGGGCATAAATGAGAGGCCCTATTCAAAAAAATATATCAGAGTAATAATGGCAGAGGGTATGGACCAGGTGCAAGACCTTGAGTTCAAAACCCCAGCACCACGAAAAGAAAAGAAATGGGGAAAAAATAGCCTAGGCTACTGTCCTAGAGATAGAATGTATTGTCATGGCCTGGTCCTAGAACTTTTATGTCTTGGAGCCCCAAATAGTTGGGTTGTGAAGTCCGCTCAGGGCTAGTAACCCAAGACCTGGGAAGCACAGAGAGGCATCCCAAAGGCCAGATCCTGGCTGAATGACCACACAGCAGCACAGGACACAGCTGTGGCAATAGAAGGCCTTCCCTGCTGCTTCAGGAGGAGGAAGCAGAGAGGACAACGTGTGCACCCAAAGCGTCTACACGGGGGTGCGGTGGCTGGTTGGCTTTTGCATTTGCTCTACTCACTGCAACTTTGGGTGATTGTCTCATTATGGCTCATTACAAACATGGAGTTACATTTGCAAGGTCGTAACTACAGGGGAAGGATACAATTATTATAATGAAGCCGCACCGGCCCCAGACTGTCTCCCCTGCAATCAAGCCCAAATGCCACTGCTAAAGTCATCTTCCTTGCCTGCCACCTGCTCCCCCCTAGGTCTCCGCTCCTCACCCCTCGGAAGGCAGTCCCCTCTGTGGATCACCTGCAACAAAGGGCACTGTTCTTCCGTTGTCTTTCCTTGCTAGCAATCAGCTCGGCCCAGGTGCTGCCTTAAGAGAGGGCAAAGCTGGAGATGTCGGATAGTGAGGCACGCTCAGGGAGTGGAGGGATGTGACACAGAGAGCCGGCACCTCCTCGTGTGGTCTAGGGCTGAGACACTTGTGGCAAAGAGCCCTTCAAAAGCCAGATGCAGATGAGTGAGGCCTCAGCCATCCACCTGCTGTGGCCTAATCACAACTTGCTCTCTGCCTCTTTCAGAAAGTGCTTCCTCCGACTGCCCCTCTTCCTCCTCACAACTTGCTATCTGTCTCGTTCGGAAAGTACTTCCTCCTTCTCGCCCTTCTTTCTCCTCTCCCTCTCCCCCTTCCTTTCTCCTTTTTCTTCTTTCTCCTCCTCCTCCTTCTTTCCCCTTCTCTTTCTCACTTTTCTTTCTCCTTTTCCTTCTTCTTTGTGCCTGTCCTAGGGCTTGACCTCAAGGCTTGGGTGCTATCCCTGAGCTCTTCTTTTGCTCAAGGCTAGTACTCTACCACTTGAGCCACAGCTCCACTTCTGGCCTTTTTGGGGGGTGGTTTATTAGAATGAGAGTCTCACAGACTTTCCTTCCTGGGCTGGCTTTGAACCGTGATCCTCAGATCTGTCTCTTGAGTAGCTAGGATGACAGGTGTGAGCTACCGGCACCCAGCAGAAATTGTTTCTTTTCTCCAAAGTTGTCCCTCTGTCTCAACCGACCACTGCCCAGGACAAAGACTGACCATCTTCAGGAAAGGTGAACAGGGGTCTGTCTTGATGCTTCACTCTTTGCTGGGCACGCTACTGGGACAAAGCACCGTTTAAGGAGGATGGTCACTAGTAGGTAAGAAGCAAGGCTAGGCAAATTCTTGCTTGGAACTGTGGTTGTTAGTCTGGAAGATCAACTTCAGCAAATATGACAGATGGCTTTCAAAATGCGAGGGGTTGTTTCAAAGAAGGAACAGACATGGTCTGGGTGCCTGGAGACAGAATCGGGACCTGGGAGCCCGCCAGCCATGGATGCAGCTGCCTCTCGAAAGCAGCTTGTCTGGGAGGGCATGGCGGTGTGGACATAGTTCTCTCATGGCGGTGCGGGGTGGGGGGAGGTGTTGTGGGGACACATGCTCTTTGGCATCCTAGCCTGGCTCCCAGGACCCCACACCATTCCCATCCATAGTCCCTTCTGGAAGCTGTACTGAAGAACACCTCAATTTTAATTTCCCAGATGATGCTTCCTGGTCCCTTGTTGCTTCTGACTCCTCCCCCACCCCAACAGATCTAGTGAAATGAGCCTCTTCTAGAAGATTCTCATCCTGAGATTGCCAAGTGCCCATCCTGGTTAGACTTTTCCTCTCTTCCTGCCCTTTCCCTACATGGATGGATTTGTTCAGTTTCAACAGTTCTGTCTTCCCCTTCCTTTGGCGCGGAGCTCTTCTCTCTGATGCCTGGTGGGAGGTGTTCTGGACCGAATCAAGGGTGGGTGGAAGGGGAAAGTAAAAGGGAGAGAAAAGGAAAGAATGAAGGGAAACATACCTCCTGGTAACCCCCAGAGCACCGCTTACGCAGCATCGTGCCCGCTACATTATTCATAGGGCCACGGAGACATGGACTCCTGCCTGCTTCTCCACCCAGCTGGAACAAGTGCACCAAGGCTATTTGCCAGGCTGCACAGCTCAGCACCAGCACCAAACACTTCCATATGTAACAGTGTACCCAAGAAAATGCTGGGGTTCAGAGAAGCTGGGGAGGATGTCAGGGCCCAGGAAGACAAGAGGGCTCGGGCCTATGATGCCCAGGATGCAAGGATTTAAAGGATGGGGGAAGGGGACCAAGGCTTCAGAAAGCAGACAACTAAGGGTTCAGAGAATCGGGGACCAGTCCCGACCAGGGGCTATGGGAGACCAGTCATCAAACCTGTGGCAGTGACATTTTAAGAAGCACTGGCTGGTGATGGGCTCTCTGAGTAGGTATAGTAATGTATTCATTGATTTGCATAAAAAGTACCCGGATGGCTGCTGTTCTATGCCAAGCGGAGTAGGAGGACCAGGCTCCTGGAGCTCTGCCTTCCAGGGTGCGCCCCCTGATGTCCCACCTCTACCTTGGACTGAGCCCAGTCACACCAACTCTAGGAAACTCAGTTTTCTTTCCTGCAAAAAATAGGCATAATGATCCCTACCCCACCCTGAGATCTGGAGTGTAAAGACAGGAAGTAGCTAGCACAGATGTGAATTTTAACCATTTTATAAGGCTTGGCCCCCTAAAGGATTTCCCATAAAGTATGTAGTGTGTGGCCGGTAGACAAGCTCACTGAGTACTGAGGTTCCACACACAATTCCACACACTGTGTTCCATGGCCCATTCACACACCAATGAGAGTATTCTCTTTAAAAGAATAAACCCCCAACCCTCGGTACCCCCGCTCCATTCCTCCTGGCTTCCCCGTAGCTGAACAAGCATCCCCCCAGTGCCTGCCAGTTGCTGGGCACCCTCAGAGTCCCATCTGCTACAGCTGCTGTGGTTTGCCTGGTGACCCGAATCCCCAGATCCGACACCCCTTTCTGCCTTTCCTGAGGAGTCCTCTCACTCTCGATGTGGGCCAGGCGTTGGTCAAAGTTGCACTCATATCATTGATGGTCCTGTTTTCTTCAAAACGCTTTGGGTGGACCACTCCTGCTCTCCAGCCTTCCTTCTGGAGAACGCAGGCTCCTCCCAGGGCTCCCCCCCACCCCGACCCACAAGGCTTTCCCCAGCCTCTCAGGTATCCTGCAAGTTTCCTCTCCCTCTCTCCCGACTACCGCGGAAGCCCCTTAACGCTAAGGAACAGCTGCCCATACTGCAGAGACCTGCGCAAGTCGAATGACACTCTGAAGATTTGGGGTCTAGTGCCGGAGATCTGGAAGCAAGTAAGGTAAACTCTGAGAACAATACAACAATATAAATGGCATCGGCATCTCTATGTGTGAAGGGTTTTATACCCACGATCTCATCCTACCATCACCCTGGTGCATGGATATAATTATGACTATCCCCATCTTCTTTCTTGGGTTTTTCATTTAAAACCACGTGTATGCTGGGCGCTGGCGGTTCACATCTGTCATCCTAGCTACTCAGGAGGCTGAGATCTGAGGATCACACATCAAAGCCAGCCTGGACAGCAAAGTCTGTGAGACTCTTCAATTAACCACCAGAAAACCGGAAGTGGTGCTGTGGCTCAAGTAGTAGAGTGCTAGCCTTGAGCTGAAGAGCTCAGGCCCAGAGTTCAAGCCCCGTCACCAACCATCGACAACAAGAAAACAACACTTGTACGTGACTGCTGCATGCTAGGTAAGGCTACAGGGGTGCAGTCAGGGCTAAGACAGAACAAGCTTACAATCCAGATGAGGAAACTGAGGCTCAGAGGGATTGGGTTTGGGCCCATGATACAGGCAGCTTTGCCCTCAGCTGCCAGCAGCCAAGTGCCTCAGGAGCCTGCTGCCAGCTGTCAGTCAACCACTGGTTTATGCATGAGATAGGGAAAGGCATCTTGTACCAACAGGCTGGTCTGCCTGCCTGCCTGCCTGTCTGCCTACCTGCCTGCCTCCCTCTCTCCCTCCCTCCCTCCCTCTCTCCCTCCCTCCCACCCTCCCTCCCACCCTCCCTCCCTCCCTCCCTCCTTCCTTCCTTCCTTCTTCCTTCCTTCCTTCCTTCCTTCCTTCCTTCCTTCCTTCCTTCCTTCCTTCCTTCCTTCCTTCCTTCCTTCCTTCCTTCCTCTCTGTCTCTGTCTCTGTCTCTGTCTTTCTCCTGCCTCATTATGCTATAGCTCAGTGCATACCTGGGAGGTTGGCCACAGCCTCTCCTAATTGTAGGACACGAGCAGACAAGCCAGGAAGGCCCCTGTGCCAGGCCCTGGGCAGAGCTGAGCTCCAGGCAGACAGCACTCGCACTCATTACCTCCGCTTTGTGTGCCTTGTTTTATGCAAACACCTGGGCTCACTGCATCCATTTCTGTCACTCAGTGCCATCTCCTCTGACTGTTCCTGCCGCTTCAAAGTGTGGAGCGTGGAGAGGAGAGGAGAGCGGAGAGTCTCCAACAATGACCAACTTGCCTAAAACCCCAGGGCTGGAGTTAATATAAAGAAACAAACCCATTCAAGCTAGCACCAAAATTGCAGTCTCCATTTCATTTCACCGTAGTGAAAGAAGGCTGGTCCCCTGCCCGGCTGGAGCCTGGAGTCGAGAAGGTGGGTCCTCCGCAGACTGGTGAGCCTGGCACAGGAGTGTGCGCTCTCTCTCTCTCTCTCTCTCTCTCTCTCTCTCTCTCTCTCTCTCTCTCTCTCTCTCTCTCTCTCTCTCTCTCTCGCTCTCTCAGTTGTTCGCTCTTGCTCTCTTTTTCCAGCTATGCCTCCTCTGAAAGTATTTGTGTGGTTATTCCTATTGATTTCCAAAGGCATTGGGGCTCCTGGGGCCTCTTGCTGCAGGTGTACCAAATGCAAATTCGACAATTACAGTCAATCCCAAAGCAAAACTCCCCATAAAAGAAGAAAGCCAGAGGGCTCCCTGTCTCCGCCCCCCCCAGCCCCCCCCCCCCCCCCCCCGGGAAGGCAGCCTTCAAAGACAAGTCCTCCATTGAAGGGCGGCTTTCATGGGTCTGGTGGCCCTGGCACAGGCAAGCAGCAGGACGGGCAGATGGTCTGGGGAGAGGCCCTCCGGCTGGCTCAGAGAGCTGAGGCCCTGCCATGCTGCTGGCTGGGGCATCTCGCCCTGGGGGACGGTAAAGGTCCCCATCTGCCTGAGTTTGGGAGACCCACAGCACTTCCTCCAGCCCAGGCCCTCCATATTGGATCATTCCTTCATCCAACAGTTTTTAATAGATATTCTTTGTGCCAAGCGTAATTCTAAACTGGGAGGGTAGAGAACAAGCCAGACATGGTCCGAGGGCTCAGGAGCAGACAGCCCAGCCATGGATCTGGTTAAAAACAACCACGATGAGAATGGAAATGGCAGGATGGAAAGTCGGAAGGGAGGGGAAGGGACCAGAATGGATAAGGCCCACCTTAGATGCAGGTTGGAAGAGAGATATATAGTGGAAAAAATTGACATTTGCACTGGGACCTAAAGGGCAAGACAGAGCCAAATGTGAAGCAGGAGGAAAGGACTTTCTGGGATGGATGGACGAACACAGCAAAGGCCCTGAGGCAGTGGAGGGGCCTGAATGAAAGGCTCAGGCTTCTTTGGGATCAGCGTAGCTATGGCTCCATGGGGGTGGCCTTTGAATGTGTCCTGGCTACACTTGTGATACTAAGCTTTCTTGAAAGGAAGGGTCCCAGGTCTTCAGGGACTTTTGCCTTGCAGGAAGGAAAGGAAACAAATGAATAGAGCAGTTCAGACACCTGCCACTTCCTCATAATCTCTTTTCTTTTTTCTTGTGCCAGTATCGGGGCTTGAACTCAAGGCCTGGGCTCTGTGCTTTTGCTCAATGCTAGTGCTCCTACCACTTGAGTCACAGCTCCACTTCTGGCTTTTTGGTGGTTAATTGAAAAAGAGTCTTACAGAATTTCCTGCCCTGGCTGGCTTCAAACTGCAATCCTCAGATCTCAGCTTCCTGACTAGCTAGGATTACAGGCGTGAGCCACCAGTGCCTGCCTTCTTCCTCATAATCGTTAAGTAAGCAGGATGTCCCTCAGTTTCCCGCTATTATCCAACATCAACCCCACTCACTTGCTGATTTGCTCATTCCAGCAAATGCTGACTATGGAACAGAGAGGCAGGCGGAAGGCCGCTGGGGCTGGTCCCAGAGGTGCCTATCTGGGACCTATCATGACAGGGGGTTTGGATTTGTTTCCGGAGTGTAGGGAGGCCAGGGAAAGTTTTGAAACAAGAGAGTGGCAGACATGGATTCCAGGTTCTGGTGGCTGAGTGGAGGAAGACAGGAAAGCTCTGTGGAGCCTGGAACCAGTGGCTACTGTGGTTGTCCAGGGAGAAAGACATTACACTGGAGGGGCGGGGAGGGGGGCAGTGGGACACATCTGCCACGTCCCAGGACCCAGGAGAGATTCAGGTCTCTGGTAATGAGCAAATTCCTACTTTTGTGTATCCTAATTACATGTGTGTCCAACACTGATGCTCCACTTGGACAGCTGGGCTGCAGGACTCTGTCTTCGCTTTAGATCTCAGGAAGGGTCAGGGCGGAGACTCAAGGAAGATCCATCGGCCTAGTCCTCCTGTGTGATGTTTGCTAATGTGGACAGTGAGATGAATTCTCCCCCGGCATGTGGAATTAACAGAAGGAAAGCACACACACTCACAGTGGAGGAGGAAGGGGGTTTGAATTCCTTTCTCTGGTCTCCTTACCAAGTGATACCCGACGGCTGGCTGTCCCTAGAAAGGGGTGAACATTTGGAAAGTGGGGGGGTGGGAGGCAATTCCCTCTGGCCTGTGCCTTCCTTAGAAGGCACTTAATGTGAACACTTCAAAGCACCAACCAGGGTCCAAGCATCCACAGTTTCCCAAGAGCCACACAGCCTGGGCAACCTGAGCAGAAGCAGTGTTTGATATGCAAATACCCTGTCTCTTTAAGCCAGGCTGTTTGTGGGAAAGAGAGTTAAAATCAGAGCTAAGGAATTTGAGCCCTTCGAGATCACGAAGCCCTAAACTTGCATTTAATGGAGCAGATACAATGCACACTGGGCTAGAATGACGTCTGCACCTCCAATAAAGGGCTTGAATCTGTGCTGTGCTTTCTCTCTCCCTCTCTTCCCCCCCCTCTCTGTACTAGGTCTTGAACTCAGGACCTGGGTGACACTGTCCCTTAGCTTTTTCACTCAAGGATGGCACTTTCCCACTTGAGCCACAGCTCCACTTCCAGCTCTTTGGTGATTAATTGGAAGGGTCCTGCTCAGGCTGGCTGTGAACTGTGATGAGCAGGCCTCGGCTTCCTTGAGTAGCTAGGATTATAGGGGTGAGCCATCCATGCCTGCCTTATGGGCTTGTCTCTTACACTAAGTTCCAATGGCCCCGCAGACCCCACACCTATCTCTTAGGCCTTTTCTGCTAAACTCAGCATATACATAAAACAAATATTTGGATACAAAGCCATGTACCAGGACCCAGATGCCATTTAACGGAGGCTGTTCGTCCACAGGGTAAGCCAATTACCAAAGGATTAGGTTCCAAACACAGTCTAAGTGTCTCAGAGCCATGACAAGGGGGAATCAATAAGTAGTTAATCAATGGATTGACTGATTGTTTATGCTAGTAATTACATTTTGAGAAAGTACAAATTGTATTACATCTACAGTAAGCCATAAGAGATGCTCAGATTCTGGAACATGGAAGGAAATAAAAATAGGAAATCTGTGGCCTCAGCATTAGGGAGAGAAAGGAAAAGAGAGAAGAGGAGGAGGAAGAAAAGGAGGAGGAGGAGGAGGAGGAGGAAAAGGAGGAGGAGGAGGAGGGAGAAGAGAAGAAGGGGAGGAGGGGGAAGAGGGAAGACTTTCAATATCTTGTGTGTGTGTGTGTGTGTGTGTGTGTGTGTGTGTGTGTGTGTGTTGGTACTGGAGCTTGAACTCAGGGTCTAGACGCTGTCTCTTAGCTTTTTCACTCAAGGCTGGTACTCTACCACTTGAGACACAGCACCACTTCTGTTTTTTGTGGTGGTTAACTGCAGGCTCACAGACTTTCCTCACCTGGCTAGCTTCTAACCTCGATCCTCAGATTTCAGCCTCCTGAGTGGCTGGGATTACAAGTGTGAGCCGCTGGGTACTGGCCACACAGGATACCTGTTTTGCTTTGCTTTTAACATTTGGCCATATTTGCTCCACATGCCCGGCAGCAGCACAGATCTTCGGCACCCAAAGAAGGCTTAGTCCTCATTCTGGCTTCTCTGCTTTGGAAATGAAGAAACCAGGGTGTAGAGAGGCTAGACTCAATCAAGGGATGACAAGGCAGGAATTAGAGCCAGGTCTTGTGCCCTGGAACCCAGTATCCCTCAGGAGAGAGGTGGATGAGCCCTGATCTATGTAACTTGGGGCTGGGTGGTGGCAACACTGATTTCAGACCAATTTTGCAACAAATCCACGGCATCCACTGTGACCCTAGGCGGGCTGTGTGACAAAGGCCTCTGGTTCACTTTCACACTATGCTTTGTCTCTATCATTCCAAGTTCTGTCTGGTTCCCCATGGCCTTAAAAGAGGTATTACCCTGGGCCTGGCATCCTCTAAACTTCCCAAGTGTCTAGGCAGGATGCCAAGCAAGGGGACAAATGATGCCCGGTGCGTCACCTCTACCTGCAGGTAGGAAGTGGAGGGGCTCTCTTTGGGTAGGCCGCAAGTGTGTATTCTTGCTGTTGATGTCAAGCTAAATCGTCTTCCTTGGACCACCCTGCCTGGATCGAGACTTTCTAGAACATTCATGCATTCCCACGCGTGCCTGTCTCCCCAGGGCAGTCAGTTTTCATGGCCAGTTTTTGTGTCTCTCTGAGGACAAGTTGTAAACATCAAGTATCTTTCTCCAGCTAGCCGGCAGGCGTCTTCCTTTCCCCTCCCCCCCCCTCCCCGCCCCTGCGCACCCGTGCCCCTTTGCTGCCAGTCTACATGTGATCAAACAAAGCTGGCGTGTTTTTATCACTTATTTAAGCCGAGCAGAATTAGGCAGGTGAAACTTCCGGGAGCAAAATCAATACGTTCGGAAGCCAGATCACAATGATCTGTGAGTTATCCTCCACCTTTCTAAGATCTACGCTGGTGTCTCTGTTTACCATAAGCTCTCTCCTGAGCCAGATCGTGGGTGGACTTCCCCAGCCAGAACACCATCCAAAGACAGGAATCCTGCCTCTTGCCCTTCCTTCCTCTCCTATTAGAGGGAGGGGTCCCCACCTCTATAGGCCCCAGGTGCTCTGCTTCCTCTGCCCTGGGTCTGTCCTCTACCTTCTCCTTCTGCCCCGCCATACTCCTTCACTAGGGAAGCAAACAGAAAGATTAAGGATTACTTGATGTGTTCTGGGCAGCCCCCTATAGCATCCGAGCCTCCCTTGCCCCCTCCTTCCATCGGATCTGCTTCCCAGAAATCTGATTTAATCAGCCTATAATCACCTCTGGGGGGAGGGGGCTGCGAGGGTGGAATCTCTCCCCCTCCCCCTCCGCAGGCTTGCTCAGTTTGCTGGTCCCAGCTGTGCGGGCGCGCACGTGTGCACGCAGCCTCTATTAACCATTACACTTCATCCCGGACAGCCGCCTGGGGAGAAGAACATCGATTCTCTCCTCAACCTTTTAGGCGGCCCTGGGCCTCAAGTGTTTCCATTTATTTAGCACCGTACACACGTGCAGGTGAGAGCAAGAAGACAGTGCCCGGAAATGGACATTAGAAACGCGCATTTTCTTGCCGTCCTCCCTTCAAACGTCCCGCTTCCCTCGGGTCTCCGCCGTGCAGTGTGTTCCCCTCCCTCCGCCCACCTTGCAGGCCTTGAACAGAAGATGCTCCACAAGAGGCAGCTTCTATGTCCAAGTGGGCTTCCTTCACCAGCCCAGGCCCTGGACTCTGCGCTGCATCTCACATGGCTCTGTGTGGGCAGGGTCTCTCCGTCCACCCCTGACTGGGGGCCCAGGGGTGGGCTGGGCCAAAGCCGAGTGGCACCCAACCCGACCCCCAGCCTGGGATTGGTGAAGATTTGAAACAAAGCCTCAATCCATGACAAGGAAGGAGGATTGCTGAGGGGCCGGATGGGACCTCCAGGACTTCCTCAGTAGACGGGAGCTCCTCACAGGGCACAAGTCTTCTCTCAGTATTAACCCCAGATATCCTGCAGCAGATCTATGCCCTCATCCTCCACAAGGCGTCTGGCCAAGCACCTCTTTCTTCTGCATGGTTGGCAGACGAGGGATGGTATCAGGGAGGACTTAGTGGTTGGTGAGAAAGAGCACCTATTGAAAACCCTCAAAGAAACAGCACCTCAAATCTCCCCAGCCTGAGCGGTCTGCTGCTGCCTATTGGGTGACTTTGGACCGGTTAGATGACCTCTCTGAGCTTGTATTTCTGCTCTTCTTGCACAATGGGGCAGATACTGCGGAGCACATGGCATGATGTGGTGAAAGGAACAGGTGCCAGAAACAGCTGCCTGGTCTCCAGCCCTTCCTGTGTGACCTTGAGTAACTTCTTACTCTGTTTCCCATTTGTAAAACGAACACAGTAATAATGTCTCTCGCAGGAAGTTATCTCGAAGATTTACGGAGTTAGGACATGTGAAGGAATGGGTATCTGTGTCTGTGTCACCTGCACGGTGCACTCCCTCTGTCTTGCTGGTCTCAAATGACACACACTGACATCACCGTGGCTTGGGACATCTTCAAATTCACCACCAGCCATCCAGCTGATAATGCTATCCTGCCAGCTGATAGAGGCCTCTTCTTAAGCTGAGACCCAGTCTGTGTTGGGCTGGGGGCAAGGGAGAGACCTGCATACAGCTTTATGGTTCTGAGGACTGGCCGTGTGGCCACCCTGGCTGCGTGGCTGGTGTCCTATGTGTCCCTTTGCCCTTTCCCCTGACAAGTTGGATCTGGAGGACCGTAGGCAGCACTTCTGATCGGGTATGAAGGCCAGACATTGACGTCTGCTCCTATCTCTCACTCACAGCACACAGGTAACCTGCAGACACCCACCTAGCCCCTTGGCCTGGACCTTATCAATACTTCCTCCTAGTAAAATGCAAACAACATCGACCTGCTCCCACCCTGACCTGGGATTCTCTCTCCAAACTGATTGAGGCTGCTTTAGGGACAGCCAGTTGGTTATGAGCCGAGGGCGGGGTGGGGGGAGGCGGGAAGTGAAGGGGGAAATAGGGCTGCCGAACTCCATTCCGCTAGTGGGTTCCAAACCCACCAGATTTCCTCATCACAAGTTCATTGTGATGGAAGTGATCCAACAGAACAAAGAGGCCATTAAAGGACTGGCAATATTATCACACTGCTGGAAAGAATCATCTCTAGTTGAGAGAGAGAGAGAGAGAGAGAGAGAGAGAGAGAGAGAGAGAGAGAGAGAGAGAGAGAGAGAGAGAGAGCACAATCACAGGGGAAAGGTAAACACCAAGCAACAGCACTGGAGAGCAGAGTTTTCACAAATTGAAGGCAGAAAGGGAGGCAGAAGGTTACAGATGTTAGCTGTGGTTCCCAGGAGTTCCAGAGTGATCCTTATTCTTTACAATAAAGGCCTGAAAGGATTTCAGACAAGGCTTAGGAAAATTCTTCCACCATACATCATCATAACTCTGCCCTAGGGATGGGGAAGCATCTCTAGTCACCAGCTGGTCATCCAATGAGGTGTGGGAGGTCCTGCGTCTCTCCTTCCAGTCCTGTGGTACCTGTCACCAGAGCAGGCTTCAAGGGCTTCTGTAGCCTGGGACCCCAGGAAGGCTCCGAGGGTTTCCCTGTCCACAGTGACACCTGCGGGTGTTGCTCCTGGCACTAGCCCCTCTTCCCAACCTCAGGAAGGCTGCTGGGCTTCTGTCCCATCAGTCAACCTTTGTCCCAGGCTGCCCAAGCTCTGCTTGGAGATGTCTCCCCCCTAAGGAGCATGGCAGGTAGAAGGCACAATGCCATGGCTCATTTTGACGTTTCCTAGGGGCTAGACTCTGCTTTAAGAGAGCCTTAGTCATGTCTCCCCTTTAAAAGCCACACTACCAAAATCTCTTCATTTATTTGAGGAGCTAACTGAGCACAGAGAGATCACTGATCTAGTGAGCATCGGAGGTGGCATTCCAGCCCAGCAGCCTTGTTCCAGAACTTGTTCTTGCCCCTGTCCTCCATGGCCGCTTGGACAAAGATACCCCAAAGGCCATGTCTGCAGTGGCCAGGAAAGGAGCAGGGGGCGTGTCCTGGAGCTGGGGGTGTGTCCTGGAGCAGGAGGGCGTGTCCTGGAGCTGGGGGTGTGTCCTGGAGCAGGAGGGCGTGTCCCAGCTCTGGGGGCGGGTCCTGGAGCTCAGGGCAAGTTCTGGAGGGGCTCAGGAGACCAGCCAACATGCAGTGGGGAGGAGGGGAGCTCTAGAAGCCCCAGGCTTGAACTCAGGGCCTACACTGGGCGCTGTCCTTTAGCATTTTCGCTCAGGACTGATGCTCTACTATTTGAGTCACAGCTCTACTTCTGGTCTTTCATTGGTTAAGTGGAGATTGGAGTCTCACGGATTGTCCCTATCCAGGCTGGCTTTGAACCGTGATCTTCTAGTAGCTGGGATTACAGAGGTGAACGGCATAACTCAGCTTCCTCTGTCCTCCTGACCCGTTTTTCACCTTGTACTTTCCAGACTAAACACTGTCTGGGGCCCAGGCACCAATGCCGGCGTGTGCAGACTCACCCAGCTGTGTCGGCCCTGCACACACTCCCTGCAGCGGAGGGACCTGGGAGAAGCCAGCCAGGCATCCCCAGGCCTCTCCACATCAGCCAGCACCTCTCGATTTCTGCAGATTGAGGGGCTCCAACTGAATCTTAACTTGGGTACTTCCTGCTGGCACTAAGGCTTGGAAAGCATTGCTTTGGAGACAGAGGCTGCGGGTTCCTTAAAGTCTCCCTGGCTTGACCCCAGGGCAGTAAAGTCCTATACAACCCACAACTCTTCCTTTTTCTTTTCCCGTGATTCTAAGACAGGCCTCTGTGGACACACCATGAGATTTTCAAGTTGGAGAGAATGTCTCTTGACATGTCGGGCCTTTATTGAATTTCCATTTTTAATTTGCAGAGTCGTGATGGCTGCTCGGAGACTGCCTTTCTCCTCCATTCCACCCCCCCCCGTGCACCCCCTTTCTCAGTCCCAGCGTCCTGTTCACTCAAAAAGAAACCAGAAAGCCCATGCCAGGGTGCTGTTGGCAGGTACTGCACCTTTAATTTAATAAGCTAATCTTGGACTATCTCTGTCCTACGTCCTTGGAAGTTCCTTCAGAAATACCCACGTAAGAGCCTCCAGACCCAGCAGCTTCTGCCATGAATATCACAAACGAATGCCATTATTATTATTATTTTACTTTATTGCCAGTCCTGGGGCTTGAACTCAGGGCCTGGGCGCTATCCCTGAGTTTCTTTTGATCAAGGCTTGTACTCTCCCAATTTGAGCCAAAGCTCCACTTCTGGCATTTTTTGGCAGTTAATTGGAGGTAAGAGTCTCATGGACTTTCCTTCCCTGGGCTAGCTTCGAGCTACAACCCTCAGATCTCAGCCTCCTGAGTAGCTAGGATTACAGCACCCAGCTTGGCCCCATATCATGAACGTCAGTGGCAAGGCCTAAGAGAGGCCTTGTAAAGGTGATGTAAAGCACTGGCCTAAGAGAGGTGATGTAAAGTACTGTGCTGGACTCTGACTCCATCATCTGGGGCACTGCCCCTGTCCGTCAGTGACTCTGTATCTGACTCTCCTTATAAACCTGTAAGGAAATAGAAGCTCAAAGAAGTATAGAGCCAGCCTGAGGTTACACAGCCAACAGTTAACAAAGGTCTCCTGCTCTTTTGTAGCACAGAGGTTAGGTATGTAGTCTCCAGAGCCAAACCTCCAAGATTTATAACCCAAGATCCACTGCTTAAAAGCTGTGTGACTTTGGGGAAGTTGCTCGATGCCTGAAGTCTTGGTTTCCTGATAGCTAATATGGAAGAGGCGACATACATACTTATGACTCCTGCCTCATAGAAGGTGTCAAATAAATGTTCATTGACATTATTTTACCATAGCCCTGGCTGTCCTCATCCATCCCAGCCAAGGCCTCAATAAGGCTTTAAAGAACACAGCAGGGCCGGGCACTGGTGGCTCACGCCTGTCATCTTAGCTACTCGGGGGACTGAGATCTGAGGATGGCAATTCAAAGCTAGCCTGGGCAGGAAAGTCCATGAGATCCTTATCTCAATGAGCCACCAGAAAACTGGAAGTGGCCCTGTGGCTTAAAGTGGTAGAGTGCTACCCTTGAGGAAAAGAGCTTAGGGACGTGTCAGGCCTAGATCCTGAGTTCAAGTCCCACAGATGACCAAAGCAAAAACACAGCAGGGTGAAGACCATTTGTGTGTGTGTGTGTGTGTGTGTGTGTGTGTGTGTGTGTGTGTGTGTGTGTGTGTGTGTGTGTGTGTGTGTGTGTGTGTGTGTGTGTGTGTGCGCTGTTGGCATCCTCAGGCCAGATAGTGTCCACTTTTCCCTCCACGCCTTGCCTTGCCTCGCTTCCCTGGGGATGGATAATGAGGAAGACATTCTTAGGAGGATTTTTATCTCCTATTAAGGCCATCTCAAGTGTCCACTCCCTTCGCCTGACCTACACTTGTACCAGAGTCACTTACACAAGGGCGAAGGCCTCCCCAGGTCCCGTGCCTATGCTCTGATCAAAGACCTTCCATGGGGTCTGCACATGGGGAGAATGAAAGAGGCATAGATCACAGGCCCTCTGCCAGCTTCCCCCTCTCTCCTGCCTTCCCTCCCGCCAGCACGGGGCACTGTGCACACCTCTCCCTCCCACACAGAAAGCCGTGAAACCCATCCGCCCTAGGGTTTTTTTGTTGTTTTTTGTTGTGTTGTTTTTTTTTTTTAAGCTGGGAACAAACTGTACACACATTTCATTAAAGACAAAAAAGAAAAAGAACAAAAGAAAGGAAGGAAGGGAGTACACAGGGTGAAGATGAGAAGTCTATCAGAACCATTTAACTTTGTATGTACGGGGACTGGGAGAGAGGAGTTTCATTAACAGAGTGGGTTTGGAAAGAGGCGGCCCCTACTGCTTTGTGCGAGTTTTTCTGGACTGATAAGCTGTGCCTGTATAATGCAACCTGTTTTTGCTGAATGTTCCATGCTTTTAAGTCAATAATGTAAACGTGAAGGGTGGTCGTGCACACCGGAGAACAAATAGAAAATGAAGAACGGAGTGGGGTCCTGTCCGTCTCTTCCCTGATCACCGGGCTGGCCAAGTGCTCAGATCTTCCATCTGCTGCTGAGCTGTTCTTGAGGAGAAGGGGGCTCTAAACTCCCTCTTAAGGAAACCCAGGAGACCCAGCTGAGAGGCCAGGCCCCGTGGCTGGTGCTTGGAGCCTCTGTGGGGAACCAGGCCATAGAGGGACCTGCAGAGGCCCCTGCCCCAGGAGGCTTAAAGCACCCAGGGAGAGACCAGGAAAGTGGCCAGGACCTGTCATGGGGCCATGGCACCTAGCAAGGGAAGCAAGGCTGCAGGCCCAAGGCTTCGGGATGGGCACCCACCGATGTCCCCGCTTTCCACTCCTAGAGCTGCTCTGAGCTCCCGGGAAGAGTCACAGTGCTCACCTCTGGCTGCCTTCTGGTGATAACTCCATCTGTCTGAGCCTTTCCTTATCTACGCCGTCTACTCCCAAGGGTCTGGCTCAGTAAGTTACAGGTTAGAGACTCTGGAAAGCTGTAAACTGCCACTGTAAAGGGAGCCGGTGATTTATAGCGGAGGTCTGCTCACTAACCCTGCAGGCAGGAAGAGTATCCACCTCATTCTGGAGTTTGATTTTGGGAAGCAGAGCCTGGGAAGAGCCTGAGCCACTGAAGATGTGTTTGAGATTGGAGCCATGTTCCGTCTGTGCATGAGCAGGGATGTACCAGCTTGCTGGGACAGGGCGAGAGAAACAGCTGACACTCAGAGCCGAGTCCGGTGCCCTCTCCCCTGCAGGCCTCCACACCAGGCCAGAGCTCGCCCAGGGCCAACGGTGCTGAGCCCCACCAGAACTGAGGTCTGCAGAAGGCCCGTGGGCGAACTTGGGGGCCTAGATGCCCCTCCACTGGCTTAGATTCCATGACTAGAGGAAGGAACCTGGGAGACTGAACCCAGGACATCATACACACCAGGCAAGCATTCTACTACCGAGCTATAACTCAGCTCAAAATGTGTTGAGCATCTATTATATATCCAGTGGTGTGTAATACATTGAACACTCCTGTAAACCCTGGGAGGTTAACATAAGCAAGAAAGAGGAGGAAGAGGGGAGGAGAAGGAGAGGAAGAGGAGGAAGAGGAAGAAGAAGGAGGAGGAGGAAGAAGAGGAAGAAGGAGAAGGAAAAGGAGGAAGAGAAGGAGGAGGGGGAAGAAGGAGGAAAAAGAAGAGGAAGTAGAAGGAGGAAGAGGAAGGAGAAGGAGGAAGGAGAGGAAGGAAGAAGGAGAGGAAGGAGAAGGAGGAAGAGGAGGAAGAAGAGAGGAAGAGGAAGAGGAGAGGAGGAGGAGGAAGAGAAGAGGAGGAGGAGGATGAAAAGAAGAAGAGGAAGAGGAAGAAGAAAAAAAGGAGGAAAAAGAAGAAATCTAAGCTCAGGAGGAATAGGCTCTCTAGGCTCCTGAGGGAGGAAGGAAGATTGTTCAGGAAATGGATAATTAACAAAGCTGGTAAGGGCAAATTAATGATGGCAGCACCACATACAGGCCCCAGTGAACTAGGGAGAGAAAAGGTCAGGTGATGTGGACATTAGATCTGACCACAGTGGTCACACTATGGCTGGATGGACCTCAAGGTCCAAGTTACCAGGGTGTCTCCATGCATCCCTGACAGGGCTCTGAGATCCGGGCTGTCCCAGGAGCCTGGGTCCAGCCTTGCCTTGGCTGTGGCGGCTGTGGGGAAGGGAGGGAGGGAAAGCCAGCCCTGGGAGACAGAGCAGAGGATGGAGACTTGGCAGCGGTGGCAACATGGGAGAAAAGAATGTTGTCTGGGAAGAGAATGACTCGGAGAACTTGGGGTACACAGCCGACACACAGGTTCCAGCCCGAGTGCAGAGCAGGCTGGCACACGGCTGGCGGTGGCCATGCATCCGCTAGGCCACCTGGATGGATGAGTCTAGCAGCAAAAAACCGTGTTAATGGTAAGTAGGGCTCTGTTGCCTGGGCCCAGCCAGGCCTGCCATTCCCTGACAAAGGTTCTGGGTCCCAGGAGGACCAGGGTAAAAGAGGGCATGAGGGCAGCCTCCAGTTGACCTCTTATTTTTTGGCCAGTCCTGTGCTTGAACTGTGGACCTGACACTTTGCTAAGCCTCTTTTGCTCAAGGCTAGTACTCTGCCACATGAGCCACAGCACTACTTCCAGTTTTTTCTGAGTAGTTTAATGAAGACAAGAATCTCATGGAGCCGGGCGCTGGTGGCTCACGCCTGTAATCCTAGCTACTCAGGAGGCTGAGATCTGAGGATCGCGGTTCAAAGCCAGCCCGGGCAGGAGAGACCGTGAGACTCCTATCTCCAATAAACCACCAGAAAACCGGAAGTGGCGCTGTAGCTCAAGTGGTAGAGCGCTCGCCTTGAGCTGAAGAGCTGAGAGACAGTGCCCAGGCCCAGAGTTCAAGCCCCACGGCCGACAAAAAAAAAAAAAAAAAGAATCTCATGGACTTTCCTGCCTGGGCTGGCTTCAAACCACGATCCTCAGATCTCAGCCTCCTGAGTAGCCACCAACACCTGACATCCTGTTCACCTCTTTAGTCCAACACCAGCCAGGCAGGGAATAGAACCACCTTCCCCCTGCCTCCTCCTCTCCCTCACCTGCAGCTCCATCTTGAAGAACACAGGACCAAGAGGAGGCAAGGGATGGTCTCTGGGCTGGGCTACACCAAGGACAACCTGTGTGACCTTGAGCAAGCCCTTGAACCTCTCTGTGTTTTTCCTGCCTTAGAGGGCTGTGGGAAAATACTGTGAAGAACAGAAAAGCTCTGAATGAGTGTGTAATCCAATCACAGACACTTCCAAAAAAATTTTAAAAAACGCTCCTGATATGTGCTGAATGACGCCTTGGCTGCACAAATTGTCTTTGTTTGCTCCTAAAACAGTAGAACCAGGCCCGGCCATCCCTATTGCCTGCGCTCACTGGGACACCTCCAAACATCCCCACAGAGGCTGAGTGACCCTTTCAGACCTTTGTTCCCCACTTCCATTGAGGCCGGTTAGCCCTATAGAAAGCCCAGGACCTGAGAGGCAGCAGAGTCCCCAAGTTCCACCTTCCTTCTGTGTCTAGAAGGGCAACTGGACACAGAGGATCAGCACCTGGCTTTATTGACCAGGAATCCCAGCTCCTGATGGGGAAGAAGGATTTAGGGATTAGTCCCAGCAGAGACAAAGCTCTTCTAGACAGAAAGGCTTAAGGAACCCAGACAAACAAACTCCAGTCCTAGGATGGTTTGCCCTTTGTTTTTTTGTTTTGCCTTTTCCTTTCTGCAAAGCCTCACGGCTTGAAGTTTGTTTCTCAGAACAGGATGGCCTGAGAGCTGGTCAGAAATAGAGTTTCAGGGGCTGGGAAGGTGGCTCAGTGGTAGAGTGCTTGCCTTGCATGTATGAGGCCCTGGGTTTGATTCCTCAGCACCACATAAGCAGAAAAAGCCAGAAGTAGCACTGTGGCTCAAGTGGTAGAGCGCTAGCCTAGGGCTGAGGGACAGTGCCCAGGCCCAGAGTACAGTCCTCAGGACCAAAAAAAAAAGAAAAGAAAAAAGAACCACAGTTTCAGGCCCTATCCCAGACCCAAGGAATTGTGCATTTTCGCATAGGATTTGTGCAGGTGCTCTGAAATTGGAAAAGAATGGGCCTAAAAGAGAGTAGCACATAACAAGAAATATTGAGTTCGCTATAAAGAAAACCTTCTAGTCTTCAGCTTATAAAGTGTGATATGGAAACTTCCCCTGGGGAAGGGAAGCCAGGACAGAGATCACGGCTTCAGGGAGGGAGGCATGAGGGATAAAGGGGTGATTACTCCAGGCTCCTCTTCCATTTTGGAGCTGAGAAACCTCCTTAAGAAGGGAGCCACCGTGGAGGGGCCGGGCAGATACCACCCCCACCCCCACCCCCACGTTTCCTGGAGCTTCCCTGGCTGCCAACGACCTGGCTGCAAATGGAAGGCCTCTGAGCAGCAGGCCTAATTCACATTCTCCTGGAGGACAGGTATTTGCATCAGAAATTACCCTGGAACTTAATTCTGCATAATGTTTCTCAGACAAACGACACCCCTGAAACTCTTTGCCAAGGCCAATAATAACATAACTGCGGAGAGAAATAATGAATAGGAGCAGGGGGAGAGGGAAAATCGGGGAGGTGGGGGGGAGGGGGAAGGGCAGAGGGGCTGGGCCTGCAGGCAGAGCCTTTCTCATCTTCTATAAAGGGCCTAGTGTGAGGGTAGCACCTAGTAGGCGCTTATAAATAGGTTTTGAAAAACAAAACAAAACAAAAAAGCCAAAGAGAGCTTGTTCCATTCATTAACTACCAAAACAATTAAATCATTTATTCACTCCACTGCTCATTTGTTCCACAGACCCTCCGGAGTGCCCTCCATGAGTGGGTATTGTGATAGGTACCCTCATGGCTAGTTCACGTCCTGAGCTCCGAGTCCACACCTGCAGACAAGACAGGGGGCAAGTCCTGGCCCTAGACGTTTCAAGCCAAGGGTGGAACCCAGGCCAGAGTGGCAAATGGCAGCAAGATTCTCCCCAGGGGGCACAGGCATCTGGTTCTCCTTCCTAGATTCTGGGCACCATCAGCCTTGGCTCCTGATGGGGACAGTAGAACTTCCTTGGGGGAGCTGTCCACCTCTTCCACTGCAGAGCTGGAAGGAGTGTTGAAGATGCTCTATTCATCTATCAGCTGGTTAAGAGAGGTTCTGGGAGGCGGTGAGATTTGTCCCAGGCAGCCGGCCCACCAGTTACAGGCAGAACACACGAGAAGCCCGAGAAGCCCTGGTCCCATAGCAGCCCAACTCCTGCCTTGTCATGCTGGAGAATGGGTGCTCCCCAGGGCATCTGTTCTCTGGATCCCAGTTTGATCTTCTGGAACCAGAAGGGGACCTTCTAATAGTTGGTGCCCAGTTATTCTGCAGGGAACTCTGGGAAAGGAGAAAGCCCTGGAGAAGAAGGCTTGCCCCCCCTCCCCCCGGCTTCTCTCAGGACAGTCATTTTGCTCACTGGGCTTCCATGGGGCCCCAAGCTATAACCAAAACAACCCCCCCAAATCTCCCTGGCAGGTGGATAGTTTACCTGGGCTGTTTACCAGGGGACAGGAAGATGGGATGTCTGCATGCAGATGCACACTCTGTATTTTAATTGGGAGGACCCCCTTCTCCCTCCCCAGAAATGGGCCTGAAAGTCCCCCGGGGAGCGCTGCATTTAGGCCGTTAGTTAGCTCTGAAGCTGAAGTGATGGAGCACGGGTGTGTGGGGGGTGATCTATGGGGTATGGAGACACACAGACCCTGTCACGGGGTCCCTGGGGGCAGGCCAAGGGCCACCCAGAGGTCTCAGGGGGCAGGAGGCGAGACTGGGTGGTAGGAGTTTTCCCCAAAATGCCAACTTTTGGCTTCTGAGGATCCACCGAGGCCCACGAGGGCCATCTCAGCTCACTGCCCCCCACCTCCCCCAATTATGCGTGTTTACACTACGCTGATGTACCATTCTGCCATCTGCATTCAGTTGCAGACTTCTCTGTGTGTTCATAAAATATTAACGTTGGAGGGCCGCTTGTTGCAGGAATGTTTGTAATTTCTCTTCCCCATTACGGGCTTATTAATGATAATAATGCCGTTCCCCTGCTCCGGAGCTGGGGCTACCGAAATGCAATCACTCACCAGAGCTGAAATATGACAGTGGGAAGTCAGCTTCGTTCCCTGCTTGGCATTTAATCTTAATAACATTTTATCTTAGACGACAAGTGTGCGTAATGTTGTTTAAAAGCCACGACTGCACTGACACTCCCTGTTCGGGGGAAGGGAAGAGAGGAAGAGCGGGGGATGTGGAAATGGCCAGGTATCCTCTCTCCACCTCTCGGTCGTGGGACCAGCCTCTGTCTAACCCTAATTCAGCATCTCCACTCTGAAAGGACTTCTTTTTTGAACCTGTTAGAATGATGTACCCTGAAGGGTACATCAACCTGGGAAAACACAACTACTTCAAGTGGGTTCTATTAAAAATAAAGACATCCATGTCAGCTAGAGAGCTGGGCCTGGGGCCTTGAACCTTACAGGAGGACATGAGGCCTTTTTCCTAAGGCAAGGTACCTCAATGATGTATGAATCCCTGGGCAGCCTCCTTCCCCACGGGCCTCCTCCTCCTCCTGCCGCTGCCTGTGGAGCCCTGGTCCCTTGCTGCCTTCTCCCCTTGCCACACCAGTCCCTTGGGTCTGGGGCTCTCTCATTGTTTTGTTTGGCATTCGCCAAGGTGGGTTTTGTCTGAGATCCAGAGGAGAGAGGCCCGCCTCTGCTCTAAACACGCAGAGGACTGAATGCCTCCAGTGCAGGTATGACATAACTACCCGTTAGCTAGCATTTACGATCCCTGCTCCTCTTGAGAAAGAGGAGAGCTTCTATGTCAGGGTCAGGTTTTTTATTTTTTAGTCTATATGCAGGGCCATAAGAGCCATGGGTGCTGTGATTATATACTCAGAAATAACCCAAACCTAGCCAGGCACCAGTGGCTCATACTTGTGATCCTAGCTACTCGGGAGGCTGATGTCTGAGGATCGCAGTTCAAAGCCAGCCTGGGCAGTAAAGACTGTGAGACTCTTATCTCCAATGAACCACTGGAAAACTAGAAGTGGTGCTATGGCTCAAGAGGTAGAGCATTAACCTTGAGTGAAAAATGCTCAGGGACAGTGTCCAGGTCCTGAGTTCAAGCCCTGGGACTGGAGAAAGAAGGAAGGAAGGAAGGGAGAGAGGGAGGGAGGG
The DNA here is from genome assembly GCF_024711535.1 of Dipodomys merriami. Lineage (NCBI taxonomy): Eukaryota > Metazoa > Chordata > Mammalia > Rodentia > Heteromyidae > Dipodomys > Dipodomys merriami. Next base: position 19,258,825 of record NW_027204381.1, read on the forward strand.
AGGGAGGGAGGGAGGGAGGGAGGGAGGGAGGAAGGAAGGAAGGAAGGAAAGAAGGAAGAGAGGGAGGGAGGGAGGGAGAAAAGGAGGGAAAGAAAAAGAACCCAACCAGAAGCTGTTAAAAGGGGGGACCTTGAAGATCCCTTCCCAGGGGAGCCCTCTGCTGCCCAGATCAAGGGCCATCCAGGCCTATAGCCCACCTGGAATGACAGAGTGCTCACAACCTGTACAGACAGACAGACTGCTGGATGGAAGGACCCCACGGACACGTCCCCCTGCATGGAACAAAGGTCAGCTGCCCTGCAGCTTCCACGTTCCACCCCAGAGCCCACAGAACCATCCACCTCTGCGCCACATTTTCTACCAACAAAGAGCTGCCATCTTCCCAAGCATTCCTTATTCAAAAGAATTCCCAGACCCCTCTCCATCCTGCATGCCCACTTCCACTGCGTTCAGTTTGTCTTCCCAGATTGGCAGCTCATCCCCAGAGCCGGGCTTCATCACTGTCTTTCCTGCAGACCCAGGACACACTGAGTCTTCTGCGTGGGAGTTCATTCATTCATTCCACCCAAGAATGATTATTCGTGCCCTACTGGGCTGACTTGAGCAGCCCGAACACCCCAAGACCCTCTCATTCTCACCCCAACCTTTCCTATCTAAACCTACATTCAGCCAGTTTTCCTCTATGTATGGAACTGAGTCTCTGGAATGTTCCATGTGTTCACTCCCATTAGGCTTCATCTCCTTCCTTTCAGTCCCTTGCATCAGATAGGTACTGAAGATCTCCATTCTGAGTTCCCCCCCTTCTCCCCCCTCCCTGGGGTGGGGACAGCCACCTCTCTGCACTGGGACCTTGGGCTTCTTTGGATAGTGTGCCTTCTGACTTGCTCAATTACTGAAGGGTCCAGGATCCAGGCCTACAGCACAGCCTCTGACCTCACCCTCTACCTCCACCAGCCTGTTCAACACTCTGTGGGCATGTCTGCTTAGCAAGCTGTAGGCCAATAGACTGTGGAACCGGACAAATAGGTCCCCAACCCTGCTATGCTTATAAGAAGCTGCCTTTCTTGGGGAAGATGAATCTTTGGGGTCTCCACCCCCACATCTGTAACTGAGAGGGTGAGATTAAATGATGCCCGGCATCCCTTCTGTCTGAACTCTGCCATGGACCTGGGAAAGGCCCTGCAGCCTTGATTGCCAGCAAGGACATCAAATACCCTGAAAGTTGCTGAGCTGAAGGAGAAGACAGGCACCCCTAGGACTTCCACTGGAGTGCCCTCCTGGCCTGGACAAACACTGGCAGGAAAGAGGAATAAAGACGGCGATCAGAATAACAGCTGGGGCCAGCTCTGTCCTGTAGCGAGAGCCACATGCCAGGCCCAGCCCAGCCCCACACCTGCCTTCTCCTCTTCAGCCCTCACAAGGAATAGGTCCCCCATTTTGCAGATGTGGAAACGGAAAATGAGAAGATTAAGTAATTTGTCTAAGGTCACAGAAGAGAATCCAGAGCTCATGCTTCTAACTGACATGAAGAAGGGAGGGGTGAAAGGAAGAGGGAAGAAGTATGAGGAATGGAAGAGAGGAGAGGAGAGGAGAGGGGAGGAGAGGAGAGGGGAGGAGAGGGGAGGGGAGGGGAAGGGAGGGGAGGGGAGGACAGGAGGGGAGAGGAGAGGAGAGGAAAGGGGAGAGAGAGGAGAAGAGAGGAGAGGAGAGGAAAGGAGAGAGAGAGAAGAGAGGAGAGGAGAGGATAGGGGAGAGGAGAGGAGAGGGGAGGAGAGGGGAGGGGAGGGGAGGGGAGGGGAGGGGAGGGGAGGACAGGAGAGGAGAAGAAAGGGGAGAGGAGAGGAGAGGAAAGGAGAGAGGAAAGGGGAGAGGAGAGGAGAGGAGAGGGGAGGGGAGGAGAGGGGAGGGGAGGGGAGGGGAGGAGAGGGGAGGGAAGGGAAGGGGAGGGGAGGAGAGGAGAGAAGAGGAGAGGAGAGGAGAGGGGAGAGGAGAGGAGAGGAGAGGGGAGGAGAGGGGAAGGGAGGGGAGGGGAGGGGAGGGGAGGACAGGAGAGGAGAGGAAAGGGGAAAGGAGAGGAGAGGAGAGGAAAGGGGAGAGGAGAGGAGAGGGAAGGGGAGAGGAGGGGAGGGGAAGGGAGGGGAGGAGAGGAGAGGAGAGGGGAGAGGAGAGGAGAGGAAAGGGGAGAGGAGAGGAGAGGGAAGGGGAGAGGAGGGGAGGGGAAGGGAGGGGAGGAGAGGAGAGGAGAGGGGAGGAGAGGGGAGGGGAGGGGAGGAGAGAAGAGGAGAGGAGAGGAAAGAGGAGAGGAGAGGACAGGAGAGGAGAAGGAAGGGGAGGGGAGGGGAGGAGAGGAGAGGGGAGGGGAGGGGAGGAGAGGAGAGGAGGGGAGAGGGGAGGGGAGGGGAGGGGAGGGGAGGAGAGGACAGAGGCAGGAAGGAAAGGAGGGAGGGAGGAGATGGAAGGAAGAGAGGGAAGAGAGAGATAAAGGGGGAGGGAAGGAGGTCAGAATGACCTGAAGCAAACCAGTCAAGATAATGATGATGAAATATACAAATAAAGAGGCTTCAACTTCATTATCATTCCTCAGACTTCTCCCCCTTAAAGCTCCTCGCGCCCTCACATCTGTTCCTTTTGCTTTCTACAACCCAGCCCAGTGGCTCAGAGAATCTGCTAGTCCCTGTGCCTCCTGCCCTCCTCTCACCCCTCCCTTTCCTCTCCCTCCCCTCCTGTCCCCCCCCCCCCCCGCCTTCACCCTCTCCCTAACACAAGCCCACTTTAAACAACACTTTTTGAGCACTGATGGCAACATGGGAGTTTTGTGCTCACAACTGGAACCTCCAGCTCCCCAGCTCAGACCCATGTGGCCAAGCCAGGCAGACTGGCGGGAGGACCGGACCCACAGCCAGCGGGGCCAGAAGAGGATGAACCAGCCTCACACTTAGCATTCCTCCTGGTGACACGGGCAGCCGTGTCAAGAACATATGTTTTCCTGTTTCCCTCCAGCCAAAGGGAAAAGGTAGATGTCACGCATGCCCACAGCCCAGGAACAATGCAAGTATTAATAACTGTTTTAATTCTATGCAAGTCTCAGCTGATTTCCCCCATAATGCCTCAAAAGCCATTTATTTTGGGGCCTTGTGGAGCGATGGCACTATCCACGGGGCGGGGGGGGGGCCCAACTGCGAGTGGGGGGCGGTGACTAAGAGAGGTGTCTCCATTAAGAGGAACTCAGCGGTGCACGGGGCTCCATTTCCCCTGTGCGCCGGCGGTGGGTGGAGTAGGCACTGAGCTAAGCGGAGAGCTGTCAAGATACGGTGCGGTGCGGGCTGGATGTGTGTGCGCAGTGCTTTGACTCAGTACCCACGCCTGAGCCGGGGAAGTCTGGGGGCTGCGGCGGGGATACAGATCACCCCTGCAAGGCAGAATCTAAAAATAGTGCTCACTTTCCTTAGACTTGCAATCTATGATTTTCTCCCCAGCAGACTCACCTTTTCTAATTTTATTTTGCTTAGGCTGTTATTAAAGGGAGTTTTGCATACTCAGAGAGTGCTGGGATGGCTAGAAAAGACAGAAGGGGGAGGGGGGGGGAGAGACAGGTGTCAGGAAGTCCAGCCCTGGCCAAGCCTAATCAAAGCCCAGTTCACGCTACATGAATTCTATTTTAACAATTGTATTGCAGAGTTTGTTTCTTTTATCAGACATAAGATGCTTCCTGCTCCCCAGCCACATAGAGGAGATTCTATTCTCTGCCAATTCCTCTTCCCTCTACCATGAACCACGATGGCCATGGATTCTGGAAGGGATAACCTCTGTCATGAACACTTGGGGCTCAAAGGCACCTCGAGAGTGGCTTTGAATCATCACCGGGGGTGGGCGGAGAAACTGAGGGTCAGGAAGGCACACTGATTTATCGCTGTAAATCTCCTGGCCTCCGTGTCTTGTCCTTCCTCCTCCCTGCAGGCAGAACTGTCTCTAAATCATCTCAAATGAGGGAATGTCTGCTTGCAGTCCTTAACCAACTCCTGGGGCTTCTTTTGCCATGGGGTTTTGGGGTTCTAGACACACAAGTGTTCAACAGCGGGACTGGCAGGGAAGCATGGTGGATGGGAAATGTGACGTTGGGAAGCACTTAACCTCTGAGTTTCAGTGGGCTTGTGGAACAAATAGATAAATCTGTACCTTGCAGGGTGAAGTGATTCATACCTCATCCTGTCTAGAACAGTTGTGTTTATAAGAGGTACTTGCCTTTGATGGCTACCAATGAGCTGGCGAGGCTAGATGACAATTTGCATGCGTGTCCACCTTTCATCTACCCCAAGCTGCCCTCTCTGAGTTAAGTTGGGTCCAATGGGGTCTATTTCAGGCAAACACAGGGAGTAACTCACCACGGGAGAGCTATTCTATCGATCCAAACAGCTGCCTGATACCCAGGCCTCCCCTTTGTGGAAAACCCTTTCCTGGATCTCCCTTCAATCCATATGACCCGCCTACGACAGTGTGCCAGTTTCCCTAGTTTGCTTTGTCTTATGTTCTTTATCTTGTGGTTGGTTGGTTCCATTCTTTCATACCAGCCTCTCCTAGTGTATCTGAGGGGCAACGGAAGCCCGTGTGCAGATGGAGACTCTATTGTAGATTATTTCTCACCTTCCTGTGTCTCTGGGCTGGCCTATTCCCAGGGAAGAAGGCAATCAGATGCAGTGTTTAGTTTAGATAATCCAGTAGGATTAAGGGCTGAGAAGGAAGAGGTGTAAATGGAAAAGGCCTCTGTACAGTGAATCCCTTTATCACATGCGTTCTGGGCCACACTGGCTTTTCCTGGTAGACTAGAAGCCAGGAGGGTGGAAGGAAGGCACCCAGGGGGGTAGACACATCTGTGAGCATCCCTGCGTGGCTAAACTCATACCGTACCACGCACAGTCCAATGTGTCTAGCACCACTCTGCCCATCCATAGCTTGTACCATATTCCTTAATTTGTATTTCCTTGGATTTATCCAAATTATCAAGACCCCATAGGGTCTTCATTTTAAAGTCCAGAGGCTGAGAGGCTTTCAAGAATTCCTGGTCTGTCTGGGCATCAATGCTGACACCTGTAATCCTAGCTACTCAGGAGGTTGAACGCTGAGGATTCAGCCTGGGCAGGAAAGTCCATGTGACCCTTATCCCCAATTAGCATCAAAAAGTCAGAAGTAGAGGTGTGGCTCAAGTAGTAAAGCAAAAACCCTTGAGCAAAAATGCTAAGGGATGGCACCCAGGCTGAGTTCAGGCCCTAGTACTGGCAAAACAAACAAATAAACAAAATAACAGTACAGTGTATTACTGATCTGGATAGTCAAATTCAATATAGTCTCAGGGAGATCAAAATGTAGCGGGGGAAACCAAATATCCTCTAAATCAATATCACATGGCCAGTCTCGGAGTAGAAAAATCTCCATCCATCTCCTGATCTATCAGTCTCAGGAGAGAGCTGGTCCAGCCCCAGATCCTTGAGGAAGGCTCTGAAGGTCATACTGGCCAGGGGACAGAGTCCGACAGAAGGAATGGTCTCTGCCCAGGATGGGCCTCATGGGTACCACAGAGAGAATAAATCCCCAGGCTGGACCCTGCCCCAGCACAGCCCTGCCCTTGGTGCTGCTCTTCTACAACACACGGTCTGCGCCCAGTCCTACTGATGGATTACTGCGTGGATGGCCTGGAATTTTGATTTTGCTCTGCTCCCTCCAACACCACCTTGTTTATTGCGTGGATATTTCATCCCCCCCCCATCTATCTCAGGATCAGCGTTCCACGATTCTCCCCTGCTCAATGAGCTGTCACTGCTCATCATAAAAAATCTATGTTGTAATTTCAGATTAATTAAAGCTGTAAATTGGGAAAGCTAATGCATGTAACTCATATTCTGTACTTCTCTGCGCTTCTCAAAAAAAACCTTATTATTTTATAAAACTCTCTTCTCCAGAATTTTATCCACGCCCCCCCCCCACCTTCCTTTGGGCAACAGGCCGCTTTCCTTAGGTTGCTCATGATTTCCTTGGCATCCCGGCTGTGGGTGGAGGATGGAGCGGACGTACACACGGCCTGGTGCAGACCCCGCACCCTGGAACAACCCACCTGGGTATGGGCATGATCATCTGGGATTAGACAACTGGTTTCAAGCCCAGTTCTGTCACTTGCCATCTACTTGTGCATGCTGGAACCTCTCTATGACTCTGTTTCCCCACTTGGAATACAGGGATGATAACAAGGCTCACATGATACCATGAACTGTGTAAAGTACTTGGAAAGGTGAGTGCCTGCCCATGGTCAGAGCTAGGTAGATGGTGTGTGGGAGCCACTCTCTGTGGAGCCTGACACCTGGACAGGTCCCAGTGGACAACATCGGAGGTACAGCAATGCCCCTGCCCTCGGCCAGTTGATGATCTGATGGGGGGAATGGAATATGCACCGAGAGAAAGAGTGTGCCAAGTCTAAGCCACAGGGCACCAGTCATCAAGGCAGCTGGGGCTGTATCACTGCAAGTCCACAAAACTGAACTCAAGGAGGCCGCTTCCCTCTCCGGCCCATCCCTGTTCCCAGGATAGGCAGATTCTTAGAGAAGTGTTACCGATAGGTCAAGCGTTATTGCTCCTGTGTGCTAGAGATGGCCAAGACAATTGAATAAACTCATGAATGATACCGAAAAGTCTTCCAGGTGAGCATTCTGGAAGCAGTCATTTCAATCAAGATCCTGCTTTGTGGGGTAGGCTGAGCTCAGCCAAGGGCAATAAAAGATTAGATCAACAGAACTTTCCACTGCTCACCTTTGGACCTTCCTCCTCCTCCCTGCTCCTCCTCTTCATTTTCTTCTTCTTTTTGTTGGTTATGGGGCTTGAACTCAGGGCCTAGGTGCTGACCACCACTTTGAGCCCCAGCTACAATTCTGGTTTTTTAGTGATTAATTGGAGATAAGAGTCTCACGGGGATTTTTCTGCCCAGGCTGGCTTTGAGCCTCAGTCCTCAGATCTCAGCCTTCTGAGTAGCTAGGATTACAGGCATGAGCCACCAGTGCCAGGACCTTTTATTCTTTTAAAGAGTTGAAACATGACCCTCCCCCTACCCCCCCACCCCCGCCCCATACATCCCAAAAATGTAAAAAAAAGGTCAGGCATCAATGGCTCATGCTAAGGGACAGTGCCCAGGCCCTGAGTTCAAGCCCCACTATGGGCAAGACCATAATAATAATCTTAAGCAAAAAGGGTTGAGTATGTGGGTCAAGTAGTACAGCACCTGTTTAACCAGCACATACACAAAACCCCAGTCACTCAAACAATAAACAGAAAACAAAAACTGCTCATAAATGCTTTTATCTTAAAGAAGAGAAAGCCAAGAAGCAGTATAGCTTACTGAAGTCCCTGCACAGAGCTGGTTTGTGGGGCTTGGTGTAATAACTCAGGGTCCCCGGCTCAGAGCTGATCCTTCCCATATCACCCAATTCATTGTCTCCCAGCTGCTCTGAGAATCCAGTCTGGAGTCTGTGCCCATTTTACCTGCCAATCTCTGGCATAGCTAAATAATTGCAGGGACAATACCATGGCCTATTGAAGGTTCTTCACTCAAACATCTGTAATCCCTGGCTCAAGGAAGATTTAATTCAGCAACTCCCCCTTCCTCCCATTTTTTTCCCTTCAATTTTGTCCCTATCACCTTAATAATTGCCTCCCTGCATTGTTTAATTCTACAATCAAGCCACTTGGACTCACAACTGGCCTGGCACCAGCTAGGATTAAGATTCATTTCAAATAAGACGGATCCCCACACACACACCCCTCCCTCTTTTTCTTCCCAAACTGAATTTGCATTACAAAAAAATTAAACAAAAGCAGCCTTTTGAATCTCCACTCATTACACCCATTACATTTGTTAACTTCATTATCCTTGGCTGGGGATGGCAACCACTAGCAAATGTTTCTGTGCTTTTGTGGACCTCTTGCTATATTAGTTTAGAAAATTGCTTTAATGCATATGCTCTTAGAGGTTTAAAATCTACGATGGCATTAGGAGCTATATAATGCTGTACATTTTTTAATCTAATGGTGCATTTATTTTATTTTTTTTAACCACATTGCCCTGAAATAAAAATGCATGCCTCTGCTAAGAAAGAATACAAATGCAATTGGAAAAATACAGAGCTAGGCTCCTGACTGGCAGGTCCTCTCTGCTTCCTTCTTCCCCTAGAGAGAGAAGAAGAAAAAATTCACTCTTCCTCAAACCCAGAGGCTTTTAATGGGTCTAGCAGGTCTTGACATCACAAAGGTGGAGATGGAGAGGGGCGGTGGGATGAGGGAGTCAAATTCTCTGATACAGTGATGGAGAAGAGACCCGTACCATGCGGTGGGCCGGTAAACAAAGGTACCCCTAGTTATTAACACAGAAAAAGCGGAGTTTCGGGAGCAATTAGCAAATTTCTATATTCATAGAAACCTGTCTCCCGGGAGAGAAAGGCTGAGGTTGGAACTGGATGAAGTGCTGGTTTCTTATGGAAATATGAATTGTGGGTTAATTACACAGGAGCGGCTCTTTCAGCATTTTAATGATGGGAAATGGTATTTGGTGACTTGCTTTTAGTATTATTATCAGTAGTAGTAGTAGGAGTAGTAGGAGTAGTAAAGCACACACAGACAGGCAGCATCTTGGCTGGTATCCGGGTGACTCTGTCACGCCAATAGCTGAGGAAGGCAGCGGACCCTCTACCATCACCCTCTAACACTCCGCTCACTCACCCAGGATAGGTAGAACCGGGGGGGGGGGGGAATGCCCAGGTGTGCGTTCCATGCTCCAGGCTGGAGGCGCTGCACCTGTCCCTGGCCTGGCACCTTTCCTCTCCCCCTCCCCTTTCCTTCCCATTCCTGGCTCCCTCTAGGAATGCATGTGTGACTACCTTCATTTGCAGGAAGTCATTTTTAGGGTGAAGAGGGTAATGTATGGGTGAATCTGTTGTTTTCTCATTCCTGATTCCTCCAACATGAATAACTGTCACTTAGAGTGGGACTTGTAGATAAATCTCTCTGCCTCAGTTTCCCTCACGAGTCTCCTCCCTACTTTCTCAATATCTCCTTCCTTCCTTCCTTCCTTCCTTCCTTCCTTCCTTCCTTCCTGTCTTCAGGATTGGGCTTGAACTTAGATCCTGGGTGCTGTCCCTGAGCCTGCCCTCCCCCCAAATCTAGCACTCTACCACTTGAGCCACTATCCTCACTCTAGCTTTTTTTTCTGATTGATTAGAGATCAGAGTCTCACAACCTTTCCTGCCCCAACTGGCTTAGAATTGAGATCCTCAGATCTTAGCCCCCTGAGTAGCTAGGATTATAGGCATGAACAGCCAGCAGGGCCTGGCTGTGGCTGTTAGTAGCTTCTAGTCCCTAATCGGTCTCCGGGGACTCGTACTGGCCTTCGCTCCGTCTCCAAGGCATGGGAGGCATGACCAGGAATGACCACTGTCTCCCAGGAGTCCTGCAGTGTGACACCAGCCTCCCTCCTCCCACAGCTATTTGAGCTGATTTATAATGGTTATAAAAGAGGTCAGAGCTTGATTGAGCTTAATAGATCCATTAATTATACCAAACAAAACAAACATAATGAACCTAAAAATTTACGACCTCCATCATAGGTTCAGATGTGACCCCCTTGTTGGGCTTTGACAGGTTCTGTGGAGCCTATCCATCTTGACATTCTGTTGGAGGGACAGCCTGTGTGCCTTTAAGGAGGTAAGTGGGGGAAGGGGGAGCAGGGGTAAGTAGTGACTGGCCCGCCTGCCCGCCTGCACATCTGCCCCCCACCTCTTGTCTGCACAAGTGAGTGCAGAGGTTAAACATCCAGTGCAAGTCCGGCTTTACCACTAAGTGCTGGGTGGGTCCTGGGCCAGTCATCTTCCTAGGGCCTCGATTCTGCCTCTGGGACCTGGAGATCATCATTATCCCCGAAGGACTGCTTTAAGGTGCTTGGATTGCCCCCCTGGCCACTGTAAAGGCCGCGGTCACCGTGTTTACTGTGCCCTGCTGTTATTGGAGTTTATGTAAAGCCGGGAGACAGACCTTCCAGAGCTGTGGTAGTTCCTGGAAAGTTCGCCTTTCTTCCTTTCCTGAAATAGACCCTGCTGTGAAGCATGGTTAAGTACTCATGAAAGGCGAAGGCCCAGGGAAGGGACCAGCATCTCAGCTGCCAGGCTGTCGTCCATTCCACCTGCCCTGAAATTACTGCAAGTATCAGCACAATGGAGGTCTCCTCGGGAGCCTTCCCAGGCACAGAGAGGGAGCCCAATGGAACAGGGGCCAGCTCAGGAATGACAAGAATAAGTCAGGTTCAAGGTCATGGAGTTCCATGACGATCCAGCTGGAGGAAGACCCCAGGTGCTCCATTCATGGTATGCCACACCCACTGGAGACCAGAACCAAGAAGACAAGGCTGAGTGTGGCCACATACGAGTCCAATACACACTGGGAATCTAAAACATCATGGTGTCGATGACGTGTGTACATGAAGAAAGACAATAGAAATACGGTGGTACTCATCGCTCTCAGCCTTTGCAGGTGCTGTTCCTCTTTTCCGTTCCCTTGAGTGACTCGACTCCTGTCTCAAGACTCAGCTCAGTGGCACCCACCACGAGCCTTCCTTAGCCCTCCTGAGATGCCCAAAGATAAGGGTCACCTTTGCTTGCCCCAACCCTAGCTCAGTCTTTGTATAGAAGTTGATATTCTTCATTTATCACTCTGTTGTCTGGTCATTGTCTTCTTCAATAAAAAACAAATACATTGAGCCCCCCTGGGTGCCAGGCACCTTGCTGTGTGTGTATGGGGGGTGGGGGAGCAGTTAGACAAGGATCTTGCCACCTGTGGCATTAGTTTTGTCCTGTGCATTATTAAACACACAGTGCCCAGCCCAGAGCCGAGGGGAGAGAAAGCATTGCTTCACACAGCTGGATGAGAAAATGGCTGGAATTCTGGGAGAGGGGTAGGGGCTGTGTTGGGGTGGGCTGGTCTGGAAGGCAGAGGAGGTGATCATGGGAGCCCTTTCTGGAGCAGGGCAGGAGCTCCCTGTTGTGATGAGCCTGGAGGGAGAGGGGTAAGAGCTACGCAGTGGTGGTGTGGCATCACCCTCCCTAATCCATTATTCCAACCTCAGATCGCAATTCCTGCTCGGTCACTCGGCCCACAAGACCCTGAAAATAGATTTAAATTATTGCTTTATTTCCCGTCCAGCTCAGGGCGTTGATTTATGCTACCCAAACAATCAAGCCTTTATCTCAGTCACCCAGCAGCATTAGCGGCAATTTATCATGTTTTACTTCTCCCTCCACCGCACTGGTGCCAGGCCCTGGTGGGTCTGTCCTTCTCAGAAAGCGGAAACTGCAAGCGAGAATAAACAGTCATGGCGGCAAAGGCCAGGTGCTTCCTGGAGCCAGGGTGTAAGAAGAGGCACTTAACCCAGAAAGCCCTTCCTCTCTTGGCGGCTAGAAGCAGGAATCTATCGGTGGACTGGTACGTTCTGGTTCTGGCAATGTTGGGGAACCCACTGACCCTCTCTGAGCTTCAAAGTCCTCTCTCACCTTTGACCTTCTGAGAGCACTGGATGTTGGGAGGTCTGTCTGTGAGGCCGGGCAAAGGCAGCTTGCAGACCTGTCCCTGTAAGGATTGGTTCTTTGAAGGCTTGAGGCTGGGTGTGGTGGCTCACGCCTGTCACTCCAGCCATCCAGGATGTAGGGATAAGGAAGATCACAGTTTGAGGCTAGCCTGGCTACAAAGTTATGAGGCACTCATTTCAACAGACAAGCTGAGTGTGGTGGTCTGGGCCTGTAGTCTCAGGGTAAAAATGTATGAGACCCTACCTGAAAAATAACGTAGAACACAAAGGACTGGAGCAATGACTCGAGTGGGAAGGGTTGCCAACTAAGTATATAACTAAAACCAGGGCTTGGGCTAGTCCATTAGGTCCCCACCTTTGCTCTAGTAGATAAGACAAGCGACAAGCTGTGGCCATGCCAGAACTGGCTTCTACATGGGTGAGACGGTTGGAGTCAAAACCAAACAAAAGCAAAAGAGGCTATGCACAGTGGGTTCATGCTTGCGACCCCAGCTTCTCAGGAGCCTGCGCTCCCAGGATTGAGGTTCAAAGCCAGCCGGGGCAAGCAAGTTCACAAGACTCTTATCTCCAATGAACCACCAGAAAAAGCCAGAAGTGGAACTGTGGCTCTAGTGGTAGAGTGAGTGCTAGCCTTGAACAGGAAAGTTCAGAGACAGCATTCAGAATCTAAATTCAAGCCCAGGACCAGCACACGCACACACACATACACACACACACATGGTGAATCCTCATGACACATTAAAATGATGCCCACATTCAAATTTTAGGGTTCACAAATAAAGGTTTGGTTTAAAAAAATAAAACACAGACACCTCCATTCACCACCTATTACCCACAGCTGCTGGGGGCAGCGACAAACAGGGTGACAGAGAGATTACAAAACATTCACTCTGCTACCAGACATCCCCACCCTAGCCAAGGGTGTCTTTGCTTTCCATTCTAGAGACTTCTAGAAGGAGAAAGGATCTCTTCTGGTTCAGATCAAGACAGCGCTGCAGGTGGGAGAGGAATGAGGCCTGAATCAGCCCTGAGCCAATCATGCCCACGCTTTCTCCCTGGCTCTTGGCACCTGCCTGGTGTCTGTCCCCAGCTTTCCCCTGCCCCCCCCACCGCTCCTCTCCCCATTCTCACTCCCCCATCCCATCCTACAGAGGGACACCTCCTCCAGGAAGGTTTGCCTCCTATGTCTGGAAGCGCTAGACCCCCCCCCCCGCCATACACACAGGGCCCCTCACACTTCATCAACGCTCCCTTCCTATCACTCATCCTCTCCTGGCAGGGACAACAAATTGGTTTCATCTTGGGCTGGTTCCAATTGACTGGCGGTGCCTTCCTGTGTTGATAAGGATTGTGAAGCCATTTGGAAGCTCACCTCGTGGTGGGGAGGGGGGGTGCGCACCCATGGAAATCAACCAGGAATGGTTGCGGTGGGCAGGGGAGGGAGGCTGCCGTGGGCATCTGGCTGCTGTGTTCCAGGCACTGGGGACCAGTCCTAAGCCCCTCCCCCTCGGGCACTACCAGCGTCCAGCCCTGTGTCCCCCAGCGCAGCGCCTGACACGCAGCTGGCCTCCAGCCTCCGCTGTTAGGGACATCCTACGGTCATCTCGCTCTTAAATGCCCTTCCTGGCAACTGGCACCCAGACACACCTCGGTGGCCCGGTCAGGCATGGGCACAGGGACCGTGCCGGCCTTACCCACGGTATCTACCCAGGGCCCAGAAGGAAACTGAACGGCAAGGAGAGGCGAGCCGGGCTGTCCGACCTCAGGGAGGAAGGCTTGGCATTTACACAGCAAACAACACCCAGGTGAGGCCGTGTGTCAACAAGGCCGGAACAGCTCCCACGTCTCCGCATACTTCAAATGTTTGCCACACGGCAGACATTAATATTTTAACGGCTGCACATCACTGGCAGGCAGAGCAGCCTCTGGGAATACTGGGTAAAAACTGAGCTATAACAGCCTGGCTGCCACCCCTCCCTTGCCAGGGCCGGGCACCGGGGCGCCCGATGGGAATCAGCAGAGCTCGCCTGGCCTGGGTGCCCCCATGGCTGCCAGGATCCCCTCTGAGCCCCAAGCTCTGGGAGAGGACAATCTGTGCAAGCAAGAGATGGCAAATCCAGCCCCAGCAGCACTGAGTGCCCTTCCTAAGTCCAGCCCCAGCTGTCCTGGGAGGACCAGTGTGGGGCATCCTGGGGAAGAAGTTTCCTCATGGTGGAATCACTCACAGCCAGAGAGGAACAGTGTCCAGATTCCTGATGTCCCTTGAGACAGGATTTCTCCAGTCTTTCGCAAAGAAGGTGAATGCTCAGTAATCCTCATGTACATCATTTCAGACCGTGTGTGTGTGTGTGTGTGTGTGTGTGTGTGTGTGTGTGTGTGCGTGTGCGTGCGTGTGTGTGTGTGTGTGTGTGTGTGTGTGTGTGTGTGTGTCGGTACCAGAGCTTGAGGCCACAAACTCCAGGTCTTGTGTCCTTCCTTGACTTTCTTGCTCATGGCTAATGCTTTACTACTTGGGCCATGCCTCCAGTCTGGCATCTTGCTGATAAATGAAGATGGATTCTCACAGACTTTTCAACCTGGGCTAGCTTCAAGTCTCAGCCTCCTGAGTAGCTAGGATTAAAGGGTGAGCCACTAGCACCCAGCTATCATTTAAGACCTTCACAAATTCTCTGGTTAGGAAGTCTGAGAAGGTACTTGTTCTTCTTTCTAAGCTCGGCCTCAGGCCCATCACTGATGTAGAATGGGTCTGTAATTACAATTACTTGTTAATAACAACTAGTTTTAATGAGCACTTACTATGTTCCACAGCTGGGGTTGGCCTGCTTTTTCTGTAGACAAGCAGATAGTAGGTATTTTCAGCTTTATGGGCCATACTCCACTCTGTGGCTGTCACCCAAAGCAGCAAGATCATACTTAAGTAAAAGTGAGTTGCTGTGTGTCAGTCAAACAGTTTATCCAGGTTGCAGTGGGTGTGGTGGCTAAAGCCTGTAATCCTAGCTACTTGGGAGGCAGAGATCAGAGGATCACAGTTCCAGGCCAGCAGCCTGGGCAAAAATAAGTTCCCAAGTTTCCATCTCAACTGATGGCTGAATGGTGGCACATGCCCATCATCCCCAGCACAGGGAGGAAGATGGCAGCCCGGGCCAGCCTGTAGTCCTGGTTACTCAGGAAGCTGGGAGCTGAGGATTGTGCTTCAAAGCCAGCCTGGGCAGGAAAGTCCAGGAGACTCTTATCTCCAATGAATCACCAGAAAACTTTGAGCGCTGTGGCTCCAAGTGTTAGAGGGCTCACTTTGTGCACAAAAGCTCGGGGATAGCGCCCAGACCCTGAGTTCAAGTCCCAGGACTGGTAAATAAATAAATAAATAAATAAACAAATAAATAAATAACCAATGTAAAAAGAGGCTAGAGATGTGGTTCAAGTAGTAGAGTGCCTGCCTAGCAAGCTTAAGGCCCCAAGTTCAATCCCTAGTACAATCAAAACAACAGAAACCTGAAAAACACACATGCCCATACATGCCCCCCAAATCCCATGTGTTCAAGGCTTGGTGCCCAGCCTATGGAGCTCCAGGAAGATGTTGGAATCTTTTAGTGTGAGGTTTTAGGTCATGGGGCGGGGGGGCGAGACTGGGGGGGAGTATACTCCAAAAGGATTGTGGGAAACCAGTGACAAGGTTAATAGGTAGTATAGCTGGAATTTGAACCACTTCCTTAGAACAGTGTAGTTAAAGGTTTTATAACAACAGGGTACATTTGTAGAGGATTAATCTGGTATCAGGAACTGCTCTGAAGGGTTTATTATAGGTAGTATTATGCCCATTTTAAACATGGCAAAACTAAGTCCAAAGAGATGAATTAACTTGTCCGAAGGGCAGAGGGTTGAGGTTGGACAGTCTGGTTGTACACTCTTGTGTCCTATCTGCAAAAGCGTTCAAATCCTTGGAGGTAGGTCTGTGGGAGGTAGCCCTTGCTATATCAACTTCTACACCAATGTAAGATATCTACCTGTCCTCATAGTAGGTGCTGAGCAAAAGAACCCACTGCATGTTGTGGCTTTCTGATCCTCACTACACGGAAGTTCAATGGCTGAGAGGTCTTAACGTGCAGATATGAAAGTCCCAGCAGTCAGCATTCCCACAGCCACAGCTGACTACCCAGATCTAGGCTCTGTCAACTTGTTCCCCTGGGCCCAGGTGCTGGAGCTCTGGGTCAGCCCTCCAGGGGCTGAGGCCCAGCCCGAAGTGGGGCTGCCCGCCTTTGGCCCGTCGGCACAGCCTGCCCAGCGTTGGAGCAGTCAGCCGAGTGCCTGAGTCCCGCCGCTGCTCGCTCCCAGGTACAGAGCAGATAGCAATTTTCCTTTTTACTTATTGGTGCAAGGCGAGTCAGAGAGCCTGACAGGGCCCCAAACAAGCTGTCAGGAACTTCTAATTAGGGCTGAACGGCTTAGAGAGTGCACACGCCCTCCCAGCCTCGGAATTAGCAGGACAACGTGCCCAGATGGAGTCAGACAGGCTGAAAGAGAAAAGCCAGCAGTGAGGCGGCAAGGGGAGGGAGCTGGGGAGCTCTGGATGAACCCGAAAGGACGCCCGGCCCCCAGGCCTCGGGAGCCAGACCTGTGTGGCCTTTGGGTCATCCCCTAGAGCTCACCACTTCCTTCATGAAAGGAGAAAAGAGGGGATTACATCTTTCCTCTCCCACAGGACATCCTACAGGGAGCAGGAAGGAGCTGACATCTTGGACTTAAATGAGCCAGTACTGGACTCGATCCTGGGTCCTCTTGAGTTCCACTATCCTCCTCTGTAACATGGGGAATGACAGAGCATCAGTGGCACTTCCTAGGAATGGGTTGGGGGGGGACTGTTTAAGAGCATACCTGCAAGAACCAAGTACAGAGCCTGATATAAACCAGGGGCTTTGGGGATCAACGCTAGCTTTTATCCGTGAGCTATGCTGAGCCCTGCATTAGGACCTTCCAGAGGAAGCACCTGTGCTGCCCACATGGACAATCTCAGGAAATCTGCATCGGGGACATCTGTCCAATGTAGGCATTGCATCCCGCACCACACTCTGCACTGCATCCCACATTGGACAGATGGAGAAACTGAGACTGGAAGAGAGGTGGTACCACCTGCTCAGACTCAGATTCAACAAGAGGTGAGTTCTGCATTCAAATGCCAGAGGAAATAATCCTAAGCACATCAACAGCTACCATGCTTTGCACAACTATAAAGCAGCAGCAGGCTTTGTGTAAAGCAAGCCACCTGACATCCCCTCCCACAATGCCCTAGTTCCTGCTTTGCGTAAAGCCAGCCATGTGATATCCCTTCCCATAATGCTCTAGTTCCTGGCCCAATTTTCAGCAGCCTAAAAAGCTAGGAAGTGGTCCTTTGTGATGTCTGCTGGTATATCCTGGGTCTTATCTTTGGGAACCTACAGCCCTGTTCTCAGCCCGCCAGGCTCGGGTTCAGTGTTACTTGGTTAGTTAGTTGGTTAGTTGTTTCAGTGAGGAATTCCTGCCTCCAATCTCCTGACCCTCTTCCTGTTCCTGGTCTATTTCATCTGTTCCCTTTTGCCAACGTCTGTCAACCTGGCCTCCACAGTGACGTACTGGCCTGTCACTCACTGTCTACAGCTCTCTGGAAACCTTGTCAAAGTGTTGATTCAGGCACATCCTGTCTCAACACCCTCTGACTCTAGAAATAGCCGCTCCCAGTAGACTCACCTCATGGGCGGCTGTAATTCTAGTTCTCTAAAATTGCTTTGCTTTGTGTTTCTTCCTTGGCAAGGGATTAAGATCCCAGGGTCTGGGGCCAGATGGCCTGCTTCTGTACCTAGTTACTTTAACCTCTTAGTCCTCACTTTCCTCATCTGTAGAGTGGGGATGCAGATACTACCCAACTCATCAGAATGCTCGAAGATTACATATCAACACATGTGATGGAATTAAGCATAGTCCCTGGCATACACTAAGTACTGGAGATGGTGAGCTATTAGCTGGTATTTTTCACATTGCTGTTATTAGACACGGCATTTATTGCCCTTTGTAGCTTTAGGTCATTCACAAATTTCATTAGTATGCCTTCCACATCTGTGCCAAAGTCATGGATAACATCTGGGAAAGATGACAGCTCTATCCTGAGCAATTTTTTTCTGCAGTATAACCACATATAGGCCTTTGCCCCCCTGGGCCTGCTCTAAAGACTCCTGGTTACAATTCTTCAGCTTGTCCCCCAGGGTCACCATGAGATGTATGGCAAATATCATACCGAAATCCTCTTCCTGTATCTAGGAATATTTTTTGGCCTACTGGTATTTGTGTTATATGCTGGTGCTTAGGCTTGAGTTCAGGCCCTTGTATTCTCGCTTGGCTCTTTTGCTCTGGGCTGGTGCTCTACCTCTTGAGCCACATCTCCATTTCCAGCTTTTTGCTAGTTAATTGGAGATAGGAGTCTCATCAATTTTTTTCTGCCTGGGCTGGCTTTGAACCATGATTCTTAGATATCAGCCTCCTGAGTAGCGAGGATTATAGGCATGAGCTCCCAGCTCCCAGCTGACTACCAATATTTTACAAAGAAAGAGAGGTTTGTTTTTCCAGCATGCCTAGTCTTCAGTAAAGCCATTCTGATTTCTGGTGATCACCCCGGACTTTCCTTTGCATCTCAACATCTCTACTCCATGGCTGTCCTAGAAGCCTGCTGGGAGCGGGTGGGGGGAGAGGGGGGACAAGGGGGGCTGGCAGTGGCCCATCTGTAGACCATGGCGGCATTCACCTGAGAGGGAATTCAGCAATGCCATCTCACAGCTCTAGAAGGGAGGGAAGAAAGAGGCCTGAAATACCTATTTAGCCCAACCACATCCTCTCCTTTGCTCTCTGTGCCCTCTTGAGCTCAGGTCCCTCTGATTTGCTCTGCCTTTCCCAAACCAACCATTCCTCTTTCTCAGACAGAGGGAAGAGGAGCCCAACAGCCTTCCTACACCATTAATACCACACCAAACACACCCATCAGCAAAGCCTTCTGGGTCTTGGTCCATAGGCAACTTGGAAAGTCCTTTTTTCCCCCTGATGTCTCCCCTCATCGGGAGTTGAGGTTTCTTGAGTTTTGCTTTGTAGGGAGCAATCAGGTAACTCTGAAGACTGCTTTTAGTCAGCTGAAAAAGTGCAGCCCTTGGGAGATGGACACACAGGGCAGGGGGGACAGGACAAGTCACTTGATCCTGGTCTGGCTGGGACTTCCTCTCGTATCTATACCTCTGTGCAATGCCAAAGATGAAGCCCTGGGGGCAGGGTGTGGAGGGAGGTGATGGAGGCAGAGCTGGCACACGGTCTCTCCTCCAGGACCAGCAGCTCCCCGCTCCCCAGGCCCTCATGCTACTCTTTATTCATTAAAATGCTCAGATGCTGACTAACTTTATTTGCTCAGTATTTATTTCGCCAACCTTGAAGCGGGAACAAGAGGCAGCTTGATTGAAAGGTTGTCTGGTTTCATTGTGGCTCCTGTAAGTAATTCTACAGCCCTGGTGGAAACAGTGTTTTATAACTTGCCAGAGCAGATATCCCTTCGTGAATTGGAATGGATGGTCCCATGTCACCTCCGCTGTCCTCTGCCTAATGCCAGGTCCCTGAGTCACTGCCCATCTCCCACCCCCTTGGCACTCTGCACAAGGGGACAAGAAACCCGTCCTCCCGGAAGACCAGGCAGCACCTGCTCCTCCCACAGCATCTGGGATGGCTTAGAGACCAGTAGATAGCCCTGGATGAGTCTGACCAGGCCACAAGAGGAAAGACCTCAGGGCAGAAGGAAGCAAACAGAATGTGGCTTGTTCTCTGAGCAGCTCCAAAGTCCAGGCTGCTAAATTTGGGCCAAGTCCTTCCTTCCTGGCACAAAGGAAACCCTGAGATGCCTTCTGCAAGGTATTCGATGTCTCAAATCCCTCATGCCACAGCTGACCAACCTCCTGTTAAGGAATGCAATAGGCCGAGTCCCCGTGAGTTACACTGGACACACAGTTGTGTTCCCTCCCAGCATTCCCTTCCCTCAAGCCAGGAGGCTTGGTGGGCAGCACAGGCCTGCGTGGCAGGCCCTGAGTGGGCTTCACCCGCGGGTCCCCTCCTAAGGGGCTGAGGAAGTTCCATCTCCTCCCCCAGGCACTGATCACGGTTCTGATCACAGCTCGGCTCCCTTCTCCTTACTATTATGACTAAATCAAGTTGGGTGATTTATTTTCCACTTATCTTTCCCGTTTCCGCTCCCTGTCCGATCTGCACTGTTGAACACAGCAGAGTGAAAACATATCATCCGTTCCGATCAGCGGCTGGGAGCCCCAAGCATGTCCTGCTCCCTGTGCCTTGTGGGTAAAAGGGTCTACAGGAGGAGGGAGACACCCCATCTCCACAGGGTCCCAAGGGTCCAGACCCCAACCTCAGAGGCCTTTGGAGTTTGAGGAGATCTTTGCTGAGGGAATGAGACACAGGGGTGTTAAAACAAACATACAAAAAGGTTGGGGAGATAGCTGGGGTGGGGGCGGTGATTATTGGGGCCATTGCCCCAGACTCAACTAGCACAGGCCACAGTTGCTGGCTTTCTCGAAGGAACATGAGGACTTTGGCTCTATGCTTTGGAAAAGCTGCCCTTGTCCCAGGGCACAGGAGGAAGGAGGAAGAAGATGATTGGTAGATAGCCACAGCTCACAGATCATCTGGGAGGGAGGAGACCAAAATCTCCATCTTCCCCCACAAGGCCATGTGTCCAGTCATTCAGGTGATCCCTCTGAAAATATGATGCCAGAAAAGATGTCAAGGGCCTCAAAGCAAAAGATAAGACAGTAGAACTGGTAACCGGCTCCATCAATATGGAGATAGGCTTTCGGAATGCAACTGGGAGCCTCAGGTGTGGAACTCTGGAGCCTGAAAGGAGTCTAGACCCACAGGAGCATCCTCCAGAGACAGAAGGCCTTGGGGTAGCATCCAGAGAAAACTGGGACACATTGTACCCCATGTGGCATCAGGTTGGCATCAGATCCATAGCACATGGCAAATATTGGCTCTTGTATGGAATGATAAGGTTTGATATTCTTTGGGTATGTAGTACAGCTAGCCTGTGTGTGTGACATTTTGACACCTTTTACATCCACTGACTCATAAAATTAATTCTAGCAAAACCCTATTTGGTAGGTACAATGCATATCTCAGCCTTACAAAGGAAGGACAGGGGCACAGAGAGATGAAATAATTTTCCCATCATTACACAGCTGGAGGTAGAAGAGCTGGGACTGGAATCATCATTGTTATCATCATTGATGGCAAAAAGTCTTCCATCTCTCCTGGTTTCAAACGGGAAGACTATGTTAACCTTTGAAAACATTACTGGATTATATCTGAGCCTCAGGTAAACTAAACAGAAGGCACTGCCCACAGTCTAACAATGACACTAGCACCTTTCATTCTCAGCAACCAAATCTCCACTTTCCCTAAGCTTCTCAGCACCAACTTTTCTCCAGAGAAGAATAATTCACTCACTCAAACACGTTAACTGTGACTGCTGAGCTGGGTACCTGCTTTCTGATGTATTTGCCTTCTAACTTCAGGCAAATTCTAAGGACCATTCTATGGTTTCCAAACTCTGTCCTGTGAAATCGCACATGTTCCAAAGAGCACCCTAAAGATTTGCCAGGAAGCAGGAAACAGAAGAAATACCGAGGTCCAGAGGGCCAGGCAGGGGTCGGCCTCTGCCTCAACTTAGCATCCCCCTTTTATGTGTTTAAATGTCAAGGACCTATGTAAGAAATGAGAAATATCACCTCTTTGAAAAACATGTTTCAAAACGATTTATATTACTTCAAGATACTGAATTAACTCTGAAGATTTCCCCAATCTCCTGTCTTTCTAGAAAGCCTGTTGGGAAGGTAGATACAAGTCATGGGAAAAACACGTTGAGAATGTTGCCAGGCAAATGTGATAATGACCTCAGGCTTTGAGAAGCTGGCATTCCAGCAGGGCAGGAAAACAGTTCAATAGTCAACCACAGGAGAGCAGCTAGCATTACACCAAGTCTATGCCAAGAATGGGGAGGTGCAAAGGGGAGGAGAGGACATTTATTGCTGCTGTGTGGGCAGAAAGCTCCCTACCCAAGATGAGATGTGAGCCAAACCTTAAAGATAGGTGGCTAGGGGGTAACCATTCCTATTGCCATCAGCTAATAGTCCTTGGTCTAATTTGGGCCAGATGGAGCCAAGGGAAGTAAAAAGGATGCATGCAGAATAATTTGCAGGATGGTTTAGGAGAAAAGAGCAATTGATTTGCTACCCACCAGAGAAGTCTGATATCAGAATGGTTGCTCAATATAACAAACTGAATCTAGGAGCATATGAAAAAGATTCTAAGCCATCACCACGTGGGCTTTATCTCAGGAATGCAAGGTTGGTTTAATAGCAAAAAGATCCATTAATATAAGAGAATAAAATCAAGAGAATAAGGAAGAAAACCCACATGATCATCTTGACAGACACACCAAAAAAGGCATTTGACATAATTTAACACTCCTTCATAATATATGCACTCAATAGATTAGAAATAGAAGGAATTTTTCTTAACCTGATAAAGGTAATCTATGAAAACCTATAGCTAATGTCGTATTTTATGGTGAGTGAGTCAATTCATTCCCTTTAAGCCCAGGAACAAAACAAGGACATCCTTCATACCACTTTTTGGTTGGTACTGGGATTAGAACTCAGGGTCTTTCACTTGCTAAGCAAGCACTCTATGCACCCCAGCCCCCTTCTTACCTGGGAAATTAGACAAGATAATAAAGTTAAAGGCATCCAGACTGGAAAGGAAGAAATAATACTATCTTCTCTCTATTTACAGATGACATGATTATATATCAAATATGCATATAGGTATATATGATATATATACACATATACAGCCTAAGGAATGCACTAAAATTATTATAACAAATGAGTTCACCAAGGTTGTAAAGTACATCAAAATTTAAAAAACACTTATTACATATCTACATACTAGCAATGAAAAATCCAAAAGTGAAAACAAGAAATAGCTTCATTTCCAGTAACATTAAAAAGAATAAAATATTAGGGAAAATTTTAACTTAGAAAGTCAAAATCATTAAAAAAAAATAATCAAAGAAGAGCTAAATAAATGTTAAGATATTCTTTGTGTCTAGACCGAAAGACTTACTATTGTTAAAATGAAAATGCTTTAGAAACAGATCTATAGATTCAACATAACAGTCCTTACCGGAATTTCAGCTGACTTCCTGGGTCTTAGAACCCCCATTCACCTTTTTCTGTTCCTGTCTGCCATTAATTAGCAGTGCAACAGAGGAGAAGTTCCCTTCTTAGGACCTGGTGGCCTCCATTATACAAAGGGAAGCGTGAAATAAATAATGTAAAACCCTACCCAGCTCTTCCTCTGGTGGGGATGGAAGGTGACATTTCCCCAGGGAGGAGGTGGGAGGCCCACAGGGAGGAGGTAGAGATTGCTAGTACTTCCCAAACCATAGATCAAGGGTCCTTGCGGCACCCACCCAGACAGGATGGCCTGAAGGGTGGTTGTGAAGGCTGTTCATACCTATTTCCAGAAGGTGCATGGCACTTGCTGCTTTCTGGGAACCACACATGAAACCCAGAAGAAAATCCAGAAATTATTATTATGCCCATTATTGTTGTTGTTACTGCATGTACGTGCTGCATGACTAATTTGGGAGAAGGGGGCATGCTGTCTTTTTGCTAGATCTTACAAACATCGCTATGATAATAAAAAAAATTATATGCTTGAAAACATGTACCCAACACTGCCCTATGTTTTCTTCTAATTGTTCCCAGAGCCTCCGAGAGCCACATTTAAATAAAATGGGGCAATTATTTAGTCTGCAATTAAAGATTGCAGTGATTTATTTTTTAAAGAGGAATATCGTCGCTGGGGGTGAACTGGCAGGAAGGGAGAAGAGGGAGTCCATGGTGGGGCAGGAGGAGGATAGCAGACCTGTACAAGTTCGAGGACATCTTATTCTGTTACAGCTAAGACCCCTGGGAAACCTGAAACTCAAAATGGTAGAAGAGGAAGAAAGAAACAGTCCACAGCTCTGCAGTGCGGGAAAGGCTAGAGCAGCCCAGGCCTTTCTCTGGTTCCATATTGTGAAATTTCTGCCAAAATTGCCTGCAAATGCTCCCCAACTCGGCCCACTGTGGCATACCGTGGGATTTGGCACACCATAATAATTGCTAGAGGAAATAATCTGATTCCACTCAGCCTCCCTAGAATCCCTGGTCCTGGGAGGGTCATGGCTCAGCCTCTGTGAGCCTTTGCTCCCTGTGAATGGGACTTTGTCCTTCTGTGTCTCAGGGTGGTAGAGTCAGGTGATGGCAGGCTGATGGGAAGTGTAACCAAGATTACAGATAAAACCCTGCCAAGACCCACAGCACTCTAACCCTGCAGGGGGCCATGGTCTGGCACAAGGTGCCATGAAAGAGTCGCATGACTAGCGCTGGGTTTGGGAACAGGGAATATTGTAAAGGAGCCTTCTGGCCTTGGGTACCAGGGATGAGTTACATGCATACTCATCTTTCAGGGGTGGCCATCCCAAGTCACCCCTCAGTAGCAAGATGTTCCCCAAAGACACAGGCTGTCACTCTGACTTGCTCAGCTCTGGGGTATTCTTTTCACAGCGAGCAAGACCACGTAAGTGAGGTGAGGAAAGATGGCAGACATAAGGAAGGTAATCCTTCGCTTCAAGTTCCTGCAGCCCTTTCCATTTCCTAACGCCTCCCTGTGGGGTGGCCCGTTCCTGGCAAGCCACCAAGCTTCCAGGAGACTTGGGCTGCTCTCTTGCTCTTCCTCTCCCCTTCCTTGCTTGGTCACCTCCTACTCTGTGTAGCTGTGAGCTCCTCAGAAATCTTTCCACACACTCCCACCACTGCACCTCCTTCTTTCTCCATGATAGCCTCTTCATAGTAATCACCTGCCTGGTGTCATTCCTGCCTTCTTCCAAAGGCTCCATGGGTCAGGGACATGGCTGCTCATGTTCCCCCACGGTGTCCCCAGCCCTCCTCCCCCCCCCTCCTCACCCCTTGCCACCAGGCACTCCATTGGTGTAAACTTTTGCAAGTAGATGGATAAGGGAGAAGTGGTGGGGCAGGGCCAAAGCTAGGGCTGGCTTTGTAGGAGAGAGTCAGATGTGTGCCTCTCCAGGAAACTTTCAGGACAGTGGAGCTTGGGGCTCAGTAGCAGGTTGGGCTGTGACAAGGCTGTTTCTCGGACGCCACGTGGAGGAGTCCTCCCCAGAGGCCAGACTTGTCCTAACAGCTTAGCTAGGAAAGGGAGGTGGTAGGACCCCGTTCCCAAGGTCCCACAGCCACTACCCCCTCACCCACCCTGCTTCCTGCTGTAAGGTCACAGGGGCCTCTTTTTTGTCGGGAGGAAAAAGGAAGCAGACAGGAATAGCATGGCCAGGTTTGGCTAGGCATAGTGACACACGCTTGTAATTACAGCTGATCAGGAGGTGGAGGCAGGAAGATCATGGTCTGAGACTAGCCCAGGGCAAAGCGGGAGACCCTATCCAAAAAATAACCTGAAAGGACCAAGACCAGATGTGCCTTAAGGGGTAGAGGACTTGCCTAACAAACACAAGTTCCAGAGTTCAATCTCCAATACTGCCAAAACAAACAAGCAAACAGAGGAAGCACAAGAGGAAGAGCTTGATCTCAAGAGCACCTGGGGGCCAGATCCACACCACAAGTTTATAGAGGACATTCGTGTTTGTGGCCTTATCCTGAATCTTACAGGCCGTGTACCATCAGCCCCATTCTATAGATGTTAAAGCGAAAGCTCAGAGAAACTGCATTGGCTCTAGGTCATGCAGACGAAAGGGGGTAGATCCAGAACACCTGCCCCTACAGGCTGCAAGAGGCTGGGGGGGGGGGCATCCACAGAGAACAATCAGCCCTTTAGAAAGCACATAGGTGGGGGGGGAGACAATCTCCATGAAGGCTGGCCTCCACTGAAAGGGAGAGAACACAAAATCTCTCTCTCTTTTCGCAGAACGACAGCCTGTGTGAGCAGGGAAGGCCCTCACATCTGTGCGCTCATACAAAATGAAAGAGGTTTTGAAAAACAAGAGGGGCCATGATAAAGCACAGACAGCGCTGGACCGACGCAGGGCCCAGCAGGCCCTGGCCCCGTCAAGACCAGGCTGTTCCTGCAGCTGATCTTCGCCCCCAACCCAGGCTCCCAGACAGGCACAGACAGAAGGACCTGGGGTCTAGGGAGGAAACCAGGAGGCCCAAACTATAGCTTCTACGTGGGCCAGCAGGGCCTCACACTCCCACAGTCTTGTTGGTACTGCTTCAGGACCCAGTTCCTACCCACAGGGCTCCTGGACTCTTCTAGAAGCCAACAGTAACACCTCTTAAACCGCTGCCTTACTTATCTGTGCCGTGTAACAAATGAGCGCGTGATCAAGCAGCTTATGATTGTCATGTATAACCCCACACAGTTCCTTAGGGTCAAAAATCCCAGGCTAAGCTCAGGATGCTTCATGAGAGGATATAGCTGTACTGTCTCCTTAGCCAGAATGGGATTTAAGATCTACTGTCTTTCACCTCGTAGTAAATAGCACCTCCAATACAAATTAGTGGTCCAGCATGTTCCAAATGCAGCACACAGCTGCTTTCTTAATGGGCTGGAGAATGTGTGTCAGGCCTCGGTTTCTTTAGCTATTGGCTGGAGTCTTCCACTCCTCATTTCCTGTAGAGCTGCTCACTACACCCCGTGGGTTGGCTTGCCCCAGAGTCAAATGCTGAGACAGAAGCCACAGTTTTTTATAAGCAAATCTGGAATCTGGAAACTGATATCAGTGTGTGTGTGTGTGTGTGTGTGTGTGTGTGTGTGTGTGTGTGTGTGTGTGTGTGTGTGTGTGTGTGTGTGTGTGTGTGTGTGTGTGTGTGTGTGTGTGTGTGCGCGCGGCACTTGGGGTTTAAGCCCAATCTGAGTAGACTCAGCCCTGGGTCTTGACTTCCAGGATGCCTGCAATGGTCCCATTCCAGTTGCTGAAACTGGATTGATTGAGATCTTGACCATGGATTTAATGCATACATCTTTTCCATAACCTCAGAGGTGTAAATCCATGGTCCGGGATGCCCTAGAGTCAGGATGTGCAGACATGGGGACTTAGTCAGAAGTCAGAATGGATCACTTTCAGTGACTTTACCCTTTCCAGGCAGTCTGTGATGGTAAGAAGAAAGAACCGACATAAAAGCCCTTGCAGGGTTCAAAGTTTGGGAGTCATGAATGGGGACAAGTTCCATGTCGTGTTCATTTTATATCACAGGACTTCAGCCGCTCAGTCACTTGGTCGGCAAGTAGGACTAGAGTATGGTCTTGCTTTGGGGGTGTGGGGTGCTTGCCTGCTCTCAGGATCACAGTTCAGAGCTCGACAGTGAGCCATCTCCCTAGCTAATACTCAAAGAGACTGGCATCGTGAGCTGTGGCTCACAGAGCCACAACCTGCTTGTCCACGAGTCCAAGTTCCTGAGCTTAAACATACTGGGCCACTGGTACACACTGAAGGTGGTGTTCACGGTTATGCAAAGATGGTATGTTTTCCATCTGTAGTCTGGCTCAGGAGCACTGATATCCTACACCTACTGTAATGAGTCCTCTGAGGGAAACCCAAGGAGGCTTACAGATGGAGGACACACATCTGAAGAGCAGTTCTGGAGAGTGGGGAGATCAACCAGAGGAAAGCCAGAGGCCTGAGGCAGCAGAGAATTCGGTGCATGGCAAGAGTGAGTGCAGAGACTTACTGCTGCACACAGGAAGAGTCCTGAAAGGTTTAAAGGCGGGCAGTGACAGGATCAGATCTAAATCGCAGATAGAGGTGGAAAGAAATTGGAAGCGGTAGCACAGGAGAAAGACAGTGGCTGTCTCAAGCTGGCGGAGGGCAAGTTACTCAACAGCTGCTTGTTGTTGGATGATTGTGAACTGTACAGATACATGGTCAGGAGGAGGCCGCCATTGGGGCCAAAGCACGCATGCACAGGAAGCAGACTTTGGGGCTGTGGTGAGGATGCGTGATTCGCTTTTTTCGGCACACCACTCAACTTCCCCCAAAGACTGCCTGCCTCTCAACACATCTCAGATTGTCACTTTACCACTTCCATTTCAGTACATACACTTTCCCTTGCTTCCGTGAAGGGTATTTGCTCTGGGGGAAGGGTAGATTTTCACAAAATTAAAGGAGGGGGAAACAGGGGTTCACACTTCTCTGCATCCCGCAGAGCTGCATGACACACAGGGGAATGTAACGTTTTCGTTCTTTAGGCTTTTAAAATGTATTATTAATTTTTGAACACACTGGGTCAAAACCTCATGTAATAAATCTGCAAATAAGGTAGGCTGACTATAGCCAGATACCTGCTAATGTTCTAGAATGGGACTCTTTGAAAAGGGATCTCTCCATTTCTTCTCCACTCATCCAGGCTGAACTCCTTCTTCACCTTCTGGCAGCGTCCTGGAAGTGCTTACCTTGGTGGTAATTTTCTTGCTATATTTCTCTCAGTTTCCCACACAAAAGGAAACCTATTTTGCATTCTAGGTCATTCCCTCTGTAGAAAGACTTTTGTGGGCCTTGCGGTAATTAGCGCACCATCTCTCCAGTCTTCCCGCAGATGCTGACACAGGCACACCCTGCTACCTGACGTCGGCGACAGTCATACCATGTCAGTGTCACCTCCTTGCCTGTGAGCCTGGGCCACAGATTTCCACACTGCTCGGATCTTCATATAAAATGTACCTGCACATGTGTTCACAAAAACAGGGGCAACAAGCTGGGTACCAAAAACATGCCTGTAATCCTAGCTACGCAGAAGGCTAAGATCTGGGGATCATGGTTCAAAGCCAGCCTGGGCAGGAAAGTCCATGAAACTCTTATCTCTAGTTACCCATCAAAAAGTCAGAAGTGGACTGTGGCTCAAGTGGTACAGCACTGGCTTTGAACAAAAAAGACTCAGGAATTGCACTGGGGCCTTGAGTTTAAGCCCTAAGACACTGACACATACATGGACACACACACACACACACACACACACACACACACACACACACACAATATCTATCTGTCTGACTATGTCTATAGATAGGTATATGAGCAACTGGCCTCTCGCTCACACCATCCAGTTTCCAATCAAAGCATTCAGTTACCTGGGCATTTCTTCCTTGCTCTGAAAGGCTTTCCATGGTACACAGGCTTCTCCTGAGGGTGGGGAGGGGGTGGGGAGCCCACCATCTACCAACACACACTACAGTTATCATAACTCCTCACACTTGTCAAGCATGTATTTTCCAATCTGATCTTCCCAGTTGCTAACAGTGGTGTTGACACTCCCAGTGGATGGAGAAAGGAAACTAAGGCTCGGAGATGGTGAAGTGACATTTTGAAACCAGTATCATTAAGCAAGAGGAAGGGGAGGGAGCTACCTACACTCTGGCCTCCTGTCTCCACTGCACAGGCTACCATATTCAGGACGGTGGTTTAAGGATCCTTGCTCGTGGACCAGTAGCCTCGCCTGAGATAGTATTTGGAATGCTACTTCTTGGGCTGGGAATGTAGCTTAGTGGTTAGAGTGCTTGCCTCGCATGTATGAAGCCCTGGGTTCGATTCCTCAGTACCACATAAACAGAAAGGACCAGAAGTGGTACTGTGGCTCAAGTAGTAGAGTGATAGCCTTGAGCAAAAGCTCGGGGGCAGCGCCCAGGCCCTGAGTTCAAGCCACAGGGCTGACAAAAAAAAAATGCTACTTCTTGCGTCCTACCCCAAACATAAGGGATCAGAACTCAAACTCTGAGCTCAGAGCCCAGCCACTTGTGTTTGAACAAATCCAGCAGTTTCTTATCCCTCAATGGCACAGTTCACAGGGGAGCCAGACACAAAAATGAGCAGTCACTACACGGCCTAACTTGGCACAGAGAGGAGCACAGGCTATAGAACCAGGAAGAGGCAGACTGGCACGGTAAGAGAGGCCCAGGGAAGAGTGGCAGCCAGGCACGCCAGACCCCTAGATCAAGGTCAGTCCACTGAAGGCCGAGATGACAAGGCATTGCACATACATCAGCGAGAGCGGACACAGAGTCTCCTTGTCATCAGTCAAAGTCCTGGGCTGGTCTGCCATCCCTCAGTCCTGGACACTGCCATCCATGTCTGTGTGCAGCTGGGACCTGTCCTCCCAAGCTCCCTGGGGAGCCTGCGGCGCATGGCCCCATCTGTTCCCCCTCCCCAACTCCCTGAGATGAAGGGTGCTGAGCAGAGTCTGAAATCTCTAGCCACCTGGAGACACACGCCTGCTCCACTCCTCGCCTGGAACACAAGGCCTTGCCCAGCCTCAGCTCCTTCTGAGAGCGCTCTCTCTCTCTCTCTCTCTCTCTCTCTCTCTCTCTCTCTCTCTCTCTCTCTCTCTCTCTCTCTCTCTTACTCTCTCATGGGGCCTCAGCCTCCCCGGCCTCAAACCTCCTTTCTCATTTAATTAGAGTTTGCTGGGAGCCAAACAAATACCTTGTGTGTTTATCCTTAACAATTAATCCTTAGCGATTAACCAGCAGAATTCAATATCATAAACACACCGGCAGCCAATGGATGTCCTGCAGGTATGTGTCTCCGCGCAGGCGTCTGTGGGAGGAGGTGATCCTTTCTCCACCCCACACCGAGGGTGAACTCGTCCATTCAAATTCTGCTTCCTGACACATCGGGTCGCCCAGCCTCAGTTTCCCCAGCTGATAAATGAGTTCCTTGCTCTGGAAACCAGGCCCAACAATACTTCTTACCTCAAGGGTACCTGTGTGAGGAGATGATGTAGAAATACCACCTCACCCAGTGTCTGGCACAGATGGATAGTTTGTTTTGTTTTGTGGTTATTGAGTCAAGAGTCTCACTGTGTGGCTAAGGCTGGCTTCAAACTCTCGAACCTCCTTCCTCTGACTCCCAAGTGCCTGGGGCTACAAATGTGTGCTACCATATTTGGCTTTTTTTCTTTTCTTTCTTCCTGAGAGAGTCTTGCTTTGTGGCACAGGTTGATCTCTCTCTGCCCAGGGACCACTCCAGTCACACCTCAACAAAATACCTAATCATGCTTAGGATTATAGGGAAGACACGGACAGCTCCGTGTCAGCGTGACTTTTCCACACAATTAAAGCTCCAGTGGTGACTTGGAGTCCCTCTTCAGCAGCCAGATGCCAGGAGGGAAAGATCGGGGCCCCCACACCCTAGTCCAATGCCCTGGTGACCTGGTCTCCACTGGGCCAGATGTGGTTTGAACTGGGCCACGAATTTGGAAACCTCCTGGAAGCCAGATGCTGCTAATGGAATGGTGCCGCCCCAGGTAAACAATTACACGCGGCCTGTCTGGCTCCTGTCTTGCCCTTCTTAAAGGGCCATGTTCTACGGGCAAACTGCCCTCCAGAGGCAGAGCCATGCCTCCTTGTGGAGAGGAAGGAGACCCTTACACACTGATGTGAAGTGAAGACTGGGGTGAGACCAGGGACCAAGACTCACCTTGTGTCTCTTAACACCCATCTCTGCACCTGGAGTCCTCAATAAAGCACCAGAGAGGAACTTTATCTGCACTCCCCAGGCGGAGAGTCAACCTGGGCCTTTGGAATCGGCCCATCTGCCACGTAGAGAGTAGCAGGGGAGGCCTGGATCCCTGTCAAGATGCTGAGGACACAGAGATGAGCCCAGTCAGCCAGCAGGGATTCCTAATGGGCTGGAACCTGGCACCGCGGGGGACAGGTGGGCTTGGAGCCCTGCCTGGCACACCATGCATGGAACTCAAAGCACAGGGCAGAGAAAGCTCCCAGGACAGCAGGTAGACTGAGAGCTAAACCCCAGGAAGGAGTAACAAATGGGAAGGCATTGGAGTAGACAGCCTCAGGGGTCCTCACACCCTCAGTAATAGCAGCCTCTGGGCAGAGATCTGGAAGCCCTTGGGGGACATGCCTCTGTCCAGGCACAGACGGTGCACCTGGACCTGATCTGAAGAAGCCTCGGGAAGCGCAGGATCTGCGTGGTTCTGCCCTCACAAGGCCATGAGCCATTCCTGGGCTGGGACTTCCGTGGAGGAAATGTTGATGCTATCTGTGGCTGAGGACAAGGGAAGGACATTGGGAAGACCCCAAGTTCGGGGACCGTGTCTCTCCCACCCTCTGCCACGTGCTCTGGCTTTGGCTCTACCACTTGCTATGGGCAGCACATCTACCTCCTTGCTGGGCTGAGGTTGGGGCAATCAGAGGGACCCTTGCGCAGTATGGGAAAGTAACTCAGGAAGGTGACAACATGGGAAGGACTCCCCATGGCTTGAGACCAGGGACCTGGAGAGACTGCAAGCTCCTGAAAGGCAGGGCAGGTGTCAGGTCGAGGACGGGTGGAGAGAGCCAATAAATACCCATGCGGTTTCTGCAGGGTGTGTCTCTCCTCCGCCAAGCGCAGGCCACGTGGGCTGCTACATCCATGCTAGTTTCCCATGAGTGGACAAGAGGGGCTCGGGGCATATTCTCATCCTCAAGCCGAGCCTCCGATTGGATGAGATGGGGGCCCCCATCGGGATGACAGGAGGCTGGTTTCGGGACAACAGGAGGCTGGTTTCAGGACAACCTATGTGACCTTGAGGACCTGGTAGTAACCTACCATTAATGAAGACACTGGAATTAACCCTTCAGCCTGCCCCTCCCAGGACCTCTCCTGGCCCTCTGAGGGTTTGTGCTGAGGGATGCACTGGCATTCTACCTGTGGGGTGCTGGGGGAGAAAAGTCACATCACCTGCAACCCACTTGACACCTCAGCCATTCAGCCTTGCCCTATGGTGACAGCCTTGTCAGGTCATTCATCCAGGTCCCATGCTTTTTGCGGTGGGGGCAGGGAAGAGGCTTTCTGAGGTCCCCATCTGGGGACAGCCAGAGGCCTGGGGCTGCCTATGCATGTGTGTTTGTGTGTGTTTGTGTGTGCACAGGCGTGATGTTGGCACAGGCGTGACTCTGCATTCTCTGGGCCCCGTAATGAGTCTTCATTGCAATGGGTTTGATGGAATAATTATATTCTGGAAGAAAAAAAAAAACCCTGCAGGAAACTGCGTTCCACTTCTTAAAGGGCAGGATCATCAAACATTTGTGCTACATTATTTGCAGTCACACCTTCTGCTGCATCTGCTCCCTTTAAAAAAAAAATCTCCAACTCCAATCTGATCTGAATATATAAATCTGAATTATCACAGCAAAGGCGATACGCTCACACCTTTTTTTTTCTTTTTTTTTTTATCTGTTGCCATGGTGATTAGATAAAATTCACGCCAAGTCTCCAGGGAAGGATGGAATTATTTCAGACAGTTTCTCACCCCTCTCTAGCTACTTCTCTCTGTAACAAGCCTGGGCACCATCTCTGAGCTTGGGCAGAGAGACAGGCAGGAGGAGAAGACAACTGCCACTGATGGCCACACAGAAGAAAGCACTAGACTTCCCAAGCTGTCTCCGGTGCCCAGCGAGGCCCCAAACTTCAGAGCCAGCCACAGTGTCCCCAATCACAAAGCTTCTTCCATGACCCCAAAAGCCACCTAAAGGGAAAAGCAGAGAGGCTCAGGAGAGCAAATGACAGTGACCTTGTTCAAGGTCAAGGCCACAGGGATTGCAGAAATTGACCTAGGACGTGGGTTCTACTCTCTCCTGAGTAAAGTTGAACAGGGAACGGGGTTTTTATTCTAAAACTGCAAGATTTGCTAAGGTGCTGGTGGCTATAATCCTAGCTACTAAGAGGCTGGGATCTGAGGATCACAGTTCAAAGCTAGCCCAGGATGGAAAAGTCCATAGACTCTTATTTCTAATTAACCACCAGAAAGTCAAAAGTAGACAAGTGGCTCAAGTGGTAGAGCATCAGTCTTGGGCAAAATAAAAGGTCAGGGATAGCTCCCAAAACCTGAGTTCAAGTCTCAGTACCTGCACAATCAATCAATCAACCAATCAAAACCTTGACACTCAACACTGGACCAACTCTCCACTCAAGCTTCTTCAAAGGGGCTAATTATCAATACATGTAAATAACAGAATTCTATTTTGGGTAAAGGACAGTATCAACCTAACGATGGTTACTTAACACTACTAATTTATGAACCTCTGCTCTGCGCCCCTGTATTTCAGCAAAATGATTCAGAGCGGGTCACAGAACGGCGTCTCTCTCTCTCTCTGTCTCTGTCTCTCTCTGTGTCTCTGTCTCTCTGTGTCTCTGTCTCTGTCTCTCTGTCTCTCCCCTGCCCTGTACAAGCTTCCACTCCTACCCAAGCCCCATCCCAAAGTACACTGTGGATCCTACAGGCCTCAGGCACCAAAGACTCAGAGCCAAGCTCTACGACTGTAAAAGCTGAGGCAGGCTCATGGAAGCCATAGCCGAGCAAGGAGGGAAAGCCTCGTCAGCCAAAAGCACAGGGCAGGACAATCATCTGTGTTTATTTACTTCAGTGGCTCATATTCAGGTTTCATTCGTCGTCCATCCCCTGCAAGGGGAGGGAGGGTGTGGACGAGTCA
This sequence comes from Dipodomys merriami, assembly GCF_024711535.1. NCBI lineage: Eukaryota > Metazoa > Chordata > Mammalia > Rodentia > Heteromyidae > Dipodomys > Dipodomys merriami. The sequence continues at coordinate 19,293,008 of NW_027204381.1, forward strand.
TTTTAAGTCACAGGGCACACTTTGCTGGGTGCAGACCGGAAAGAGAGTGCTGGAGGATGGGGAAGATTCTGGCTTCCTGGCAGCTCTGGCAAAGGCTACTCAGGGCCAGTGCACCTTGAAGAAAAGCCCTTTCTTCTGGACAAAGAGCACGCTTCTGAAGGAACACCGGCCAGTGTCTCATATGGATTGTCCATTAGGGCCTGAACCTACTCAGCAGAGTATTCTGGAGGGACTCATGGTCTGGAGGCCAGGAAGGGGTGGTTTGCTGGGGCTCTGTGTGCATGGCCTGGAAACCTTTGCCCCTCTGGACCTAGGCTAAGCGTCAGCAGAAGGGCGTACCCTGTGGTACGTCCAGAGCATCCAGGATAACAAAGTGGCCTCTCCTAGGCCCAGCTTAGAACTAGGACAAGACAGTGTAGTGTCTAGTGTTCTGGTGACAGTAAGTCTCTAAGCCTCTCCTGGTGCCTGGGGCCTACAGTGATCCCCTGGCTGCTGTGGCCCAGGATGGTGGCACGGGGGGGGGGGGGGGGAGGGCTGGACTGAGAACCCTGAGCGTCACTGCATGAACTTGGAGCCCAGCAGTCCTGGTCAATCCTCCTAAGCCACTTATGGGCTCTTGACCTTGGGTAGCTAACATCTTTAAGCCTCTGTCATGCACAATGAGAATAAATTTAAAACCTACCTCACAGGATGTAGTTAGGATTAAAGGATGCTAAGTGTCTCAAGTACTTGACACAGAGTAAAGGCACAAAGAAAAGGCTCAATCAAGGGTACCTGTGAGGAGAAGGAGGAGGAGGAAGATAGGAGGAAGAAAAGAGGAGGGGGAAGAGGGAGATAGGAGAAGGAGGAAGAAAAGAGGAGGAGGAAGAAGAACAGGAGGAAGAAGAAAAGTAAGAGGATCAGAGACAGGAGGAAGAAGAGGAGAAAGGAGAATGAAGTAAGGGCAGTATCGTTGTAGTGTTCAGGCAAAACACAAACAGAACCATCTTGGAATGGGAAGGTGCCTCTGATCTTTTTTGCCATTGGTTATTACCCCTATGTTTTTAGGCCTGTCACTTAGTCTCAGAATCTCAGTCTTCATTTATAGGATGAGCATCTACTCTGTGATTAACTTGTGCGACGAATGACTATTCTGGGTTTTCAGATGAGGAAGGGCGGCTTTGAGAAGTTAAGCACTTAGTGTTGCACAAGGTGGTGGAGTCCTGGTGGGTGGTTGAGCTAGTGCTCAAACTTCAGGGCAATAGACACCCTGGCCGTCAACACACCGGTTAAGGATCTCCTAGGAATCCTTTAGTCATTCATCAGTAGTGACACATAGCTGAGTGACACCTTTCTGCCATGGTTATAAGGATCACTTTGAGGCTGGGTGCCGGTGACTCACTCCTGTAATCCTAGCTACTCAGGAGGCTGAGATCTGGGGACGGTGGTTCAAAGCCAGTCCAGGCAGGAAAGACTCTTATCTCCAATGAACCACCAGAAAACCGGAAGTGGCGCTGTGGCTCAAGTGTAGAGCGCTAGCCTTGAGCTGAAGAGCTGAGGGACAGCGCCCAGGACCAGAGTTCAGGCCCCACAACCAACCAAAAAAAAAAAAAAAAGGATCACCTCAAATGGGCAGTTGACTCCTGTGACCTGGGGTACTGCCCTGTCCCTGGCTTGCAGATGTTACTCATCTGTATGCTGTGGCAAGAGGCCAGAGAGATTGTTACAGAGACCCCAGCTCTAGTCACTGAGTGACTCTGGAACCAATGATCTCTGATGTCCCCTCTTTGTTCTAAACCTCTTGTGATGTTGAGATGGAGTCTCTGGGGATGAGATGGACAGGCCATCGTGGGCAAAGGGGACTCGGAGCCTTTCTTAAAGACACAGAAGGGAGAAGGGAGCAAAGAGGGTGAAAGTCCCTGAGGTCCTTCCATTCTAACAGGAGCAGATCTCCTGACTTCTGGATTGGGGCTGTTGCAGCCTAGAAGAGGGAGGGGCAGACAAGCGCCTTCCCCCTTCCCCCCCCCCAGTAGTCTGGAGAGTCAAAGACACCCTGCCCCTGTGAGGTGCACAAGCTCCTAATTGGAGCTGTGCGGGCACCCCAGCGCAGATCACTCCAAGCTGTGTCTTGCCACGGCAGCAGAGAAGGCAGGCCTTCATTAAATCCGACACCAGGGAATTAATTCAACTCGCTGCCGTCACTCTGTCTCCATCAGCCTCTCCCCTCGACAGCATTGCTCCTTGATCTTCCACACCTTCATGTCGAGAAAGTTCTCTCCCGGAGAAAGGAAGCTCTCCTGACTGTCACCTGAGCTACGACTTCATTGTGGGACAGAATCGAGGCTCAGATCAGTGGACGTGAAGCACAAAGGGGAAGTCATGAGGGGGTAGAATGGGGCGGAGAGAGGGAATCACACACACACACACACACACACACACACACACACACACACACACAAGCACCACAGTCATGAGATATGGCAAAGGAAGGACCTCGCCAAGAAGGAGCCCTTTATACCACCTGCAGAAGGAAGGAAGGCTCTGAGAGTTCATGGTGACAGCTAACTGGTCTTGAAACCATGACTTTATAATTCAAGTCCCTCTGGGTAGAAGTCATGAGGGGGCAGAGAAGAAAAGAGAAGGGCTGCAAGCCGGGCACCAGTGGCTCACACCTGAAATCCCAGCTAGATCTGAGGATCGTGGGTCCAACCCAGCCCAGGCAGGGAAGTCTATGCGACTCCAATTAACCACCAGAGAACCACAGTGGAGCTGTGGCTCAACATTGTAGAGCACTAGCCTTGAGTGAAAAAGCTCAAGGACAGTGCCCAGGCCTTGTGTTCAAGCCCCAGGACTGGGACACACGGACACACGGACACAGGGACACACACACACACACACACACACACACACACACACACACACACACACACACACACACACATGAGAATGGCTGCCAAATAAGAGAAATTACTCTTCACCTCCTTGTCCAGTGCAAGTCATGTGTGTTCAACTGACCCTTCACCAGCACGCTGGTACCTAACTGCCCATCCTCCTGTGTGTGCCCAGTCTCCTAACCCCACCCACAGGCCAAGATCACACTGGTGAGACCCGGGACCATGAACAATGCGATTGCTAATTTAGGATAGGACAGAGAGGCTAGGGAATAACTTTCTTAAAGGAACAAGGAGGATCCCCTGGGAAATATTTATTTTTTTATTTTTATTTTTATTTATTTAGTCGGTCGTGGGGCTTGAACTCTGGCCTGGGCACTGTTCCTCAGCGATTCAGCTTAAGGCAAGCACTCTACCACTTGAGCTACAGCACCATTTCTGGTTTTCTGGTAGGTAATTGGAGATCAGAGTCTCACAGACTTTCCTGCTCCGGCTGGCTTTGAACCAAGATCTTCAGATCTCAGCCTCCTGAGTAGCTAGGATTACAGGTGTGAGCCACCAGTGCCTGGCTGGGAAATATTTTTAATTATTGTTTTAGAGGTGATCTACAGCAGGGATACCTTTACATATATTGGGTGATATGTACATTTCTTTCCTTTGGCTTGGTATCAACTGTTCCCTCCTTTTCTCTCATTCCCTCCCTCCCATTGACACCCTTGAGATGCTTAGTTCACTTTCATCAACGTCCAGAGCAGCTGCTGAGCTTTTTCACCAGCTTTCCACTGATTCTCTCCTCCCACTTTCCCTCAGCTGTGCACATGTATACACCATATATGAGGTCAAGAATATAGAGTCATCTAAAAAACGATAAGACAAATTAAGAAGAGGTCCTTTGTTTCCTTATCTTTGGAGTTCTTTTCAGTCTGTAGATTATTTTATATACATATGAAGAAGTGCTCAGGTATTATAATTTGGTGCTTCTCCTAAAGCTATCCCCTTTTGGTCTCACTGACTATCCCCTGGGAAATACTATAAACGGATCCCGGCTGCAGGACAAGATACTGGGGACAGATTAATACATGAAGTATGAATTTTCTGTCAGCTTTTCTCCCTCCCTTCCCCTTCTCCCTCTCCCTCTCTCTCTCCTTCTCTCTCTCTTTCTCTCTCTCTCTGTCTCTCTCTGTGTGTCTCTGTCTCTGTCTCTCTCTTTCTCTCTCTCTCTCTCCTTTCTCTCCCTAGTACTGGTTCTAAAGCTTGAAATCAGGGCCTAGGTTCTGTCCCTGAGCTTTTTCACTCAAGGCTGTTGCTCTACCACTTGAGCTGTAGTAGAGCACCTCCACTTCCAGCTTTTTGCTGGTTAATGACAGATCAGAATCTCACAGACTTGCCCACCTAGGCTGGCTTTCAACCAGGATCTTCAGAGAGCAGCCTACTGAGTAGCTAGGATGCTAGGCATGAGCCCTCGGCATCCAGCCGACTTCTCCTCCTGTAGCTGAGATGCTTGTGAGAGGCGACCTGCCCAGGCGAGCCCAGCTGGGACTGGAACCTGCCATTCATCCTCTGGTCTCTGAGCCTCTCCCCGCCCACACTGTAGCCCCCTTTCTTTCAAAGCCCACTCCCCATCTGTACCCCCACTCAGGAATTCCGTGCAGATGTCTCTCCTTGAGTAGAAACATCACAAAGTCAAGTCAGAAATGCAAAATGAGTGGTTTTTAAAGGGTTTCTGTTTAGAGTCTTACCTTTCCTTTGAATGGAGTCACACACACACACACACACACACACACACACACACACACACACACACACACACACACACACACACACACACACCACCAGCTGGTCTCGGGTCCTGCCACACCCTCTCCCCTCCAGAGGAAGATCATTGGTCCCTAGAGAGAAGGAAGGAAGGCCCTGCTCTGGGGTTCGGCCATCTGGAGAGAGCTAGAGAGGAAACTTTCTAGCAAATGTGTTTGTACACACATACCCACTCCCTGAAAGGGTGCAAAAGCCCCCCAACTCTCCCTGGTAAGAAAACAGAAAAGTAGGCCCTTCCTGGGGCAGGGCAATGGGGCTGGCAGCCCGGGGTCAGCGTTGGGGACCGGAAGGAAGGCCACACTCCAGGTAACAGGCACCCCCTTCGGCTCTTTGGGACAGAACATGTTTCTGTGATCTGGGTCTTTCTGTTTCCCCAAATGCCCTCCAAGAAGGTTCAGGAAGGTCTTCCCGGGGCACAAGAAAATCCACAAGGACCCTGAGGCCTCCTCTGCTCAGAATCAGGGCAGAGACAGAGAAGTGAATGGAGTCTCGAACAAGGAACAAGCCTGCCGACGGCCGGCTCAGCCTCCACTTGGACCCGAAGCCTTCCTGGGGACTCACGGGGAACTTGAGAAGGACCCCGGACATTTCCAAGGATGCCAAGGGAGGATGGACGAGGGTCGGCTTTTGTCATCTGAAGAAACAGAGTCTACCCTGCTGCTATCTCACTCCGTTATTCTTGTTTGGAAAAGGAGCAAGTTGAGAAATGTAGGGAAAGGGCCAGAGTTATTAAGAGCCAGTGCTCCAAAGAACCCCCTTCCCCCCTCCCGGGGAATGCTGGCCAGCACCTCACTCTGAGCCTGGCTTTCAGGAAAAGACCGGGACAAACTGGCACAGGCACCCAGGATGACATAAAATCCTACAGTGTCCCAGGAGCCATCACTGTAGGAAGGGGGTTGTCACCAGCAGGACAGGGTACTGGCGGGTCGGTCCTCAGGTAACAGACGCAGGCCAAGAGAAGCCAGGCAACTGTGGCAGCTCAGGGCTGGAAAGCACCAGGGAGACTTAAGACGGAATTTCACCACGGCAGATTTGAACTCTAGGAAGAGACAAGCTTCCTACAAGAGAGGATTCCTAAAAAGGCAGAAGTGGCCACTTTCCTGCAAAGAAATATGTCTCAAGTTGACCTTGTAGTTTCAAAAACACTTCACATCGACATGCCTCGACATATTCTTGAAAGTTGTAGAAGACCGAAAAGTGTAACCCAAAGTCATCTCCAAATCTACTCTAGAAGGAACCTCAACACTTACGAATCGTCTTCTAATACCTCCATCCAGAAATTCTCCGCAGCCATATGTTATATGAACTCATCCATAAGAGTCCTGCAATCTCACTATATGCAAAATGTATTTTTACCCTTGACATTAGGTCGTGATCTTTTTGTCAAAGTTAATGATGTATTGAAAAAATTTAATTATATTATCACACCATAAGTTATTTAACCATTTAGGGTATTTTTTTCTTTTTCTTTGTTTTTGCTATTGTAAACAGTATTACAGTTAACAGAAATCTTTTTTTTTTTTTTTTTTTTGGGTCCGGTCGTGGGGCCTGAACTCTGGGCCTGGGTGCTGTCCCTCAGCTCTTCAGCTCAAGGCTAGCGTTCTACCACTTGAGCCACAGCGCCACTTCCGGCTTTTTTCTTTTTGCTTATGTGGTGCTGAGGAATCGAACCCAGGGCCTCATGCATGCAAGGCAAGCGCTCTACCACTGAGCCACCTTCCTAGCCCCTTAACAGAAATCTTTATTGCCATTTTGGGTTATTTCTCCAGGTTAGAACTCTAGGAACAGAGACTGTTTCGTCTCCAGATGCATCTAATCCAGTGGGTTTCCAGAACAGTCTACCCAATGTCTACCCACATCAGCTCTGCACATGCCTAACTATCCACACATTTGTCAACATTCAAACTTCCTCCACTCAACGTGAGACTGGACACAATGCTGTTCAGGAACCCGGGGTGCAACACACACACACACACACACACACACACACACACACACACACACATGCTAACTATTTCTGTCCTCCTTGTAGAACCTCATGACTCCTTCAGATCTCTGAGGATCTCAACAGGAATCCACCCTTGATGAGAACAAGGTCCCCCTCCCACCCGCCCCCCCCCATCCTCCTGAAGCAGGAGGCCTCTTGAGTACCGAGTGTCAGGTCCAATCGAGGCCACAAATGGCATCTCTAGGGAAAAACGGGGGAATTGGGCGCCACCATTTCCAAGGCCTCTCCTATCCCTGGCAAACGACTTCTGCCATCTGTGTGCACCACCTGGGAACTTGGGTACGTAGAGGAGGAGCTAGAGCAAGGGCAGGCACGGGGGGAAATCATTGTTTCAGAGTGAAGTGGAACAAACGCATGCTTCTAAGAGTGAAAGCAGAAAGGCCGCAGCTGGTGATCGCTGCCAGTCTCTACTCTAGAGACTCTCCGTTCTGCAGGCCCCGGGGCAGCACTCCCAGGGACTGGGAGATCACTGGGGCTGGAGATCACCTTTCTATCTCAGGTTTCTTGGTTCTTGTGACCTCAGTTTCCAGCTCTTGTAATTTGAGCTGGAACTGGGAGTAGGCCTCTCTGTGGGGGTAATTATGGGAGCCTCTCTTGGCTACCTATTGCCAAACCACATGTCCCTAACTAGCTGTTCACTCCCTAATCTGTGGGCAGCTAGCACTGACCAGATCCCCCCTTCTCTGCCTCCAGCCCTGAGACAGAAGGACTCAGCCTGGGACCCCTCCCAGGCTCCCAGCTTTGCCAGAGCAGCCTAACACAAGGCCACAGAGCCCCATCAATCCTCCCGGTGTTCTTAATTTTCAGTGGCCTCATGCTGGGTCTCCAGGCTCTCATTAAACCCAGAAACAGATTACAGTGGGGTCCCGAGGCAGATACATTTCTTGTCTCATATTTATGCCACTTTTAATTGTTGTTATTTAACAACTATTGAGCACCAATCTTGCCCAAGGTGGGCTTGGAGGAGGGGGCAGGGTAAATCCCCCCCCCCCCAGGATGCAGCTGTACGCCTGCCAGTCTGCATGCTTGGCAGGGCCGGGGGGGGGGGGGGCGGCGGTGTTCCCCACCCCTACCTTCCCAGACCCAGCACCCCAATTCCCTTTTACCAACAACCTTTCTGCCTACACTGCTACCCCCAACCCTGGGATATCATAGGGGAACCCCCAAATCCACCTCACCACCTTTGTTCCTTGGATTGAAATGTGTTCTTTTCTTACAAAATAAGCATGCATATAGAAAAACAGATGGCTAATATAAAAAGGCCTATAGGGTTGTTTTGTGGGTTTGGGAGGTGGGGTTTTTTTTTGCTATATTCTTTTCTCAATCATTTTTAGAAGAAACCGTTGTGGGGTTTTTTTGGAGGGGGGCTCAAAACAGTTGTATTTCCCTCCCTGAGCCTTCTCTGCCTCTTCTTCTTCCTCCAAGGTAAGCATTGCCCTGAGTATGGTGTTTATCATTCGTATAAACATTGTTATACTTTGGCTGCATATGTATGTATCCAGAAACAATACAGAGGACTGGTTTGCATGTTTTCAAACTTTACACAAATGGCACCATAATGTGTGCATCCTTCTGTAACTCGGTGGGGTTTTTTGTGTTTTGTTTTGTTGTTTTACATTTCACTTTTTTTCCCTCGAAATAATGTGTCCAGGCTGGTCCCTGCAGCACTGAACTCTGTTGAATGAACACAGAACATTGCAGTGGGGGTGGGGTGGGAGAGGGGACTTGAACTCAAGACCTGGGCACTGTCTCTCAGCTTTTTTACTCAGAGCTGGAGCACTCTACCACTTGAACCACACTGGTACTTCTGGCTTTTTGCTGATTTGTCTGTCTGGGCTGGCTTTGAACCATGATCCTCAGATCTCAGCCTCCTGAGTAGCTAGGGTTACAGGCGTGCGCCCCTGGCACCAGGCAGAAGATTGCATTTTCTCCATTTTTGGTTTCCAAATTTTGACCATCATACTCATGGCTGTGGTCACCCTGCCTGTACTCATGGCTCTTTGTGCACATGCGTGCAGATCCCTTGCAGGAACATACTTGTCCGAGCTCTTCCTGTGTCTGTCTTTCCTGTAGGGCTCAGCACTGTCACTATCACTATCACTGTCCCAGGTGCTCAGCCTACTTCAGCAGCATAGAGCAGCAAGAGAACTTGGGACATCGTGCTGGTGGCTCAGAAAGTCTCAAATTAAGGAGTAGTTCAGATTTCAGAGTTTAGGATTAAGGATTCCTATAGTATGGAAGGTCAGAGACTAGTTTGCATTGCAGCCTCCTATTGCTTGAACCCTGGTTAGGAACCCGTGTGGCCCCCTCCTTCCCCCATACTCACCTGCCTGCACCTCAGGAAGGAAACAGGAGTGCAAATACGTACCAGAGGTGGCTTTGGACCCACCCCTTCCCAGGGGACGCCCAGTGATAATTCAAGGGCACAAGTGGATGCTAGCGGGCTGAGACAGACAATCTCACACCCTTGATCGGTGAAAACCAAGCCCTGAAATGCCTTCCAGACTATTCTTGGCTCCAAATCTCCAGGCTCCCGTTACCTGTTCACATCACTCCACTCATACAGCATCATTTCCACGCCATGCTGGGTGCCTCTTGCGCTCCAGCCAAATGTGGCTGTTCTTTCTAAGAGCAAACCATTGCTCTCACTCTCACTCTCCCAGAAGTTTGCTTTCCTGCCCTCCTTCACCTGGGCCCCAGCGGCTCACTGCAACCACACTGGTGGCTTCCACGAGTCCAGAGACCCACGTGTTACCACCCGGTGACCCTCATCTGATAGTTCTAGGGCAGACGCGGTGTTTGTGCAACCGGCTTGTAGAATTCTGAGGTTGAACGCTGGCATTCTAGAAGTCCCTTGGAGGAGGCTCAGCTGGCCCCGTGGATCCCAGACTGCATCTCACAGCGGACCAGAGAGGCCCAGACCCACCTCCCCTCTCTCAGCAACGCAGACAACGTCCTGACTCTCCCACAGCCTCCTCCCACACTCACCTGTATCCGAAGCTCACCTCTCCTGTGATGTAGCAAGCCTACCCGGCACCCACAACTTGTGCCCATACCTTGTAGACTTCATTCAATAGGGGCAGGCTCAAGGCTGACCACAAAATATAAAACACCTCAAAGATAAACAGGAAGACAGACACTGGCTCTTTGTCCAGGAGAAGGGGCCAAGCCTGGGACCTTCTCCCTTAAGCAGGGGGCCCCTCGTCCCACGCCTCTCTCCGCTCTGCTCTGGGAGCTGCAGGGGATTTCCATAGGTGGACCCCTATGGGGTCCTATGGCGTGTCGCTAGTAGAAAGTGTGAGCACGTGTGCCCATGACATCAACACATTGATACTATTTATACACGTGCATACATCTGTGTTTTGATTTCAGTGTGTTTCGGGGGTGTGTGGGAAGAGGAAGCTTCCCCGCATCCCTTGGGGTGCCCCCAAGCGAACCCCCCTGGGACGCCGCGTCTACATAACATCGTGTACACCGCATCTCGCACGCAGGAAGTGCTCCAAAATATGTGCTAAACTCGATAACGAACTCAAAATTCAGTCAGCTGATGGCTGCTGATGCCAACACAGCCAGGGACACCAAGCCTGGAGGACGGGACTCGGTGTGAGACAAGGCCTGCGCAGGCGCGGCCTGGCCCAACCCAGGACGTGAGCTTGTGTCTAGCCCCGGAGGAGGACCACCCCTCCCAGCTGGAGAAGCCTTATAAAACAGCTTCACTGGGCCTCTACCAGTGATGGGGGGTTGGGAGGGGGGGTCCTCTGGAACATTCCAGACGCAAGCGCTTTCCTTTTCTGTGTCCTACCCTAAGGCAAAGAAAGACCTTGTGTGAAAACTTTGCTATACAAAGTCTCAGAAAACCCACCACACTGACGCTCAGCCCACACCCCGTGGGCACCAGTACCCAGGGGGCAGAAGCTGAATTGAGAGCTAGGACCCCCCCCCACCTCACCCATCCCACCCCCATCACTCCTCCCCCAACCCCTTTCTCTCTTCTCCTCATTTGTCTTCTCCTAGCTCTCTCTGGGATTCCGGAAGATTCTCTATCCCTAAAGACATGGGTATTCAGGCCTGCTCTGAGCCCCCAAACACCACGCGCCCCTGCAGTGGAGAAAGGAGCCTGAGGTAGAAAAGGGAAACACTTCCTGCTCACTGGCCTTGCTCCAAGCCCAGGGGCCTCTCACCTGCCCTTGCTGCGTCTCCAAGCTGGCAGCATTCCACTGCAGCGCAGGCTGGGGGGCCGAGGCTCTGGTGGTCTTTGCACACAGACAAATGCCAGGCAGACCCCCAAAGCAGGAACAGCACACAAGGGCTTGGGCCCTGGGCTCAGGGCAGTACCACCACGGGCTCCCTGCCTCTGCTTCCCCCTCATGGTGAATCTCACCATCTTGCCATTTTGCCTACTACCCTAAAGGTCACGTGACTCCTGTGTAAGGAGACTGTGTTTCCTTCTAGACCCTCACACCTGCATTGGGCACGATCCACAAAGACCTTCCAAGCCCTGGGTCAGTTGGCAAGTTTGTGTCTGCCCAGGCCTAGGAAGAATTGAAAACCTATGTACAGAGAATTTATATGCAGAAAACAGACCTATATTTTTAAAAAGTAATATAAATAGAAAACAGAATTTCCCAATAGAGAGGTTGAGAGCTGGGGGATCATTGTTTGAAGCCAGCCAGCTAAGAGACACACTTGAGACTTTCTCAATCAATATCTGGGTATGGTGACTCTTGTCTGATATCCCAGCTGAAAGTAGAAAACAGGAGGATCACAGTTCCAAGCCAACCAGAGTCAAAAGAAGGCCTGAGAGACACATCTTGAAGGAAGAAAGCTGAGTGTGGCAGTGTGTATCTATCACCCCAGCTCCCATGGGAAGCATAAAATAGGCAGATCCTGGTCCAGGCACATATCTGTACCAAAAGAGAGATACCATCTCAGAATAACCAGTGCAAAAAAGGGATGGAGGCATGGCTCAGAAGTAGAGCACTCGCCTGGCCATCAATTCAAAACACTTGCCTAGCCCTGAATTCAAAACCCTAGTAATGCCAACAATAAGTAAGAAAAGAGAGAGATAAAAAAGAAAGAGAGAGGAAAAGAGAAAGAAAGAAAGAAAGAAAGAAAGAAAGAAAGAAAGAAAGAAAGAAAGAAAGAAAGAAAGGAAGGAAGGAAGGAAGGAAGGAAGGAAGGAAGGAAGGAAGGAAGGAAAATAAGGAAAGATGTATCCAATTTCTAATCCTTGGGAGTGAGAATAGTAAGCCCTGAAAGGTTAAAGAATATGTCCCAGGTCCTCTGACTAGTGAGAAGCAGGGTCAAGATTCGAACCCAAGTCTCTCAGAAGGTCTTTCTTACCACAGAGCTTCACTCCATTATAAGAGTCTCCATGCCAGCCCTGCTGACTGGTGGCATAACAAGATCAAAGGTGGACTTATTCTGGCAGCCACTGAACCAGGCAGAAATCATAGCACCCTTCCCTTGAGCTCACCCCCTTTACCACCAAATTTAAAGGGTTCGCCGCTCTCCAGGTTCGATCCTCCTCCAAGCATTGGACAGACAGTTTGCGCACCTACTGTGTGCCGGCCCCCAGTGAGGCTTCCAGCCTTATAGATGTGATCACCCCGCCTGCTGCATGTGCCCCCCACGGCCTCCCAGTGCTCCGAGCCTCAGCGCTCTCTTTCCACGGCTCTGGCTCTGCCAGCGTGCCACAGTATTCCAAATCACAAGCTTGGCAGGAAGTGTCACCCATACATAGTCCCACTGTGTTATAACGCCACCGTTGCCTTCCTGCCGCCCTGCGTGAGATGCCAGGGTTCAGCGAACGGTGCCTGTGTTTGCAGCGAGATGGGGAACTAGAGGCCACGCCGACTCTGATGTGAGCACCAGCAAAGCAAATGTGTTTTTGAAAACCCTATAATTTTCCCGCAACCCTTGACTTCACTAAACACACATTTTTCGACTACGGCACAGTTAGGTAGGTATTAAACAAAAATGAGGGAGTCTAATGATGATGTATGTGTAGGATAACCTTCTAGAAAGAATTCCGTGCTGATTTCAGGGTAACTTACAGAGGGACCAACTTAACCAAACAATGCCACCTGTCCCTGTCCGCTGTGGCGGTGTGAGCCCGGGGCTGAGCGCGTGCCTGGCACTTGTTTGAAATCTGCTGCAATTCACCCAGTGGGTGCTCTGGAAGCAAAAAAACACCCACCACGCACTAAATGGAAAAGCAAAACAGGACACATGCACACACGGCCAGGGGCACGTGTGGACATGGGACATTTCTGCTTGATTGGGGAGCAAGGCAGATGGAAAAGAGCAACCCGCCCCCATGGGACTGGAGAAATCTTGGAGAGTTGGGGTGGCGCCCATGCGGAAGCCCCTGGGACCCAGTCGTCCAAACCTAGAGTTCCCGTACACCCACTCCTGATGGTAGGACCTTGGACAGCACCCCCCCCCCCCACCGGGCCCTCCCAGCCCTCTAATCCTTGGTCTCTGCCAGCCCAATGCCTCTGTGAAGCCTAGGTTCCCCACAGGCCTAACAGAATTGGTCAGATAAGGCTCATGAGGAGCAGAAAGCAGCACACAGATGACAGGCAGCGCAGAGCGTGGACGGCACAGGTAGCCAAGAGCCGAAACTGCCCAGCTCTGGTCTCAGATATGGCCCTGCCACCTCCTCGCCCGATGACCCCAGGCCAGTAGCTGACTGGCCAGGCCTCAGACTCCTCGACTTCTACACAGGACAAAGGACAGGTGTGAAGCTAGGGGAAATGACACAGGAACGGCTCTGGTCACACATAGGCACTCAATAACAGATCACTTACTTCTTCCTGGGATGATATGCAGGTCATCTGACTAGGAAGAGAACGCTTTTGCTGCCTCCAAATGCTGCCTTTGCGTCTCTCACCTGCAGGGTGCTCAGAGGCTTCCAAAGGCAGGATTTTCTCTGTGCATTTGGAGGAAGAACGTGAAAGTGTGTACCTGATATTCTCTTCCCCACCAAAGCCAACTGTAAAAGCCAGCTGTCTCTCTGGAACCAACTGCCTCTTCCAGGGAAACAGTACTTGCTGAGGCTCCCATATCAACAAACAAATGGGGTACAGTGGTCGCATCGGTAATCCCAGCTATGTGGGAAGTGTAGGTAAGAGGATCCCAGTCCAAGGCTAGCTGGGCAAAATGCACAAAACTCTATCTGCAAATTAACCTAAAGCCAAGAGGGCTTAGTGCCTGGATAAAACCATAGAGAGAGTAACTGCATAGCAAGTGCAAAGCCCTGAGTTCAAACCCCAGTACTATCAGAAAAATAAAAACCCACAGACAGGCACTGGTGGCTCACACCTATAATCCTAGCTATTCAGGAGGCTGAGATCTGAGAATCACAGCTCAAAACCAGCCTGGGCAGGAAAGTCTGTGAAACTGTGATCTCCAGTAAACCACCAGAAAACCGGAGGTAGAACTCTGGCTCAAAGTGGGAGAGCACTAGACTTGAGCAATAGGGCTCAAGGACAGCACCCAGGCCCTGAGTTCCAACCCTACAATCAATAGATAGATAGATAGATAGATAGATAGATAGATAGATAGATAGATAGATAGATAGATAGATAGATAGATAGATAGATAGACAGACAGACAGACACCCACAAATCTCCATTTGGAGATGACTACAATATACCCCAGCCATGTTTTTCCAGTTATCACCATGAAATATTGGCACTCAGGCAGTGGTCATCTGTCTGGGCTCAAGATTACATTTAGGGGAGCCAGACTCCACTCACAAGTCTGGTAACCATGACAACACCCCCACTCCCATGTGACTTTGGGGTCCCTTCCCCTCATCACAGATCAGAGTGAAAGGGGAGAAGGAACCACCCCACTGTCCCTGATCCATTGTCCCCTCTGAGCTCAGGAGGGGAGGGCAAGGAAGGAGAGGGGACAGCAGGGGAGGGGAGGGCAGGGGAAGGCCTGAGTACAACAAGGACTCACCCTGAGGATGCCACACCCCTGTACTTTTCAACTCTCCTCACAGGACAAAGCCCGCTAATGGCTGGGCAGGCTGGCAGAGCTGGAGTTGGGAGTGGGGAGGGAGTTCAGCAAAGGCTTCCCGGGAGGAGGTTAGTCTGGGTGACACTTAAATCCATCCTTAGTGGAAATCAGGAAAGACATCCTGGAAAGAGATCCAGCTATTTGAACATGACTTTGAAGGATGGATAGGGTTTAGACTAGGAAGGAAAAAAGCTGATAGTTAAAGGAGGAAAGAAAAAAAACCTTCTCCTAGGAGTGGTTAGAATGGAGTGGCTGGCACGCACAGGAGAGGCTGGCAGGCCAGTGTGGGACTGCAGCCCTGCCCTCACAAAGGGGGCCGGGCTACATGATCTCTGACTATAGATGTTCACTTCCTGCCTGCCTATGCCCCAAACCCACCTCCCACCCCAGCTGGTGTAGACACATGAAAACCAAAGTAAGCTTCCAGTCAGCCTGAGCAAATTGTCCTTAGGAAGTGGAATCTGCACACCAAGGCCAAAGCAGGTTGGATCACCCTTGCTTCCCATGTTGGGGTTCCCTGTGCAGCTGGTCAGAGCTCCCCCATCAGAAGCTTTTGTTTGTCCACTGATCTTTAGCCAAAGCCTCTAGTCCTGGTACATACACCCAGAGGTGGCTACAAGGGCTGACAATGACATGTTTTTGATGTCTCCCACCCCACCCCAAGCAAGTCCAAGGCCAAGGACAGGCCCTCCTCCTAGGTTGAAAGCTGAGGTCAACTGATTCCTAATGAAGGATCTTCTCTGACAAGGCCGCAGGAAGCCAAGGAAGCTGAGAACCCCAGCTCAAATCCAGACTTTATCCCTGTTAGCTGTGTGGCCTCAGATAAGATGCTTAGCTTGCCTGGGCCTCCATAGCCTCATTTGCAAAATTGGAAAACAAAACAGAACAGAAGAGAACAAAACCAAACCCCACATTATCTCTCTTAAAGGGCGATTGTGAGGATTAGAGATAATGTATGTAAAATGCCAAACCCCAAAAGGGGGCTCCACACATGAGAGGTATTATCATTAATCTTATTATTATTTCTCTGTGACAGAGCTATGCTGGTCATGGGGATAAAACGATGAGAAAGATATCGCCATCCACCCTCCTGTTCAGACAGACAGACAAGACAAGACAGAAGAAAGAAGCAGCAGGAATGCACCATGTATCTGCCAGCAGGCTCATCTGTCAGCCTCAAGGATCTAAGCACCAACGGGAAGAGGGCATGGAATCTACCAGGCTGGTTCAGGCAGCAGGGATGTGTGGAAGGAGGCATGGAAGCTGGAGGAAGGCGGGTTAAATCACTGGGCTCTCACCTGTGGACAAAAGTGGGCTGCATGGAGGAAGAGGAGGAGTCCTCGAAGGGGGAGGGGCTTTTTAGAAAGGTACCTCTCTACCTCATCCTTGCCCGACATGACCCCATTCTCCCTGCTTCTCTCTTCCCACAACAGTAATGGCCCAGACAACAGCCCAGCCTCCAGGGTGGCCATCCAAAGTGGGCCAGAGGCCTCATCCAGGATCGCCTTCCAGAGTAACAGAGAACACATCTGGCCTGTATTTGAGTAGTGTCCAAAACTCCCCGCTGAGGCTAAGACAGTCAGGCAGGATGCTGGAGAAGAGCATGCTGGGAAACTCCCATAAGGAACCCGCTTTGATATAATCAGGTCTGGTGGAAATTAAAAGCTATTAGGAACAGGGCCGGATTTATCTTTATATCCAATAACATGCATTGTAATGGTGATCATGCAGATGGGAAATTAAACCACATCTCAGCTCACTGGAGGCCTTAATTTTAATTTATGTTTGTGCACAGTCCTTAGTCCTCCCATGATCACCCTACTGGCTCCAGGATCAAGTCCCCCAGGAGAGAAGGAGGGGCAGACACAGCCCGATTATAGGACAAAGACTCGCTGGAAGGAGGGGAAGTTGAGACCAGCAGCAGCTGACCCAGTAAGGGGCCACAGGAAAGACAACATTTGGGGCCGTCTGTCCTCCCAGCCTTTGGAAAGCACAGCAAAGGACTATGGCTACCTCCAAGATAGTCATAGATAGTCCAAAAGCAGATGCTCCATCATGGAATACCAGAAACAGGGGCTGGCAGCAGCCTGTGGGCCATAAGCTCCTCCCCCTTACCCTTCCTGGGCCCTGATTGGCACATGTCTGCCTCCCTCCTCCTCCTCCTCCTCCTGCTTTCCAGTCTCAGTCCTGGCCTTCTCTGTATTTTGTGGAGTTTGCAAATCCAGCCCACCCAGAGGTCAACATCCACGCAGGTCCTCTGATACAGAACCAATCCTGAAGCGCCCACAGGAGGTGAACCAGGCTCTGACAACCCTTCCTTACCATTTACATCAACTCATCACCAAGTCATCCCCCAACCCTGTAAGGAACTGTTACCAGACCTTCCCATTTCAAAATACACACACACACACACACACACACACACACACACACACACACACACACACACACACACACACACGCACGCGCACACACACATACTAGTATGAATGTGGATAGCAGAAAAGTCCTAATTTTATACAGAAAAAAAAAATCAAACCAGTTTGCATTTTCCAGATTTAAAGCATGTGGTAATGTGGCATGTGTGCCCCAGCAGAGCCTCTCTCCTACAGAGGCTGCAGGACACAAACCCTGCTCTCTCTGGTTCTTACTGGTTCCTCCAGGACCATTATAGTTAGAGTCACGTGCATAAGGCAGTCTGTCCTTGGATCTAACAGGCAGCTGTAGAATGATCTAGAATGATTATGGATGGGATTGGAGGGCTGGGCTGGGGCGGAAAATTCTCCAAGACCAAAGCAAAGATGAGGGTTCTAACGCACCAAAGATGAACACAGCCCTGCAGATTAACATCAAGGCCACTTCCCCGATAATTACCCCCTCTGGGGCCTCCAGCCCAGTCTTGACATCAAAACAGCCCTGAAGCACCAACTACAAGGGCCGCCTGGGGGAGGCTCCCACCTCCAGCTCCTCAGCCCAGGAGCGGGTTAAACCATCTTCCCTCATCTGTACTGGTCTGCCACACTCGCCCTCATTTTAATGCCTCCCAGAATCCATCGCTCACTGGACACCAAGTGAATGTTGGCCTGTACACAAGGCAGGGGTACATGGATGGACCCCACCCAATTCTCACCCTAAGGAGACACCACCCCTGGCAGACGCAATCTCGTAAGTGACACAGACTCCCACACAATACACCAGGACAGACTCCAGCAAGAACAGAGAGATCCACCATGGCTAGGAGTCAGCATGCCCCCAGTGTGTGCCGGGCAGTGCTCTGCACATTACAGACACGTGTGAACTCATTGTATTCTTTCTTCAACCCTGTGAGCCCATTTTACAGTTGGGGGAACTGTAGGGGCAGATAACTGGAGTGAGTTTCAAGCCCAAGTCCTCCGGTCCCAGATTCTGGGCTCTTAAGTCATTACCTTGGATCTGGTTCCACTAAGCCTTTCCTTAAAAATCCAGCCTTGGCTGGTGTTCCTTCCTGGAGCCATCACTTCCCATATGCAAAGCCCCCACAGCACTGAGGGTAGTACGTCATTGTTGAGGTCTGTGGGTGCAAGAATGCACCTCTGGGTGTGGCTGAATGCACCTAGCAGATGAAAAACAGACAGACAAACAGAGGTGGATTCAAGCTCCAACCTCTGCTTCATACACATGTGACCCGGAAGAAGTTGCTTTCTTTCTTTGAGTCTCAGTCTCCTCTTCTATAAAGTGAAGGGCGGGGATATACTTCAGGACCTTTGTGAGACTAAAATGATACCAGGCTGGAAGGTTTCTTAGCCCACAGCCTGGAAAAACAGTAAGCACTCCTGATATTTCTTTGTCACTATTGTTTTAATGGATCTAAGGCTTAGTCCATAAATCCAGTTGTATAAGAAATTCCATGTTACCACATTTTAAATACCTTAAAATCTGACTCTGCTAGGAAGGCAGCACATTCTGGCTGATGACATCAGAAGCACAACATTACTGGGGCTTCTCCCAGAGCTGTGCCAAGATCTGCCCAGGTCCCCGGTACCCCACCAGCCTTCACAAACACTGGCCCCATTCCCTGCCTGCAGGACCCTTTGGATCTTTGGCTTCGTATCCCCTTGTCTCATTTGGACACCATTAACCCCGACCTCAGTCTCAGGCCTGTGGGGTCCCACACAGCCACCCAGGGGCTCTCAGGCCTTGCCAAGGTGAAAAGGAACATAACAATTAGAAACTCACAACCGCAGCAGAGGCAGCAAGATGAGCGCACAACACAGGATTAACTCCATCTCCAACGCTAGCCGCTGAGCAAGGCGAGGATTCAAGAAGAGCCCCATTGGCTGGGAAGATGTCAGCCCCACTCCTCTCAGGAGTATCTTCTGGGACCTCCATAAACCCAGTAGAGGTCCAGGCCCTGAGGACAATATCACCACCTCCCCCCAGAGAGAGGGACCAAAGACACTCTTTGTCAAAGCATCACCAGAGCAGTAACCAATCACTCCTCAGAACTGATGTCAACGTCTCATGTAGCATCCTGGCCAGTGCAGGCACCAGCCCCCACCCCAGCGGTCGCACCATCCACCTCCACGTGAGTTCTTCCTACCTGGGCTGATGGAGACCGTGTCTTTCTCCCAGGATACAACGCTAATGTATTCCTGCACTGTAGAGGGAATGAGGCACTTGAAGACCGCCACGTTTCCACGCATTGACCTTTGATCCTCCACCCGGACGGTGTAGGGTTCCCTGAAAACTGCAGCAAGATTGAGAGAAGAGTGTCACAAGGCTAGCAAGTGATGTGTATGTGTGTATGTGTGTGTGTGTGCGTGTGATTTACTCTTCACCCCCAGTATCCTCTTCCTCCCATCCTCTCGTTGGCTCCTTCCTCCCCAGATAGTACTTCCCTTTTATACTCATGTCCCATTATTATTATTAATTATAATCATTATTATTGTTTTTGGTCTAGAGGCCACATATGAATGGAAACATGCAATAGTTGGCTTTCTGAGCTTAGCTTATCTCCCTCAACATGATGAACTGTGGACCTCCCATTTGTTTGCTTATAAACAAATAAGCATCTCCTTTCTCCAACCTTCTCCCTACCCCACAGCTATAGACCCCACCACCCTGCTCATCACAAAAGTGCACCTCCTCTGCAGCACCAGACACTTAATTGCAACCCCTTCATTTCAGTATTAGTGACTGGGGTGTGGAGGTAAGGGCTGCAAGGACATCAAGACGCTGCAGTATCATCAGCTAGGGGCAAGGAATGAGGCTAGAACTCCTTAGGAAACCAAAGTCGAGTCCCTGTGTCATCTCTGGTCCCTGAGTGACATCATTTGAGGACACAGGAGCTGCCATTTGAAGAAATGAAACCTGTGGCATGTGAGGTAACAAGTTGGGGCCATTCCAATGCATCCTGGGAAATGTAGTTCAGATACCAGACTTCCTATTAGGGCTGGCCATTGGAGGAGTTGGGGTGGGGGTGGGGGGGGGAGGAATGTAATTGACAAGGAAAGAGGCTATTTAAAACAAATTGTCTCCAAATGTAGAGCATCTCCATGATCCCTGCTGCTTTTCCCGCCTCCTGTCACCACCTGCAACCCCCAGCCTTGAAACTCTGAAACCCCCTTTCTCTCAGGACTTACTCCTACCTCCCTCCAGGGTTAGTTTCTGGGTGCTGTAACCTGCTCATGTCCTGCTCATGACCTAGCCTTAGGAATGAGACTGAGAGAGTCCCGCTCTGCGCTGTCCTCCTCTGCGTGGCCTCTCCCAGAGACTCATGCCATCCTCCCTCCAAGAACTGGAATGTCCACAGCGCTACCGCTGCCTGCCGACCTTGTCCCACAGCGGCACCTGGGCAGTGTGCCCTTCGTCTCCTCTCCTTGCCATGGTTGCCAGGGCGACATTTAAGACCCTGGCAGCCCCCCAACTGTGCACCTGCAGCTTCCCTGGCACCATGAAGAGCCTCTTAATTGGTTGTGTCCCCATTGGGCCTGGTGCTCCCTGGCCCTTCTCGGGGCCGTGGCTGGGCTGGAGGAGGGATGCAGTGGAAGTGGAGGAGAGGCAGGAGAAGGGGAGAGGGGAGGCGTTGCCAGCTGCCTGGGGCTGTGGTACAGCACACACGAGGATCCTGAGGGAACGCCCCATCCTTGGAGAGGTGCAGGGTGTGGGGGTGAATGACTGGGGTGTATTTCACACTACCCTGCGGGATCCAAGGATGACCCAGCATCAAGCCAGCAGGCCCTGCCTTCCTCTCCAGCAGCCTGGAATTCTGAGATACCTCAGTTTCCTCATTGTCAACAGTGTCTAAAAGGCCTGGCCCATAACATACTTCCTCAAGACTGGCTTGCACAGTTAGCAGCATTTCTGTGTTACACTCATTATGTGTCCTGAGCCCCTTGTGGCCTTAGTCCCCCCAAAATAAGATGCCCCTTGCCACCCAGTGATGCTGTTTGCAGTCCAAACAGGAATCCCTTCCAGGTCTTGAAGCTTCCAGACCCCAGCCCTGGGCATTGCAATAGACTGTGTCGTTGCAGAGGGCCAGTGACAAAACGGATTCTCCCAGGAAGCCCAGGAAAGGGACCCTGAGCAGCATGGCCCTGCCTCTAAAGGTCCACATCTACCCTCAGACAAACCCCCTGCAGAAAGCAGAGCCCTTGCCTCAGTTTACCACACCCAGATACTGGAACATTATCTCTGAGAGAGGTCAGCGATCTCATCTTGCAAGGCGTGCCAGATTGTCAGGAGGCCTCTCCAGAGACCCACTTTTCCGGGCCTGCTGGACCCAGCCGCTGGCCCCGCTTTTCCGGGCCTGCTGGACCCAGCCGCTGGCAGGATGCCACACCCTCATTCTGGGGCTGTGCAGCCAGCGGGCTCAGGCACTGCCTGTGCTCTTGCTCCCCGGGTGCCCTGCTAAGAAAACCGCTGGCCAGAACATACCTTACTAGCGTGTCATGAGACCCCAGAGAAAGAGCTGATCTCAGCCACCCAGGAAAAAGAGATTTTCTTTTTTGTAAAGAGTTTTAGTCAGCCAGGTGTGAGTGGCTCACGCCTGTAATCCTAGCTATTCTGGAGGCTGAGATCCGAGGATCATGGCTTGAAGCCGGTCCAAGCAAGAAAAGTCCATGAGACTCTTCAATTAACCACCAAAAACTCAAAAGTACAGCTATGAATCGAGTCGTAGAGCTTGAGACTTGGGAGAAAAGGCTCAGGGACAGCACCTAGGCCCTGAGTTCAAGCCTCAGGACACTTTCTCTCTCTCTCTCTCTCTCTCTCTCTCTCTCTCTCTTTCTCTCTCTCTCTCTCTCTTTCTCTCTCTCTCTCTCTCTCTCTCTCTCACACACACACACACACACACACACACACACACACACACACACACACACACTAAAAATTATTCTAGTCATTCATTCATTTTTTGGCAGTACTGGGTTTTGAATTCAGGTCCTCATACTCGCTACACAGGTGTTCTACCTCCTAAGCCACCTACCCAGCAAGATATCCTGTTTTTCTCTAAAGAGACCAAGCTAGAAACACTCACTTTCTTCCCTCCATTCACGCTCCTCAAGGCCCAAATCCTCCACTGCTACAAATTTGCTATCATGATTCTTATCCAAATGCTCATCTTTTGCAGGCCTACTTGCACGTTTCTTGGTTTCAGCAAACCCATGCTTTGTCCTTACTCCTGGTGTGTTTTGTTCAATTCTTTTTTAAAATATCTTTTAAAAATATCTTTTAATAAAAAAATGCTTGCACTCATGAATGGTGCCATATGCAAACATCTCTCAGCAGTGAGAGGTTTAAAACAATGTGCAGACACCAGGCGCCGGTGGCTCCCGCCTGTCATCCTAGCTACTCAGGTGGCTGAGATCTGTGGATCGTGAAACCAGCCCCATGAAACTCTTGTCTCTAACGAACGACCAGAAAACCAGAAGTGGTCCTGTATTGCGCTATCCTTTAGCACAGAGAGGCTCAGGGACAGCACCCAAGCCCTAAGTTCAAGCCCCAGGACCAGCAAAAACAAAAGAAAACAAGTACAGTCCACGCATGCAACAGAATGCTATACAGCAATGACAATGAATGGCTTTGTACAATGCCGTCAGGAGAGTGAGCCACAGACCCAGAGGACACACGGCAGGACTCCGTGTGCGTGAAGTCCGCTAATTCACACATGTGTTCTTCAATCAAAAGATGTTTTAGAAAAACAACCATGGCCAATATTTCCTGTGAGTCCAATACCAAAGTGACTGTGGTTCTTAGTGTGGAGATATTTAATCTCGTTGAACGTTGCCTGCCCTGGCAGTTGGTGCACCAGGTATTTGCTTTGACTGTGCAGATGTGAAAACTGAGGCTTGGAAAGGCATCACCTAAATGGACAATGGGGTGAGTGGCCCAGCTGATATTCAAGAGGAGACCCTGGCCCCCAAGAGCCTGGTCTCTTCCAAGATTCTGGGCAGCCGCACACCTCCCAACACCATCCCTCGTCCCCACCCCAGGCCGGTCCCAACCCCGCACCTGCTTTGACGCGGATGTTGGGGCTCCGGATCTTGCCCGCAGCATTCTCCGCGGTGCAGAAGTAGTCATTGTCGTGGATGAAGCTATTGAAGGCGGAGGGGGAGAAGGGGTAGAGCTGCAGCGTCCCGTTGGCGTGCACGTGCCGAATGTGGGGCACGTCGTAGATGTCGTCCCCCGTGGCCAGGTACCATCGAAGGGCCGCGCTGGGGGAGCCCGCGGCCGGGCAGGGCACCACCACCCCCACGGAGCTGGAGAAGGTCACCTGCTGCAGGGAGTCATTTACAAAGTAGAGGCTGGTGCCGACATCCTCAGGGCGGGCTGCAGGGGAGGCAAAGGGAAAAGGGCAATTAGATGGACACCATTTCTACCAAGGCCACAAAGGCCTGACCCCCACACCCCAGGCTTGCACTCATTCACCTGGCCTCTGAGCATTAGCCGTTCAATACGCATATATTGAGCACTGAGTCTATACCAGGCACTGGAAAAGAAGAACGATAGATACTTCCTGTCCTAAAGAAGCCACCAGATTGGCACGGGCCTGGCAGACATTCAAGGGCTCACCCTCCTGGTGGAGCCAAGGTCATGGGGAGAGGCATCCCCATCTACATATTGGGAAAGACACCACAATACCTAGAGAAATCAGCATTTACTGAATACCTACTACAGCTGGCTCCCACCCATATCCGGCTCTCTGGCACAGCCAGAAAAGGCAGGGACAGCTCTCCTTTGAGACCTTTATAGATGGGCAGTTCCCCTTCTACAGAGCCAAGATCAGTAGGTGCCTGTCCAGGATCAAGTTACAGAACTGAAACTTGAACCCATTGCTCCCATCCCCTGCTCACAGATGAGTGGCCAAATATCTCCAAGCCATGGCCAAGACGAATGGCTGGAAGAAGCCAGATGCCCCGCTGGGGGACAGAAGGTGGCTTGAGACTATCATGGACCCCTAAGACTATGGGGAGATGCCCTCCATCGCCCTAAAAGATTGGGTTCATAGGGGCTGGGAAGGTGGCTCAGTGGTAGAGCACTTGCCTTGCATGCATGAGTTCGATTCCTCAGCACCACATAAGCAAAAAGAAAAAAGCCGGAAGTGGCGCTATGGCTCAAGTGGTAGAGCACTAGCCTTGAGCTGAAGAGCTGAGGGACAGTGCCCAGGCCCAGATTTCAGGCACCATGACCGGACCAAAAAAAAAAAAAAGATCGGGTTCATGAACAAAAGACCCCGCTTGGCAGGGCACCAGTGGCTCCCCCCTAAAATCCCAGCTTCTCAGGAGGCTGAGATCTGAGGATCACAGTTCAAAGCCAGCCCTGGCAGGGAAGTCCATGAGATTATTATCTCCAATTAACCACCCAAAAGCTGGAAGTGGAGCTGTGGCTCAAGCCGCAGAGCACCAGCCTCAAGTGAAAAAGCTCAGGGACAGCACCCAGGCCCTAGATCTGGGCACCAAAGACCCAACTCTTGTGCCAACCACAAGGGGAACTCCCTTGCACTTGTGAAATGAGCAGTGGGGAAGGATGGACTGACATTTCGCATGTCACCTTCCCTCCTGCTTTCATCCAGCTGCCTAAATTAGATTCGGAGAGCGCCCCCACCCCCTCCCCGCTTCCCACCCTTGAGTCTGCCCCTTTAAGAAGGCCGGGCCAGTGGAACAAACCCAGGGGAAGAGAGGGCCTGGCCCCAGGTCTCCAGCTGGAAGCCCATCCCTCTCCACCAGGAAGATCAAGGAGCAAACAAACCACTGCTGTTTGTTCCCAGTGTGTTTCAGGGGACCCAGCTTGACCTCCATTTCCACAACTTCTTAGGGAGGGGAGGAGAAGGCCCACATCCGGACTGTATTAATATTCTTAGCTTAACTCTGAGCCCAGCCTCCCGGGAGACACCAGGCAGGTCGTTGAAGAAGGCCATTAAGCCTCATTGGCCAGAGCAATTCACATCTTCTCATAAAAAGCCATGATGAAGCCATTAGCAGCCGCGCTAGAATAAAAACCCCATCCACGGGCTCCCGGCTGCTGCGGCAGGGGCATCTCCATCCTCGTAGCAGTAAATGCGTCTGCTGTCCCCATCGGGCCCCTCACCCTTAGCTTCTGGGAGGGGGCAGCTCCTCCTGCCAGTCCCCCCACCCAGCCTTCCTGTAGCGTCGGTGGCCAATGTTCCGGCTGCATGCCTGCTCGCAGAGGCTGTAGGATTTCTCACGATGACAGAGCACACCCTTGCACAGGGGCCCGGTGAGGCTGCCCAAGGCGTCTCGGCATGCCCACGCCCCAGGCCCCGTCCCATGAGGTCACTCGCCTCCTGAGAGGAGGCCCAAGCTCGCAAGAACCGCTCGGCAAACCCCTGTTGAGTATCATCACGTGCCAGGCAGGTGCCAGGATTTGACTGAATCCTCCCAATAGCCTGCAAAGTGGGTACCGGGTTACAGATGAGGAAACCGAGATGCTGAGGAATGGAAGCAGTCTGCAGACGATTCGCTTGACCTAATAAGTGAGCTGCGGGATGCAGGGTCATCTGAGCCACTGGGGTCCTAGCCAACCACGTGGGAATGTGTGGCTGTATGTGATCCCTGCCGTAAAAAAACGGGCAGCTTCCCCATGCCACAACAACCAGGCCACCAGCTTCCATTTTCAGCAGCAAAGAACAAGATTAATACACACACACACACACACACACACACACACACACACACACACACACACACACACACACACACACACACACACACACACTCCTGCTGTGGTAGCCTCTGTTGGACACTTTGTATAGCTCTTGAGAACAGGGACATCCTTCTGAGGTTCCGGGTGACTCCCAAGATGACAGTCACTCACAAACCCTCACCATGGCAGCTTCGTGGATTCTGAGAGGCAAAATCCATCACAATACAGAATGACTGCACACTGTCCTGACAAATGGACAGGGACAGAGAGAAGGTTAAGTGAGATTTCTGAGTACGATAGTGCACACTTACAATCCGTAACTTGGGGAAGTGAAGGTAGGAGGATCATGGTTTGAGGTGTATCCTAAGCCAAAACATGAGATTCTATCCAAAACAAAATCAAAAAGAAAGAGGAGGAGGAGCGGGAGGAGGAGCAGGAGGAGGAGGAGGAGGAGCAGGAGGAGCAGGAGGAACAGGAGGAGCAGGAGGAGGAGGAGGAGGAGGAAGAGGAGGAGGGAAGGGAAGGGAAGAATGGAGAGAGGGAAAGAAGGAAGGAAGGAAGGAAGGGAGTGAGGGAGCGAGGGAGGGAGGGAGGGAGGGAGGGAAAAAGGACAGGGAATGTGGTTCAAATGGCAGAGCACTTGCTCAAGCAAGTACAAGGTTCCGAATTCAAATCCCAGACTACAAAAAAAGGGGAGGGGGCAGTTGAACTAGCCCTCCATAATGACAGCCCCTCAGGCAATAGTAATAGCCAACACTGATCACACTGCTGCTATAGGTCAGGCTCCGTGCCAGGCCCATTCGGATACTTCTATTTCCATTAGATAATTATTATAGTTCCTCTCTATAACTCCCTAAGGACTGGTATTATTATTATTATTATCATGATTATTATTATTCTCCCCTTTTTACAAGTAAGGAAATTAAGAGTCACTCTGAGAAGTTGTTAACTGACTTACCTAACTTTATACTACATGTCCACATGTTCTCTGATTTTATGTCAGAGCCAGAAGTTAGCTCCCATTCATTCCACCGAATAACCAAGCTAAGGATCAACCGAGACCATCCCTCCCGGCCCTGGAGAGTTCCTTCCGGGCTCCTCTCTGCTCCCATCCACCACCACGGCCACTGCCTTCCTGCGCTTCTGGGTCTTGAATCCTGACAAAGCCAAGGACGCCAAGTTCTCGGCCACTACAAATGGGTGGGTTTAATTGATAAATTGACTGGAATTGTCCAGCCACCTGTCAGAGCTAATGTTACAGCAGATTTATAGCGAAAGGCGAGCAGCATCGTATTTCTCCCACCCCGGGACATGCGCCGCTGTCTTCTGAGTGTGGGGGGACCAGACATGCCATTCATTTCTGTGTACGGCTGACAGTACACTGCCATGGTGAAACATCACCTGCGGCTGTAAAACAATGGCAGCTTGGCACTTACGTTGGGTTCATATTTCACCGTCCCGGGGCACCTGTCAGCTCAGAATATAGAAGCCCTTAAATAAACATTAATCCAGCCTCCCTCTGCCTGCCAGGAAAGAAGAGTGAGCAAATCCAGAAAGGGGAAACTGAGGCATGGGCCACCAAGTAGCTGACTGGGCTGCTATATGCAGAGTTGAAGGCTGGGCCTCTGGGCAGCTCAGCAGGGCAGCAGCTGTGAACACTGGAGCACCCCGGGCCAGAAGGGAGATAGCCAGGTGGGAAGGCCTGTGATGGGGGCTTCCTTCTCCTGCTCCATGTTGTGTTGGACTCTGTGGCGCACAAACACTATAGCTTCAGAGTTTGGAAAAGTGCGGGGAAATAGGGCACAATAGAGGTCTAAATGAGGTCTGGTAGAGCTGGCCTTCCTCTCAGGCTCACACACACACACACATACCTGCTGTGTGACCGCAGGTAAGTCACTTCACCTGTCTGCGGCTCCATCTGCTCGCTTATGGAAGGAGCAGGTGAAGGAGTGCACACGGTACCTTCCTGCCCCACAGGGCTGTGAGCAGATGACAGGCGGGGTCGGCCTGTGGGGAAGTGTGGGCCCAGCCCTCCTCAAGAGGCTGGCCTTGTCCCCACCCCGTCCCCTTCCCAGGGCATCTCTGACCCAGGGATTTCCTTCCCTCCAGGAAAAATCCACAGAGCACCAGGAAACACTGTGGACTTCAGGGCACCAGGCACAGAGGGGAGAGGCCAGAGAGAAGGTCCCTGGCTTCCAGAAAAGGAGTGAAGCCCTGGAGTGGGGCTTCACCCAGGGGTGGGAGACAGGCTAAAATACTGATTCAGACAGCAGCATGGGGGCCCGTGCCCCCAGTGGGAGGCACAGGAGGTTCATGGGGCATTCCTGAGAGCAGGGTGCCAATGGGTGGGGCAGTTTGGGGCACTGGCTGGGCTGGAGGAGAAGAGACAGTGCCAGTCCCAGTGGCCGGGAAGCCCACCCTCCATGGGAGAAGCCAGGGACCATGGATGGAGGCCAGAAAGCGAGAGAGGGAAGGAAGACAGCCGGAGGAGGCTGGGCATCCTGGGGGGGGAGGGACGGCGGGACTGAAGCTCTTCAAGTGAGTTCTTACAAATCTGACCCTTAGCTTCATTTTGGCCAGACAACCATTTCCCTGAAGGCCTGTCCACCTGCCTAATGGGATCCAGTCCACAGTGGGGAAAATAGAAATGAACTTTCCCAGCGCCTACTGTGTGCCAGCACAAGGCCTCAATGCTTCATGAGCATGTTCTTATTTAACCCTCATATGGTGTATGAACTGGAGATCTTCATGGTCTCATTTGTTAGAGAAGACAAGGCTCAAGAGAGTCAACAAGTTCTCCAAGAGCACAGTTAGGCAGAGAAGAAGGCAGCCAGGCACTGTGGCACACACCAGTTATTCCCGGCTAATCAGGAGGCTGAAGTAGGAGGATCACTTGAGAGTAGGAGTTCAAGACAAAACTGAACAGCAATGCAAACCCTCTCCTAAAAAAATTAAAATAGAAATAGAAAATCTGGATGCCAAGAGCTAATGCCTATAATCATAGCTACTCAGGAGGTTAAGATTTGAAGACTGGGGCTGGGAAGGTGGCTCAGTGGTAGAGCGCTTGCCTTGCATGCCAGAGGCCCTGGGTTCAATTCCTCAGCACCACATAAGCAAAAGAAAAAAGCCGGAAGTGGCGCTGTGGCTCAAGTGGTAGAGCACTGGCCTTGAGCTGAAGAGCTGAGGGACAGCACCCAAGCCCAGAGTTCAGGCCCCATGACCGGACCCAAAAAAAAAAAAAAAGATTTGAAGACTGGTTCGAAGCCAGACTAGGCAGGAAAGTCCATGAGACTGCTATTACCAATTAATCACCAAAAAGCCAGAAGTGGAGCTGTGTCTCAAGTGGTAGAGCAGTAGTTTTAAACAAAAAAGCTCAGGGATAGTGCCCAGGCCCTGAGTTCAAGCTCTAGCACTACCACACAGATATGTATGTAGATACATATATAGAGAGAGACAGACAGACAGACAGACAGACATATGTTTATATACACATACATATATGAGGGTGAGAAATAGGAAGGAGAGAGGGAGAGAAGAAGGAAGGAGGGATGGAGGGATGGAGGGAAGGAATGAAGGTAGGAAGGAAGGAAGGAAGGTAGGAAGGAAGGAAGGAAGGAAGGAAGGAAGGAAGAAAGGAAGGAAGGAAGGAAGGGAGCAAGGGAGGGAGGGAGGGAGGGAGGGAAGGAAAGAGGAAAGGAGGAGGAGGGAGAGAGGGAAGGAAAGGAAGGCAGAATCAACACAAGTCTGACTCCAGAGCTATTTTTCCATTACAGAGGTGCATTCTAATTCTGGGGGCTCATGCAGTTTTACCTTCACCTTTCTCTCCAAGCCAGCCCCAATTTGGAGAGTAAATCCTTTGACGAGACCCCTTACATTCCTGTCCCCCTCTCTAGCAGTTTCTGCTCTGTGCTGACAGAACCAGGCAAGTTCACAGAGAAAGAAGAGGAAAGGGAATACTTCATAAAGAAAGAGACCGGCGTTCAGATCAACAGCAAAGCTTCTTCCAGTCGGGGGCGGGCGGGGGTGGGGGTGGGGGGAGGAGGGGACAAGGATTTTTAATAGAAAATGGAAGTTCTGGGCTTGGCAGTCATGGGACAGTCGTCCAGCCTGAAACCACTTAATCTCTTCCACCGTTTAACATGGGGCACCTCCCCAGCGCTGCCTTTCGTAAAACAGGCTCCAAATGGCTAGGAGATTAGACGCGTAGAAATAGCACAGCAATATTTTTAAACCAGAAATCGCCCGAGGGCATCTGGGCTGCCCCGGGGGTCACCACTGGAACGTAAATATCCATCGCCTCGCTCCGCGCGCTGGCCCTGTGCGGTCCGGGGAGCCAGGATTAGTTTGGTGAAGGAAAACTGATGCTGGTGTAGGCGACACAGCCCTGCTTGGGTTGGGGTGGGGATGTCTGGCTGCCGTCAGAGGCTTCCTTTGGGGCGCACACTGAATCCCCCCACT
This sequence comes from Dipodomys merriami, assembly GCF_024711535.1. Classification (NCBI taxonomy): domain Eukaryota; kingdom Metazoa; phylum Chordata; class Mammalia; order Rodentia; family Heteromyidae; genus Dipodomys; species Dipodomys merriami. Next base: position 19,323,332 of record NW_027204381.1, read on the forward strand.
CCCTCCCTTGTCAGCATCTCCAATCGTCATAAATGACCACCCCAGAGGACAGAATCTGAACCCCTCATCACCTCCGCACAGATATCACGAGCACAAGTGAGTGGGAGGCAGGTCTTCAAGGGAACAGGAGCAGCGCCACTGGCAGGACCAACGGGAGCAGAAGAGACCCCTCACCCCTCACCCCTGCAGGGCTATGAGCTCCCTGAGAATAGCAACCATCCTGGTCCAGTCAGCTCTCCACCCGCTTAATCTCTTCTCTGTCACTCAGAAGCAGTCTGTGGGCTGGGCGCCAGTGGCTCTCGCCTATAATCCTAGCTACTCAGGAGCTGAGAGCTGAGGATTGCGGTTCGAAGCCAACCCAGGCAAGAAAGTCCATGAGACTCTTATCTCCAATTAACCACCAGAAAACCGGAAGTGGTGCTACAGCCACTAGTCTAAGCAATAGAATGCTAGCCTTAAGCAATAGAGCTCAGGGACAGCACAAGGCCCTGAGTTCAAGCCCCATGACTGACAGAAAGAAAGAAGAGGAAGAGGAGGAGGAGGAGGAGAAGGAGGAAGAGGAGGAAGAGGAGGCGGTGAAGGAAATGACCTTACTTTGCTGTGCCTTTACTTCCCTACCCACAAAATAAAGGTGGTATCTTACCTACCCATTTACCTCCAAGACAGTTTGCAGTAAATGCAAGTACAGAAGTAGTTTGGCTATTGTTTCTCTCCTTGCAGCAAGCAAGCAGTATTTGTGGGATACATGCAATAAATATTTACTGTTGACCAAGGATGATGATAATGATGATGGTGATGATGGTGATGATGATGATAATGATTGTCTACAGGAGTATGCAGACATTCCTATGTATAACAAGCATCCAGAGAGCTTGTTAAACAGAATAAAACGCAGAACCTTAGACCAGGGATTTCCCCGAGTCTGTTGTTCTTGGGCTAGAAATGCTCTAAGGCAGACATTACCAGTTCTCATACAAGGGTGGCACCAGTCTGTGGGAAAAGCAAAGGTGCCAAAGCAGACCCCGCGCCACCTTTCCCGACAGCGAGCGGCTCTCGGCGGTGGCGCTGACAAAGACCTTACCATCTTATTAATTAACTGCATTTGGCGATGGAGTTAATAAAGCATGGCCAGGTGATCAATAAGCAAAGAGTATCACCACAGCCACCTCGCTACTGCCTCGGGCCTCACACCGAACTCTTCCCGCAGGTGTGAGCTGGTGATGAGGTGTCTCCGATTGATTTGCAAGCTTGATTATTTCACTGCATTTGCACACAAAGATTTTCAGGCAAGACACAGGATGCGCCTCCCCTCCAATCACTCTCATCCCCCACCCCCACCCCGGGTCGGAAAAAACAGAGTCCAGAGAGGAGACCCTCAGCTCAACCACGGAGTCCGCTGAAGACCCAGGTGAGCACCAGCTAGACGGCAGCAACGCCCCGGGGATGCGATTGCACTGGGGAGTCAGTCTGAGCCTGCACCCTGGGGAGGAGCTGAGGGAGCCTCCCAGAAGGCACTGCAGCATTTCCCAGGCAACCTGAGTTGATGTTATTCTTGGGCAAGATGGAGCAGCCAGGACCAAGTCCTGCCTTCTTCCCAGTGCTGGGCACCCCTGAGCTTCCCCTGTCTCCACCACCATCCATGCCACCGTTTCTTTTTAGCATTTATTTCATGCCAGGCTCCACGAAAATCCTTTTTTTGCATTCTTGTACATTGAATTATTCTATCAACCCTCTAATGTCACCACTACTTGACCTCATTTTTGTTTATGTTGTGTGCCCTTACTGGGGCTTGAACTCGGGGCCTGAGCATTATGCTTTGGCTTGTTTCACTCCAATATGGCCCGCTACCACTTGAGCCACACCTCTACTTCAGGATTTTCGGTGGTTCATTGGACAGAAGTCTTATGGACCTTCATGCTTGAGCTGGGTTCAAACCTCAATCACCAGATCTCAGCCTCCTGAGTAGCTAGGATGACAGGTGTGAGCCACCGGAGTCTGGCGGAAGTTGTTTTTTCCTTTTTTTAAGATTCTTGGCACAGACATGGTTTCCGCAACCAGCAAACAGAAATCTCTGAGATCCGTGAAGATTCTGCTATCTCTCACCCTCCAAGGCCCTGCCCCACGTGCCCCACGAGAAGTTATGAACAACAGCTGACAGTTGGGCAGACTCTTTAATCTCCCAGACCTTTCTAGACAGGGCCTGTCAGAAGAAGGCCCCTTATGGCCAGAGACTTCTTTCTAGGGAGGCAGCTCAGACAGCACAGTTGTCCCCAGAGAGCCCTGGATTTAGATTGTTAACGCTTGAGGGACTTAAGAGATTATTTTGTCCAATCTCCTCCATTCACGAGGCCTAGAGAGGTGGAATTACCGACCCCAGGGACCCAGCCAGGCAGGGCCCAGGCTGGGCTAGACTGGCCTCCGCTGTTCTAACCCTCTCACCTCACTGCTAGAAAACTAGTGACCCAGGAACAGAGGAGCATCGTGAAGCACTGAGACAATGTCACGTGACACAGCGTGGCCAGGGAGGGGGGCAAGGAGGCAGCCCACCCCCTGTAAGCGGCTAGAGAATGGCAAATGGAGGAGGGCTTTGCCGTGATCTGTGTGGTGCAAAGCTGGAGCCAGGACCAGACTGTGGAAGGCACAAGGTCAAGTCCACACTGGGTTTAGCCTAAGGATGGGCTCCAAATTGCACAGAGTTGCAGGGGATGTTTTGCAAGGAAGGCATTTCCAGACGTGCGGGGTGGAGGATGGGAACCCAAGGGGGACCAGATGTCTGACTAGGGCACACAGTCCATCTCCTTCAATGTGCCTCCAACCCTGTCAGACTGAGCTCTTCCACTCAAGTCTAGAGTTCTACCACAGCACCACTTCCGGTTTTCTGGTGGTTCATTGGAGGTAAGAGTCTCATGGACTTTCCTCCCCTGACTGGCTGGCTTCAAATCACCATCCTCAGATCTCAGCCTCCTGAGTAGCTGGGATTACAGGCGTGAGCACCAGCGCTCGGCTTCCTGTGAAACTCTTACCCATGGATCTCCCTCCCACTCTCAGAGATACCCCTATGCCCCAAGTCTCATGGCAGTGGGGTGCCCATGGTGCTTGATTCCAGTGAGTGCTGTGGCCTTGGATGAGGTCGACCCATAAGGGGACGCTGTGCCTAGTGCTCTTCCGATCAGGCTGGCTTCTCTGCAGAGACTCATCTATGTGCAATGAGCCCAGAGAACTGCAGGTGGGCGTGTACCTCAAGACCTGAGTGAGAAGGGCAGGGAGATGGGGTGGCCTACTTCCCACTCTACCAGCCCTGGGGCCACAGCGGGCCACTGGGTGGCTGCAAGAGAACCGGGCAGCCTGACCGTGATCGTCCACCGTCCCCACGATGATGGAAAGCAAAGCTGGAGAACTCACACACATGACCTTCGTCATTGTCGCACGAGGAGATGACAGTAATTAGACCTCACATCTTGGCAGAGCATTTCTAAGGCTCAAACTGGTTTGGCTGTGGTTTTTTTACATGTGTGTCCTTCTATGTTGCCTCCTGCTCCATGTGCCGAGTATCCCCACGTGGTGTGTGATTTTTATGCCCTTCTTCGTTCATGCCGTGACCATCGCCCTCTGGGAGGGCGGCGGCTCTGCCCCACCTACAGATTCAGAGATCAAGGCACATGAATTCCTAAGGCTTGTGGGTAAAACCTGTTGCTGCCAAAGTAGGTGCATGGTTGATGCACTTACACACACACACACACACACACACACACACACACACACACACACACACACACACACACACACCCCTCTTTAGAATCCGTTGAATGAATATGCAAGTAGCATGTGAATCACTGTTCTTAATGAGGAGGGCGACCTTGGGAACTGCCGGTGTGAGCGTCCTGTGGCGTGAGGCCGCCGGGAGGGGGCGCTGCCCGGAGGAGGGGGAGCAGCAGCTGGAGCGGCGCGGGTTACACCCGCGGCGAATGCTGCTCATGCTGCAGCGGCACTAGGCAAACATCTGTTCATAGGGCACCCAGGCCCATGCGCCCGCGGCCCAAGGGCCACAGCCTGCTGCAGGACACCCCGGACCTCTGCATCAGATGCTGCTTCCCGATGGCAGACTGAGTCATGTGGGGAGACACGGCTAAGGATGCTCCCTACCTCCAAAGCAGAGATGCTCCTTCTCACCTCTCCCCTCCCCTTCTCCCCTCCCCAGGGAGAGACACGTCCTGTGACAGTGAGACCTCACCCTGAGGACTACTACACAGGCTTGGCATGGTACTACATTCTGGATTGTTCTGGAGCGTTCTGGAGTATTCTTATTTTGTTTTGCCACAATAGAGATGCATGCACCAACCCCAGCCTTCACTGTCAAGGTAGGACACCAGCCTTTGCCCCATTATTAAATCCAACCTCAGCCCTGCTTCAGCTAGCCATGGCCAGTGGAAGAGAAACACCCAGGTGCTCACATGGCCTCCACGGCCTTGCTACAGAGGAGGCCTGCCGGCACTCTTGCTAAGAGACAGGTGGAAGGAGCTGACCCCTACCTTGGCCACCACTTGGTCTTCCTGTTGTTACAAAGACATGTGGGGGGTTTTGGCCAAAAAACGTGTCTGGGCATCGTGGCTCATACCTCTAATCCCAGCTACTTAGGAGGCTGAGATCTGAGAATCAAGGTTCAAAGCAAGCTTGGGCAGAAAAGTCCCTGAGGCTTAAATCCCATTAACCAGCAAAGTTCCAGAAATAGAGGTGTGGTTCAAGGGCTAGAGTACCAGCCTTGAGCCAAAAAAGCTAACAGACAGGGCCTTGACCCTGAGTTCAAGCCCCAGTGTATCTGATGTCCGGTTAATTCAAGTGCCAGGAGCAGGCACAAGGTGCTGATGTATCTCAGGGAGGAGGAGGCGCAGAAGAGGCCTAGTGTTTATTGAGCACCAGCTCTAACCTGGCTACATTATGTGCATTCGCTCCTTTCATCTCACGTCATAAGGCTGCGAAGGGTGGCTCAGAGCATCCCAACGTCACATGACTGGTAAACGCAGAGCCGGGATGTAAGCGAGTGATTTGCTTTGACTCCCACCACACCAGCAGAATCCACTCTATTCCCCACCCCCCTCACACTCCAATATATAAAATGGAGAAGAGCTCTGGCTGAAAGAATTGGTGTCCGCTGGACCTTCCCCTCCTGCTCCATCCCTCCTGAGCCCTGCCTCTCCCTAGACTCTGTGGGTCAGCAGAAGTACAGAAACATATTCTAGAAGGCCTTGGGGCAGCTCCCACCAGGATAGGATTTGCCTAAGGTCCCACCTGGCTCCCAGGAACAAGCAGCCAGCTCCCGGGCAGAGCCCCCCCTCCAGGCATTGCTGTGAACTCTTTACCTACCCTTTTCCAGGGGGTGGGGGACCGCAGTGCCCTCATCCCACTGTCCCAGAAGCCCCACCCACTTCCTCAAGGCACCACCCCTCTCAAGCTGGATGTGGAAGAACTGGAGGGTGAGAGAGCACCTTACCCCCCCCCACCCGATCCCATCACCCAGGTCTCCTGTCTCCCCACCGCAGCCCTAAGCACCCAGCTATCTCCATTCTGGGGTCCCATCACCAGAAGGCTAATGTTGGTCCTGGGTACCTACAGCTGGAATCCTATAGCACAAGAACCCCCCAAGCTTGCCCTGCCCAGTGCCACCCATCCGATGTCCCCAATCCCGTCCTCTGTCCCTGGGTACAGGAGGTGGGGAATTGCAGGGCTTCCCTGCAGAAGGTGAACGCAGTGCTGAGCCCTGTAGCCCAAAGTCCCACCAGAGGCCAGCCCTTCTCCCTCTCCTGCTCACCCCCATTCCAGGCAAGGAGAAAGAAAGGCTCTGCCCGACACCCCCTTCCCCGCCCCCTGCCCGTGGCTGAGATCCAGTTACCCCTCACTAGACTAGGCTCTCAGCCTCCCTAGGTGTTCATGCAAATTGTATGCAAATCACATGCAAACGCAGGGCCTGCCCTTGGGTTGCTGGCAGGCTGCCATCTCTGGCTGCCTATAGGTCAGCCTAGTCAGGCACATGGGTACCAGCTAGAACCACTATAGTAGGGGTGAGAAAGCAGCTTGGGGCTCCTCCTCAGGACTATTTCAAATGTCCACAAGGAACACTTCCTTCTAGATCATGTGGGAAGGGACAATCTCCAAGTCTGGGACTGGTACCCCTTGTTCCCCCCCCAATTAAGCACTCCAACTATTCCCTTTCCCCTTTCCTTACCCATGAATCAAGCCATCTGTCCCCTGGAAGATCAGGGGGCCAAGTGCTTCACATGGCTAGGATTCCTAAAGAGATGAGAGGCTGAGGGGGCTGGAGTGTGCCCCCTTGCTCTGACAACTCCCAGCCCATAAAGTGCTCTGAGCAAACCTCTGCCTGGCTCTGGAGGCCACGGGGCTGGCTGCTTCCTGAACAAGCCATCCCAAGGCCTGAATTGCTGTTGGCTTGTCCCCCTTCTCCCTGTCCCCCCGGCATCTGCTCAACTTCAGCACTGCCTTTGGGTCAACTGCTTACTTGCTTTTGTTTCTAATTGAGCTCCTCAGTCTGCTGCTGAAATATATTAAAGGCAGCTGCTTTGATGCCCAGAAAAACGAAGCATCAGAAAGGTTTGCTGGGCATGGTGGCAAATTGCATCCTCCCTCATATTATTCGAGCGGCCGAGGCCTCTCTGCCCACCCATCCCCTTCCCAATCATTCACTGTCCTTCACCTGCCTCCTCTAAGTCGGGTTTGCCACTTCAGAGATTTTTAAAACACAGCTTCCCCCAGCATGCCCCCCCCTTTAATTAGACACTGAACAGAACGTAGAGATTTTCTTAATGGCCTGACAAAGGCTTTTAATTTGGTCTTCTCCAGAGAGAGGAACCATGAGTCCCCATCCGAGAGGTTGGGATGGAAAATGGAAAGGGGAGAAAAAAAATCAATGCAACCCATTATTTGGGCTTTTAGAAAACAGGAATTTTAGTGCCGGGGAAGCTTGTTCTTTTACATAGTAAAAATGCAAATGCGGGCAACACAGATGCCGGCACGCTGGATGGAAGCGCGGAGGGGCCTCGCCGGAGTCCATCTGGCTGTCCAAACCTGGATGTGTGCTGGCAATAGACGGCAGTTTATTGGAGACTTGATAAGCGATTATTAAACACCTTCCCGGGTTAGTTCTGGGGAACCGGGGCTGAGCTCAGGCTTCATCCAAAATAAATAAATAAATAAATGAAAGAGGTATTTTTGAGAGGAATGGAAATAACAGAAGCTTAAAACACATTCAATAACTGCTTAATTCCATCCAGAGGACGCTCCATCTCCTCCTGTTTTGTGTGTGTGTGTGTGTGTGTGTGTGTGTGTGTGTGTGTGTGTGTGTGTGTTTCCCTCTCCCTGCCTCCTCCCACTCCTCACAGATGGACGTACAAATTATTGCAAGAGGATATTGTTTTCTCTAACAGACTCGAACATTCCCATTTACATTTTCCTTGGTGCCGCGGGGGGTGACTGGCAACGAGAGAGAAAAATACACCCAACCCCATCTTGCTTGTTCCCTCCGCATCACATCCTCTCCAAACCACCTCCATCACCACCTACCATGCCACCCCAAGCCGAACAGTCCCCCCCCCCTCAAGGACCAGCCTTGGCACCTAAGACCCAATTAAAGCACCAAGGAAAAGGAAGGCCTGTCTGGCGAGATGCCCTGGCACCCAACACAGACACCGAAGCCTCAGACTCACACAGGCACCAAAGCTCTGCAGACCCAAAAGCCACCAGGGCCACCACACCCGGCACCTCCTGCCTGTCCATACCCTGCCCCTCCCCAGCCAGGGGCAACTTCCTGGTGGGCTTAGAAAGGGTTCTACCCCTCTGGCTGCTGTCCTGAAGCCTTCTGGACCTTTCTCTGCCCCCATCCCCAGCTGCTCCTTTCCTATCAAATAACTTGGGTTTTATTTATTCATGCTAGTCTCAGGGGTGGAGGAGGTTGGTGACCTGCAGGTGTCTGCTAACTGGCCACCACTGCTAGACAAGGGGCTGCTCTAGAAGAACCTTCCAGAAGGGGACTTGAGCCGAGGACAAAGCAGCAGAATGTGGCAACAGTTCTGGCCTATGCTTTCTCGCCTGAAAAAAAAAAAATGGGAAAGGGGATGGGGGTGGAGAGGAAGGGAGGGAGGGAGGGAGGGAGGGAGGGAGGGAGGGAGGGAGGGAGGGAGAGAGAGAGAGAGAGAGAGAGAGAGAGAGAGAGAGAGAGAACGCTAGGGAGAGAGAAATCCACTCCTCACCTTATGTATTTTTAATATTAACGTAATTAAAGCTGTGAGCCAAACCAGCCTGTGGGGGCGGAGGGAGGCAGGTTGGGGGGGAACAGTGGGGTGTTGGGGGGAGGGCTAGGGTTGAGCAGGAGGCAGACTTCTTGCTCTGCGGAGGTGGGATGGAGAGGTGATGAGAAGCAGCCAGGGGTAAGACAGACTGGGCTGGCCTTGTGGGTGTCCAGAGGCTGCCGCTGGACCTGAGAAACTCCACTACTTGACCCTGGAGTCCAGGCCATCCTTGCACCCCCCCCCCAACTAGATCTCCTGGCAAGCCCTAGCAGCCTAAACCAAGGGTCTGGCTTTGACCCCTGCTGTATCCACAAATAGGGGTTACTCTCCACCCCACCCCCCCAACCTCTGGATATTGCGATTGGCTCCAGCAGGTTGCAAATCCCAAACCCTCAGGGCTTGGGCAGAGGACTGGACCCCTCTGCGCGCCAACCTCCCCCCCTCCGATTTCCCCTCCCCATCGCCTCGGGGTCTAGGGTTGCCCCTGCGCCAGGACACGGCCCCGGCCCAGCAAAGGCGGCTGCAGGAAGAAAATCGCCTCCAGGACTCAAAGGAGAAAAGTTAGAGGGGTGATCAGGTGAAGCTGAGCCTCTCGGAGCGAGCGAGCGCCCGAGCTGCGCTGCGCCAGGGCGCGGACTCCGGCCGCCCGCGAGCCCCGGGCGCGTCCGCCGCCGCCGCCAGCGCCGCCTGCGAGTCCGAGTCCGCCGGCCGGCGCGAGCCAGGTCCCCGCTCCGTGGCCAGGCGGCCAGGCTGGAAGTGCCCGGCTCTTGCCAAACCCTCGGTCCTGGCGGATCAGGTGCGCGGCGCCCCGCAGCTGGGCTGGACACGCCGTGCTGGACGCCGGGACCCACCCCTGCACACCTTTCCCGGAGACCGAGGGCCACGCCCCCCGCCGGGCCGCCGGTGTCCGGTCCGCTGGTGTCCGGTCCGCTGGCCAGGCGCCCCGCCCGGGGCTCGGACCTTGGGGCGCACGGCGGCGATGCCAGAGGCGGGGCCACGAGGCTGGGGCTAGCGCCCGGAGCAGGGGAGTGGGGCAGGCCCGGGGGACGGCGAACCCGGGGATCGGAGAACAAACTTGCTGTCCGAGGGGACCCCCCCCCGCCATCCCCGCCCCGCGTCCAAGCGCCCATGAGCGCCATGCGGTGCGCCCGCAATCGCGCGCCTGGGAGGGCGGGGAAGGGGGGTCCCGGGTAGCCGGAGGGGGGCGGTCCCCGAGATCCGTCCAGGGTCCAGATAACCCGGTCTCCTGGATGGAGAGTCCGGTCCGGAGCACCCCTGGATTGGGGGACCCCGTGGAGGGTCCCGGCCGCAGGAAGCGGGCATGGAGCTGGGGGAGGGGTCCAGGCAGAGCCGCCTCGGGGCGAGGATGGGGAGCGGTGGGGGCTCCATCCGCACCCCCCCACGCGCACACATACACACGGGCGCGCCCCAAAACCGAGGCGCAGGAGCCGGGCGGAGCGGTCCCGGGCTGACTCTCAGCCCGGCTCAGCCCCCGGGCGCTTGGCCCGGCCGGCTGCGCCCACCCAGGGCCGCGCACGGGGCGGGGGGGGGTCGGCGCCCCCCAGCACCCGGCGCCCGCGGAGCCGGGGACCAGGGACGGGGACGACGGGGCCGGGGCCAAGCCCGCCGCCGGCCGCGCGCGCGCGCCCCGCCGGGCTCGCCGGCCAGCCGGGTCTCACCTTTGTGTAAAGAGTCCAGGAGCAGGAGGAAAGTTACCAGCCACATGCCATAAAGAGGCCCTATGCTCGGGGGAGGAGGTCCTGTGGCCGGCCGTGCGGCTCCGCGCTCCCAGCCGCCCGCACTCGGCGCCCCGCTCTCTCTGCGCCTCAGCCCGGCGCTCGGCTCCTCCCTCCGCGGCTCCCCGGCTCCTGTCATCCGCGGGGCTGGGCCAGGCGGCCGCTCTCCCCGCCCCCCCACCCCACCCCCGCGCACCCCGGGGCGCCCGGCTCCGCCGGGGCTGAGCGCGCGCCCCCCTCCGCCCGCCGGCTGGGGGAGGGGGCAGGGGCGGGGACGGCGCCCCGCAGCTCTCCCACCGCACGCCGGGCTCCACTGTCTGACAAGCAAGGGGGTTTCCGTCACCCACCGGCCCCCATCGCCCCGGAGGCGTGCGTCAGAAATGCGCCCAGAGTCTGCCATGCGCGGGACCGGGACGCCGGGCGCCAAAGCGCGCCTCCTCTTGTGGACTCAGTTTACCCCCGTGGCTGAGGGAGCGTGGATGCTCGAGCCACGTGCCCTCTTCAGCCTTCAGTGACTTCTGCGCGCGCACACACACACACCCCACCCAGCAGTGCCCTGGCCAGGCCCCCTCACCACCCCAATACTAGGCATATTGTCATCCTGCTGGACCTGTGATTCTTTCATCTGGCCCTCCCACCCACCCCCCGCGGCGCTCTCGCCCTGCGGAGATTGGTTTGTCCCCCACCCTCACCCCCATAACGCTGCCATTACATTAGACTTGAGTGAGGGCACCCTGGCAGTTCAGAGGGCAAATGAGCCCCTGCGGAGCCCCAGGGGGAGACCCCAGAGAGGAAAGCCCCTCCTCTTGCCTTAGATATCCCAAAAAGGGGGTCTGCACAGGACCCAGGGAAGGGGCCCAGGTGGACCAGAGAATGGACCAGGTGCGGGGATGGGACCTCCTCTTGGGCAGGGTCCATGAGGCCCCTACCTTGGGGGGCAGGGGGGTTGTTTTGGGCTTGGTTCTGTGGATGGGAGGTGAGGTGGTGGATGGGGGTAAAGGCTGCCTGCTGTTCATCTCCATTCGATGAAGGCCAAGAATTTACACACACATGTGCACGTAATATGGGCGTGCACACATGTACACACATCCATACACGCATGCACACACACACACACATGGAGTTCAGGTTCCTCATCCCTAAGTATCACCCAAAAATCTCTCCAGAATTTCCAGCTCAATCTTCAAGTGAGCATTTGGTAAGACACGCACGAAGCCATACACAATATAAACTGAACCAGTTTTACCCATGTTTAGGTGTCCCGTTCGGTGACACTTTTGTCTATCCACAGTGCCATCCAGGCACCATTTGGCATGTCTGGAACTTTTCCACCACAACCTGTACCAGTTAATCCATGACTCCCCACCCCCATCTCCCCTTCAACTTGGAAATCACCAGCTACTTGCTGTCTCTGTGAATCTGCCTGTCCTCACCATCTTGTGAGATGTGGGATCCTATAACATCTCTGTCCTTTGTGTCTGCCTTGTTTTACCCAGCGTTAATGTTCTTGAGGTTTTTCCGTGTGTGTGTGTGTGTGTGTGTGTGTGTGTGTGAGAACTGCATTCCTTTTTATGGTCGAATAATATTCTATTGTATGTATGTATCTACCACATCTGTTGATCCATTCATCCATCAAATGAATACTTGGATTGCTTCCACCTTTTGGCTGTGCGAATAATGCTGCTATACATATTGAGTGTACAAATGTCTCTTCACATCGCTGCTTTTAATTCTTTGGGGGTCTATACCTACAAATGGAATTGTTAAGCCATAGGGTAGTTCTCAGCTTCACTCTGAGTAACTGTAGGTGCATTAACTTTATTAATACAATATTTTAAGAGTTTAAAGGAAGACAGATAAGGTGGCTCAAACCTAGAATCCTACACTCTTGGGGAGCTGAGATGTGGAGGTGATGGTTCAAGACCAGCCCAGGCATAAAAGTTCATGAGACCATCTACGCACCTGTCATCCTCAGACACAAGGGGAAACACAAGTAGGAGGATTAAAGTCCAGGCCAGGCTGGGCATAAAATAAGACCCTGCCCCCAAAATAGCCAATGTAAAAGGGGCTGGAGACGAGGCTCAGGTGACAGAGCACCCAGCTAGCAACTGCAAGCACCTGAACTCAATCTCCAGTACTGCCAAAACCCACATTTTTTTTTCTCTAAAAAAGAGTTTAAACTTCTACAATATCTTTTGAAGATTTTCAGTCCCTTCTGGAACCAGTGAGGAGACTGAGGGTTCACCCATCCAAGGTTACTAAGTTGGTATCAAAAAGCAAGACTTGAACCCAGGTCTCCAGACCTTGGAGTCATTGCTGGTAGCTAAACTGTGCCACCTCCCCTGGAGGAGAGGCAGAATTACTTCTGGAAATTAGATGCTTCTTCACCAGGTGGACTGTCATCTGAGACCCCAGGACAGACTGCAAGGGGTATTAGAGACGAGCCAGCCAGTGCTTCAGTGGAGACACTACACCCAGGACCTGCTGAGGTCATCCGGGGAGTTGGCTGCGCTGCCCGCCTGCCCGCCCACCTGCCTGGTGTTGGCCTGGTGTTGGCTGTTTCCTTCTTCCCGGCCCCCTTCCCGCAGCCGTGGACCTCATTCTTCCATCAGGCTCTGTCTCAGTCCTGGAGAGGAATCCAGATATTTAAAACTAAGCCTATTGAACCCCAAGACCTGATCAGGCCATGCCTAAAATAAACCACTAAGTCAGACAGGATGAAAGGGCTGGGGGCTGCTGGCAGGGGTGGGCCTAGATGGCCCAGCGTTTGGAGCTACCCACACAGCTGCTCTGACTCCAGGTCCCCACACTGGAGACAGAAAGGGGTGCCCTCCTACCTCTGTTCCCCTGAAGTGCCTCCGAGAACCCCGGGCCCCTTCCATGCTGGTTCACTGTAATCCACTCCCCCGGTCCAGGGCTGACAGTCGGGCTCTCCCCAAAGAGAGGCCACGGATGTGGAAACGGAAACGAAGACCTAGCCAGGTGCTAGTGGTTCACGCCTGTAATCCTAGCTACTCAGGAGGCCGAGATCTGAGGATCACGGTCAAAGCCAACCCAAGCAGGAAAGTCCATGAGACTCATCTCTTAACTACCAGAGAACCACAAGTGGAGCTATAGCTCAAAGTGGTAGAGCACTAGCCTTGAGCAGAATAGCTCAGAGACAATGCCCAGGAACCAAGTTCAAGCTCCACGACCCACCAAAGAAAAAAAGCAAAGAAGACCAGCAGTGTGGGCACTAGCAAAGAGGGGCATTCTAATATTGTAATTAAAAACACACACAGAGCCAGGCTCATGCCTGGAATCCTAGCTACTCAGGAAACTGAGATCAGAAAAGCAAGGTTTGAAGCCAGCCGAGGCAGGAAAACCCATAAGACTCTTATCTCCCAAAGAGGAGGAAGTGGAGCTACAGCTCAAGTGGTAGAGTGTTAGCCTTGAGCAAATAAAGCTAAGGGACAGTGCCCAGGCCCAGAGTTCAAGCCCCAGTACTGAAGCACGCATGTGTGCACACACGCACACACATACGTACATACATAGCATCAGGATAACTTCTCAGCCCAGCTCTGCCGCTATGCATGTGCCAAGCCCAGGTCCTCGCACCTGTGAAGACCAGTGGGCCCAGCGAGTCAAAAGCAAGGGCTAGCCTGGGACTGCCACATCACCACAGCAGGACTGGACCTGTGTGTGAGGTGGGGGGGAAGGAAGCAGGGCTGAGATGTGGGGGTGACATCCTGCACTGGAGAGGGGAAGGTTGGCAGGGGGGGCGCTATGATAAAGTCAGAGGCAAGGAATTCCAGAGACGCAGAGGCTGCTCCTAAAGCTGGGTTCGGCTCACAGGGAAGGACCTGGAGACAGAAGGTCCTGATGCTTTTTGAATTTTCCACTTCCTAGATTTTGTGTCTCCTTCGTGTTTAAGAAAATATCTTTGGAGAGGACAGTTGGCCCAGACATGCTCCCAAGTCCCCTCTTCTTCCCCTTTAAGTGGGGGGCCGGTGGTAATCCCATTGTGGGAACCCCAAGAGGGAAAATGAGATGAGAGATTGGCAGAGCCGAATGGGCTGGCTCATTCTACCTTAAATCCTGGCCGCCGCCACCACCACCACCACCCAGGCCCCCTCCCAACCTGCTGGTGGTTGACATTCTTGGAGGAATGTTGTGGTTTGAGACCAGGGTCAGTTTCTTCCCAGCCTTAAATCCAAGGGGTAACCCTCACACCCCCACACAAGCACAGCAGCACCAGAGAGACAGCAAACACAGTTGTCCGGGGAAACACATTTGTGTGTACAGGTAAACACAAATACTTAATGACGGGCACACCTGTGCTTAACTGTAGTTTGAATGCAATCCAAAAATCCCGTGTGGGCACCTCATTTTTTTTTTAAAGTCTCAGATTTGTGGAGTTTGTTTCTAGTATGGATGCACCACGCACTTGAAAGCAATGCTGAGTTTTCAAATGTGTTTTTATGTCAGAATTCTGAGCATTAATCTGGCTTTTTTTTAAATTTTCCTTTTTAAATTTCTTTTCTTTCTCTCTCTTTTTTTAACCATAGCCAGTTTAAAGCAGCTACGGAAAGTCAGGAGAGGCAAGCCCTGTCCAATTCAGGTTAATCATGGATATTTAGGGGTATTATTTTGCCATGTTATATTAAGACGTGAGCCATCATGAGAAATGACAGATGTTTTTATTGTTTAACTCAAACAATGGGCTTAGGTCTCTTTGTATGATTTTCTACAAAAAAAGAAAAAAGCCAAAGGCTTATAATTATTTTAACGGAAACATCAAAGGGGTTCCAAAAGTTCTTGTTAATCTCAGTATAAATATGGTTTTCATAAAGGGAAGCAATAATGACCCAGAGTGACCTTCAAGATGGAATATTTGGGGTTATGTAGCTAATTTGAGATTGACCTTCTTGGTATTTATTTATTGATCAGGGGAAGAAAATAAAACAAGGATTCTGCTGCTCCCCTCCCCCATTTACAATGGACTTTAATGTGATGGAAAGAAGCATGGACGGGGAACCTGAAATCCCAGGTTCTGCTGTCACCGGTCACCACAGCCAGCTATGTCACCTTGGAAAAGTCACTTTGACATTCTGGGCCTCCATTTCTTCACCAGTAAAGAGAATGGGAAGCCAGGTGCCAGTGGCTCACGCCTGTAATCCCAACTACTCCGGAGGCTGAGATTTGAGAACCACAGTTCAAAGCTATCCCAGGCAGAAAAAGCCATAAGACTCGATCTCCAATGAACCAGCAAAAAGCTGAAAGCTGTTCCTCAAGTAGTACTGGAGTGCCAGACTTGAGAAAGGAAAACAAAAAATTAAAAACCAAGCTAAAGAGCAAGGACCTGAGTTCAAAGTCCCAGTACAAAAAAAAAAAATCTTGCTGGGCGCTGGTGGCTCACGCCTGTAATCCTAGCTACTCAGGAGGCTGAGATCTGAGGATCGCAGTTCAAAGCCAGCCCGGGCAGGAGAGACCGTGAGACTCCTATCTCCAATAAACCACCAGAAAACCGGAAGTGGCGCTGTAGCTCAAGTGGTAGAGCGCTCGCCTTGAGCTGAAGAGCTGAGGGACAGCGCCCAGGCCCAGAGTTCAAGCCCCACGGACGGACCAAAAAAAAAAAATCTTTAACAAATAAATAAGAATCTGAGAGCAGGGGAGGCAAATGCAGTGGGTGAAGACTCTCTCTGCTGCCTTTGTGCCCTGGGGAAAGTTTTCACGCCATGTTGCTTAAGTGTCCTCTTCCCTAAACATCCTCTGGGCTTTGTCCTCACTCCTTCCCCCGGTCCCCAGGCCCCGCTTCCCTACCATTCCTTAGCAAGGCACCCCCAGAACCTCCAACAGTCCTGTCTGGGCCCTGGCTGCGCTAGATGGCTAGATCCATCTAGTAGCCGGTCAGGATCTCCCATTGGGCAGCAAGTTACAGCCTCGGGCGCCATGGCCTCCTGAGGATGTCCCTCCACCGGAGTCAGAGGCCTGAGCTGTGCAGGGCTCCCTTCCAGCCTCCACAAGTGCGCTCCTAGCCAGGCGCCCGTGGCTCAAATCTGTCATCCTCACTACTCAGGAGGCTGAGATCTGCGGATCACGGTTCAGAGCCAGCCTGCAGACTCTTATCTCCAATGAACCACCAGAAAACCAGAAGTGGCACTGTGGCTCAAGTGGTAGAGCGCTCGCCTTGAGCTGAAGAGTGCAGGGTCAGCACCCAGGCCCAGAGTTCAAGCCCCATGACCAACCAACAAAAAAAGAAAGTGCGCTCTTGCAGACATCCAGAGGCTCCCGCAGCGGGGAGGACCCGGCCCGTGCCTGCCCGGCCTGCACCTCTGTCCTCTCAGGACCATCATCACGGGGTGCTTTGGGGGTTCAATAGGACCAGAAAGGGCCAAAATTGGTTTTTGTTCCGCATACAACACAAAGCTCTTTGAGAGGCCGGGGCTGAGCCCTCCACGGAGCTGCGTGGCCTACACGCAGGGCCTCGTGGCCCAGGGCGGCCCGAGGAGCCTGGGAAACGTAGAGAACCTCCACTGTGGTCGCCAGGCTGCCCTTCGCACAGCCTTAACATCCCAGCGGGGCTGGCGGGCCGTGGGTGCTGACCCACATGAGGGGTGGTGCCCATCCCCAACAGTCAGCTGGCTGGAAGGCATCCCCACCCAGGGTGAGGAGGAGCTGCGGCGTCGGAAGGGTTATCACTGTGTGCGCACACGTGTACGTGTGTGTATGCATGCGTGTATGTGTGTGTGGCTGGGCTGATTACACCATAGTGTGTATGTAGTGGGAGGAGCAAAGTGTGAATGAAATCTATAGAACCAAAAGCCAGACTGTGTAAACTGCCAGCAGATGTAACATTTAAAAAATAAGAACTGTGGGCTGGTGGCAAGGCTCAAGTGGTGGACCTCTGACTAGCAAGCACGATGCCCCAAGTTCAAATCCTAGTACCACTAAACAATTTTAAAACAGCAAAGCAGTAGCAGGAGGAGGAGCAGGAGGAGGAGGAGGGGAGGGGGGGAGGGAAGAAGGGAGGGAGGGAGGAAAGGAAGGAAGGAAGGAAGGAAGGAAGGGAGGGAGGGAGGGAGGGAGGGAGGGGGGAGGGAGGGAGGGAAAGAAGGAAGGGAAGGAAGGAAGGAAGGGAAGAAGGAAGGGAAGGAAGGGAGGGAGGGAGGAGGAAAGGAAGGGAGGAAAGGAAGGAAGGAAGGAGGGAGGGAGCCAACTTGGGCAGGAAAATCCATGAGATTCTTATGTCCAATGACCTACCAGAAATCTGAAAGTGGTGCTGTGGTTCAAAGTGGTAGAGTGCTAACCTTGAGCAAAAGAACTCAGGGATAGTGCCCGGGCCCTGAGTTCAAGCCCCAGGACTAACCAAAAGGAAAAAAAATGTTTCCTTTTTACAATATGAAATTTAAAAATAATCTGTCACCTTTGTACCTAGTTTTGCACGCACAACATTGTAAAGGTCTCTCAGGAGAAAATACATCTGCTCCCCTCTTTCAACATGCTCTTTCTCTGCTGCCCAGCTGACCTCTAAGGAATGACCCTCTGATCCTCTTGGGTCAGCCCTCAGAGGGCCGGGGTTACAGGTGTGCACCACCACACCCAGCTAACCTCTCCTAGAACAGACCTAGTACTGCAGGCGGGCCCCAGAAACTCAGGTCTAGAAGCTACCATACCCATAGGAGCCTCCATCTTAAGAGATTGCCCATATGCTATTGCCCTGGGGGCAGATGGACCCATGAACTGCCCTGCACCCCAGCTCCATGGCCCTGCAGTCCTCGTGTGATCATTTCAGGGTTGGGCAATACCGCAGATCGGATCTTTCACTGACAGTTAGTGGATGAGGTGCCACCTGGTCGAGTAATGGCCTTACCCACGCTGGGGTGAGGAGGATGGTGCCCTTGTTCAGCCCCATGGGGAGTGGAGCTGGTGGGTGTGGCCCGGGGGGGAGCACAGAATGAGGTATCTTCAGCAACTCACCTGAATACGTGGAAGATCAATCAGATAGGCAGAATGGAATTCATGCTCCCGTTGGCTTGGAAAATTCCAGAATGGCCAACTAGAACTAGATTTCTTTGACCAAAGCACTGGCAGTCCCACGGATGCTCCATGGAGGGGCGCAGTCTGGGTTTGGATGAGGAGACGAGGTGAACCCTTTCCTGCTTCTCCAGGCCTTCTGCAGTCTGGCCCCCTCATGACCCGTACGTAGGAAACATTGTTCTCTTAGCAAGCTTGTGTCCAGCCCCAGGGGCGCCCTGAGACGGGGCCGCACAGGGGCACCCAAAGCTCCATCAGATGCCAGTGCAGGTGGACCAGGAGGCCAGCTCCACGGGGAAACGGGGGCCAGCACTAAGGCACAGTGCACGTCCCCCTGTCTGGCTTGTGATAGCAGTGGGCAAGCAAGGCTGGTACCCGTCCGTCTACAGTGACGTCTGTGTCCCAGGAGTGGCTGCCCAGGTTCCTGCCTGCCCTGCACACCTCCTTCCACACCAGGATGGGGCCAGGTCCCGCCCAGATCAATGAGGTCACGAAGGTGGGGTTGGGTCAGATGACTTTAAACATCTTATTTATGGCTCACACCTGTAACCCTAGCTACTCAGAAAGCTGAGGCCTGAGGATTGAGGCTCAAAGCCAGCCAGGGCAGGAAAGCCTGTGAGATTCTCATTCCCAGTGAACCACCAAAAAGCTGAAGCTCAAGTGGTAGAGCACAAAAGCTCAGGGTCAGTGCCCAGGCCTCAACCCCTCCCCCCACACACATCTCATTTACAGCTGAAATGTATCAAAAGAGCTGCTTAAACTCAGAGCTGGGCTGATGTGAAGGGACGGCCAAGTGTGCACAGAGCAGGAGAGAGGCAGGCACATGGAAGCGCACACCCCCGTGGAGGCTCAGGACAGCCTGGTTCTGGAGAGCACCCATGCCAGCCTCAAATCAGAACACACGAGCTTCAGGACTGGGTCTTCCACACCTCTTCCGCTAGGACCTCGCAGCTGAACTGAACCAGCCAGGCACTTACCTGCATTGGCTTAAGTGGCTTCACCTTGTGGCAAAGTTGAACCAGTACCACAGACACCTGATGGTCATGATTGTAATCGCACCCCCGCTGCGGGCCTAGCCCCACACTAACTACTTCAGATCATTATTCCAGTTAATCTTCAAAACAGCCTGTAAGACCAGCATAATTATTTATCATTCCTATAATGAAACTGACACTCAGAAAAATAAATTAACTTGTCCAACTCTTCCATGCAGGAAGCGGCCGACACCCGGGCTTGGAGCCTTGTGGCCAGACTGCATAGTCTGTGTCCCTTGCACGGTGAACGGTGGCTAGTGGCCATGTGTGGCTAGTGGCCATGTGTGCGCTGTCATGTTTAAAAGATTCAAGTCTGGGCATCATCGGCTCCTATCTAACCAGGCGGCTATGATCAGATGATCATAATCATAAGCCTGGGCAGAAAAAGGTACGTGCGTCTCTTATCTCCAATTAACCAACAAAACACTGGAAGTAGAGGTATGGCTCAAGCGGTTGAGCATCAGCTGTAGGTAGAAAACCTAAGGGATAGTGCCCTGGTTCTGAGTTCAAGCCCAGTACTGGCATACATGCATGAAATAAAAGTATAAATTTTCAAACATACCAATGCTTCATGACTCATCCATTTCCCAGGAACAACAGATATGGACTTAGGGTTCATCTGTGTTCATGGATTTCCCCCCCCCGCCAGGCACACCCCCCTAATCCCCCTCCCCTCGGATTTCAGGTAGCCACTTCTTTCTTTCAACAGCTGTACCAGCTCAGGGGGACAGCCTCTCCCCATGCCCTCACCCCTCAGCCCGGCCAAATGGCCCCCGCCCTCAGAGCTTTCTAGACAGGAAGCCTCCACCATCAGTCTAGCTCATTTGGAGAAGGGGAAAAACCGGATGTGGTGTTCTTCTGCCTGCTGGGGTTGTTACCATAAGGAGAAGACTTTCTAGACCAGCCTGGTCTTGGACCCCATCCTAGCATGCTTCCAATTCCAGTTCCTGCTTCAGGATCATTTAGGGGGTCTCCCTGACTGTCAGTCTGAGCAGGAAGTGTCTGGAGTTAGGTTTTCTGTCCCCCACCCCCCATAAGCTGGAGGACTCTTTCTTCCTGCATCTGCAGAGGTGGAGTAGAATACCATACCTACCTGTCTTGCAATGTGATTTAAAGTAGGTTGGCTAGAAGAGGATGCAGTACTGGCCATGGCCAGGAGGTGTCGCCCAACAACAGCATCCTGGAAACCTTTGGGCTGGGTGGGGGCCACTTGCATGAGATTCTTTCAGTATTAAATCCCCTTGGACTACAGAGGAAGTGGAAGAAAGTTCCAGCTGTGGGATCCCCTGTGGAGCAGCCGGTCTAGGTCTGGTTCTAATCCGAGTCAGAAAGTGGAGTTTGGGAGTTTTGCAGGTTTCAAAATATGCTGGTATGCAGAGGCTTCACCGCAAGGCCAGCATCGAGTCCCCTTTGACAGCTGAGGAAGTTGAGGCTTTGGAAAGGCAACCGCAGCCCCTGGAGGACAGACCTGGGGCTCCAACCCCAGCCTCTGCATTCTTGACATGGTGTCAGGACGTATCCCCGCAGACCCAGCCTTCAGGAGAGGACTGGAGGCTGCGGCCTGGGACCCCTTGGGGAAATGGAACGGCACCAGTGCTCCCAAAGTTTTACAGGAGGTGTGCTGTCTTCTGAGTCTCTCTGGGTCTCAGATTCTGCAGTTGAGCAAGGGGGATTTGACTGGATCAATGGCTTCTCACACACACACACACACACACATACACACACACACACACATACACACATGCGTGCACACACACACATGCGTGCACGTGCACACACACACTAATCAGGGGAGGGAGAGAGAGCACCCATACTGCAGAAGCAGGGGCCTGGATATTTGAATGGAAGAAATCAAGAAAGCCGTGGCACACGGCATCAGAGGAAGAGGACGCCTGGGTGAAGGGGCAGAGGGTCTTTCAGACCTGCAGGGCAGCCCCTGGTTTAGAGGAGCAGCGCCCCCAGGAATCTGCCCAGCCACCAGGACGGGGCAGGAAATGTTGTCCAGCTCAGGGTGGCCCTTCTGTCACCCTAACCTCCTGGGAGGAACTGAGCATGCCTGGCCCCTGGGGGAAGGAACAGCCCAGCCCCTTGATCCCTCCAGGCCTAGACGGGGCCTCTCTGGCTTCTGTGTAGCCAAGCTGGTGTGTGGCTCCCCCTAGTGCCACAGGGTGGGATGGCAGAGCTGGGTTCTTACACCCAGGCCCGCCCAGCACCCTGTCACAGACTGCCCCAAATGTGCACAATTACCCATAATGACCCGGTGCACCCAGAGCTGGAGAAACCATCTCTTTGGGACCAGATTGCGCCCCTCGGGTAAGGCCGGTGGTAACAACAACTCCAGAACCGAGAGAGTGACCAGCCAGGCCACACATGGGACCAGGACTCGTAAACTATCTTGCCTCCATCCCCCGCCCCTGATTCTTCCTCTACCTAAACGTAATCCTCATGTCTGCACCCAAAGGATGGCTGGAAATGAAGTGCCATCTTCCCATGGCACCGTGCCATGCAATCTCCTTCCCCGTCCATCTTTCTCTTTTAATAAACTCTCCTGTCACTTTCACTACATTCCTGTCTTGCCAAAATTTTTTTCTTGCCAGACATAGATAGTTGTGCTGACTTTCTGGCAATGCTTCTTAGTCCTTAAAAGAAGTAGGGGAGTCCCAGCTGAGCTAGCAGATGACCCAGGGGCTGGGGTCCCCCACAGACAGCCGAGCCAAGTCTGTGCCATGGTTCGAAAAGCGCCAAGGAGCTGGGCACCAGTGGTTCACTCCTGTAATCTTAGCTATTCAGGAAGCTGAGATCTGAAGATTGAGGTTCAAAGCCAGCCTGGGCAGAAAAGTCCATGAGACCCTTATCTCCCATGAACTACCAAAGAGCCAGAAGTGGAAGTATGATGGCTCAAGTGGCAGAGCACCAACCCTGGACGCAAAAAGCTGAACCACAGCACAAGACCCAGAGGTGGAACCCCGGTCCTGCGTGCTGGCCAGAACTCAGCATCCCGCATCCTGCGATGCCCTGCAGGGCTCAGGAAGGCATCCCGTGCCAGGGCTAACATGTGGACGTGGTTCTGAAATGAGGAACCTGTGCAGTGGGAGGTGGAGGCGGGGCGTGAGGAGCTTGGCCATCATCACCTGGTTCCTGATTGGCTACACCCGAGCTCGCGTCCAAGCCTGCTGGGGCCCCAGCCTGCCATCTTAACTGTGACACCAGGGCGGGAAGGCTTCGACGATTCCCCACCTCCACTCAGCACCCACACCGCCGACTCCCCAACACCCCGTCACCCCACCGCAGCTCTGCTGCCTGTGTGTTCACCCAGAAAGCGCTTCCTGAGCACCCAGCCCGCGCCTGGACCGGGCTGGGTGACCATCCAAGGCCATCCCTGCTTCCTGTAGCTTGTTGGCATCAGGGCTCAGACTAGAGTGGGCATGCGCAGGACACGGGATGACACAGGGCAGTCTGCCAGAGGCCCAGGATGCTGGCAGAGGGAGCAGGAAGGGCCCTGGACCATCTAAGACTCGCCTGGGCCCCCTACTCCCGCCCTGTCCTGGGACGGGTGTCTAGGGGCTCGGGCCCCTCCCGAATGACTTCTTTGACTTTGCAGAGGGCATGTGGTGGCCACTGGAGCGGAAATGGCTGTGCTGGGGATCCGAGGACAGTGGGTCCCAGGCTGCCAGTCCAGCATGTGCTCGGTTACTGATTGACAGGGGCTTCGGAGGGAAGGCAGGAAGGCGGGAGGAGGAGGAAGGGCCCCGGCACAGCATTCTCCATGTTCCCGTGGCTCCAGGCCGCCCTCTGCCAGCAGCCCCTCTTTACCCTAGGTCCTCCAGGCTCCCTCCTGGGCAGGGAGAATGGAGGAGAGGAAACTTGCTGGGGGAGGGGGAGGAATCTGCACAAAGTCCCAAAGCATTAAAAAAAAAAAAAGGAGGCTGGACGCTGGTGGCTCATGCCTGTCATCCTAGGAGGCTGAGATCTGAGAATCGAGGTTCAAAGCCAGCCAGGGCAGGAAAGTCGTGAGATTCTTATCTCCAATAAACCACTCAGAAAACCGCAAGTGGCGCTGTGGCTCAAGCGGTAGAGCACTCGCCTTGAGGGACAGCGCCCAGGCCCAGAGTTCAGGCCCCACAACCAATATAAAAAGAAAAAAAAGTGGAAGGCTTACACTGGGACCACCACACCTGGACATGGGCCCCACCCCACCCCGGTCCTAGTGGGAAACCAAGTCCAGGCAGGGAAGGGGAGAGGAGGGGAGAGGAGGGGAGAGGAGGCCAGCGTGCCTGAGCATGTGGGCAAGACCACACCAGAGCTCATCTGCCCACACCCGGCTCTTCGTGTCTCAGGAAGTGGTGAGGAGCGGCCAAGTCCCAGCAGGTTAAGCAAAGGCCCAGAGGCACCACATCCAGAGCCAGCAACTCCTGTGGACCTGTCCCTGGGGTCCTCTTGGGTCCTCCCTGCCCAGCTCCCCTCCCCCACCTCCTGGTCAGGCCATAACTCCCCCCCCCCTCGATGTTGAAGGCCCCAGGGTGCTCAGACACCAAGATGCCCCATTGATTCTGCCCAGATCCGCAGCTGAGATTGAGGGCCGCTCTGGCAGCCCACCTCTGCCCTTCCTCCCTTACCAAAGGCCAGTCTCCACTTTTCTGCCTCTCGTGAAGTGGGTGTCTGAGGCTCAGGGTTCCCCAGGAAATCAAGGGATCGTGGGGGCAGGGAGGAGGCCTAGGGGACGGGACATTGGGGGAAAGTTGAAGAGGAAAGTTGAGGTAATTTGAAGTGGGCACAGACTCCCTCTTGTGGCAATATCAGGGATTGCACTCCAGGACCGGGACTGTGTCCCAATTCTCTTGCTTGGTTGTTGTTTGGGACCGGCTACAGGTTTGAATTGTGGAAAATCTCCAAGTGAAGTGGAAGTTCACTAACTTCCAGTCCTCACGACCTTCCTGGAGAGCTAAGAGGAAGGTCAGGGCTGCACACTGTCCCGCACACCGGAGGCCCCTCAGCCTCGGTGCCCTGCAGGGTCTCCTGGGAGCCTGCGGGGCCCACTGGCCTCGAACCTGTGAACCTTCAGACCTCTGCAAGGCATACAGAAGCCAGGCCTCTGACCCCGGGACTTTCCCAGCCGTCCATTCAGGGGGAAAAGAGGGGACAGCTCTAGGTGACAGACAGCCCTGAACTTGCTTTTGCAGGCAGATCGGCCGTTCTGCCTGAGCAGGTAACAGAACAAAGAAGACCAGGACACAAGAGAGACCTGGCCATCTTGTACTTGGACAGGAAGAAGCGGGCGGGGCAGTTACAGGAGGGAGGCAGCAGCAGGACAAACGTCCTCACGGTGAACTTGACACCTCCTTTAGCGTCCTGCAGAGGGCTGGCTGCCGTGGGAGCAGAGGTTACAGCAGCCAGGGCCCGGTGAGCTCTGGGAAGACAAAGGCAGGATTGGGGCGGGGAGGGTGGAGGTGGGGCGCTGGGCTTCTGTCTGTCTGTCCAGCTTCCATGCCAGGCACTGGCCCTGTCACCTTCAGCCACGTGATGGAGCCTACGCTGATGTGGGCAACCCCCACAGCCCCCCCCGTACCCCCACATACCTGTCCTCACAGCTCATCTTGGCTGACCTGCCTGAGAAGGGGAGAAACAGACAGGCAGAGGTCAGGGGGATGGGAGAGTCCAGGGTCCTGGAAACGAGGGAGGGGGGGGATCTGCCCTCCCCCTACCCCCTCCCCACCACCCACCTCAGTTTCCCCAGGCAGCACTCACCGGTGCTTTTTGCCGCCCCCACAGCGGAATCGTTTACCTTGGAAAGACAATAGCATGTTTGTTTCTGTTGACTTCTTTCTTTTTCAAGGAGATCCTGCGAGATCTGGCGCCTCCAGGCTCCCCTGTCCCCTCCCGCCAGGGCCACAGCCATGCCCGCCTTGGAGGCCACATCTGACCGTCTCTCTTTACGGAGGGCTGGACTGCGGGCCTTCCAGGGCCCAGGTCAGGCAGTCATTGGCAGCATTTACTACCGCAGCAGGTGCCGAGTGCACTGTGTGTGGAGGAGCGGCTGAGGCCGGCAGGCTTGGGGTCCCTCGCCAGAGCTGCGTGCACAGTACTTCAGTGCTGGGTGCACAGTAGCTGCTCACAACACACTTAGAGAAGGATGGCAGTAACCCCAAAGCCAAGATTCCCTGCTCAGGCCCACCTGCCTCCCGCACCTGAGTGCCGAGCCTCTCCACGGCTCTTCCCTCCGGGAGTGGGGGGTTCAGACAGGCCTGTGCTCGCTCAGCGCCTCCCGGGGTGAGTCCGATCGCCCCGTCCCGTGCTGGCAGTGGTGCTGAGCGGGCTCACCGGGCTGCAGTGAGGCTCAAGCTCAGAAAGGGTAGTGGTCTGGGCAGTGCCAGCTTCCCGGACCGGCCTAGCCCTGGCCTCTGCCAGTGCTGTGCTCTCTGCCAGGCCACTAGAGGGCGCAATAGTGTCCTTCCCGCACCACGTACCCCCACCCCACACCCCGCACCCCACACCCCAGCCAGCCTCCCTTCCCACTTACTGAGCAGGATGAGCAGCCCTACAATGAAGGCCAGGCCGGCGAAGATCAGGCCCCCTTTGCGGACGGTCTCATAGTCTGGGGGAGGAAAGGGGCGTGTGGTGACCCCCACTTCAGGAAGCCCTCCCGCCCTCCCCCCCCACCCGCCTGGGCGTGTGGTGATGGGGAGTGGAGGGGGCCCTGTGCAGACCCAGGGCAGGGGCTGCAAGGGGGGAGGGAGGAGGGCTCTGGGGGGGAGGGAGGAGGGCTCTGGGGATGGGAGGAGGGCTCTGGGGATGGGAGGAGGGCTCTGGGGAGGTCAGGAGGAGGACTCCTGGGATGGGAGGAGGCTCTGGGGGGGAGGGGGGAGGGCTCTGGGGGGATGGGAGGAGGGCTGCAAGGGGGAGGGAGGAGGGTTCTGGGGGGAGGGAGGAGGGCTCTGGGGGATGGGAGGAGGGCTCTGGGGGGAGGGAAGAAGGCTGGGGGGGGGGCCTCTGGGGGACTACCCGGCTTACCATAGTGAAAGGGGTCCATGGCCTCTTGACTGCTTCCACCTGAGGAGAGAGCCAGGGATGGGGCGAGGCGCCACAGATGGGGTCAGGGAGACCTGCGGTCCTCCCCCACCCCGGGGGACGAGGTACAGCTGGAGGGCGAGGTGCTGGGGGGACATGGGGCAGTAGACACAGACACCCCCTCCCTGCGGGGCCTGAGCCCAGAGTCAAGCCCCACCGGCCAGCCTGCCTGCCAGGTGCGGCGGACGCTGGAGAGGGGACGGGCCTGGCCCTGCACTCTGCCAGCCAGGGCGTGTCAGAGGGAGACGCTCACACAGGGGCTCCCAGTGTTAGACATGAACATACAGCTGCCACAGCCTCGGCTCATTGGCCCTGCAAGGCACCAAGATCATCCCAGTGTCACTTGTGAGAGAAATGGAGGCACAGTGAGGGTAAGTGAGCCACCACAGTCACACAGCAGGGAAACCCACTGACGAGGGCTTTAACCAATCTGGGCACTCTCAAGATGGCAGCAGGAAGGAGTCCTTCCAGTCCATGCTGCCCGGCCTGCCCCCCCTACCCCCGGCCCCTGGGCTTCCTGCTGGAGGCCCTCCTGGCACCAAGGAGCCAGACCAGCCTGAAAGAAAGAATGTGCAACTCAGCAGCCACCAGGCAGGACTGAACTGTGCCCTGGGCAGTGGGCAGCCTCGGGCCGGCCGAGCCCCGCTAGGAAACATCAAGCTGGGCGGGGTCCGTGCCGGCTGGACTTCAGGAAGGCCAGAACCACGGGAAGAACAAGGGGACCCGGACCCGGGTCCCCATATAGCAGGGAGCCTTCAAGGTGTCCCCCGGATCCGACCCAGGCACTGTCGGAGGTCGCGTGGAGAGTTAGCCGCCGAAGGTGGACCCAAGTGACGCACCTCACCACACCTGGAAGCAACTCCCCCCAGACACCCTGTCTCCAGCTGGGCGGTGAACCCCACGCCCACCCACGCCAGCCAACAGGCACTGATAGCCCCCACCAACGCCCACCTATGCCCACCCATGCCAGGCAATAGCCACAGCACCATCAACGCCCATCCGTGTCCATCCATCCATCCATGCCCACCAGTGTCCACCCAGGCCACCCACCAATGCCCACCCATGGCCTCCTCTTTTCTGGATCTCTTCAGATGCCACTTCTGCCAACACATGCCCGCCCCCCCCCCAGGTCCTTACCTACCACAGGCCCCTGAAGGACTCTCACCCCAAAACAGCCCCGAAGGCAGAGCCTACCGGCCTCCCAGCCACTGAGTCCAGCCGGCCCGGCCCGAGGCAGCAGGGCAGATGTTCACACCCCAGGTTTACCGTCCAGGCTGCTTTCAGGGTGAAGGCAGGGCTCCCCCTTTCTCAATGCAGATTGTCTTAGGGAGGAGGCCGGTACGTGGAAGGCAGGCCGGGGGCAAGAGGGAGAAGAGGGAGAAGGGGGAGAGTCTCCTTGCCGCCCCCCAGCCCAGCGCCTGCTCACACTCACACGCACTCACCCTCACTCTCCGGCCACATAGCCACGGCCACCTTCCCAGTCCCCGCACCCAGCTGCTCCACTTGAAGATGCGTCTGGACGGGCATTAAACATTAACCGCGCGGCAATGTTTACCCGCACGAGCAAAGGCGGGCCGGGCTGCACCGAGGGGCCACGGGAGAGCGCTGCCTGGCTCTCCTGCCCCGCCCCGCCCCAAGGAAATTTCCAGAGAGAAGGCCGGGGATGATTCGGTAATGGATTCTTCCACTGGCCTGAGCGGCCACATCTGGGTGGGTGGGGAGAGGTGAGGGGCCCAGGCTGCACACAGCAGAGTTGAGTTCCCCCCCACCCCCTCGCAGTGAGCGAGCCCTCCCCCCCCTGCAGTGAGCGAGCCCCCCACAACCCTGCAGAGGCCGCAGGCCCAGGCCTGGCTCATCTCTCCCCACCGCGGCCCCCCGGAGACCCCCAAATCCCCAGCTTCCGCAGCCCATCCTGACTTCCTCACTCATGCCCTGGGCCCAGTCCAGCCCTCAGCCCTCCGCCAGAAAGGCTCCACCCTGCTTCTAGACTCTTTCACGAAGAAACTGAGGCTCCTGCAGACAGCTGTGCCATGATCTCATTGGCAGACATGGGAAACTGAGGCCAGGGAGGCCGGACTGAAGCTCGCCAGCCACAGCAGCGGAGCTGCAGAGCCCGGTCCTCCAGGCTGCACTACTCTACTGTCATGATTGTCACCTCAGGTGACACACCTGAGCTCCCCCCTCCCCCAGCACAGGACCCGAGGGCTGTCTTCTCGGGAGCCAGGGACTCGGGCCGAAAGAATGAGGAATGGAAGACAAGGACAGAGGTTAGACAGAGAGATAATAGGGCTGGATGCAGAGAAAGAGAAATAGATAGATCATAGATAGATAGATAGATAGATAGATAGATAGATAGATAGATAGATAGATAGACTAATAGAGAAATGGAAAGATAATAGGTGATAGATTCTAGATAAGATAGATGATACAGGTAACTAAATAAGATAGATAATAGGTAGAGACATAGATAAATAGAGATACAGAGATAAATACATAGATGGAGAGAGAGATTGATAAGTAGAGAAATAGATAATAGATGATACAGATAGATAACAAGATAACTAAGGTAGATGATAGGTAGGTAGGCAGATAGATAGATAGATAGATAGATAGATAGATAGATAGATAGATAGATAGATAGATAGATAGATAGATAGATAGATAGATAGATAGGAGATGGATGCTGGATCGATGGATGGGTGGATAATGGATGTGCAGAAGGATGGATAAATGGGTAATGGATATGCAGATGGATGGCTGGCTGGATGGATGGATGGATGGATGGATGGCTGGGCATAATGGGTGATGATGGATGGACAGCCTCCATGGAGGAGCTCACTTGGGGCCAGGCACTCACTCCACAGAAGTCGCGCCCTTGGCCTTCAGGTGACCCCACAGGGTAGGGAATGGGGGTCCTCACCCTACTTTCTGGAGAAAAGCTAGGCACAGGAGGAAGGGGATGTATGTGGCCAAAGGGCTGGCAGCTAGGATTGGGGGTGGGAGGAGTGCAGCAGCTGGCTGGACAGACAGACAGACAGACAGACAGACAGACAGACAGACAGACAGACAGACAAGGAGGCTGCCGGAGAAGCTCCCATCCCAGCCTCTGTCTGGGAGGAGCTCAGAACCAACAGCCTTGAGTTGAGACCCTGACACACACACACACACACACACACACACACACACACACACACACACACACACACACACACACACACACACACACACACACACACACACACAGAGGCACGCCTCTGCTTTGCTCACATAGGTGCGTTTGAAAGGCTGCAGCCCGGGCAGTGGGGAAGGGCCGGGCTCTGGCAACTCACCCAGGTACCACCTGTGCATGGCGGGTGTGGGAGAGCGGGGTGCGCTGCTGCTGCTGCTGCTGCTGCTGGGGTGTTCTCCACACTGAGCGAGCGGAGCCCCTACAGGAAGATCAGGCCAGGAGGAAGGGCTGGCCAGGGAGCCCAGGCCCCCCCCCCCCACTCACCTGCCTGGGCTGGTTGGGGCGAGAGACCCACGTGAGCGAGAGGAGGGAGACTTCCATGACCCTGGGCACGGGGCGCCAGTGCCCCCCTCCCGCCTGCTGCCCCCTCCCCGGAGCTCCATGCACACAGCCCGGTCCCCAACAAGAAGGCCAGGATGGAAGAAGGCAGAGCCCCAAACTCACTCTCCTCCGGCCTTCCGGTTGCTGGCTCTGAGAGGCTGCAGGGCACCTGTGGGTCCCCCGAGTCTTTGCTGGGCGAGCCCTGAGTCTTCACCCCGCCCCCGGGTCTGCCCTCGGGGCCATGTGTCCAGCCTTGAGCCCTGGCTTTGCAGCTGCCAGTCCCCTGAGCCTGGACGGGGGAACAACAGCACCCCCCCAGGCACCAGGGCAGACAGGGCGGGGGCACCGGCTTCCTGTCCTTTGAGCGACTCTGGGGCTCCTGGGGTGCCCTGCCTTTCCCCACAGGGGCGTCACACGGCCACGGGGACCAGACACTGCCGTGAGGTCACATCCGCCCAACCATCTCCGAGGACTGGGCGCCTAATAAGGCCTCTGAGGGCCGCTGGTGCCAGGAAGCCGCCGGGAGGCCACGCTTCTGGTGCCAGGGTGGGGGAGGGCGGGAGAGGGCGGGGGAGGGCAGCCCACCCTGCCATTCAGAGACCACTGGGGCCAGCCGAGAGCCAGGCCACGGTGAGGGGCCTGTGTGTGGCACCTGCCCTGGCATGGCCGCGCCAGAGCCTGGCCGCGCTGGGTCTGGTCTCTGTGCCCCTCCCAGCAGCGCTGCCGGTCCTGAAGCCCTGCTCTGCGGGGCTGGGCTGAGGTCCATTCCAGGGTCCTGAGCCCGCAGTTCAGACTCCAGGCCTCCTGTGCCCCTCCTGGATGTCCACAAGGCCAGGGACAACGCTGCCCCGTGGCTGTGTCACATGTGTCCAAGTGCAAACCTGAGCCTCCCAGCGGAGTGGAAATTCCCCGAGCCGGGTCTGTGGAGAAGTCGAGGTGCCCAGTGTCGGGGCCACCTGGGACTTTCAAGTGACCTGGCGCAGGCATCTCACCTAAAGAGCCTTGTGCTCACCCCGTGACCTTGTGTTCCTGAATTCCCCGTGAGTCACTCTGTTCCAACCATACTGGTCACCTGATGGGCTGCTAACCTTCCAGAGCTCACTCCTGCCTCAGGATCTTTGCACAGGCTGCTCTTCTTCCTGAGGCCTGGAACGATGTGTTCAGCTCCCAGCTGGACACATATTGCTGGCAGGGCTCTCCTCCTCGGTCTGACTCGGAAGACCCTTCTTGGTACCCCGGTCTAAAAATTTCACGTCATCCTCTGAGACACGCCAACCCCCTTCTTGGCTTCCCTTTTTCTCCGCAGCACCATCTGACACATTCTGTGCTTTCCTTATCGTGTTTGTTTTCCTCTTATCCAGAAGGATTGCTCCAAGAGGTCCAGGACCACCGTGTTGGTCCAGTCCTGGACCCTCCGGCCTGGGATGGCTTAGAGTAGACCCTCGGTCTTGTGAGATGAATGAACCAGTCGCAGAAAGATGACATCAGAACTGGAGCTTGCCTAAGGCAGCCCGCCCTCCTTCCAGGCCACAGATAACTGGGCCAGCACCCCACCTTGCCAACAGCTCCCCCAGGAGCCTTCCCGAGGCATCCCCTCCCTCCTGTTCACACTCCTCCCAGCCCCCCTAAAGCCCCGATGCATGCACATTGGATAAGATCTGCCGAGATCTGCCTTTCCACCTCTCTCCTGTCCAAGCCTTTCTCATGCCCTCCGCCCTCCGCCCTCCGCCAGCTGCCCAGGCCATCATCCCATCCTAGCTGGCTCTGGGGACAAGGAACCCTTCCCTAAGCCATCAGAACCCCCCACAGAGAGGCCCCAGCCCCTTTGGCCCCTGGTCCACATTTCCCTGAAAGTTGCCCACCGCCCCCATGTGTGTATCTGCTTGGGGGGCCCTTGAGGGTTGGACAATTCACGAAAAACCCTTTGTGTCTTTGACCCTTCTCTGCAGGCTGCAGGAGCCCGGGGAAGGAAGGACGGTCTGGGGCAGGAGAGTTGGCTGTTGGCTGAGAGCTCACTGAGGGACCCAGGGAGGGACCTCATCTCTAACACAGAGTTGCAGAACCAGGCACCTTCCTCCACCACACGGGAGAGACAGAGGGTGTGGGCAGCACATGGGACACCGGGCTGTCCAGAACGATCACCAGCCTTCTAGGCAGGGGGAGGGGGAGAATGGGGGGGAGAGAGGGGGAGAGAGAGGAGGACCCTTCTGTGCACAGAGGGACAGGAACACCTACCTACAGGCAGGACTGCTGCAGGAAGAGCTGCTGCTACTGCAGGTAACAGTCCTTGGCCAAAGAAGGTTCTAGAACATGGCGGTGTCATTCTCCCACTCTCAGTTGAGCCCGTAAGAGACCAGGCTACTCACTGCAATCTTTTGCTTGGCGCAGCCCCGAGGTCTCTGAAATTGCACCCCCCACATGGGGTGGGGAACAGAGGACACCCCGGCTGCACCTCCAGGATCTGGGGGGCCTGGGGCGGCCAGCCGGCCAACCTTTATCAGCCCCAACATGCGCTCTCTGGCCCCGCCGGCCTGGGCTCTGGGGGGCTGCCGGTCAGTTCCTCCTGGTCTCGGCCCAGCAGCTGGACAGGGGCTTCAAGGAGAAAGAAAGAAAATTCCCTAGCACCCCACTCCTGGCTCCACTGCAGGGAGGGGGGCCAGTCCCCCGCACCCCAAGGAGCACCGGCTCCCGGCTCCTGCTGTGGCCGCAGAAACAGGTCCCTGGGGTCTTATAGGGAGCCGCTGGGAGGAGGGGGACCCCTGGGGGTCCATTCCTTAAGTGTTGGCTTCAAGATGGCCTGAGCTGTGGGGCACAAGGGCACTGTGCTCTGAGACTCAAGGTCACCAGCTGGCGACAAGGACAAGGCCATTCCACCCCACCCCCACCCCCGCGGCCCACACCCGGCCACGGCTACGTTCTTGGCTTGTGTGTGGAGCTTGGCTGTTTCTCAGTCCGGGCTTTGGACCACGGCCTCCAGGAAGACCTCCGGGAGCCAGCCCACCCTCACCGCGCCGCCCTTCCCTCTCGGAGCATGGTGTCTGTCCATCCATCTCACACGCTGAAGGGCTCCAAAGCTGCCCCCCCCGCCCCCCAGCCAGGCGGGCTGTGTGACCCCTATTTTACCGAGGGTGGAAACTGCAGATGATTGTGGACAAGTCAGAACTTGAACCCAGGCCAGCCAGGTAGAAGGGCCCAGATGGGTGCAGAAGACAGGATGTCTGCATTGGGGCCCCAGGGAAGAGCCTCACCCCCACCCTAGAAGCCCCCGTGGTGAGTCCATTGGGGACCCTGGGCTTCTGTGGACCTGGGATCATGGCTAGCCTCGGGCTAGCAGCAGGAAGGACTTGGTGAGGCAGGAAGGCCAGGATGGCGAGGCTGGGGTCTGTGGAAGTCACAGGGCTGGGTGATCACGAGTTCAGTGCGGGGACACGGGGGGTGGGGGGGGTGGGAGGGGGGGGACGTCCCCCACCCGGAACCTTCAGGACATCGGATGCCCTCTCCACCACACCCTGGCAGGTGCCCACTGCTGCGCTGCCAGCCGCAGGGCTGGGGTTGGCTTGAGCTGACCGGTTCGGCCCCCCTGGAGCCTGGCAGGGACGGCCGTGAATCATGCTAACAAGTGAGGGGTGGGGCCCTCCTGAAGCTCCGCCCCCTGCCCAGGCACACACAGCTGACCTTGACCTTGCTTTGTCTCCCAGGGGCCCAGAACGGGCAGAGCGGCCAGGGACTCGGTGGGGCAAACCAGACCCAGCTGGAGAGCTCCCCAGGGCCCAGGAAGCCCTCCCTTCACCCGGTGACCTTGGGGTGTGCCTTGGCCTGGCTGCGCCCCCTTCTGTCCCTGCCACTTGGGCTATGTCTCACCCTGCGCCTCTGTTTCTCTTCCAAGAACAACTTTGGCAAGTGCTAGTGTACAACCTGCAAGAAACACAAGAGGTGACAACTCTGGGATCACAGAAAAGGAGCACACTGCCCTGAATCCAGGACGGCTTCCCGGAGGGGGTGTGGAAAGGACAGGGTAAGAGCTCTGAGCACAGCATGCGGGGGGCAGGGGGGCGCCCACAGCCCCTTCCCAGGTCCTCAGGGGAGGGGGCCGGACCTGAGCCAGCTGGAACCTACCAGACACGCAGGCAGGAGGGGCCTGAGCCTGGTGCCCTGGGGTTGGGGGGGGCGGGGAACCACGGCCACCTGTGTGAGGAGACCCCCAAATTGCCACACACCTCCATAGCGGCCATTGATCTTCCTCTTTAGGACCAAGGCCAGCACCCTTTGCATTGCAGTGGTTGAAGCACAGTACCAAGTCCCTGGCTTGTAGAGGTCTTTACTGGGGGTGGGGGTGGGCAGGGTAAGAGATGGGAGACGCAAAAACCAGCAGCCACTTGGGAACCATGAGGCTTTATTTGTTTTCTGGTGTCAGAAGGGTGGGTCACAAGACAGAAGAGCGGTCCCTCCCGGGTGGGTTCATTTCCACAGGAACACAGAGGAAGGCTGGGGTGGGATCTGGTTTGAGTTTCTAACCATGACCTTCTCTCTTGGCCAGGGCTGCCGAGGTGCGCTGCGGGGCTCTACTATACAACCCACGCCACCTCCCTGGCTCCCACCGCGGCCCCTGCCATGCAGAGAGAGAGGCGGTGGGGGCTGACCACACCCTCCTCCTCTCCCCGCTGCCCCGCCCTCTAAGTCCAGACAGTTATTGCTCAGAAGAGAGGAAAGGGGCTGGGAGGCCCTGGACTATAGAAATCTCTGGGTGCTCCCCAAAGAGCCAGGGCATTAGAAGGGTGTACAGAGGGAGCCCCAAGAGGAAAAACGACCACAGCCAAACCTAACAGCCTGCCTAACCGTAAGGCTGAGCTCACTAGCACCTGCATGGAATCTCCAATGGCTAAGAGACCTTCTGAACAGACTTGGGTCACAGTGGAGTGGGGAGGCTGCCCTCACCCCTAAATCCACAGGAGGAGCTGATGGCGGCATGGCGTAGCTCCTGCCCGGAGGACGTGGGGGCGGGGGGGGCACGGTCCACAAATACAAAACCACCCACAAACACGTAGCCACAAAGACCACAGACAGCAGACACAGGGACAAACACAGACACGGCACAGGGTGAGCAGGCTGGGCGGGGACGGGAGAGGCACGGGGGACACACAGCTCTTCTCCAGATGGCTGGCCGCAGGTTCTGGAGGCTGGGGAGGGAGAGGATTTCAATTAAAATACAATTCGGACCCTCCTCTGTATCCTGGCCTGCTCCTCGTCCTGCCCACAGCGCAGCCTCTTTGCCCCTGAAATACCCAAAGCCCCATGCACGTCTCCATTAGTTATTCACAAAGCTGTCCCTGTTCTTTTATTTCTATGCTACTGGGAATTGAACTCAAGGCCTTCACTTGCAAGGCAGGTCCTCCACAGCTTGAGCCAACCTCTGTCCACTCTTCGCTCGGTTATTTTTGGGGGAGAGGCTCCCTGTTATGCCCTGTTCAGCCTGGCTGTGATCCTACTATTGGTGCTTCCCTGTGTGGCTAGGAATGACAGGCATGCACGACTGTACTTGGCCATGGATTGAGGGGGGCAGAGGTTGTTTTTCGTGTGTTTGGGGGTGGGGGGGTGGGTAGTGGGTCTTGAACTCTGGGCCTGGGCGCTGTCCCTCAGCTCTTCAGCTCAAGGCGAGCGCTCTACTGCTTGAGCCACAACACCACTTCTGGTTCTCTAGTGGTTTATTGGAGATTAAGAGTCTTACAGACTTCTTCCCAGGCTGGCTTTGAGCCCTGATCCTCAGATCTCAGCCTCCCAAGTAGCTAGGATTACGGGCATAACCCACCGGCGCCTGGCTCGGAAGTTGTTTAATTTTTGGTGCTGCTAGCAGAGCTTGAATTCAGGGCCTGGGTGCTATCCCTTGGCTTTTTTTCTCCCTAGTCCTAGAGCTCGAACTCAGAGCCTGAGCTCTGTCCCTGAGCCTCTCTGTGCTCAAGGCTAGCGCTCTACCACTTGAGCCACAATGCCACTTCCAGCTTTTTCTGAGCAGTTTATTGAAGATAAGAGTCTCTCAGACTTTCTTTCCAGGGCTGGCTTTGAACTTTGATCCTCAGATCTGAGCCTCCAGAGTAGCTAGGATTACAGACATGAGCCACTAGTGCTCAGTTCCCGAGCTCCCGTCTGCTGGGCTGTCATGAGTGTGCACAAGCTCTTAACAAGGAAGTCAGTGCCACAGACACACACACTGCCAGGATCTCCAAAGCCTCTGTGAGAGAGAAATCTCTCTTCATTACAATTTAAGATCAAGTTAAACATAGCACCTAAAGACTGGAAAGCAGGTACTAGTCACCGTGCACTCTAGCGCCCCCTACAGTGAGAGGTGCAAAGGACACATACATGTGCACACATGCACATGCATACACATATGCACACACATGCACACGCAGTGCCCACAGATGCTGAGGACTGATAACACCACCATGGGGGGGGGGGCCGGGTCACGTACTATCTACTTTCGAGTAGACCCCTAAAGTTCTGTAATAAAATGTTCTTTCAAAGAAACCATAAAGTTCTTTGTGATCAGTCACTCAGGGTCATTGCCCTCATGCCCTTGTGCATTTGGGGTGTCTGGCCACCTCTCTCCCAGTTGTCGGGGAGCTCCTTGAGCTCAGGGCTGAGCAGAGCCCTGGCTCCTAATGCTTGTGCCCAGGTGCAAGACGGGGGTCTCAGGACTGGACGGTTCTTTCGGGGAGACCCTGAAGGGAGGCTCCTCAGAGCATCTCAGAGCCGAAGCCCCATGGAAAATCCACCTGCCACCCCGGGCTGGGTGAGGACAGAGATGAGGCCCGAGGAGGGTCAGGCCGGAGCGGCTCACCTTCCCGCCGGAGGCTGCACTCAGTTCTCCGCCTTCTGGGGCTCAGCGGCTGGAAAGAAAGGCAGATGGTGTTGAAAGGGGTGACACTGACCCGGATGTACTGTATCATCACCTGCTTTGTTAAACAGCAAAAACAACGAAGACATGGGGGTGTTCCACGGGAGCCCTCACCCCCGGGCACCCCAAGAAGCAGCCATGCCCGTCTGCGAGTTCAAATGGCACAGATGTGGCACAGAGCCTCACCCTGCTACCCCAGGATCCCACGAACTTGTCTCATGTGGGTGCCAACCTGGCAGGGCTCAGTGATGCGAGATGGGGTCTGCGACTGTCACTAGCCTGCTTGGAGCACATGAGTGGTGGCACCCGCGCAGCTCTGGGGGGGCCCTCCCCCCCCACTGGGGCGGCACACAACAGCCATGCCCCCCCCATGCCCCGTCCCATCCCAGCAGACAAGTACCGTTAGTGGTGATGAGATTCTCCACCTGGGCCTCCTCGTCCCCCGGTACCCTGCCAGGGAGCAGACGCGGCGGGGTCAGGGCGGCTCCAGGGCAAACCCAGGCAGGCCGCACTGCTTGCTGGGGCACGGCTGCCCGGCACCCAACCCTCTGACCACGGCATGCAGGGTCAAAGGACAAGTCGGGGCCACAGGGGAGTCAGAGGGAACTCGCAGCCCCCCTTTCCTGGTTGGCTCCCAAGAGAACCCGAGGTCCAGAGCCAGCCCAGGCCACCGTGAGGGACAGGAGGGTGGGACATGATGTCCAGTAGGGGGATACAAAGCATCTACTTTGCTCCAAGAGCCCAGTGATGAAGCAAGAGGCTGGGACAGGGGCTGGAAAGGCCATGAGGCCATCTGTTTCCCCTCTCCCAGCCCAGCCTCCAAACAAGGTTCCAGAACCTTCTTGCCCATCCCCCTCCCCCCTCCAATCAACAGAGAGGCTGGCCCCCTCCTTCACCCTGAAGTTGAGAGCAATCCTCAAGTTCACACTCAACCCTCGCCTAACACTCAATGCTCTCTTTCCCTCCCTCTCCCCCACCCCCCCCTTCCTTCCTTTCTTTGTCTCTCTGGGACAAGTCTCCGAGAGAATGCTCCTGGGTTCCAGGCCCTTCCCTGACCCTCTTAGTGTCACAGCCCTGTCTTCCTTACCGGGGCTTCTGATTGAAACTGCATTTGCACCTGCGACCTGGAAAAGGAAAAGAAACCATGGAAGGTTCTGGTCCCGGTGTGAGTTCAAGGTCCCGCTCCTGGCCTGGCCCCAGCGTCCATGCAGGGTGAAGGACTATGTCACACCGAAAAGCACTCCCCTGTCTGCAGCATCCATAGGTAGAGGAGGGTTTGTCTACCCAGAATTCAACAGCTAGGATGGCCCAGCTCCACAGGGCCTGGTGCCCTGTGCAGACTCGGCTAGTGTGGGGACACACCCCCTCCTCGCCCGCTGGGGACAGGGCCTGTCCCCTTCTCATGGCCCTGGGGGAGCCACGCTGCCCGTCCCCCTCCTGTCCACTCGTTCACCCACATTTCCTTTGAGCGCGCGTCACTGTTTACTGAGCACTTACTTTCTACCCCACCCTGCACAAGGTCCTGGAGGAAAGATGGAGGACAGAGGCCAGGCTTCCTCTACCCCACCCGCTCAGCCGCCACAGAGAGCAAGGAACAAACCCACTCACTAAGGATCAGGAGAATCCCAACGGAGAACAGGATCACAGCAAACACCAGTCCGCCGATCCTCAGGGTCTGGTAGTCTGCCAAAGGAAACGGGGCCAGACATGAAGGCAGGGCAGGGCCAGGGGGGTCGTGGACATCCCTCTCGGGATAGCGCTGCACCTTGCTCTCCACCTCCTGCACCCCGACTTGCTGAGGCCACTCACCATAATGAAAAGGATCCTTTTCTTTCTCCTTCTCAGCTGCTGCAAAAGTAAAGAGACATTGTGGAGAGGCAGAGGTGCATGCTGGGATTATTCCCCCCCCCACCTCCCAGGTCTTGGTTCCCCACAAAGAGCTGCCTGAAGGTGAGACACTGGGGATGTGTGGAAGAGCGGGGCCTGGGAACTGAGGGCGGGGCCTGGGAACTGAGGGCAGGGCCTGGGAACCGAGGGTGGGGCCTGGGAACTGAGGGCGGGGCCTGGGAACTGAGGGCAGGGCCTGGGAATTGAGGGCAGGCAAAGTCTGCAGCCCCATGCATGGAGCACCCATATTTGTGGCCCCTTCTTGGTCTTGCATTATCACCCCCCACCCCCCTCCCAGGATTTAGCATCTCTTGTGACAGGGAGGGAAACTGAGACCCAAGAAGGCCTCACGACTGGCAAAACACCAGTGCTGGGTTATTATGGTCTAGACGCTGAGGTTCAGTCCAAAAGACCACAAGTGCTGAGGAGTCTTTAGTCGATGCAGCTAGACTCCTGTAGGGAGAGGTAGGCAGGCTGGATTAGGGTTGGTAGACAGTTGTCACTTTCTAGAACTTTCTGTTAACTGAAGGAGCACCTGCCCAGCCTTGATCTATAGGGTCCCCAAAGGGCCAGACCTTTCCACCATCTTGGCAGGGGCTCGGCTCTTACCACTGGCCAGGACAGTGGGGGCCAGCAGGCCGCAGAGAACAATCAACACCAACTCCATGGCGTCTGGGGACAGAAGGAGGGAGACGTTACACCCTGCGCAGCTCCACACCAACACACACCAACCCCAACCATCCGGAGCACGTCAATGCCCAGCTTCACTCTGGGAGCTGAGGATCTGAGGGGAAACCAAAGCTGTAGACCTTCGTCGGAGGCCAGAGCCCTGCAAGCATTACTCCAATTAATACAATTAATCAGAACAAGTAGCAAACTTGACACCTGACCCATGTCACAGGGCATAAACTGATACTCCCAGAGGGAACCCCAGGGCCAAGGCCACAAAATCCTAAGGACCCTGGAGATGGCCTTCCTGTGTACTGTGGCCACCTCCAGGTCAATAAGGCAGGGACTTCCTGGACTGGCTCCCACAGCCAACACCCCCCTCAAAAGTCCTGTTTCATATCAGAGAGGGCAGTCAACTAACATCTCAGGCTGGAGGCATGGCTCGAGTGGTCAAGCAACTGTCTAGCAAGTATGAGGCCCTGAGTTTAAAACCCAGTACTGGGGCTGGGAAGGT
Organism: Dipodomys merriami; assembly: GCF_024711535.1. Lineage (NCBI taxonomy): Eukaryota > Metazoa > Chordata > Mammalia > Rodentia > Heteromyidae > Dipodomys > Dipodomys merriami. The sequence continues at coordinate 19,362,992 of NW_027204381.1, forward strand.
GGCTCAGTGGTAGAGCACTTGCCTTGGTTCGATTCCTCAGCACCACATAAGCAAAAAGAAAAAAAAGCCGGAAGTGGTGCTGTGGCTCAAGTGGTAGAGCGCTAGACTTGAGCTGAAGAGCTGAGGGACAGTGCCCAGGCCCAGAGTTCAGGCCCCATGAATGGACCCCCAAAAAAATAAAAAAATAAAACCCAGTACTGAGACGAGTAAAAAAAAGCACCCTTATAATCCAGCCAAACTAGCTGGGCCCTGGTAAACTGACATGCTTCATCTTTGGAATGTAAAAGTTAGGGGATTGGTGGCATGGCTCAGGTGGCAAAGCACTAGCCAATGAGCAAAAGCATCTGATAACAAGTTCAAGTCCTTTCTGTCTCAGACAAAAAGAAGGAAGGAAGGAAAGGAGGAAGGGAGGGAGGGAGGGAGGAAAAAAGAAAGGAAGAGAAAAGAAATAAGTGCAAAAGTCAGCCCTTGGGCTGGGAAGGTGGCTCCGTGGTAGAGTGCTTGCCTTGCATGCACTGGGTTTGAGTCCTCAGCACCACAGAAGCAGAAAAAGCTGCAAGTGGTGCTGTGGCTCAAGTAGTAGAGTGCTAGCCTTGAGCTGAAGAGCTGAGGGACAGCACCCAGGCCCACAGTTCAGGCCCCACAACCAGCAAAAAAATAGCCTCAGCCCTCCCCAGAGACTTTCACTTATCATCTTCCCAAATAGCAACAGGGCTTCTAAGAGTCAGGGCTTCTAAGACAGCCTTCTAAGAGTCAGCGTACGGTCCCAGGTCCTGCTGGGAGATGGACCATCTGGGCAAAGGCAGCCATCCCACCCAGAGACAGAGTCCTGCGGACACACTCCATACTCCCAAGTGGCACAGAGCCAGAGGAGGAGGGAAAGAAGCCCGGAGCAGAAGTGCTCGAGGCCATTTTCTGGCTTCCATGCAGGTGAGATTGAACGGCTGGACACTTGGGTGGAGGTCTGACTCCCAGAGCTGGCGGTCTCATTGCCCTTCACCTCTTGGCCACCAGGGGGAGCAGCACAACCGCATCGAGAGGTTGGCATCCCAGCCTTGCTGGGCTCAAGGCTTCCTGGCATCAGAACAGACTGATATCCACTGGACATTCCAGCAGGAACAGCCCTGCTTCGGCTCGGTTTGCATGGCAGGATCCGGGGCTGGCTTGGTGGCATGGGCCTTTAGTCTGGGGCTTCTGTATTGTTTTTTGTTCTGATTGTGGAGGACGCTGAATGCCAAGCGAAAGAGTTCAGACCTGTCTTTGTGCTCTAAAGAAAACATTTCTGATCAAGTTACAGCGTACTGAAAGAAATGCTGCCAGAGAGTTTTAAAACGTGGCCTGCTCCCCATCTTCGAGCCGCTCCTGGACCCTGGACAACACCAGCCTATTCCTCACCCCAGGTCTCCCCCGGTGCCCCGTGGCCCCTCAAACATGCTATGAAAATCCCAATGGTGGCACAGCTGGCACTGTCCCGGTGTCCAGTGGCCAAGAACAGACACAGAGCCTCTGCAGGGACACAGATGTCTTTGTCTCACTGCTTCATGAGGGAACTATCCTTGCCATGGCCCTCCATACTCCCCCACCCTCCCTACATTCCTCTCTTCCTCCTCCCAGGGGGAAGCAGGCTGGCCTGGGACTGGCAGGGTGAGAGGGGAGGTGATAAACATTATCTTCCAGTCCCTGTTTATGGACTACAGAGAGGAGAAGATGCAAGAATGCCGGAATAAAGGACCAGATGGGCCTAGCCGGGTGGGACTGGGAGAGGGGGGTTCAGGCTCCCGAATATTCCACAAGACTCCATGTTACTGTGAGAACTATACTGAGATGAATGCCCAGGGCTCACACTTGTAATCCTCGCTACCCCTGGAGGCCGAGAGCTGAGGACTGTGGTTCAAAGGCAGAGCAGACAGGAAAGTCTGTGAGACTCTTATCTCCAGTTAACCACCAAAAAGCTGAACATGATGGCATGGTAGTAAGAGTACCAGTCTTGAGCAAAAAAGCTAAGGGAGCACATCAAGCCCTAAGTTCAAGCCCCAGTACCAGTATAAAAAGAAAAACCTGCATTGAGGCCCTGGGCCATTACCTACACTCCCTGGGACCAGTCTGACAGGGACAGGGCCTCTGAGAAGTAATCACCGTGGGAGTGGGGCTCCTGAGCCTGTGTTCCCCAGTTCCCCACTTCCTTGGATGGTTTGGACCATCCTATGTTTTATTTTAGGGCTAGTCCTGGGGTTTGAACTCAGGGGCTAGGCGCTATCCTTAAGCTAATTCTCTACCACTTGAGCCAGAGCCCCACTTCCAGCTTTTTGGTGGTTGATTAAAGATTAAGAGCCTCAGAGACTTTCCTGCTTGGGCTGGCTTCAATCTGTAATCCTCAGATCTCAGACTCCTAAGTAGGTAGGATGACAGGCGAGAGCCACCAGTGGCCGGCCCATCCTATGTTTAGAAAGTGGTTCCATTTTTATCTGCTCACTCTACCGGTACATTAGGAGGAAGCACTGATTTCCACACTCCCGTCAGCCTCAGCGCAGGTAAACAGCCACCCGGGGCCAGCAGTGGGATTTCCATGTCCATTTTCCTCTCCTGTTCTCCCGCTCTTTGAGCCCTCGCTGGTCGCCCAGGCCCTGCTGGGCCTGCGTGGAACATACAATCAGAAGCGCTATTCCGGTGATTATCTCTCCAACCCTGAGTCACATAATTTCATTTAATTGCTGGGTGAAAAACTGCTCCGAAAGAGAAGCCAAGGGATGGTACAGCCACGTTCTAGATTCTTTCTGAGTCCATGCAGTAGTGAGGAGCATCAGGAAACCCATTCTACTGTGCAAATAACAACCTCCTTGTGAAAGACAGGTGCCCAGCCAGGTGCCAGTGGCTCACGCCTGTCATCCTAGCTACTCAGGAGGTTGAGATCTGAAGATCGTGGTTCAAAGCCAGCCCGGGCAGGAAAGTCCGTGAGACTCTTATCTCCAATAAACTATCAGAAAACTGGAAGTGGTGCTGTGGCTCAAGTAGTAGAGCACTAGCCTTGAGATGAAGAGCTGAGGGACAGCACCCAGGCCCAGAGTTCAAGCCCCATGCCCCGCAAAAAAAGCAACTGGGGCAGAGAAAGCCAGTGAGTGCTAGATTCTAGACTTCCGCCCACTTCTACCTGTAGACTGCCTCCCTGTGGGTGGCTGGAGAGTAATCTGGCGGGTGGGGAGCCAGCCCCTAGCTCACAGGGAAGGACTCCCAACCCCTGGGGACAAAGGACCTGCAGGTGGCTTTTGAGGACCCACTTCCTCCAGGGAGCCTGCCACCCTGCCTCTTGCTCCCACCCAGGCCAGCAGGCTGAAGCTGCGGAGCAGAGACGAGCCCTGCAAAGACGCAGGAAAGGCCAAGCCTCTACCACCCAAGCTGCACACATACCTCCAAGAGCAAGGGAGACCGCAGAAGGCATGAGGCCTGCTGGCTCACCCTGAGTGCGGCCTTCCATGCCCTCCCACAGAGAGCCATTTATGCAGGCGCATTCAAGAGGCTTCAGCTCCGGGCCTGGGTGCTGTCCCTGAGCTCTTCTGTTCAAAGGCTAGTGTTCTACCACTTTGAGCCACAGCACCACTTTCCAGTTTTCTGGTGGCTTCAAACCATGATCCTCAGATCTCAGCCTCCTGAGTGGCTGGGATGACAGGTATGAGCCACTGGCACCCAGCAGGAGTGTGATTTTTTTTTTTTAAAAGAAGGAGACTGTAGGCTCATGCAGATGATTGGGCAGGGGTAGGAACCTGCGTGGGCCGTGCAGAATCTGCCAGTCCATTCCCCATCCACTGCCCACGGTGGTTACAAAGGTCAGGGAAGAAAACATGCCAAGGTTCTTTGGAATGGAAAGCACCAGCAATGCATAACCATTATGTGGCATGACTCTAGCCACGCCCAGTGCTGCTGGAAACGATTTACATACACGACCTCATACACCCCTTACAATTGTTCCAAGTTGTGATCCACCAGATCGTTCCCATCACACAGATGGGCAAATGAAGCCCAGGAAGGTTCAGCCACTTGCTCCAGAGACTCACACCGGTAATCCTAGTTACTCAGGAGGCTGAGATATTAGGATCAAGTTTCAAAGGCAGCCTGGGCAGGAAAGTCCATGAGGCTCTTTAACCACCAAAAAAACCCTAAAGTGGAGATGTGGCTCACGTGGTAGAGCAATAGCCTTGAGTAAAAAAAGCAAATTCAAGCCCAGTACCAACACACTCATACTACTGGGGAGAGGAGTATGGGTATGACTAAAAACAGCAAAGGTGCGCCTAACTGATCACCAAGCAGGGTTTGGCCTAGAGTTGTCTTAGCCAGGCCAGGATGAACCCAAACTAGAATTCTTCAAACTCTGGCATGCCTGCTCCTGTGTGTGTGGCGCTGAGGTCAGGATGGGTGTCCGTGGCCTCTCTCAGGGAGGAGGAAGAGGCCAGTGGACCCATCAGCTCCTGTGGGCTGCCCGGATGCCTGCTGCATCTCAGCCTCTGCTCATCTCTCTGCAGGTGCTGGGCTTCGGGTGTAGTGTACTTATGTCAGGATCTGCGTGGTGTCCCTGACCCACTATAGGGGTTCCTAGCTGTGCAGCCCGGCTCACAAGGGGCCTAGGGCACCAACACTGTCCCACAGAGAGTCGTTCAAATGTCCACACATGCTGCCTGTGACCGAGAAATGCTGTGGTCCTGTCATTTCTGTGATGCCGAGTTGTTTCATCAGATGGCTTTCCACAAGGCTCAGAGGTGTCCGCATTTAGATGGCGGATTTTGTGGAGGAGAGAGGTATCTGGGAACAAGGTATGAGTCTGGAAGGAATGATATCTTTGTCCTTCCAATAACCTTGATGACCTCTTTCTTCATCCCCGGAAGTGGCTACAATGGGGGGGGGTGTCGGGGTCTCTGCCTGGTGGGGCTGGTACCCTGCATGTTCCCAGGGTTCCCCTCCGGCTCCCAGGACACACGGAAGGCCACCTCCCACTAGCCTTGGTCCTTGGGTTCCATCACCCCCTGGGCTGCATAGCAGTCTCTTATGTAGTAACAGCTGTGTAGTAACAGCAGACAACTTGAAGTGCCTTACGCTGCTCCATCCTGGACTCTGATGACGGCATAGCCCGTCCCCTATGCCATCCCCTGAGGGTACCGGGTTTATGTCCTTCCAAACTCACAGCTCTCATGGATGGGTACTTTGGTGAGCTTGAAGTCAAGCCTTTCTTTTGTGACATATCTTTTTCAACCCTTCTTGAATTTTCTCCCCTTGTTTTCAGAGCAGGTCATCCACTTTCCATCTTCTGCCCTGTGTGTGTCTATCTTCCTGCCTTTGTACATTTTGTTCTTGGTACTTAGCACGCCCTTCCCTTCCCTTCCCTGTTTACTCAAATTCTCAACTGTGGCCACACTGTAGAGAACTTTAAAAGAAAAACAAAAAATGAAGCCAGATGCTAGTTGCTCACGCCTGTAATGCTAGCTACTCAGAAAGATGAGATCTGAGGAATGGAGGTTCAAAGCCAGCCTAAATCTGAGAGACTCATCTCCAACTAACCAGGAAAAAGCTAGTTGTGGAGGTATGATTCAAGTGGGAGGACTTAGGTTCTGAGTTCAAGCTCTAGTACTGGCACCAAAGAATAAAGGAAGTGTGTTCTTAGAAAAACAATACAAGTGGGTGCTGGTGGCTCACACCTGTCATCCTAGCTACTCAGGAGGCTGAGATCTGAGGTTTGCAGTTCAAAGTCAGCCCGGGCAGGAAAGTCCATGAGACTCTTATCTCCAATAAACCACTCAGAAAACTGCAAGTGGCCCTGTGGTTCAAGTGGTAGAGCGCTCGCCTTGAGCTGAAGAGCTAGCTGAGGGACAGTGCCCAGGCCCAGAGTTCAAGCCCCACAATCAAAAATAGGAAAAGAAAAGCAACATAAAAAACTTTAAATCAATGAAAACAACAAAAGCAGCCCTCCCTCCCTCCCTCCCTCCCTCCCTCCTGCCCAGCCACTCTTGCAATGGGCTCACCTCCTGGCACAGGGCCCAGCCCACATGTCTGCAGCTTCAATAACAGCCTGAGTGTCTCTAGATCCTCGCCACAAAGCCAAGAGCCAGCCTTTTAAAGCTGCCTTTTAAAGCACATGCTTTGGGTTTGGACCAGAGGCCACGGATGGACCTGTGGCCTCCAGAGGGAAATGCAACCTGTTCCCTCAATCAAATAAACAATTAAATATCAATTCTTCTGTTTAATAGACTAGCCTGGAATCCTGGTGAGGACACAGGATTCAAAGCCTGGGGGGGGCGGGGCGGACGGGGCGGGCGGGGCAGGGGGGGCGGGGTGGAGCAGAGGGTGAGGATGGCCCGAAGATCCAGCTGGCTGTGGACATCCCATCCTGAATTCCCAGCCTTGCCTGGAAGGCAGCTGAGAATGACACCCCCTCCCCAGACGCTGCCACTGCCTCTCCAGACGCCCCTGAGTTTCCAGTCCTAACAGGGTCCCCCTCAATAGCCCAATGTTTGAGATTCTGCCCAACTTCCCCCATTTATGAAGAGGCGCCCCCACCTCGGGGGGCCTGCGGCTGTGGGTCCACAAGGCTCCTGGCTGTTTCTAGGGAGCTGAGCCCCAATCTTGCCACTGTAGGGGGGGGGAGGGGGAGAAGCCAAGCTCCCTATCATAGGCGGCCTTGTTGTTTTAACCTTTATCTTTAGCACTTGGTTCTGTCAAAGCCAAACTTGGCCACAGGCAGAAAAAAAATAAAATAAAATAAAAAAAGGAGGAAAGAACTGACCTAGAAGGGAAATGAAGCTTCTTCCTCAGGAAGAAAAACAACTGACAAACTCCCAATCCTAGTCCTGGAGTTCTAGAAGTCTCCCTAGAAGCCCCCCCAACCCCCACCCCAAGCTGGCCCACTGGCAGATGCAGGGTCCCTGTCACATTGTCACTGCCAAAGCAACAGTCTTGGAAGTGTCAGCCCAGGACCCCACATTGGGCTTCTCCCAAGAGCACGGCTGCCCGCCCGGCCCAGCCTTCATCAGCGCAGGGTCCCGGGCACCTGCTGACCCCAGGGGACCTCAGTCCCACTCCAGGGCCCGGATGGGAGGGAGAAGGGCACAGAACTGCGGTAGGCTGGGTGGTGTGACTCAGCCAGGCAGGGACAGGTCATATCCCCCTCCCACACCGGCTGACAAAGCGCCATTCAACAGAAGCCAGAGGAGCAGGGGCCTAAAGGCCAAGCCCACACCACGCCGCCCAGAGGCAGACCAGGGCCAGGCTGTAGCCAGCCCCACACCCTCTCTGCTGACCGTCCCATTTCCTTGGTTCCTTAGAGGCTCAGGTCTGGCTGGAAGGCTTCAGTCCACTGAGACTTTGCATACACCCATCTTCCCCCAGGGGTGGGCCTGCAGAGCAGGATATTTGCCTTACCTCGGGGTGGGAGGAGGAGAGCTATGGTCTGAGCCTGTGTGTCTGCATCTGGCATATTCAAACACAGTGACCCTTCCCTTCCCTCCCCACGCTCAGCCTCTTTTTCCCACAATGTCAAGGGGCTATACCATCATGCATGCGTGTGTGTGTGTGTGTGTGTGTGTGTGTGTGTGTGTATGCACACGCGCACATGTATGTCTCCCAGGCAAGCTAGCCTCCTTAGGGGTAAAAACCCACTCTAGGAATCTCCAGATGTTCAGCACCTGAGCAAGGCAGCTAGTCAATGAACACCAATGAACACCGATAGATGAATGAATGAATGCTTCCGCACTGATATCTTTAGGTTACAATTCAATCTACCTGGATTGTTTGGCAAAGTTTAGGCATTCTGAAGCACGTAGGCACCCCCCCCAAAAAAAAATCACCTCAGCCCCTCACCTCCTCATTTCTGCCGTCTGAGTCAAATCCCCAATGGGAAGATGAATCAGCCTGCCGCTATTGACTTAAGGCCTCAAACCTTTCCCAGATGCAGGAATTCTGAGCATTCCATGGGGGAAGTGAGAGCGAGGGCAGGGGTGCCACACCCACCAGCAACAAGGAGGGCTCTTCAGGGGTTCAGGGAGTCTGTGGGGAGACCAGACCTTGTCTTGAAAGAAACAAGTGGGGTGGGAGCATGTCTGTGCGGAAGCAGGGCCTTTGGGGGGATGGGGAGGAGGAAAGCTGGTGTGTCTGTGGTGAATCAGACTTGACAGATGGAGCTTGTGGGAGGAGCCCTGAATGGTGATGTAACCGTGATGTCATCGATAGTCAGACAAGTTAGCATCCTGGCAGTGGCTGGCGTTTACTATGTGCTCAGCACCACGCTGCCACCTTTCCCCGCGCAAACTTCACGTTCTTTTGACAGATGGGGCAATCAGTGGAGGCCTAGAAAAGTTCAACGCTAGAAAGCTGCAGAATCCAGTTCCACAGTCAAGTGTGTGTGGCTCCCTAGGCCACCATTCTCTGCTCCACAGGCAGGAGAATGGACAGGAAAACGGGGGGCTGTGGCTGAGCACCCAGAGAAGGTGCCCAAACAGGTAGCTGCAGCCAGATTCCAGAGAGCCTGGAGTGCAGGTCCAGGCGCCTGTCATTCACCGGCGATGAAAAGCCAGGCACTTGGAGATGACCAGACCTGAGCCTCCAGACCATCCAGCACAGGGACCAGGCTGCGAGGATGGAGGGGAGGGAAGGGACCAGGGCGGGTGAGAGACAGCAGCTAGGTGAGGAGGGGAGGTGTGTGGGAATGTGCCAGCCGCACGTCTGGTGTGGAAGATTATGTATGTGTGAGAGGAAGGGAGCCCTTGGGTGCACACGGGCGTGAATGCGGGGACGGGTCTCTCCTGTGAGGGAAGATGGGGGTACAGTGACTTCCTGGAGAAAGGAGATGAAGAGGCAGGCCACACCAAGGGCTCTAGTGAAGGTTGGGGAGAGGGGGAGGGAGGGCTTGAGCAGCCTACAGGAGCCGCCATATTGCAAGAAGAATGAATCAATTTGAGACTTTGCCTCTGGTCTCTCAACACAGGCCTGGCTTGCCCTGTAGCTGGGGCATGGCGGGGGGGGGGGGGCATGGTCATTCCCTCACATCTCCTCCCTCGCTCTCTCCACCCAAATCAGGTATGTGAGCTGGAGTAAGGCCCAGCCTGCTATCCAGGGGACCCCACCCCTATCCCCCATCCTGGGCTCCAGCTCCCCCACGTATTTTTGAGACAAGCGTTTCCCTTTGTGGATTCATGTTTCCCAGGTCCGAGCCCCCACGGCAGGAACGCCCTGCTTCTCATTAGGGCCAGGGCCAGGCCAGTGTGGTGTGTCACCGCCTGGCAGCTTGTGTTGCAAAGACTCTGCCAGCCAAGGCCTTTGGGGCCCCAAGAGCTTCACAGACCCACTAAATGCCTGGGCCTGGGCCTGGGCCCCTCCAGAGCACATCCTTCAAAGAGGCCAGCCAGCCCTTTTGTGCGCCCAGGCAGAGCAGACTCGATGGAGCCCTGTCCAGGAGGGGCTATCTCCCTCTGCCCCAGAGAAGCAAAACCTCTCCGCCTGTCTCAGACACGGCCTGCCCCAGGGTGGAAGGGGAACACGTTCCAGTGGCCGCAGCTCAGCCCTGCCCAGAATTGGGAAGCAATGGGTACAACTTGGGACCTGGAGAGAAAAGGAATCTCTTTCAAGATTACACAGTCCACACGCATTTAGAGGAAGATGGTGCTGGGACATCATGACTGAGACCCCTAGGGAACAGACCAGAGATGGAGCTCTAAGTTCTTGGAGGATTAGAGTTACTTGTACACTTTCCAAGGCCTTTTGTAGGTTTTACCCAAGGGCCAATTTCGGTCTGAAACGACACTAGAGGGATAAATGTATTTGCCCTTGGGAAACAGGAGGCTCAGCAGGGAGCTGGGTGGGAATTTGGCTCCTCTATGCCTCTTGGGTACTGCCTAGGCTAACAGTTTGCTCCCTCAGGGCACTCTTGACGAGGCTGATCTGTAAGCCAGAGGCTATCAGGTGCCCTGGACTCAGACCAGCAGAGTCCAACCGAGGGAGAGTAACTCAAGAGTGTGCTCAGACGAATGTGGGGGAGGAAGGTGGGCTGAGGTTCCCAGGTCCAGTGAACCGCTCCTTCTCCCCCTCTCCTTGCCACACCCTCCAACCTCACTTTAAAGGACTGCCACAGTGGTACAAGCTTCTAATGTCTGAAGGGGGCACTCATCCGTCCCTAGGAAGGAGCACCCCACTCTCCAAAAGGTGAAAAGAAGGCCAAGAGATACAGACCAGAAAGTGAAGGACCCAAAGATCTGCCTGTAACTAAAGGCTCCATCAGGGCCAGCCCAGCTGAGCCACCAGTGGGATGAAGGCCCCCAAGCCTCAGTTTCCCCACCTACATCCTGACAAGATTTCTCCTCCAAGACTCCTGGCTCTGAGACATCTGATCCTGAGGTCAGGAGCTGTGTCTCCCTCCTCTCTGCTGCGCTCCCCAATGCCTGGCACGTGGTGGATGCTTCCAACAATTCACCGAGTGACTACATGAAACGCGCTCCCCACCAGCCAAATAGCTAATGGAAACTAGGAAGGAAATTCTTCTTTCTGGCACCTGCCACTGAAGGACCAGAGGGGCCCCAAGTCTCAGAAGAGCCCTGACCATCCCGGGTTCCTTGGCAAAACTGCTTCTGCATTCCAAATGCACAGATCTGGCGGCAGAAGCCAAGCCGGAAGCAGGAAAATGTGACTTGGTAAGGAGGAGCAGCAGCCTGAGCCTCTGACCAGAGCCAGGCACCCTAACTTCCCCTTTTGAGGCTCCCCTCCTCCCAGTGCTCCTTAGCTCTGGGGCACAGTAACAGGAAGAGCCTGGAGCCTCAGGAAAGGAAAGGATAATTTGGCATGAGGAGATGTCCGTGCCCAGACTCAATTCTGGCTCCTGTAAAGGAATCTGGGTGTCCTTTCCTCTTTCTTTCACCTTCTGCTGGTGTGTGTGTGTATGCAATAGTATGTGTTCCTGTTGGGATGAGTGTAAACGCACACGCATACACAGAATGAGGGGAGGTATAAGTGAAGTAGATTAGGTGGTGTGATATGGTGTATTGGGGGGGTGCAGATGTGGTATGGTGCGTGTGTTAATGGGAGGTGTGAGGGTGTGTTGAGGGTGGGTGTGTTGTGCTCTGTGTATCATGTGTTGGTGATGCTTGTGACAGTGTGTCAGGAGAATAGAGGGGGAAGGGTCACCTGTTTGAAGTGGGGGCCAGATTTCCAGGGTCTCCTCTTTCAGAAGCCAAGGGTGACCAGTATCCAGGCAACCATATTGGGGGAGGGGAGACACCAGGGGAGGGGAGGAAAGGGCAGAAAAGGGAGGGAGGCTGGGAATTGGAGGGGTTTCCATGGCAACCAGCAGGCTGGTCACGTGCAGAAGGCCAAGTTGTGAAACAGAGACACACACATTCAACATATACAATATGAGGGCTGCTAGGTCCCCAAGGTGGGGGGGCCTTGCCCAGAGGCCCCGGGGTACCCACCAATCCAGCTACCACCCTGGAAAACCAGGCTGGGCGAGGGTGCCAAGCCATGGAGACAAAGGAAGCAGAGACAGGCCACCCTGGCAAAAAGCCACAGGCCCTGGGGGTCTGAGGTTGGCCATGGCTCCCCGCTTTTCCAGCCAGCTTGCTCTACCACTTGTAAGAGCAGAGGAAAGCTGCAGGGCGCAGGCTGCTCTTCCAAAGCTAGGGGACACACAAAGGGGGAGGCACCACAGGGCCACCCAGCTGGGGAAAGGTGGGCATGGGGGACCCACCCCCAGAGCTCCTGGGGAGCAAACAGGATTGCAGACAGGGAGGAAAAAAGGGGTGATGCACGCTCACTCGGGAGCCCCGAAGCTTTACGGCCCCCTTCTTTGCCCACACCCCGGACTGACTAAACCCCACGCCAGCAAGTTCCATTTTGTTCTGTTGATGTGTCCACGCTGGCACTGGGCCACGCTCCCCGCTCCTCGGCACCCTGCTCCTCGAAGGTCCACGTTTCCAGGTAACAAAGGGAAACTCCTCAATCAACACGGGGGGAGGAGGGCGGCCCCTCCCCTTCTCCTGAGAACCCCGGCCGCAAGCTCAGGGCAGCCCCGAGAGCCTTTCCCAGCCACCATCATCACCCCAACATCTCCCCTCTCCCCCGCTGCCATCGCCCGCCGGCCTCCCTTTCCCGGAGACCCTTCCCCTTCTGACCCCCACCCCCTTATTCACAGCCCCCCGCCCAAACCGATCGTGGCCTCCCTGAGCGGGGGGCTGGGGACGCCGCTGCCCCAGGTCCGCGCGCGCGCACCGCGGGCGCAAACAAGACCTGGCGCTCCCAGCCCGGGGTGTGGGGCGGGGGGGGGGGATCGGACCCCACCCGAGCCCCCTCCCACGGGAGGAAGGAGCCCCCTTTGCCCACGTCCCCAGCACTCACCTGCGCGGAGGGTCCCCCGCAAGCCGATCCCGGGAGGACAGCGGAGTCGGAGGCGCGGGAGTGGCGGCTGGGGGCAGGGCGCAGGGCGGTGGGCGCGGCCTGGGCGCTTTCCCGCCTCCAGCAGCTCGAGGGGGGGGCGGGCCCGAGGCTCACCCGGGTGGGGCGGAGGGGGGTGCTCCGGGGCTGGGTTCTTGGGGGGCTCGAGGTCCGGTGGCTTCTGGGAAGCGTCCCCCGCGCAGACCCCTCCCCCGTGCGCGCCGAGCTTCGTGCGGCGCAGAAGCAACAGGAGACGCGCGCGCCGCGGCGGTGGTGGCGGCTGCGGGCCGGGCGCGGGCCGGGGCCCAGGCCGGGCTTCGCCTCCAGGGAGGGCGGAAGGGAGCCAGATCAGCACGGTGTTGGTGATCGGGCCTCCCCGCGACCTCCACCCGCACCCTGCCGCCGCCCACCGCCAAGGGCCGCGTCCTGGGCGCGGGAGCCCGCTTTGGTCGCAGTTGCCATCTGCTACTCAGTACAGGTGGGGCTCTCGGGGCATGGTCCTCACCTGTGCCTCACATTGTTTGTCTAGGCCCTCTGGCAAGACCCCCACAACCCTACAGCCCTGCCAAGAAGCTGGTGTGTGACTCAGCCTAGCAACCCCCCCCCCCACACACACACACCCCTTCAAGATGACAGACTCTGAATCTTAAGATCCTCCTAGCTCTGCCTCCTCCGGGTGAGGAGACCTTAGTGTGAAGATCTGGAGTTTGCCTCCTCACCTGGATTGACCAGGACTGTCTCCCCTTCTCCCCCCAACATACACATACACACACACACACACACACACACGGTGCCTCTAACTGTGGGGAACAAAACTTCTAAGAAGGGACCAGAAGCATGGCACTAGCAGAAACCCGACGGCAGATCAGCAGGTTAGTAGCCAGGAAACTGCTGCAGCTGGAAGGTGTGTGCAGGGGTTGGATGGGGCTGGGGTTGGGTACAAAGCGCCGCCCAAAAAGGCTGTGACTGTCTAAACCCAGGGAAGATGGCCACAGCAGAAGCCCAGCCCTCCAAACTCTTGGATTGTTTTCGTACTTGGGAAATGGAGGAGAGGGATTAGATCATCCCAAAGTCCCTTCTAGCTCCTGCCCTCCACGATGGAGTTATTTTCACAAGTGGTCAGGCCTCAAAGCCACAAGGCAGGAAATACACGGGAATTCCAGCGGTCTTCACAGGCAGTAGAAAAGCTATGAATGGCTACTAAGAACTGGGTGAGCCTCCCTCACTTTCTGGGAGGTGCTGGGGAGGACGGCTGACCCCTGGAGCATAGGACACCGTTATGGCCAAAGCCCTTTGAGTTCTCAGGACAGTTAAGACCTTTCATTAAAGCTAGGCTCCCATCCGGCTGACCCATGTGATTGAGACTGGTCGCACCCCTCCCTTCCAATCTTTATCTCATTTTGTAACAACTGTACCCTACAGGCCGATGGCCTTGAGCAAGTAGATTCATCCCTCCCTCCCAATGCCCTTGAATCCCGAGTTCAGCCACCTCTCCAATGCCTTAGGAGCAGCTGCTCTGAGGACATAGGAGGCCAGGCTTGTTTGGTAAAAGCAAAGGCCAATGGCTGAGAGCTCCAAAGCCCAGCCACCTGTCCCTTCAGCCTCTTTCCTGTTGGAGGATTCCAGGGTTGGGTCAAGTTACTTCCCAGGGCCCTGCTGGACAGTGCTGGCAGCCTGCACTGCAGGGGTGACCAGAGTTAACTCCATCTGTGTGAGGGATGGCCAAGGCTCGGCTCTCAAATAAAGCATTCTTCATTTGGTGTATTACAGCAGCAAAACCACACCCAGGCTTTGTGTGTGTGTGGGGGGGTGTCACATCTCCCTTGGGGGGGGGGGAGAAACACATCAGCCTCCTACCCTTGCCAAAAACATGGCCAGGGGGGTCAAGAGAGGTCACCAGATACTCAGCTCTCCCAGCACATTTGGTGATATGATTTGCTGAGCCCTGGGGTCCAAGGCGGAAAGGAAAAGGATGGTTCTTTCTAGCTAACGAGTCACAGAGATGCTTGTCAGATGGACCTGCAGGATGTAGCATTTAAGAAACAAGCTGAAGAGTCAGAGGGTGCTAAGGAGATGAGGTGAAAGAGAGAGGGATTGAGGTGTCAGGCAGGGTGGGGAGATGATTCTAACACTAGGAGCAGAAGCAATGACCTGCAAAGGGCCTGAGTCTCCCAAGTTTGGTCAGTGAGCAGAGAAGGCTGGAGAAAGAAGTTCCAGCTTTTATCCTTGAGGCAATGGGGAACCAACTGAAGTCATTAAGAAAACTGTTGCAGGGGCAAGGAGCTGGGTGAAGTTCAGGGGTAGAGTGCTTGCCTAGCATTTGTGTAGACCTAAGTTGGGAGGAACCCCGCAGAAGGAGAGGGGTTAGAGGGAGGTGGACACAGCGCTAAGAAATGGAGACAGATCCCGGCTTCTCTAAGTTTGCACCACCATGGCAAGAAGGAAACTAGAACTGGGAGCATGGGATGGATAGGGACCAGCACGGCTGCTGGGCGTGAGGAATGTACCCTGCTAGCCATGCACTGAGCTCTCCAACCCACAACTCAAAGCCAAAACCCCATCTGGATGACGCTTGTGTCCTGTGCCTTGTCACCTCGCCTCAGATAGGAAACTTGGGGCTGGCCCCAGGGGACAATTAAGACTCTTGCTCTTTATAGCCTAAAGATCTCCATTGGAGGCACAGGACATTGCCAGCGTGTTGCTTTGTCTTAGGATACAGGCTGCAGAAAGCAGGGAGATCTTGTTCACCAAGATCTACGTACATCCATTTACCCTGGCTTAACTGTACTTAGGACAACAGACCCAGAACAAAATAACGCTCCCTAACTCCCTGGCTCAGACAACCGGCTCACTTCCAAACTTCTTCCCTGTCCTAGCTCCCTCCCTCCCTTCTCGGACCTTCCTTAAACTCCTCCAGCTTTTCCTCAACCATTTGTGTTGGGCTCTTTGTCTCTTTCTCCAGTTTCTAGACAATCTAACCTATAATCAGACTTCTAGTTTGTCCCTCACTTAGGCTCAATGTCTGCTCCCCCAAGACACACACACACACACACACACACACACACACACACACACACACACACACACACACACACACACACACACACACACACACACACACTCCTCTGCGTCTGAGACAAGTCATCCCAGGAATCTCAGTCCACTTTCCATCACTATAATACATGCCTAAGACAGATTCGCCTATAGAGGGAAAAGATTATTTGGGTCCATGGCTTTGGAGGTTTCAGGCCACCGTAGGCTGGCTCCATTGCTCTGGGACCTGCAATTAGACAGTACATCTCATGGAGAGAAGCATATGGTAGACAAAAGCTTCTCACTGGGCACCAGTGGCTCAGGCCTGTCATTCTAGCTACTCAGGAGGCTGAGATCTGAGGATCGTGGTTCAAAGCCAACTGGGGCAGGAAAGTCCGCGATCTCCAATGAACAACCAGAACACCGGAAGTGGAGCTGTGGCTCAAAGTGGTAGAGCAGTAGGCTTGAGCGGAGGAGCTCAAGGACAGTACCCAGGCCCTGAGTTCAAAACCCATGACCACCATCAACAACAAAACCAGCATCTCACCTCCTTTCAACCAGGAAGCAACAGAGAGGAAGAGGCCGGGTGCCTGCTGTCCCCTTCAAGAGCACCAACAGAGACCATTCCCAGTGGCTACGCCATCTTCCAATAGTGCCAAGGGCTGGGAACCAAAACAGTAACACACAGTCCTTTTGGAGACATTCCAGATTCAAACCATGGCACCCCGTGTTCCTCCGTTTCCCTGGACTTTGTAAACACACTGTCTCCCACCCAGTTCCTCATCCAGAAAAACGGGGCCACGCTCATGCCCCTCCCCGAGTGGCTCTCCCCACTGCTCTTCCGACCTCTACTGCTCCTGTTCTGGGTCAAGCCTCATTTGCCTCAGTCTCCCCACCTCCACATCTATCAGATCTTCATTTGCGAGTGTATTTCCCACAGCACAAATATGATTCAGGCTTTCGATGGTGACTATTTCCTGCAAGTTTAAAGCCAACATCTTAAGGTGGTCTTCAGTGTTTATGACTGTGTCTGCCAGCCTTTCTTGCTTGTCTCCTGGCCCCCCTCTACACCCTACTTGTATATCCTCCTTGTCACGTCAATCCTTATAAATGCTGTACCCCACCCAAGAAGGTCTCATACAGCCAGGCCCTGGTGGCTCACACCTATAATCCTAATTACTGAGAAGGCTTCTTAGGCTTGAACTCCAGTCCTGGGTGCTCTTCAGCTCAAGGTGAGCACTTTACCACTTGAGCCACAGCACCACATCCAGTTTTCTGGTGGTTAATTGGAGATAAGAGTCTCACGGACTTTCCTGCCTGGGCTGGCTTTGAACCGTGATCCTCAGATCTCAGTCTCCTGAGTAGTTAGGCCTGAGCTACCAGCACCTGGCTTTCAGAAGGCTTCTTGCACTGAAGGCTAGTGCTCTACCACCTGAGCCACACCTCTAGTTCTGGCTTTTCGATGGTGAATCGAGTGAGTTAATCAAAGTCTCAGACTTTTCCTACCTGGGGTTGGCTTTGAGCCTTGAGCCTCAGATCTCAGCCTCCTGACTAGCTAGGGTTACAGGCGTGAATCATCAGTGCCCATCTCTTGAGATGCTTTTTAAAATTGTTATAAAGGTGATGTACAGAGGGATTACAGTTACGTAAGTAATGAGTACATTTCTTTTTGGATAATGTCACCCATTCCCTTGCTCTCTCCTTGCTTTTCCCTCACTTGAGCTGCTTTTTATACCAGGGTCCTGGTGATAAGTGGGGGGGGGGGGGAGGAAGAAAGCCCAAAGCATCCTGAGGGAGAAAAGTCTCTACATCTCTACTTTTTCTATGGAAAAATTAATCCATGTATAAAAATAGTATTATTCCAGGCATGTTAAAGCCTGGATGAGATTTATTTCTAAGTGAAAAACAAACAAAAACCACCCTGAAGATATTCGTCTGGAGAACCAATTGCTGCCTGATGAACTTGAACTTAAGTGTGAAGTATCACCTGGAGGTGTGGATCCTGAATAGACATTTCTCTTCCAGAGTGGCCAGTTACCCAAATGAGAACATATGACCGCTCTCCACCCAGGCTGTACCCACGCATGTATTTGTCTTTTCCTAGGAAGTGCACAGAGGAGAAATGCAGGATCCTGTGGCCCTTTGGAGATGATGATGCTGGAAATTCAAATCATGATGGCTCCCTAGACAAGACCAGAACAGCTTCCGGTTCCTGTTCTCTCCTGCAGTAAAAGGCTGACAGCCTGTTAGCGCAGGCAGGTGCCTGAACTCCCTGCCCTGCCCTGGGGGCTTGGAGCCAGCGTTCATGGGGAGAGGCACCTGTTTATATCAGAAACTTACTCCAATCCACTAGATGCAGGCAGACGAGAGGCTGGAGCTGCGCGTGTGAGCCAAGAGGAATGGGACCAGCCCAGCAGGTGCCTCCATTTGCTTTTCAGAACCGCTTTGCTCCTACACCATCACCCGCTAGCCCAGTCATGTTTGCTGGGCCAGAAAGACTGATTTGAATCTTGCATTCCTGGTTCCCACTCTGACCTCAAAGCCGGATGCAGTTTAGGAATAGAAATTAAAATGATTTAGGGATAATGAAGGGAGGGTTGAAATTCTTTATAAGGAAGTCACAAAGAGTTGGCAAACGAACTACGATGAGGGCAGAGAGCTTGATCACAAACCTGCATTTTTCCCAGGAAGGTCCAGGGGTGGCCAGGTGCCTCCATATTGGGGCTGTCTTGTGGGGGAAAGCTCACCCCTGACATGCAAGATGCCTGCTGGGCGGGTCAGCCACCCTTGTGGTCACGGGACATGGCCCTCTTGCCGCTATAGAAAGAGAGGACTCAGGATCCATGGCCTTCTCTGCCCTCCTGTAATTCAGTTCTCTCTTTGATAATGCTGTTGCTATAATTGCTTTTCAGCCCAGAGGCCTGTTTTGATGTCCACCATTTAGACCATTATCTCTATTAGTTTTTTGTTTTCAGGCCTTGTAAGGGCCTTCAATGTGGCTAGTGGGAAATGATGGGGGAAAAACACTCACCATCCTGGCCCTTCTCCTCATTAAACATTCACACAGCCCTGGAAACCCATCTCCTTCGCACATAGCCATAAAAAGAACTCACAGTTGCCTTCCACTTTCTAAATCAGAATGAAAAGAAGGGACCCAGTGCTCACACTTGTAATCCTAGCTCCTTGGGAGGCTGAGATCTGAGGATTAAGTTTTGAAGCCAGCCCAGGCAGGAAAGCCTATGAGACTCTGATCTCCAATTAAGCACGCACACACACATACACACACACAGAGAATGGAGTTTTGCTCCAGTGGTAGAGTACTAGACTTGAGCAAAAAAGATCAGGGACAGTGCTCAGGCCCTGAGTCCAAGCCCCAGAACTGGTACACATGCATGCATGCACACACAAATACACACACACACACACACACACACACACACACACACACACACACACACATTTCAGTGAAGTACACCCCCAAAGCTGTGCCCAGCAGTACCACCCAGCCCTCTTGCCACCTACCACCCCTGTCCCTTCAAGTGAGTTGGCACTTAAGAAGCAGCAGAACTGTCCCTGTTGAACTCTGTAGCGTAGGCCTTGGTGAAGGTTTGGAATACAATCTCTGGGAAGTCAGTTCCCTCCCAAGGAGTCAGACTCGGGTACCCTAGTGGGGAAAGAGGCCCGAAGGCCTTTCCTGTAGGATGCGCCCTCCCAGCCTGGCCCCTGGCTCCATGCAGCCATGACCAGGTGCCACGCTGGAGTCTTACCCAATTCCTCCTCCACAAGCAATAAGCAAAGGAAAGAGCTGTTTTATTTTATTTTTTATTAAAGTACTTTTTTAAAAAAATTAATGATTTTTTTTTTTTTTGGTCAGTCATGGGGCCTGAACTCTGGGCCTGGGCGCTGTCCCTCAGCTCTTCAGCTCAAGGCTAGCACTCTACCACTCAAGCCACAGCACCACTTCTGGCCTTTTTTTTTTTTTTTTTTTTTTTACTGTTTATGTGGTGCTGAAGAATCAAACCCAGGGCCTCATACATGTGAGGCAAGCCCTCTACCACTGAGCCACCTTCCCAGCCCCTAATGATCTTTGTTTGTTTATGTGGTACCAAGGAATTGAACCCAGGGCCTTATGCATGCTAGGTAAGCATTCTGCCACTAAGCCACAATCCCAGACCAGGGCTACTGTTTTAAATGGAACATTTGGCTCCCAATGACTGACCTGCAGTGACAGACCAAGCCAGGCTGTGAATGTGACACAGGGCAGCCTCCCCCGGCCACTCTGGCTTGCCCTGGCCCTAGCACACAGCCTGCCTTCTCTGTGTCTGTCCGAGGATGGGCAAACATTGTTTCCTTTGTCCCAGCCATCTGTCTAAGGGTTGGGCAGGAGGTGCTTGTCTGCTCAGAACACAAAATTCTCTTCGTCTCCGGGTGCTTCCTGTTGCTGTTAAATTAGATTTGTCTGTGATTCGAGGAGGCGCCTTGTTGGCTGCTCTACTGAAGGACTAGAATGGCCAAGGGGCCCAGCTGGCTTGGAGAGTTCTCTACTACCATCACTGGTGCCATCATGTAGAATTTGCTAAGTGCCTCTGAGTGGCAGTCCTAGATTAAGAATGCTCCGAGAGGACAAGGTCAAGTGAGCTGGAGAAGAGAGATGGAGCGGGCTTCCTGCCTCCAGGATGCTCAGATGCAAATCTCCACCTGCCAGTCAAATCCGCATAATCCTTGATCCCGCAGGTGTGTTCCCACAAGCACACCCTCCAGGCCTCAGTTCTCACAATGCAGTGTGCATCAACACCATCACCACGAGGCCTTGTGAGAGCCCAAATCCCTCAGTCCAACCCCTAGGGATACTGAGGCCAGGGCAGATATGTACATACCAACATTATGTAGACATGCACATGTGTGCTCAACACATGTGATACATCCAGGCACACCTAGTCACACACAGGCTCCCAGTCCACTGATCTGTGTCTATTGGCCACATGCTTCCCTGGCTCTTTGGGTTCCAGTCTCTTATCACGTTCTTTGTGTTTTTCAAGTGTAGCTACCTGCCGGGCAGCAGTAGAGGTGGGGGGCTACTGCCTGTAATCCTAGCTTCTCAGGTGGCAGAGATCTGAGGATGACACTTCATAACCAATTGGGAAACATTATCTCCAATTACATGCCAACAAAGATGGAAGTGGCGCTGTGGCTCCAGTGGTGGAGCGCTAGTCTTAAGCAAAAAGAGCTCAGGGACAGCGCCCAGGCCCGGAGTTCAAGCCCAGAACCAGCACCAATTAAAAAAAAAACAAAACACTCAAAACTCAGATAACTGCTATTTTTTCAATGTTCATTCAGATGCTACTACAAAATGAGGTATGAGTAAGAGACACATTCAGAAAGCAGATGGTTGATACAGTTTCAAATTCTACAATTGAATACTTTCAGTGGAGCATCAAAGAAAGGTGCCCACAATTATCTGGAAAAACTAATAAATATTCTTCCACTTTCCAAGTCTTTCTCCTTGTGAGATTAAATACCCTTCTTGTATTTCAACCCTACAACAGATTACAACAGATAAACCATACATTAAAAAGAAGTTCAAAACACATTAACGCTCTTAATTTTTTGAAAAAAGTACTTAATATAAGTGTTATGAGAACACATAAATACTTAGTTCTACATCTAACAGACTAGACATGTGCTGGCAACTTATAGCCTGCTGGCCTTACCTTGAAAGAAATCAAAGAAAATCTAAATAAGGACAGAATCAACTCAAAGGAGCACTATGACTTAAGAGAAACTACTACCTAGTCCCAGAACAGCAGCCCCTTGCTGAAACAAAACAAAAGGCTAAGAGGAAAGTTTGTGCAGAAAAGGGGAGAATTTCCCTAGACTGTGAAGGCTTTGTCCACACCCTTCTCTGTCGAGTGGAGGGCTGTGAAGATGGAGAACAGATCTTTGTGCTTCAGCTTCCACAGGTGCTTCCCGGGGACCGGGGGCCACATTGCCCAACCTGTTTACACGCATCCACGCATCCTCGTCCTCCCATTTACCCTCACCCACGTGGGAGAGATACACCCATCTCACATATGAGGAAGCAGGTTGCCCAAGATTGCATAGCTAAATAAATGCTAACACGAGATCACATAGCTAAGGGCGGGAAGTCTTGAACCTCCCAGGAACCTGAATTAATTTCCAACTCCAGCGCCCTCTCTACTTCTTCAGAGAAGAAGCCACAGTGTCCTGTGATGTCCGTGTCCCATGTCCTGCAGGAAGAAGGAGCTGGCCTGAGGAGGACCCCTCTGGGGTCTCCTCTTCCATTGCTATTTCCACAGCGTGGTCCTCTCTGTTCTCCAGGCAGAACCATTGTGAGACCATGATGGCCGTGACTCCCGGGGCTGGGCAACCGCTGGGATGGAGAACAGAGCCAGTGCAGAGGAGGCAGGGAATGAATGGCATGCGGGGTGACAGCTTGTCAGGATTCAGAAGGGCCTCCCGGAAGCTGTCCATGGGGTGGGGGGGTGTGTGGAGGAGGGGCTTATGGCGCTTGGCGGAGGTAATGGGCGTCAGGTGTTCCACACAGCACCTGGCATGGAGCAAACAGCTCAGCAATCATCGTCATTACGCTCATTACCCCGCAGCCCCACATCCTCCCCAGGGCGGCAGGACCACGCCTGCGCACTGGCGAGAAGCAATAGCCCTTGGGACTCTAACCAAACCCCAGAGGCAGCTGGATCAGCCAGGCTGTAAGTGGCTGCTCCACAAATGCATTCACCTGCTCCACCCCACCCCCTGTCACGCACACTGGGCTCCCCTGGCCTCTCCTTCCTTGCAGAAATTCCACAGAAATCCAGCAGTCCTCAGAGTTCATCAGAATTCGATGCTCAGGCTCTGGAAACATCTGACAAGGTCTCCATCCCTAGTTGGCCCTCACACACAACCACACGCCTCCCTGGACCAATGAGCAAAGCCCCATTACGCCCTCTCCCCACCTTGCTGATTTCGTTGGCCTTTATAGATGTCCTGGGACAAGGGAGTTTTCAAGACTAAAAACATAATGGGATATGGGGGGGGGGTTGAACTCTGGGCCTCACACTTGCCTGGAAATGCGGGGAGCAGACCTGAAGACTGGGGTGCCGAGTCCAAGGCCCGCGTGTGCAGGGCACTGAGTACTCACCCATGGGGTCGTAGGTGCAGAGGTCACTTGAGTAAATTCTGGCAAAGCAAGGTACAGCATGAGGAGTTCACCTTCTAGAAGCAGCCAGTAAGAACCAAGCCACAGCGGCTCATGCCTGTAACTGTAGCCACCCAGAAGGCTAGGCTCCAGCCAGCACTGGCAAACAAGCCCAGTGAATTAGCAAAAAGCAGGAAGCAGAGGTGTGGCCGGAAGTGAGGAGCACCAACCTTGAGTGAGAACAGAGCCAGAGAACCAATACTGAGGCACATCTCAAAAGGAGAGATGAGAGAGAAGAGTGGAGAGAAAGAGAGAGAGAAAGAGAATGCCAGTGGCTCACACTTGTCATCCTAGCTACTCAGAAGGCTGAAATCTGAAGATCTCTGGGAGACTCTTATTTCCAACTGGCTGCCAAAAAGCTGGAAGTAGAGCTATGGCTCAAGTAGTAGAGCAAATAAAGCTAAGGGACAGTGCCCAGGCCCTGAGTTCAAGTCCCAGGACTGGCGCGTGTGCATGCATGCACTCTCACACACAGCCAATGGGACAGCTAGTTCCACTTCCTTGAAAAACAGCTGAGTGAGTACTAGGGCTGCCTGTGGACAGGGCCGAGCAAGCAAAGGCCAAGGTAGAGGCGGAAAAAGGAACAGCTGGGTCTCAGAGCACCCGACCCCTGCTGTCTTCAGTTGAAGGCTCACTTCAAATCTCACTTCCTTTTCTTCGTCGGTGTGGCAAGTGGCTCTCTGTCCACATTCCAAGCATGGTGTCCACCTTCAGCCACAGCCTCCATCACATGGGGTCATACCCCGGTTCTTAAGGGCACTGTCATGCTTGGTGTACCTCCTGAACCTAGCACAAGTACCCAGCACAGTGTAGGCACGGATGTTGTTGGTGAATGGATATGAGGTTAGGTGAGCAGAGCCTAAGTAGGAACCCCAATCCAGGATGCCTGGACCCCAGAGCCGCCGTCTCTGTCTTTACCAAGGTTGCCAGTGACACTCTGACAACTTTAGGTGACACGACTTTTATTGTTGAAGAGGTGGCAGCAGATGGAACATTGCCCTCTTCCCTAGTGGGGACAACATCCCCAAGCATCCCCAGCTCCCGCAGATGCTGCCCAGCCACTCCGGACGGCTCCCGGTGCTCTCGCGGGGGACA
Source organism: Dipodomys merriami (assembly GCF_024711535.1). Classification (NCBI taxonomy): domain Eukaryota; kingdom Metazoa; phylum Chordata; class Mammalia; order Rodentia; family Heteromyidae; genus Dipodomys; species Dipodomys merriami. The sequence goes on from NW_027204381.1 coordinate 19,386,732, forward strand.
GGCCTTTCCCTGGTCTACTGCCTGCCTGAGCTGGGCAGGGCTGAGTGATCTGCGAGGACCTGCCTTTGAGAACCACCACGTCCCCCTGGCTCGGATGGTTCAAAGAACGTGAGGAGACCGAGGCCCGGGCTGGAGTGGAGCAGGTACTCCGGAGGATGGTCTGGGGAAAGGCTCAGGCCTTCAGCTCCCAAGGCCAGCCACACACACTGGAGGCCCTGGGGACAGTGCTTGCTTCCTCTCCTTGTTAATGCTGTTTCAGGAACAAATGAAAATGGAAAGATGGAGAAAGCTGGGAACGAGCCCCCCCCTCCTTCCCCCACTTCTAGCACAGTCTCCAGGTATGAAGAGTGCTGTCCCCCTGATATCTCCTGGGGTTATGCTGGCCTTCATTTTGTCCTGCTTTACAGGCAGGGCCTTCCGTGGATCGCTGTGATTTATCTGCAGGCCAAATGAGGGTTTCCCTTCCCTGAGTATCTCAGAGAGGTCCTGGCCCCCTGACTTGGGGATGCCCCTCCAGTGGACGTCATTAGTCCTTTCCTTGGTCCCTTGAAGCCAGGATCATTTTGCTGGACATTCCAACACTCTTCTCTGAGCCCCCTGGAGTTCTTGGAGTGATTAATGCTAACTCTTAAGACCTTTATAATTTCTTTTGGAGAATCTTTAAAAACACACACACATACATATCTACTTTTCTCGCTTAAATATAAAAAAATAAAATCCATCCCAAGAACTTTGTGGTCACACAAATACAGCGAGCTGGAGTTTACAGTCACCAGCCGCGATACCTCCCACAGAGCCGGGCCGTGGCCCCCTCTGGGAGCAAGGGCGGGAAGTGCAGAACAGAGCAGGGACGGCTCTGAGCTGAGGATGGCCAGCACAGGGAAGCCGGCGCTCCCTCGAAGCCCACTGTCCATTCCAGGGTAACACCGGGGTCCCCTGGCTCGCTGGGTGGGTGTCTGCCGACATCAGAGTCAAAAGAGCAAGAACTCCTGCTGTTCCCTTCCAGACCCTTCCCAGGTATCATCATTTTAGCTTCACCTCCTTCATTCATTTGTGGGTGCCCAGGAACACCCACGGAGCCCAAACTCTTTTATCTCCAGAAGGTTCTCAGCCTGGACTTTCCAGCAGAGCTGACGGTTCTGGTTTCTGGAGAACTGGGGATGGCAGCACTGGCAGAGACAGCAGACAACGGAGGTGGGAATGATGGAAATGCCTGGTGGCCATTGGCTCAGATGTCACAGGAGGCGTGTCCCTTGGGCCAGACTCATCGAAGCAGCCAGTGGCACAGGGTGGCGCTGGTTAAGATTTTTGGAAGCGGACCTCACTCTGAGGAAGAGACCCATAGCCCAGGGTGAAAATGGGCAGGGAACACTGAAGCCCAAAGGAGGTGGGGGAAGGGCACCCCACACACACACATTCAGCTTAGTGATCACATGGCACTGACTTTGGGAGAAGAGGGAAACCCCAGGAAGAAGAGAGGCACCCCTGGCCCCCCCTCAGGCTCTGGACAGGGCTCTCACCTCCATCTTGCTGTAAATCCAGGGAAGGACTTCGGTCACTTTGGTGTAGACACCGGGTTTGTTTTTCTGGCCACAGCCGGTGCCCCAGCTGGTGACCCCTGCTAGATACCAGCGGTTGCTCTGCTCACAGACCAGGGGCCCCCCGCTGTCCCCCTGCAAGGGTCAGCCAGCGTGTCAGCCAGGGGGGGCAGTGGGCAAGGACAGAAAGGGGTGGAGCCCGAACCCTCCGGCCTTCCCCCATGCCCAGGTCCCAGCCGCAAGCAGCCTCACCTGGCAGGAGTCCCGGCCCCCACGGAGGTCCCCGGCGCACATCATCCTCGGGGTGAGGTAGCTGTCGTAGACCAAGTAGTCATTGCATTTCTTGAAGTCAATGAGGTTCACCTGCACCTCCCTGAGGACGGGGGATGTCTTCTCTTCAGAGCAGTGAGCACGGGGGAGAGAGGGGGCAGCCAGTGAGACTCTGGGGAGCTTCATGACCTTTAGCCCAAAGGGACAGCTCCCCAGGGAGGAAAGAGCATCATGGCTGGACCCAACCCAAGGGAGGCTCTCTGTGACAGGATGCTGAGGAGCTGCACACCAGATCCAGCAGGCTGACAACACAGACACGCACACGGTGTTTGTCTATTGCAAAGCACCATGGGAGGCCTTAGGAAATCAGGTGTCCTCAAGGGGGCGGATCTTGCTGATTTCCTTACAGGTGGGGACACTTAGAAGTGAGGAAGTGACCCTCCCACAGCCACGGGGCTAGTCGGTGATGGAGGAGAGGTCAGATGGGTCATCAGCCCAGCACATGGAGCCAGGGAGAAGTGGCCCCGATTCATGAGCTGTCCTGTGGCTCACAGCTAGGCCATGGTGCCCTCCTGCTCGACACAGGGCAACTTGGGCCCCTGCCACCACACAAGGACCTTCGTGACTGGGATGAAGTAAAGCAGAATAAGACCACCGCATCCTTCCATTGTAGCATAGACAACACAAAGTTCCTGGGCAGCTACAAAAATAGCAAACACGCTGAGCATCATGGCTCATGCCTGTAATCCTAGCTACCCAGGAGGCTGAGATCCCAGGATTGCGGTTCAAAGCCAGCCCTGAGATTCTCATCTCTAAGTTAGCCAGCAAAAAGCTGGACGTAGAGCCATGGCTCCAGTGGTAGAGAGCCAGCCTTGAGCACAAAAAGTTCAGGCCTTCCCTGACAGAGACACCCATAGCTCTCTATGGTATGTGTTCCCCCTCATTGCCACAAGCAGCGAATCTAACCTACTCAGCCACAGAGGTTTCCTGGTGGTCTGTCTAGAGAAAGGCACACTCAGGCCCCAGAATATCTACAGCCAGACTCATCCAGACAGGCCCTCAGCGCTATACTCAGACACGTGACCACCACAAGCACATGCACAGACACACACGGCCTAGCACCCTGTCCTCACCATCGGTCTCCTTGGTCTTGCCGAAGCCTGTGATCCAGCAAGTCTCGTTGAGACTGAAGGTCTGTCCGTGCATGGGGAGGCAGGCAGGATGGATGTGAGCTGCAATGAGACCGCAAGGCATCAGCAAAAGGAATAAGGCTGGAGAGGCTGGGGTATGGGGCAGGAGCATGGATGAATAAAAGGCCACAGGCAGTGGCTCATGCCTGTAATCCCAGCTCTTTGGGAGCTGGAGTTGGAGGGGATTGTGGAGGGGATTGAAGCCAGCCCAGGCAAAATGTTATTGAGACTCTTATCTCAGTCAATCATTAATGGGCATTAGTGGTACAGGATATAATTTCTATTACAATTTCCATGATAATATCATTAATTCCATTATTTGTTCATCTTTTCTATTAGTAGTATTCCATGATATTATTTCTACCTAGTTCAATAGAACTATTCCCCATGTTTTCATGGGGAAAAGCAGATTTGTCAGCGAGTGTTCAGAAGTCTTCTCAGAAACTACTGTGACTTCTAGGTGTTCAGCCTGCCAACCAAGTTTAAGAAACATCTGCCCTGGTGTGTAAAAGCCAAGGACTCAGGGCACTTGGTCTGACCACAGATCTATATAAATCTTTAGCTATGATTCTTGGACTAATGGCCTGTGTCTGGACCAGGGGCTAAACAGAGCCTGCTGTGGGACCGCCACAGTCAGAAACGCAATATTCTAATAGCTTTCTTTTGGCTTGAGAAACTTAACCTGTTTTAGAATTCTAAACCATAGTGAAGGGACAGAGGTGGGTGAGAGGTAAGATCCATATGGGGAGCTGGATGGAGTCTAGGGTTTTTTTTTCACCAGCTTGGGAAAGACCATTCTGGTCTTGAAGACCGAGTTCATATTCAGGCTTCAGTGGTGATGCCTCACAGTGGCCCCACGGATTGGTCTAGACATACAGGCAGGGCTGTGGTGGGTGAGGTTTAGCAGGCAGGGCTCGGGCCAGTGCTGGTCCCCTGAGCTCTGCACAGGGCTCCTCCTCCTCACCTCACTCTGATGAGCTGACGGCTCTGACTCACGAGAGACGCCACCTCCTTGATGCATGTCATGTGCCAGCAAACACCAGCTCAGGCTCTGAGCACGGGAATGGCTGGATTACTCATAGCACTGGCTGAGGCTTCTAGAAACACTCCAAAGCAGCTAAGCAAGACAACCCTGCCCCGTTGTTCAGGGCCCTTCCGGAGCTCCCTTTTCCAATCTTTATTCCTCTAACCTGACAGGACTAACTGGGGTGCCCCATCTATACCCCCACAGCCCCTCTACTCCCCAGTACCCCATCATTAGCCTTTTCTGGTTATCTTGGTATATGTTACCCATTGGGTTCAATTTGCCATTTGCCACTGGAGAGCCAACTGTGCAGGAGACATAGAGTATTTGGTAAGTGAACAAATGCACGCATGCATGCATGAATGCATGGTGTCCTTTGTCCACAGAGATTAAGAACTTTTTTTTTTCTTTTGATCAGTGGTGGGGCTTGAACTCAGGGCCTGAGCACTATCCCTAAGCTCTTTTGCTCAAGGCTAGTGCTCTACCACTTTGAGTCACAGCTCCACTTCTGGTTTTTGAGTGGTTAATTGGAGATAAGAGTCTCATTGGGGACTTTTCTGCCCAGGCTGGCTTCTAACTGTGATCCTCAGATCTCAGCTTCCGGAGTAGCTAGGATGACAGGCGTGAGCCTCTGGCACCCAGCTGGTGATGAAGAACTTCTGTGGCATTTACATGGTGTAGGCTCATTTGATCCTGCAATCCAACTTCAGTGGCAGTGAGCTGTCTGAGTGTGAACACGGCTCACATTCTCCAAGACAGGGTAGACAGTTTGTCATCCCAGGGCAAAGGAGGAGCACATTCATTTGCGCGCCAGTCAGATGGACCCAGATCTAATCCTGGAGCTGCCACCTGTCACTCACAGCCTCAGGTAATTACCTCTCTCTAAAGTGCCACTTCCTCAGACGTCATGGGAAGCTAATAATAGGAACTGCGCTGGGGGACTGGCTGGGAAACGTACACACAATCACACATGCCCACCGCTGTGCCTAGCTTCTGGAAAGTTTGGTTTCTATTGGTGACACAAACCAATCTATTTCTATTGATTAGGACCAGTCTCCCAGCCCTGGTTCTGTGGCCGATTTGCAGTGTGAGATGTGCAAATGTGAACAAAACAAAAGGAAGCACTTATTTTTCTCCTCGCCAGGCCTCAGTTTCCCCAACTGTACCATAACAAAGTTTTGTTTTGTCTTGTTTCTTTAATGATTTCTACAAGCCTTTGACTTCTGCTAGGCTGAGGCAGTGGGGACCCACGGCGCGTCCGTGGCCGAGGGAGCTGCCGAGTTCCAGGTTGCTGGGGAGGAAGGGACAGGAGCAGACTCACTCACTCACCCGACAGGGTCAGGGGTTTGGAGAGCCGCACGAGGGCGATGTCATAGTCATCCTGCTCGTCCGTGTAGTTGCCATTGATGATGATCTGGGAGATGGAGGCAGCCTCGGGCAGCTGGCGGAGGTTTCTGGTGCCTGCGTACACCTTCCAGCCCTCCATAATCCTCTCGCGGGTCCTGCGACGGGCGCAAGGCATCACAGTCCAGTTAGGCATCAGGCAGAATGGTAGCACATGTAGCAGCAGGGCCTGCTCAGAGGCTGGAGCACGGACACACTGGCCTCTAGAGGGAGCCCTCGAGCTTGTGCACTGAGAAGCGAGCCCTTCTTACTGCTCTGCCCCCTCCCCTCCCCTCCTCCCCCAGTGTTCTGAGCAGGCTGTTGTACATCTAATAATGATAAAGGGGAAGGGATGAATGCCATCATGCCATCACTGTGGCTGAAGGCTCATGACTTTGGGAGCCAGTGCTCCTGAGGTCTGGGCAAGGCTGGCTGGGGAGGGTCAGAAGCTGCGTGCAATGCCCTCAGTTCCTGGGAAGGTACCCCCCATTCTCAGGCTCCCCTGCTGCCCAGTCCTGTTGCCAGAAGCAGCACCAACAATGCCTGCAGCTCTTTCCTTTCTCTTGTTTCTTGGTGATGCTAGAGTTTGAACCCAGGGAGGGCTTCATGCTTGCTAGGCAGGTGCTCTATCACTGAACCATGTCTCCAGCCCTCATTTTTGAATATGTTTATGTGCCAGTCCTGGGGCTTGAACTCTGGGCCTAGACACCGTGCTTGAGTTTTTGTGCTCAAAGCTAGCACTCTATCACTTGGGCTACAGCTCCACTTTGGGCTCTGTGCTGGTTAATTGGATGTAAGAGTCTCACAGACTTTCCTACCTGGGCTAGCTCTGAACCATGATGTTCAGATTTCAACCTAGTCAGTTGGTAGGATAACAGGCATGTGCCACTGGCACCCGGCTTGCACTGGTTATTTTTGAGATAGAATCTTGCTTTTTTTTTTTTTTTTTCTTGGCTTGGGCCTGCACCTAGACTGTGATCCACCTATTTTATACTTCCTACCTAGCTGGGATGGCAGGAGTTCACCACCATACCCAGCTTTTTCTGTTGAGATCTCATGCATCTGCTCTCTAGGAGCAGGGCCTAAAGACCCTTTTCCTGCCTGATACACTCTTTCTAGGGGCTATCAGTGGTATTTTTCTCATCCTTGAACCTAATACAGAACAAATGCCCACAGCTCACACTCTAGTGTGCTCCAAGCAGCGTATACTATGCAGGTCTCAGGGACCAGGCTCAGATCAAAGTCCTCCACCAAGGAGGACGCTCCCGGATCCCCACAGCATTGCCTCCCGGGCTCTCAGGCACTTACACAAAGAAGCAGTGGGCAGCGGTGAGCACCCACTGGGCGTCGATGAGCGTGCCCCCGCAGATGTGGGTGGTCCCAAAGTGCAGACTGACTTGCCAAGGCCATTTGCTCTCTGAGGCCAGCGCCCCGCCCACGATCCGCCCTGTCATGGCTCTTAAGCCACAGTCTAGGGGAAGTAGAGAAAACAAACGGTAAACTCTGCTTCTTTCAGAGCCTCTGTCACCCTCCCTGGGTCCAGGGCAGGCTGGGGCAGTCCTGACCTGTAGGCCACCCATCCCTTCATTCATCTATCCATCCACACACACACCCATCCATCCACCCATATATCCAACCATCCATCCATCCATCCATCCATCCATCCATCCATCCATCCATCCATCCATGAGTTACCTCTTTGCTCACTATGGTATGGCTGTTTCCTGCCTGAGTAGAAATACTACTTGTACAGGTTATTGGGACCATCTAGTAGGAAGTTTGGTCCCAATCAGCTTCCTTCCTTCTTCCTTCCCTCCCTCCTTCCCTTCCTCTGATTTGGCAAACACTCACTCAGTACCCACTATTTTGGCACTATATCTAGGGCTGCCACTGGGCTAAGAAAGACAGACAGCTTCAATCCCTGAAGTGAACAGTACTGTGCAAAGAGTTGGTGTCCACCAGGCAGAAGAGAAATGTTATCCTGGACCAGCCAGTATCTCTCTCTCTCTCCCTCACATGGGCCCATGAGGCCCATCATCTCCCTCCAAAGGCCTCCACCCTTGGTTCCCACAATCCAAGAAGAGCATCTTACGGGAGCACTGGAGAGAGACGTACCGCTGGGAAGGGCATTCAGACCTGCAGGAAGAGATGCAGAGGTGAGCAAAGGTCACAGCACTTTCTAGATCCCATCCCATACCTTGGAAACGACCCTAAGTATGAGAAGTAGAGCATCTGACCTTCTCTCTCCCAGCTGACAATCTTCCTTATCATAATTTGCTCCGAGCCAATCGTCTCCACCCCTATCCCTTCCTCCCCCAGGGGCCTTCTTCAGGTGTATCACACGCATTGCCCAGACCCATGTTCTTTCCACCTAGGACTTATGGTCGCCATGACTTTGTACTAATGGCATGACCTAGCGGTTCTCTGACATAGCTCCTGCATCCCTGGGAGTCTGTTTTCCGCTCTCCCCTCCGTAAGTACACAACACTTGCTGGAGTAGTATCCCCTGACCTCCCTCAGGGGGCCAAGATAAAGATGCCAGGAGCCGAGGAGGCCACTGATGGCAGGATGTGAATAGGACTGTGTCTAAGATGCCCTGAACATTTGTGAGGCACTCCTGGACCCCAGGAAGGCAGGGACGGGGATCCCCCTGACTCAAAGCCCCTCCCAGTCTCCTCCCTCTTCTCCCTTCCCAGCTCACACACAGGAGCGGTACCTGCGCAGGCTTTCCTGGATGGTGGAGTTGTATTCAGAGACGGAGAAACTTCTGGAAAAGTCTCCAAGGGCCACTTCAGTTGTCCGGTAAGCACTATAAGAAGGAGATAAGAGTGAACTCACTGCGGATGGGGCACCCCAACTCTTTCAGCTAGAGGAAGAGCACCCCAGCCCTCAGACAGAAGCTAGAGAGCAGTGATCAGCATGGTGGTGCTCTCCTGGCGGTCAAGGCTCAGGACGGCTTGACCCCACGCACCACGTGCTAGCCCAGGAGCTCCCCAGGGTGGTCCTGGATCGGCAGAATCAACATCCTCAGCTAGAAATGCACACTTCGGGGGCCTGCCCCACACCTGCTGCATTGGAGGCTCTGGGGAGGCACCGGGAGCTCACGGCTTTTGTTTTAGGGGTTTTGGGTGGGACTAGGGTTTGAACTTTGAGCCTCATGCTTGTATGTCACACTTGCACTGGTTATTTTTCATCTAGGGTCATGTGCATGTGTGCGTGCCAGTCCTGAACTCAGGGCCTAGGCACTGTCCCTAAACTCTTTTTTTTTTTTCTTTTCACAAGGCTAGCATTCTACCTTAAGCCACAGCTCCACTTCTGGTTTTTTGCTGGTTAATAGGCAATAAGAGTCTCGCGGACATTCCAGACTGCCCTTGAACCTCGCTTCTCAGATCTCAGCCTCCTGAGTAGCTAGGATTACAGCGTGAGCCACTGATGCCCAGCCCAGGTTTTTTCATTGTTGTTGCTAGTTGTTATTGTTGTTTTGTCAGTTGTGGGGCTTGGACCACTGGGCCTGGGCGCTGTCCCTGAGCTCTTCAGCTCAAAGCAAGCGCTCTACCACTTGAGCCATAGTGCTACTTCCAGTTTTCTGGTGGTTAATTGGAGATACAAGTCTCACAGCCTTTCCTCCCGGGGCTGGCTTTGAACCTCGATCCTCAGATCTCAGCCTCCTGAGTAGCTAGGATTACAGGCGTGAGCCACCAGCACCTGGCTTGTAGTTGCTGTTTTTGAATGTCATCTTGCTGCCATGTGGCTGCACCGCCCCTGCGGTTTCCTCTGCGGTGCCAGACCCTCGCGGTTACCTCTCAAACCCCAGCTGCTGGCAGGTCTTCTTGGAGTCAGAGTCGTTCCAGCTGCTGCTACACACAGGCAGCCACTCGTGGGAGGTGGCGGAGTAGACTTTAAGCAGAGACCTGTCCCAGTCAAACCTCACTGTGGGCAGAGAAGGGGAAAGCAGACCCTCAGCACCAGGAAGCGTCAGTCTCTTGGGGGAATGAGCTGGAGGGGGAGGGGCCTCCCGGAAGTTCCTGTCCTGAGTTTGTAGATGAGGCACGGGAGGGGTCCTCAAGGGTGAAAGCTAGAGGCCCAGATGCTTAATGAAGTCAGTGTCAAGACAAGGGTGGAGGGTGGGAAGATCTATCTGGCAGGACCCAGGAGAGGGGCAAGCACCATTAGAACTAGTTTACTCAGTCACTTGCTATCACGAACAAGTACACGTGTGAACAGAAGTTAGGTGGACAGGATATATGTGCACACACGGATATATGTGTGTGTACACCCACAGGTACACACACACACACACACACACACACACACACACACACGCTACACGGACCATGCATGCACAAACCAGTAGGGGCCAAAGATCCAAACAATCTTTGTGCTTTTCTAGGACTTTGGAGGTGACCGGCGGTATGCAGTGGGGGTGTGGATCACAGGGGCTCTGAACACCCCCTCCCTGTCGATAGCCAGAGCTTCCTGCTCTTCTCAGTCTGATACTGACATCTTCAGGCTTTGAGAGCCCCCCCCCCAATCTTATCCAATTGACTTGATCTTAAAATTAGGAAACTGAAGCCCAGAGGAGGTAAGCAACTTGTCCAAAGTCCCCCGGTGTCAAACCTAAGTCGACTGTAACTAGAACCCAGACCTGAGTTTCTGTCCGTCGCTCTGGCTTGAGCTGTCACATGGTCAGCAATACAGTTTGCAGTCGGTTAGAGCAGGGACACGCGCACGCGCGCGCACGCACACACACACACACACACACACACACACACGTGCACATACAACCTCCCATTTGCCCAGCCCCCTTACCACAGCCCAGCTCGTCACTCTTCAGCTTGCAGTCTACCACTCCGTCGCAGCGGACGGTGTGCTTGGGGCAGCTCTCCACCGGCTCCTTGTACTTGATTCCTGTGTGGCCCCTCCAGAAGTAGACTGGAAGAGAAGAGGCGCACGGTAATCATCTCCAGCCCTAGAGAGACAGGATGCTCAGCAGCCCAAGGCCCTGGGGGTTCTGAGGCACCGACCTGCAATCCCTCTTGGACTCTGGGGCTCCCGTCCCCCATCTGTGTGGAGAGAAAAGCTGCTCAGGAATGCTCCAGAATGTTCCAGAAAGCTCTGGCAAGCAGGGCAACCCCAGGCAGACTCAAGCAGCCAGCCACCAGAAGAGGGAGACAGAGCGACAGAGACAGAGGCGGGGACTCGTTTGGGCTGCTCCTGTTAGGTGTCTGGCCTCCTCCAAAGCCACCATCCTTCCTGCCTCCACAGCTCCTGGGTGTGCTTTCTCTTCATTCTTCCCTAAAGCAGGGGCATCCCCTGTGCTCAGTCCCCACCCCAGCACTTGTCTGCAACTTTAAATGTCTTCTCCCTCAACAAGCAGCGCTAGGTGGCTGAATCCCACATGGCGGAGAACGCAACTTGGCAAACCTTACGTGACCATCAGCCTCCTGACTTCTCCGTCTCTTTCCCCCACCCACTGTCACCCCTCGTGCCTGGAGACAGCCGGCCTCAGACACCCCAACACCGGAGCCCTAACTACTCAGCCTCCTCTTGTCTTGGGGTGCCTCCATGGAGGGCCTGCTCCCTCTGGGTCCTGATTCAAGTCCCTCTTTGTGGCACGGTCTAGCCCTCCTTCTCTCCTCCTCCTCCTCTTCTCTGCCCAGGCCCTGGACTCTCGGGACTGAGTCACCGTGACGTCTTGTGGGGAGAGGATTGATGGGGAGCCATCATGTCAGGCTCCAGCCCTGAGGCCGCTGTGACCTGCACAAATCACACCGCCTCTCCGTCCTGAAGGAGACCCGGGGAATGCTAGGAAATGTTACAAAACCACGCCAGGAGCCTTAACTCCATTTGGCGGGCCCGCCTCGGGTGCTATTCCCACTGCTTTCATGGAATGGGGGGCCGTGCCAGGGAGGAGGGAAGATGCAGGGTGGGCACCCCAACAGGAAGTGGCCTGCGGTTGATGCTCTTCAAGGTCTGGAGGCCTTTATGTGAATCACGGCAGTGACTGGTTAGCAGATGGGGAAACTGAGGCTTAGAATGTTAATGGACATTAATTAACTGCTGAAGGCACACAGCTGGGGAGAGACAGAGGCATGCATGGCGCTAAGCGATGCTCTACCACACAGCCCTCCTCCCCACAGTCCTACCACTGCTCCACCCTGCCCCTCTACCCCTCCACCCCTCCGCCCCTCCACCCGGCCTCTTACACAATCCTTACTCCTTGGCCTGGCGCTCAAAGCTCTCTGCCACATGGCCTGGCCTTACCAAGTCAAACAGATGGTCCCAGGTCCCCCAAATGTGTATTTTCCCCTGGAAAAGTGGGTCCCTCCCATTTCCTCCATGCCAGCCTCTCTCTCCTGGCCCCCCCCTCCCCATATTTCTGGTTGCTGTCTATCTGTCTATCTGCTCTGATGCCCTGTCTGGGTCACAATTGTCTCTTGGCCTCCACACCCTGGCCGGTATAGGTGTCTCCTCTTCTTCATAGCCACCCTCAAACACATTTGGCTTGAGTTGTTTCCAGCACTGTCACCGTTGACTATCATGGGGAAGCTTGCTTTCTAATTAGTGTGTGTGCACGTGCGTGTGTGCATGCATGCATGTGTGCTAGTCCTGGAGTTTGAACGCTGGGCCTCGGCTCTTCCCCTCAGCTTCTGCTCAGGCTATAGCTCTACTACTTGAGCCACAGCATCACTTCTGGCTTTTTCTAAGCAGTTTGTTGGAGATAAGAGGCTTTGAACCGCGATCCTCAGATCTCAGCCTCTCTTGAGTAGCTAGAATTACAGGTATGAACCACTGGCGCTGGGAAACCTGCTTTCTTCTTGCTTGTTTGCTTTTCCTCCCCGTCCCTGCTCCTTCCCTTCCTCCCTCCATTCCTCTCCCTGGTACTGGAGTTTAAACTCAGGGTCTCACATTTGCTAGGCAAGTGCTCTACCACTTCAGCCATCCTCCATCTCTCTTTTGAGTTATTTATTTATTTATTTTTATTTTGTCCGTCATAGGGCTTGAACTCTGGGCCTGGGCGCTGTCCCTCAGCTCTTCAGCTCAAGGCGAGTGCTTTACCATTTGAGCCACAGCACCACTTCTGGTTTTCTCGTGGTTTATTGGAGATAAGAGTCTCACAGTCTTTCCTGCCTGGGCTGACTTTGAACCGCAGTCCTCAGATCTCAGCCTCCTGAGTAGCTAGGATGACAGGTGTGAGCCACTGGTGCCCGGCGATAGTTATTTTTTGTACCGAGTAATGTGGGTTTTGCCTTGGCCAGAGATCCTCTAACCTGTGCCTCCTGCGTAGCTGGAATCACAGACCCGTACCATCACCCTCAGTTTGTTGATTGAGACGGGGGTCTCACTTCTTTGCCTGGGCTGAGCTGAAACTATGATCCCCCCAAATCTCGGTCTCCTAAATAGCTGGGATTACAAGCATGCGGCTCTGTGCTCAGTCATCATTTGTTTGTGTTCACAGTCAGACTGTTTTAGAGTGCGACTGTGTGCCAGGCATGAGTCATCATTGCCCTTAGTCCTCCTAGCCCAGGGAAGTTGGGATGAGATGTTAGGGTGAGCTGAATGCGCGTGCTCCCTCAGCCCCGGTGGGGTGCACATAGCAGCACAGGTGGACCCGAGCCAGGCTCCCCGAGTGTCCCGCCCCCAACCCAGCCACCTCAGAGGGGCCATCTGCCACCGTGTCCCAGGATGGGTGCGGTCCCCGGTGGGCGAGCGTGGGGTCCCCGTCCCTGCGGCGTGCTCCCATGCCCGGGCCCATTCTAACCAGCACCATCCAGGCCCATCCTGCCCCGTCCGCTCCACTCACAGAGAAGGATGAGCGAGACCACCAGGGCGATGAGGAGAAGGATGCACGCGATGAGGGGCAGCTGCTTCCGGGTCTCCTTCCAGGAGAACTTGGGCAGGCCGGGACCTAGGGGCAGGATGGCAGGGGAAGGGAGGCTGTCGGGACGGGGTCCGGCATGGGATAGAGGAGGGAGGGAGAAGGGACACCCCCTTCCCGGCCTCCCCCTCACCTGAGCTCTCCCTGGTGGCCGGCGCTGGCCTGGCAGGACTTGCTCGGACCGGGACAGCCCCCAGCGCCGTGGCTCTAACCAGGTACACCCTGCTTGGAGATGTCGCGCATGTTGACCGGGGAGATGATGACGACCCAACCGACGAGGACCTGGAAGGGAACGCTTGAGCTGGGGACGCGTAGGCTGGGGTCGCCCGGGCCGGCGACGCCTGGGCTGGAACTGTCCTTGCTGGAGATGATGTCCTTGCTGGAGAAGCATTCTGCAAACAAGAGCAAAGGGCATCCCTCAGACTGCTCCCTGCAGGCCCTGGGCAGCAGGTGCAAAGGCCCTGGGGCAGGTGACTGGGAGGGAGACAAGGAGGATGAAGAAGACTGTGGCCAAGAATAGAATGCAAGTTCCAAGGGCCTGCCCCCCTCCAGCATCCCTTCCACAGACCTACAGAAGAACTCGGGGTGCCAGCTGAGGCTACGTGTGTTGAGGGAGAGACAAGAGAAGGGGCTGCAGAGCTGGGTGCTGGAAAGCAGGAAATCCATCCCCAACAGGGAAGACCCTCCCACCTCCTCCCCTCCAGACCCACATTTTTCCTTTTACGTAGATAAGACTGTCAGACACTAGCTGGATACAGTGATGCACACCTGCGGTCCCAGCACTTAGGAGGCAGAGGCAGGAGGATTGTGAATTTGAGGCCAGCCTGGGTGACACAGACCTCACCTCAAATCAGAAATTTTAAAAATGAGATTATAAAGCATTGCGCTGTTCAACTGTGTGAAAAGCACTGTTAAAGAAAAGCGCTAGCTAGGTTCTAGTGCCTCATGCCTGTAATGCAAGTGACTCAGAAGGCTGAGATCTGAGGGTCACAGTTCAAAGCCAGCCTGGGTAGAAAAGTTCATGAGACTCTTCTCTCCAATTAACTAGCAAAAAGCCAGAAGTGGAGCTGCGGCTTAAGGGTAGAGTGTCAGCCTTGAGCAAAAAAGCTAAAGGACAGCACCCAGACCCTGAGTTCGAGTCCCAGTATCACCTTCTCCACAAAACAGAAAAACCTCATTCTCAATATAACTAGAATTCTTACAGACATGCATGTGTGAACACATGTACACACATGCATGCACAAACACTGTAACCCATTAGAGAAACCGAAGGTAAGGTGCAGAACAGCACAGGTGGACCGGGCATGATTCAACATGATTGGGTAAGCTCCTTCCACTTGCTCTGCTGTGGGCGGATTTATTAATTTATTAATTTATTACTCTGTTGATTTATACGAATAGAGGATCAACATGCTCGAGGTGCTTCGTGGGTCATTACTCAATCATCTTAACCACCCTGTCAGGTAGGAACTACCATTTAATCCCTGTTTTGAACAGGGGGAAACAGGCAGAGAGATGAAGCAGAGAGTTGAGTTTTCAGCGCTTAAAAGGAGCACTCAGGATCAGAGCCCAAAGTCAGGTTTGGAGGCCCCTGAGGAGCACTGCGGGAAAGAAGAAGTCAAAGAACGAGTGTGGGAGAGGGCATGGGGTGCGAGGGGTGTTCCGGGTTCATGGAAAGTGCTGGAGCATTCTCAACGTGCTGCCCCATCACACCAAGCACCTGCCACCTCCCTCTTGCCCCTCAAAGAGGTCTCTCGGGGCCAGGCACAGTGGCTCACGTCAATAGTCCTAGCTTCTCAGGAAGCTGAGATTTGGGGATCGTGGTTTGAAGCCAGCAGGGGCAGGAAAGTCTATGAGACTTTTATCTCCAAGTGATCAGCAAGAAGTTAGAAATAGAGCTGTGGCTCAAGTGGTAGAGTGCTAGCCTTGAGTGAAAAAGCCAAGGAAGAGTGTGAAGTGTTGAATTCAAGCTCTAGTACCAGCACAGAGAGAGAGAGAGAGAGAGAGAGAGAGAGAGAGAAAGAGAGAGAGAGAGAGAGAGAGAGAGAGAGAGAGAGAGAGAGAGAGAGAGAGAGAGAGCCCTAGATCAGGAACCCACTTGACTCGACTTAATAGCTACATCTAACCTTGTTTTAAAGTCTGCCGAAGAGATGCCGGGCGCTGGTGGCTCACGCCTGTAATCCTAGCTACTCAGGAGGCTGAGATCTGAGGATCGCGGTTCAAAGCCAGCCCGGGCAGGAGAGACCGTGAGACTCCTATCTCCAATAAACCACCAGAAAACCGGAAGTGGCGCTGTAGCTCAAGTGGTAGAGCGCTCGCCTTGAGCTGAAGAGCTGAGGGACAGCGCCCAGGCCCAGAGTTCAAGCCCCACGACCGACAAAAAAAAAAAAAAAAAAAATAAAGTCTGCCGAAGAGGATGGCTGTCTGGGGGTGGCAGGAACAGTGGAGGCAGAGAGGAAAGTCCAGCCGGGCCCAGGCAGCCAGGGCTGGGCTGCACAAGGGGGACAGAGGGCCTGGAACCCATTTCCACCCCTCACCAGCCACCGCCTGGGACCGGGAGGAGCACCAGCACTTAGCAGATCAGGTCAAGGCCCACAGCAGAACACGGACCCTGGGGGGCTGGTGGGGTTCACCTCCGAAGTTCAGTGATTGAGTCCTCATTTTTCTGGGGGATGAATGCAAGGGACAATCTCGAAATCCTGATCAGCTCCCCAGGAGCTCTGATGCTTAGGCAGGTGGAAAAGGGGCGGGGGAGGCAGATGTCAGGGTATTCAGGGGTTCGAGGAGCTGCTTCTGGGCTGACACAACTGGTCTGGGGCTATGGTCACCCTCCCTGGTTCCTGTCTAGAGACTAGATTCCCATGAACCGAGGATAGGCTAGACTTTGGCAGCAGGGTTGTGGTTGGGGGCTGAGATGATAAAATATTGCTCTTGTTCAAATGTGTAAAAAGTACTGTTAAAGAAAAGCCCTAGATCTGGGAGTATGGCTTCATGGTAGAGTGCTTACCTAGCATGCATGAAGTCCTGGGTTCGATTCCTCAGTACCACATAAACAGAAAAGGCTGGAAGCAGAGTTGTAGTTCAAGAGGTAGAGCACTAGACTTGAACAAAAGAAGCTCAGGGACAGTACCCAGGCCCTGAATTCAAGCCCCAGGACTGGAAAAAAAAAAAAAAAAAGAAAGAAAGAAAGAAAAAAGAAAAGCCCTAGCTAGTGGCTCATACCTGTAATCCAAGTGGCTCAGAAGGCTGAGATCTGAGGATCATAGTTCAAAGCCACCTTTTATATGTGTGCCAGTCTTGGGGCTTAAACTTGGGGTCTGGATGCTGTCCCTGAGCTTTTAGATTTTTTTTCAAGATAAGCACTCTACCATAGCTATTTTGATGATTAATTAGAGATATGAGTCCTTATAGATTTTTTTCTGCCTGAGCTGGCTTCAAACCTAGATCCTCAGATCTCAGTCTCCAGAGTAGCCAGGATTACAGGTGTGAGCTACTGGCATCCGGCTGCATCTTTGTTTTCTAAGAGTGCTATGAACCAAACCCAAAGCTTTGTGCATTCGAGGCAAGTGTCTGACCACAGAACTACATTCCATCCAATCTGGACACTGGGGATGGAGCCCAGGGCCTTGCACATCTAGGCAAGTGCATGCTCTTCCTCTACTCAGCCATGCCTGGGGCTGAGCAGGCATTTGGTGACAGTTGTGTCTCTAGAGTCAAGCAGACTTGGTCCTAATCCTGACCTATCATTTAGTACACTTAGCAGCAGTGTGACCTTGGGCCAGCTACTTAACCCCCATGAGAAGCCTGCACCTTCATCTATAAAACAAGACAGAAACTGGGTATGGTGGCTCATGCCTGTAATCCCAGGTACTAAGGAGACAGAAGTTGGGAGGACTGAGGTTGGAAGCCAGCAGACTGGGGGGAGGGGTGGTAGGTGGGGAGGGAGGGTGCTTAGTAAGGCCTCATCTCAACAAACAATCTGGGCATGGAGGTATACACCTATGTGTGATCCCAGGGACATAGTAGGCATTAGCAGGAAAGTTGTGGTCCTAGATTGGCCCAGAGCCTATCCCCCCAAAAATAACTAAAACAAATGCTGGAAGTGTGGCTCAAGTGGTAGAGCTCCTGAGTAGCAAGCACGAGGCCCTGAGTTCAAACCCCAGTACCTTTGAAGAAAAAGAAAGAAGGAGGATGAGGAAGTGGAGGAGAAGGAAGAAGAAGAGGAGGAGGGGAGGAAGAAGGGGAGGAGACGGAACAGGATGGAAAAGGGGGGGGGGGCTGGATAAAGGGCAGACTAAGGACCTTCCATTAGAGGGAGAAGCCCATTGAGTGGCGTCCAGGGGGCCCTTCCCACCAGTGGCAGCCTAAGTCTTGCCTGTGCCAGGCACCTGCCTGGAATTCACATTAAATCTGCCCTGACTTGGACAATTCCTACCATTCATTATAATAAAACAAACGTGACTCACACAAACCAGAACTTTCTTTCTGTGTGTGTGTCTCAGCACTCAGAGCTCTGAGCTCTTTTTTATTTCTTCCCTCAAGGCTGGCACTCTACCACTTGAGCCACAGCTCTACTGCTGGCATTTTGATGGTTCATTGGAGATAAGAATCTCACCAACTTTTTGGCACAGGCTGGCTTCGAACCACAGCCCTCAGATGGAGCTCAGCCTCCTGAGAAGCTAGGATTCCAGGCATGAGCCTCAAGCGCCAGTGAATGAATGCCCATGTCTATGGCCGCCTGCAGTCCTCACCCCACTCTGAGGCTGGTCCTTCTAGAAGTCTGCTTTTATAGATAAAGAACTGGGTCACCTCACCACAGGCCCGGGACCCCACTGTGCCCACTTGTGTCTGGGGTTGTGGGAGGCGGCCTCCATGGAAACCCAGGGCTTTGTTGGGCTGAGCGCTCCACTGGGAGCTGGGGTGGAGCTGGGGCGTTCTCTGGGGATCTTGGGGTCTGGTGGGCTTTTGGGGTGTGCATCATGTTGGGTGGTGTGACCTGCCAGGAGGGGTCAGAGCCCAGGGACCTGGTGTGTGTGTGGGGCAGTGACAGCAGAATCCGGCTGCATGGCACTGGTGAGTGGCTTCACCTCTCTGCATCTCTGCTTCCTGACCTTGAGCCCAGCTCGCCACCCACCCTGCTTCACAGCTTCCGGGGCACAGGTTCCACAGGCAAAGTGCCTACAGCCAGAGAGGACGCCCGGAACGCCGTCCCGGGTTCTGTTTGTCTCCTTAAGCATGCCTGGCTTACCACAGAAAGATCTATTTGAATACCACTACATCCGTGCCTACGAATACAGCCCCTTCTCTTTCTTTCTATCTTCCTTTCCTTTCTCTTTTTCTTTCTGCCTGCCTGCCTTTTCCTTCCTTCCTTCCTTCTTTCCTTCCTTCCTTCTTTCCTTCTTTCCCTCCTTCCTTTCTCTTGTGCAAATATAGGGGCTTGAATTCAAAGCCTAGACATTGTCCCTTAGCTTTTCCTCAAGGCTGGCACCTGACCACTTGAGCCACAGCTCCATTTGTGGCTTTTTTTTTCTTTTTGTCATGGACTTTCCTGCCCAGGCTGACTTCAAACCTTGATCCTCAGCTCTCATCCTCCTGAGTAGCTAGGATGACAGCTCCAGAGCCTGTTTCTTTTCCTTCCTTCCTTCCTTCCTTCCTTCCTTCCTTCCTTCCTTCCTTCCTTCCTTCCTTCTTTCCTTCCTTTCTCTTTCTTTTTCTTTCTTTCTTTCTTTCTTTCTCTCTCTCTTTTCTTTCTCTCTCTCTTTTTTCTCTCTCTTTTCTTTTGTTCTTTCTTTCTTTCTTTCTTTCTTTCTTTCTTTCTTTCTTTTTTTCTTTCTTTTGTTGGTCATGGGGCTTGAACTCTGGGCCTGGGCACTGTCCTTCAGGTCTTCAGATTAAGGCTAGTGCTCTACCACTTGAGCCGTAGTGCCACTTCCCGTTTTCTGTGGTTTATTGGAGATCAGAGTCTCGTGGACTCTCCTGCCCGGGCTGGCTTTGAATCGAGATCCTCAGATCTCAGCCTGGTGTCTGGCTACAGCCTGTTTCTAAATGTGTACATTGGGGCTAATTTCACCCCCTTCCCCACATAGATGGGGCAGTTATAAGAAACAGTCTGGTCTTTACATTGTGCATCAAGCTGGAGTCAAGCTAACAGCCCACCGGGTCCAATTGGGACCCAGTTCAAACTCATACACTGTTTGAATCCCCACCAAGTGCCCAGGTCTCTCAGCCTAAACTGCAGCCCTGGGTCCTGTCCCTGCCACCTCCAAGGTGCTGGGCCTGAGGGGAGAGGGCCCAGGGGGGTCAGGGGTTGTGGGAGGGGAGATGTGGAGGGAAATGAGCAACAAGGTGGTGGGTACAGAGAGAGGGCGGGGAAGGGAAGACAAGAATGACAGCTGCAGCAAGGGAAGATCAGCCCCCAAGGCAGAGGAAAGCAGCCTGAACGAGGCCCTCAGCTCTAACCCAATCCCATCTACAGGGACCATCTCAATGGGAGATCCCTCAGCCAGCCTTCTTCAGGCAGTCATGACAAACACCCCACCCTGCTGGAAGTTCTTCCTGATGTCTAGCCTGCTACAGCTCTAACTCATTTCCTTTGTTCAGTCCTTGGAAAGGAGCTGCTGAGATTCCATCCTGCCACCTGCAGGCTCCACCTCACCCACAGTTCGGATGCTTTGAGCAGGTGCGGGGTGAGGAAGAGAGGGGCCTCCTTGGCAGAGCCCAGCTCCGAACCTGGCCTTTGCTGCTGAGTACAGGACCCAGAAAGAGAACTCAGCTGCCCAAGTTCCTGTACCCTGACCTCTTTGTAGCCTGCCTGCAGACCTGAGGATGAGCAGAGGCCTGGGTCATGGCCTGTCAATCATTCCTGTCCAACCCTGCCTCTTCTCCCCACCTACTCTGGGGTGATCCCTGGGGCTATCAGGTGGAGGGGTGGTGGCAGGGTTGGGAGGCTTTACCATGCTGGGACACAGGCCAGTGCCTCAGACGGGGCCTCTGCAGCTGGGGAGGGCTCCAGTTTAAAGCAGGCAAACCCCCCAGAGACTCTGGGCTGGCCTGGATGTAGCTGGGCAGGGCCCTAGGTGCAGGGGTCCTAGGAAGGGAGCCGAGACGCCCAGGCCCTGGCTCCCAGGTTCCTTCTGGCAAGGCCTATCTTTCCATGTTCCCTGGGCAACGGACGCCTGGGACATCTAACGTGATCCAAGCAGAGTTGCTCCGACCCTCAGCAGATCGGAGATTCAGCAGACCCCAGGACCCTTGCTGTCTGTACCACTGTCTTCTGGAGTGTGTCCTGCAGTAACTATATACCAGGGACCAAAAAAGGCCATTCTCCAGACCCTGGGCAGTAGCCTGAAGTGAGACACATGTATAGCTCGGGCTCCCTCGGAGCTCCAGGCAGATTGCAACAAGGAGCGGACACAAAGCTCTCCAGCCAGCTCTAACGACGGCCCAGCAGTCTGCGCAGCGAGGAGACATTCCCTAGCCCTTCATCAGCGGGCACTTCCATGGTACCGTCCTTTCCTAAAGCCACTACTGGGGGCCCCAAAACAGGTCACAGGCTGAGCTGGACGCACTCCAAAGCCCCTGGAATCCAAGCCCCTTGTCTTACTGAGAAGGCAGCAACAACTACGATTTGCTCAAGGCCACATGGCCGGGAAGGGCGGGGAGGGGGGTGGGGGGTGGAGCGTGGTCAGTGGAGGACTCCAAGCCTGGTCGTCCCTGTTGCCCATCCTTGGGCAGATTCACATCACCCTGTGCTCCCACTACCAGCCACTCCCCGCCCTCCAAGGTGGAGCACCCTTCCTCAGACTGAGGCCCCAGGACACCCCTCCTCCCCAGAAACCCTTGTCTGCCCAAGAGGCAAGGCTGGCAGGCCTATGGCTGCAGGCAGCAAGGCCAGCATTCTAGACCAGACAGAACGGGCTGGGAAGGTGGCTCAGTGGTAGAGCGCTTGCCTAGCATGCATGAAGCCCTGGGTTCGATTCCTTGGTACCTCATAAACAGAAAAGGCTGGAAGTGGTGCTGTGGCTCAAGTGGTAGAGACCTAGCCTTGAGCACAGAGAGGCTCAAGGACAGTGCCCAGGCCCTGAGTTCAAGCTCCACAACCGGCAAAACGAAAAAAAAAAAAACCAGACAGAAGGTACCTACCAAAGTCCTAGGGACATCAGAACATCAGACATTCTCTGGCAGGGCTCTGAGGGCTTCCTTCCCTGAGGAGCTGAAAACTGGGGTGAGGAGCCCCAAATCTATCCTAGGCTACACTAGACTGGATAGGGCTGGAGTACATTCTAGTTCTTCTTCTCTGTCCTTCCAAGAATATAGGTAGATAGACGCTCAGCGCTGCCCCGCGCATGCGCAGACTAAGTACAGAGAGGCTTCCCTCCCCTCTCCCCGCATCAGCCTGCTCATGACCAAGCTCGGCCTACGGAGCCAGTGCTAGGAAACATCCAGTACTTCCGGCTTGGAAGGCCCAGGGGCCTTGCTTCCGCTTCCAGCCTGCTGTGTGAACGGTGGGCAGCCCCAACCCTCTCTGGCTGTACTGAATCCAGGGGTGGGGGGACCAGCTGCTTTCCTGGGGGTGTCACGAAGCATTGGGGTCCCGGGAGACGCCGCCAAGTCCTGCAGAGGGGGCTACGATTGGGCTCTGCGGTCTTTGTCTCATCGGATAGAGAAGATCTGGAAGATCTGCTTCTCAGTGCTACTATAGCCTCTTGGTGAGGAGGGCCCCTTGGGTGAGCAATCAAGTTCCTTCCCGTTGTGGATGCCTCCTGCAGGTGAAGGAGCCTGAGAGGCAGAGCCCTGTGAGATCAGAGTACAGTACTCAGCGCCGTGGCTCACGCCTATAATCCTAGCTACTCAGGAGGCTGAGATCTGTAGATCTCAGTTCAAAGCCAACCCCTGAGCAAGAAAGCCTGGGAGACTCTTATCTCCAATTAACCAGCAAAAAGCCAAAAGTGGAACTGTGGTTCAAGTGGTAGAGCTCCAGCCTTGAATATAAAAAGCTAAGGGAGAACAGGTGGCTTTGAGTTCACGTCCCAGCCTGGCACCAAAACCAAAACCAAAACCTTCTGTATTTATTCAATACTCCATTCTTCCATTCATCAAAGGCTTTACTATGTACCCATTATGGCCAAGGCCTCGGTTTCTCCCTGTGTCTATCTCTGCTTCCCCTGTGTGCCCTGGGCCTGCTGCACATGGGGCCTTCCTGGCTGTCTTGGTTATGGGGACCCAGCCTCTGCTAGGTGCTGTTTAGGCCTCGGTTTAGCAGACAAACGAGGTTCCCTGTGGTAGCTTCCCTCTTGCCTCCTGTACCAGCACCCAGCACACCTGGCCAAGCACAATCCACAATCCACCCCCATTGTTGAGATCCCAGGAGGAAGCTGTTTGGCCAAAACAAGACACTTAGGTCAGGGACCATTGCGATGCCTGGAGTCCAGGACACAACACTCCTACGCATTTCAGCTCACATCCACCAGCCTCAGAGGACAACACAGGAGAAGGCCGCCCAGCACCAATGACAGCATGAAATGGGGGCGGGGGCTGAAGTAGGGAGGTGCAAGCCCCTGGGACAGACATCTGGGTCTGAGGGGCTCTGGGATGGCAAGGAGAAGCTCAGTCTACTGGTCTACCATCTTGGAAGCCTGCCCAGGCCTCCAGGGCAGAGGATCCCCAATGTGAGCCTGGATGGACCTGCGTGTCACTAACCCAGAATATCCGGGGTTTGTATGGATGTAGAACCAGCTCTGCTTCAAGAATTCCCCGTAGAAGGAAATCTGTTCCGCAGAGGATTTATCAAAGCGCCTACTTGCTTTATTAGTCTTTAATAAGCCTTGTACTTCCCTAAGCATTAAAAAATGTGATCCAGCTTGAAGCCAGTGGCTCACACCTGTAATCCTAGCTATTCTGGAGGCTGAGATCTGAAGATCAAAGTCAGCTTGGACAGACAAATCCAAGATACTCTTACCAGCCTCATAGCACCAACTTCCTCTACTTAATCAATTCACCGTATCTCCAATTGAATCAAGTTAATATATGGATTGCAGACAAGATTCGGGGACCCCACTGGAGACCTCTGTGTGCCCTACCCCACTTTCTTGGGACTTTGCGTAGAACAAGGGGGCAAACTAAAGAACTTTAAACAATGAAATTACACAATTCTTTCATTCCACAGTAAGTTCAGACCACCTCCCTTCCACCATGAAGGTGGGGTTTGCCCTGGCTTGGAGACTTCATTCATTCATTGATGAGTTAATTAGAAGACATCAGGTGGGTCCCTGACTGATGAGTGGAGCTTCCTGGGTGGACATGATCCTTGTCACCCCGCCCTGGGAACAGGCTTTACTGTTCCCTTCCAACGGGAGCGTGCCACCCTTGAGAAAGCTCAGCCCTTCTCTTTGGGTCTAGGGATCGTCATTAAGTTTAGGCTCCCAGCAAGCTACCAAGGAGGATGTCCCATGGCTGTGTCTGAGGCTCACCTTCCCCACGCTCCTGACAACTCCACTCTGCCCCCTGCACTGTCCTTTCTGCTCATCAGAGACTCCCATGAGCCTTAGGGGCCTCAAGCCAAATGACCTTGGTGAGGCAAAGACATGTGCTCAGGCGACCAGCTCAGAGAGAAGGAGAGGCAGCCTGGGAGGAAAATTCAAGAGCAAAGCTGGGTACCAGGGCTCACGCCTACCATCCTAGCGACAGAGGCTGAGATCTGAGGATGGCAGCTCAAAGCTAGCCCAGGCAGGAAAGTCGGGGAGACTCTTATTTCCATGTAACCACCAAAAAGCTGGAGGTGGAACTGTGGCTCATGTCGTAGAAGGCTAGTCTTGAGCTAAAAATGCTCAGGGTCAGAGTCCAGGTCCTCCTGAGTTCAAGTCTCAGAACCAACACACACACACACACACACACACACACACACACACACACACACACACACATAAAGGTGGTTGAGGGTAAGGGGGGAACACCTTGAAATTCACACAGAAAATCACGTATTACTGGGAAGGCTTAGGAAACTAGGGGGCTGGACAAGGTGACCATGAAGATCAGTTAGAATGTTCTGGTTCTCAAACTGGCCAAACTTAGGCTAGCTTTGAAACTCGATTGAATTCAATGTGATTCTCATACAGTAGAGACGATCACTTGGCAGCATGGCTGGCTGGCTAGTGTTCAAGAGACACAAAGCAAGATTCAGCACTCAGCCTTGGGGTGCTTACTGACTAGACCCCAAATTTCACCCACTTCCCCTCCCAGGGGCTCCCTCCAGAGAAATCTGAATCCCAAATAACTTCCAGCCGGGCAAAGTTCCCCCCAGTGAAGGTACAGAGGTGGCGCGGGCCCCACCTGTCCCCGGCCCACCCCTGCTTCTGAGCTCAGCGGACAGAGACCCACAGGCACTCACCCGGCCACGGTCCCTGTCCATGGTCTGTTAGAGATGGGTCTCCGGGCTCAGCTGATGTCAACGGGAAGATCCATGTTGGGTCTGGGCTCCCCAGCATGTGGGGAAAAGGAGGCTCAGGGCTGAGGGCCAGCCCCCACCAAATGGGGCGGGGAAGATGGTAGGGATGTGTGAGGTAATCCCGGTATAAACAACAGAACTGGCTAGACCAGTCCCTCCACCCCATCCCAGGCCATCCCAGGTACACAGCCAATACCGGAGTGGAAAGCTACCCTGTTCTTCTGAAACTGCCCCCACAGGAGGGCTGGGGCCGCCCCTTCCAGGGACGGGGGTAGCTCTGGGCCCCCAGGAGACCCAGGAGCTGACTCTGTAGAACTTTATCCCCCAGGACCACGAAATTCCACATGGGGCATGTGAGCTGGCAATATTTTTCTGGTTGCTTTGTGTGTGTGTGTGTGTGTGTGTGTGTGTGTGTGCATGCCCACACACTCACAGCCCACCTCCCATTCCCACCCCCAGTACTAAGGCTTGAACTCAGGACCTAAAAGTCTCGCCTTTCCACTCCAGGCCCCCTACAATTTCAGCCACACCTTCGCTTCCATGATTACTCTTTTCTTTGAGAACTCTTAACAAAGCAATTGAAATCAAATGCTTTTTGTTTTTGTTTTTTGTCGTTCGTAGGACTTGAACTCTGGGCCTGGGCGCTGTCCCTCAGCTCTTCAGCTCAAGGCGAGTGCTCTACCACTTGAGCCGCAGTACCGCTTGTGGTTTTTTGGTGGTTAATTGGAGATCAGAATCTCACAGACTTTCCTACCCAGGCTGTCTTTGAACTGTGATCCTCAGATCTCAGTCTCCTGAATAGCTAGGCGTGAGCCATCAGCACCCAGCTTCAAATACTTTTTTAATTATGTACATAGGGAACTGTCTCCATTGAAAAAGCAATAAAATGTTAGGGAACAGCACATCCAGGTCAATTACAATGCCACATAAATATTCGCATGGAAACCAGCCCAAGACATAGTGGGCTGGCTCATGACTGTGATCCCTACTCCGGATTCTGATTCTGTGCTCAGAATCAAAAGGAGTAGAGGAAGAGCCCAGAACCTTAACTTCAGCTCTTCTGCTGAGGATGCTCCAGATTCTGAGAAGGCTGTGAGAAGAATGTTCTAGATCCTGTGCATTTGAGGGCACTAAGTTTTTTTGTTTTGTTTTGTTTTGTGGTCGTGGGCCTGAACTCTGGGCCTGGGCGCTGTCCCTCAGCTCTTCAGCTCAAGGCTAGAGCTCTACCACTTGAGCCACAGCGCCACTTCTGGCTCTTTCTGCTTATGTGGTGCTGAGGAATCGAACCCAGGGCCTCATGCATGCAAGGCAAGCACTCTACCACTGAGCCACCTTCCCAGCCCAGGCACTAAAATTTTGAGTGTGCAGGAAACTCAAAGATCACCTGTGGCTCCTTCCATTTTCTCATTTTTTTAGGATGAAGAGACAATGACCAGAGACACTGGTCATGGGAAACACACAGCAACAGTGATCATAACAAGGCACTGGTGTTTGGTGGAATACTTGACATTTGTCCTTCATACATTCATCCAACAAGTATTTACCAAGAGTCTCTTACATGCCTGGCTCTGCTCCCACATGGCTGCAGGATGATCACAAAGAGAGCCAACATCCTTTTCTAAGCCTTCTAGATTTTTCTGATGGGTACAAATTTGCCACACTGCCTTGACATATCTGTTCAAGGCTGGTGCTCTATCACTTGAGCCACATCTCTACTTCTGGATTTTTACTAGTTAAGAAGAGATGAAAGTCTCATGGACTTCCCTGTCTGGATTAGCTCTGAACTGTGATCTTCAGATCTTAGTCTTCTAAGAAGCTAGGATTCCAGGCAGAGCCACCAGGGTCTAGATCAATTTTCTGAATCGTAATACTCTGCACGGTTTGAGGAGGAGTAGATTATCCTCACTGGCCTCTTGATTGGGCTGACTTTAATGGATTTTTTTTTTTTAAGTGTGAGACCTTATCTGAAAACTAGCAGACAAAAAGCTGGGGTTGTAACTCAAGGGGTAGAACATCTGCCACCAAAGAAATAAAAATAAAGAAGAACCTGTGTGCAGAATAGAATCACATGCAAGGGACACAGAGAAGAGGCAAAATCTTCTGCTCCAGCTTAGGGTATCGCAGGGAAATCTAACCTAGAGGCAGAGGCAAAAGATGGGGCCAAAGAGACAGAGAAGGAGACAGGGAAATCATATTGCCTCATCAAATAGCAAAAGAACCAGACCCAGAAGTTAAAACCAGGAAGGAATGGGAATGGCATGTGAGCCTTGCTCCCACCATTCTTCCTTTCAGGTACTGAGTTAGCAGGACTGGAGATCTGAAAGGGCTATGGAAGCCTGTTCTCTCCTTCCAAGTGGTAAGAAGCTACAAACTGTTCAAGAAAAAGCCAAGCCCAAATGATCAAAACGTATCATATTTTAATGCAAAACTTAAAAAATATGAATACAAGAAGTCCATGATTGAAAGATTGTCAAAAGAAGCCAGTCGCTAGTGGCTCATGCCTGTAATCCTAGCTACTCAGATCTGAGGATCACAGTTCAAAGCCAGCCTGGGCAGGAAACTCTGTGAAACTCTTATCTCCAATAAGCCACTAGGAAACCGGAAGTGGTGCTGTGGCTCAAGCGGTAGAGCGCTCGCCTTGAGCTGAAGAGCGTGGGGACAGTGCCCAGGCCCAGAGTTCAAGCCCCAAGACCGACCAAAAAAAAAAAAGATTGTCAAAAGAGCAGAAAGGAATGACATTGTCCCCAAAGAAATGTACTCTTTAGACTTCTCAGAAGAAGAGATAAAAATGGCAAAGAAACACATGAGGAAATGTTCACCATCCCTGGTTATGAAGGAAATGCAAATAAAGACAACTCTGAGAAACCACCTTACCCCAGTCAGAATGGCCCACATCCTCAAGTCAGCCAACGACAAATGCTGGAGGGGATGCGGAGAAAGAGGAACCCTATTACACTGCTGGTGGGAATGTACACTTATACAACTTTGGAAAGCAGTCTGGAGGGTCCTCAGAAAGCTAAATATTGACCTCCCTTATGACCCATTCATACCACTTCTAGGCATCTACCCTGAACAACAGGAACCAGTATGCATGGACACATGCACCTCCATGTTTATTGCAGCACTGTTCACAATAGCCAGGATATGGAAACAACCCAGATGTCCCACCACAGATGAATGGATCCAATAACTGTGGTATTTATACACAATGGAATATTATGCAGCCAGTAGAAAGGACAAAATAATGGCATTTGCAGGGAAATGGATGGAGCTAGAAGAAATCATGTTGAGCGAGGTAAGCCAAGTGCAAAGAGACAAACAGCACATGGTCTCACTGATAAGTGGATGCTAAATCCAAAATGTTAGGTGACACTACAAAATTAACAGGGCTTAATAAACAAAGGACGTCCACTCATCTAGTCAAATCACTACTAAATAACTCCATGCTGCTGATCACATGTATGGTATATATGTGTACACCGGAGGGAAACCAGGAGGACGACACAGAACTAGAGGGAATCAGAGAAAAACATACAACAGCAGGACCCATCGGCTGCACTGGACATTGACCAAAATGAACTAAGCAACTCAATGGCAGCGATGGGAGGGAGGGAACAAGTGGGAAAGATGGAACAGCTGATGCTAGGCAAAACAAAAGAAATGTACATATCAGCCAATGTGGAAGAAATAACTGAATCGCAAAGCTCATAGAACTCATAAATGTTATAGACCATGATAAAAAAAAAAAAGAAAACAGCGGGGGGAGGCTTGGAAGGGATGGGAAGGGGAAACAAAGGAGGAGGCTACAATGCTTGATAAGAAATGTACTCATTATCTTACCCATGTAATTGTAACCCCTCTGTACAGTTTTTTCACAATAAAAAAATTTAAAAAATAAAATAAATAAAAAAGAAAACAAAGAAAAATAAAAATATAGTTATATATATATAAAGAAATGTACTTTTTACCTGACTTATATAACTGTTATCCCTTTGTGCATTACCTTTATAACAACAACAATAATAATAATAATAGTAATAATTTTTAAGTCAGGGAAAAGGCAGTTTCTGGCTCTCACACAGATTTTTTCTCCCTTTCCACAGTACTTGAACTCAGGGTCTTGTGTTTGGTAGCCTAGTGCAATACCACTAAACGCCAGCCCTGCTTCTTTTTACTACTTAATAGTGGGGGTAGGAGGGACCTTGGGAAGGTGGCTCAGTGGTAGAGTGCTTGCCTCACCTGCATGAGGCCCTGAGTTCGATTCCTCAGCACCACATAAGCAGAAAAAGCCGGAAGTGGTGCTGTGGCTCAAGTGGTGGGGCACTAGCCTTGAGCTGAAGAGCTCAGGAACAGTGCCCAGGCCCAGAGTTCAGTCTCCACAACCAACAACAACAACAACAAAATTGTATGTGGGGGGGGGGGCGGGCTTGAACTCAGGACCTGGGCACTATCCCTGAGCTTTTGTGCTCAAGGTTAGCGCTCTACTACTTGAGCTCCACTTCCAGATTTTTGTGGTTCATTAGAGTCTCATGGACTTTCTTGCTCAGGCCTCATTGGCCACAGCCCTCACATCTCAGCGTCCTCATAGCTAGGGTTACAGATGAGAGCCATGGCACCCGGCTCCCCCTGAATTCTTCCTCTGAAGCAGGTGTCACAGGAGGCACTCTGCGTCAGTGTGGTTTTGGATACTCGTCAGCGTCCATCTCCCGTTTTAGATCTATGTTTTAAAGGTGGTGAACTGGTGCCTGGCGAGAAGGCTTGAGGTAGGATGCTTTCTTTGAATGTGATCCTTTCCCAGCTGTTTCAGAGTTTAGCAGAGCAGGTGATAAGTGAGGGGTCACAGAAGATGAACCCCTGACGGGCCCAGGTTAACCCTGCTGGGTCTCACCAACTCTCACCCCAGGACAGACTTTACCCTCCTGCCTTAGAGGGAAATAGTTAAGCATTTTGATTTTTTTAACCTTTTTTTTGGGGGGGGGGTGGGGAGGAGGCTTTTTTGAATGTGAGTAATTAAAATAAAACAAAACAAAAGATACAAAGTTACCCAGACTTTAACTTTGGCTGATAAAAGAGAATTTAGAAGTCAGTGGCTCATGCCTGTAATCCTAATTACTCCGGAGGCTGACATCTGAGGATCATGGTTCGAAGCCAGCCTGGGTAGAAAACTCTATGAGACTCTTATCTCCAATTAGCCATCAAAAAGCCAGAAGTAGAGCTGTGCCTCAGTGGTAGATCATCAGTGTTGAGTGAAAAGCTAGGGGACAGCCCAGGCCCTGAGCACAAGCCCCAGTACCCTCCCACAGGCACACCAGAGACTTCAGAGATCTTTGAACACACAGCTACGCTTTCCCCTTCCTTTCGCAGGATTCTCAGAGTCTGGCAAGGAATCATGGAGTTTCCTACTCTCGAAAGACTTTGTGAAGGACTGTGGTTATTTTCTGTGCATATAGGCAAGTTGAATGGGCTCTGAGGAGGTTCCCGCCCCCCCCCCCCCCCGCAGTTCCTGCTCTGTGTGGTCCAGCTCCAGCTGGGGGTCAGAAGCTGGCATTCACCACGCCAGGCCCCCTGGGCAGACAGGACGGGGGACTGAGGCTCAGTTCGCACGAGCCTCTCAGAATATCATGTGTGTAAAGCACTTTCTCTTCCTTTATCTCCTCTGACCCTTAAGCTAACCCTCCATGGGAGACAGGATGGGTGACATTCTCTCTGCCACCCAGAAAAGCCAGATACTTGCTCCAGGCCCCAGGGCTGCTGCTTGGCCAAGGCTGGCCAGGGTCGAATTTCATCCAAAGCTGAGCATTGCAGTGTCTCAAACACGAATGATTACCACCAGTACTGTACGTGTTTTCTTTGCACTCAACCTCCTTCCAGCCGGTGACCCTGGTCCACCTACTCCCCAGAACTGGAACCTGGCCAATCATCTCACTTGTGTCCTCTCTACTGTGGCTGGCAGAGCTAAGTCTGCTCTGCAGGTCTCTAAGGTCAAAGGCCAGTGTGAGAACTGGCGGCTCACACCTGTAATCCTAGCTACTCAGGAGGCTGAGGTCTGAGAATTGAGCTTCAAAGCCAGCCTCGGCAGGAGGGTCAGTGAGACTCCTATTCCAATTAACCAGGAAAAAGCCAGAAGTGGAGCTGTGGCTCAAGTGGTAGAGAGCCAGCTTTGAGTGAAAAAGCTCAGGGACAGTGCCCAGCTCTGAGTTCAAGCTCTAGGATTGGTGCGCATGCGCATGAGCACGCACGCACATGCACACACACACACACACACACACACACACACACACACACACACACACACACACACACACACACACACACACACACACACACACACACACACACACATGCCAGTATGAGATGGCTCTTGAAAATCCCAAGAGACTGCTGGGCATGAATCCTCTAAGTTTGAAATTCTGGACAAACAGCTTTTCCTACAATTTTCTTCACTCAGTTTTTGTTGTTGTTTTTTGTTTTTTCCTAAAATGTTCCTTCTTCTAATCAATCAGAGAGAGGTTGGCAGCATTTCCCTGCTCAGCCTTGGTTTTCCCCCATGGAGCTGGTGGTTGTTTGGTAGCACTGGGTGGAGGAGATGACACAGGGAAGTCTTCAGCTGAGCTGTTATTTTTCTCCCCACATTGCAGATGAAGGGTTAATGAGGGCTCCAAAAGGGAGACCCAGTAGCCCCTGAGCACACAAGCTGGAAAGGGAGTTTGAATCGAATCGAATCTCTTTGATTTCTAAAATTGCTTGTTTTTCTGTACAGGTCCTGGGACCTGAACTCAGGGCCTTAAACTCTCACTGGACTTTTTGGCTCAAGGATGACAATCTACCACTTGAGCCACAGCTCCACTTCTGGCTTTTTGCTGATTAATTAGACATAAGAGTCTCACAGAATTTCCTGCATGGGTGGGTTTAGAACCACAGTCCTCAGATCTCAGCCTCTTGAGTCTAGGATTAGAGGTGTGAAACACCACACCTGCCCCAAACAGCTTCTTAAGCAATCACCTGACAAGTCTTGGTATAGAGAAGCTCTGAATTTTCTCTGTGGTTGCTTTTCTGTTCTAAACTAGCTCCTTATCTGTAAGGCACTATAACATAGTGGTTAAAAAGGTAGATAGCTGGGCACCAGTGGCTCACGCCTGTAATCCTAGCTACTCGAAGGCTAAGATCTGAGGATCATGGTTCCAAGCCAGCCCTTATCTCCAATTAACCACCAGAAAAATGGAAGTGGCTCTGTGGCTCAAGTGGTAGAGTGCTAGCATTGAGCTGAAGAGCTCAGGGACAGTGCCCAGGCCCAAAGTTCAAGCCCCACAACCAACAAAAAAAAAGCGGGAGAGGGGGTGGTAATTATGGTTAAAGAGGAAAAAAATCACTTTGTTAGCATTCTTGTCCCAATACCTATAAGTCTATAATGCAAATCTGTTTCTTCTTCAGAGAGAGCACCTATTCATGGGGTTGTAAGGATTAAATGATATAATAGTAAAATAGGTGACACATATTTCTACTTCTGCCTTGTAAGTGCTAGGATTGCAGACTTGTACTACCATGCTTGACCTTAAATAACTTTTTTTCTTGATCATTTTTTTTCAGTATATTTGGGTGTTGGGTCATGTCAACATACTTAGGAAGTCTAAGACAAATGTAAACAGGCATGGTCAAGCTGGGTTTAATAAACGAATTTCACTCCCTTTGTACAGTATTAGTCAATCCAAATGAACTGCCAAGACTTCAAATTCCAATCCTCAAAACTCCAAGGAGGTCTGCTGAGCCTCCCAACCTCGATCAATACATTGCCTATAGAGTGCACTTCATAAATACTAGCTAATTGATACAAGTCTTCTGCATTCTCTCACAATGTCTGGCACACAACTAAGCAACCAGTTAGCCAATCGACAAGCCACATTGTCACTGGATCTCTACTGTGTTCCAAACAGGAGTTGTTTCATGACTCATTTGCTTCTGTGGAACGCCTCATCACAAGGAAAAATTTCTGTGCCCTCCTACACAATCACGTCCGCTGAGTGAGTCACTGCTCTGCCCCTGGTGCAGTACTTGTGATGTCACAGGAACACACTCTATAGAGTCCCCAGAACAACCCTGGATGTCTGAGGTTACAGCATGAAGGTCCGTGGCTGGTGATTGGCTGAGACCTTGGTCTCTGAGTCAGGATCCAGCACATGGAGGGTTTGTGACGTGAGGCAAATGAAACTTGGCTTCTTTGGAGTCCCGGGACTCCCTTGTGTAATCCAGGCAGGCCAGACCATAGAGGTCCATGAATAAGAAACAAGAGGACAATGTAAAACTGGGCACAGTGAAGTGGATTGTAGCCTTCCCGTACGCAGAATGTGGAAACGAAAAGGAACTGCTAACATCCCCTTTTCTGAATAGTTGATTGTGCTTTGAACTGTGTGTGTGTGTGTGTGTGTGTGTGTGTGTGTGTGTGTGTGTGTGTGTGTGTGTGTGTGTGTTTGCCAGTCTTGGGAATTGAACCTATGGCCTGAATATTGTCCCTGAGCTTTTTTCTTTTTTTTTTCCCCCTCACTTGAGCCACAGCTCTACTTCTGAGGGGGAAGAGGGGTTCATTGGAGGTAAGAGTCTCCTGGGCTTTGCTGGCTGTCTGGCTGTCTGTGAACTGTGATCTTCAGATCTCAGCTTCCTGAGTAGCTAGGATTCCAGGTGTGAGCCACCAAGCCCCACCCTGGAACGTCTTGATTCTGGACGGAAGGTGACGCCTCATGACTGAGCACTTGAGGGACTAGGATTCCAAGATCTGCTTCAAGCACTGGGCTTTTCCTCCCAGATCTTAGCCCACGCCTAAGGGTGGGAGGCTGCCCATTTCTCCTGTGCTCATCACCAAACCTCAGGCCTTGACAGTTCAGTGTGGAAACCCAGCCTGCAGCCTTCCACCCCACCTGCCCCCACCTGCCCCCACCTGCCCCCGGCTCCAGTGTGGAGCTAAAGGGCGAGGAGGGCCGGAGAGCCCTCCGTGTCAGCAGCCCTGCCTGGCCTGCTCTGCGCTCTGCAGCCCGAATGCCTGGAAGAGCCGGTTCTCCCAGAATGCACCAGGCCTGGTGTGATGCCAGGCCGTGCCAGTCATCTGCACTGAGTTCAGTGTAATTACCCTCGTGGGCAAATGACAGGCACCGAGGGGCTCTCTATCAGGATAATTACCCCGGGTGGGGTGACAGCCCTGCTGATTAAGATAGAACTTGGCTCTTGCTGTGGACAGCCCGGGGTAACATTGTCCCCTCTGCACCTGGATGCCAGGGGCCTCTTCCCTGAGACCTCCCTTGGCGTATCCACAGGCCGAAGGCTGGAGGCACAAAGGAAGGCCAGGGTGAGCAGGCTCAGTGATCTGCCTGCTACCCTGTGTTCATGTCCAAGCTACCAACACATGGGATATGTGTGGCCCCTATGATGGGGCAGATTTACTCATTCACTTCACAAAAGGGTTTAACAACTTCATTGAGATACTATAAAATTCCCTCGTTTAAAGTACAAGAGTTTGCCTAGCATGGTGGGACATGCCTGTAATCACAGCACTCAGGAGCAGAAGAAGAAAGATGACCAGTCCCAGGCCAGCCTGGGCTATTAGTAACTTTCCATTCAGCCAGGACCACGTTATGCGATTCTGTCTCAAAGGCTAAAGGGTATAAATATTCAAAATATTGTATAATCAAGACCACAATCAATTATAGAAACCTTCTTATCCTCCTCAAAAGGAATGCCCCAGGGCTGGGAAGGTGGCTCAGCGGTAGAGCGCTTGCCTAGCATGCATGAGGCCCTGGGTTTGATTCCTTAGCACCACAAACTTAAAAAAATAAATTAAATTGCCAAGCGCCAGTGGCTCACGCCTATAATCCTAGCTACTCAGGAGGCTGAGATCTGAGGATCCCGGTTCAAAGTCAGCCCGGACAGGAAAGCCCCATGAGACTCTTAATTCCAATGAACCACCAGAAAACTGGAAGTGGTGCTGTGGCCCAAGTGGTAGAGCAGTGGTCTTGAGCTGAAGAGCTGAGGGACAGTGCCCAGGCCCAGAGTTCAAGTCCCAGGACTGACAAAAAAATTAATTAATTAATCCAATTTTTTTTTAACAAAGGACCATCCTAACTCATTAGCAGTTACTTCCCTTTGCCCCCAGCCCTAAGACCTGGCCATTGATGGGTAAAGTTCTAATGAGTGGCATTAGGCTTAGAGTTCCACCCGCCCTCCTACCAGGAGGAAGCTGAGAAGGAGTGAAGAGCAGAGACCAGGTGCCGGGAGGGGGGTGGGGGGCCTGATTGGCCCAGGCTTATGGGCGGGGAGTGAGGATCTGAGGCTGTCAGAGTTAAAACCATGACCAGAAGTGCTGAAAGGAGGAAAATCCTGGGGAAAGGGGTGGGGGGGAATATGTCTGACTTCCTACCTGAGCAGACCCACGGTGGCGCTCAGCTCCTCTGCCCCAGCTCCCCAGGAGAGTCTGTGCCCCAGAGTCAAGTCCAAAGCCACTGGTTGATTCACCTCTCAGGGGACCACGTCACTTTGAGTTTTGGGGTGGTTATTGGAGATAAGAGTCTAAGGGACTTTACTGCCCAGAATGGCCTCAAACCACGATCCTCAGATCTCAGCCTCCTGAGTAGCCAGATTACAGGTGTGAGCCACCAGCACCCAGCTATGGCAGCTCACATATCGTAGCTGCTCGTGAATGAATGAATGGATGGATAGATGGGTGCTTGCATGGATAAATGAATATGTGGCTCGTGATTGCCTTGGATATGTTTGTGACCGGTTTCAACCCAGTAGATGAGTACTAAGCCCTTGTTGGGTGTTGATTCAAGGAACCCATCTTCCTGTGGAATATGGAGGCCCAGGGATGGTACTGGCCGGGGCGATGGCTTTGCTCGGAGCCCTCCCTCCCCATCCACTGGAGGCAAGCCCGCTTCGGGAAGTGGAGCAGCTGACCACCCTCTCGGCCAGGCCACGCGCTCCTCTAACGTCATTAGTGTCATTATTTTCGTCAGGGCTTGCCCAGATCACAGGCTCGGTGCAGAGCCCATGGGCCCATCTCCAGCTTCAGGCTCTTTCCAACCATACCGAGGGCTCCGGCTACTGGGGAGGGAAGTGGTAAAGATAATAGCAATGCCTAAGAAACGTGGAGTGCACAGCCATTGATGCCAGAGCTGGGAAGATAAGATACAGACTAAAAATAAACCTCTCCGCAGCCTACAGGGCAGTGGTAGAGAAGATGAGGGAAGGAGCAATTTCAGAGGATGAGACAGAAGCTGGGCTGGGGTGCGCATGTGTGTGGTGGCAGGGAGAGCCCTGCGAACGGCTCAGCTGTGATGAGGGAACACCGGCCACCCGTCCCGAAGAACACGGGACAGGCTGAAGTTATCTCTCACCCCTGCTGAGTCACTTCCTGAGCAGTGGCTGGGGAAGCAGCGCCCTAGGACTTGGTGGAGGCCGCCCCCTGGTGGCCTCCCTGGGAAAGGGTCCCCTGGCCTGGCCTGGCCAGCTCCAGCCCAGGCGGGCCAGGCCCTATGCTGGGAAGGCCAGACGTCCAAGCCCAGAGATGCGCCCGGCGTGCTCGCAAGGAGCTGGTGATCTGGTGGGAGGAGGTGACAGACATCAGACATAAAAAGCAGATGATTCCCACTGCAGTGAGAGTTATAAAAGGAAGGGAAGGAAATAAAGCAGAATAGGATGTGGCTGATGGGAAAGGAAGGAGACACCACTAAAACTTGGGGCCAAGGAGCAGGGAAGGTGGGGAGCCAGCACCTGACTGATAGGGCCTCGGGGAAATGCCAGTGAGAACTGAGACCACAAGGTCTCCAGAGAAAGTGCTGGGTGAAGACTGCTCCACGCACTGATGACCCGGCCCAGCCTGCGGACTGGACGCTGGGACAGGGACCTCACAGGTGACCCCACAGGCTGACGCGGTGGTTCTCACCTGGACAGGACCCACATTCCGTCTCCTGAGAGCTGTTAGCTTGTTTTGTTTTTGTTTTGTCTGTTGTGAGTCTTGAACTCTGGGCCTGGGCGCTGTCCCTCAGCTCTTCAGCTCAAGGCTAGCGCTCTACCACGTGAGTCACAGCGCCACTTCCAGCCATTTCTGCTTATGTGGTGCTGAGGAATCGAACCCAGGGCCTCATGCATGCAAGGCAAGCGCTCTACCACTGAGCCACCTTCCCAGCCACCCGCCCCACCGCCCTTAATTCTTAAAACTTATGTCTAAACACTTATGTCTGTGCCTTGAAGCTGGCTGAAGATGAGCTGCCACCTTCCTGTGGCAGTGTGCCACGCAATCGCCTTTCTCCACCATCATAAACTTCCCTGTCACTTTCCCCGCATCCGTGCCTTGCTTCACTTCTCTCTTGTGTTAGCATCCAAGGATGGTGGTCAATGAATGCCGACGTTGGGGGAATCACTGCAGAGGATTCAGAGAGGGAAGAGAAGAGGGACAAGGGAAAGGGGGGCGGGCTCTACACTGGAACCACGCCCCCAGCCCTTTTTGCTTTTTATTTTGCCTGGCCAGCCTTGGACTTTGACCCTCTTCCATCACTAGGATTACCGAGATGAGCCATCACAGGCTTTGTTGTTTATTTTTTGTTACTTTTTGTAACAAAAGGTCACCTTGGCTGACCTCAAACTGTGATTACCTGTCACCCAAGTATTACAGGTCTAAGTCATCAAACTTGGCCTCATATTTCTTTTTCTTCCCTTTCCTTTCTTTTGTTCTTTCTTTCTCTCTCTTTCCTTCCATCCTTTCTTTCTCTTCTTCCTTTCTTTTTCTTTCTTTCATCCCTCTCTCTTGTTCTCTTACATTTTTGTTAGCCAGGCAATGGTAGCTCACACCTATAATCCTAGGTGATCTAGATCATTGTTTGAGACCAGCCCAGAAAAAAAGTCTGATAGACTCCATCTCCAATTAACCAGCAAAAAGCTAGGCTCGAGCATGGCCCAAGTAGTAGAATATCTGTCCAGCATGCACAAGGCCCTGAATATGATCCTCAAAACACCCAATACGATGGATGCTTCTCCTACTCCCTTGCTGTAGCGCTTGGGTATGTGTATAGGGAAACTCGCCCTTTTGAATCCCTGCCATCATTTCTCAGTGATGCATTTACACTTGGCGGTGTCTGAGGATGCTGGTGCCAATACTGGAGCTTGAATTCAGGGGCTTAAGTTCTTGATCTGCTTTTTCACTCAACGTTGGCGCTCTACTACTTGAACTATACCTCCAGACTGGTTTTTTTCCCTGCTTACTTGGGGATAGAGTCTCTTAGACTTTTCTTTCTGGGCTGACTTCAATCCACCATCCTCTAGATGTCTCCTGTGTAGCTCGGATTACAGGGATGAGCCACCAGTACTGGACTTGGGGAAAATTTTTTTGCGTGTCCTGATTCTGGGGCTTGAACTCTGGGCCTGAGCACTATCCCTGTGCTTTTGTGCTCAAGGTTAGCACTTTACCACTTGAGCTCCACTTCTGGCTTTATTTAGCAGTTAATTGGAGATAAGAGTCTCACTGGCTTTCCTGCTCAGGCTGGCTTTGAACTGTGATCCTCAGATCTGTGTCTCCTAAGTAGCTAGGATGACAGGTGTGAGCTACTAGGGGACATTTTTGATTGTCACAGCTGGCGGCGGGAATGCTGCTAGCACCAAGACTGGAGGCCAGGATGCCACTTAACTCCCACCTAACCACCCACGGCGGAGAGCTACCCAATCAAAACTCCAGAAGCACCGAGGCTGAGAAGGCGCCGCGCGTACCTGCCATGGGAGGACATGCGGCAGCCCACAGTGACATTATGGTTTCCCCTCGGTCTGGGGTCTGTTTCTCAGCTTCTCAAACCCCAATTTTGTGGATTCTCTGAGTAAGATTCTGAAAACACATAGTCAGAAAAAGCATGAAAAACAGCCGTGTGTGTGTGTATGTGTGTGTGTGTGTGTGTGTGTGTGTGTGTGTGTGTGTGTGTGTGTGTGAACAGCAGGTACTGTCCCTTAGCTTTTTCACTCAAGGCTGATGCTCTACTCTTTGAACCACAGCTTCACTTCCTGCTTTTTGGTGGTTAACTGAAGAGTCTCATGGCCTTTCCTGTCTGAGTTGCTTCAAACCCCAATCCTTAGAGTTCAACCTCTTCAGTAGCTAGAATTGCAGGTGTGAGCCACTGGTGCCAACTATATAGACTTCATTCTTTTTTCCCAGTAGTGGGGCTTGAACTCAGGGCCTGGGCACTGCGTGTGAACTTTTTTGGCTCAAGGCTAGCACTCTACCACTTCAAACCATAGCTCCACATCCATTTTTCTGGTGGTTAATTGGAGATGAGAGTCTCACAGACTTTCCTGTCCAGGCTAGCTTTGAACCACGATCCTCAGTTCTTAGTCTCCTGAGTAGCTAGGATTACAAGTGCGAGCCACCAGCACCCAGCTTAGACTTCATTGTTGACAAATAGATATTCTCTGAAACCAAACTAGCAAGAATTGTCTCCGTGATCTGTAGGTGCTGATGCACAGTACTTGGGAAGAAAAAGTCAAAGGAAGAAAGCTAAAAATGGAGCCCTCCTCCATCCATCGCCACTGTCTTCCTGGCAGTCGGGGTGGAGGAGCGGCGTCTCAGGACTGTGGACAGCCCTGCAGTTTGCGCCTCTGCCAGTCCCCCCTTACCCCCCCCCCCCCCCGCGCCCAGGGCTACTGCAGTGACAGCCGGAGACAGGTCTCAGAAACAGCCCTTCTAGAACGATCCAGATATGGCACCAGTCCAAAGAGACCAGCTCCTGGGTCCTGTCCACTTCACTCTGGCCCTGGGGTTGGGGGGGGGGGGGAGGTGGTGTCATTTCCTACAGTGTATTCCAGGTACCCCAGCATACAAATGTCCTCCCTCCCCACACTGTCAGCTCAGGCCAAGTCAGGACTGAGTCGTCGGGGTACCATCACAGCCGGGCAAGCCTTTGCGAAGGACTAACCCCCTTCCCTGTCGGCTCCTTCATCTATAAACCAGGGCTATTGACTACCATCCATGGAGATCAAGGATTCAGTGCTGCGATGTTGATACCGTGGCTGGACTAAGACTGGACAAGCAAGAGAGACTCCAGGACTGGGGGGGCAGGGGGCGGGGTGCATCTCTATGACTCAGTTTACTAATGTGTCAAAGGGGGGTTGAACGTAGTGTCTGTTAGCTGGGTGTCAGTAGCTCATGCTTGTAATCCTCTATTTTGGGGGAGGCTGAGAATGAGAGGATAGTGATTCGAGGCCAGCCCAGATAGAAAAAAAATCTCATCTCACGGAAGAGAAAGGGCCAGCGCCTGTAGTCCCAGCCACAAGAGGATGCCCAAAGGGACAGACCTCAGCCTAGGAGGGAAACGAGACCCCCATCCCAAAATAACACAGGGAAAACAGAACTGGAGGTGTAGCTCCGTGGAATCACGCCAGCCACACAAGCAGGAAGCTTTGAGTTCAAACCCTTGGTACCACCGATAAATAACTAAATAAACAGTGCCTGAGCCAGCTGCCGGTGGCTCACACCTGTCATCCCAGCTACCCAGGAAGATCACGGTTCAAAGCCAGCCTGGGCAAGAAAGTCCGTGAGACCCTTATCACCAATTAACCACCAGAAAACCAGAAGTGGCACTGTGGCTTAAGTGGTAGAGCACTTGCCTAGAGCTGAAGAGCTCAGGGTTGGCACCCAGGCCCAGAGTTCAAGCCCCGCAATGGACAAAAAATAAAATAAACCCCGCCAGCCTCACAGGGAGGCCGGGCAGATGAAATGGGGACAGTCTGGCATGAAGTGCGGGGTGAGTGTTAGGCATGATCCTTCTGTTGTTTAAGTCTAAAAATACAAAACAGTTGGAGGAAATGTTGACCAATTAACCCTAGAGGTTTTCCTCTCCCCGCAAAATACCCTACAGTTGACATTTTCTTCAGTGGTTTCTTGATAAAAGCTGGGCCCCACCTATTTCCTCCCTTGATAAGCTACATGGTATCTTTTATAACTTGTGTTATAAAATGCCTTTTATAAATCCCTCTCTCTAACTTACCCCCAACTCCTTTTTCTGTCCTGGCTGTCTCTGGCCTCAGAGGATGACCGGAGGATGACCCAGAGGCCTCCTGGGTTAAGAAGAACAAGCAGAGCATGGACTTGAACTTGCAGCTCAGCAGCCCCGGTACGGTCTGCTATCCAGTGGTCCTGTGACTGGTGGTTAACCTTTGACATCTTACATATGACAAATGTCAATTGAGATAGGAGTCGATATGGTCCTATCGCAGCACAGGGCTGCTCTGTGCATGTAGGATGTGTGACAGGCCCAGGGCCCTTCCTTTCCCACTCACCCTGGACTATCCCAGTACAGCTGGGTACAAGCTGTTCTGTGGCTCTGTAGTCACAGAGCTGCTTGGTGAAATTGTTCAAATGCAAATTCTGGTTGAAGTTGTGTGTGTGTGTGTGTGTGTGTGTGTGTGTGTGTGTGTGTGTGTGTGTGTGTGTGTGTGTGTGTGTGTGCCTTCAATCAACCACTTCAGCCATACCCTCTAGCTCTGCTTTTCACTGGTTAATTTGGAGATAGAGTCTCAAGGACTTTTCCACTTCTGCTGGCCTCAAACTGCCATCCTCTAGATTTTAGTCTCCTGGGTGGCTAGGCTTACAGAAGATTACATGCATGAGCCACCAGCACCCAAAATTGTGTTTATTAGAGTGTTGTAAATGAAAGTGTTGGATGAGAGGAATTGGCCCCAGGTAGATGATAGCATTTCCAGCAATAACTCAAAATATTGAACAAGAATTTGTGATTACCTTCCCAGTGTTTCTCTCTCTCTCTCTCTCTCTCCCTCTCTCTCCCTCTCTTTCTCCCTATCTTCTATCTCTCTCTCCCTCTCCCTCTCCCTTTTCCTCTCCCTTCCCCCTCACACTCACACACACTTTCTCTCTCTCTTTCTCTCTCTCTCTCTCTCTCTCTCTCACACACACACACACACACACACACACTTCCACTTCCACTTCCACAATGATACAATCTTCCAGGAAGCCCACGCCAGACTCTATACACAGGGGAAAAAGTCATATGACAGCTGATTTTTCAGCAGAAACAATGCAAGTAAGGTAACTATGGAGCAGCATCTTGAAGGCACTGAAAGGAAAACACAGTATAGGATTGTATGCCAAGCAAAAATGCCTCTCAGAAAATAAAGGCACAGTGAAGACATCTTCAAGCTAAAAGGACTGTAGCCAGCAGAGCCACATTGTAAGGGGTGTCAAGGGAAACTAGAGGCAGAAGAAAAAGGAAACCAATGACAATCTCTATCTGCCTAAAGGAATAAAGGATGCTCAAAAGGTTAGTGACCACACTAGTATTATATGTTCTTAAAATTTATATAAATCAGGGCTGGGAAAGTGGCTCAGTGGTAGAGCGCTTGCCTTGCATGCCTGAGGCCCTGGGTCTGATTCCTCAGCACCACCTAAGCAAAAAGAAAAAAGCCGGAAGTGGCACTGTGGCTCAAGTGGTAGAGTGCTAGCCTTGAGCTGAAGAGCTGAGGGACAGTGCCCAGGCCCAGAGTTCAGGCCCCACGACCGGACCCCCAAAAAAATTTATATAAATCTCTTTAAAAGATTAGTAATTGCCAAATACAAGATAATTATGATGTATTGTTGAGTTCAGAAGGTACATGAAATGCATGGCAAAAAAATAACATAAAGGCTGGAAGGGGAGAAATGCAATTGTGCTATTATAAAAGTCCTTGCACTTTGCTTTAAGTGATTCACCAAAGTAAGCTGTGATATAACATTGCACACCATAAACCCATTTGCAACCACTGTTGCATACCATGACCCCCAAAATAATCACTAAACATCACCCCATCAACAAAGAAAGAATTCTAGCTAATAGGCTAATAAAGGTCATTCTGTGTGTGTGTGTGTGTGTGTGTGTGTGTGTGTGTGTGTGTGTGTGTGTGTGTGTGTGATGGGTCTTGAACTCGGCCTGTGCACTGTCCCGAGTTCTTTTGCTTAAGGCTAGTGATCTACCACTTTGAGCCACAGTGCTACTTCTGGTTTTTGGGTGGCTAACTGGAGATAATAGTCTCACAGACTTTCTTTCTTTTGTTGGCTTTGAACCATGATCCTCAGATTTCAATCTCCTGAGTAGCTAGTATTACAGGTGTGAGCCACCAGCACCCAGCATTAAGGTGATTTAAAAAAAAATATTCAACTCATCCAAAATAAGGCAGGGAGTTGGAGGCATGGCTCAGTTAGCAGAATGTCAGCCAATGAGTGAAAGTGTCAGGGAACCAAGTTTGAGTCCAAGTTTCAGACAAAAAGAAAAAAGACAGGAAAAGGAACACAGGGAAGAAGAGATAAAGAGAAAAGAAATAGCAAGAAAGTAGACTTGAACCTAACTTCATTATTTATCACTTTAAATATAAAGGGTCTAAATACCCAAATTTAAAAAGCAGTGATTGTAGCCAGGTACCAGTAGCTCACATCTGTAATCCTAGCTACTCAGGAGGCTGAGATCTGAAGATCACGGTTCAAAGCCAGCCAGGGCAGGAAAGTCGGTGAGACTCTTATATCCAATGAACCACTAGAAAACCAGAAGTGGCACTGTGGCT
The DNA here is from genome assembly GCF_024711535.1 of Dipodomys merriami. Lineage (NCBI taxonomy): Eukaryota > Metazoa > Chordata > Mammalia > Rodentia > Heteromyidae > Dipodomys > Dipodomys merriami. The sequence continues at coordinate 19,430,029 of NW_027204381.1, forward strand.
CAAGCAGTAGAGCGTTCACCTTGAGCTGAAGAGCACAGGGACAGCACTCAAGCCCAGTTCAAGCCCCACGACCAACCAAAACAAAAAACAAAAAAACAAACAACAACAAAAAAAGCAGTGATTGTAAGATATGCCACTAACAAAACTGCATTATAAATAAATAGGTCAAAAGTAAAAGGACGGGGAAAGATGACCATGCGTACGCCAATCAAGGGAAAGCTAGAGTTGCTATGGTAAGATGAGACAAGATATACTTCAGAGTAAAAAATATATATATTATCAGAGACAGAGAAAGTCATTCAATAACAACAAAGGAATAAACTCATCAATTGATCAGTTCTTCATATTATATACTTTCAAAATACAGAAAAGCAAGGCTGATCGAACTGCAAGGAGACATAGGGCAATCTACCTTTACAACCAGCTTTAGCACCTTTCTCTCAATAAGTGATAGATTAAATGGATGGACAATCAGTTAGAATGCAGTAGGTTTACAGGGACAGTGACTCATATTTGTAATCCCAGCTACTCAGGAGGTAGAGTTTGGGAGGATCATGGTTGGAGGTCAGCTTGGGGAAAAGATGAGGAAAAATCCCAGGTCAATCAATAAGCTGAACATGGCGGTGTGTGTCTGTGATCCCAGCGGTGCAGGAAGCAATCCCTGGGAGGGTCACAGTCTGAGGCCAGTCCTGAACAAAAACATGAAGTCCTATCTGAAAAAAAAAATAACTAAAGCAAAAAAAGGCTGTGGTGTGGCTTAAGCAGAAGAGCACCTGCCTAACAAGTGCAAGGCCCTGAGTTAAAACCCCAGCATAGCCAGAACAAAAGGGGTGGGGGGGGGGGGAAAATCATATAGCTGAGTGGTGTTATCAATCAACTTGACCTGACTGACGTTTACAGAACATTTCACCTAATGGCAAAGGTGTGTGGAGACTTTACCATGAGATGCCATGTTCTGAGCCATAAAACCAGTCTAAATAAACGCCAAAGGATTCAAATAGGTTCTTCAAACACAGTGGAACAAAATTAGAAATTAACATCAGAAAGATAGCTAAAAAGAAATCCCCAAATGTCTAGAACCTGAATCTTCTACTTCTATATAACCCCTTGTCAACGAAGAAACGAAAAGGAAATGACAAAGTAGTTTGAACCGAATGAAAACGAAAACACACCATATGAGTGTGTGGGTTACTACTAAGCAGAACTTTAGGGGAAATTCAGAGTAGCGGGTGTCTTCTTACAGAGGAATTATTAAGCAGATAGAATCATCTTTCATCTTAGGAAGCTAGAAAAAAGAAAGGAAGGAAGGAAAGAAGAAAAGAAAGAAGAAATACATGAGGAGGAAGGAGGGAACGAGGAAGGGAGGAGGGAAGGAAGAAGGGAGGAAGGAAGCAAAAAATTAACCCTAAGCAAAGAAAACAATTAAGATTAAAGGAGAAGTTGAAAAGAAAATAAGTCAAAACAAATAGAGAAAATGATACCAAAAGTTGGTCCCAGGAGAAGAGCAATACACTTGATAAACTGCTAGCTAGATTGAGTAGGATAAAGCCAGAATAAACACAAATTGTCAGTACAAAGTTTGAATGATATTCCATCAGTCTACAGATTCTACAGATATTATATATGCATATATGTATATTATATATACACACATATACACATATATGTATATATTATATAATGTATAATATTATATGTATTATATATACACATATATGTATATATAATTGCTGGGAACCAGTGTCTCATGCCTATAATCCTAGGTACTCAGGTGGCTGAGATCTGAGGCTCATGGGTTCAAACCCAGCCCAAGCAGAATATTCTGTGAGATTCTTTTTTTTTTTTTTTTTTTTGTCCGTCGTGGGGCTTGAACTCTGGGCCTGGGTGCTGTCCCTCAGCTCTTCAGCTCAAGGCGAGCGCTCTACCACTTGAGCTACAGCGCCACTTCCGGTTTTCTGGTGGTTTATTGGAGATAGGAGTCTCACAGTCTTTCCTGCCCGGGCTGGCTTTGAACCGCGATCCTCAGATCTCAGCCTCCTGAGTAGCTAGGATTACAGGCGTGAGCCACCAGCGCCCAGCCCTTCTGTGAGATTCTTATTTCTAATTAACCACCAAAATGCTGAAAAAGAGCTAAGGGAGAGTTCCCAAGCCCTGAGTTAAAGCCCCAGTATCAACGCGCATGCACACACACACACACACACACACACACACACACACACACACACACACACACACACACACACACAGATAAAGATATAATCTCAAGATGATTTTTGTTTTGTTTTGTTTTGTTTGCCAGTCCTGGGGCTTCAACTCAGGGCCTGGGCACTGTTCCTGACCTTCTTTTGCCCAAGGCTAGCATTCTATTCCTTGAGCCACAGTACCACTTCCGGCTTTTTCTGTGTATGCAGTACTGAGGAATTAAACCCAGGGCTTCAAGCATGCTAGGCAAGTGCTCTACCACTGAGCCACCTTCCTAGCCCTCAAGATTATTTTTTTAAAGACGATATCTACCTGTTTTTTTTGTTGGACACTTACTTGCCCCAATGCACTGTGGCTAAGCATCTTCTATTATTTTATTTCCTCTAATCCTTGCAATAACTCTGTGAAGCCAGTATGAATGCACCCATTTCACGCATAAAGAAACTGAGGCCAGAGATGCACGTGAGCTCCACCCTATCCGTGTGGGTGCCTTACGTAGATGCCATGAAGGCTGGGGCGAATTTCCTGAGCCTCTCTGTCCATCCAGATGTGATGCTGATGTGAGTTCCTCTTCACTCCCTCTTCTTCGTCACATTTCTCCACCCAGCTCCTCGGTCACCCCTCCTCCCTTCCCTGCTGGGCCTGGGGCTTGAATAGTCACTGGGTTTGCTGCAGACCCCCCAACCCAGAATGTAGTCCCAGAATTTCTTACCGGTACCTGGACGCTCAGCCCCAGACCCCAGACTTCAAGACCCTGAGCATCTTAACAGCCCCCACAGCACCTCCACCCTCGCCCAAAGTGCCCTTCCCACCGCAGGGTAAGAGCAACGCTCACACTTCACTGGGCCTGGGACATCCAGGAGCGGGTTCACACCCTGGGCAAAATCCCCCACCCAGATGCAGAAAGGTGAGAGGCAGGGGGCGTGCTAAACAGTCGAGAGTCGCTCTGGTTGGAGAAGAAAACCAGCCCTCACCACGCTGGGCCGTTCACCGGGCTGTCCCCACTGCAGCCTCTGGAGGAGGGATCCTGGACTTAATAAGGTGCCGCCAGGGCTAGAGTTCAACCACTCGCTGCTCAAGGTTTTCCCTCCTCACCACCAGCCCCAGGCTTCATGCAGGGCACCATGAGGCAGAATCTCATCGGATTTTCCCAGAATCCCTATAGGAATTCAGTGCAGTGTATCTCAGTGTACGGTGGACACAGAGCCTAGGGAGGAAGTGATTTAACAAATACAATCTAGGAAGTCAGCGGCCATGTTCTCTGCTTCTACCTTGCCATTTTTACATGGCATGGTTTGATGAAAGACCAGAATCACACTCATTAAAAAACACAAAATCAAGCCAGGCACTGGTGGCTCACGCCTGTAATCCTAGTTACTCAGGAGGCTGAGATCTGAGGATCCTGGTTCAAAGCCAGCCAGGCAAAAAATGCCCAGGAGACTCTTATCTCCAACTACCTACCAAAAAAAAAAAAAAAAAAAAGCCAGAAATGGAGCTGTGGCTCAAGTGGTAGAAAGCTCAAGGACAGTTCCCAGACCCTGAGTTCAAACCCAGGACCAGCGCACGCGCGCGCGCACACACACACACACACACACACACACACATCCCAAGTCAAGATACCTAAGCATAGTTTCCAATGAACAACAATGTAGATGACAATTATTGATCAAAATAACACTTCCCAAATGTAGAACATTCTAGAAGATTAGACTGGCTAACATGAATCAAGGATTCTCTGTAGACACGTTGAACATTCTCACAGGAAAGAGGGTCAGATGCATCCATGCTCCTGGGACATGCGTCTCCCCTATCTCCCACATCCTGAAGATTGTGACTTAGATGGGGTCCCCCCATTTGAGTGGCCTGGTTCCCCAGAATTGGATTTAGGAGTTCCTGAACAGGCACAGAGAGGTAAGTCAGTTTCCCAGGGTCACACAGACAGTAAGCAGCAGAAGTCGAGTCAGCCACTGCCTCAACAACCAGAATCATGACTCTCCCTCCCAACACACCTCTGCCTTCCCCGCTACTCTTACATTGCTACTGGTGTTGGTAACGGAAGTTTCGAGGCCAAGTCCCAGCCCGAGCTAGGGCTGGCCCCTTGTTAAACCATACACCCTACTGGGCAGAAATAAAATAGTGGCTGGCCAGGGAGCGTGTCTAAGGACTAAGAGTGGATGCGTACATACTCAGAAACCCCTCTGTGATTTATAAATGGGGCCCACCCACAGGCCAACTGCCCGTAAGAACACCTTGCATCTCACAACAATCGTCACCGACTCCCCCTTTCCCAAGGGAAGTTCTTCCTTTCCACCATGCATTGCATGCACAGGAGCTGCCCCCCTGCCACTTCATACCACGCATCGAACTGTTGATTGCAATCCTACAGATTTTGGAACACGTATTTACTTGACTGGAGAACTCCTTTTGGGTTAGGAATGCTTGTTTTCCAAAGTTGTAAAAGTGGGGCTGGGAAGGTGGCTCATGCCTTGCATACATGAGCCCCTGGGTTCGATTCCTCAGCACCACATAAGCAGAAAAAGCAGGAAGTGGCGCTGTGGCTCAAGTAGTAGAGCGCTAGCCTTGAGCTGAAGAGCTGAGGGACAGTGCCCAGGCCCAGAGTTCAGGCCCCATGACTGACCAAAATAAATAAATAAATAAAATAAAAGAGTAGAAGAGCAACCTCACCAAACACAAGGACTTTAAAGCCTGAGCAGCAGAAACAATGGCTTTCCTTCTACCGTCCAAAGAAGCCCTCGGCTTCTTTGGGTTCAGAAAAGAGGAGGACTGAAAGCAGGGGAGATACCCGCAGAGACCCCCAAAACCCACTTCAAAGCCACCCAGGTGGCGTCTGGTTTAAAAGAATTTGGAGAAAGAATGTGAAAAGAACCTGAGGGACTGACAACTTCTTCTGTCCCCAAAGGTCAGGCTGCCGCAGTGAGAATGCGGGGGTGAGGTGAGAATCCGCGCCGTCCTAGGCTGCTCTTCCTCTGGCTGTCATTTTTTCAAGTCCTCCCTGGACAGCAGCTGCCCTCTTCCACAGCCCTCGCCCATGCTAGGCCCCCACGCTGCCCTCCCTAGCTGACCTCCAGTCACCATCTCTTAGATTTGTTATTCAATTCTGGGAAAGAGGAAAAAATAATAATAATGTAGCCCAGCGCCGGTGGCTCACGCCTGTAATCCTAGCTACTCAGGAGGCTGAGCTCTGAGGATCACGGTTCAAAGCCAGCCCGGGCAGGAACCTCCGTGAGACTCTTAGCTCCAATAAACCGCTAGAAAACCGGAAGTGGTGCTGTAGCTCAAATGGTAGAGTGCTAGTCCTGAGCTGAAGAGCTGAGGGACAGCGCTCAGGCCCAGAGTTCAAGCCCCACGACCGACCAAAAAAAAAAAAAAAAAAGACAAAAAAAAAATAATAATGTTAACTTTCAAAATGCCCTGGGGAAAGTGCTGGACCAGGACCAGCGCAGGGCTGTGGGTGAATTGGCCCAGGCAGGAAGGATTCCAAGCTCCATACAGGCAGCAAGGCTTGCTGGTGAAGAGTTAAAAGTGGCTTCGTTTCGAAGCAGTAACCCTTCTGTTGCTCATATTAACCTTGGGCCCACCTGAATTTCAGAAACCGTCTTGTTTGTGCTGAAACTGCTAAACCATAGATTAAACAAAGCTACTCTGAAGTCAGGCCCCACTTTGTACCATAGCTGGCCTTGGGTCCCCACAAACTTCAGGAGATGACCAAGCTGGCCCAAGATAAACAGACCACCAATTACTCCCTGCTAAGCTTTCACTGCTCTGGACTGTCCAGATGGCCCATTGAGACCCAGCCAGTTTGATAACTCCCTACTACCTCTTATCGCCTTGGAATGCCCTGCGGACGCCTCTAGTTGCTGTAAATTTGTCAGTCTGTGATTTTTTTTTTCTCTCCTTCTCCTTTTGTAACTTTGTAGTTTTTGCCTTTATAAACCCTGTGACATTTCAGCTCGGGGCTCTTCTCCTAAGCTCCGCTGAGTAGGTGTGTAGGAAGAGGCCCGAGCTGCAGTCCGCCTGAATAAAGCCTTGCTTTTGCATTTCGGAACGTCTGACTCTCGGTGGTCTTCTTGGTGGGGGTCCTGCGACGAGGGGGGGGTACAACTGGCATCCTGGGGACACCAAGTGGCTTCCAGCCAGGGGCTTTCTTTGCACAACTTGCTTCAGGAATGAACAGAAAGAACTAACCCCAGACAGACGACACACCACAGTGTCACCACACTTGACACACACACACACACAATGCTTTCTGCCTAAGCTGGCCCTTCTCACAGCTACCAACCTTATTTATTGCACGTCTGATCCAAGCCCAAAGTTACTAGGATTACAGGCATGAGTCGCCGGTGGCTGGCTTTTCAATCGTCTTTTAAGGAGCTGTACAAAGATGTTTCAACTCAACAAATCCGTTTGTAGGTCCAATGCATCTTGATCACTGGCGCCCCACCTTCCGTCATTCTCCTCCATCTTTCCCCTGATCCCCTCCACACCCTCAACTTACCTGGTTCCATTTTCACATAGGTCTGTGGAATCCAGTGACCGCATTCACTTTGAAAGGGAGTCTGGTTCTCCACCGTGATTCCATACCGGGGGGGCTGCAGGTTTGGCTCAGCAACGCAACCGCGAGTCTCCTGAATTGCAATGTGCCCTGCGGGAATGACAGACATGCATTCTAATTCCTGGCTGCCCCAGGTCTGCAGATCGCCACGCTTGGTCCAGACAATATGTGCAGAAGAACAGAGAGCCCAGGCTCAGGCCAGAGCAGTAGGCAGCTCACCTCTTCCCCTCCATGGAGGAACGGCTGAAGAACGGCCCTGGATTGGGCCTCATCAGCCACTGTCTGGGCTGCCTTACTTCTGTTCCACCCAAGCTATTATTTACAGCAAAGGACAAATAAGCAGTGAGTCCCGAGGTGGGGGAAGATGGACCGCCAGAGCCAGATCACCCCCTGGTGTAACGGCTGGAACTTTCTCTTGAAGGATGGTGATCGCTGACCTTGCCCTGAATTGAACAGGAAAAAGGCCACTCACTCCTCCTCCTCGGGCAAAAAGGTGTTCAAAGAGCCTGGGACGGACACGTGCAGGAATCAGCCGACTCTCTTCCTGCTACTGCCAACAGCAAGGCTCCAAGGAGCTCTTATAAAGGGAGCAGGCCTGATCTGGCCCTTGGGTACTGGGTTCATGGTACTGTCATCAAAAAGAATTTTCAAGGGGCTGGGTAGGTGGCTCAGTGGTAGAGCGCTTGCCTTGCATGCATGAGCTCCTTCAGCACCACATAAGTAGAATAAGCCAGAAGTGGCGCTGTGGTTCAAGTGGTAGAGCGCTCGCCTTGAGCTGAAGAGCTGAGGGACAGCGCCCAGGCCCAGAGTTCAGGCCCCATGACCAGCAAAAAAAAGAAAAGAAAAGAGAAAAAAGAATTCTCAAGCCAAGCAGCAGTGGCTACATCTGTAATCTTAGGTGCTCAGTAGGTAAGATCTGAAGATCACAGTTCAAAGCCAGCCCAAGGCAGGAAAGTCCCCATGAGACTCTTAACTCCAATTAACCACTCAAAAACTGGAACTGGTGCTATGGCTCAAAGTGGTAGAGCACTAGTATTGAGCAAAAGAGCTCAGGGATAGCATCCAGGCCCCGAGTTCAAGCCCTACAACTGGAAAAAAAAAGGATTTTAGGACACATCAAGGTAGAGACCAAGAAAGAATGGGTGCAAACACACTGGGTAACAGGAGCCCTGGTGCTCTGACAACATATTTATGGTAAAATATTTATAGGTTGGGGTTAGCTAAATTTACCCTTAGGCTTTTACTCATTGTTCCTTTTAAGCCAGGTATCTTTAAGAGAATTTTTTTTTATCCCTTCTTGATGAACACTTCTGTGAAAAAATGAGTCATTTTACCAAATGTTTTGTTCCCAAGGTAAACATTTTTCTTTTTTTTCTTTTTGGTCATAGGGCTTGAACTTGAGGCCTGCCCGCTGTCCCTGAGTTCTTTTGTTCTACCACTTTGAGCCACAGCGCCACTTCCAGTTTTCTGGTGGTTCATTGGAGATAAGAGTCTCACAGACTTTCCTGCCCAGGCTGGCTTTGAACTGAGATCCTCAGATCTTAGCCTCCTGAGTAGTTAGGATGACAGGCGAGAGCCACCAGCACTGGTCTAAATATCTCTATCATAATGTTGTTCAGCTCAGAAAGAGAGCGAGAAAGCGCACTGCCTTTTCACTGTATATGGCAGGATGTGGGGGCGCTAAAGCAAAGGCAGTTTAGTGTGGATGCCTGAATCTTCGGCTCCTCTTTCCCATGCTGTTCTTGATGTGGAAATCTCTGTGCTGGTCTCACTAGCACAGAGCTCTCCAGGAGCTCCGTTGGAGGGGCAAAGCATGGCATTGAACTAGTGGGTACTGGGAGAGCTGCTGCCGATCAGTCTCTGCAGTGCTTGTGTCACTTGTAGACGTCCAACAGCATTTCAAAGCGATGATGACGCTGTCTGTGTCCAAGCTTGAAGCCGGCCGCCACCGGCCTGATTCCCCTGCCTGAGCCTGCAGGGGATGGGCCGTCGCCTGCCAGGGAGACTTCTGGGAAGAACAGATGGACTTCCTGTGCTCATGAGAGGGGGGTTCAGACTTGTTATTTTAGGAATAAGGGGAAATGACACTCTTAACAACTGGACAGGCCAAGCCCATTGGGGCTTCAGAGGAAGACGCGGCTATTGTTGAAAGGACCTGGGGATGCTTCCGTGTCTGCTCTGTGCTTAGCCCAAGTTCACAAAGCACTGTGACTTAAAAAATCACCATGGTAAGCCGGGCCCAGTGGCTCTTGCCTGTTATCCAATCTACTCAGGAGGCTGAGATCTGAGGATCATGGATTGAAGCCAGCTTGAAGAGGAAAGTCCATAAGACTCTCATCTCCAATTAACCACCCAAAAGCCAGAAGTGAAGCTGTGGCTCATGTAGTAGAGAAGTAGAGAGTTAGTCTTGAACATAGAAGCTGAGACAGCACCCAGCCCTGAGGTTAATGCCCCAGGACTGGCACACATACACATAAACACACACACACACACACACACACACACACACACACACACACAATCTCTCTCTGGGCTGGTGTGCTAGAGTGCAGGACAGAATATAGGTAGGGATGAGATCAAATAAATTCAGGGGTCTGGGGAAGGAGCTAGCTCCCTGGGTCAGCAAGAGGCTGGCTAGATATTGCTCTGAGCCATCAATCCTGTTACTGGCGAAGCCTGCATCAGTGCCATCCCTCCTTCCCACAGCCAGCAAGCTTACAGCAACTCCTCCGGCCTTAGTAAAGGTGAGGGGAGCCAAGGATCTGGTCTAAGGTCACAGAGCTGACTGGAATTAGAATCAGATTTCCTTGCATGACAAGCAGGGTTGAACTTTAATCTGGAGACCAAGGTTTTAATTTTACTGCTTCGTGAGTCACTCTAACAATTCACCTCCCTGTTCAGCGTTTTCTCTTATATTTCAATTGCAGATCTAGCTAGGTACTGCTGGCTCACGAGGCCTGTAACCCTAGCTGTTCAGAAGACTGAGATCTGAGAATCACTGCTCAAAGCCACCGGGGCAGGAAAGATCTTGAGACTCTTAGCTCCAATTAATCATCTAAAAGCCAGAAGCTGAGCTGTTACTCAAGTGGTAGAGCACTAATCTTGAGTGACAAAGGTAAAGGACAGCTGCCTAGGCCCTGAGTTCAAGTCTTAGTACTGACCCAACAAACGAATTGGAAATCAAATGTAAATCTATCCAATTCTCCTGGCCCAAACCCTTCAAGGACACCTGTCACTGAGACAGTAGAAAGTCAAGGAACTCCTCACTGAGGCCTGAGCTACTATTCCAACTGGGAAAAGGAGGTCCATCTCTTGTGATGGCTTTTATATTTAGCCAGGAGGGGCTCAGGCAGGTGGTGGAGCGATGTGAGCATGAATTCTGATTTACAGACAACAGTCTGAAGGTTCTTCTGGGAACAAGGGCTTGCTGAGCAGGCCCCTCCCTTTGCCCCCATAATCCTGCTTATGTCAGGAACTTTCCCCAGGCAGCTTCCTTCTTTCTGTCTCCTTCAGGCCGGTTCCCTCTGGGGTCTTCCCTGTGTGTGCAGCTGAGGTCCCGTGATCACATGAGCTGGAACTTTCCTAATCTCTAGTGCAGGACAGAGAACTGAGAGTGGAGCCTGTGACCACACAGTGCCATTTGCTATCCCCTTAGATGTCCACTCAGATCCCCCGGCAGGTGTGGAGCCAGATGTCCACCAGCTTTGCCTGTAGCAAGCTCCCTACAACAACAATCTCTCCTCCTCCTGGTCAGGTCTGCCCAGGGCCTTGCAGGAAGCAGTCACCTCCCTCTCCTGCTAGGTTACATCCTGGGCCCCCTCTGGCCATGCCTCCCCACTGCCCATAGGAGGGTCCCAGGCCCTGAGGTCATCCACATCCAATGTGGCCACACCTTTCCCCCACCTGGCCACACCTCCTCCTGTCCTGACCTAGATAAGTCCTGCCCTAGATAAGTCCCCACTTGGCCATGCATCTCCACCATGCATGGCAGGGGCAGCAGTTCGGTAAATAAACTTGTGTTCTCTTCGTCTGCCACCTCATGAAACCTACCTACTCAATATACCTTCCACTGCTCTCACCCCCAAATTCTCATTCCCTCTTTTTTTCCTTTTGTCAGACATGTGGCTTGAATTCAGGGCCTGGGCACTGTCCCTAAGCGTTTCTGCTCAAGGCTAGTTCTCTACCACGTTAAGCCACAGCTCCACTTCTGGTTTTCTGGTGGTTTATTGGAGATAAAGAGTCTCATGGACGGTCCTGCCCCAGTGGGCTTGAAGACTAATCCTTAAATCTCAGCCTCCTGAGTACCTCCGACTTTGACTTTTTCCATACGGCTAAATCTCAGGTCCCCATCACTGAGTTGTTTGTTTGTTTGTTTTCCTTTTTTGTTGGGGTTGATGGTGTTGGTTGGTAGGGCTTGAAATTAAGGCTGAAGGCTGGTGACTCTTTTGGAGGGTTTTCCCCCTCAAGGGTAACAGGCTCTACCATTGAGCCACAGCTCAACTTCTGCCTTTTTTCCTTTTTCTGGTGGTTATCAGGAGTTAAAGGTACCATGGGCAGCCAAGGCACTACACAGTATCCTATCATCTGAGGATTGTAGTTCAAAGACAGCCTGAGCAGAAAAGTCCATGAGACACTTATCTTGAGTCAAACACCAGAAGCAGGAAGTAGTAGAGCTCTAGCCTTGAACAAAAGACCTCAAGTTCCAGCCCACCCATGACACATAGGAAAACAAGTCTCATAGACTTTCCTCCCTAGGCTGGCTTCAAACCGGATCCTCAGATTTCACCCAGCATGAGCAGCTTGGAATACAGGTGTGAGTCTTCATTTTAAAATCTTTACTTGGCAATTTGTTGCCTACCTTTTCATTTACTGTTCTTTTTGTTGTTGTTGTTGTTGTTAGTGGAGGCTTTATGACTTGTTACTAAAGTCCTGGCCACTCTTGCTAAGGATTTTCTTCACCTCCCTTCTATCAAGATTCACACCTTGAGCCACAGTTCAACTTCTGTTTTCGTTGTGTTCTTGTTGTTTTTGTGGAAGTTCTAGGGCTTAAACTCTGGGCAAGGCCACTTTGTTTTAGTATTTTTTTTCCACCAGGCTTGCAGGCTCCACTACTTGAGCCACAGCTTAACTTCTTTCAGGCTTTTTTGGTGGTTAATAGGAAATAAAGAGTTCCATGAATAGTCAAGAGCACTTCAGAGAGGCTTGCAATCTGAGGATTGTGGTTCAAAGGCAGCCTGGACAGGAAAGACCAAGAGACTCTTACCTCCAAATAATCACCAACAGGCAAGAAGTAGCAGAGCTCTAATCTTGAGCAAACCACCTCAAGCTTAAACCCCAGGACTGAGAACACACAAAACCAAGTCTCCTGGCCTTTCCTGCCCAGGCTGGCTTTGATCCACAATCCTCAGGTTTCAGCACTCAGGTGTAAGCCAACATGATAAAATCTTCAATGACTCTTCTTTCACCTTCTTTTTCATTTATTCGTCTTTTTTTGTGGGGGGGAGGGAGAGTAGGACCTTGCCAAAACTATCAAAACTATCTGGCTCTACAACTTGGGCCACAATTCTACTACTTTTTTTTTTCCTTTTTGTTTGTTAGAGCTTGAAATTAAGTCCCGGTGAATCTCTTGGAGGGTTTTTTTTTCCTCTCTAGGATAACAGGCTCTACCATTTGAGCCACAGGTCAACTTCTGCCTTTTTTCCTTTTTCTAGTGATTAATAGGAGATAAAGGTCCAATGGGCAGCTAAAGTCACTACACAGTATCCTAAAATCTAAAGATTGTGGTTCAAAGCCAGCCTGGGCAGGAAAATCCGTGAGAATCTTATTTCAAATGAAAGGAGAGGCGGGAAGTAGTAGAATTCTAGCCTTGAACCAAAGACCTCAATTTCAAACCCACCCACAACACAAGAACAAGTCTCAGACTTTCCTGCCAGGCTGGCATTCAACCAAGGTGGTCAGACTTCACCATGAGCAGCTTAGAATACAGGTGTGAGTCTTGATTTTAAAATGTTATTGTTCTTTTTGTTGTTCTTACTGGAGGTTTTATGGCTTGTAGTTAAAGGCCTGGCTACTCTCCCTAAAGTTTCCTTTTTATCTGTCTCTCTCTTTAGAGAAGGCTTCACACCTTGAGCCATAGCTCAACTTGTCTTTTTATTGTTATTGTTTTTGTGGAAGTTCTAGGGCTTGAACTCTGGGCATGGCCACTTTGTCTTAGGTTATTTTTTTCTCAAGGCTAGAAAACTCTACTACTTGAGACACACAGCTCAACTTCTTTATTGTTTTTACTATTTAGTGGTAAACAAGAGATAAAGAGTTCCAAGGGTAGCCAAAGACACTATGGGGAGGCTTGAAAACACAGGATAACTCTTCGAACCCAGCTAGGGTAGAAAATTCCAAGACTCTTGTCTCCAACCACCAATAGGCAGAAAGTAGTAGAGCTGTAGCCATGAGCAAAACACCTCAAGTTTAAGCCCCAGGACCAAACACACTAAAACAAGTCTCATGGACTTTCCTGCCCAGGCTAGCTTTGAACCGTGCTCCTCAGATTTAAGCTACATTAGCACTCAGGATTACAGGTGTGAGCCAACATTGGCAAATCTTCAGTTGACTCTTCTTTCACCTTTTCATTTATTTGTCTTCTTTTAATTTTTTGGCTGTTGTTCTTAGAGCCTAGCCTTCATAATCAGTTTTCTTTTTCTTTTCTCCCAAAAGTAGCTTGCTTCATAATTTGGGCCATAGATCAACTGCACTCTACTTTTTTTTTGTTTTTTTTTGCTTCTGCTCCTCGGGTGAGAACTCAGGTCCTGGTCACGGGTGTGTGTGTGTGTGTGTGTGTGTGTGTGTGTGTGTGTGTGTGTGTGTGTGTGTGTGTGTGTGTGTGTGTGTGTGTGTGTGTGTGTGTGTGTGTGTGTGTGTGTGTGTGTGTGTGTGTGTGTGTGTGTGGTGTGTGTGTGTGTGGTGTGTGTGTGTGTGTGTGTGTGTATTTGAGCCACAGCTCTACTTCTGCCTTGTTTTAGTGGTTAATATGAGATAAGAGTCCCATGGGTATCCGAGGGCACTACAGAGAGGCTTGAAATTTGAGGATCACGATTCAAAGGCAGCCTAAGCAGGAAGATCCATGTGACTCTTATCTCCAATCAACCACTAATAGGCAGAAGGTAGTAGAGCTGTAGCTATGAGCAAAACACCTCAAGTTTAGGTCTCTAGACCTGAACACACTGAAACAAGTTTCATGGACTTTGCTGCCCAGGCTGGCCTTGAACCGTGATCTTCAGATTTCAGTGACCTTAGCACTCAGGATTATAGGTGTGAGCCAACATTTAAAAATCTTTAGCTCTGGGGAGGGGGAAGGCTGGGAAGGGATATGAAAGGTAAACAAAAGGAGGAGGCTGCAATGCTTGGTAAGAAATGTACGCATTATCTTGCCCATGTAATTGTAACCCCTCTGTACAGTATGTTCACAAATAAAATAAAATAAAAAAAAAGAACAAATTGTAAAGAAATCAGAAGACTACATAAAGAAAAAAATGGATGTGGGGTAGTGAGAACAGATACACGGTAAAGAGGAAATTTCTGAATCATTTTTGAGATAAAATTTTCTATTAAAATCTGCAGTTACTGAAAAAAATATCTTTAGCTCTTCTTTCTTTCACATTTTCTTTCTTTCTTTCACACTCTTTCTCTCTTTCTTTCTTTCCCTTCCTTCCTTCCTTCCTTCCTTCCTTCCTTTCTTTCTTTCTTTCTTTTGCTGTTATTCTCATGCTCAATTTTTCATTTATTTTCCTTTTGAAACTAGCTTGCTCTACTATTTTGACCACAGGTATACTACAGGCTTATTTCTTTCTCTCTCTCTCTCTTTTTTTTTTTTTTTTTTTTTGTAGTTCTTCTAGGTCTTGAACTCAGGTCACAGTCACTGAGATTTTTTTTTAATTTTTTAAAAATTTGAGTGGTAGTTGCCAGGTCTTGAAATTAAGGCCTGGTGACTCTCCTTGAGTTTTTTTTGGGTGGGGACGGGGGTGGTCCTGGGGCTTGAACTCTGGGCCTGGGCGCTGTCCCTCAGCTCTTCAGCTCAAGGCTAGCGCTCTACCCCAGGTCCCACAAGCAAGCCTATTTATTTGAGTTCACACTGGGAAGGTTACCATGGATACAGGCAAAAAAAAAAATAAAGCATCTATATTACAATCAGAGCCAATTACAATCAGAGTGAGTGAAAAACACTGGTTCCTTTAAGAAAGGAGACTGCAACCCAGGGAAAGTCCAGACATGTGGTTCACCTTGTCTAGCCTCCTAGGTTTAGCTGTCAGCAATTTCACCCAGCCTTCAAAGCCTTTAAAGCACTATGGAATGGGGCCATAGCCTAACCCTCTCCAGAGCTGTGTTTTAATCCTTCCATGGCCAGCTCTCCGCTTTCTGATGCTATTGAGGTGGCATTCCAACCTCTCAAACCTTTTCCAGCCTCACATCTCAGCTTCAGAATTCCCTGCACCTATTAATGTTAATAGCACAGTAAAAAAAAAAAGAAAAAAGAAAAAGAACATTGGACATTTAAAAGAAATAACTGACTACATTCTTTCATCAAGTACAAGAAATTGAGCACCACTGCTTTAAGTCACTAATAACACTTTTTTAGATGTACTTTCACAGGCTTTCATAAAGATTCCTATAGAGTCCTTATAGTAAAGTGTCTTTTTGCCTCCCATTTTTATTGAATTTGTACAATACGTAGTACTTAAGACCATTTCACCTCATAATTAAAGTTTATCTTGTAAGTAAATACTTGTGAGACTCATCTCCAATCAAATGTCAAAAAAGCCAGAAGTGGAGCTATGGCTTAAGTGCTATAATGAAATCCTTGAGCAAAAGCATCTCAGGGGCAGTGTCCAGGTCCAAAGTTCAAGCTCTAGGTCTAGAACACACACACACACACACAGAGATGATAATGTCTATCAAGGTCTTCCTTAGGATGATCTTGGTGATGTCAGCAACTGTCTCAAGATTCTCTCTCTCTTCCATGCATTTGTGGTAGTAGACACCAGAGTCGCTGTAGTATAACATGTGTCTAAGACCTGTCCATTAGCAAAGGCTGTCATGTAACATATCCAACACAATGTCCAGCTCTCTTGATGGTAGATCTGCACATCTTGGGACTTGATGGGACCCATGTACTCTTCAGCTGGCTTTCCCATCCTCTGTACCACCTGCTGCAATGATTCACCGTCCACACCAAAGTGGCTTACATAACCTCTCCCAAATTATCTGAATCCTGGAGGCCAGCTATGTCACGGAGAGCCCCTGTGGCTATTGCCCTTTCAGAGAGGCCATTTTGCCTCCTATGCTTTCCTCACAGATGTGGGCAAGGGTCTCTGAGAGACTACAGTGCCCGATCTTGGAGCCATCTAGCTTCAAGTGTCTCTAAGCTTTGGGAAGTCATGCAGTCAAGGGTCTAGGTTAGGAATACGAGGGTATGCACACCCCCTCCTTCTGGAGGTTTTCCTGTATGTTCTCTTGGGCAGTGCACAGAAGCAGGGTCTCTGAAAGGGAACTTGTATGGTCATCTTTGTCCAGCTTGGTCCAGACAACATAGAAACCACTTTCCCATCCCTTCCATGGTTTTGACATGCTCCATGTGATCCGTGCTGAACTGCTCTCAACGCAACAACAATGTAGAGGTCACAACTGGGTGTTGTGTGGATAGCTGTCCAGGCTTGGGATGAGTCCTGTGCCATGCTGGACCCACAACTCCATGCGGGGAAAGTGAGAGGAAGATTAGCTGGCTTGTGTCTGAGTCTGAATGGGCCCAGTAGGTGCTGAGGCCTGCTCTTCATGTCCAAAGGATAACGCGGTGTGGGTAGGGCCAACCATCACCAAAACACTGACCTGGGTCCTCGGCATTATCTCCAGCATCTCCCTGACAACACAGACTTCTGATCTGAGAATCACAGTTTGAAGCCAGCCTGGGCAGGAGAGTCCATGAGACACTCATTTCCAACCACCAAAAAGGCCAGAACTGGAGCTGTGGCTCAAGTGGTAGAGCAGTAGCTTGGAGCCAAAAAAAAAAAGCATAGAGGGAAAAGCCAGGCCGAGCATGAGCCTGAGCCCCAGGACCAGCCTGCATGTACACACACACACACACACACACACACACACACACGCAGCTTCCTGCCAGATTTTTCCATGTGGTCCCATGAAATGGTTGGAGACCTCTCTTTACACTGGTGTGCCCAGGTATTCACTCCAGAACTGTGGAAATTGCCTCTCATTCACCTACAGGTCCATTGGATCAGGTTGTGAACTTTGCAGCCTGCTTCCTCTACTCCTTTTCTGAGATGAGTCCCATAGCTCAACACAGCTGTCCATACTCTTCTAGAGGCTGCTTAGGGTCTCGGGGCCTGCATTCACACGCCAAATGGAAAAATAAACATGACCTGAGATCCCCTGCTTACTTTGAGGACCAGCTTTCCAGGCAGTGGCAGCTCCCTGTGAAGCCAGGCTCAGTGAAGTGTGGAGGGCTTGAGTCCTTCTGAGGAAGAGCAGAGAGTGGAGGAAGACAGAGGAAGTGGGAAAAGACGATCTACCTTCCCATGTTTCCTTGCAGTTCCCGATCCACAGCATAACCTTTGCTAATTGCTCTGCTGTGTGTGTGTGCGCGCGCGCGCGCGCGTGCGCGCGCGCTCGCGCGCATGTGCGCATGTGCACAGTGGTTCTGGGCCCTGAATTCAGGGCCTGGTCACTATCCTGAGCTTTCCTGCTCAAGGCTAGTGCTCTACCACTTGATACCACTTGAGCCACTGATCCACTTCTGGCCTCCTAGGTAGTTAAATGGAGAGACCAGTTTCAGGGCTTTCCTATACAAGCTGGCTTCCAACCACAATCCTCAGATTTCAGCGTCCTGAGTCGCTAGGATTTACAGGTACCTGGCTATTGTGTTTGTTTTAAGCCACTCCTTTAGCAGCAACAGTCTGAATGCCCAGATACTGCCCTTGTCCTTGTGGTGAGCAGTCTCAAATAAAAGTTGCATATAAAGGGCCTGCTGAGAAGCTAGGATTACAGGTGTGAGGCATCCGAGCCAGGCTGCGGTGCTGTATTTTCATCTGTTCTCCGCCTGCCTTGGCCCCCTGGTGGTCTCACTGGGGACTGCAGGGAGGGCAGGTATCCATTTCTATTCCCCGGCCTTGACTGGTTTGGGGATTCAGCTGGGCAGGTTCCATTTTCTCTTTCAGGAGCACTGCAGCTCTGAGGTGAGTCCAACTCCAGGGCTTCCTGCCTCTGTCTGAGACCACGACAGCCCAGCCCAGAGTCAGAGCCTCCTGAGTCAGAACCTGCCGCCTCCCCACTGGGAGCCCAGGCTCTGGGGTGGGACTGGCCAGCCCTGGGCAATGCTGACACTAGATGGAATGCAGCCAGACCCCCCCCCCCCCAGAGCTTCAGCTAGGAATCACAGTGTCCAGCTAGATGTTCTTGCTTATTTGCTCACTTGCTCCTCCTGCACACTTATCTCAGTCACAGATGTTTCCTCCACTAAGGGGCACATCTACCCTGCCCCCACAAAGCCTTCAGACTCCAGTTCCGGAGATGTTCTGGGCTCTTCCCTGCTGCAGCCCATGTCACGTGTCACAGAATGACCAGGAAAGGATCCTGGGAACTCTGTGGCCATGCAGAGAGTGCTGGTGTGCACAGTGTCAGGAAACTGTGACTCAGACTCCTGACTTGTAACGAGCCCATCAGAGTTCAGGCTAGGACTCAACTGACTCGACAACTCCCTGTCCAGATGAGATTTCTAGCTTACTCCACT
Organism: Dipodomys merriami; assembly: GCF_024711535.1. Taxonomy (NCBI): domain Eukaryota; kingdom Metazoa; phylum Chordata; class Mammalia; order Rodentia; family Heteromyidae; genus Dipodomys; species Dipodomys merriami. The sequence goes on from NW_027204381.1 coordinate 19,448,595, forward strand.
GTGAATAGAGGCAAAGAAGGGGAGCAGAGATCAGCCAGCAGATTCCACCAGAGAAGGGCAGCCTCTACCTTCTACAAAGACGAACTGAATCCTGTGAGCAATTTCCTTGAAGTCTTCTGACAGATATCCACAGTAAAAGAGCCATTTCTGCAGGGCGAGGGTGGCTCATGCCTCTAATCCTGTCTATTCAAAGAGGCTGAGATCTGAGGATGGTGGTTCAAAGTCAGCCTGGGCAGGAAAGTCTATGAGACTCTTAGTTCCAATTAACTCTAATTAACCAGCAAAAAGCTGGAAGAACTGTGGCTTAAGTTGTAGAGCACTAGCCTCGAGCTAAAAAGTTCAGGGGCAGTGCCCAGGCCCTAAGTGCAAGCTGCAATCCCCCCCAAAAGAAAAAAACCTAACTTGGTAGTCCAGAGATTCCTCTTCTCTCTAGGTGGTCTAGATAAGCCACTATTGAGTTTTCTGTAATTCCAGAATATTCCAAGCACTGTAGCCAATTCTGATCCTGAGAATTTGTTCCCATGTTAAAAATAAAAACATTCCAGCTTACACTCCATTTGCATGTGATAGCACACACCACCTTCTTTTTCCAGCTTTGGCTTTCATTGGAAGAGTCATAATATCAGGTATACGTAAAGAAGAGGCTGCTGCCATAAATACCGCAGCTGCTGCGTCTCTGTGGAAGGTGAGCTGGGCTGTCTCTCCCTGGCTTTGAGGGCTCCCTAGCCCTCTTTTCTCAGTTCACATTCATGAACTTCCTTCCCCAGAGAACTCCTGTGGTCTGACCCTGGGGCAAAGCAATGACATTCTAGAATGCTCTGCCACTCATTGCCATCACTTTCTGATCTCATGTTTTTCAAAATTCAAGAGACTCACCGTTGCTGGCTCACCCTCTTCTTCTCCACATTTCTTAATTGCCTTTCTCCTTGGTGATATCTATTCAGAGAAATCTTCTAGCCTATCCATGTTCCTGAGCAGAGTAATGTGGCTACTGGGCCTGTGTCATTGGTTCACATGGTGGCTAGAACAATGCGGTGGTTACCAGGACAGGCAGTGTGATTTCAAGACCGGAAATGGAATTATATCAACTATGAAGTTGCCATTTGGGAAGATGATGAATGAAAGTCTCTGAGGAGGGCTGACTTTTTTTTTTTTTTCAGTTGTGGAGTCTGAACTCTGAGCCTGGGAGCTGTCCCTCAGCTCTTCAGCTCAAGGCTAGTGCTCTACCACTTGAGTCACAGTGCCATTTCTGGCTTTTTCTGCTTATGTGGTGCTGAGGAATTGAACCCAAGGCCTCATGCATGCAAGGCAAGCACTCTACCACTGAGCCACCTTCCCAGCCCCCCCCCCCCAATAATTTTTTTTTAAATTGAACTTAGGGCTTGGGATCTGTCTCTGTTTTCTTTTATTCCCCCCTCAAAGTTAGTGCTTTACCACAGCTCCACTTTTAGATTTTTGGTGGTTAATTGGAGACAACTGAATCATGATCCTCAGATCTCACCCTTCTAAGTAGCTAGATTTACCTGGATTACCCAGTAAAGTTTTAGTCAAAGCCATCACAGTGTTAATCAAATTCTTGGGATTTCATTAAGTCACAAATACAATAGTCAATTCCCTTGAATACATAACATAGATCCTGTGAACAAGGACATTCTCAACATGATCACAGCACAACCACTGAAGTCAGGGATTTGAAACATCCATACATTACTACTGTCCATATTCCTCTCAAATTAGAGTATCACACACTGCATCTGGCTCTTAGGCCTCGCTGGTTGCCTAGAACTGACTACAATAGTTTCTGCTTTTACTTTGGTGACTGAAAACTTGAAGACTAGGAATTACTTTGTTCATTTTCCCTCAATTTTGGTCTCCTAGATGTTTTCCCTTATTTTTTAACCTATTTTTAACTTGAAATGATAGTGTGTTCAAGCCAGAGCAACCTAAGAAGTAGTATATAATTTTTATTTGAATTATTTGTTTTAAAATAATTTACTACTTTTAAACTAAAGGACCACATAAGCATCATTTTAGAGAAAAACAAAAGTTATACATGTATTGCCATGCCACATACACTTGGTTGAAACTTCTGGAATGCAAGGTTCTGGACAGGAGTGGAGCCTGGCATAGACTCAAGCCCCAGGCATCCCCCAGGAGTTGGTGGAGAACTGGATTCCCTAAAAAAGACAATCTGGTCAGACTTAACCCGTTGTTCTCTGAGAAAGAGAAGTTCCAGTGTGACTGCTGCTCACCACAGTGACCCAGGGCCCAGTGGCAGGATGCCTGCCCTGTGCCCTGACAAGTCCCACCTGGGAGAGAGTCTGTCCTGCCTCCAGGCCAGTTCAGGCCTGCCATTGTACACAACAACTCTTGTTTCCTCCTCTAACAAGCAGCTCAGTATCCAACCACCATGGGAACCCAGTCCGAGAGGCACAATGGAGGGGAAGCTGCCGAAGCAAGCGTTTGGAAAGGAGCAGAGATCACAGCAGGCAAAGCAGCCATGAAGATGTGTCTGCAAGGAGTCCTTAGCTGGGATCAGCAAAGAGAGGCCGGCGCAGGTGGGCGGAGCACTTCCATAAAGCTGCCTGTGGTGGACAGATGGCTTCTGATTTGACCTCGACAACAGAATAAGGGACTGCAAGTTCAATGAATAGTCTCTGGCCAGAGAAACAAGGTCAAACACTTAAGTTTCTTCATTTCCAGTGGTTCCTGGTATTTCCAGCTGAGTGGACATCTTTCTGTGACCAGTGGGTGTCACGCCACCTTCTGCGGAGTCTGCGCAAGAGATCCTGTTGGACAAAGAGCTTCAAGGAAGCAAGCCCGCAGGAAGGGGGTGTTGGTTCAAGGCTTCCCATACACTTGGCTGCACCTTTATAGCCTCTACCTTTATTCTTACTATATTCTTCTTGGCTGTACATTAGTTGCCTTTATTCTCGTTTTGGCTATTTTTCTACTGATCCTCGAACAGAGCATGTTGTATTTTTTCCAGTCCAATAGAGATGGCTTCTCTAAGTAATAAAGACTAAGGCTAAAGATTAAATGTGGGCAATGCCCCAATCAATCTATCATCTGATGTGACGTTGCCTCCAGAAACTTCTACAACTTCACAAGCGGTTTTGCAGCTCACGAATAGTAAATATAGAGACTTAAAATTTCCAGATATGTCCAACAGATAAAATCAATGAATTAAACTAAGTTAGAAAGAGTTATCCCAGTAGTTCAGAGAGTTCTAAAAAGAAGGGACCTCTGATTATAAAAGAAAAAGAAAGATTCTCCCAACAGTTATGATTAAGTTTAGTCCAACTTACGTTATAGGGAATAGATGGTGTTTTCACACAGAATATAAAGTTAGTAACATATTTCCTGAACCAACCAAGAACCATTTCCTTATACAGGAGCTTATAAAGATAAAAATAAAAAAGTATAATGTAAGTACAGCCCTGTCTTAGGTTTGTTAATTATTAAACATAAAAAGGCTGAATAGATGACGTATTCTATTAAACAATATGCTAGACTTGTTTCGCACCACTTAGCTTAAACAGTTGGTGGGATAGTCATCAATTTTCATGTAATTCATCAATGCTTTGCCTTTAAAAAAATTGATTAAGTGCTTAAATAAACAAAGAATCTATGTCACAATCACACACTGTATAAAAATGTTAATTCTGGGGGGGGAAGGAGAAGGATTGGGATTGGGGGGGAGGGGGGAGGCTGGGAAGGGATGTGAAGGGTAAACAAAGGAGGAGGGTGCAATGCTTGGTAAGAAATGTACGCATTATCCTGCCCATGTAATTGTAACCCCTCTGTACAGTATGTTCACAAATAAAATAAAATTAAATTAAAAAAATGTTAATTCTCCTCAATAAAGATACACTCAGATGCAACTCTTTTGAGTCTGTGTCTGTCACTTCGCCGACTCCTTTGCCCACCTATCCTGAGATACTTGTCCCATCGGTCCCAGTGCTCCGGCCAAGCTGGTCCGTCGCAATGTATTCTAACCTAAATTCCACATTTTGTAATTTGCCTTTTAGTAAATCATCAGTATCTTTTCACATAAAATGCCTGTAACTTCTTTTTTTGGGGGGAGGGGTCTGGTCGTGGGGCCTGAACTCTGGGCGTGGGCACTGCCCCTCAGCTCTTCAGCTCAAGGCTAGCGCTCTACCACTTGAGCCGCAGCGCCACTTCTGGCTTTTTTCTTTTTGCTTATGTGGTGCTGAGGAATCGAACCCAGGGCCTCATGCATGCAAGGCAAGCGCTCTACCACTGAGCCACCTTCCCAGCCCCTGTAACTTCTTTATTTTAATACTTCACATCATTCCAGTATGTGATTATATTATAACTCCTCCCTTCCTTCTTTTCTTCCTTCATTCCTTCCCATCTTTCCCTCCTTTCTATCCTACCCACTTAGACTCAGGGCCTCAAGCATGTGAGGTAGGTGCTCTACCAGCTGAGCCACACACCTCACTGTTTTTGCTTTAGTCTTTTTTTTTTTTTTTTTTTTTTTTTTTGGGTCCGGTTGTGGGGCCTGAACTCTGGGCCTGGGCGCTGTCCCTCAGCTCTTCAGCTCAAGGCTAGTGCTCTACCACTTGAGCCACAGCACCACTTCCGGCTTTTTTCTTTTTGCTTATATGGTGCTGAGGAATCGAACCCAGGGCCTCAGGCTTGCAAGGCAAGCGCTCTACCACTGAGCCACCTTCCCAGCCCCTGCTTTAGTCATTTTTGTAGCAGTGTTTTATGTTTATGACCAGGCCAGCTTGGACCATAATCCTCCTTTTGACCCTTTCTGAGTAGAGATAAAAAGCACAATGCACTGGGTTCAGATATTGATTGAGATGCAGTTTATGAATACTTTGCCTAGGCTAGCCTTAAATCATAATCCTCTGTGTCTCAGTCTCTTCAGCAGCTAGGATTACAAGGGCAAGCTACCATGCCTGGCTCAAATTTCTAACTGCTAAAACAAATTAACAAAGTTTTAATCATTTTAAATGTTGAATTTGGGGACAGTGGGTGCTTTCACTTGCCTGGTTTCAAATTTCCCCAAAAAAACCCAAATATTAACCTTTGATTTCTTAGAGTTCATAAAATAAACAGATAAAATTTTTTAAAAACTACTTAAAGAAAAAAGCCAAAAAGAAAGCATCCTTACCACCATAACTTTGGATTTGACACCTTGCCAAAATTGTTTTACCTCATAGTTGTTTTTTACAGAGTGTGTATTCCAACATCCACGGCCAAACAGCCTATAACCACAGGAGAAAAAGCCAGGCTGTAGGCCAACACACCAAGGGAAGGGAGGGCCCAGAGGCCTTGTAGGTGGCCGTGTCCCAACATTTTACCTGAAGGGTTAGGGCAGCTTAAATATAGGGTGAAAAAAGCAGAGAAATAGGAAAAATATATTAATATTCCAAATGTGTGGAATCAAAGAGTGGGTAAAAATAGTATAACGCTAACAATGGGTATTAGAACAAACATCTTCTAGTGTTAAAAAAATAAGAGCAACAAATTACAGTTCAAGAGCATCTTGGAGAATATTGATTTCAAGGAGATGCAGCAAATATGGTGTCATGTAATGGAAAAACCAAAACCTAGCCAATGTCTTTTCATGCTATTATAGCACTGGTGATCTCATTCAACCAACTGATAAGGATAGCCTCAACAGAAAAGAAAAATAAAAATCAAACTGCTGCTGTCTAAAACACAAAGTATCTTATACTTCGAGAAGATTGCCCTTCCTGTGCATGGCTGACATTTTACGTACTGATCACTAATAGGAAAGAGTTCTGAAACAGAACAGGGATAATGACTTACCCCTTTTAATCGCACTCAAATTAGAAATCACTGTTCTATGAGGCTGGCTGAAACAAACCAGTTCTTACATCTTTATCCATTCATGTAGAAAGTACCAGCTGTTTGCCATCTTCAGTTTGCAAAGGACATAAATTAAACAGTATACTGGAAAGATTTTGCTCTCTTCTGCTGATGTGCTAAAGAGGGTCTATTTCTGTCTCCAAGCCTGGGTGAGATTCTACAGCAGCAATTCACCTCTATCTTGAAAGAACAAAAGCATTAGCTCTCTCTCACACACACACAAGCATTCTGAAATCAGTTATTGATGACCAAGGGTCTGGTTTATTACTTGTAAAATAATTTCATTGTTCCTCTTTTGTGTGTGCCAGGTCTGGGGCTTGAACTTAGGGCCCCTTGCTTTCCCTTGGCTTTTTTCCTTAGGGATGATACTCTGCCAGTTAAGCCATTCCTCTACTTCTGGGTTTATCACTGCTTAATTGTAGACGTCTTCCTGCCTGGGCTGGTCTATAGTCATGATCCTCAGATCTCAGCCTCCTAAGCAGTGAGGATTATAGGCATGAGCCACCAATGACTGATTACTTGTTCCTTTGATAAAAATCCAAATGGCTACAGCATGGTTTAACAGAGAGTTTGAATCCTTTTCTGAGCCTTAGAAAAATCCATGAGACTCTTACCTCCAGTTAGCCACCGAAAAGCTGGAAGCCAAGCTCTGGCTTGGCTCAAATAGTTAAGTATCAGCCTTAAGAGCAAAAGCAAAACAAGAGCACAAGGCCTTGAGATCCAACCCCAGTACTGGCACAGGGGAACAAAAATCTCTGCTCTCTTTCCGTCTCTAGCTATAGATGGTTTGATCTCTACGCCTACCTGAACAGCACACAACTGGCTCACGGTATGTATGTGCAAATGTGGGTAATACGAATGAACAAACAAATCCTCATCCTCCTTCAAAACAGTGGTGGGGTAAGACTTTCATGTTCTTATAAGCCAACCGAAAACTAAAAGTAAAAAACAAGAGGAGGAAGCAGCACCACGGTGCCACCCTGGAGGGAAGGTCGGCAGGAACTAAGACGTCATTTCAGAAGGCAGCCTCTGGCATCGCGCCCTGGTACTACCCAGCCATCTGTCATCTTTAAGCCTTAGCTGAGCAACCGAGTGGGAAAAAACATCCTCGCACGTTAGCAAAGAAGAAAAAGAAAAAGAAAGAAACCCCGGAGCTGTCCAGCCCAGCTGAGCTGAGAGGGTGGGTGCAGTGCGGTTTCCAGAGTGATCACAATGGTAATCACCAGTCCCGATATGCTGTGGGTATCACTCGCACTGTCCATCACCAAGAGCCAGCTCTTTCCAGCCTCAATTGGCTCAGGCCTGCCGTGGACCCCCAACTCCACCCCCGGCCCATTTGGCACACTGTCAGTCCAGGCCACTGGGCAGAGAGACTCACCGCTCCCACCCCAATATTCAGACAGGATTCACAAGCTGTGGGGATGATGCATCACTAGGCCCCCATTATGCACAGGGCACGGGCCATACAACCCCAAGTTGGGACCCCTTTCTTAAAGACACAAACAGGGGATACCCAAGTCAGTGCAGCAGTGGGCACTGCCAGAGAAAACTTTCAGGGGCAAGAAGACTTTAGTGACCCTAGCTCTGGCCTGCAAGTGTTCAGTCTACCTTTCTTTGGTCCCTGTGTCATCTCAGAGCAAGGGCAGCCATGTATATCCACCTGGCAGATAGGGCCACGCGCATGCTCAACTCCACAGCAAATGCAAATCCAGATGCATCGCTGCAAATCACATAAGTGCAAGCACGCACACACACACACACACACACACACTAGCAGATCTCATCCTTCAATAAAAGGGTGGACAGTTCATGTGTCTCGTACCCTTTGGCACACTAGGAGGGCAGTCTTGGCTACATTCAGTGATACAGAAGTGTTGGTGACTAAAGATGCATTTACTTACTTGAGTGTTGCCCGTTCAAGGCTGACACTCTACCATATGAACCACAGTTCCACTCCCTGATTTTTTTTGAGGGGGGGGGCTGATTCATTGGGAATAAAAGTCTCATGGACTTTGCTGTTCAAGCTGGCTTCGAACCATCCTCAGATCTCAGCCTGGTGAGTAGCTAGGATTACAGAAGTGAGCCACCAGCATCTGGCTTCATACCACCACAGATTCCTCACCACCTGCACACACACACACACACACACACACACACACACACACACACACACACACACACACACACACACACACACACACACACACACACACACACACACACACACACACACACACACACACACACACACACACACACACACACCACACTATGCCTAGCTACTCAGACCTCTGACCCTAGGTCACTGGGAGCCCAGCAAGAGGAAGAAGAGCTGAGCTGGCCTGAGCCAGGACGGGGGCGGGGGCAGAGTGCGGGGCGTGGCTTCACGAAACCACGCCCGTCTGCGTCATCGCCTTGGGGGCGTGGTTCGTGCCTGCGGGCAGAAGTGTCAGTCAGTCCCAGCGCTGGGACGATGCGGGGCGCCTAGGATGCTGCTGCTGCCGCTGCTGCTGCTGCTGCCGCTGCTCTGCCTGCGCCTGGGCCGGGGTGCACACAGTAAGTCCTGGGGATCGGCCCTGCCCAGTCCACCAGCGTCCCGTGCCAACCCCCCTTTACAGCTGTGGTCGGGTGGAGATCGGCGTGGGGCTGGCCCTGGTGGGAGCGAGGCGCCGCTGGCGGGGGGGGGGGGGGGCGGGGGGTGCCGGGCCCCCCTGTAGAGGGAGTGGAAGAAGCTGGGACTGGCGGGGAAGGTGGGGGTGAGGGAGGGGCCGGCTGACGGCCACACTTTGAACCCCGGTAGGTATTCTTGCCCTCTGCTTCTCTGATGGGGCTGTTTGCCCCCCCTCCCAGGTGATCCTGACCCCCTTCTTGCCCTCCCTCCTTGCCCTCTCCCGGCCTTCTGATCATCCCTGCCTGGAATCCCCAGCTCACTCCCGCTGCCCCCTGCCCCCGCCCTGCCCTGACCACTGCCCCTTAGTTCAGGCTAAGTTCCCAGATTCAGAGACGCCCAAGGGCCCCAGGTTTGAGGAACCAAGACCAGAGGCCGAGAGAGCAAGAACCACAATCCCTTCTACCATGCCACCAGTAAGCATGAGGTCAAACTCTCAGCCAGTCATGTGATCGAAACCTGAAATGGGAGGGCTGGGGGCGTGGCTCAAGTGGTGGAGGCCCAAGTTCAAACCCCAGTACAGCCAAAAACAAAAACAAAAAGAGAGAGTAGAAAAGAAAGTTGAGAAAATGGGTTGCATTTTCCACTTGACATCTAGTGTTTTGCAATGAAAACACAGGCTTGAGGCTCAAAGATAGTGTGTGAAAGAATTCAAGGGACAGGTAGATTTTCTAAGTGAGAATGAGAGTCACTAAAAAAGAGGCAGGAGTTCAGCAGTTGTGAGGAGGAGACACCTCCAGGGACCTAGAAGTGGGAAGGGGGAACTCATTTGCCTTTAGCCCTCACATTCTTTCACCCAATTGATCACCAAGATTTGAAGTAAGGCTGGGTGCCAGTGGCTCACACCTGTCATCCTAGCTACTTAGGAGGCTGAGATCTGAGGATCACAGTTCAAAGCCAGCCCAGGCAAGAAAGTCCATGAGACTCTTATCTCCAATAAACCACTAGAAAACCAGAAGTGGTGCTGTGGTTCAAGTGGTAAAGTACTCACCTTGAGGTGAAGAGCTGAGGGATAGCGCCCACAATAGACAAGAAATAAAAAGAAGAAGAAGATGTGAAGTAGGAGTGGGTAATGGGTTCTTATTAGAGGCAAGACAGGGCTCTTGGAGATCGGTGTATGTCCAGGCTGAGGGCATGGGGAGGGGCTGCTTGGCGTTTGGTTATCTCTCTATAGATCCCAGGGTGCTGGCTCTTTAAGGAGCTATCCTCATGTAGTCCAGACTCAATGTTTGTGGTCACCCTGCCTCAGGTAGCGGCCTGAGTACAGGGTAATACTTCAACTTGGGGAGCCTAAGGTAAGGGAACAAGAACAGGGAGAAGCCAGGGATGTGTGTGTGTTATGTGTGTGTGTGTGTGCACGTGCTTGCACACATGCATGCATGCATGTGCATGCGCGCATGTGCATGCGCATGCTAGAATTACAGGTGTAAGTCACCAGCACCCAGGGGGACAAGCTCTTTTCAGGCTCACTGCCCAGGCTGCCTTTTCTGTGGGGTGTTGCAGCTGCAGTCATTCTCCGTCCTCACTGTGGCCTCTGGTCCCAGACAGCACAGGACAGCTCTGGAATTAGACACACCCAATGCAGGTCTCCACTCTGACCCTTCCTAGCTCCATGGGGCTTGAGCAAGTCATTAACCTCTGTGAGCTTTCTTCTTTAGGAAGATCAAGGTCAATACACGGGGGTGAGAGAGAGATGCCTGGGTATGCAGGGTGGTGGTTGATGTCACTAAATGGAGCATATACAAAGTACTTAGCAGAGCCTGAGCTCATCATGAAGCACCCACTATGTGAGTGGCAACCCTGTATCCCTCCTCCTCCTCTTCCTCCTCCTCTTCCTCCTACTCTTCCTCCTCCTCTTCCTCCTCCTCCTCCTCCTCCTCCTCTGCTTCCTCCTTGTCCCCGGGGACAAGCACAAATAGCTCTGATGTTGAAACTCTTCTCCCCAGGGACGGAACTGCCCAGCCCTTCTTCAGTGTGGTTTGAAGCACTGTTCTTCAAGCATGTCCTCCACTGGACACCCATCCCAAATCAGTCCCCAAATACCTCCTATGAAGTGATGCTGCAGAAGTATGGAGACAGGCATTGGAACCTTCTCCCCAACTGTACAAAGGTCCTGGCTCTGTCCTGTGACATCACCATGGCTACCCTGGACCTGTATCACAACAATGGTTACAGGGCCAAAGTCCGAGCCGTGGACGGCCACCAGCTCTCCAGTTGGACCCCAGCTAGCCCCCGCTTCACCATGGATGAAGGTGCTTCCCCACCCCCCCCCGCCGCAGCCATGACTTTGGGCCTTCCTTCCAGCCAGAAACTTGAGCCTAGAACTTTTCTCTCAGTATCTATAGCTTGTCCAATCAGCCAGGCTTCCTAATCTGGAAGCCAGTGGCCCAAACAGGGCTGGGTCAGTACTTTGGGAAAGATTAAGCAAAAACAGTCAAAATGTTTAGAGATTAAAAAGGGAACTGGAGTTGTTGACCCTCCCAAAGAGAAATCTTGGGGTATGGGTTGAGTCACAAGGGTCAGGCCAAGCCTGGGAATGTTAGATTTGGGGAGAAGAAGAATTTACAGGGTACAAGCAGTAGTCAGGCTGAATGAGGTCCTCTCCTCTCTGGGGGACATCTCCCTGGGATTGTGGAAAGGGGGGGGCAGGAATCCCCCTGGAGAGGTAACACAAAAGGATACGCCCCAGACTCCGCAAGATTCTTCCCTTCCACTAGGGGTTGAAGTGGCCTGGGTACCTGGGCTCAATAGATCACAGACCCCTTTGCTAGGGAGAGTGTTTAATTTCCAAGACTCATCTCCAGCAATGCCTAAGTCCTGCATGGGCGTAGGGCATCTGGATGTTTAACATGCTCCCAAGAAGTTCTTACTGTCAGGTGGGGTTGGGAAACCTGTGGCCTGGGTGTTTGGGCGGGTGACGCGTGACCCGGGGGCAGGTCATGGGTGCAGCCCCCCAGGCCTCGGCCTCATGGCTTTGCCTCTCCCCAACTCAGTGGTTCTCACGGTTGGTAGTGTGAAACTGGAACTGGGCAATGGCCTCATCCATGGGACAATCCAGCCCTTCCGGCCCCCGAGGGCTCCCGCGGGCGACAAATACGAAAGCATCTTCAGACACTTCCGCAAGTACCTGATTGCTATCCGCAAGCCGCCGGGAAACTACTCGGTATGGTGTTCCCTGGGCAGTCTTCACCTGTGTATGCCACTGTGCGTGCCCAGGAAAGGGAGGGGCTGGAGTGTGGGGGAGGGTGTCAAAGGGATGTGAAACTTGGGCTCCAGAGACACCAGCCACTCTGTCTCCTCCTCCCAAGGGGTCTTTGTGTCTGTGTTAGAGTTGAGGAGACGAGGCCGTGTGACAGGCATAAGGGCACACCTGCAATCTGGAATCTGCAAATTTCATCCTTTTCCTCCTTACCCTGACAGAGTCCAGACCCTTCTGTAAAGAGCCTCAGCTCCTAGGAAAACCAGGCTATTAAAAAATCTCTATTACAATCAGCCTCGCTCAGCCTGTAACCCTAGCTACTCAGGAGGCTGAGCTCTGATGAGCAAGGGTTCAGGACCAGCCTGGGCAAGAAAGTCCTTGAGACTTTTATCTACAGTTGACCAGTATACACATGCGCGTGCAAACACACACCGGCTCTGGTAAATACAGAGCTGTCAGCTGCATTAATAACCACAGAGTTTGTTATTTAAAAAACAAACCTGAGGATGTTGGCCTTAGGATGGTTCAGAGGTAGATAGATCACGTGCCTGGCATGGTATGAGGCCCTAGTTCATCCCCAACACCCCCCACCAAACAAAAACAAAACCCGGCCCCTCTAGACCGCAGCCTCTCCTTGCTGTGCATAAAACAATTCTCCCTATTGTGGTTTTTGTTTCTCCTCCCAAAGATGGTGGTAGACAGTGAGCACTTCAGCCTCCTGGCAGGAGAGGTGGGAACGCTGTGTGTCAAGGTCAAGCCCTTCATCGACTCCCGCACGAACAAGGGCAACTGGTCGGAAGAGCAGTGTATCACCCTCAGCAAGCAGTGTAAGTGGGTCTGGCCCACTGTCTGGCTACCGGGGCCTGGTAGGGCTGGCATTACTTCGGAAAGCATCACTCGGGATTGCTGGTGCCAGTCTTTGTGCCAGGCACTGTGCTCCATGGTTGCCACCGCCCCCAATCTACCACAGAGATGTTCCTGTCTCCATCTTAGAGAGGAGGAAGGGGACCGGGGCTGTGTAAGCCACTTCCTATGGTCAGCAGAACCCGGTCCCCTGATCCTGGGGAGGGGAGGGGGCCTCCACTTGAGCAAGCTGGGCTTCCCAGGGGTCTCCCAGGACTCTTCCTCAACTGGCCAGTTTGTGGCAGGGTGCAAAAACTCTGCCCTCCTCTCCTCCAAGGAAGCAGAAGTGAGATGGCTTCTGGAAAGAATGCAGAACTCAGCAAACCCAGGCCCCAGCTGGGTTCAGAGTGGGGGGGGTGAGGGGTGCTGGGTATACAGGACCTGATTGGCCCTGGACGGTCTTGTGGTCTAACTGGGAGGCCAGAGGCCCACAGACAGCCGTCACTAATAGCCCAAGGCAGCCACGGCAAGTGCCCGAATCAAGCCAGCTGTGAAAACCTAGGTTTGAGGGCCCAGTGAACCCCAAAGTGCTTCCTACAGATGTGTAGTACATCTCAGAGCATGAGGACGCTGAGGAGGTCCTTACCATGTGTCCCTCTCCAGGACAAGGCACAATACGTGCAACTGGTAACCTGAAGAGCTCCATTCATTCATGCATGCATGCATGCATTCATTTTGTGCAAGTCCCGGGCTTGAACTCAGGGTCTGGGTGCTGAGCTTTGTGCTTAAGGCTAGTGCTCTACTACTTTAGCCACAGCTCCACTTCCAACTTTTTTGGGTAGTTAATCGCAGATAAGAGTCTTTCTTGGCTGGGCTAGCTTCGAACAACCAAGCTGAGATGTCAGCCTCCTGAGTGGCTGGGATTATAGGCAGGAGCCACCAGCGCCCCGTGAGCTTCATTTATTGGTACAAGAAATAGTTTGCTCTAATCTCAGCTTCACCGCCAGCGAGGTCGATGACTTGGGCTAGGGCCTTCACTCCCCAAGCTTCAAGATGCTCACCTGAATAAACGGGGTGATGGGGCGTGGGCCTCCTCAGGTTGTTACAAGGATCCAGTGAACTAGGGAAGAACTCGGTAAATGATAAGTGAGCTTCACGTCTGTGAGGCAGGAACAAGAGCTTTTCCCGTCTTATAGATGAGCGAATCAAGGCTCGGAGAGATGAAGTAATTTGCCCAGGTCCCACAGAGGGACCCCTCTAGGCCAGACTGGGGGTGCGGAGGGGGGGGGATGAGCTGGCAGGAATCCACAGGAACCTAGACACCCCTACAGCTGTGGTTTCCAAGTTGCCTTTGAGAGTGGCCCGGAGTGGCTAAAAGATGTCCGGAGCCGGTCCCCTCCCGTGCCACCATGCCGGGGTGACACACGCACCTCCCTCCCTGCCTGCAGATTTCACCGTGACCAACGTGAGCCTGTTCTTCACCTTCGTCCTGCTGCTGTGCGCAGGCCTGAGCTACTGCCTGCTCCTCCAGCTCTACGTGCGGCGCCGGGGCAAGCTGCCCTCCACCCTGGTGAGCCCCCCCCCCGGCATGGCAGATCCCCCCCTCCTTCACGGCCTCTGCCATCAGCACTGACATGGGCGTGGGGCCCTCATGCGCACCCTGGGGACAGGGGGACGAAGCAAACGCAGTGTCTCCTAGTAGCCCAGCAGCCCAGTGCTAGATGGACAGCAGGGGCCAGGCCACTGCTGTCACGTGACAGTGAGGACAGCCAGGAGGGAGGTCAGGGGACAGCCCATGGCCCAGGGTCTCCAACCGGTGACCATGAGAGGTGGATGTCCCTCCTCAGCCCCTCCCAGGGGACCCTCGGATCCACCTTGTGAGAACCAAGCGGCCCTTCCCAAACCTGAGCCCACCCTTGGCCTGGGTGCCAGGTCACCAGCCCCGGCCCCCCACCCTCCGGTGTGGAGAGCCACAGCTGTGAGGACCCCCGCTCAGCCAGGGAGGCGGGGACTCCGCCATGCCCACACGAGACAGATCAGAGAGATCAGGGTGTGTAGGAAAAGCAAGACGAGGCACCAAGGCTCAATGAAAGGATTTTGAGTAAGAACTGCGGGAAGGAAATGGAGACAGCCTGGCCTCAAGAGAACCTTTGGCCAGCCAAGAAAGAACCAGGGCCCAGCTCGGCAGCCTGGGTAAACCAGACGAGGATCGGAGGCCAGCAGCTCTTATCAACCCTCGAGGGGTTGAAAGTTCCTCCTTGGGTCTAGCTGAAGTGTGTCTTTGTGGTTCTTTCGCTGTTCCTGGGAGCTGTGGTTCCCCACTGGCCTGTTTCACTGCACCCTGCATATGTGTTGTATGCAGGATCCCCGATGGGGGTGGCCGGAGACGCACACACCCCTGTGGATGTGGCCTAGGGCTGAGACACTGGGACTCAGGAGCTAGAAAGCAGGAGTGGGGGAGGCTGGGCCTGGATGGGAGACACTTACCTGGGGGTCATAAGAGCCGTGAGTGGGCAGCCGCTGAGCTAGCCAGCGAGCACTTACCTTGAAAGTGGTGCCGGGCGGGAGCTGAGGGCCGAGGGCCCGATCCCTGGCGTCTGACTTAGCCAAGGTGAGGCCCCGCGGCTTTCACATAAAGCAGAGGACCAGGCACAGAGCTAGAAAGCCAAGAGACGTCGGTAGCTGCTGGGATAGCGCTCCTTCACAACCCCGGGACACAGTTGACTCGTCCTGGAAGGACTTTCTCCTCTGGAGAGCACAGCCCAGCTTCCTTCTCCATTCCGGCTTTCCCTGACTTCAGTCTGAACTGTAGGATGCGCAGCGCGTGGTCACGTTCGATTGTTCACTCTTACGTATGCACCGCCTTGGCTCTGAGCCTTCAGATTGGATGAGCAAGGGTCTCAAGTGAGAACAGCTGAGCGCAAACTCAGGTGTGCTCTTCCCTGCTGTGTGACCTCGGGCAAATCACCGAACTTCTCTGAGCTGCATATTTCTCCCTTAGGGAGAAGCTGTGTGGCTCTGTTGTGTGCCTTCCATGAGTCACGTGTGGTTCTCAGAGCTTCACGTGCTACCCGCATGTGAGAAGATGTGTTATCATGAACTCCAGTTACCGTGAGGAACAAAACACAAAGAAGACCAGTGACTCGCCCTAAGTGGCAAGGCGGATAGGAGGTAGAGCTAGGTTTGAACCCACAAGGCCCAGATCCAGAGTCCACACCCTTCATGGAGTGTGTGACAGTAATCCACTACCAAAGAAATGAGGGCAGGGTGCAACCGCGATCAGTAAGTCAGTCAGCAAACCCCCCGAGTGCCAATGTGCTTTGTATGTTCAGGCTACGCTCTCATTCTGCCTTCTCCTCCCCAGGTCTTCAAGCAGCCCAGACCCTTTGTCTTCTCCAGCCAGCTCCCCTGCTCAGAGCTGCGGGACACCATCCACCCGCTGGACGAAGAGGCCTTCCCGGAGCTCAGGGCCTCGGGCCTGCACAAGAGCACGGATGGTGGCTTTGACAGTAACGAGCCGTCCCTGCAGCTGGAAGAGTCCCCGTTCCTCCTTGGCCCTGACTCACAGACCCACGAGACTCTGGGAGGCGTGGGGCCCTCCGCGCTGCAGGACAGCTGTAGCAACGGCAGCACGGACAGCGGGATCTGCCTGCAGGAGTCGGGCCTGCTCCCCGGCCCCGGGCCCGCCTGGGAGCCGCAGGATGAGAATGCAGGCCCTGGCCAGGACGACAGCGGTGTCAGCCTCGTCGGGAGCTCGGGAGACTCTGGGGATGCCCAACAGGGCTCAGCCTTGGGCCCGATCCCTCTCCTGGGGCTTGAGGTTCCACAGGACGAGGACTCAGATGTGGCGGCCTTTCAGGGCTACCTGAGACAGGCCAGACGTGTGGACCAGCCAGGAACCAAGGAGGGCTGCCTGGAGAAAGAGACCTTCTTGACGGATGGCCTCAGCCCCAAATTCACGGAGGCGGGCTGGGCCCCGCCTGCGCCCGACAAGGGCTACGTGAAGCAGGATTCTCCCGCAGCAACGTCGGGGGCTCCCCTGGATGCCCCAGCCGAACAGTGGAAGCAGCTGGTGGAGGAGTGGCCCCTCCTGGCCTTTGCCAGCTGTGGGGACCTGGGAACGCCTGGCTGGAGCTTGACCCAGGACCTTGCCTCTTTAGACTGTAAGGCAGCCCGGGGCGGCCTCCTGAGCAGCTTTGACTCCGAATTGGCCCTGCCACTGATCTCCAGCCTGCACTCCCCAGAGCCACTGGGGCAGAAGGAGGCTTAGATCCCAACCCCAGGCTCCACTGTACACTCTGGTGCAAGCCACGGGGACCAGAAGGGCAGGAGGAGGCCATCTTGGTGGATACGTCCTGGATGGCCCTGCTGCCCAGCGGGGCCCTGCAGGTTCCGGCAAAGGGAAGTCAGCCCCTCCTCTGAGCTCTTTCCTGTACCGTAGCCAATTCTAGGCTCTGCCTGGGAACCACGGGGGCTTCTGGAGCTGGGGAGCGGCCAGGCTGAAGTTGCCTGGGCGCAGGCACCCCCACAGGCCAGCCCAGTTTGGAGCCCCTGGCAGGATGGAGTTCAGAGAGAAGGGACCTTGGGGATCTCACGATGGGGTTGTCTCTAGTGGGAAAGGGGGGCTCAGAGGCCAGGTTGGAACTCTGGGGTGGTAACATGGAGATAACGCGCCCACTCACTCGGGCAGCAAGCTTGTCACCGGAAGATGCTACACTTATCACTGGAAGATGACCTTACGCTCGTCACGGGAGGATCTTAAGCTTTATCTGTCCTGGGCAGTCAGCCAATCCACCCATCGGTCCACCGAAGGATTCTGGCTCAGAACTGGTGCCTCTTGCCCTGCGATTGACCAATGACCACAGTCATTTCCAGGGGCCCGGTCGCTCACAGTTCACCCCACCAGCTTGCTGGTGGCACCTGAGACACCATGGATGTCTGTATGGATCTGAGCTTGGCACTTCAGGCAGCCTCTGGGCTCGAGCCTGCAGGGCTCAGCTGGGCCCCAGAGAGTCAGGGTTTGGCCCTGTATCTGTATTCACTGCTAATGTCCAGCTCTGGGCCCAGAGGACCAGGCCCTGGGCTCAGTGTCCAGCTGTGTGACCGTGGCCACTCACTTCTCAGAAGGATTCAGTTTTCCCATCTGTGAGATGAGCTCACCTTTATGTCAGCTACACTGGCCCCCAGGGCCAAGGAGAATGATATTTGAGAGTCTGGCCTGCCAGAGCCCACACTGGGAGGAAGTGGGCTCTGTTCAGGGCGACTTCCTCCTTGTGTTGAAGGCCGTACCAGGAGAGTGGCCAGCCATGGGGGCCCAGCAGGGGCAGGGGTGGACCTTGCTTCCCCCAGCCTTGTTTGGAATCTGTCTTCACATAAAGGCAGCTCTCCGATGCTGGGAAGCGCCATGCCCTTAGGAGCCATCTCCCCCACCCCCCAACTTCACTGCACAGACCTTAGGGTCCCAGACACAAGCCCTGCCACTCTGCCAGGAAGCTCAGAAGCTTGGGGGAGGACTCTGGGGAAACTTTATTTATTTACTTCATTTATTTATTGAAGGGGCCGGAGAGCCAGGCAAGAACTCCAGGTTCTCTCCGGAGCTTCTGACTCTTCCGTACTCTTCCTACTTGTACAGCCTTGGGTTGATCATTGTTCCTGTTTGAGTCTCAGTTTCCAGATACATATGTTAAGAAAAGAACGTGTGAGTTATCTGAAGTCTTAGGACCATGGGCTCATGTTCCTTGAGCAAACGAATGTCAGTGTTCTTGGAACACATTGTGAATGAGTACTGCGTGTGTGCGTGTGTCTGTCTGTCTGTGTATGTGTGTGTGGTTTTTTAAAATTCCAATAAATTGTCTGGAATCCTATGAAGACAATCTGGTTTCTTATGGCACCATGGCTTGTGATTGTTGGATATGCTAATGGTATGCTAATGTTAGGTGGTTGGTCATTGGCTATGCGAATGATATGCTAACAAGTGATGGGGGAAGTGGGGAACCAGATCCAGCCATGCTAGCATCGCCTGCATCGCTTGTGACCTTCTTAGCGTGTCTGATCCCCGTTGATAACGGGGATGAAATTCAGCATGAGAGGTGGTGATGTTTCAATGAGATTGAGAAAGTTTAGGGGGGTGCCAGAAAGATGGGGTTCCCTGGTAAAGAACTGTCATTGGCTGTGGAGGACGTGAAGGGAAATAGTTTTTCTTGGAAACGGGTGAACAGGAGAGCCTTAGCAAGAAATGGAGAAAATGTGTGTGCCTTGTGAAGGCTGGGCTGTTATCTTGGCTACAATGAGCTCAACTCTAAGCTGCTGGGGGGAAAACCAAGGAAGTTCTCCCAGGCGGCAGCACCGATGAGATGTCCATCCATGCTTAGCTGGAATTTGGGTTGAAGTCCCCCAACGGAAGGTCTGGGCTGTTCCTCCACTGAGCAATATCCTTCAAGGGCCTTTCCAGGCTGGGGAATGTGTGATCGTGTGTTTCTCTGAGCTAAGGGAACTTCCTCCTGGTAAGGAGAGAGGGGAAATGGGTCAACATGGACAAAAGAGGAAATTCTGTTGAACTGGGTTTTTTTTCCCCAGATTTGTAACTAACTGCTAATGCTCCCCAAATACCTCTATTCCCCCTCAGGACCGCCCCCCCCGGCACAGTCCCTAAGGGGGTGTATCCTGCCCGTCAGCCCCCACTGTGTCTACACAGTGTTGGAAGCAGAGAAGGGGGACTACAGGCTGCACCCGCATGGAATAGACAACAGATCCAACTGCAAGACACAGGCAGGCCCTCATTAGGGCTGATGTTATCAAACCCACCTTAGCGGACATGGGGTACTGGGAAGTTTGACTCATTCATTTCCTGTTATACTCATGGGTTTGAGGGTTTCATTTGAAGCAAACCCACAATTTAAAAAATCAAGTGCATGGTTATTAATGACCTGCAGTGTCTTTCCCTGCTATCAGATCCATCTTCACTTTAATTTCCCACAACCCTGTTAAAAGGGTAATGGTACCCAGAAAACACCCCGATGAGCAGAGGCTGGGCAGATGGAGCTCGTGTTCTTAAAAGATGACTCAAACCAAGGTGGAAGATGTTACTCCTAGGCAGGAGACAGAGACCTGAATGGAAGCACTTCATTCCTTTAACGAACACCTACTCTGTGCTTGACGCAGCATTCAGTCCTGGGGACCAAAAAGGCCTTGGTCTTAAGGAGTGGGCCACTGAATTATAAAGGTAAACATCACACAAACCATCACCACCGGTATAGAATCGCCGTTCCACAGGAAGAATGAGGCAGGGAGCCACGAGGCTCATGGGTACCGAACTGCCCTCCTCTGGATCTCTACCTCCCAACTAGTGAGGGTAACGGGCTTGAGTACTCTAGGAGGGGGGGTCGTTGGAGAAGATGAGCCAAGGAGTCTGGAAACTTCCTAGTCACACCTTCCCTCCCTTCTGAATCCAGCTCCTTGAAAGAGCAGCTTCCACTCATTGCTCCCAGTTGCTTCTGCTACACTGGTGACCCCAGAGACCCCATGCTGCCATGTGTGTGGGGCCAGGGCCCCCTGCTGCTGCACAGCCCAGAGGGTGCACTTAGCATGTGGGAGCCCAGTTTTGCTCCCCTGAAATGACACACTTGGACACCCCCCTCCCCTGTGATCACCCAGAATTCATCACCTCCGGGTTCCTTCAGCCTGTCTGAGCCTGAACTACCCGCTTCCCTCTTCTCAGTTTGGATGTCCTAACCATGCCACTTTCTGCCCACATGGCCACGGGAATCTGACCTTCCTCATCTAAGCAAACCCGTGGTCCTGCAGGTGACATCCCAGAGCATCCAGCTTGGCCCGGGCCTCCAGGGCTGTACCACCTGTTGTTTTCGTTGGCCTGTGGCTCCCCTGGGCAGGCGGAATATTTTTATTTCTGGTCCCCAAGTGTGAAAATTCACCCCACCACTGGTTTCCTGTTTTGTACCCGATCTGTTCAAATATCACTGCTTCTTGATCGTTTTTGATCACTAAGCAGTTTTTTTTTTTTTTTATGTAATAATGATACTCCCATCTGTTCCCACTTTTGAGTCTCTCAGAGCCCTGAAGCCTAGAACATGGTGTCCTGGACCAGCTCCAAGGTGACAGGGCCTGTCACCTGGCCCCTCATGCTGCCACCCACACAGGGCAGAGCCATGAGCACAGGAGGAGATGTCTTATCATGGCTTTGACCGTCTTGTAGGTTGTGCCTGAGATAGAGACCTCACCACCTATGTGCCCTTTCTCCAGAAGCATATCTGATCTCCAACAGAGTCAGATGTGGTGGAGGTGGTGGTGGTGCAGATTGTCAGATGTCACAGCACCTAAGTGTACCCAGGATGCCCCAGAGAGCCTAGGAACCCTTCCATTGCCTTCATGACCCCTCCCTAACCACTGCCAGATCAAAACAAGGCACCTTGGAGAGCTCCTACTTCCTGTGCTGCCAGGAAGTACCTATCAACTAAAAAAGGGAGAGACTAATCTCCAGAGAGACTGTGGGGTCATTAGGAATATAGTGTAGAAGCCGAATTAATGGATGAGTGAATGGATGGATGGATGGGTGATGGATGGATGGATGGATGGATGGATGGATGGATGGATGAAATGGATGATGGATGGATGGATGGATGGGTAATGGATGGATAAAATAACTAAGCTATGGAATTAAAATCAGAAGAGGCCAAGATCCGCAGGTGTTGAAGACGGTTCCCCGAAGAAGTGGAATTTGAGTTGCATGAAGAATGAGCATGCAAACCTGGGGGCCAGAGGAGGGGATAAAAAGCAAAAGGAGAATGAGAAGCTTGGAGCTAAAGATGGAGCCTGGATCCTCAAACTCCTGCTTCTCATACCAGGGAACCCTGAAAGAGGCTAGAGATGAGGAGAAAGGAGCATTTCCTAGAGGCCAAGGATCTCAGGATGGCAAGGGGGGCCGAGCCTAGGAGTGGGTGGCAAAGGATTATAAGGAAAGCACACCCTTGCCTGGGCTTCAGCAATCATTTCACAGCCCTGAGCCTCTGTTTTCTCATCCACCAGCTATGAGATTGAAGTGAGACTGCATTTCTGGATCCCAAACTCTGGGCCAACATGTGCCCAGCAAACACCAGCATCCACCCACCCAGGCAGAGAGTAGTTGACTAGAAATGGAGCCAGGAGCCAGTGGCTCCACCTGTAGTCCTAGCTACTCAGGAGGCTGAGATCCGAGAATCCAAGTTCAAAGCCAGGCAGGCAGGAAAGTCCAAGAGACTCTCACTTCCAATTAACTACCAAAAAGCCAGAAGTAAAGCTGTGGCTCAAAGTGGTAGAGGGCCATGCTTGAGCAGAAGAACTGAATAGCACCCAGACCCTGAGTTAAAGCCCCAGGACAGACAGACAGACAGACAGACAGACAGACACACACACATACACACACACACACACACACACACACACACACACACACACACACACAGAGGAAGTGGGAAAGAGAGAAGTGGTCTAGCCTTGGATCCTGGCTAGATCTCTTCTGGGTAGGAAGTTAGAACCCTAGACCCCTGGGGTCTAGAAGAACTGTAGCAGACACCTTTCAGCTGCCACCTCTTAGAGTTAGGACTACACTCTGTGATTGCATCTTTTGATCACCTACTAGGTCCCAGATGATAAACAGGATACAGAGGTAAGTAAGGCAGAGTGGGAGCTGGGAAGAGCCTCATCTAGATTTCCTAGTGCTGTAATCTGCAGTGACTCTGGCCATGCAGCTTCCCTGAGCTCAGGCTGTCTCTTGAGGCTGCAGACTGCTGAGGCTCCAGGCACCAACCTCTGAACCTCTCCCTGTGTAAAATGGTTCAACTATCTACCCCTGTGTCACTGCATGGCCACAGGACTCAAAATGCCCTAACATACGTGCCAATGCCCCACGCGCTGTGCAAGCAATCTAGGTCCCCCCAGGCCACCCTTCAGGGCCGCACGGTGCATTCGTTCCCTTCTACACAAGGGAGTTACCAAGCACACCGTGCGTGCTTTAGTGTGAGGAATGATGAGCGCTGCGGGATCTAACCTGGTTGGGTGACAGGGCCAGGGAGGTCACGTGACCATTGGGGTCCCCTGGATCCTGAAGTCCTTAGGAAAGCTAGGATTTGCGTCCCGCTCAGCTGTGGCAAGGGGAGGTGGGTGGAGAGCTCAGGCCTGGTGAGGACACCGGGAGGAACATGGAAGCAAGAGGACCCAGAAGGGCGGCCAGGCAGCTGCAGGCTCGGGGGACCGGCTCCTGCCTCACAGCACCAAAGGAACAGAGAACAGTGAAGAGGCCTGGCTCCGCCCTGGGTCCCCGCAGAGCTGACCTCCAGACCTGGGACCCTTCGCCATTTCTGAATACCCTGGCATCTACCCTGCGGATCTGTCAACAGACACCCATGAGGGTTGGCGTGAGGGCCTGGCCTGAGAAGCTGGGAAGCGAGGAAAACAAGGGAGTGGCAGAGGGGACCGGGTACGCGTCAGAGAACCCCAAAAGAGGAAGCAGCTCACTCTCACTTCCACTCCCCGCAAGGGAAATCCCCTCCCTTCTCCCGGCCTTCCACAGCTGTCCTGTGTCCTCCCTGCCCCCCACCCCTCCCCATGCCCAGGGCCAGGACCACCTGAGGCCCAGGCCCTGTGTCCCCAAGGCTGCTGGGTCCTGAGCTATGCAGGGGCCTCTGGGAGACCCTGTAGGCCCAGGATCCACACAGACCAGGGCACAGGGAAAAGTCTGATTGAGAAAGAGCACCCCAAGGGTTAAAGAGGCGGGGTTTCAAGCTGGGGTTTACATCTGGATACTCAGGAGGCTGAGATCTGAGAGTGAATCCGTGAGACTCTGATCTCCAATTAACTACCAAAAAGCCAGAAGTAGAACTGTAACACAAGTGGTAACGTGCTATCCTTGAGTAAAAAAGCTCAGGGGTAGTGCCCAGGCTCTGAGTTCAAGCCTCAGGACCAGCACAAAAAGGAGTGACAGGGAGGGGGGGGCAGTACTCAGAGTTAAAGAAGAAAGCCACCCCCAGGAGGGGTCCCAAACCACCTTACCCACCTACCCAGGCAAGAAGACCTAGCTAATGACTCCAAACCCAGAGACACAGCTCATCAAGTCTGAGTCTGGCTATGTGGGAAGAATCCCCCCCCCCACCGACCCCCTCCTCCCCCCCCCCCCCCCCCCGGCATCCCTGAGCCCACAGCAAGAAAGAAATAGCATCATCAGGGCAGAGAGGACAACCCTCCTCCTTCACCCCTGCATCCGTCTGTCCTGAGGTGTGAGGCTAACAGAAGGCCCCCTCCTGCCCGCCCTCCATCCACAGCTGCCCCAAGGATTGGGCCCCTTTGGGCGGATCCCCAGCAGGGTGCTTCATAATTAAGCACCCACTCAGCTGCCCTCCAGGGCCAGCTCGGGAAGAAGGCGGGCCTTCCTCTGTGTCAGCCTTGCTCAGCCTTGCTTGCCTTCCTATCCACCCTCCACCAGTTTGGATCCCCTTTCTACCTCCTGGGGCAGGCTGTACCCCAGAAAGGGGATGCACAGGGAGGCGGTGACCCACCCCAGTGCCAGAGCCTAAACAGGGATGAATTTCTAGACTATTCTCAGAACTATCCATCAACATTGGTAGTTCACAGTTTGGGAGGCATGGAGGAGGAGGGGCTGGGGGGGGGGGGTGGCGCAGGCGGGCATGGAAAGCACCAGAACCAAGCACCCAGATAGGCAGGCAGGGCAAAGGCCATACCCAGTCTTCAAGAAAGTAGGCCTTAGTGCGAAGGTTAAAACTCACGTCTGGAATGGCCTCTACAGCACCCAACGCGCTAGCGAAGGTGTGGCTGTCTTTCCAGGCCCTGCTGACCAGAGGTCAGAGGTCGGCACACAGAGAGAGCTTCCTGGGGGAGTCGTGGGGCTCGGCCACCCTGAGCTGCGCCAGGCCTGGGCCGCAGGCTCCGTCCTTTCCAAATGGAGGCCTTCTAGGGGAGTGGCCACCTTGCAGGGTCCTGTGACAAAGCTGGGGAGCCCAGTCACACCCATCCCTAGAGGCCTGACCATCCCCCCACCCCAGGCTGGTGTGGACCTCAGGGGAGGGCCCTTATTCTCCACATTCAGGGGCCAGGTCAGGCCTTGGGGGCCCAGGAACCGGGGAGCATCTCAGGAATGCTCAGGAGCTGCTGGCCCAGGAGCCTCTTCCTGAAGAGAAGAAAGAGGGGAGGGAAGGGGAAGAGAAGGGAGGGAAGGGGAGAGGAGAGGAGAGGGGAGGAGAAGAGAGGAGAGGGGAAGAAAGGAGAGGGAAAGGGAGGAGAGGGGGAAGGAGAAGAGAGGGGAGGGGAGGAGAGGGGAGGAAAGGAGAAGAGAGAGGGGAAGGGAAAGGGGGAGAGGGGGGATAGGGGAGGAGAGGGAAGAGGGGGAAAGAGGAAGGGAGAGGGGAGGGGAAAAGGGGAAGAGGGGAGGAGAGGGGAAGGGGAGGGGAGAAGGGAGGAGAGGGAAGGGGAGGGGAGAGGGGAGGGGAAAGGGGGAAGAGGGGAGGAGACAGGAGGGGAAAAGAGAGGAGTTGGGAGGGGAGGAAAGGGGAGGAAAGGGGAGGGAAGGAGAGGGAAGGAGAGGAGGCAAAGGAGAGGAAGGGAGGGGAAGGGCGAGAGAAGGGGAGGGGAGAAGGGAGGAGAGGGGAGGGGGGAAGGGGGAAGGGAGTGAGGAGAAAAAAGAGGGGAGGAGAGGGGAGGGGAGGAGGGGAGGGGAGGGGAGGGGAGGGGAGGAGGGGAGGGGAGGGGAAGGGAAGGGAGGGGAGGGGAGGGGAGGGGAGGGGAGGGGAGGGGAGGGGAGAGGAGAGGAGAGGAGAGGAGAGGAGCAGAGCAGAGCAGCATCAGGAGACAGTCCTCTGAGCCATGCTGCCCAGGTAGTGCTTGGTGCAAGGTTCCAGGGCCTGGGTCCTCTTAGGACGTCTTTGTTGTTGTTGTTGTTGTTGTTGTTTGGGGTGTTTGTTTGTTTTTTTGCTGGTCCTGGGTCTTGAACTCAGGGCCTGGGTGCTGTCCCTGAGCCTCTCTGCACTCAAGGCTAGTGCTCTACCATTCAAGCCACAGCACACAACTTCCAGCTTTTTTGAGTGGTTTATTGGAGATGAGTCTCTCGGAGACTTTCCTGCCCAGGCTGGCTTTGAACGTGATCCTCAGAGCTCGGCCTCCTGAGTAGTAGGATGACAGGCATGAGCCGCCTGCACTTGGCATCTAGGGACCTTCCTTGCACACCAGACTTGTTCAGAAGCACTCCAGCCTTCCCACTCACCTCTCCCAGGCCCCCAAAGCTGAGCTAGGCTCCGCCTCAGCCTAGCCCATTGGAGAACTTCATGTAGCCGCCACCGCTGTCTGGACCTCCGATGTGGCCGCTGATGGTGAAGGGTGGTCCCACCTCCAAGTCCTTCAGGTTCCTGAGGAAGATTGGCCAATGACGCTCCTGCAGCTGGGGACCAGCCCCTCCCCTGGTTCCCGGGACTAGACCAGCAGAAGCTACTCCAGGCTGTGAGGAGAATCAGGTCACAGCCCCACTGCCTCATCTTCCACAGCAGGCCATTCCTCAGGGCCAGAGGAAGGACAGAGCTGCCCTGTGGCAGAGATGTAGAGGAGCACTCACCCAAGAGGACCTCCTCACGCCGGATTCTCCCTCCCCTGACCTCCCCTGCTCAGTCCTCTATTTTCACACCATTGGGTATCTGAGATGACATTATTTATAATCAGCTCCATCTCCAGCATAGCCAGTGAGATGTTTAGGGACAGAGACCATGCCCAGACCATGTCCTTAGAAATAAATACCACAGCACTGGAGACAATCTTACTGAATAAATGATGGGTGCATGGATGGATGGGTGAATAAGTGGGTGGTGGGTGGATGGATGGATAGATAAGTGGATGGATGAGTGGCTGAGTGGATGGAAGAGTGGGTGGGTGGATGAGTGGTTAGGTGGATGGAAAAGTAAGTGGGTGGGTGGATGGAAGAGCAGGTGGGTGGATGAGTGGGTGGGTGGATGAGTGGGTGGGTGGGTGGCTCTGTATTGATTCTTTTGTCATCCTATCTAAGTCCAGTACCCATCCCATCCAGATCTGCCCTAAATCTACTCACCGAATTTGGTACAAATTGAAGACAAAATTAGGCCCTGGAAAACAACCCAAGAAAAGTGTTAGTACCAGCCCCGAAAGCTGCCATGGCCCTTTTAGAAACATCCAGTGTTCCCTTCCCCCTTCCAGAAGAGTGGCTGACTGAGAGGATCTCAGGAAGGGTTGGGGGCGTCCCAGGGTCCTTCGGGGCCTTCCCACTGGAAACCTTGGTCACCCCGAGAAGGAGGCAGCCACAGCCAAGCTTAAAAGAACCAGACCTAGGCTTGAGTCTGGGCTTTTTCCAACCTTGTGGCTTTAGCCTACTTCAGAAACAGAGGTGATGGCCAGGCATGGTGGGGCACACCTGTAATTCCAGCATCTATAACAGGCCAGGAATTTGAGATCCACCTGAGCTACCATAGTGAAAACCTGTCTCAAAACAAACCAAGTAGAAAAAACAAACAAACAAACAACACTCGGGGCTACAATTCGTCCTTGGGTGGAATTTCCAAGATACTCGAATTAGGCAGAAGTACAGAGGTACTCAGCGCATGCACCCACACACGCGAGGCGTGTCTGCTGAAGTTCACTGAGGCTCTGCCATTTCCCCCCAAGGAGCCTGTGAAGAAGACACTCACGTCTCTGGGTTAAGGGGACCACAACCGATCCGTGGGGAGACCCTGGAAGCCAGAAATGGCCCATGGCCCACAGACCGAGGTGGGGAGGGCTGAGAAAACAGACAGGAACTGTCCAGAGTCTGGACGGTTCAGCCATGGCCTTGGTGTTGAGGGCCCCTGTGGGTTAGGAGGGGGGCAGGGACTGGACCAGGTCACTGGGGTGAGAGGAGCCCCATTCTCTGGATAACCTCCCTTCCATACCAAGCCACTTTAACTGCCCAGCCTCCAGCTCCAGTCCCACCGTGGCCACTGCAGGAGAGATCTTGCTGCCCGCCTTACCATCTGCGATGGGGGCGTGGGGAGAGGGGACAGCCCCGGACCCCAGACCCAGGGCTCACTCACCCTCCCAGCAGTACCCGCGCTGGTACCACTTGGCCAGACTGTAGCCGAGGATGGAGACCAGCAGCAGCGACAGCCCCACGCCGAGAATCAGGCCCAAGGTGCTGATGGAGTCCTCACCTGCAGAGATACCAGCATCCTGAGGCTGCTGTGACCTCCACCACCATCGCTCTTCCCCGAGGGCCGTCAGCCCCAGAAGCACCATCAGAGGGCGCTAACTCAGCCCAGCCCCACCGGGATTGATGGCACCATTCTAGGCCTGAATTCTAGGCCTGAATTTCTCAAGTGAGCCCCTGCAGTCTCAAGAGCTGGTTAACTCCAACGCACAGGCCTGGCGTGTGTGTGTGTGTGTGTGTGTGTGTGCGTGTGTGTGTGTGTGTGTGTGTGTGTGTGTGTGTGTGTATGTGTGTGTGTGTGTGTGTGTGTGTGTCCCCTTCTGGGACTTGAACTCAGGGCCTGGCCACTGTCCCTCAGCTCTTCAGCTCAAGGTGAGTGCTCTACCACTTTGAGCCACAGCACCACTTCCGGTTTTCTGGTGATTAATTGGAGATAAGAGCCTCACAGACTTTCCTGCCCAGGCTCCTCAGATCTCAATCTCCTGAATAGTTAGGATGACAGGTATGAGCTACCAATACTCAGTTGCCTCTCAGCTGTTTATTGTTGTTTTGTTGTATTTTTTCTCTCTCTCAAGGTTAGCACTCTACCACTTGAGCCATAGCTTTACTTCTGGCTTTTTAGTAATTAATTGGATATAAGAGTCTTACAGACTTTACTGCCCAGGCTGGCTTTGAATCCTGATCCTCAGATCTCAGCCTCCTGAGTAGCTAGGATTACAACCACTGGGGCCAGCTCCCAGGCCTCCATTAACAGTGAGGAGCTGGGCCTCCTTCCTGAAGCCACAGGCATTCTACTTGATGGAGCAATCTCTTCCTGTTCAGGGAAGGAGGTCTAGCCTCAGCAGGAACATGGCGGCCAGAAGGGGCAGCCTCAGACCTACGAGAGCATAGAGCAAACTGGCACCCCAGGATGCTGGAGCTGAACAAGGCCTCCTGTTTGTTAGTTTAAGTGTGTGTTTCTGCTCACTTTTCCCACCCAAACCTTGCCCTGCGCTGTGTGTGTGTATGGGGGGGGGGGGGGGTTGTGGGGCCTGAACTCTGGGCCTGGGCGCTGTCCCTCAGCTCTTCAGCTCAAGGCTAGCGCTCTACCACTTGAGCCACAACACCACTTCCAGCTTTTTCTGCTTATTTGGTGCTGAGGAATCGAACCCAGGGCATCATGCATGCAAGGCAAGCACTCTACCACTGAGCCACCTTCCCAGCCCCCCTGTGCAATAGATTTTTTAAATCTACCCTTCCATTTGGCTCTAAGTCCTTTAACAAGCATTTTTCCAAACTTGAGATTTGGAAGGTAACCGGTATTGTTTTTATTTAACTTCCTGACAATGTCCCTGTAAAAGCAATACAGGTAGTCACCCACACAAAGGCTCACTTCAGGTTTTGGTTAATGATCTCTTGATAAGAGAAGAGAGAGGGACCTCCCTTTCTCCCTTTCCCCAGAAGAGCTGCCTCAGGTGAAAGTGTACAAGCTTCAAGAGTCAATCACACAGCACGGAAGCCGCACAGTGCTGGGGCGTGGGGCAAGGAAGGACCCACGTGAGGAGTTTGGATGTTTATGCCAGGCAGATAGGCAGTGGGTGCTTGGCTCTAGCCCCTATTTACAGTGTGCCCTTGAACCAGATCCTTAATCTTAAACAGAAATAACAGAAGTGTTGGCAATCAGTGGCTAGTGCTTGTAGGCCTAGCTCCTCAGGAGGCGGAGATCTGAGGATCCTGGTTCAAAGCCAGCCTGGGCAGGAAAGTCCATGAGGCTCTTATCTCCAAAACACTGGAAGTATGGCTCAAGTGTCTTGAGCCATAATAATAAATAAATAAATACCAAACAAGAGCTGGAGTCCTGAATTCAAGCCCCTACTACCAACACACACACACTAAATATATAAATAAAATATAGTAGGCATTCAATGAGCAGAAAAGCAATAGAGAACATCAGCAAAACCAAAAATGGTTCTCTGAAAAGATTAACAAGATTGACAAACTGACCATTAACTAGATTAACCAAGATAAAAGAGAATACTCAAATGACTAGAATTGGAGATGAAAGGGGCAAAGTATTATTAAATGTACTATTGAATTTATTTAAAAGATGTAAAGGAATCCTAGCAACACTACACACGAACAAAATAGATAACTTAGATGAAGCGGGCAGTTCTTAGAAGCACACACATGACAAAATATGAATACGTAAGCAGGCTTAGGAAGAGTTTGAATTAGTAATTTAAAAACTACCCAGTGTTCCCCGGCTACTTGGAAGGCAGACACAGAAGGATAATTGTCAGAGGCCAGTCCAGTCAAAAGTTAACAAGACCCTATCTCAAAAACAAATCAGGTGTGGTTCTCCACACTTGTAATCCTATCTACTTAAGAAGTATTAGTAGGAGGATTGTGGTTTGAAGTCAATCCAGGCAAAGTTAGCTCCAGAACCTATTTGAAAAATAGACTAAAAGCAAAAGGACCTGAGGGTGTGGCTCAAATGATAGTTTATACGATGCCCCAAGTTCAATCCTCAGTACAAAAAAAGAAAAAAGAGAACCTCAAACCTAGATACTCTTCACACTGAATTGATGTCTATCCTTCACCAACTCTTCCAAAAAGTAGAAAGGAAAGAATACCTCCCAAATCATCAAGTGTCACCCTAATAAAATAACTAGCCAAAGGAAATCACAAGGCAACGAAAGATACTAGCAAACCAAATCGGGTAGCCTCTAGAAAGAATTCTATACCTTAACCAAGTTTTCTCCCAGGGATGCAAGGTTGGTTTGACACTCCAAAATCAAAGAATCTAATAATACACCATACTGATACAACTTCCAAAATCACAGGTACAGAGCTGGGGTGCTGGGGCTCCTATCTATAAACCTAGCTGTTCAGGAAGCTTCGATCTAGAGGAGGATAGTTCAGGGCCAGCCTGGGCAGAAAAGTCTGTGATATTCTATCTCCAATTAACCAGCAAAAAGCCAGACTGGAGGCATGGTTCAAGGGCTGGAACACCAGACAAGCAAGCAGGCTCTAAGTTCAAAGCCTGGGTCTTCATTTCCACGAAGGAGTGAGCGGCGGCTCTAACTCTTAGCTACAGGATCATCACTGTAGCAGTGTGAGATTGTGGAAAGAGACTCGGGGCCAGGCCATCTGGAGGCCAGCCAGCATTATCACTTTGTACAAGATCAAGTTCCAACCCTATCCTATGTTGAAATAGAGATTAAACTATTAACTTCACAAGGTTATGGCCAAGATTAACTGAGATGTGTGTGGGTGTGTGTGTGTGTGTGTGTGTAAAGAAGATTTGTGGAATTCTTGGCACATGGTAGAGATTCAATACGTTACCTTTCTCCACTTTGAGTGGAATTTTCTTGAACAACAGAATAGTGTTGGCAGCTTTTCACGAGCCATCTCAGCCCTTGAGCCTCAGGATAAAAACTGGCCTGGCGCTGAGCCACCTGGATCTGCAGCTGTCTACCTGCTGTGGTTCGAGAGGCTGCCTTTTGCAGCCCTGACAGGGAGTCCGTGAGACTCTTATTGCCAATTAGCCAGCAAAAAGCCAGAAGTGGAGCTGTGGCTCAAGCGGCAGAGTGCCAGCCTTGAGTGGAAAAGCTTAGGAACAGTGCCCAGGCTGAACTCCAAACACAGGGTGTCCAGCCTTCCCCAGCTGCTCCAGACTCCAGCCACCCAGAGAGCAGTGCGGGCAGCCGCCTCCTCCTCCATGTCCTCCTCCCCCTCCCCTTCCTGAGAAATATTCTTGGTGCAGGTGCGCTGTCTAGTGGCTGAAATGCCTCATTACACACGGATGGGAGATTGAATCCTAGGACGTCCCACACTTCTTGACCCCCCCAGAACCGGCCAATTTAATCAAAGTGTAAGTGCTAGCTCCCATCCGTGCATTGCCTGGATGGAGCTAAAAGGATCCATCTCACCCTGGCCCCAAAGATCTCCTCCTATCCCCTGTTCCCCTCCACACCCATTGCCTGGCCGTCCCTGGGCTTCCTGTCTCTGTCCTGACAGCAAAGTCCTGCCTGATCTGGCTTGCTCGGGACCCACCGGTGACTCCATTCCAACAGCCTTCGTCCTCTGTGCCACATATTGCTGCCACCTCCAGCCGGACACAGAGGAGCCCACACTGTCTTCTCTCTGGGACATGCCTTCGACAGGCCACTCTACATGCTTCTAGAGGTTTCCCTCAGTCTCCCCTAGCTCCTGAGGGCACCTGTTGAAGCAGAAGGCTGACCGGGTGCCCCCTCTTCCTGGCTGCCCCTCTTGCTCTATGCCAGTCTCAGGTGATCAGTGTTCACTCCATGGAGGCGTTTGGAGAAGATTCCTGAACTACAGGTGAGAGGCGTCTGCTGAGGAGCAGGGCTTGGAATAGGAACCAAGCCCGATGCCCATCTGTTAGGTCATGAGGACATTCAGGATCTGAGGACACGTCGGGGGAGGTGGAGGGGCAGAGCAGGTGAAGGGCTAAAAGCCCAGGGTCTGGCAGGGCACCCTCTGGGGCCACTCTGACTCCAAGGCTGGAGCCCAGTATGTCCTGCCTACAGGCCAGTCCACTCCGAGACATGACCAAGACCCCAGCTCGGGGTTCCTGGGGAAGAGATGGAGGAGGCGTCCTTCTGCAGAAGAGAAGACAGCGTGTCAGAACACATACACACAACGCTCTGCAGAGAAGAGAAGCAAGAGTGTGGCCACCAGGGGGCGAAAGGAACAAGTCTCCACCAGGATCAGACTGTGGCTCAGGTGGGCCAGGCTGCTCGGCTGGTGCCCCTGGGAGGAGTTTCTGTCTAATTCACTAGCGAGTCCAGGTACCTGCAGGGTCCCTTAAGGAGCTGTGGGAGCCGGGCTGGGCGCCCTCCTGGCCATGAAGAAGTCATAACGGAGGAGGGGCCTGGGACTCTGTGTACTGGGGAAGCATCTTCCCGCGGCCCCCAGATGATGGGTGAAGTGGGACGAGGAGGTCAGGAGTGTGAAGAACACTATGACCTGGGAAATCTCTCTCTCTGGGAAAGCGAACCACCTTTCATACCCCGCCTCAGAGAGCTTGAGAAGTCACCAGCAGCCACGGACGTTGGACCTTGGCCGCCATGATTAAAAACACAAGCCAAGAGGGGGACTCCACTGCCAAGAGAAGCAAATGGCAGACGTCCGAGTGCCTTGGCGGGGTAGAGGGGCTCCAAGGTGGCTCACCTTCAACCTCACTGTGAAAGTAGTGCTGATTCCTCCCACCCAGCCCACCCCCGGCCCCAAGGAGACAAGGAACGCTGTTGGGAACTCCAGATCAAGGACTTAGGGTGAGGCTGTCGGCTCTGGTGGCTAAGGGCTGGCTAGAGACCCCAGGGTGCTCCTCCCCTAGAGGTGGAAGCTAGTACTGACTAATGATAAGTACTGAGAACAAATGATTAGCATTTTTATCTCCCAGGCTTCGGCTTGGGAGAGGCTGGGAGCCAGTGGAGGCAGACAAACCGGCAGGCCCATCTGTGTGGGGCAAGGAGGAGGAGAATCTGGGTGTGGGATTGGGGTGGGGGTGGAAGGCAAGGCAGTAGAGGCAATCAGGGCTGGGTCTGAGCCCCAACTCCTAGCCATCAACCTAATTCCTGGCTCCCATACTAGCTTGCTTGGTCCTGGATTGGTGACCAGACCCCCCTCCTCCATCCTTACCATCCAGGGCCTTTCTCTACCAACATGAGCCTACCAACAGGGTGCTAGGCAGGTCCTCTACCATTTGAGCCATGACTCCAACACTTTTTGCTTTATTTATTTTGTTGTCAATCATGGGGCTTGAACTCAGGGCCCAGGCACTGTCTCTGCTCAAGGCTAGTGTTCTACCAGTTTGAGCCACAGCACCACTTCCAATTTTCTAGTGGCTAGTTGGAGAGAAAGAGTCCCACAGACTTTCCTGTCCAGACTGGCTTTGAACTATGATCCTCAGATCTCAGCCTCCTGAGTAGCTAGGACAGGGGTGAGCCCCCAGCACCCAGCTTGCTTATTTTTCAGGTGACATCCCACAGTTCTTGCCTGGCCAGGCCTGAACCAAGATCCTCCTACCTATGGCTTCCTGTGCAGCTAAGAACTATGTAGCCACCCTTTCCATATCTTAACTCATGTCTTCTTTATGTTCAGTTGCCTGTTTTCTCCTTATGCTTCTCATCTCTTTTCTGTCTCTTCTCTATCTCTCTCTTCCCCACTTATCTTCTTTTGAATCTTTGTTCCCATCTGTATTATTATTATTTATATATTAGAGTTTCAAGCTTGAACTCAAGTTCTCATGTTACTCATGGCTGGTGCTCTGCCACCTGAGCCATACCTCCAGTCCAGCTTTTTTGTGTTAACTGGCCGCCTTCGGAATCACCAGTGATACTAAACCCTTCCCTTCTCCAGATCAAGACACCCCTCCCCCACGCCGTGGACTCCAGCCGAGCTCACCCCGCAGCCCAGACAGCACAACCGAGAAACGACTAGATGCTCTCAACACAACCCAGGGGAGTCCTTCTTCCCGGTGAAACTTGCGTCCCTGCCAGGTGTGGGGAGCCCCAGCAGCCCACACCCCACCCCCACCCCCTCCTGCGCCTTTCACTTCTCTTATCTCAGCTCTGACAACAATGAGGACACTCCCAGCCCCCTCGGGATTTCCCAATGGCTTCTTCTGCCTGAAGCCTCGTGGATGAGTGACTGAATCCTCTCTCCACGGTGGCACAGGGGAGCAGGAAGAAATGGGGTACCCACACGTGGGGTGTGGGGTGGGAGGTGTGGATGGACTGGGCCCCCTTGCTGTCCCTCTACTTGCTTTGTTCAAGAGCCATCATGACCACCACCTGCCCAGTCCTGCCCAACACATCCGGGAAGCCTGGCGGGCGGGGAGCTCCGCCCAGTGCTCCCCGACTATCTGAGGACACCCAGTCATCTTCCTCCCTAAACCCACAGCCCACCTCTGCCGGCCACCTTGGTAAAAATTAAAGTACTGGCATTTTTCTGGCTAGCTTCCCTGCCATTCCATTAGTCACCAATGCTGCCTCTGATGTGAACCTCTCTCTGCTCGCTCCTGGTTCCCCTGCGCTGGGACCTACCTCATTATCTCTTGCCTGCACTTCTGCCTTGGTCTCCGCCATGCCCTCAACCCCAGTGTCTTACTCCACACAGTGCTAGGGGCTCTTGCAGAACAAACAAAACAGGAACAGGACACCTTCGTACATAGGTCGCGCTACCACTTGAACCACAGCACCACTTCCGGCTTTCTAGTGCTTAATTGGAGATGAGTCTCACAGACATCTGCCTGGGCTGGCTTTGAACTGAGACCCTCAGATCTCAGCCTCCTGCGTAGCTAGGATTATAGGTGTGAACCACTGGTGCCTGGCTCCCCAAACTTCTTTGAACCCTGCTGATGGGAAGAAATAAAAAATCAGAGCCAGGCACTAGTGGTTCACACCTGCAATCCTAACCACTCAGGAGGCTGAGATCTGAGGATTGAGGTTCAAAGCCAGCTAGGGCAGACAAGTCTGAGAGACTCTTATCTCCAATTAACCAGTGAAAAGTTAGAATGGGAGCTGTGACTCATGTGGTAGCATACCAGTCTTGGGTGAAAAAGCAAAGGGACGGCTCCCTGGCTCTGAGTTCAAGCCCCAGAACCAGCAGACACAGGCAAAAGAATTCAGGCCTCGAACCTACTGCTCTGTGGCATTCTGGGTGGTGAGTGGACAGGGAAGGGGGAGGGTGCTGTCTGGGGTGTCTACCATGGCTGCCTGTGTGGATGCTCACACTGCTTTGATCTCTGCGCTGCTCTCTGCAGGCCTCTAGGCTGGAGATGACAGCTACTTGGAAAAACGCCCTCCCCTCCCCGGCCCCCCGGGCTGGGGAAATAAGCTTTCGCTACCTGGCGGCATGGCGTCTGGGTTTCTGTCTGTCCTGCACAAGCCAAGGGGCACCCTGGAGCCAGCAGCCTCCTCCCAAGCATTGCTGTCAGCACTATCAATAAATTATCATCGCAGCGCAGGCCAAAGCCTGGACATCGACAACCTAAGATCTCTCCTCCAGCGGGGTCCCCACCCGCTCCACCAGACTAAAACCACAGGGAGGACATTTCTCTTCCCTTTTCCTCTCTCTCTGCCTCCCTGGGGTCGTGCCTTTTCGTTCACACCTCAACGGTCCCAGCTGCCTCCTACCTGGCATCTGAGCCTTTCCCTACCTGACCGAGTTGTCTTCTGCGTCAGGACACCGGCCTTCAATTAAATTTACATGGCCAACATGTAAGCACCTCTTGGGTGCCAAGCACTATGCTAATGCCACAGACAAAATGACAAAAGAGGTCTCTCCCGGGAAGCTCAGCACAGGGGCACCAGAAATACTTAAAAGGCTAGCTTCGCCATGTCTTAACACCCCCCCCACCAAAATGCATGTGCTGGAAATGGAATTACCAATAAAACAGTATCAGGAAATAGGGTCTAATGAAAGGTGACTGGCCCAAGAGGACTGAGAGAATGGATTAATGAATGCCATTACCATGGGTCAACCTCTCTCTCTCTCTCTCTCTCTCTCTCTCTCTCTCTCTCTCTCTCTCTCTCGCTCTCTCTCTCTCTCTCTCTCTCTCTCTTACCCTCCACCTCTTCCACCCTGCTATGATTTGACCATGAAATATCCCCCCACAGGTTCATGGCTTTGAATCCTTGGTCTCTAGCCAGTGAAACTATTTGGGGGGCATGGTAGACACTTTTGGAGGTGGGCCTTGCTTAAGTGGGTGGTTACTTCCTTAATCCCCTGCTTCCTGTCTTCCATGAGGAGAATTACCTCCTCATCCATACTGTCTCAGTACCATAATGTGTTCCCAGAGGTCCAGAAACATGGAGCCAAGTGACCATGAACTGAAGCCTCAAAACAAAGCAAGTAAAAGTCAATCTTTTGCCTGGTGCTGGTGGCTCACACCTGTAATCCTAGCTACTCAGGAAGCTGAGATCTAAGGATCACAGCTCTGAGCCAGCCCAGACAGGAAAGTCTGTGAAATCCTTATCACCAATTAACCACTAAAAGGGGGAAATGGAGCTGTGGCTCAAGCGTTGGAGCATTGGCTTGAGGAAAAAAGCTCAGGGATAGCACCCGGGCCCTGAGTTCAAGTCCCAGGACCGATACAAAAGCAAATAAATCTTTCTCCCTTGACATTGTTCTTCGGGTATTTTGGCCACAAAAATAAATAGGGAGAAATGAATACACTCCCTTTCCACCGTGGAAGTGTGGGACAAGAAGGCTCTCACCACGTGCTAGCTACCTGATGTTGGGATTCTCAACACAAAATGGACTAAGATAATCATTCATCTGGGACTTGAACAGGTTTGGCTGCTCTGTGGAGGAAAGGGATGGGCATGGGAGTGTGCAAGGAGACAGAGAAACACAGAGAGGCTGCTGCAGGTGCTTCAGGAAGACAGAACCACGGCTGGATGTGGACCATCTCACAAGCTGGGGCTTGTGCTGTCCAGTGCCAGCACAGCCTCGCTCTCCCCGCTCTCCAGGGGAGGGTCTGACCTGTCTCATGGGTGTTCCAGTGGCAGTATACCTACTGAAACTGGGCGTGCCCGACATTCCATTAGTGTGGCCAAATACCTGAGATGAGCAACTCACGTAAAGAGGGAAAAAGGTTTTATTTGGGGGGGGGGGAGTAGAGAGGGGAGCGGCTGGCTCCTAGTTGTAGAAGTTCCAATCCATAGCTGACTGGCCCCGTGGCTTTTGGGTCTGTGACAGAGCAGCACATCATGGCAGGAGCGCACGGAGGAGCAGAACGGCTTGCCTCATGGTGGCCAGGAAGCAGAGAAAGAGAAGCAGCCATGACCCCAACACCCCAACATGAACAGAAGACTGAGCCTCACTGCTTAAAACTTTTACCACCTCCCAACAGTGTCGCGGGCTGGAGGTCACTGGGCCTGTGGAGGGCACCTCTCCCCGCCACCACGCTGAGGATGGTTTTTCTCACCGTTCTGGAAACTAAGCTGTCCAAAAGCACACTGCCAGCCCCTGTGCTGAGGGCCTCCAGGCTGTATCTCAGCAGGGCAGGAGGGCTGGTAAGTATGTAAGAGAGACAGAGAAAGGTTGCGACCCACGTGATCCTTTTGTTAAGAGCCTCCTCCCATAGCAATGAACCCGATCCTAAGGTGTCATGAAGCCACTGCTACACTGCTGTACATGACCTGGGGGTGGGGACACATTCAGCCCATGGCAGGATCCTTGTTTCCCTCTTCTGGCTCCCAGAAGCCACAGAGGGTCCACGTCTGCCTCTGTCTTCACACAGTCATCTCCCTGCGTGCCTGTGCATCATCTTCCACCTTTGTGTGTTTGTCTCTGTGTTCCTTCTCTTCGTTTGGCCAGACCACACACGTTAGATAAAGGGCTCGTGCCACTCCAGCCTAGCCAAATCCTCACCAATCACACCTTCAAGGACTTGATTCCCAAATCAGGTTACATTCTGAGGCTCTGGGTGGATGCAATCATGGAGACAACACTATCGGCCCAAGCCAGCACCCACCGAAACCCAGCAGAAGGACTGGTGCCAAGTTGCCAACAAAAGGCAGAGTGAACTGCCATGAGAAGGAGCCTGGGACTGGTTCGTTCCAGGCCGAGGACCAGCAAACGCTGGACAAGTCACTCCGTTTCTCTGAGCCTCTGCTCCAAGATGCAGGGTTGTCATGAGAGTAAAATGAAAAAAGAGCTTCCTGCCAGGCAGCACTGTGCAGAGCCCTGAGGTCCCCTTCCCCGCGGAGCAGGCCTGCTCCCTGCACAGTGCTGGATAGGGCACCCACGCCCTGGCTGACTCGTTTCTAGACCCCTGGCTTCTGTGAGAATATGCTCTGCATGTTACCCGGGCAGAACATTGGGTCCTGGATGACAAGGAGGACTGCCCTGATCTCCCCAACAAACCTTTCCAAGTACCCGCAGCAGAAGGTCAAAGCTTGATCATCAGCTGACTCAGGGCTTCTCAACAGCACCCATAGGATACAAGACCTGGGGACTTGAGGGTGTTGTCTGGATGGAACTGCAGAGCCCAGAAACATGGGAGCTGGGCCTTTATGACGGGAGCACAGAACTGGACCAAACACAATCAAAGAACATCTGCAAAGCTAGGGGAGCTACAGATGCAGGCTGGGGCAGCCCACACTGAGCAGGGCCACAGGCCGCCACAGGCCTTCCCGATTCTCCCAAGTCACAGACCCAAAAGAAGTCAGCTCCTTCTACTGTCAGCTGGGAAGACGCATCTGGAATCAAGTACACATGCCTGCTGGTAAGGAAGCAACAGAGAACTAATGATGTGTGAAGAACGTATGACAGAAATACACAGCAATGAAAACGCCCATTGTGAGGGCGACGGTTCATTTGACCTGTGGCTATAATAAACATCTTTTTCACTTCACTGACGTTTATTTGGCACCACTGTGGGCACTTTGCACAATGTAAAGCCTCCGAGTCTTTATCACAGTCCTATGACGCACACAGGTCCTGTTCTTGGTCCCATCTCACAGATGAGGAAAGGTGGGAAGTTCTCCAAACTCCTAGAATTTTCTTTTTGTCTCCACTGGAGCGATTTTTTTAAACTTTGCAAGAGTTATGGATGTGTCTTGTCTCCTCCAGTCTACTTCCCTGTGTCTATTCAGGGCTCAGGTCTTTTCACTCCTAATCAGAAGTACTTAGTGAAAAGAGGCGCTGCTGGCTCAGTAAACACACAGTTATGGAAATGGATATGAATAACACCCCTATTCACAAAGGCACTTTTAGATGCCAAGTATGTTCCATGGATTATCTCATTTAATTCTTATAAATACCTTATGAAGGAAGTACTACCACTTTAGATGAAAATGGACTTCAGGTGGATCAAATAAAATGCTTACAGAAGTAAAACCAGAAGACTTAGCAGGATGATAACCTATTCCACTCCTGGGCATGCA
The DNA here is from genome assembly GCF_024711535.1 of Dipodomys merriami. NCBI lineage: Eukaryota > Metazoa > Chordata > Mammalia > Rodentia > Heteromyidae > Dipodomys > Dipodomys merriami. The sequence goes on from NW_027204381.1 coordinate 19,488,278, forward strand.
TCTGAAGGAATGTACAAATACAATGGAGAAACTGGCATACCCCTGCTTAGAGCAGAGATATAATCTATCACCACAGGTGCCCAACAATGCATGAGCAGATAAAGAGAATGTGGGACATATGCAGAGTGGAGCATTATACAGCAATAAAAAAGAGTGAGATGCATGTCATTTGCAGGAAAATGGATAAAACCAAACAAACTCAGAAAGGCAAATACAGCATCTAGCAGAAGAAGAAGAAGAAGAAGGAGGAGGAGGAGGAGGAGGAGGAGGCGGCCAGGAACTGGTGGCTCATGCCTATAATCCTAGCTACTCAGAGGGCTGAAATCTGAGGATCTGGTTTGATTCCAGCCTGGGCAGGAAAGTCCATAAGACACATATCTCCAATTAACCACTAAAAAGCCAGAAATGGAACTGTGGATCAAATGGTAGAGTGCTAGTCTTGAGAGAAAAAAAAAGTGAGGGACAACTGGGTGCTGGTGGCTTATACTTGTAATCCTAGCTACTCAGGAGGCTGAGATCTGAGGATCATGGTTCAAAGCCAGCCTGGCAGGAAAATCCATGACACTCTTATCTCCACATAACCACCAGAAAACCAGAAGCGAAGCTGTGGCTCAAAATGGTAGAGCACTAACCATAAACAAAAGAGCTCAGAGACAGCACCTAGGCCCTTTGTCCAGAGAAAAATAAATAAAAGATAAAATGATATCAATAGTAATAATGATGACATATTGTAAAAGGTGGACTGTTTGGGAGAGGAATCAGAGATAGTGGGAAAGAAGGTAACAGGGTGGATGGGGTAGTGAATATAATTAAAGATAGATAGATAGATAGATAGATAGATAGATAGATAGATAGATAGATAGATAGACAGACAGACAAAACAAATAGCACAATGAGATCTACTAAAAACTTTTAAAAAGAGGGGGATGTATAGGGAGAGGACTTTAAAAAGATGCATATAAATTGAGTTAACTTGTACATCTACAATACAAATCTGCATTCTTTGGATGTTGATAAAGCACATCACATGGATGTAACTACCACAGTAAAACTCCTTTGTGAAAATCAATGGTGTAAATTAACTCATCCAATAAGTGCTAAGACTGAGTGGGCATCCTGGGCAGGCGGCTCCACATGGGCCCTAGACCCCACCTCTTCACTCCTGGGCCCAGGGAAATGCTACAGCAAGTCTTCCCAGATCCCCCAAAAGGACGCTGCCCCCCACCCCCGCCCCAATCTGCTGCTCCACACATAGCGCCATCGGCCCGTTTTGTAGAGCAGAAAATTCTGTCACCCTGACTCAACTCCTCCAGCTCCAGCACACACATGGTGAGAAATCCCACAGGCAAACAGCAAGGAAAGAGAGAGAGAATTGTCTGCCACCACCTGGCCTAGAGCAACGCCCAGCTGGTGGAAGCCATTGCAGGGAGGGGCAGGGAGGACTTTTGTAACTTTTTAGGTGTGTCACCTGTTCTGAGGCTGTAGGGCCCAGGAATGACTCTGGGTGTTGTGCCAGCCCCTGGGATGGGTGTCAGGTTACAAGGTACATAATCATTCCAGTTTGACAACTTCACCTGTGGGGTTGTTTGAGTCAAGTCACCCCACAGCCCCCAGGTCACCCGTGGACTACGGTGGCGGGAGGTCACAGCTTGCTGGAGAGAGAAGATGCCGGTCAGAAGGAGCCAAGGGGGACCCTGCATTCAGGCCTCCTCTGGTCAGTGCTGACCAGGGCCCATCGGAGCCCTTCCTCCTCCTGCTGTGGTGGCAGACCTCCATTTGGGACTGTAGGAGGATCCGCAAGGCAGCATGGTGAGTGGAGTTGGGGGGGAGGTTTTATGGGGTGCTCTCCCTATAAAACAAGCCTGAGGACTTTGTAACATTTAAAGTTGTAAACATGAGCCCCTTACTTGCCTGCTACCCCACCGGCCTCCCTTCCTCTCCATTACTAACCATCTTCTCATGAGCTGGGCACAGAAGCCAGGGCTGTCCGGGCCAGTCAGTCCCTCCTGCCTCCTGCCCGCCCCTGTGCAGTGCCCCGGGTCTGCTGGCTGGCCCTGGTGCCAGGTGCCTCTCCACCTCTCCCAAGGGGGACATGTGACTTTTCTTTGGCAATCAAACAGCACAGAGATCCCCCAAATAATCTCAAAATCTTCTACATGGCCTCCCAGTTCGCTCCTCCTCTCCTCTTCCTCCTCCTTATGGCCTTATGACTTGCTTGTCTTGGGGCAAGGAAATGCGATCCACCTTTCAAGACCACAGGGCTGGGGGAGTGAGGGGGACCAGGGATCCCCAGTGAAAAATGGTTCAAGCTGTCCCACAAAAGGGAGATTGTCCCAAGGTGGGAGCTTTCGCAAGGCTTTATTTTAGTAAAAGAGTAAAACATAAAGGGAAATATGGAAAGGGAGGGGAAAACGGGTCCTGATTCTCACACAAGAAATAAGCGTGAAGACTCAAAAGTGTACCTTGCATGCACCGTCTCTATACTTCCTGAGATAAGGCAGAGTCGGCATTGTGGTCATGGTAGCAACAGGTGACAGGTTCTGTCATCCAACACGCAGGAACAATAACTAGGAAGGAACCAATTTGCTTTCTCCCTAGCTATGTAGAGAGTTGGCAGCTTCTGAATACCTCAAAGGAGAGAGCAGACATGGGTCGCCCCTTCCTGTTCCCCTGTTCTTATCCTTCGACATCTAAAAGGAGAAGATGGGAGGAGAGCTCGCCGCTCTGATTTTTCAGTTCTTACTTCCCAGTTCTATCTTACTTTTTTAGTCTGGGCCTTTTAGTAGCTATTATTTTTCGTTTCCCCATCACCTTCCCTATGGACAGTGATTCAGATCATCATTCTCCAATCCTGGGCCGAGATGTAGCAGCCACTGCTCAGCAACCAAAAGGCAAGGAGAGGGGAAGGGAAGGGCTGTCCCAGGGGGAAAGAGGCAGCGGGCTGGGCTTGCGGTGGCCAGTTCCTCCCTCCCACCCTGGGACTTCCCCACTTTGGTAAAAAGACTGAGAGCAGACAGAGGGAGGGGCTGGCCTACTTGACGCTGCTGCATGGAGTCAGGGTGGGAAAAACCCATCCCCTGTGCCAGGGGAAGAGAGGAGCAGTGGGCGCAGCCTGGCAGGTGCTGCTGCTCATGGGGTGGCACTGGGGAGACTGGAGGACCCCCTTCAGGAAATAGTGTCTAAGGCAAATTACAGGGCCAAACAGTGTATAACATGCACCACAAGACCGGCCCCCTGTGCGGTCCTGAGACTTTAACAACATTCCCCAGGCATACACGCGCGCACACACACACACACACACACACATGGATGAGTGGAGAGATTTAGTGAGCTAATGCTTGTAAATAGGCTCTGTAAACCAAGAACCCCTGTGCCAATGTAAGAAGGATGTGGAATAGATTCCTAAAGGGGAAACCACTGCAGAGTCTCAGCCTGTCTCCCTCTGCCACCCAGAGAAGGAGCTGGGCTATGTATGTGAGGGAGGGAGGCTGGCGGGCACAGTGTGGGGAAGGACTCAGGCCTTCGGGAAGGGAAGGCAGCAGCCTGGCCGGCCTTTAGGGCAGGATCAAGGGAGCATGTAGCCCTGAGCAAGCCACTAATTACCTGTGTTAATGACCTGTCCTTTCTCACTAATGAGGCCGGGTCAAGCATAGCTCCTGGCCCTGGGAAGAAGATGGGGTGACTCTTGGTCAGGTCAGCCCTCCTTGCCTCTCCTCTCCAGCCTCCTCCCCTCTGCAGGCCCCTCCTGAGCACAGAGTCTTGCACAGCGCCATCTCCTAGCAATGGTTTCTCTTTGAGCCTGTTTGGAGAGCTGGAGCCTGGACCCTGCCCTGGGTGAAAGTCAGAGTCCTGTGTCCGTCCCTGGAGGAACGTGTCATATTTATTCATAGTGAGGCCTAGAGGGAAAATGGGGACTTCTGATTGGCCATCCTGGCTGGCACTCATCCCTGCTGGGAGGGGCGGGGCCTCCCGCTGCCTCTTTTCTATGCCATCTGGTGCTGACCCAAAAAAAGTTTAGCAGGGCTTGGCTGGAGCTAGAACGTAGCAAGTCAACAGGGCCCCCTCAGCTGAGGCTTGGAACCCAGAAGCTTCTATCTGGAAGGTGCCAGGCTGGAGTCTATGGTGGTAAACAGAGTTATGCCATGCAAAGACTAGAGACAGAGCCAGGCGCCGGTGGCTCACGCCTGTAATCCTAGCTACTCAGGAGGCTGAGATCTGAGGATCATGATTCAAAGCCAGCCTGGGCAGGAAAGTTCATGAGACTTACCTCCAATAAACTGCTCTGAAAAAGCCCAAAGAGGCTCTGTGGCTCAAGTGATGAGTTCTAGTCTTTAGAAAAAGAATCTCAAGAACAGCGCCCAGGCCCTGAGTTCAGTCCCCAGGATCGGTACCAAAACAAACAAACAAACGACTGCTTTCCTGGATCTCTATCTACCCTGGCCACCATTTATTGATCAGCCAGTGCCATTGACCAGCTGATTAGTGGGGAAGAAGGGAATAATGTTTACTCTCTGCCTCGGAGGTGCCCAAAACAATGTTGGGCATGATCCAGGGTGACCTCAAGGTGCTACCCGGGGGCCAAGAAGGCCGATTCTCCCCCAGGGTAAGTGGCAAGTATCACCCCTGCCCCCAGAAGAGAAAGTGCTTGCCTGGGAACTCGAAGGATGAGGCTCTTCTCGAGGCAGAGAAGCCAGGAAGGCATTTTGGACACAGGGGACAGTCTGTGGCTAGTAAGACAGAGTAGCATCGTAAGGACAAGAGACAGCACGCTGCGGCTGAAGCCAAGGGCCTAGAGAGCAGACAGGGCACAGGCTGACCCATGAGGGGGTCACGCAGCCCCCCACCCCCCATGAGCTCAGGCTCGGGTCCTCCTTGTGCCTCAGAGCTCAGTTGGGACCAGGCTGAGCATAAGCAATCTTCCCCACCTGGCATTCACTCCGCCCTCTCACTGCACAAAGGGGGGCACGCGTGGTCTGTGCCAGGCACCCAAGACACACTCACGGGTGAGAGCACATCCCCCTGGTCCTGTTCTAGGGCAGCTCAGGCTCTAGAGGGAGTAGCAGGCGGGGAGGAGAGAGAGAGTCATCAAATAACCACGCAGCCACTGTCAATCAAGAAGGGAGATGGACCAATGGGAGCTGGGAGCTGGGAGACAGTATCAGCCCCACCTTGTGGGCTTGGGGAGGTTGAGTAGGAGCTCTATTTCCAGGCCTGAAAATCTGCTTGGCCTCCAATTTCCTAGGCACCTCTTCTGCTCGCAGCCTTCCATCTTGTCTAGCCTTCACAAAACACTTCAAGTTCCCAATGGTTCCCCAGCAGGGAGCGTCTCTACCCTTCGAATGCGCTTATCTTTCTTATTTCTTTTTGGATGTATATGCCAGAACTAGGGTGGAACTCAGGACGTGGGTGCTGTCCCTGAGCTTTTTTCACTCAAGGTGGGTGCTCTACCACTTGAGTCACAGTCCCACTTCCTGCTTTGCGTTGGATAATTAGAACTACAAGTCGTTAGACTTTCCTGCCCAGGCTAGCTTTAAACCATGATTCCTTACATCTCAGACTCCTGAACAGAGCTAGGAAGACAGATGTGAATCACCCACACCAGGCCTACCTGAATTTCATGTGGACAAGGTTTATGTTTCCTCCATCATTTAGCTACAGGTACTTGGTAAATGTATAGAAATGAATGCAAGACAGGAAAAAAAATAATAATCTAAGACTAAATCCCATGTAACTAGCTTCCTCTCTATAGGACACTGAAGGTCAGTGTTCATTACATCCAATTTTTTTTTTTAAGTTCCAAATGCAAACATACACATGATGTGACCAGAGTATTTTCATCCCAGAAAACAGGAGCTGAAGTTAGGCTGGGACAGGCCCGAGCCTGCTAGAAACCCTATCAACAGGAAAAAGGGAGAGTCAGGCAGGGCCAGTGTGGCAATCTCCCTTAGCCCTGTTTAACTCCACCCCCAGGCTGCCACCCTGACCAACCATCACAATGGCATCAGCTAAAAATGGGTAAACAAGACTTCAAGCCTGAGCACCCTCCCCTACCACAGGCCTCCCCAGCCCCTTGCCGCCACCCCTCCCCCCTGCAGCTCCCTGGCGTAATCCATGTACAAGCCGAAACTCTTCTAGGTAATAGGCGAAAGGAACCCTGGAGGAAGAGAAGAGGGGGAGAGACTGATCTGGTCCCTGGCCAGGGACTGTGGCAGCATCTTTAGTCATGAAGCATTCTGTATATCAGCCACGCTGGGCTTTGCCCACGGCTTGGGGTATTTCCTGCCGTCTAAATTGTCTTGGTCAAAATCCACTGGCTGCCATATTCATTCATTCATTCATTCATTCTATACTGGTTCCTAAGCCTCTACCATGGACTGGGTACTGGCAGGATACTGGGAGATTCAGAGAAGAATGTGAAATGTTTCAGCACTCAGTTCCACTGCTCCATAGATACAGCCGGGAATTGCCCAAACAGCTGCAGGATCAAGACACCTTACTTTTCTCTCTTGAAGCTGGTAGCTTTCAAATCAGAACCTGGCTTGAGTGAAATTCTTACCAGCCTGCATCCCAAGATAAAGGAAAGACAAGGTGATTTCCTCCAGAAAACGCCATTCTTCACTAATCAGTTAGAGGTCACAAAGTAAGCCTGGTACTGGAGGCTCATGCCTGAAATCCTATCCACTCAGGAGGCTGAGATCTGAAGACCATGGTTAAAAGCCAAGCCAGGCAGGAAAGACTCTTATCTCCAATTAACTGCTAAAGTTCAGAGTGGAACCACAGCTCAGTGTAGAGGGTCAGTCTTGAGTCCAAAAGCTCAGGGACAGTATCCAGGCCCTGAGTTCAAGCCCCAGAACTGGCACAGAAAAGAAAAAGTAAAAAGGTCACAAAGCAGGGAGCACAAAGCAAACACATGGATAAAAGGTGAGCAGTGGGGGCTGGGAAGGTGGCTCAGTGGTAGAGTGCTTGCCTTGCATGCATGAGGCCCTGTTCGATTCCTCAGAACCACATAAGCAGAAAAAGTCAGAAGTGGAGCTATGGCTCAAGTGGTAGAATGCTAACCTTGAGCTGAAGAGCTGAGGGTCAGCGCCCAGGCCCAGAGTTCAGGCCCCATCACTGACAAAATAAAATAAAATAAACTTTTAAAAAAGGTGAGCAGTGGACTCGTTAACTTAGACTTTCAAGAAGGCTGAGATAAAGTTTCATCCCCAAGACTATTAAGGATAGAGAACGGATTTTTTTTTTTTTGGTCCATTGTGGGGCTCGAACTCAGGGATAAGGCACTGTCCTTGAGTTGTCTTTGCTCAAGGGTAGCGGTCTACCACTTTGAGCCACAGACCCATTTCTGGCTTTTTCTGAGTAGTTTATTGGAGATAAGAATCTCACAGACTTTCCTGCCTGGGCCTGGCTTTGAACTGTGATCCTCAGATCTCAGCCTCCTGAGTAGCTAGGATTAGAGGCTTGAGCCACCAGAACCTGGCTGATTTTTTTTTTTTTTTGAGAGAGAGAGAAAAAAAAAATTGTCACTGGACTGTGTCTCCACGGCTTACCGGCCAGCGCTCTGGGTCACAGACAAAGGGAAGAACCTTAGAACCTTTCTCTACAAAACAGAAAATAGAGCCCTCCCTTTTGAAAGGCTGAAGCCACACCCACCCCTGCCCCACCCCCTAACCCTGCTGAGGTCCCACCCAGTCCCCAACTGAGCTAGTTACCTGGACTGGCCCAGTGGGCTGCAGAAACTCACAGTCCAACTTCTTCTCACATATCTCCCTTTTCTGGAAATAACCCCCTGTCCCCGTCCCCGCCCCCTCCTCCACAACCACTACCTGCTCCAACATTGGACTCAGAGTGTTCTCTGGCTTCATCCTACGAATTCTATATCCATCTTCAAGGACAGTGTTTGTCCTTGTCCTTGCATTGGTCTCTGGCCTGCGCTCTCAGCCCTCTCTTCAGAGAGCGGTTACCCTGGTCACATGACTTCACACCAAGTCCCCTAAACCGCTCTGGTCACTCTCCTCTGATGCACTCAGTCCGCCTCCTTCCCCATGTCAGGCCCCTTGGCCTATGAAATCACCAAAATAGCTCCCGTCTCTTCAACCCCCATCACATTCCCGCCAGGCCCTCTGTGAAGCTCTTCACCATTAATAATGAATATGTTTTGAGTATCTACTATGTCAAGTACTGGCCAGGTTCTAGCTCAATATTGTTATTAATTATTCAGAACAATAATGGGATTCCTGCTTCATTGGCCCCCAAAACTTTGGCTCTTCTTCACTGATGGTGTGTAGCCCTCCAAGAGCCCCTCATGGGAGGAATAAAGTGTTATTTATATTATCATTCTTATTGTTATTAGTTATTAGCACAGTTTCTGCAATTACTCTGCACCGGATCATGTGCTATATGCTCTACATATTCGGGACTCGCTGAGAGGACACCTTCATGAATTGTTCTCTGTGTGTCTCTGTCCTCCGGTCTCTGTGTTGTGCTTTGTCTCATGTCTGCCATTGTGTCTGTCTCACCATTTCTGTCTAAGCCTTCTATCGCTGTGCCTCTGTGTCTCCTCTCTGAATGTGTCTCTCTATCTCTGTCTCTTGTCTCTCATTCATACATGAAGTCAACTCAATGGTTAAATAGTGGCAGTGCCTGTGTTCCAGGCAAGGTCACCCATGCTCTCGCTTAGCAAGTGGCATGGCGGGGAGGAGAAACTTCATGAGGTATTCTCAGCATTGTGCAAGAGAGTAGGAAAGTGGGAGAGGAACCACAGTTGTGCAACCACGATGTAATCATGCACAGAAAGCCCGGAAGTAACCATGCACAGAGATCCCGGAAATAACCGTGCATAGAGGGCCCAGAAATAACCATGCACAGAGATCCCGGAAGTAATCATGTACAGAGGTTCTGGAACACCACAGAAGCACTTTTCATTGGATTCTGAGTTCAGAGTTCTCAGGAAAGCCACCAAGAAGCCGGGTATCGGTGGCTCAAGCCTGTCATCCCAGCTACTCAGGAGGCTGAGATATGAGGATCACGGTTCAAAGCCAGCCCAGGCAGGAAAGTCCCTGAGACTTTTATCTCCAATGAACCACTAGAAAAACCAGAAGTGGCGCTATGGCTCAAGGAGTAGAGCACTTGCCTTGAGCTGAAAAGCTGAGGGACAGCGCCCAGGCCCAGAGTTCAAGCCCCTCAACCAACCAAAAAAAAAAAAAAAAGCCCCTAAGACCTTTGCCAGGGGACTGGCTGCAGCAACCAAAGGGTCCACAGTGCTGGGTATCACCCACGCATCCAGAACAAGGGAGAGGCCATTCCTGCCTCTGAACAGAGCCCCAGGGCAGACCCTCCTCTAACCGGATGTGGCCTCCTCAGGCTGGATAACTGGAGCAGAAGCACCATGTCCACTCATGGAACTCCTCTGTTCATAGCACAGGCCAAGGAAGGCTAAGCAACTTAGAAAATTCCAGTAGCAGAAAGGCAGGAGAGAATGGACTTCTTCCTCTCCCTACCCCCACCCCATCCCCATCCAGAACAAGAGAAGAGGCTGAGAGAATATGCTAGAAACCTGGGAGCCTGGCGTCATCCAGGACCTGTGCTCCTGCGCTTCTCCCTGTCCAGCCGCATGGCTTGAGCAGAAAGAGCAGAACCTTGTGCCTCCGTGGCTCCGCTAGTGAAAAAGGGACTATTCCCTCTCCACCTTCTCCCCAAGTCCTACCTGCTTTCCAGAGCCTTGCCCAAACACAAAAGCACCATCTTAAATGACAGAGCTAAACAGCAGACTGGCAGAGGATAAAGGCCAGCTGACACCTCCTGTCTATCGGCCCCAGGCCCCGCCACGGAGACTGAGGCTGAGGTGGCCAGCTCACATTGCCAGCTGCTCAGCACCTATGTGGCTTAGAAAACAACACAAAATGGCCGGGCGCCGGTGGCTCACGCCTGTAATCCTAGCTACTCAGGAGGCTGAGATCTGAGAATCGCGGTTCAAAGCCAGCCCGGGCAGGAAAGACCGTGAGACTCCTATCTCCAATAAACCACTAGAAAACCGGAAGTGGCGCTGTAGCTCAAGTGGTAGAGCGCTCGCCTTGAGCTGAAGAGCTGAGGGACAGCGCCCAAGCCCAGAGTTCAAGCCCCATGACCGACAAAAAAAAAAAAAAAAAAAAAAAAAAAAAGAAAACAACACAAAATGGTTTCCAATGTAGCAGCCGAGGCTGAGGTTAGATGAAAGGGAAACGTGCCGCTGGAAGGCAGAGTGTGCGAGGCTGCTTCCAGAATCTTCTGTGTGCCTAGCTTGGGGTGGGGGACCTGCCTGGAGAAAGGGCTGGGTGGAAGCTGGCGTGGTTGCTGAATCTGAAATCTTCCAAGATTTCCCGACCACACTGGGAAGTGCAGCCCCTCCCGGCCTTCTGTGTCCCTTCCAGTCCCCTTACCTGTCATGGCTGAGGTACCAATGAGGCAGGGTCCTGTGACCCTCCTGAAAGCATCAAACCTCCTGCCCCCCGCTTCAGAGGAGGTGCACTGCTGCCAACGGCAGGATGGATGAGGTGCGGGTTAGGGGGTCTGTGAGCACCCGAGAGGCCCGACTCCCACTCCTTGGAAGGACAGAGAGCAGCCTGGGGTGTCTTGGCTCAGCAGAGAAGGTTTCCTACCCCTCCCCTCCCCTGGGCTTTACCCTCTGCCTTGCCACCAGCCCCAGCAACCCAGCTGACAGAGCCTCCAAGGACCTGTGTATCCCGTTGCCTAGCAACAGTGGCATTGCTGGCTTTCCCTTGGAGATCATGGGAAGTCAGGCCTTGGGGCCCATGGGAGCCTGAAAACACCACCAACCAGGGCAGGGCCAGGAAAAGTCCCCCTTCTGTGCTCCTTCAACCATAGCCGATCATTCCAGTTCTACCTCTACTGACTTCTTCCAGAATAAGGCAATGCTGAGAAAAACTCTGCTGAGAAAAGAGAGCAGCAAGGCCCAGGAGCAGGCTGCTAGCCAGAGAGCAGGGAAAGTTGCCGGCCAGGGTTCTGTCCCTTTGGCCTCCTTGAGCTGCTGCCTCTTTGCCTCATCAATAGCCTGGTTAGACACTGGCTTGCACTGTAAAGTTATTCACTCTTTTCCTGTTTCGCCATTTCTGAGAGTGCTCAACTCCCTGACAGGAACCTTGAGGCTCAGAGGGTTGAGAAGTCTACCCAAGGCCACACAGCAAGCTAATAGATCACTCTGTGCGGCCGCTCTACACCATAGTTAATCCTCCTGCACTTAAAAACAAGAGTTTCCTGGCATCTGAGTTCATGATCTCTGCGCATTAAGGGAACCAGGATTGCGAGAGGTTCATTTGCCATTTTGTGGCCGAGTCAAATAGCCCAGAACTTGACTTTCTCCAGGATCTAAAATATAGCCTGGCTGTGTGGGGGGATGGGGGGAGGGGGTTAAAAGCAGAAGCTGCCCATGGAAAAGTCCAGGAACAAACAGTAGAAGAGGGAAGAAGGCAAAGAAGATAAAAAAAAATACCCACAAGGCCCCTTGGTTGAAAGATGTCCCCCATGGCTGTTCTTAGCTGACTTGGCAAAACCTAGAACCAAGCAGAGCAAGGGAGGGCTGGGGAGCCGCTGGGGGTGGGATGGGGTCTCCGTATTCATTCACACCCACCCTGCGCGACAAGACTGCACTGCGGAGGACCAAAGCCTCAAAAGGACCTCGCTAATGACTCTTGGCCAAATAGGTTCTAGAAACTTCAGGGACCTGAGAACAATGTTCTCTAGAGGCCAGGCTCCAAGCACTGGATCTGTTCTTGCTCTGAAGCCATAATAGTCACTTCATATAGGTGGCCCTTCTTCTCCTCTTCTGGAAAATGCAGATAACATCTCAGGGTTGTCGCAAGGGTTAAATAAGATAGCTGTGTCACAACAGAGTATGCTCAGGCGTGCCTGAGTTTTTCCCCTCCCCCCTCTCGCTTATAAATGGCATGAGGGCATTTTCCACATCCACTGATCAGTGGACCAACATAGAGCACATTAGCCACCTCCAAGTCTAGGATAAACCCAAAGCCCAGGGAGGTGCACCCTGGAAGCTTGCTTTGTTCCCTCTGTGTCTCCACTGGTAGCACAATTTCTGGCCTATCAGAGGGTGTGGTCAACGCTCATTGAATTAATCATAAATAAATAAACAAGACTTGCTTCACCAAACTCAATGAATGCAGGCAGGTATGAACAAGTAGACTCAAGGAAAAACAATGAGCTGGCAGGCAGGGCCCACTGACCAGACGCTCTTAGCCTGCTGCCTGCCATTCCCTCCCCTGCTCTCAAACACCAAATGCACCCAGTCCACCGACAAAGCTGCGGCCTTTAGCTCGCAATCACACCAGCGGCCTCCTCCTGTCTCCTCTCTCACCTCACATTTAGCCTGAAGCTATCACCAGGCTATACTGAAATTCCGTGATATGAATAGACCACAATTTCTTCGGCTACTCTATCCGTGGTTGCCAGTAAGCATTCTCCAGTGTGTCACTATGAGGAATGAAACTGCAATAAACATTATGTGCACGTTTTTTTATTAGACAGAAGCATTCCTTTCATTTGGCTAAATCTTGGAGCAGAATTTCTATGTCATCAAATCATAAAATAGTCATGTGTTTAAGTTTGATAGACTTAGCCAGGCATTTTGATGCCCTTTTTCTCCCCAACCACCAACAATAGATGAAGGGTTGCTCCGTAATCTCACCAACACTTAGTATTGTCAGTCTTTTTACTTTAGCCATGCTGAGGTCTGGGTAGAACTATCTCATCAGGTGTGAATTTACATTTGCCTAATAAGTAATGGTGAATAAAATCTCAGTGGGGGTGTGGTCTAGCGGGACAGCACCTGCCTAGCAAGTGGAAGTCCCTGAGTTCAAACCCCAGCACCACCAAAAAGATGCTCATCTTTTGGTCCTTATTAATCACTTGGGCAAAGTGTCCACTCCAGTTTTTACAGAAATATTATTACCTATAAAACCAGATAGATTGACCAAAATAGAGAGTAGAGAAGAATGGATCTGGAGAATTCATCAATACAAACACCACACACACACACACACACACACACACACACACACACACACACACACACACACACACACACACACACTCACACACACTGAACAACCAGTCATTTCTACAATTGCTAACTACCTGTTACCATGAGCAAACAAGTTGAACCAGGTCAAATAGGTACTTCAGTGTGGCAGGAAGGAAGGCATGCAGACCAGAGCCCAAAGTCTGCCAGTCCTCCTCAGAGACTTCCCACTCAACTGATCTTCCTCCATTACAGGACCTGAACAGTGACCAGCCCCTGAACAGCCATGGTAAGTATGGGCCCAGCTTTTCTTTGCCCCCTCCCCCAGCCTCTGAATCTCCATTCCCAAGTCAACCCTGCCCCCCTCCCCAGCATGGTCCTTGCCAGCTCGACCCTGCACTATGTGCTGCCACATGAACAAAATGCTATCCTGTCCCTGGGCATAGGAAGGAGAGTAATTCTAAAGACTAGCTGCTAAGAGTCCTGCCCGCCTGCTTCATACCAGTTCCTGACGTTAGCTGGCAGCGCCACCTCCAGTCCTCACCCCCGGGCCGGGCCTCTGCCAGGCAGAGAAACACAAGCTTTCAGCTTTTCCTTATCAGCAGATTCGCTGATATCAGCATTCATTGGACACCAGACTTGGGCAAGATGCCTTTCTCTGCTTTTGAAGAACAGAGGAAAGAGCTAGGGCTAGACCCACGGCACTGTTCATTCCAGGTAGAAAAAGATAAGAACTGGAAGAAAGATGGCTGGATGTGCTTTAGGAGAAGAGAGCCAAGAACAAGTCCTTTGTTTGCTTCCAATTACAATTCTTCAGTATCCGCAATAGAGTGGGCACTGTTCTGGGTACCAGGATCTCAGCTGTGTGCACAAAACACAAAGTTCTCTCTTCCTGCTGGCTTCATTTCAAGGAGGGAATGGAAAAGACAGAAAATAGAGTCACGTGTCCGTGGCTCACACTTGTAATCCTAGCTACTCAGGAGGCTGAGATCTAAGGATCTCATTCAAAGCCAGGCCAGAGGGGAAAAACAAAGAGACTCTTATTTCCAAGTACAAAAAAAGCCACAAGTGGAGGTAAGGCTCAACTGGTAGAGTGCCAGCTGTGAGCGGAAAAAGCCAAGTAAGAGTGTGAGCGAGGGCCTGTGTTCGAGCTCCAATATCAGACTTAAAAATAAAAAAGACAAAACGTTAAATACAGTAGAGAAAATACACAAAATACAGCCAATATTAGCCATGATGACTGCTTTGTGGAAAGGAAAGTGAGAAATGAGGCTGAGAAGTTTTAGGATGTTGCATTTATTATTATTATTATTATTATTATTATTATTATTATTATTATTATTATTACTATTATTTGTGTGTGCATGCCAGTACTGGGCTCTGAGTTCAATCCCCAGTAGAATCACACACACACACACACCACCACCACCACCACCACCACAACACACCACAAAAGTAGTGAGGATTTTGAACTCTCCCAACACATAGCAATGATAAATGTCTATGTGTATCATTGTCTATGTGTAATGAAATGTCCCACAGTTCCCATAATACATTACAAAGTGTTGTTTAAAAACAAAAGTATATATATTTTTTTTAATTCAAGGTTAAGGGGCTGGGAAGATGGCTCAGTGGTAGAGCACTTGCCGTGCATGCGTGAGGTCCTGGGTTCGATTCCTCAGCACCACATAAGCAAAAAGAAAAAAGCCGGAAGAGGCGCTGTGGCTCAAGTGGTAGAGCGCTAGCCTTGAGCTGAAGAGCTGAGGGACAGTGCCCAGGCCCAGAGTTCAGGCCCCACAACTGGACCCCCCCCCAAAAAAAAATTCAAGGTTAAGTCAGGAAGTTGAGAAAAGGATTAACAAATTGGTGTGAACCGAAGAATTGTCCCTGTGGCTTGGGCCCCATGTATGTCAAGCACCAGACAGGACACAGGAAGAATGTCCTAGAACCCCCTAGGGCAAGACTAGCCAAGGTGGCACTCGTGAAAGATGGCTGGACCTGGTGAAGCTGCTGCTGCTGCTTGGCCCACCTTGCAGGAATAGCCCCCCAACATTAGCCAAAACTGTCAGTAGGACATCTGGAGCCGAGGCCAGGGAGGGGCAGCGCCCAGACCCTGACCTCAGGCTCTTCCCCTCCACTGCAAACCCCTTTACAGATGCCACCCCACCGCACAAGCCCCGCACCCGCCTGGAGACCTTCAAAAGGGTGGGGGTCCCAGTCCTCGCGGCGCTGCTGAGCCTGGTAACCATCATCATCGTGGCCATCCTCAGTAAGTGACAGCCCCTACCCAGCTTTCACCCCAGCGGTGACAGTCTCCTTGGATCTCCGTGAGTGACAGCCCCACCCCCGCCATCCCACAGGAACAGGCAGGGGGTGTGCATACGTTTTGAGAGGAGGGGAAAGAAGTATAGGCACCCCTGTTCTGAAGGGGGCCCTCTGAGAGGGGAGCGTTGGGGAGAAGGTGAACGCAGCCTCCATCTCCCCCAAATGGCTTCTGTCCCAGATGGCATCTACATACATGGCACCAACCCACGCAGGCAATGGCAGGGGTGCCCACTCCCCTCCTCCTCCTCCCTCCTCCTTCTGCAGAGCGACAGCTGAGGGTTGGCTGCAAGGACGGGGTGCACCGGGGCTGGCTGCCACGCAGGTGGCACCCCCACCCCACCTCAGCCTGAGGTCGCGGCCCACTCCGTGACAAGGAAGAGTAGACTGAATTTGCAGTGATTCCCACAGCCCTCTTCCTCTCCACACCTAGGACTGAGGCCTTGCGGCCTCAGCCTGCCATGCCACTTGCACAGTGCTTCCATTCACGAGGGCGCCTGGGGCCCTAATTTCAGAATCGGAGCCTCTAGGAGGGGGATCCTGGCTCTGCCTGTACACTGTTCTGTCTCTTTCCAAGCATGGTGAGCATCAGTGAACTAGTGTGAGGGAAAAAAAGACCTAGATAAAAACAAAGTTGTTCAAAAGTGGGCAACCATCATGCAAGCAATATGACCATGGATTTGCATGCATTTGCCCATCTGTGCAACCTGGAGATGGCGGGCCTCTGGGGAGCCTATACTTGCACCAGCAGCTGTGGGAGGTTCAAGTCTAGGATCAGTTGAATGAGGGAACAACACAATTGGTTACATCATGAGCCAGGAAGTAAAAGAGAGGAAGGAGCCAGGGTCCCATAATCCCCTTCACAAGACTATGCCCCTCCCCCAGCCCCACCCCCGCCAGTGACCTAACTTCCTCCCACTCGGCCTCACCCACTAAAGGTTTCATTCACTCCCAATAATAGCACAGGCTGGCACCAGACTTTCACACACGGGATCTGGGGAACCATTCCATATCCAACGCATAGCAGTGGGCCAGGAGACTTCAACCCTCTGGCTTCTGGAGATCTTGACTGGTGACCCTGTCACCTTCTCCTATCTTTGTCTCAGATAGTGAAGGTGACCCTGCTCGACCCTGGCTCCTCACAACTTGGAAAGTCTAGGAAACACCTGCCTTCCCTCTCTTCCCTTGCTCCACTCCAGCCCGGGCATCCACGCCAGCCGGCCACCCCATGGGCTTCTTCTGGGAGGTGGATAGATACCAATTGTACCACCTGCACACGGGGAACCTTTGGGACAGAAACCCATCTTTTCCACCTCATTTCCCTATTGGTGATGGAAGCCATGAGTCTCCTAAGCTTGCTGCCATGAACCACGAGGAACAATGCAGAAAGCTCTAGAACAGTGACCAGTGGGAACCATCACAGACTCCACACCACTGCTTTTAGGCATGCTGATGGCAACAGTGACTGAGAAAGAGGGCTTTTCCTCTGCCAGGCATATTTGGATGTGAGTTCTCACCAAGAAAACTTCTTGAACTACCTGTTCATTGAGGGGCTAGGAAGACTAAAGGCATTCACATTGGCCCAGGACGGCAAAAGCAACAGAAATTGAAGGTGACTCCACAGAGTCCTGAGCTACAGACACACACACACACACACACACACACACACACACACACACACACACACACACACACACACACACACACTCCCCAAAACCAAAAACATACCTCTTTGCCTTCAATCTCAGATCAAATCAAATCACCAACCTCTAGAAGTAAGCTCCATCATTATAAGACACTGTGAGGTAGATAAACATCACCCCATGGTACAAAGAAAACTGAGGCCAAGCAGGGACTAGTGAGTGGTGGAAAGTTGTTCAGGAAGCATCAGAGCTAGGACTCAGAACCAGATCTTGGGACCCAAGTCCCCATTCTGTCTCTGCGCGGGCCCTGTGCTGGTGTTTGGGGGGCAGAAGGCTGGCAGGGTCTGCTCCTCAGTCCTCGACACCTCAGCTGTCTTGTATGCATGGGGCCAGCTGCTACAGCTAAGCCACTGAGGCCTGGGACTGGGCTGATCACCTGGGCTCCTCTGAGCAGCTCAGCTCTGTCCCAGGCCTGACTCTGGCCCGCCCCACCCCGCCCTGCCCCTGCCTTCCAGTTAAGGTGATTCTGAATAAATACTACTTCATCTGCCAACACCCCCTGACCTTCGTCCTGAGGACGCAGGTGTGTGATGGGCAGCCCGACTGCACCTCGGGAGAAGACGAGGCAGACTGTGTCAAGGACTTCCCTGAGAGACCCATGGTGGCAGGTGAGTCCAGGGGTTGAAGGAGCAGAGAGGCAAGCACCGCGGGACACCTGTGCGGCATCCGCCCATGGCGCTCACAGCGGGCATTTGCCCGCCTCCTTCTCAGTGTCCATCCCAGACAAATAAGGGTTAGGACAGCGGGACCACAACACGTGCACCTGCTCCACACAGGCACACACTCGGGGACACCGAAGGACAGAGGTGGGCCCCCGGGGACAGAAGTCCCAACGGAGCCTGCCTAACCCTGCTTGGTTTCAAGAAGGAGAGCGAGACCTTGGAGAGGTCTTCCTTCCTGAAAACTCTTGGTTCAAAGGTTCTGGAAAAGTCCGCTTAGCCAGTCCGTGGCCCTGCCGGTCGGTGGCAGCGATGGTGCCGTGCTGTGCATCCTCTGAGGAAGGCAGATGCTCTGAGCATAGACACCACCTTCTCTCTTGGACTAGATTCTTGTAGCTTAATACTTCATACTTGAGCTCTGAAGAGAAAGGGGGCTCACAGTGGGGTGATGGGGCTGAACGGAGTGCCTTCCTGTGTATCTGGTCTTTATTAAAGCCCAATACCACTGGGCACTGCCATCTTAATGCTACTCCTCACGCCTCCTCCCCCTCTGATCTTACATGGAGAAACACCTTGATCCCTGGGTGAGCAGTTTCTCCACTCTGGGCAAGCCAGGTGAACCATAGGTGGAGGGACTGACCAGGTAATAGAAGCCAAAAGGGGTGCCAGGTCAACAGGTCAAATGGAGACACTTGCCCAACTGAGCCACCATTTAAAAAGAGGTCCGGCCAGTTGCCAGGGGCTCACGCCTGTCATCCTAGCTTCTCAGGAGGCTGAGATCTGAGGATCATGGTTTAAAGCCAGCCTGGGCAGAAAGGTCAGTGAGACTCTTACCTCCAATTAACTACCAGGAAACCAGAAGTGGTGCTGTGGCTCAAGGGGTAGAACGCTTGCTCTGAGCAGGAGAGCTCAGAGACAGCTCCCAAGCCCTGAGTTCAACCCCCACGACAGACAAAATAAAAAGAGGCTCAAACAGACCAAGTCAAATGCAGAAACTTCTCTTGACGTTCAAAGCATCAGGGCCCCAGTTCTGGGTTGAGGAAGCCTGGGTTCACAAGTTCTTAAGGGCTGGGCCAGAGGGGTGCTACCTTCCTGCTGACTGCCCTCCTCCCCTCCCAGTCCGCCTCTCCAAGGACCGGTCGACTCTACAAATACTGGACCCGGTCACAGGGAACTGGGCCTTTGCCTGTTTTGACAACTTCACAGAAGCCCTGGCCAAGACAGCCTGTGGACAGATGGGCTATCACAGGTACCCAACCAAGCCTCTGGAGGCCAGCATCTATGTCCCCCTCCCCCAGCCCCGCTGTCTCTTCCTCTTTCTTCCCTTCCTCTTTGCTCCCCTTCCTCCCCATCACTTGTAATTGCAAGCAATGTGAAATTAAATCTTCCAACCCGGCTTCCTGAAGAGTTAACTGCAAGCAGGGCACAGTGGCTTACGTCATAACCTCAGCTTCTTGGAAGGAAGGCAGAAATTGGGATACGCAAGTTTGAGGCCAGTCTGAGTACATGGAGACTCCATCTCAATCAATAAACCACAGGCAGTGGTATACACCTATCATCTTAGTTCCATAGGGATCATGGGTAGCTCTGAGGCCAGCCCTGGGCAAAAATATTAGCCCTTACTTGAAAAAATAACTAAAGTAAAAAGATCTGGGGGCATGGCTCAAGTGGTAGAGCACCTGCCTAATAAGTGCTAGGCCCTGAGTTAAAAAAAAAAAAACAAGAGTTACTTGGGGGAAACAATGTCAACCTCATCTAGGGGGGTAAGGATATGCACCAGCACCTATAACACACACACACACACACACACACACACACACACACACACACACACACACACACACACACACACACACACACACACACACACACACACACACACACACACACACACACACACACACACACACACACACACAATTCCAGCCCTGGCCCAGACCAGACTTGCAGCAGCCGGATTTACTTACTCCACATCCCATTGGTTGAAGCTGGTGGAGATGAGCCTGATTTCATCCAAGCCTCGCATCTTCAAGCCCAGCTCTCAGCAAATTGCAAATGCAGTTCCAAATCTGGAGTGGGTGGAAGACTATATAATTATAAGAGGGGTAATTAGCATGATCTGTATTTATATTCATTTGATCTTGGCAGAAAACCAAAGGCGCAGTTATTATTACCTCTCTGTTATAAGTAGGCTCAGAGAAAGTTCCTAAGTTACTAAGGTAGAAAGAAGCCAGGAGGTAGAGGGCTAGGAGGAAAGCTTAGCCTGGGCTTAGAGCCCTGGCCCCTGTCTTGGTCCCTTGGGTAATTCTAACATAGGGCTTTATCTATAAAGGAGGTAGAGTGAGCACTCAGAGAACCTATCTGGAGAAGGTGGGAAAGAACCTGTGATTTCTCTCCCTGGTGGGCCCCAAACTCCTTCAGGAGTCAGAGAAACTGAGCCCAGTGCCGAGGCAGAAATGAGCAGCACCAGGCAGACATCACTAGCCAAACACAGAACCCTCCCACGTGGAGCCCTTAACAGCCTCAAAGGTCTGCCCCAGGCAGCCATCACAAATCGAGCTGCTCTAGGCTCCTCTCTGATGACAAGGTTTCTGCTGCTCTTCACCCTCAGGGAGAGGGGAGAGCCTTCTGGAAAGGGCCCCAGCAAGTGAAGCAGAAGGGCATCCCAACACATGCTGCCCTGCCCTCTTGCTGCCCCAGCCCTGCCAGACTCCAGCCAGCCCCTCCTCCCACTGCAGTCCAGCAACTGCAGCCTCAGCTCTGCCCAGCACTGCTCAGCAGCTGACGCTCCGATATGAACCAGGTGCCTCCTGTAATCCACCCCTGCAAGATCACAGAGGCCCTGAATCCCCCCCCCGCCCCCCCGCCGCAGCTCCTGTACTCTGCAGAAACAAACTTCATTAGAAGTATTCAAAACTCTAATTGGTTAGCATGGGTGAGCAGAGGTTAGCTTACCTGGGAATGTCTGCTTCCCTGCACTGTCCCTCCTCTGGGATGGATTTCTCTGCTCAGATTTCCCTTTCTCTCCTCCTCCTGGATTGTTGGTCCTTTGTGCCCCAGGGACTCCAGGCATAGATGATCCCCAAGGGGGGGCCACCCCAGGGACTGTCTGGTCCAGGCATGAATTTGGAGGCAAAAATGGAGGCGCACAGGCCGACCTTGTTCCTGAAAGATGAGGTGAGGAAGATGAGAACAAGCTGGAAAAGGAAGAGCCATGGAGACTGGAGTAGTCAGGGAGGGCTTCCCAGAGGAAGGAAGACAACCCCTGGGTTTGAAGGAAAATACACACCATTGACAAAAAGGAAAGAGGAAAGTGGCCCACGTTAGGAGCACCAAGCTGTCTGCAGGCCGGGTCCCGTCCCCTCTCCCAGGGGGCCACTGTCAAAACCAGGCCGGCTGCCTCTCTCGCAGAACTGGTTATCCACATTCAAGTCCTTCTCCCAGGCGCTTCTGTCCCTCCTTCCCCACGATGAAAGCAGAAGGGACTTCTGGGACATCTGAAACAAGGACAGAGCTGGATGTCAGCAAAGAGGATCTTGATTTCTCCAGAACTCCGAGTTCTAGAATAGTGGCTTTGTGCCCAGTGCTAAGTCCTAGACTGCCAAGGAAATGTCCTGTTTCCTATTGCAAAACAGGCACCGCCCGCTGACCCAGACCCCCTCTGCTCTCTACCTCCCCTCTCCCCACCTTCTCAGCCGAAATGGGGGTTGCCCGGCCATCTGGTCCCAGCCTCCACCCCAGCTCCCCATTCTCTCTCCACTGCAGCCAACCGACTTTCAGAGCAGTGGAGATCATGCCAGACCAGAACCTGATTGTTCTTCAGGTTACAGAAAACAACCAGGAGCTTCAGGCTCAGAACTCAAGTGGGTAAGTGAGAGGACATCGTCCGCCTGGGGGCTTCTGGGAGCTGACCAAAGCAAGGGGAATACAAGCTAGCCAATAGGAAGAACTAGCCAGGCTTGAACTCAGGGCTGTCCCTTAAATTTTTTAGCTCAAAGCCAGTGCTCTACCACTTGAACTAGTGTGTGTGTGTGTGTGTGTGTGTGTGTGTGTGTGTGTGTGTGTGTGTGTGTGTGTGTGTGTGTGTGTGTGTGTGTGTTAATTGCAGATAGGAGTCTCATGGACTGAATTCAAACCATGATCCTCAGATCTCAGCCTTCCTCCTGAATAGCTGACATTACAGGCATGAGCCATCAACCCCTGGCAAGTTCCACTCTTTTCCTTAATACAAGGGCCAGCTGGGCCAGTGTGCCCTCCTACCCAAAGGCAGGCAGATGAATAACCGAGCTTTCTGCCAACTTGCAGAGCAAAGCCAAGTGTGTTTATACTACTCTTTTAGATTCCCATTGGGCAAGACTCTGAAAGTCTCTTTGTCCTTCACCACCGCGTGCCCAGGTGGTCCAGGCGTAGCTGGACCACCTCCTTCCCATTCCCCAGAGACACAGACTCCTGCATCAGAGCAGGGCAGCTAAAGGAAATCTGTCTCACACTGCAGCAAAGAGGCTGGGTGACGCTGGCTTCTTAGCATTCAGAGATGCGGCCGAGGGCGGCCTACTCAGTGCAGTAAATTTTGGAAGAGACAGGGCTGATGGGAGAATGATTGTTTGCCTAAAACCCCAGCAAAATCTGTCTTTGAATTTGGAAAGGCCATGGTGTTAGAAGACTCTGCTTTGACCGCTGTTCTCTTCCTTCTCCAGCTATGGGAAGGGCTTTGAAATGGGCAGGAAACCAGCCCACAGTAGGTGCTCAATAATGGGGCTGAATCACCTCAAAGTGCACCAAATGTTAGCACCGTCTCTACATAGGCCTTCTTAAGCAGACTTGACTTAGCAGTGCCAGAAGGCTTCAGCTGCTGCCTCCCAGCCAAGGGAGAAGCAGAACCTACGGGGCCCTGGGTTTCTCTTCCAGACCCTGTGTCTCAGGCTCCCTGGTTTCTCTGCAATGCCTGGGTGAGTACACTTTCTTTCTGAGGGTTTGGGGCATGGGCCAGCCCTAAGCAGGAGAGATTTTCACCTTCCAGACTCCACGCTTCACTCTCTTTTGGCCCTTGGACTTGTAGGTCATTATCCTTTCTGTGGTTGATATTACGAACTTCCTTCTACCATTCGTTCACAGCCCATGACATATTTGTTTTTATTACTATAACGAGATACCAAGGGCAAGTTAACTTTATAAAGAAAAGAGGTTGAGGTAGCTCAGTTAGCAGGCTGAAGGTTCCAGATCAGGCGGCTCTATGGATTTGGACTCTGGCGAGCGCCTAATGGAGGATGGTGAACAGTAGCAGAGGCAGGAGCAAGAGTGAAGGGAAGCTGAGAGCAGAAGCAGCGAGGAGCCTTGAAACCGCTCACTATCACAAGGCCCCCCTTATCCCACAAGGACCTCAGACGCCCCTCAGCAACCTAAGGGCCACCAGTCCCCCCTCCCCCCCCCCCCCCCCCCCCCCGCTCCCACACACAACCCTTTGAGGGACACAGTCCAACAATACACAGATCATTCCAGAAGCCACATGCAGGTCAGCTGAATAGACAACAGGAGGCCACTGGAAGTGGTTGTGACTTTGAGTGGCACGTAGGAAGAAGGGTTTGGAATCGGATGGTGTTCGGAAGGCCCCTCCTTGGCCCAGGGCTGGGCAGGCGGGAGAGGGTGGCAGCCTCTCCCCTGGGAAGGACTCTGGGGGAGAGTGGGGGTGGTGCCCAAAGAACTGAAGGGCAAGGGAAGTGGAATTGGAGGTATTAAAGAAGAGTTCAAGGGTCAAATGTAAAAACCAGGTCAAGGGAAAACAAGATGGCCAGTCAGGAGCCTCCCTGAGCAGGAAGAAGTAACTTGGGGTGGGGAGATCCAGCTTCTAGAACTTTCTTCCCACTTCTGGGTGCCCAAGTGGCTTGTGGGCCCCTGTTTGCTGTCGCTCAGTGGGAGCAGCTGGGGACACTTCCCCGGGGGCAGGGCTTTGGTAATCCTGCATCCCTATTTGGTCAGCAGGTCATAAATTCCGAGCACCATAGACACCGCTTGAAATCCTAAACACGCCCAACGCCAAAACCAGACAGTGTGATCTCCCCAGAAATCATTCAGAATAGGCCAGGGCCTCTCCACTGGGCCCACACCAGGCCTAATGACCTTGCTGAGGGCAGACATTGGGCTTTAGGAGAGGACAGCCCCTCTTCCCAGAGCCTTACTTCCCGGTCCTCCCTTCCTGCTTTGGAGTCCAGCCTGCGGGAAGAGCCTGAAGAGTCCCAGGGTGGTCGGTGGGGAGGAGGCCTCTGTGGACTCGTGGCCTTGGCAGGTGAGCATTCAGTACAATCAGCAGCATGTCTGTGGTGGGAGCATCCTCGACCCCCTCTGGATCCTCACAGCGGCCCACTGCTTCAGGTAGGAGCTAGTTGCAGGGGGAGGGGGGGACGGAGCAGGGGGGAGGGTGGACAGAGGCTGAGGAGGGGCAGGGTTTCCCATGCCAGCCCCTGCCAGCCCACCACTGCCAGGATGAGACACTTAGTCCTTATGGCCGTGGTAGACATTGCAGGGGGGAGGGAGGGGCGGTCTGAGCCGCAGGTGCTGGTCACCAAGTTTGACCTCCCAGCATCCCCACCCATCTTCATCTCATTCACTCCACAAACACTTTTCCTACTTGCTTGGGGTTCCCAGAACTCCCTCCCTCCCTCCCAGCCTGTCTTCCGGGAAATGGCCCCAGGGTCCCCACTTCCCACTGCTCCCTTATTCCCTGCAGAAATTGAACCAGGTAGAGGGTCCTTTTCAGTCCAGCAGATCCACGCCTGGTCATGTCACTGAGAAGAGCTGGCTGCAGACCCTCTCCACTGTCATTCATTCATTCATTCATTCACTCATGTGCCTTCCAATGAGCAAGAGCAAAGCTGCGCCCAGATTCTACAGCTGAGTGCTCTGCCAGCCCCACCCCTCCTTTAAGGCATTCCAGGTCTAGGCCAGGGCATTTTTACCTTTTTCAAGCCTCTGACAAGATCTATACATTGTCTCCTGGCAAAGCTCTGCACACACCAATGCCTAGTTCACTGAGGAGAAAAAGAAACTCGGTCCACCTCCTCCCTCTCCACCCACACACTTTTTTTGGTGTGTGCCAATACTGGGCACACAGTGCCTGGGCACTGTCCCTTTGCTTTTTCACTCAAAGCTGGTGTCCTACCACTTGAACCACAGTTCTACTTCTGTCTTTTTGCTGGTTAATTGGAGATAAGAGTCTCAAGGACTTTTCTGCCCAGGCTGGCTTTGAACCATGATCCTCAGATCTCCCAAGTAGCTAGGATGACCGGCATGAGCCAACCGCACCAGGCTTAGCTTCTCTTGGAGAGTCTGTCTTCTGGGATGTGATTTTTCAGACTTCCTTCTCCGCCGTCTCTACCCCCAAGTGCCCATCACCTCCTAAAGCAATAGTACCCCTCACCCCCAATCCCCGGCTCCTAAGGACCTGGCCCTCTGGCAACACTTCCTCCTGCCTGGCTCCAGCCTGAATCTACCATCTCTGCTCCCAGGAAGTATCTGGATGTGTCCAACTGGAAGGTGAGGGCTGGCTCAGACCAACTGGGCAATTTCCCATCCCTGCCTGTGGCCAAGATCTTCGTCACCAAACACAACCCCTTGTCCCCCAAGGAGAAGGACATTGCTCTCGTAAAGCTGCAGCACCCACTCACATTCTCAGGTGAGAGACGTTCCTGGGGAGAGAGATTCCTGGGGTCTCTCTTACCTTACCTTGCCTCCAGCGCGCTGAGTGACCTGGAGCCTATCACATCCTGGATCCAAACCTCAACTTGCCTGTTTGTCTCCAATTAACGAATGAGCCCGATGTCACGGGCTCCTTCTAGCTGTCAGCTTCACCCCATCTGCCATCCTCCTGAAAATTCTTCCAAGGCCTGATCCTCAAGTGAGGATCCGAGATCACCTCAGTCTTGGAATCACAAGGGCCTTTTGTGAAGATGAGCCGGTTCATTCCCCAGCTCTGAGGAAGGCCCAGCAGATTCGACCATTGAGCCCGGCTTGCTTTCTTCCAGACCTGGGGAACTCATTACTCCTAAGGCAGCCCAGAGACTCTTTGAACAACTCTATTACATGTCCCAGCTTTCTATTGAATCAATTTTAAGGTAAAACATTTCCAACAGGAAGTTCCACAAGATCCTTTAGGGAAGAGAGAGTTCCATTATCAAATAAGTTTGGGAAACATGTGTAGAATACAGTTTCCTTCTTGAAACACAATCATCTATTGAGGGTAAGAGAAGTTTTTAAAGAAGCTGTTTTCCAAACTTATATGACCACAAAAGCCTTTTCTTTTTCATACCATGTCCATTTGCATCCCACAAAAGAAATGTCATAGAAACACTGGTAGGTCCCTTTCAGGCCTCGGCTGCCAGGCTTTCCTGACCCCTGGGTCTGACGCTTGTTTAATGAGGGTGGTGAAGTGGTGGTCATAGAGACAACATTTAATCCTCACAGTCCTCACCTCATGCGGGGTGGGGCCACATGGGGCCCACTGGCTCAGCAGGCAGGCAAGAGGGAGGGGAGACATAGCCCAGGGGCCTGCCCTCGGGGCCACAGGAAGCCCCAGGCAAGGTTGGTAGACAAGTTTGAGCAAGTTTGGGGCTACAGAGTGTGAATAATTCTCTGAGCTATAGAAGTTGGTCTCAAATTGTCTAATAATTGCCCCCAAGGTAATCTGGGACAGGGAATAAATTTTAGCTTTGGTGTGCAAGAGCTAGATAAAGAAGGTGGTTGAGATATAGAATTATCAATATTAATTATCGCTAGGAATTAACTAACCCAGTCGCTCCCAGACCAGCAAGATCCCCAACATGTCAAAGCATCGAAAAATACAGAAAATAAAATACTGATCATTAATACAAGATTGATCTCTTTCTCCCTCCCTCTCTGTCTCTCCCTCCCTCCCTCCCTGTCTCTCTCCCTCCCTCCTCTCTCGGCTCCTCACAGCCACAGTGAGACCCATCTGCCTGCCCTTCTTTGATGAGACGCTCGCACCAGCCACCCCGCTCTGGGTCATCGGATGGGGCTTTACAGAGCAGAATGGAGGTAAGTCCTGGGCTCAGGACTGCAGGGTGACAGATGCCCTTGCATGAGGTTGGGCTCAAAGAGCTTGATGACCCAGAGAATTTAACCCGGATGAGGCTAGAGGCAAGAATGAGAATGGACATGTTTCCATCCTCCCAGGAAAGATGTCTGACACGCTGCTGCAGGCGACAGTCCAGGTGATCAACAGCACAAGGTGCAACGCTCAGGATGCCTACCAGGGGGAAGTGAGCGAGAAGATGCTGTGTGCAGGCCTCCCAGGTGGTGGAGTGGATACCTGCCAGGTGGGCTCTCTAAGGATCATGGGAAACTCTTTCAGTAGAGATGTAGGTCCTAGAGAGATGTGAAAACCTGGAGGCTGGCTGCCTTACACGACGTCTTGCCTATAGCGGGCCCTCATTGTGTAATGAGGGAAGAGAAGAAGGAATCGAGTCGGATAAAAATATAAAGAATGGGCTGGGCACAGGTGGCTCATTCCTGTAATCCTAGCTACTCAGAAGGGAGACTGACATTCAAGGACCCCGATTCAAAGCCAGCCTGATCAGAAAAGTCCACTGGACTCCATCTCTAAAATAACCAGTTAAAAAAAAACTGGGCTGGAGGTGTGGTTCAAGTGGTCGAGTGCCAGCTGAGCCAGCAAGCTGAGCAAGTTTAAGACCCTGAGTTCAAGCTCTGTTTTGGTACAAAAAAAAAAAAATTTTTTTTTTTTTGGGTCCAGTCGTGGGGCCTGAACTCTGGGCCTGGGCGCTGTCCCTCAGCTCTTCAGCTCAAGGCTAGCACTCTACCACTTGAGCCACAGCCCCACTTCCGGCTTTTTTTCCTTTTTGCTTATGTGGTGCTGAGGAATCGAACCCAGGGCCTCAGGCTTGCAAGGCAAGCGCTTCTACCACTGAGCCAACTTCCCAGCCCCAAAAAATGGATTGCTGATCAACCTTTTGGCTAAGATCAAATGAGAAGGTAGATAGATGGATGGATGGATGGATGGATGGATGGATCTATGGATATGATGGATCAATTGATAGATGGATGGATCTTAACAAGCAGAAAGATTATACATGCCCATTTCACATACAAAGATGACACTACTCACCTTCTCCCACTTTTATCATCTCTCCCCTCCCTCATCATCCACAGGACTATGATCCCCTCTGGGCAGGTTTGCTAGGTCTCTTATCCCTGTAAATATCCCTAAGCTACTCTCCTGCATAAGAAAAGGGAAAACCTCATGCTAGATGAGCCCTGGCACATTGTCATAGGACTGCTCAGTGGTCTGTGCACATTCCCTCCACCCATGCTTCCAGAGGGTCCGTGGAACCCTTTGTTTGAAGATTCTTCTTTTCTTTTTCTTTTTTGTCCATTGTGGGGCTTGAACTCAGGGCCTGGGCACTGTCCCTGAGCGTTTTTTGTTTAAGACCAGAACTCTACCACTTTGAGCCACAGCTCTGCTTCCAGTTTCCTGGTGGTTCATTAGAGGTAAGAGTCTCATGGACTTTCCTGCCTGGGCTGGCTTTGAACCATGATCCTCAGATCTCAGCCTCCTGAGTAGCTAAGATTACAGGCAATCCTACTCCCCCACTCCCAGCCTTGAAAGTCCTCATTCAAGATGAGGGCACACAAACAGCCGTTCTTTTTATGATTCTTGAGTTCAGAAAGTCAGTAATAAAGGCACCCAATAAGTACATTTCTTGATTTGTTATTTGTTTAGTGACTCACTTCCCATATGATTACAATATAAGCACAAGGATCTTTTTTTCCAAGTAACCAGATCTCAGTTGCTCAGAATAGTAACTGACACAAAATAGTCATTCCCTTGAGCTGTTAAATAAACTCAGGAACTGAGAGTGGGCTGACGGCACCGCTCTCTTCTTGACCCCACACAGACCCCCTTGACCCCAGGCAGACAGAGCATTAAACAAAATGAGAACCAAGGTGAGGGCAGACCTACCTGCTGGGTGCCCAGGGGTGAGCAGACCTGTTCCAGTTAGCCAGAAGAGAGGGGAGGGGCGGCCCCCGCCCCATCTTCCCTTCCCAGCAGCCCCTGTTCTGGCCCCTCACAGGGTGACAGCGGCGGGCCCTTGATGTACCACTCTGACCAGTGGCAGGTGGTGGGCATTGTGAGCTGGGGCTATGGCTGTGGGGGTCCCAGCACCCCAGGAGTGTACACCAAGGTCACAGCCTATCTTGACTGGATCTACACCGTCCGGAAGGTGAGTGTGTGTGTGTGTGTGTGTGTGTGTGTGTGTGTGTGTGTGTGTGTGTGTGTGTGTGTGTCCCACCTACCTCTGTTACCCTCCCTCCCACCCACCCTCCACCAGGAGGGTACAAGCCACCCTTGGCCTCCATTTCAGTGGCTCTGACAGCCCTGTACATCCCAAATCATTTTCCCTCCCCGGAAGCCAACAGCCTGAGATTCCTTCGTGAAAGCCAAATTTAACTCAGGGTAGAGATTTTCTGTAAGTGCACTGAGGCTCAGGGTGGTATGCGGCGGAGAGTGAAACATTCTCACTTCTCTATCAGAATGAGACTGTCGGATTCTTTCCAGAGAGAAGCTTGTGATCAGAGCGGTGGGGAGGATGCTGAGATTTCCCAGCTCCTGGAGGAGAGAGAGAGAGAGAGAGAGAGAGAGAGAGAGAGAGAGAGAGAGAGAGAGAGAGAGAGAGAGAGAGAGAGAGAGAGAGAGAGAGAGAGAGGGAGGGAGGGAGGGAGGGAGAGAGAGGGAGAGAGAGGGAGGGAGAGGGAGAGGGAGAGGGAGAGAGAGAGAGGGAGAGGGAGAGGGAGAGGGAGAGGGAGAGAGAGAGAGAGAGGGAGAGAGAGAGGGAGAGAGAGAGGGAGAGAGAGAGAGGGAGAGAGAGGGAGAGAGAGAGAGGGAGAGAGAGAGGGAGAGAGAGGGAGAGAGAGAGAGGAGAGAGAGAGAGAGAGAGAGAGAGAGAGAGAGAGAGAGAGAGAGAGAGAGAGAGAGAGAGAGAGAGAATGGTGGCGGGGGGAACCTCCTAAAATGAAGACAATTTGCCCCTTGTTGCCCCTTGATCCAGTTGCAAATCCTCAGACCTTATCTCCATTTTTTAAATTCCAGTCTGAGCCGTAAAGCCGCTGACCCTCTTCAGTACTGAGCTGCTTCCCGCCCTTGCCCTGCACCCCCAGAACCCCCCAGAAGTCAGACACAGAGCCAGAGCCCCCATCAGAGCCCCGCATTTCTTGGAGCAGTGAGGACCTCCATTCGTGCAAGAGGCTTCCAGAGCCCTGCGGAAGGCAGCGCTGTGACCTCAGCCACGCCCAGGCTCCCAGAATCCCAGAGAAGCAACCTGTGGACCCCCATGGCAGGCCAAGAAGGAACACTTCTTCTCTACTGAATGGACAGTGACTCCATCGTGGGAGCCCAGGTCACCAACGCTGAGTGGAGGAGGAGAGTCTGACCGGCCCTCCCCTCCTTCATCTATTCCTAAGCCCACTGCAGCAAGAAACGAGTTGCAATGTAAACGTCATCACCTCACGCCTGTAGCTGCTACCGTTACCCACCCTTTTACCAGGGGCTTTATGTGGAACGACAGTCCACAAGAACTTAAATCTCCTTCCTCGCCAACACTTGCAACTTGCTGTTGAAAAAGTGTTTTAGCAATCAGAAAATAGGACAAGGAGATTCCAAGGAAAACACAATAGCACTCTTAGAAGTAAACACTGTAATTGTGGGTGGTAAAAAATCATATAAGACACAGAGTAAGAAAGAAGTGAGTTAGGCACCGATGTCTCATGCCTGTCATCCTAGCTACTCAGGAAGCTAGAATACGAAGATCAAGGCTCAAAGCCAGTCCAGCCAGAAAAGTCTACAACACTCCATCTCCAAAAATAATTGCAGGGCTGGGAAGGTGGCTCAGTGGTAGAGTGCTTGCCTTGCATGCCTGAGGCCCTGGGTTCCATTCCTCAGCACCACATAAGCAAAAAGAAAAAAGCTGGGAGTGGCACTGTGGCTCAAGTGGTAGAGCGCTAGCCTTGAGCTGAAGAGCTGAGGGACAGCATCCAGGCCGAGTTCAGGTCCCATGACCAGACCCCCCCAAAAATTGCAAAAAGTCAGGCTTAAGGCAAGGTTCAAATGGTAGAGCACCACTTGAGCATACAAACTGAGCAGGTACAAGGAGGCTCTCAGTTCAAAAAATAATACTGGCAAGAGAGAGACAGAAAAAGAGAGAGAGAATAAGTGAACTATGATAGCCACTTAGATTATAGCAGAAAGAGATAAGGAGTTAGATAGAATATGAAAACCTGGCCATGAGGAATAGAAGCTAGAATGGTAAGGCCTAACAGATTCCCAGTGTTGGGGGTGTCAGGCCCTTTAAGAGGAGGAGCTTTATGGGAGGTAGTTAGGCCATGGAACACTCATCATGGGAGTCACAGACCAGTACTTCAAGAGTGGTTCTTCAGGTAAAACTGACTCCTCCCCGTGTCTCTGCCATCGTGGTCCCATCCACCAGCAGGGCCGGCGAGCAGAAGCCATGTTTACACCTCCTGCACTACAAACTGCACAAAACCCTTTTCTGCATAAAGTACTCCATCTTGGGGTTATAACATCAACCTAATACATCCACCTGCCTGTCAAAGGATAATTAGGTTGTCTCTGGGGTTGGATGCTAGGGAAATTCTTTTTTTAATCTGAAAACATCTCTGTGCAGTCGTTTCATTTTTCTGGTGCAGCTCTGGAGCTTGAACTCAAGAGCTATAACCTTATGCGCTGCTGCCGCCCATCCCCCCAGGCCCCCACTCCTCCGCAATCTGGAACCAAGTTTCTACCATTCACCTGGCCATCCCAGCTCACTCTGCCGGACTTACTGGGGCCTCTGATGACCATGATCAGGACCCGCGCTGCACTGAGCAGGGGCTCCTCTGTTCTTTGGCTACCTTGAGGTAGAAGGCATGGCTGCACCTTGCCTTTGGGCCCTTCCTCCCCAGCCCTCTTTGGGCCTCCTCCTTCTCAGGATCCCCTCCCTCCACCATCCAGAAGAGCCCACCGGCCCTTAGCAGCTCCCAGCTAGCCCCAGAGGAAACACAAACCTCACAACGTATTAAAAATAGTTTTTATTTCATCCAAAGCAAAGCTAAGTACAATTCTACAATGCAAATCGTTTGTAGAAGCAGAACAGTCTGATCGTGTTCATTCTGTGCTTGAACAGGGAGTCAGTACTGGGGGGACAGGGCAGGAGGGTGCACACGTCCCAGAGGGCCCCCCCCGCCCCCAAGGCCTGTCAGTGTCCTTAGATCTATAGTTATATAGGAAAGTTCGCTATGGGAATTGTCTTCCAAGCCAGAGGAATAAACCATGCATAAGATAGTCAGAAGCGCCCAGGTCAGGTGGGAGGGGCGGGACTCCAGCCTGGGTCAGAGTGCAGCAAGCTGAAAGGTGTCCCCCAGAACCCCACTCCCTCCACCCCTCCACTGGCATCTGTTTTATCACTGATGGATGGGGTTGCAGACGGACAGAATCGAGCATGACTGGCCCCATCTCTTATTCTTCCTCAGTTTCCAACTCGAGCTAGGGAAGATGGCGCCTGGCCCGTGTGGAGCCCCCTACCTGGCATCTGCACAGCCCACCCCCCCCCCCTCCGCAGACCCGCCGTCCACACAGGTGCTCACAAGCACACACCTGCAGCCAGATCTGTCAAAGGAAGCCAGAAAAGCCAGCACCCCGCTCCCCCCACACAATTCCATCCTGGCTGAGAACCCAGGGCCTCCAATAATGTCCTGTTCTAAGGTCAAGGGCGAGGAGCTCTGAACTTCTTCTCATGGATGGCGCTGTCAGCACGCGCATGCTCGGTTCTGGTTCACTAGGTTCAGGATCACCTTGGTCAGCTCACTGGTCCTGGAGGCCACTCAGGGAGACTGCCATGCGTGGGAAAAACAGCTTCACCTCTTTACAGATGATTGCCAATCTGACACAGTGATTCTCCAGGGGCACAACACTGGCTCTGGGGACCTGGCAGTCTGTGTTGCAAAAATGTCAGACCTCACATTCTTCGTCCCCACCCACTAAGTGCCAGGGGTGTCCCAGACATTGGAATGACCAAAACTATCCCCTCCCCTGCCCTGCCGCCAGTTCCAATCCCTCTGCTGAAAACCACCAAAAAAGAAGGGGGAAAAAAAGCTGTGGTTAAGAAACCTAAAGCATCCATTGGAGTTGATGTTGCTAAGATGACAAAGACTGGAGAGCTGCAGGGGGGAGGAGTGGAGAGACAAAGAAAGAGAGAGAAAGAGAGAGAGAGAGAGAGAGAGAGAGAGAGAGAGAGAGAGAGAGAGAGAGAGAGAGAGAGAGAGAGAGAGAGAGAGAGAGAGAATGTATGCAGGAATGGGTCACAAGATGAGGACAAGAAAGACTTGGAACCATCACTCCATTTATAAAACCTGCTTCCCAGATGCCTTTTCAAGCCAAACCGCTCTATCAAAGCCCGAACTCGCCAAGCCTCACCACAGACCGTGAGGTAGGTAAGTTATAACGCCCATCAGACAGATGGCAAAGGCTGGGAGGGAGCTGCAGGAGCCGCCCGCACACTAGCTGTCGTTGGGGAGACAGAGACGACCCCAAACACTCTGCCTCTCCCCGTGCTAGTGCAGGGAAAGGAGAACACAGCAGTTGTGCGTGAAGGCAGCTAGAAGTTTCCTGAATGTCTGGCTGCTCTGGAAACCACGGAGATCTGAACTTGAGCCCTGCAGGGGTTCTCGGAGGAGAGGAGGAAGAGGCAGATCAGAGGGGATTTGACTGAGATGGGGGCATTGTCCACAGCCACGGGCGCCCGTGGGTACGGCTGTTCGTCCCTCCAGCTGTCACCATGGGGAGCCTGTGGCAGAACCCCAGGCAGTCCTCACCTTCCAGAAAAGAACTGCTCCTTTCCATTCCCCTAGGACCACCCCAGGCCCCAGGACAAAGTCAGACGTGCAGCAGGGGAGAGGAGGGGAGAGAGCAGACAGAGGACCCGCCCTCACCCCTCCCGGTGTCCACCTCACTGGGATCCTGAAGTCAGACCCATCAGAAGACCCAGCCTCACCACCACAGCTCCTGTTCTTGACAGGAGCATTCCACCAACCTGCCTCCAGCCTCACGGCCTTCCCCACCGTGTGGAAGACTGGGAGGTGTACAGTTCCGAGGGCTGGGCCGCGGAGCCAAAGAGGAGAGGGTAAAGCCAGGACTCGGGGAGCTAAGGCACAGTCTAGCCCCACAACGAAGGGGTGTGCAAACCAGCGGTGTAGAAAGCAGGAGACAAGTGGAGGCCAGCCTCCCTCTGCCCTTCCTCAGTCCTGGGCAGGGAGAAGAGGTCCAGCTGAGCAGAAGCAGCTGGAAAAACCTTGGGAAAACTTGGGATGGTTAGAAACTCGGAGCAGGGTATGGACCTGGAAGCGGAGGCTGGGACAAGGCCAACACCCCGCCCCCATGACAGGGAAGTGGGGGGGGAGGGAAGTTCCCCAGCTGGGGGGAGGGGGTCGGCTTGGAGACAGCCTTGAAAGATCAGGTATCCCCAAAAGCCTAGTTTGCCTCTGGTGTGACCCTCAGCCCTGCTCCCAGGTCCTCTCCAGAGTCCGCCAGCTGGCTTCCACCATCAAAAGCATTTACTGTCCATACAGGGCTCTTCCTTCAACCCATCTACACGGTCCAGCTTTTGAGGGAATCCTTTCTGACCCCACCGCCCAGGACCCAATCGGTGAAGAAAAAAATAAATCAGGAGGAAAACCAAGGTTCTGGTCACTCAGGTCGGAGAGCCCATCTTCCCAGGTGCTGGGGACCAGCCCCTTCACACCACAAGCCCCCTCCTTTCCCTCTCCTCAACCCTCTGCAGGCCGCTCTGCTGGCCAGCCCTCGTGCCTGGACAGCTGGGGAAGGGAAGAGGAAGCGGAGACAAGCGAGGAAGGACGCCGGTTCCCTCCTGCCCAGAGAGACTACAGTTGGAGCCAAGCAGCAGATAGATCGGGCACGTGGGTTCTACTGACAGGGCTCAAGCGTCAAGGTGGCCATCAGAAAGCGGGGCTCCCCACGCTGCTGGGCCCCCCGCAGGGCCTCACACTTTTGTCGGTGGCTTCTCCTCCGCCTTGGAGCCCGGCAGCCCGTTCTCAGTGTTGTCATTCCCGGAGGAGCTCACGAGACACTCCTTCCTGCAGAGGGGGAAAGGGGACATGGTGAGGGGAAGAGGTGAACAGGAGAGCCGAGCTGTGCCCTACCCCACCCCGTGCCCAGCCCTGGGCCCAGGCTTCTAAGAGCCAAGAGAGCCAACGGCTAAGTCATCTTAGCTCTCTGGGTCTCTATAGCTGGATAAGCCAGCCACCGTGGGAGCAGCTTCCTCTCAGGAGTAGGGGCGCATGGAAGGGTTGGCAGTGGCCTAATTAGCCACAGCCTGGCTACTCACAATGGAGGCCAATGAGGGCGGGCACTGTGTCCAGGGGTTACATCCGGGCTACGCCACCCCAGGGAATAGGAGGAAGGAATAGGCTGGGGATATAGAATTCCTCCTCACAGGGCCACTGGTCCCTCCCTCCCTCCCCGAGCTCTGGAGGAGAGGGAGAACAGCTAGGACCCTGCGGGAGGAAGGGGAGGGCGGGCAGAGGGTGGCAGACAGGGCAGAAGCAGAGGAATCACACGTGGTAAAGGACACCTCCTGGGATCCACACCCCGACTGCCCAGGCTGGGTGGGCTCCAATGTAAGCCTGGCCCACTTCCATGCCAGTGCCCGGATGGGAGGCGCAGAGCTTGTGTAAACTGTCTCTTCCGGGCACCTGTGGCTCACGCCTGTCATCCTAGCTACGCAGGAAGCTGACATCTGAGGATCGCGGTTTGAAGCCAGCCCAGGCAGGAACGTCTATAAGACTCTTATTTCCAATAAACTACCAAATAAGCCAGAAATGGAGCTGTGGCTCAAAAAGAAGGTCAGGGACAGTGCCCAGGGGCCCAGGGTTCAAGCCCCAGGAACACCACAAACAAACAAACAAACAAAGGAGGGATGGAGCTTCCTAAACGTTTTAGTAGATCTTTCCAGCAGGTGTAAGTACCAATGAAAAGGGAGAGGATAGAAACAGGATGGGAAAGAAGACAGCAAGGAGAGGAGGAATGAATGGAGGATATTTACAAACTTAATCAACTATATATATTCACTAGCTGGGTTCCAAAGCTCAAAGTCTGTAATCCTAGCTACTTGTGGCTGGAGTTCGGGGGATCGTGGTTTGAGGCCTATTCAATGGGAAGCTTGTAAGACTCCATCCCAACCAACGGCTAGACACAGTGAGCCACATGCTCCATTCTCAGAGACACAGGAAAGATCCGAGCCCAGACATAAAGCGATACCCTTCTTCAAAAATAACCCATGCAAACCCTGTGCTGGTGGCTCACACCTGTCATCCCTGCTACTCCAGCGACTGAGATCCAGAACAGAAACTCAAAGCCAGCCCTGGGTAGAAAAATCACAAGAATCCATCCAAACATAACCAGCAAAAAGCAGGGTTGGAGATGTGGCTCAAGGGGCAGAGCACAAACTGAACAAGTATGAGGCTCTAAGTTCAAAGCCTAGTACTAAAAATACACATATATACAAGTATCAATAAGTTGATTTGGGGGGGGTAGTGGGTCTTGAACTCTGGGCCTGGGCGCTGTCCCTCAGCTCTTCAGCTTAAGGTGAGCACTCTATCACTTGAGCCACAGCAGCATTTCCAGATTTCTGGTGGTTCATTGGAGATAAGTGTCTCACAGACTTTCCTGCCCAGGCTGGCTTTGAACCACGATCCTCAGATCTCAGCCTCCTGAATAGCTAGGATGACAGGCTTCAATAAGTTGACAAAGGGACAGATAAAGACAGAACCAGGGGACTAGGAGATTAGAGGTGCAGGAAGGGGCACAGAGAGGAGGCTGACTCACTTCTTCTCCTGGGTCTTCTTGATGATGAAGGTGATGAGCTTCTTCAAGAGCAGGATGAAGATGAGGAGGCCGATGACCCCGCCCACCACGGCCAGGATGATGAGCGTCACCGTATTGTCCACTACTTCCACTGCCCGGCCAGGGGAGGGAGGGGAAGAGGACACCACAGTCACCAGGAGCCAGCCCCAGGCCACCAGCCCTCCCAGGCCTACAGATGCAGGAGAAGCAGGAACAAGGCAGCCACCAAGCTTAGCTTCCCCAACCTCCCACAGACTCGTGTGCAAGTTCGGGAATAACTCAGAATGGGAGCCCTGGATGCCCAGCCTTGACTCATGACTATGCCCTCGAGTTGACCTGTGAGCATTTAATGTGGCTTTCTAGCCAAAAAACCCCTCAGGACTTCCCATCTTGCCTTCTTCAACACGTTTTCCAGCCAGTTCTGGACACCCTGGCCTTCCTGCAAACACAGGCTTCCTCTGCCACTTTATCTTTTCTGCCCAGCACCCCATGTTCACACACAATGCAATCCCTTGGCTTAATACCACTGCCCTGGCCTAGAAAGCAGGGGAGGGGGCAGGCAGCCTCCCTGAGGGGCAGGATGGGGTCTGTCTTCCTCACACCCGCCATTTCTAAGCATCTAGAACAACACCCATCACTAAGTAGCTGCTCAAGAAATAAGTGTTGAATGAAGTGAACCACAGACTTATAAAACCACACAGATCCACCTGACCAGGCATTCTGGGAGAGCCAAGGAGCAAAGGTGAAGAGTTCTATCTCAAGGCCTGACTTCCAAGCTAATTGGTCCCAACCATCCCTTGCTGAGCACAAAGCCAATGAGAGGAATCGGGTGGGGGGTGGGTGGGAGGGACAGAGGAACCCCACATACTGACTGGAAGACAAGGCTCCAGGCTCAGCAAAGGCCCCTGGCTCGGCCCTTGGCCCAGCCCAAACCGAGCCCCATCATCCAGGATGGCGACAGAGGACAAACCCTTGAACCACTCACTCCCTTTCTCTTCCCCTGGCTCCTGCACTCTGTCTCCCAGACTCCTCTGCAGCACCAGGCTATCCCACTTGCGGATCACCTCCCGCTTCTCTACCTCCCCGCAAAGCTGGATTCTGGTGGCCACCTGGCTCCTTGGGCCTCCTGTGTCACACTGGAGTCCCCGACTAGAAGATGGCTCCCAGGGGGGAGGGACGGAGGGACCCTGGCGTGGTCATCTCCCTCCGTGTGTCACTACTCCTCGTTCTGTTATCCTGTGCTCTACCCGGAACTGCAATACTAGATCTGTTCCCAACAGGTTTTGGGGTTAACAGCTGGCATTCCACCAATGGGTGCTAACAGACTATGCACCAGGAGCAGCGGGGGGTGGGGGGGAGGTTGCCTCACTCCCTCACCCTCACAAGCATTCCGGAAGGAAGTGGCTAGCATATCCCTTTTGTCTGTCTGTCTGCACTAGTACTGAACTCAAGGCTTTGCCTCTCACTTAGCTGTTTTGCTCAAGACTTGGTACTCTACCACTTGAGCCAGGCCTCCACTTCTGGTTTTTGCTGGTTACTTGGAGAGAAGAGTCACACAGACTTTCCTACCCAGGCTGGCTTTGAACTGGGCTGATCCTCAGATCTCAGCCTCCTGAGTAGTCAGGATTAGCGTCTGGCCAGCTTAGTTTCTCCATTTCACACTAACACTGAGGCAGGCCCGGCACCCTGGAGTCCTTCCCACTCTCCTGCTGTCCCTGTCCCCAGCCCCACGGCCTACATTTGTCAACCTACGTTTGTCAACAACTTGGAGGAAGATGGTGGCACTGTGCTCCAGATTCTTCTCCTTGGGGTTCTTCACGTGGCAGGTATATTTGCCAGTGTCACTGAATTCCAGGTTACTCAGCTGAATGGAAATGTTGTTCATCTTGTTCTTGGTGCTACCCACCAGGGTGAGGCGCGCATCATCTTTAAACCTCACCCTGGGGTCAGATTTCTCATTCTTCACAATCCCATCAATGAGCTGAGACAACCAATGGAGAATCAGTCAGTAAGGGTCCAGAGCTCCCTCCAGCCCCGCCCCTTCCCCCTCCAGCCCTGTCCTCTCTTCCTTCCCTCGACCTCTTCCTTCCCAAGACCGACTGACCCACCCACCGACTGCTGGACACCTGCAGGTCTAAGAAGAGCCTATAACGGTTGCATCCACCCTCTCCCTCTTCTACCAGCTCTGCCTGTTAAACTTGAATTTACACCTGTTTCAAGGGAAATCCATTTCCTTTTTTGATTAAAGTGTCCCTGGAATGCAACACAGTTCTTTCTCTTCATAAAAGCTGTTCTACATAATCACTGTAAATACCCCACTCTACCCCGCTCCCCCTTCCTTCCAAGTTCAGCCTCCAGCTCTTCTTCATTGAACTTTTCTCATTCCCTCTAAGGACTCACACTTGTTAGACAAGCACTCTACCACTTTGGTCATACCCTAAGCACCTTTTTGCTTTTTTTTTTTTTTAAGACATAATCTGGAGTGTTTGCCCTGGCCAGCCAAAGACCATAATCCTCTGGCTCCCAAGAAGCTGGGATTACAGGTGTACATCACCACATCTGGATGTTCAACTATTAACTTTTTACACAAGCAATCCAAATTCCAGGCTTTCCTTAAAGCCAGACGGAGGACTCTAGCCAAGAAGTCCAAAGGACCCCCAAATTCTGGCAAGGCCATCTGTCTGGAAGGCATATGGGGAGAAAAGGGAACAAAAGGTAGGTTCCGAGGGTTGTGGCAAGGGGGGCATCGAAGGGGCAGGGCCCAGGGCGGGAGGCCCAGATGTCCTGAACTCCTGCGGGACTTACGATCTTGTATGTGTCGCTGTGGTTGTAAGCCCACCAGAAGTGGAGGTCCTCAAAGCCGAAGCAGCTGGAGAAGGTGCAGGGCAGCAGCACCTGGGAGTCGTTGACCGCGTAGATGGTGGTGGCCTTCCCCACGGACACCTCCAGCGACAGGGATGCGGGGAGCAGCAGGACAAGCCCTGTGAGGGGCAGCCCCCCTTAGCAGAAGCCCATGCAGGAGAGCTGGGAGGAGCGCTCAGCTGGGCAGGGAGGCCTCTGTCCTCCTCGTAGTCCACTGCAGGTGAGCAGCTCTCTCTAACACCACCTGGGCACTCGACCCTGCCACTCTACTCCTCTCCCCGCTCCCCTCCCCCACAACACTATTTCACCCTTTAGTGGGGAGGGGATATCATTCTGGGCTGCTCCGTAGTCCTTGTAGCATCCTAGGCAACCACTAGGGGTCGCCCGAATCCAAGAAAAGGAGGCCCTGGCAATCTACCCTACCCGGTCCACTCACCTGGGGCCGCAGCCCCACCCCACCCCATCGGAACAGTGTGGGAGCCCTTCTCCTTCTCTGTGTGAGCACTTCCCCTAAGACTGCACAGGCTCCCCAGGTTCGACAGGATTGGGGGAGGGAGGGGAAATGGGGTAGATCCCTAAGGTGAAAGAAAAAGACAGTCATGCATTGTTCCCTGCCCTGCCCGAGGGGGGCGGGGAGGGCAGAGGGGCAGAGGGACACCTGCAGGCTGGACCTTGCCAGCAGTACTAGGGCCAAGCCAGCAAGGCAAGCATGGAGGGGGAAGTCGAGGCTGTGAAAATATCCGTGCAAGGCGGTAGCGGCCAGCAGCTTCTGGTCCCCTCCTGGCCTCCACGGGGAGGCCCCTGGGGCTCCAGCCTCTTACTCCCCCACCCCCACGTGGGGAATCATTATAGTGCATCCCTGTGCTTTGCCTCGCCTCGACTCCCCTTGATCCTCCTGCATCCTTGAAATGACACCCGAGCCTTGTCCCCCAAGTCCCGCACATTCCTCAAGGAACCCCCATTTGCCTCAAGGTCATTGGATCAGATTGTATGATTAACTTCGGGCATCTAGGGGAAATGAAAAGCTACTCCCAAGGAAAGCGCTCTGTTGTCTAGCACAATTCCCCCGTGCAGTGTCATAAGCTAGTTTCCTCTTGTTTTGCCCACAGGAGACAATGGTGATGTAGTTGCTTCCACACAACGTTGTGTTCTACATGCCAGAGACCAGCGCCAAGGAATGCAGGCAGCCTGGTGCTGTTCTCAGAGCCTCCTGGCCTGCCCCTCCCCCTTGCTTCTGGCTGGAAAGTGAAGAGCTCATACCCTACCCCCACCACCCCACTCAGAAATCACAGGAAACCCAATCACCACCCCCTGCCAGAGTCAGTAAGAGCAGTAATGGCTGACATTGACTGAGCATTTACCATAAGCCGGGCATATTTCCTCCTCACACCTTCCCTGTGAGTAGTGTACTATTACAGGCCCTCAGTACGAACAAAGCAATTGGGCTTAGAGGTTAGGGAACTTGCTAAAGCCAACAAGAGTAGCAGGTCAGTATCAGCAAGGAATTCCCTCCAAACACCCCCAAATAGACAGATTCAGCTGGGTGGCTGAACCCTAGCTACTCAGAAGGCCCCAATCTGAAGATCACAGTTCAAAGCCAGCCCAGACAGGGAAGTCTGTGACACTTTCATTTCTAATTAACCACCAAAAAGCCAGACATGGAGGTAAGGCTCAAGTGGTAATGTGCCAGTCTTGAGCAAAAATGCTCAAGGACAGTGCCCAGGCCCTGAGATCAAGCTCCAGTGCCAGCATGTATGCCTGCACAAGCGTGTGCACATGCATGCACTCATGCGCACGCACACACACACACTCACACACATACACACACACACACACACACACACACACACACACACACAAACATACATACACACGATTCCCTAGAATTCCTGGTTTCCTTCCGGCCTCACCCTCCTCTACTCTGACTCCCTCTAGAAACCCAAGAAGCAGAAGCAGACTCAGACATAAGATTCCAGTCTCTAGCCTACTGCAAGCACTAGAAGATGGCCTTGTGGGGGACCCCAGCTCTGCTTCTCACCCCTCCCATAGCCCCACAAACCAAGAAAATTAGGGTGCAAGGCGGACGACAGGGAAGCACAGAAGGTAACTTCCCGGTAGCCACTGGGCTCGTTCAGAACTGCAGGGAGTCCAACAGCTCCCATTCCAATAGCCATGGGCAACCTGGCCCAGGAACTGGGGTCCTTGGGAAGGTGTAGGAATTCAAATCAGGGCCAAATTCCCCTGAAAAAAGAAAGCCAGGCAGGTGGTATACATCTGGAATCAATCATAGCACCTGAAAGGCTGAAGGTTCAGGACAGCCTTGAGGGACTTAGCAAAACATTGCCTCAAAAAATTAAATAAAAAATTAGGGGTTGGTTATGTGTCTCAGTGACAGAGTGCTTGCCTAGCATGCAGGAAGCCCTGGGTTTGATTCCTCAATACCACATACACAGAAAAATCCAGAAGTGGTGCTGTGGCTCAAGTAGTAGAGTGCTAGCCTTGAGCAAAAGAAGCTCAGGAACAGTGCCCAGGCCCTGAGTTCAAGCCCCAGGACTGGCA
Organism: Dipodomys merriami; assembly: GCF_024711535.1. NCBI lineage: Eukaryota > Metazoa > Chordata > Mammalia > Rodentia > Heteromyidae > Dipodomys > Dipodomys merriami. The sequence goes on from NW_027204381.1 coordinate 19,530,350, forward strand.
AAAAAAAAAAATTCATGCCAGGTGCTGGTGGTTCACACCTATCTATAATCCTAGCTATTTGGGATGCTGAGATCTGCCAGCAGCGAAACCCAACTCTCATTAACCACCAAAAGACAGAAAACGGGACTGTAGCTCAAGTGACAGAGCACCAAACTTGAGCAAGAAAGCTAAGGGACCAGTCTCAGGTCCTAAGTTCAAGCCTCAGTACTAGCACACGCGTGCACACGCACACGCTTGTGCACACACACACATACACACTTCAAGACCCAAAAGATGCACATCACAAAAGGGAAATGCTTTTCATCACTTTACACAGATTAGAAACAAACAAAAAAAAAAGGAGAGCAAAGGAAGGGTCCAGAAGAGAGAACCCTATTCCTTTAAAGTCTAGCTGACAGCATGGTGCGTTGCATTTCTGCTGGACGTGGATGACTTCACTCTAATACACTCAGGACTCTCTGAAGGAAGCATTGCTATTTTCTCTGTAGCCTGGAGGGGACAGAGGGAAATGCAGGGATGGTTTCCACCGAGTCTGCCCTGCCTCCACTAAGGCATCAGCGAAGGTAGGCAAGCCTGGCTACTCTACCGCCCAGCCGCCTAGCCAGGTGTCAGGAAGTCCTGCCAGCTATGCGTGGGAGAATGGCGCACAGGAAAGCACAAGGGCCTGCCTCCTGCACCCCCCCAGTAAGACTGTGCTTCAGGAAGAACAGAAAGTGGGGGCCTGTGATCCACCAAAGCCCCCCCCCAGCCCCCACCCCACCCCTCCCTAGGCTGCTTCAGCAGGATGGCCAGGATCTGACTTGGGAGCAGACACCAGGCCGGCCCCATGCTGCTGACCTTGACAAAGTCAGAGATGCTACATCCGGATGCAGATTCCCAAACGGGCACGGGAAAGGCTGAAAACTTTCCTGCCTCCCTCCGCTTGGTGGGAAGCCAAAAAACAAAACAACAAGAACAACAACAAAAAAAAAACAACCAAGATTTTAAAACCGAAAAAGAGCTTCCGCCAGGGAGAAGAGAAGGGTCTTTCAAAGGGGGGCGGGGCGGGGCTGTCCCCTTCCAGCGTGGATGTAACCAGGCCACTGCCTGCTTGCCTTAATGATCAGGGCCAGCCAGAGAGGGCCTCCAGGCTGCTCGTGCATTGATTTATACGTTCAACCCTGCACCACAGCTTGGATTCTTGCCATGTGGCTGTTTCCCTAAGTGAAGGGCTTGCCTTGCCCTAAAGTTCACTGCTTAGGGCAGCCGTGTGGGCATGCGTGTTTGGGAGTGGAGCCTCTCTTCCTGGCACCATGGAGTCAGAGAATATGTCTTCCCGCTGGGCCCCAAGGTATTCCATCCTTGGTCCCACAGCCTTAGCCACCCCTGCCATCTTTGGAAGTCTCCAGCCCCCTGCCAACCTGCTAAGGATCAAGGATAGATTCTCAAGTTGCATTAAAGTAAAAAAAAAAAAAAAGGGGGGGGGAAGAGGGAAAAGCATTGAACACAGACAACTGTTATTAAATATTCACACCAGCAGGAATCTGACGGTCACTATCACAGACTCCAAGGTCAAGGCCAGGCAGGAACTATTGCTCCATCTTTTCCCACAACCAGGAATCCAACTCATCCTCCTCCAAGCGGAGGGAAGAACCAGGGCAGGATGGTCCTAAACTCTAAGTTTAGCTCTCTGAGCTTCTGGCATGGCAAGCAGGCAAATTCAGCTGAGACATTCTGGCCCCAGGGAGTCAGAGAAGCTCAGAGTGAGAGCTGGGAGCCAGAAAGTGGGCCGAGAACAGCAGGACGAGAGACCCCTCCTGGGACGCAAGCCCTGGAGACGGTGGGAGGCAGGGCTGGGCAAAGCAGGGCCCCTGGGCCCACAGATAGAAGGAATGCAGCTCCCTCACCCTGGGCAACCTGCCTGCTTCCTGCCCACCCCCAGGAGCTTTGCTGGGGTAGAAGTATGTGCCCCGGAGATGCTGCCCAGCAGGCCCAGCTCTGCAAATGAGCCCCAGCAATATGCCTGGCCCTCCTCTCCAAGACTACCGAACGGTTGTGATGGCCAGGCCCATCCACCGTCTATGCGGCTATCCCCAAGGCCCAACCACGGTGAAAGATGGAGTAGAATCCAGCCATGATCAGGATCCAAGGACTCAGGCTTCTCTGTCTCCATAGGCCTGCCTTCAGCAAGATTCAGAAAAAATAAAGAACCAAAACACCAATCATCCTTTCCAGATCCAAACCTGCCATTACCCTCCACTGCTCCCTTCTCCTCTCCTTTCCTACAGTAACTCCTGATTCATTCACCCTGGCTGGTTGCTTCCTGAGTGGAACTGAACACCCTCTCCTTAATTGCACTCTCATTAAACAGGCCCTTAATAAATACACACCAAGGGAAAGCCGGTGGTGCAACACAACACCCTCACAAGTGATAATTAAACACAGATCACAGCAATTAAGCAAATCAGGGAACAAGGAAGGGGTGGGCAGGACAGATCCATTGTCAGTTAGGCACTTAGGGAGGAACAGGGACGGCATACACTTCGGTTGCGGCTTTGAAAGGAGTTCCTGCAGTTCGGGAAAGGGTACCTTGGTTGGGTTGTCAGCAGAAATCGCTATAGTCTCAGTCTATGAGACTCTGGGTTTGATACGGTGTAGGGCAGGAGGACTCCTGGGGCCCAGTCTCCCCAGCTGCAGAGACATCATCAGCTCTGCCTCCCCAAAACCGTATCATCTATGTCATGTCCCCCGAAACTTTACTCATCCTCCAGCCCTAAGCAAAGCCCTCTGACCCTTCCTGGTCACCCACTTCTGGTAGCTAAGAGGCAGAGCCTGGGAGGCCCGGCCTCTGTCCTGTTGACCAGGCAGCCCTGCGCTAGTCACCCTCGTCTCTGACAGGGCCTCCTCGTCCTCAGGAGAGCTCTTCTCGGTGCCTTCGTTTCCAGAGTCCCTGCCCACCCCGTGCTCCCAGGGGACAGAGTCAGCTGGTTGTACTGTCCTCTCAGTCTCCTGTTAGACTGTCAAAGATGTCAGCTGCTTGCCTCCGAGAGGGATCTACAAGTGGCTTCCAGGACAGGGCCTGGCGGGAGTGGGGGCAGTCTGGAGCTGCTTGGTTCTCTCCTAGCCTGGTCCAAGTGGGGCCCCACCTCCACTTGATACTCCAGCAGAACAGGAACTGTGGGGGGGGGGGTCCTCCATCTGGAGAAACTACAAAGAGCCCCAATCCCACTGCTCAGCCACCTCCACCCTGTGTCCAGGACCCTGGTGGTTGCCCACAGAAGCCTGGCGCCATGGAGATCCCAACAACCCAGGGCCTGGCATCCCATCAGCCAACCAGGCACGGCAGAGGCGGCAGCCCGCCCGGTGGAGTGACCCCCTTCCCCTTGCTATGGCCACCATGGGGACCAGAGCTGATGGCAGAGGGGAACGGGGCAACGTAGCTCTATGCACTTCCCACGAGGAGGAGCCTGAGCACTCAGGAGCGCGGCTTCTTTAGCGGCACTGTGGACTGCACATCACACTTGTAGTCCAAACCGCTGCAAGGATGTAAATAAACCAGAGGTTCAGGGGCAGATGTGTCTCCCCGTCCCTCCCCACCCCAGGTCTGGGGTGCCTGCCTCCAGCGCACAGCCCTCTACCATGGGCCTGACCAGGGAAGGGAGCTGCCAAAAGCCAAATCACAGGCGCCAGCGACGGGGTCGGCTTACAATGAAGTCTGGCTGTGATTTATGAGATTAAATTCCGGACTAATAAAATATCATTCCCTAATCTCTTTAGAGTGTGACACTCAGAACGACCAGCGCCACCTGAATAGATATTAATTAATACGACTCGGTTCTCTCTGGGAGCTCTAGACATGGCTCTTTGGTCTTAGTAGTCACCCCCAAAACCAAGCGCCAAGAGCTGGCCAAACAGGCCCTCCATTCAGGTCTCTCCGAAGAGACAAGGCTCTTCCTAAAAGGTGGCTGGAGGGACGGGGGGTCTTGCAGCCCCTCCAGGCCCTTCCAGTACCTGGAGCTGCAGGGCAGGGGAAGACGGAAGGTGGAAGGGAGAAGGCAGAGGAGTCTAGCAGAAAAGGGGCCCGAGGAAAGGGTGGTCTCCTAGTTCCCAGATGCCCAGCAAACAAGCCAACAGTTCCAGACCGGGGTGGAAAACACCCCACGCCCCGACGATCCCACGTGCAACGCATTCGGCACCCGCGCCCCCGCGGCGCAGCCCAGGCGCGTGAACCTCGGAACTCCCCGCTGCGGCCCCACCAAGACCCGGCTCCAAAAGTCTGGAGCCCAAGGCGTCAGAGACTGCAGAAACCAGTAACAAATAAAACACCCAAAAACCAACTCCGGGCGAGGCTGGCGGGCTGCTGGAGTGGGGGTCACACCCAGGATCCCCGGGCCTCCCCCGCTCCCCGGGCTGGATGCCCAGCGGCGGGAAGACGGGGGACACCCCCCCCACCCCGTCCGCGCTCCACGCGGCACTCCGGCGCCCAGCCCGCCCACGGCGCCCCCCTCTCCCCGGGGGTGCCCGCCTCGGCGGCGGGGCGGGGGACCGCAGAGGCGCGAGGGGAGCCCCAGCCGGGGCTGCCTTACCCAAAAGCCCCGTGCCCAGCCATCTGGCCGGCGCTCCGCCGCGGTCCCCGGCCCGGGACATGTCCGGTTCTCTGCGGAGCGCGGCCATGGGGGACTGGGCACCGCCGCGCTCTCCGCCCGAGGTCGGGGAGTCGGCCCCGCCAGCCGCCGGGGAGCTCTGCACCCCGGGAAAGTTCGCGGGGAGAGCGCGAGACCGGGCTGGGGGGAGAGGGGGGCGGGGAAGCGGAGAGCGCGCGCGGGCCGGGCCCGCCTCCGGGAGCGGGGCCGAGGGGAGGGGAGGACGCGGGGCCCGGGGAGGGGGGGGGCAGGAGGGAAAGGAGGGAAGGGGAGGAGGGGACGTGGAGGGGGGGCGGGCCCGAGGGGGAGGGCGCGCCGAGCGACGCGGCGCTGCTCCAGCCGCAGGAGGGGCGGTGGCCGCCGCGGAGCCCCGCGCGCCCCCACCCGGCTGCGCCCCCGGCCCCGCGCGCGCCCCCGCCCCCTACACCTGGCTCCACACCCCGCCCCGGCCCCGCGCGCCCGGCTCGCGGTCCAGGAGCCCCCGGGGATCCGGCTGGGCTCCCCGATCTCTCTGCAGCCGGCTCGGGCTCCTGCGGCTTGGCACTGCAGGGCCGGCCCGCAGCCGTGCGCAGCACCCCGTGCGCCGAGCTGCCAATTAGCGGCGCGGTGCGGGCGGGGTGCGGCCGAGGTGGGGCGCGCGGGGCGTCGGGAGAGGTTGGGCTCCGCCGCCGCGTCTCCCGGGAGCGCCCCGCGGACCCCGCCGCCGCCGGCGGGCCCGGGGTGCGGGCTTCCCCGCCACCCCGCACCCCGGGGCGAGCCGCTCGGTCGCTTCCCCCACGTCTTCCTGGATTTCGCGACCATCGCCGTGGTCCCGGGGAGGAAGCTGGCCCGTGGCCATCGCCCCCACTTCGTCCGCCCACAGCACCCCGACTTCTCGTGTCCCCACCGACACCGCAGCCACTGTCCGCCAAAGGCTTCCTCAGAGCCCGATCCTCAGCGCCCCTCTGCCTCCCCCTGGGGCCGTGGCCACGGGAACCCAGGGTCACAACCCGGTTAGAAGGGTGGGGGGGCCTTGGCCCAGGTCGGTCGGCACCGCCGCGGCCCGCGCCCAGCCTCGCTCCGAGGCACATTCCCTTTGCAGCGCGGAGACCCACTTAAACCTGGGGGTTCGCCTGGCGCCGCTGCAGGCACCCGCCAAAGTGGCTGCCACCCAACCCGAGTCCCTCCCCCAGCCCTCCCTCTCTCCCTCCCTCCCACCCCACCCCCCAGGTTTCTCCCTGGGGACCCGGCAGGCTGTATGCAAAAGGCAGAGTGTGGGTTTCTGAGGCATTGTGTTGCCTTCTTCCATGCCAGCATGACGGCCCGCAGCTCTGGGGCTCCTCCAGCTGCTACTGGGGAAACCCTGAGCACCACACAGCCTTCTGCAGACGTCTCTGGTCCATCCCCCCCCACTTCACCCCCCACTGCCTGGTACCCGGGGAGTAAATACGGTTCACCTCTGAAAGTTGTCGAGGGGATAAGCCCTTCCTGTCGCCCCCCCCCCCAACTACAACAACAGGGGCCTGGGCTGGTGAGAGTAGAAAGAAGGCCTCATGCCCCTCCTCCAGCATACTCCCCCTCACTCACCACTCAACCCAGGGATGGCAGGATGCAGGCACTTCCTCGGAATTCCCTGCTTAGTGTCCAGAGGTCTCTTCCCTGAGTCCATGGGGAAGTGTGCCTCACCAAGAATGCTCCCGAGGCCCAGGAAGTGAGCTAAGACACTTGCTTCCAGGCGGTAGGCCTAGCGGGAGCGTCCCCGGGCAGGCACCAGAGCCCCCCTACACAGGATCCGAGGAGAAAGGGAGTAGCTGGGACCCTCCCAAGGTCTGAAAACCCCATTTTGGACCTGGCCTCTTAAGACATCATAAAAGAACATCAAAGACAGGATAAAAGACACATTTCAACAACCTAACCAGATTTAAAACATAGGATCTATATGTTCAGGTCCTTTTTTAATCTGGCTTCATGCCTCAAAAACGTCCTCAAAAGTAGATGAACTTTGTAGATGAATGAGATTATGGAAGGATTAGCAGAGTGCTGGGGACCGGGTAAGCACTGTATAATTTTCTTTCTTTCTTTCTTTCTTTAAATTTATTTCGCGCTGGTACTGGGGCTTGCACTCAGGGCCTAGGCCCCTGTCCCTTCCTTAGCTTTTTCACTCAAGGCCGGTGTCCTACCACTTGAGCCACACCTTCCAGTTTTTTTCTGTTTCCTTGGAGATTAGAGTCTCATAGAAATTCTGGCCTAGGCTGGCTTTGAACCGTGATCCTCAGATCTAAGCCTTCTGAGTAGCTGGGATTACAGGTGTGAGGCACCAGCATCTTTGAGCCCACTTTGCACATTAGAACTCAAAAAGGCCCAACATCTGTGACCCCAAAGTTGAAGCCATCTCCAGGCCTAAGGTTTGGCCTCTGTACCCCCAGGCACCCCCCACCCTTTACTCAAAGGCCAGGCAGCCACACCGCTGCTTTATTTTTACAGCAGGTCATATTTCCCCAAGCAGTAGACTGAGGTGCAAGAGGAGGTAAGCCAGAGGGAAGGAAAGTGACCCCAGTTCAGAGAAGGGGGGGAGGGAGGGGAGCAGAGCTCCAGGGTTATCTTTAGACCCTGGTCACCCAAGATGGCCAGTTCCCTCCAGTGTCCTTTTCTCCGTCCTTGCTGTCTCTGCTCACTGACTCTTAGAACTAGAAGGGTCTAGAAGAAACTCACAGATGGAGGTGGGCCAGAGAAAGGGGAGGTGTAGAGCCAAGGTCACCCAGAAAGTTACTGGTAAAGCCAGATCCGGAACTTTCCCCCACTCCCTGCCCTGGCCTTCCTCTACAGAACGCCAGTGGGGCAGAATGCATTCGTGGCTAGAGGACTTTCACAGGTATAAAGCATCTTCTTCACAAATGCTCAGAAACCTAGGCCTGTGATGGAGCTTAGTGGGGGAGGCCAGGGGGGGACGAAGGCCAGACTTCTCTGGAGTTCAGTTCCTCCTTGCGTGGGTCACTGTGCCTCTTGTTACCAGAGGACTTGGACTTAAGGGACACTGCCTTGGATCTTTCCCATTCCCTACTGAATGTCCCTACAGGAAGGGCAGGGAGAGGGTCTGGGGACAGAGCTCCACCCCTCACTCCCACCCACCCCTACCCCCACTTCTCTTGTGGCCAGACTGGCCTGATTCCTGGGGCTAGGGTGATGCACTGGGGTCTAGGTGGCCTGGCTCGGAAGAGCAAGTGTTGAGGGGTAGAGATGGTGTGGGCCTTTGCTGAGGGGGCTGCCAGAGCAAGGTCCACTCCCAGGCTGGTGCAGACAGAGTCTGGGTTTAAGAGGGAGGAAGCCATTTCCTCAGGGACAGGGAGGCTCTTTGAAATCGTCAGCCCAACAGTCTTCTCCCAGATCAAGCCAAGCACTTCCTTGAGCTAAGTGACCAGAGCTAGGAAGGAAAGCGAAGTCTGTGGATCAGGAAGAAGGGATGGGCAGCAGTGAGGGCAGAGCCTGGCCTCAGAGCTGCTCTTACACCAGCAGGCCCTCGCTCATGCTGCGGGGTCACCTACAGGTGACCAGGACAGGAAGATGCTGCTTCTCCCGTGTCGGTTCCCAGCCAGCCAGCCAGCACAGACCCCAGCAGGGAGGAAGGGAACTGAAGGGCTGGCTGAGGTCTCCTGGGCTATTTTGAGAGGAGTTCCTCTTAAGCATGGGAGCCTGGCAGGGAGCCCTCCCCCTCTCCCCCCCCTCCCCTATTGCCCTTGCCAGCCTCCTCCCTCTACCGCCTCCTCTCCCAGAAATCCTCGCGCTCCTGCCAGGGCACTGCAGGTAAAGGAGGCACTCAGTGGCGCTGGCTCAGCTCTAGGGGCCAAAAGACTTAGGCTCTGCAGGGATCTTGCCCCACACCCACACTTCACAGCTCCTCTGGGACCTGGGAGCTGCATCTGTACCCCCATCTCCCTTCTGCTTGTAAACAGATTCCCAGCCTCTGGACCAGGGAACTTCAGGCATGAGATTCTCTGCATTAAAGCTTAAAGCGCACAAACTCCTCTGCTACTCAGAGTCTGGGGGTGGGGCAGCCCCCCACCCCACCCCGCCAGCCATTACCTGGCCCGGTGTTTGGGCACAACCTAGATCTGCTCTCTGCCCCTTCCTGCTCACTCACCACCCTCTCCTATAGCGTGGGATGCCCCCCACACACACACACACAACATCCACTGAAGTTCGGCAGGTGCTGAGGGGGTTAACAAGCAGCATGCACCAAACCAACCGCAGGGCAGACACGTGGCTGGCAGTTCAGCCAGGAATGGGGGTGCTGCCCTTGGCTACTTCAGCCTCCATCCTGGCTCCCCAGAGCCTCTGGGGGCATCAGCAAGTTATCACGAAGATAAATTCTTCCTGACCCACAGAAAAGACTTCATCTCTTTGCACCTAGCTCTACTTTCTAGGGGCTCTGGGCACAGGCAGGTAGACATCACCTCCTCCATTCCATCCTTCCTCATTTTCTGTTTTCTGCCAGGTTCTGTCCAAATATCCTTTCAGGCAAAGGGGGAGGGGGAGGGGGAGCCCCAGACAGATGAGCTCATTGGCAGGAGGAGAGCAGAGGGAGGAGGGAGCAGAAGAATCTCAACCAGAGGCTGCTCCCGGGACAGTCCCAGGCCGGAGAGGGGGTGTGCCCACTTCCAGGAGCGGGCACATAGGTCCCTTGCTGCAGCTCAGAGATGGGGTGAGTCCTGGCCATCTTTTTATTTGGGACCACATTGGGGTGGGCTTGGAAACCCTCCTGGGCAGAATCTTGACCATCCTACTTTGTCTGTGGGGTTACTGTGAAGGATGGGGCTCGGAGGGTTGGAGCTGGAGGTATGGGGAGATGTATTACTCCCTGCGGCCTGGGGTCCAGAAAAGAAATGACCGAATGTCCTCCTGGAAGTGGACACCTGAGATGGACGCATAAAATGATGTTGAGTACAAGCAGGACTTCCCAAACAGCCTGGACCCCTGGTTCTCCTTGAGCATGTCAGTATGGGAACAGGGGGTCTTATAAAGTGAGGGGGGCAGTGTAGACCAAGAGGGTCGACACACCCTGTGGCCAGAGAGGAACCAAAGAGAAGCATGAGTGCAGTGGGAGTCTTTGCAGAGGAGAAGGAAACTTCTGGAAGTTGGAGTGAGACTCGGGCTAGGGAGGGGTGGCACAGAGCAGGAGCTGGCCGGCAGGAGAAGCGGAGGACGCTCGCGGGCTTTCAGCAAGAAGGAAGAGGAGGTGGATGTCAGGAGAGGACGCTGTGGCCAGCAAAAGCCACAGTTGCTTGCATAGAATCCCAGAGCCCAACGGGACGGCAGAGGACTGCGGGGAAAGCACCCCTCTGCTTCAGGATCCTTTCACCCTTCCATTGCAGTCCATGGTCATTTTTCAAGTTGGCCCAAGCTGCCTTTCCCTCACCCACCCTACGTCCTTCTTCGGCTTCCGGGATTCCAGCACACTGTCTTTTCTGCTGGCGCGATGGGATGGTTTGGGCCTCATGTGGGTCTCAGTTCAGCTCTCCAGTTTCTAGCCATGTCACCTTGGTTGTACCTCCTTTGCTTGCTACTGCAGAAACTCGCTTTCCAAGGAAAAGGAGACAGGAGGGCTGGGGAATGCGGTTCCATCACCAAGCACTTGCCTAACGTGTGTGAGGACCCAGGCTCAGTCCTTGGTACCGAGGAAGGTGTATTTGGGGGTCTGTCCTGAGGATTAAGTAATCTGATAGAAATGCCAGGCAGTGGGCAGGTGCTTTAATAAATAATGGCTATTCCTATTGGTCTTCCCAACTGTCATTCAAGCCCTTCTGAGCAAGGAGAGTCATACAATATGATAGGCCATGAGATGTGACAGGGGTGTGGCAGGATAGCAAAGTTGGAAGAGCTCAGAGAGAAGACGGCAGACAGAGAGGACACTTATTTATTTATTCATTCACTCATTCCTTCATTTGTACTCATCCTGGAGCTTGAATTGAGGGCCTGGACACTGTCCTTGAGCCTTTTCACTTAACGTTTCTACCACTTGAGCCTTTGTTCCATTTCCAGCTTTTTTTTAAGTGGTTAATTAGAGATAAGTCTCATAGACTTTCCACCTAAGATGGCTTCGAACCATCATTCTCAGCTCTCAACCTCCTGAGGGGCTAAGATTACAGGCATGAGCCACTGGGACCCGGCAGGACTTTTGGTTCTGTATGTAGTCTTACCGTGCTGGGAGGCTGAGGAAAGCAAGTTAGACTTGGCTTGATCTTTGGGAAGAAGCTTCTTTCTGGCTCCCCCGTTTCAAATCCCTCATAGTCTATTTCTTGCTGTATGTTGGGGTTTATCAACACCCTCACTCTTGTCACTTCGAATCAGTTAGGTAAAGGCACCGAGATGGCCAGGGGAGTGGGGGGTGTGAACTATGAATGAGCAAGATGGCAAAGGGACAGGCATGAGTCACGTTTATGTTTAGATAAACAAGAGTTGATCCTGGGGCTGGGAAGGTGGTTCAGTGGTAGAGTGCTTGCCTCGCATGCATGAGGCTCTGGGTTCGATTCCTCAGCAGCACGTAAGCAGAAAAAGCTGGAAGTGGTGCTGTGGCTCTAGTGGTAGAGCGCTAGCCTTGAGCTGAAGAGCTGAGGGACAGCGCCCAGGCCCAGAGTTCAGGCCCCATGACCAACAACAAAAAAAGAGTTGATCCTGCTTCGCTCATTTGGGCCTTCACATGAAGGCTTGAGAGGCCCTGGGTCAGTAGTCGTAAAGGCCATCTAAAAGTAGGCGCTGATATATGAATCATCTTTTCAACACCTCCACCAAGCTCTGCTTGCATACCTTCCGGGACGGCGATCTCCTTACCTCAAGAAACTCAACCTGACTTGCATGGATCAATACCTTCCTCTGCCAGCCAGTCTTAATGTCCGCCTTGGCACAGACTGGGATGAACCTAATCCCTCTCCCCTGTGGCCACAGCCAGGGCTATTGTGTTGGCCAACAATGTCTACTTCCCTCCTGGCTGAGCACGCCCTCCTCTGCCCGCCGGTCTGCAGGAGGGTTCTCTGTTGGTTAAGGCAAATACTTCCTGTGCCTTTGCCACCTGTTCCAAGGAATCTGACCAGCTGCAAAGTCGAGGCAGCTGTGGTGCGGGTCAGGAAGACGTTGCCAGGGCTAGAAAGGAAAGGCCCCCTCTGGAATCGCAAGTAGCCACACTGAGCATCCAGTGTCCACTCCCCCCCCCCCCCCCCGCCTCTCCAGCACTCCTGGACTCTCAAGGTCATTGTTGGCAGCTGAGTCACTTCCGTGCCCTCCCCCACCGCCACCTTGCTCTCCTTCTCGCCGGACATCTGCTCCTCACCTCTGCCCTCCCTGGCCAGGGCCACAGGGTCCTGGCCTGACCCTCCTGTCCTCCTTTCTGAGTCCGTGTGCCATGTCAGGAAGCAGGAAATGGGTCTTGGCTGGGTGTCCCTGGAACTTTTACCACTGGGCAGTCAGAGCCTCTCCTGAGAGTTGGACATCAGCAGGAAGGTTGGAATAATTGACACTTGGTAGGCTTTGGGGGTGAGAATATATAGAATGGGGAAGACAAGCCATCGGGGCTCTCTGATGAGTCCTAACAGACAGACAGACAGACAGACAGACAGACAGACAGACAGAAAGACACACACACACACACACACACACACACACACACACACACACACACACCAGCAGGGACCCATGGTCAAGGCCAGGACACCTGGCAGGATTCACCTTCCCATCCCAACTTGGCTACCCATGCTGCATGCCAACACAGCCTGCCCCAGACTCCTCTCACCTGAAATGTTTTCTCTGGAAGCCACCCTGACCCCTAAGAGGGGTCATCGCTACCACCCACCACCCCATCCCCATGTGCCTAGTTCTGAGGGGGTGTAGGAACAGGACTCAGAAGTCTGGCTAGAAGACAGGAGTCTTCCTGCCTTTACCTGGAAGACTTGGGTTCCATTCCCTGTTCAGCCCAGTAACTTTGGACGAATCCTTTTACCCTTCTGAACCTCTGCTTTGAAAACCGAGCCCTCAGGAAAGGGTGAACATCTTCTAGATCAACCCAAACCACTGGCCAGAGCCAGGGCAGGGCGCTGAGCTGTTGTATTGGGCTGTGCTGAGTGCCAGGCCCAGTGCTAGATGGAGATATGGGAAGAACTGCCAAGCCGGAGCCCACTGCAAGATGCTGGCTTTGAACTTAACTCAGCCTATGCCCTTTGGCAAGTTCTGGTCTTCAGTGAAGAGGCTCGACCAGGCTCCACAGGGCCCTCCTGTCTCTGAGGTCTCCTATTTCTTTTAGCCCAGGTTTCTGTCCCACAGTGGTGGTCCCAGGACAGGGAAGTAGCAGTGATTACCTTCACCTCAACTGAGACACACAGGAAGTCTGCACACCAGGCATATTCCTCACTGCCAGCCCCTAGTGTGGGTCTGTGGGTCACCCAGGAACGGACTGTAGAAACTAGTAACAGAGGGATTCTTTGCCACTCAGCAACTTGAAGCAATGTGCATCTGTCATGCTTCCTAGGTAAGGAAGGTTGTGTGTGTGTGTGTGTGTGTGTGTGTGTGTGTGTGTGTGTGTGTGTGTGTGTGTGTGTAAAGAGATGCAGAATCTGTAAGAGCAAGGAGCAAGAAAGAAAGAGATCAGGGAGGATTTGGGGTGCAAGCCCCTCTCAATGGTCGGCTTTGGTCTTGTACTAATGACGGCTGACTCGGCACTGTAACTAGAGTACAGCCGGACGTATGGAGTTGGGAGAGGCACAACCTGACTTCCCACCAGCTGCCCTCCCCGCGAAGCCGCAGGAGGGCAGACGCTGACCAGCTGTTATCTATTTTTTTTTTGGAGTCCATAGGCGGCGCAAGAGCTGTCTCTAGTCAGCTGATGAGACGCGGGGAGCAGGAAAGGTGGCCTATCTGGCTACTGAAAGAATAAGAACCACCCGCACGCACGCACGCACGCATGCACACGCTGTGAGCTCTCCCGGAAGGCAGTGTTCAGCCACCAGCCCCCTGCGCTCCCCCCAGCATGCTTCCCAGGGAGAGCCTGGGGCTGGGGAAGCGGCTCAGTGGGAGAGCATTTGCCTCCCGTTCTCAAAGACCTGGGTTTGGTCTCCAGCCCTGCCAATGTGGTTTGCTTATTTCATCAGAATGAAGTAGTCCACCTCACCAGTCACGAACTTTGAGGTCCTCAAATCTGTGGCAGAGTAGATGGGATCCCCTGCCTCCGGGCTTCCCATCAGCTCCTGGCAAAGTCTCTGCCTCCTACTCTGCTCTACACTCCTAAAAAAAAAAAAAAAAGCCACACTCCAGAGGTGTTCAGGGGAGACCGTGTGTTTATTGTAGCCAACAGCTCCAAGCAATTGGACAAACTGCTAAAGAAACCCAGTCTTCTCCCAGAAGTAGACCCAGCCCAGCAGCTGAGTCCCAGGGGAACCACTTCAGCTTCTCTTTCCCCCTTCTGACCGCCGCCGCCGCACGGGTAAGAGCTGGCCAGCATCCGAGCATCCGTCCTTGTTAAGTATCTGGGCTTTCCCCTCCAAACACATGGAGAGCAGAAAGCACATTCCAGAATTTGCCTTTGGTGAATCAACTCAAAACACTAAGAAGTGATTACACCCTCCCCCCAGCAATGTAATGTTGGGGTGGGTGTAGTGAGATGTTTTATATTTGTATATATAATATATCTATCCCTATACAGAAAAGCTATGTACAAGTGCATTAGCAAGCTTCATTAAACGAAGACACTAGCAAGAGGCACAGCAAGGGACACAGGCTGTCTAACCTTAAGACATCAGTAGGAAGAAAGATTTCCTCATTTATTATCCATTCTAACTCCGCCAAGCCATTCTGATTAGCCTAGAACTTTTTTTTAAAAAACACCTGGCCACTGTATCCAATTGTCTACCCGCTTCACCTGACCTTGTCCATATTTTCCAGCCCAACTGCCCTAAGGAGACTCGCAGAAAGAAAGATGGACCCAAAAGAGCTTTCTCCTTTTTTTTATACACTGGGAATAAGTGATGAGTCCATTGCTGGAGGGGCAGAGTGAGCCATTTCCAAAGCCAGCTCCAAGGCACCTCAAGGCATTTCAATCCTGAAAACAAATGTGCTTGGTTCTTATGAGCTAAACCCCACAGGTTAGCCAGCCTGTTGCTCTTGGCAGTGGCCCTTAATTAAGAGGGAAGGACAGAGGGGTGGGGGGGTCTAAGAGAGCAGGAGAGGCAAGAGCAGCTGAGAACCCAGCAGACTGAAACCAGCAGTGGTGGGAGCATGCAGCCAGAAGTGGGGCTCGAACCCCAGCCTGCAGCAAGAGGATAAAGCAGGAAGCAGGGTAGACCAGTAGCTGCTGTGGAAACATCTGGCCGCTTTCCCACCTCAACTCACAGGAAGCCTCCTTTTGCTCCCCATCTCCCTGGCCCTGAGGAGAGTCTAAGAGGCTTGAGAAGAAAAGTGCATGTGCAATTCAAGCACCGGGGGGCGGAGATGGCTCCTGACCCCACCCCCACCCGCTTGGGCTGCTGGACGGAAATGGGACACGCATGGCTCTCCCTGGGATCTGCATGGGACAGGGAAGGAAAAGACTCAGGGAGTCTTCAGCTTCCTGAAGGAGATTTAGGACCTCTGAGAATGACCCTAGGGAATCTTGCAAAGAATCCACCTAAATGCTTCCAGTTCTGGAGGAGGGAACAACAACAAGAACAAAAACAAACCCCACAAGGTGCCCAGCCCAGAGCCTCACTCAGCCTCAGGGAGGAGAGCACAGGAGGTGGCCACAAAATGAAATGCATGGACTGTAGGTATGTACACTGCAACTTGGTCCCAGCACGCTGGTGGTGTCCACTCCCAGCTGGTAGCTCCAGGCACCCTGGAGCTAACTCATACCCATTGGCAGTGTGTGGATTGGCAGTTAGATCTTGAGCTGATGAACTTAGAATTCCCAAAAGGGCTCGACTCACCTTACCCAGGAGTTCTCTAGCTGGTTTCCCACCTTCCACTCTGTGCCCACCTTGCCTGGCCTCCACACCCCTGAGCCAGTGGCACCTCTGTGCCACGCTTCTTTTCCTCCCTTCCCAAGGTCCAGACTCTAGAGTCCCTTCCTTCTTCCCCAGCTCTCCTTCTCGAAGTTATGGCTGTGGGGGTTGGGGGGTAGGGAGGAGATGCACCAAAAACTTGATCTTGGTCCTACAGTGCTGGCCGGCAGCCCCCCAACCCTGTTATGGCTTTGTGTGTATCCCCGGAACCTGGCAGCAGTGCCCGGCACCAAGCAGATACTCAGTGAATGGTTGCTGAAGTGAGTGCAGCTGAGCCCTCTTTCCCCCTAGGCTAGTATTCTCTCCCCAGATTGACCATGGCATGGGCAGGAGCTGGGATCGATCCCTGAGCCTCACTGTCCTGTCTCCACCCTCTTCTCCCCAAACCCGGCCCAGACACCTGACTCCCTGAGCCTGCAGGGGCACCCTTCAATCTACCTCCTTCACCCACCAGGCCCGGGAAGCCCTTCTAAGAGGAAAGCTATGGCTCTGTTGATTCATACTTGAGACCTAGGAAGGGGACAGAACCCTCTGCTTTTGCCACCTGGAGCCTCAGCTTCCCCATCTATGGCACGTGAGACTTGGCTATTGACCTCTGAGGGTCTTCTGAGGTCATGTTCTCTGAGTTGGCAGTTTCTGTCCCTGTCTTGCCCTTTCTCTCCAGGCTTCAACAATTCCCTTTGAATGTAAGTAAAATGGCAGTGAAAGTTGGCTCCCTCAAGTGCTGCTTTCTGTCCCTCGACGTGGGGGGGGGGGGGGGGTAGGGATACAAGGTGCCATGGCTTCTTCACACGTCCCTTAGCCTTCCTTCCCTCCTTCGTGGAAGCTGGGCTGAGGGTAGCAGCGGAGGTCCCCAGAAGTCCCCAAGGAAGCCGCCCCGGGTACCCCACCACCCCACTCTAAACCTCGGCTATCCTCAGCCCAGGCCGAGGGGCCACCAGTGGAAGAAGGTAGACTGAGGCCAAACTCCCAGCCCTCGTCCCTCAGCCACCTTGACACCCTTCCGCGAGCTGTTTGTCCAGTACTGTCCCCAACATCCCCACAGCAAACCACGAACCTCCGGAACCTCCTAGGGGAATGGCCAGCCATGGAAATGATGCCAAAACAGAGCTCCGTGGCGGAGGCTCAGGGCTAGCTTTGTTTCAGCCCTCACTTCCCTCCAGCACTCTGGAAAGGCAGTCATCCTTGATCACGCCCCACACAGAAAAGGAACCCAGCCTCAGCCCCAGCTGGGCGGCTGCTCGGGCCAAGAGGAGCCAGAGAGCAGCGAGGCCAGCGCAGGGCCTTTCTGATGCAGCTCCAGACCGCCCTCGGCACGGAACACCCCCAGCCCCGGCCCAGGTGCTCTCTAAAGCCACCCCCAGACCAAGCCCTGGACAGTCTGGCTGGCTGACCACTGCTCACCCTCCCCCATGGTCTTTGTGGGACCCCCCACAGGCCTCCTGCCTCCTCTCTGGGACTGGCAAGTTGGAGCCCCTTCTCCCCTCTCCCCAGGGCCCCACACAGCCCAAATGCCATGGGAGTTGTCAGATGGACGAGGTGGGTCACTCTTGGGGCAGGGTGGGAGACATAAAGTGAGGGGTTCAGGAGGCCCCAGGTTGGTCCTGAGCTCCTGGTTGAGATAAGCACACCAAGAGAGGGCAGGCAGGGTCACGCTGTACAGGGCAGAGTGGGAGGGGGCAGGGACGGGGGGTCGCAGGGTAGCCTCCCGTTACTTGGCACCATCGTCTGCGTTGCCCTCGCCATCCGTCTTGCCCTCCTCCTCCGTCTTCAGGTCGTCCGTGCTCAGCTTCTGCTCTTTTTTCCTTCTCACACACTTGACCACCATCAGCACCAGGATGACCACAGCCAGGAAGCCCCCCACAGAGGCCCCCACGATCACTGCCACAGTGGAGTCCCGCTGTGGGGGCGCTGGAGATAGAAGAGAAGCAGACGGGCTGAGCAAGAGCCTCTCCCCGGTCTCCCCAAAGTAGAGTGGTCCCAACTTGATTCTTCTCCAGGTACAGGATTTTAGTCAAAACCAAAACCCAGGCCCCGCATCAGGGGCCCACGCCTGTCACCCTAGCTACTCAGGAGGCTGAGATCTGAGGATCCTGGTTCACAGGCCACACAGGCAGGAAAGTCTGTAAGACTCCTAGCTTTAATTAATCATCAAAAAGCAGGAAATGAATATGTGGCTCAAATGAGCACCAGCCTTGAGCAAAAAAAAAAAAAAAAAAGAAAGAAAGCTGAAGAACACAAGGCCGAGAGTTCAAGGCCCAGTATTGGCACCAAAATAAGAGCAAACAAAGAAATACACACACACACACACACACACACACACACACACAAGTGACCTCTAGGGCATCTACCTCCCCAGCGCCTCCAGAGGAGACAGTAGGATGGAGCGTTTAACAGCACGGACCCTGAGCCCAAACAGACCCAAGTGTGAGTCCTGATGATGCAATTTCAGAACTATGCAACTCTCTCGCCTTGGTTTTCTCATCTGTAAAATGGGGTTAATAATAGTTTCTCCCTGATGAAGTGGGGTTTTTTGTTTTGTTTTTTGGCCAGTCATGGGGTTTGAACTCTGGGCCTGGGCACTGTCCCTCAGCTCTTCAGCTCAAGGCGAGCGCTCTACCACTTGAGCCACAGTGCCACTTCTGGTTTTCTGGTGGTCCATTGGAGATAAGAGTCCTACAGACTCCCACCTGGGCTGGCTTTGAACTACAACCCTCAGATCTCAGCCTCCTGAGTAACTAGGATTAGAGGCATGAGCCACCAGCACCCAGCTTCCTGATGAAGTTTGATGAAGATAAAATAAGTTAAGGCATATAGAGGTCTTAGCCCTATGCCTGAGATAGGGTAAGTGACCAGACAGTAGAAGCTGCATTACTATTATTTTGTTTTTGCTTTGTTTTTGTCAGTTGTGGGGCTTGAACCCAGGGCCTGGTGCTGTCCCTGAGCCTCTTTGTGCTCAAGGCTAGGGCTCTACCACTTGAGCCACAGCATCACTTCCAGTTTCTGAGTGGAGATAAGAGTCTCATGGGGATTTTTCTACCCGGGCTGGCTTTGAACTGCAATCCTCGGGCCTCAGCTCCTGAGTAGCTAGGGTTACACCAGCACTTAGCTGCATGACTATCATTAAAATGGGGATCAAGATCAATACCATCCTAAGGACTCTCAGGTGTGTTCCGTCAGGGACTGAGAAAAGCCCCAGGTTCACTTGCTCACACAAGCTGTCGCTCCATCCCCAGCCTTCCCGAAGTGCCTGAAGAGCTAACTGGGTGGAAGAAGTCCAGGGACCCAGCAGCCTGGCCCCCAGGCCCTCACCTTCCAGAAGGACCTGCAGGTTGATCTTGCCGTGGCCTCGATGGCGGTCGGGCGGGTTCATGATGTAGCAGTTGTAGATGCCCTCGTCTTCCAACCTCACATTTTTCAGCGTCACTGACACATCGTACTTGCTGGGGTTCCCTGAGAACTCTAGACGGCCTTGGAACCGATCCAGCTTCAAGTTAATGATCTTCATTCGAAACTGGAGAAACTGGGGGACCGCAGAGGACAAGAAGGATGGTTGGGTGAGTAAGAAGCACCACGGGCCAGTGGCTGGCGGCTCACACCTGTAAGGAGGCTGAGATCTGAGGATGGCAGTTCAAAGCCAGCCTGGGCAGGAAAGGACGTGAGACTCATCTCCAACGAACCACCAGAAAACCAGACGTGGTGCTGTGGCTCAAAGTGGTAGAGCACTAGCCTTGAGCAAAAGGAGCTCAAGGCACTGAGTTCAAGCCTCACGACCACCACCAACAACAAAAAAGAAGCTACAAGGACTGGGAGACACACCCTCCCCCAACCATGCTCACCTAGCCAGAGACAGTTACCCCTAAAACAGCTACCCTGGCCTCCCGTGTGTACCCAGATACACAGGGGTGCCAGAGCTCTCAGGAGCAGACAGCTTACCCAGAGTCCTCTGGGGCTGTGTCCAGGGCCAGAGCAGGTGAAGAGAAAATGGGTTTCATGCTGCAGGGCTGTAGTCTCCCCACCTCCCTACCCACAGGACTCACCATCTCCTCCGAGCAGTTGCTACACTCCTGGTAAGTCCAGTTCAGGGAGAACTGTTTGTGGTTCACGGTGTAGCAAGAGTTGAAGGTGCAGGACAGGCGGGCATCCGAGCCGTTCATGATGTTGAGCGTGGTGGGGACCGTGACTTCCATGCTCCGCCCCGACGGCACTGCAGACAAAGCCATGCGCTGAGGAGGATGCTGATGGGGCGGAGGAGGGCTCGGCCCTCTGTAACCAGAGGGTGGCCACAGAGCAGGGCTGGGTCCCCTGTATCTGCACTTAGTCAGGAGCAGGGAGGCAGAGCAAATCGGGGACCGGATGTGGTCCTTACGGTCAAGGAGAGTGAGGAACAGAGGGGGAGGGAGAGACACCAAAGCCTCTTCTAAGACCATCGCCACAAAGCCTGTCTACCTCACCCCTGTCTTGTCAAGGCTGCTTGCCGGCTGAACAAGGGGCTTCGTGGTGCTTGCCTCAGTTTCCCCCATTCTGCACCACTTCCAATCATCCTCAGTGGGCCAACGCCCTCTGTCAGAAGTCTTCATTTCCTGCTCTGACAGGCAGGAAAGAGGGCAGCAAGCAGTAAGAGAGGCAAGGTGACCCGGAAAAGGCCCCATTCCAAGGACCCATGGATGGGCTATAGGGACAGAGAACATCCTGGAGTTATCAGGCCTGAAAACACCACAGCAAAGAGCTGGTGCAGGCTGACAGGGGGCAGAGGAGACGCAGGAGGCAGAAAGTAGGTCCCGCAGATTCTGTGGAGTCCTGGATGAGGACTAGATATGGCCCAAGGCCTAGGTGCAGGAGCTGAGGCAGACTACTAGGTCTTCCTCACAGTAAAGCAGGGCAGAGTCTAGGGGAGGGAAGTGAGGTATCGAGGACATGCCGTTGAAGGATGAACTGTTTTCAGGGCTAGGAAAACACCTCTTTAAATGTCACATCAGACAAGCCCATTGCCTGACCCTATTCTCCTAGGCTTGACTCCAAGGTTCTCATCCCCAATGACAAAATTAAGATGAATAGGGCTGGGGGGGTTCCTGGCAGAAATGAGACCCTGTGCCCAGCATAGTAACCATCAGCATCATTCATTCACTCACCACATATTTACAAAGAATCCACCAGGCACTCAGTGCCAGGCCCTTCGTTAAGCCCTGAGGTTACCATGAGGCTCACAAGGACATAGAGTCACTGCAGCCTGGGACTTGTATTTTGGTGAGGAGGACAGACCACAACAAAGAAAAAGGAAGAATTTAGTTAGGAGGATTCACATGTGGTATGGCGTGTGAGGAGTTGCTATGGTCAGGGAAGATGATCCCAGAGGACGGCATTCAGGCAGCGCCTAAGTCAAGGGAGGAAGCCATTAGAAGTTTGGAAGGAATCAGGTTCCAAGGCAGCAGGAGCATAAAGGGCAGACATCTGAGGAAGAAGCAGCAGAATGAGCAAGGTGGTGTGTGGTGGGGCTTGAGGTCAAAGAGAGGCAGGGACCAGGCCACAGGAGGCCAGAGCACAGAGTGGGAGGTGCTCTTCCCCGGGGAGGGGGGGGGCATACCCGGTCCCTGGAGGGCCTGAGGGCGGGGCGGCTGGGGAGGAATAAGGGCTGCTGACAGGGGAACAGCACAGAGAAGGAAGCTTCATTCCGCTTGGTTTCCATCTCAGCCCCAGCCTCAGTCAGCTGGGAGAACGTGGGCAAGCTCCTTCACCTCTCTGAGCCTCAGCCGCCTCCTCCGTAAAACCCAGCCGATGACACCCATCTCTGGGCTGTGATGATAACTAAAATAAGCAGTAAGTGTTCAGCAAGTGGTAACTGCTGTTCCCCTAAATTCTCCTCGGGAATAGGAAGGGTTTCGGAGGAGAGGTGGGGGAGGCTCTGGGCCTAAGGGCACCTTGGAGACTGCATCTCCAGCAATCCCTCACAAACCCCCTGGATCTGACACAAGGAGGGGCTCCTGGTTTGCAAACTGGCCCCACTGCTGGCCCCAGCCGGGCCCAGGGCTGCCTGCTCTGCAGGCCTGCAAGCAGAGAAACCAGAGCCTGCTCCGAGCATCCTTCTGCTCAGCCCATCCCGGCGGGCGAGGGGCCAGAGCAAGCAGCACGAATGGAGGACCAGAGATGATCTGCACTGCTCTGACTCTGGAAGTCGCTATGGAGCCCTGGCTAGAGGGACAGGTGATGCAGACCTGCAGGGCCAAGGACTCCAGTTATGTGTTGAAAGTGTTCATTAGAGGAGCAGCCATCAGGAAGGCTGCGGGGGCCCCCACCAGGAGGAACAAAGCCCTAGTTCCCTTCCCTGCTCTTTCAGATCCAGTCTGAAAGCACCTGGCACAGCACCAGCAAGGAGGAGGTGTACAGCACCACCCACTGCAGAGGCTGAGATCTGAGGGAAGGAGCTAATAAAGGCTTGTCCTGAGTTTACCTTTGACCCAGGAATGCCATGCCTCTCTATCCCCTTCCCCTGCACGGGCCCTCAGCCCCTCTGCCCCTCTTCTCCAGAACAAACTGCTCTGTGAAGATGACTGGACCAGTGCAATCTACTTTCCTTGGGCTTCCTTCTCACCTCCGCCACCCTGGGCAGCACTCTGGTTGTGGACTCGCACCTCCTCCCTCCATCCCCAATTCACTTCATCTTAAGGAGCCAGCACTCTGCTGGGTAAGAGGGAAGAACTATAGGGAGGTTTCTTTTCTGACCAGCGGCAGGTGCAATGCGGGTCCTGCAGAAGACCAGGAGGGACGTGCGTGCCCTCTAGTGGTGGTAGAGGTCAAACATCAAGTCCCATCTGCACAGAGAGGAAAAGGATCAGCAAACTAGAGGAAGCCAGCCAGAGCAGGGGGGTGGGGTGGGGTGGGGAAGGGGGAGGGGCTTTCAGGGCTGTAGATCTGCTAAGAGGGGCCATCAGAGAGATGCCAAGAATAAGGCCAAGCTGACACCACAATAACTGTTCCTGTCTGTTAGTCCAAGATTCAGCCTATACCCCCAAACAGAGGCTCGGGAGGCTCAGGGGCGAGGCCTCAGGCCTTCTAGCTGTCTAGCATCTCATTAAAAAAAATCAGGAGCCAGGCCCTGGTGGCTCATGTCTGTAATTCTACCTACTCAGGCGACTGAGATCTGAGGATTGCAGTTCAAAGCCAACCTGGGCAGGAAAGTCTGTGAGACGCTTTTCTACAATTAACCACCAGAAAACTAGAAGTGGAGCTATGGCTCAACATGGTAGAGCACTAGCTTTGGGCAAAAGAGCTCAGGGACAGTGCCCAGGCCCTGAGTTCAAGCCCCACAACCAACCAAAAAATTTTTTAAATTAATTAATTAAAAATCAGGAACTCATCACTCATGGTGGGAACTATGAGCATAATCCTGGTGTCTTGGTGAGTTCTGCTGCTTCGGGAAGGTAACTTGGGGTCCATGTCACCTCCTTTAACAACAATCCTTTCCTGATGAGGAGACAGAGTGCAGGAATCAAACAAACAGCCCAAGCTCCCAGCTAGTAAGTGAAAAAGCTAGACTTTGAACTCGTGCTGCCTGGCTTCCAGACAGGATTGAGGGGTCTGAGCTGAGTAGGAGGATGGTTGTTATTCAGAGGTACCACAGGAATCAAGGTCTCCTGCTGCCCACAGGCAGGTCCAGCCCCAGACCTGCCAGCCCTCCCCTTCTCTGTGCAGCACTACAGCTGGCAATCATTCTGTTGTAAGGACCGCCCCCTATGAGGAGTCACCATCTTCCTAAAGTTCCTCCTTAGACTAGAACTGAGACCAGACCAGGGCCTGAGACTTCCAACTCACAGAAAGGAAACGGTGATCACAGAGAGGCAGTAAGAATGTGGTTTCTGGTCTTAGCTCCCTATGTCACATAGGATCCTCCGCCCCTCTTCTCCAACGCACATCTGCCCCCTCGGGCCACAGACACCGTCCCCGCCACCCATGGTTCCAACTGGCCCATCTTGCAGAGATCCTGAAAATTCACTCCTCTGACAAACACCATGTCTTGCAGAGACTGGAAGTTAATTCTCCTCGGTTCTTCCGGCAATCTACAAGGTACATTCCTTTTGCTCTTGATTTAAATTATACCTAGGCAGCACCCAGAACTGCTCCTGCATCCCAGGTGAGTGAAACATCCAGCCCCTCTTCCCTGTGGAAAGCTTCACCTGCCTGCCCCACCACTCAGCTCCTCCCCCTGCCCAGGAGCTCCTCCCCCTGCCCAGCCCACCTGACCTCCTGCTTCCCACCCCCACTCCTCCAGGGGCTCCCTCTTCTGCTGTCAGGAATAAGGCCCAGCTCCTAGATGTGGCTTTCAACCCTTTTGCTGCCGCAGGGCAGCCCCCATTCCAGCCTGGACTCCGGTTTGTCCGTGTATGCTGCACTCCAGTGACCCCAGAGTTGTGATTTTTCCTGTCAGCACCTTTCCTTCCTTCCTCCAGGCCTTGGCACGTGTTTTCGCTTCCCGTGGGAGGCTCTGTCACACTGCCCTGGGGTTCTCCCGTGAAACCGTTACCTCTTGCATCACAACGTGGGGTCCCTGTCCTCTCCCAGCCCTGTGTCTAGCTTTTCCACATGACTTGGAGACAGAAGAGCAAAGTGATCGAGGCAGGGGTTCTAGGAGGCTTGGCAAGGTCTCTAAGTTTCCAGCACATCGGTTTCCTCATCTATCACACAAGGGACAATTTCAGGACTTAGGTCGGAGGGCTGTGGAGAGGATTAAATGACTTCCTACATACAGAGAGCCTGGCATGGTGCCTGGTCCATAGTCCTTGGCAAAAGATGGCTGCTCTGATCACCATTGTTATGGCTCTTCCAGTGTTGTACATTGCCTGTGGACCTCAAGGGGCTCTGGGGAATGGCTTCTTATTCATCTGCTATCCTTGGCATGTGGAGTAGTAGATAGCACACACCGAAGCGCTCAATGGAATTCTGTTGCCAGAAAGGAAGACATTTCTCCCTCACTGTCTGCAACCCTGCCCCAGGAGCAATGTGCAGCCAGCTGGAGATGAAGGATACTGGATTCTACTTTCCAAACACCACCCAGACTTTGGTGACCAGGCCACTGACTGCAAAGTCAATGGTCTTGAGAAAAACTCTAGAGCACACAGCATTCTGAACATGATGAACTAAAATCTAGTCTCTCTGTCACAAATACAGCCATCTGCCTCCACCTACCTCTCTTCACCCACTGTCACCCAGCATTTAAGACATCCTTCCAGGCTGGGAAGGTGGTTCAGTGGTAGAGTGCTTGCCTTGCACGCATGAAGCCCTGGGTTCAATTCCTCAGTACTACATACACAAAAAAAGCCAGAAGTTGTGCTGTGGCTCAAGTAATAGAGTGCTAGCCTTGAGCACAGAGAGGCCCAGGGACAGAGCCCAGGCCCTGAGTTCAAGCCCCAGGACTGGCAAAAAAAAAAAAAAAAAAAAACTTTCCATCCTGGTGATCAGTACTACGACAACCATCCAAGCCTCCTGTCCACAAAACCTTAGCCCTGAGTGCCAGGAGCACGTGACATCACAGCTTCAAGTTCAAGGCCTCCATCCCTGCACACACCTCCCTTACTCAGGTCTGTTAAAGCTTTTGCTTCCTTCTTCCAACCCTCAGAGCCCTTACACCTCGATCTCTTCATCCCAAACTCCATCCCCTCCCAAGCCTGGACTCCTGGGCCTGATCCTGGAGCCTCTCACTCTCTTCACTTAGATATGGCTGCCCTCAGCCTTGCTGCACCTAAAGGCTTGGTTTCCAGCTCTGGCTCCTCACGTGTAGGCCATTCACCTCCCCCTCTTCCCTTCACCTGTCTTGGGTCCATTTCCATTAATATAGCAGTTCCATTTCTTGAACATTGGGGGCGGTAGAGCCCAATGTTTGAGAGCATGTGCTGAAATCAGGCAAGTGGAGGTTCAAATCTCAGCTCACTTTATGCTAGTCGTGTGATCTTAACTTCTCCATGTCTGTTTCCTTCCTTCCACACTAATAATCACGTAGCTACCTCAAATGGTTGCCGTCAAGACTAAACATGACATGTCTTGCCTGAGCTGGTACAAAGCCTTCAGAAAGGTCAGCTACTGTTGGTCCTTGCTGGGCATCAGGTCACAAGCTCACCAGGCAGGTGACACCCCCAGTTACCAGAAGCTCAGAGAAGTTTAGTAACTTGCCCACAGTCATGAAGAAAAACAAATGTGGCTTTAAACCCAGCTCCGATTCCAGCATTGCTATTCTGTTGTTAAATATGCCAAATAAGACAACAAAGGTAACAGTTTTTATACAGGCTGCCAGAAGCTCTGCAGGTCTCTGTTTTGTACTTCTGCCCAATACCCACCAGAGACTTAGATAGACAGACAGACTTGTCATTTATTCCCATCCACAATCCTTGGATTTGACCCTCTGCCACTTGTCCAGCAATGATTAAGTTTAGGAGCAAGAATGAAACTATAAAGCAGGCTTAAAAACAACTTTCTAGACCAGTTCCCCCCCCCACCCGCCCTAGGAAGTCTATAAATGATCAAATATGAAGTTGACATCTGGGGCCATCTTTGGGGCCGGAAAGTCTACGTGTGGTTTTAGAGGACCACAACCTCCCTCAAGCCATGGGTTGGATTGTTTTCCTGGATGCCTTCTCTCTCCTCCTCCTCAGCACCTCGCCCAAGCCAGGGATGTTGCTTTCTCCTGGAGCACAAGCTCCAAGAGTCCTCCCCCCACCCCAGACCACCCCACAGCCTGCTTCCCGCCTGCCCCCACATACTCCAACTACCCAGCCCGGAAGAGCTTCCAGAAGCCAGACCCACGCTCAACTTTTCCATCCCCAGCTCTCCCACTCCCACTCAGCCGAAGGCTCTACATCCACCAGATCCCAAGAACCTGGTAGAAGTTGGTGGTGGTTGTTTGGTTTGGTTTTGAAGATGCCAGTTAGTCTCGCATCGACAACAGTCAAAAACTTAAAAAATAAATAAATAGAACACCTTGGGGAGACTCTGTGGCTGGCCGGCCCTGCGCCCCACCCCCACGCCCGTCCACGACAGGGAAACCCAAAGAAAACTCACTGCCCTGGGTAATTTTTCACCCCTAGCCACACTCATTCCCTGACCCCACATTGCTGGGACCAAGGTAAGTGTCGGCATTCTGCAGCCCCAGCCGCGTCCTGTCCCCGGCGCGGCTCCTCCCTTCCCAAGGACACGGAGGGAAGCCCAGCAGCATCTGTTGGCCCCCCCCCACTCCTCTCCAGCTGCTGCACCTTTGAACCCTCGGAGCATGCAGAGGTGGGTCTAACTTACCCAAAGTGAAAAAGAGACTGAGCCCCGTGAGACTGAAGGCAGGGCGAGGTAACCAGGCGTCCCTGTGCATTTTCAGAGACTGAGGGTGGGCTAGGGGAGAGGGTGATTTGAGAGACCCAGGACCCAAGAGAGGAGTGGTTGATGCTAAAACGAAAACAAAAACCAAAAGAAAAAGAAAATGCACAGATGGACTTCAAAGATAAATATACAACATTAAGGAAGCTTTATTTCCATCTCTCTAATATGGCCGACTTATCTGTGGCTGCTAAAAAGAGAGGTGGAGGGGGGGAGTGTATAAGGGAGAGAGGGAGAAAAAAAAGAGGGGGGATGGAGTAAATATTGTGGTTAGTGGATTTCAAAAAGCAGGTGGGAGGGCATAAAAAGTCTTCCTAGAAAGAACTAAGTAGCCAGATATTTTTACCCTCTGAAATAAGAACTAAATCAAATCTTGCCTTTCTACTGCACTTGGATTAGCTTTTGGATTTCAAATAACTATTAGAGGAATCCATTTATTATTTCAAAGCTGCCTGTAACAGGGAAGTTCTTTTCATCATTTAAGAATCCCATCCTCAGCTGGGCACCTGTAATCCTAGCTATTCAGGAGGCTGAGATCTGAGGATCACGGCTCAAAGCCAGCCCAGGCAGGAAAGTTCATGAGACTCTTATCTCCAATAAACCGCTAGAAAACCAGAAGTGGTGCTGTGGCTCAAGCGGTAGAGCATTAGCTTTGAGCTGAAGAGCACAAGAACAGCGCCCAAGCCCAGAGTTCAAGCCCCATGGCAAAAAAAAAAAAAAAAGAATACCATCCTAGCTAGGTGAGCCTGGGTAGCTCATGCCTGTAATCCTAGCTACTCAGGAGGCTGAGATCTGAGGACTGTGGTTCAAAGCCAGCCCAGGCAGGGAAGTCCATGATATCGCCTATAACCACCAAAAAGCCAGGAGTAAAGCTGTGGCTCAGTGGCTCAAGTGCTAGCCTTGAGCCCAAAAGCTCAGGGGCAGTGCCCAGGCCCTAAGTTCAAGCTTCAGGACTGGCAGGTACACAAACAAACAAACCAAAAAGAACACTCTCCTAAAAGACCGCAGAAGGACAGAGTTGTTTGGGAAGGGTTGAGGAAGGGAGGTTGAGGGGAAGAGATTTTCAGGAAGTCTGACTTCTTTATTGTTTTAGCATTTCCACAGAAAAATGACGTAAAGTTAAAAAAAAAAAGGCAGGAACAAAAACACCTCTAAGAGATTTTATAATCAAATGTAATATTTGGGGGACTCCTGACTCAAACAAATCAACAGAAAAAAAAAAAGACATTTTGAAGACAATTGGGTTAAAGTGTTCGTTTCTATGAGATACTAACATTGTGGTTATGTTCTTTAACATCTTTACCTGTTGGAGATGCACACTGGAATGTTTATAGGTGAAATATGAGACATATGAAGTTTGCTTTAAAATATTCCAGGAACCAAAAAAAAAAGGAAAGAAGGTGGGAAAAGTGGGTATCACCAGTAGAGTAGGAGTTTCTCATGATTTTGGGAAGGGCCAGGGAGTCACTGAATGGGGGCATTAAATCTGCATAATTATTTTACATGTGATATCTCCTTTCACCTTTTTTTTACTC